>NC_068921.1:51944581-53371581 GCF_023091745.1 Budorcas taxicolor | reverse complement strand
GGGTATCTGTCCAGACATCGGTGTGTATTTTAACAAAGAAAGCATCTTGGAGGCTGTCCAAGTCAATCCAGAAAGGGCCTTCTTTGGAGTTCAGGGGGAAACATCTCATGGCATTAAAGATCATGGTGATATCAACTGCTTCTGGGCAACTAGACCCAAGGAAAGCACTACTAGCTCTCCTGCAATGCCCGCTTGCCCAAGCCAGATCTAATCGCTGTTGTTGTTTAGTTGCTCAGTCGTGTCCTACTCTTGGTGACCCCATGGACTGTAGCCTGCCAGGCTTCACTGTTCATGAGATTTTCCAGGCAAGAGTACTGGAGTAGGTGGCCATTTCCTGCTCCAGGGGATCGTCCCAACCCAGAGATCTAGCCTGCATCACCTGCATTGGCATGTGGGTTCTTTACTGCTGAGCCACCAGGGAAGCCCAGATAAGATCTAATAGAGGGAGGGGAAAATTTTGTTGGTTATCAGGGATCCAAAATGATTTTGCACAGTGTTCCTTTCCCTGGGATTGGGATGACCAAGAAGGAGGAGAAAGATCCTTTTTTCACTCTCCTCTTCAGTTACCTAATGGGTATTTACCAAAATCAGAATGCAATTGCTACATGAAGTCCTGTTTTCTAAATTGGCATCTTGGAGAGGGTGTGGATAAAAGAGAACCAGCCTACATTATTGGTAGGAATGTAAATTGGTACAGCCACTATGGAAAGCAATATGGAGGTTCCTTAAAGAAACTCAAAATAGAGTTACTATATGACCCAGAAATCCCACTCCTGGGCATATATCTAGGAAAAACAAAAACTCTAATTCAAAAAGATACATGCACCAGTGTTCATTGCAGCAATATTTATAGTAGCAGAGACATGTAAGCAAGCTAAGTGTCCATTGGCAGATGAAAGGATGAAGAAGATGCGGAATATATATACATATATATATTTATATATGTATGTGTGTGTATATATACCTATGGTGGAATATTACTCGGCCATAAAAAATGAAAATGTCATTTGCAGCAACATGGATAAACCTAGAGATTATCATGCTAAGTGAAGTAAGTCAGACAGAGAAAGGTGAATATTATGTGATATCACATATGTGGAATCTTTAAAAATGATATAAATGAATTTATTTACAAATCAGAAATAGGCTTACAGACATAGAAAACAAATTTATGGTTACTAAAGGGGAAAGGGACAGGGAAAGTATAAGTTGGGAATTTTGGATTAGCATATACACACTGCTGCTGCTGCTGCTGCTAGGTCACTTCAGTCATGTCCGACTCTGTGCAACCCCATAGGCGCCAGCCCACTAGGCTCCTCTGTCCCTGGGATTCTCCAGGCAAGATTACTGGATTGGGTTGCCATTTCCTTCTCCAATAAATGAAAGTGAAAAGTGAAAGTGAAGTCGCTCAGTCGTGCCCGACTCTTAGCGACCCCAAGGACTGCAGCCTACCAGGCTTCTCCGTCCATGGGATTTTCCAGGCAAGAGTACTGGAGTGGGTTGTCATTACCTTCTCCAATACACACACTACTGTATTTTAAATAGAGAATAAGAGTTGGACACAACTGAGTGACTGAACTGAACTGAACTGAACTGTATACTGCAGAGGACTATAATCAATATCTTGTAAAAACCTATAATGGAAAATAATCTGAAAATCAATATATATAGAGATATATACATATACACATACATATATAACTGAATCACTTTGCTGTATACCTGAAACATTATAAATCCAGTATACTTCAATTAAAAAAGCAAAAAGTAAATAAATTGGCGTCTCTGTGTGACCTTGGGAAAGTTCCTTAACTTCTCTGAACCTTAGTTCCTCATACCAAAACTGAGAAATAACATCATAGGCTTTGTCGCTGAAACTCAAGGAGATGTGTTTAAGAGTCTAGCATGGTGCTTTCTATAGACTATTCATATCAGGCAGTTGCTATAAATTCTGTATTAGTACTAGCAAAGAAACAGTTTTTGATTATTATTCTTAAAAGATAACTTTCTCCATATTGTTTTCTATTTAAATAAAACATGTAGAAAAGATGGCATATCTGGCATTTAGTTCAGTGCAGGAAAAGAGATTCCAGGAGGAGAATTAGCAATAAATAAAAACAATGAGATGGTTTCTAAACACATGAACTGTTTTCCTGGATTCTACTGTTTCTTCTCAAGTTGTTTTCAGTAAAATCACAGTGATATGAAATACTCTGTCCAAAGTTTTCCTTTGATTGTGATGTTTTTTCAAAATCAAAATAATTTGAATGAAATCTACAAGTTAATTCCATCCATTTGCATATATTTCCAAAGTTTCTAAGAAATATTTTACTTGTTAGATCCAGCTAACACTGGAGCAGGAATGCAGATGCTTTTGTATCCTAATTTTTGAGACAAACAAACCAAATCTCAGGGTGCATGATTTTCTTAAGACAAAAATGAGTTTACTCAAAAATGAATAGAAAAGTTTTAGAGCTCAGATGTTTAAAGCTTTCCTGCCACTATATTCATCCATTCATCTATCCCCAGTTTCCATGAGGCATGAATTTATTTTTTCTGGTTGTGAGTTAGACCCTGTTATGTATTATGACAATATGAAAGCTAATTGTAATTCCTGAGAATGTCAATAAATTCTGGAGATCGGTGTTATCTCAAGTGATCACTTGGTATTTTTAGGTCGAAGACATCAAAGTGGTTGCTATATTCATCTGGTCAATGAAATCTCAAAGAGAAATGCTATCACCCATTGATATGTTTTAGGTTTCCAAAGGAGTTTCTCTGAATAGCATCTTTCCTTTGATAGGTATTGAAGAAGCCTTACTTTATAACATAAATAAAACTTACAATCTGCAGGAACAGAAGAAAATCGTTCTATCTGAGGACAGACTCACTCCCAAGTAGAACGGAAATGAAAATGCAAAATTTATCAGTCCCAGCAAACCATCAGTTGCTCGGTTTGCCCAGATACAGAATAAATGAAGGAACACAAAATGGTTTAAGGAAAATCCATTCTGATGAAAAACATGAGTGGAGAAATGAGAGTCCCCTTAAGAACAGTAGGAATCTGAGGCTCCTAAAAATCAATCCTAAAAATTCTTAATGAAAAGTCTTTGCCTATCAATCGTCAACACCCGTTGAAACTTCTGGTCTTAGAAGGCATGTTGAATATGTGATAAAGTCAGTCTATTCTCCAACAAGTCATAAAATGTGTGTTTAAAATGGAATCAAGAAATATATGACTGTATCTGAAAACAGTAAAGGCAATTCTTGCTGAAGAATTGAGAGATTAATAAATCCCCCAAAGTGGGAAGTAGATATGCATAGCTAGTAAACCAAGGTTGCAACCACTGACGAGCTTTTCCTGTATACATATACACCAAAGTCCAAGAGCTCACAGGAAATATTTGTTGCAGAGGGCAAGTATGTAATGAAGACAGCTAACCTTTCAGGAGGGCCAGCACAGTGGAAGAGTGATAAAACCCCTAACAGATGAAAGAACAAGCACGTATGAATAGAATATGTCGTGTGAATAGAATACTCAGAAGGAAGTTTAAAGAAATATGTTTCATATAGTCAGAGACAAAGAATTAAATCTCATCCATGAAACAAGATAATAATAATAGGCATATCAATGTCTACACAGTATATAATTGTTGAAATAATATTTAACAAATAGACAATGGAAATGTTTGACTTTAAGATTAAAATTAAGCGAAATGAAATCACAAAACAAAAAGTCATCTAGACTAGAATGCAGGATTTATGAGGACAGGGGTTTTTGTTTCATGTGATCACAGCTGCACCACCAGTGCCGAAGAGGCACACCTCGAATGTAGGTGATTTGTTAAGTGAAATAATGAAGGAACTCCCAGCTTCTTCCATCCTTTTTGTCAGAGAAGGGTCTTCAACTGTGCTTTCCTTGTATCTCCATTCTTTCCATGTGCACTTTCTCTTCCCTGTCCACTGATAAACAGATTTAACTAACGAACTAACTAATGCTTCTTTCAGCTTGAATGCCTCACCCTAATTGCTTCTGGAATTTCATTCATGGAAATGCAAACTTCATCTGTTGCTTCAATTTTGGGTTCCATTTTCATCTGTTGCTTCAATTTGGGGTTCCATTTATCCACAACTCTCTGTAGTCTCTTCTTTCCAGTCAATCATTTTTTTCAGTCCTCTTATTTACTGACATTTTTGCAGCTTTTTACTGTGTTGATTGTTCTTGTTTTAATTGCTATCTCTGGATCTTGTGTCATTTCTCTTCACTTCTAACTCTGGGTCTATTCTTTCTTCTTTATGTGACTGGCTTCTGCTTCTCTGACTACCCCTTAAATTTCCAAGATGCCATCTTCAATTCTCTTACCTTTCACTCTAAAAGCTCTATTCAGGTGCTCTCAACAAATCCTTAGCTTCAGTCACTAACTACAATGCACAATTCTTAAATTTATGTTCCCTGCCTGAAGCCTTTTCCTGAATTCTGGTATTATATTTCTTACCAGTGTGCCATCCAGTTGAAGAAGAAGAATGTAATACAGACAAGACAAGCTGTGATTATGGCCACTGAGGGAAGAAAACAGTTATGGGTTACTCTACTTATTAGCTATGTGATTTTCAAACATTATGTGAGCTCTCTTCTCATCAATAACATAGGAAGAAGAGTAATACCTACTTGATATGGCTTTTGATTAGATTAAAATTCAGTGTAACATTTAGAACAAAGTCTAGAACTGAGTCATCAATAGGTGTCTGCCTTTATTATTACGATTATTTAACTTTTTTAGCACAGAAGCAAGGACTTGAGATCATATGAAGTTTCCAGTAAGGCTTCCTGGAGGAGGTTATCTGTGTGCTGAATTTTAAAGAATGAAGAGAAGATGAAATCAGTTGAAGGAGGGTAGGAAGGACATTTCAGACTCTGGAAACGACTTACATAAAACAAAAGATGGAATCGTATGCTATGTAGGATAAAATAAAGCAAGTCGTTATTTCTAGAGTATACATTTTAAGGCAGAAAATGATCAGAGATAAAACCAAACATTACATAAAGACCAGGTCGTGGAGAGTCTTGAATGCCATACTAAGAAGAGTGGTTGTTTAAAAAGTTGATTTTTAAACATGAAAGTGAAAGTGTCAGTCACTTAGTCTTGTCTAGCTCTTTGTGACCCCACGGGCTGTAGCTCACCAGGCTCCTCTGTTCATGGACTCCTCCAAACAATAATACTGGAGTGAGTAGCCATTTCCTTCACCAGGGGATCTTCCCAACCCTGGAATCAAACTCAAGTCTCCTGCATTGCAGGCAGATTCTCTTTTATCCTCATTCTAGATGGAATCGCTGTAGCAGCACATGGTAAAATGCCATTAAGACAAAAAAATTCTAAGAATCAAAAAGTAAGACATAAATTATAAGAAAACTTGCAAGGACTGTGTTCATAAGGATGGCATCTCCTAGGAACTCCCCTAAAATAATGGGAAGTTTTGAAGGATGATGGAGGTGCCCCACCAGTTTACCTGGAGAAAGTCTGAAACATACTGATGATAACCATGTCTATAGATGGATCAAATGCAGGTTACACTAGTATCTCTAATGTGTCCAAATGTAATAAGTGTGATTATAGAACTATAAGTACAATGGGGACAAAAAGAAAGAATTCAATTAGAGAGGCAGAAACAGAACATCAACTGGTGTGGAATTCTAAATTGTACATAATGAACATCTATTGTGGTTAAAACACAGTGAGAAATACAGAGAGCTGGTATAAAATGAAGCTTAAGCACAGCTTGGGAGTCACTGAGAGAGACATTTACTGTCTTGCCAACAATCTTTAGTTTTCTTCCATATGGGTAACAGAAATTGGCATTTTATCATATTTATTGGTTTCTGACTGTGTTTTATTTATCATTATGGAATAATGGAATGAAAGAAATGAAATTACTATGGAGATACATAAAATTAAATGGTGGACATTGTATTTGAATTCATATCTACATTTTCTGATTATATGTATTAGGTAGCAGATGTAAATCTCCTTCAGTTCAGGAAATAGGAGAAAGAGAATACCAGTCAGATGAGAACTGAGGTCTTAACATTAAAATGTGTATTACAATATATTCATTACATTTGTAACTGACCCATATAATAGGTTGACCATGTTTATTGCCGTTATTAATCCGGAATGTCTACAACATTAAGGTGAAGTAAGATGTCAAAACCATTTAGTGAAGTCTATATTCTGATTAAGAATATGTGTGCTGAGTTCTGCATTCATTCAAAGTAATCACAAGTGATAACAATCCATCTTATGTTTATACATCATATTTAATCATGAGAGAGTCCAGAGCTTTTGGTAAACTAAAATTATTTCAGTGTTCAACTATAACAATAATCGTACTGAGTGAAATAGCATAATACGCACTACAGGAACCTGAAAAAATCTTACATATGCATGTGTTCAAAATATGTGTTTTAAAATAAATACTGTGAGTTCAAACTAATGATCTTGTTTATATACAGAATAAAATCTTAGAATCATAGCATCTTAATAAAGCAAGAGGAGACCTTGGTGATCACCTTTTCCAACATTTCATTTTACAGATGAGGAAACTAATTTCTACAATTTTGATTTCTTGCTAGTTTCTACTAAATTGCCAAATTATCTTCATGCCATTGCTTGTAAACATAATATATTATTCACTAAAGTGATATGAGATGTAGGTATTACTGAATTTGTATTACTACCATCAGCACCACCAGCACCCAGTTCAGAAATTCAGATCTTAAAAGCTCGAAGTATAAACTACTCAAAATGGTGCCAAGTTCATTGCCAAGAGGAACCTCTAAGTGAGAGGCAGAAATGGGTTAAGGACTGATGGGAGTAGTATAAAATTTTAGTCCCTTCCCATCTGTGTGTTCCCTCCCTAAATCTGTGCTTGCCATTCTTTATTCCAGGGAAAGAGTTGATGACAAACTCTTTGTCATCCTTTAGAGGGTTCAGAGACCCTCCAAAAGACACAATGCCACATAGGTTATTCCAGCATTTGAACTGGGAATGATTTTTAACACCTGATTTCATCCACCAACTCTGCCATGTTAAGGGCAGGTTCTGAAATTGGAAGAACTATCCAACTACATTGGCTAATTTCAGGCAACTTCTTCCCTCTGCTTCCTGCCTTACTTTTTTCAATAAAAATGTTGATTCAAAGTCCTTTTATGAGCCTCTGGCTACATTTGAGGTTTTATCTTCTCTTCCTCAATTTTTTTTTTTTTTTTGCACATTTGCTGCTGCAGCTGCTGCTAAGTCGCTTCAGTTGTGTCCGACTCTGTGCGACCCCATAGACAGCAGCCCACCAGGCTCCCCCGTCCCTGGGATTCTCCAGGCAAGAGTACCGGAGTGGGTTGCCATTTCCTTCTCCAATGCATGAAAGTGAAAAGTGAAAGTGAAGTCACTGAGTCGGGTCCAACTCTCAGCGACCCCATGGACTGCAGCCTACCAAGCTCCTCCATCCCTGGGATTTTCCAGGCAAGAGTACTGGAGTAGGGTGCCATAGCCTTCTCCATTGCACATTTAGATCCTTCCTATTCTAAACATCCCAACTCACAGTTCCTGTTATGTATTGACCGTCCCAGCCAGCACTGATGGATCTAGTCTTTCTATAATCTCAGGGTAGTTAGTTTTTCTCTATTTTACTTTATTTTATGTGTTCATAATCATGCTTATCTGTGTCCTGGGAATGTTTTTGTCTGTTTAAATGCAGTTATACACACCTAAAGGACAAAAACCTGTTTGTCTAACATATTTCTCCAATGCCTATCAGCATCCAAAGACATCCCTGGCCCTCAATAAATACAATTTTGATACTAAATCATGAATTTTGTTTACCCTGCTTAGCTAAAGACTCTCTATATAGTGACATGTTCCTAAGAATCAATATTCCAACATTTTAGACTGGTATAAACATGTCTATCAGTAGTCATTTTGATTAAAATCACTTTCAATTATTATTAATAATTTTTCTATTTACTGTACAGAGTTAAGTCATAGATTCACAGTGCTTGAAACTCCTAGAAAGGAGCTTCCTTGAAAGTAGATTAAAAGAAAACTTTTTTCCTTAAAAAACAATCAACAAATATTTCATGAATGAAGAACCATTTTATTAATTGTTCCCATGAGCCTGCAGAAAGGCAGTAAAGTGAAAAGTCAGAAACACAGGCTTTGCATTTAGATGGACAGGAGAGGAGGTTGCAGTTCTCTTATTTATCATCCTTGGGAATGTTACCTTGCTGAATACACGTCCTCATAAAACAGGAAGCATAATATGTCTCTCATTGGATTTAAGAAACTTAAATGAAATGAAGAATGAAACTGCTTAGTTTAGAGTATCTCAAGTATCTGTTGCGGAGAAGGCAATGGCACCCCACTCCAGTTCTCTTGCCTGGAAAATCCCATGGATGGAGGAGCCTGGTAGGCTGCAGTCTATGGGGTCGCTAAGAGTCGGGCACGACTGAGCAATTTCACTTTTGCTTTTCACTTTCATGCATTGGAGAAGGAAATGGCAACCCACTCCGGTATTCTTGCCTGGAGAATCCCAGGGACAGAGGAGCCTAGTAGGCTGCTGTCTGTGGGGTCGCACAGAGTCGGACACAACTAAAGCAACTCAGCAGCAGCAGCAGCAGCAGCAAGTATCTGTTGAGCCAAAATTCAGATTGACACAGTAAGGGATGGAGACGGTGAGACAAATTGAGAGAGTAGCATTGAAATGTATACGTAACCATGTGTAAGTTAGATACCTAGTGGGAAATTGCTATATCGCACAGGGAGCTCAGCTCCATGCTCTGTGATGACCTAGAAGGGTAGGATGAGTGGATGGGAAGGAGGTTCAAGAGGGAGGGGATATATGTATACTTGTGGCTGATTCACATTGTGGTATGGCATTATAAAGCAATTATCCTCCAATTAAAAATAAATTTTAAAAAACTCAGATTGAATTTTTAGCTCTGCATGCTTAACGTGGGAGTTTATCACACCACTACATCAGCAAAGTCTACATAGAACACAAATGCACTGATACCTCTTATTTATGTTGATATCCATGGAGAAAGAGAACTTGGGAAGAGAAAGGTTTGTTTAGTGCCTCAATGGGAGATGAGAAGAGGGGAAGAGGAATCCAGCAGGCTGTCTGTTCATCACAGAGAGAGAGTGTGTGTGCATGAATGCTCTGTCACTCAGTCTTGCCTGGTTCTTTGTGACCCCATGGACTATAACCTGCCAGGCTTCTCTGTCCATGGGATTTCCCAGGCAAGAATACTGGAGTGGGTTGCCATCCCCTTCTCCAGGGGATCTTCCCAGATCAGAAACAGAACCCAGGTCACTTATGTCTCCTGCATTGGTAGGTGGATTCTTTACCACTGGGCTGTCTGGGAAGATGGTTACCACGGTGATGACAAGGAGACAGTTATCACAATGATAGTCTCCACAACAGTCAGCTGACCATCCTTCCTTTCCTGGATGCACTTGGTGTGCCTTATATTTAAGAGGTGGGGTCTCTTTCCCCATCTTTTGGGACTCTCTCCAAATTCCCCCTAGAACTTAGAAAGCTCCTGGTACAGGAACCACTCAAAAAATATTAGCTCCTTTCCTCTGCACCTGTTGGTACTGTCCATGTCTGTTACTACTCTTGTTTCTGGCAGGAGGGCCATGAGCTCTGGGTTATTAATAATAATATCTAAGATGTGTTGAGCACCTTAACATTTTTCCAAGTACTTTGATATAGTTATAGAATTTATGTCTACACAGTGATAGAGACATAATTTTAACCTCTCAGCAGAAAAGGAAGACTTAGAGAGATAATATTCCTTGTGTGTGGGCTTTCTAACGGCCAGACGGACCTGACTAAGAGTGCAATATCCTTGTCCAACAGATCAGGGGTACTAGCTAGGATGTGAACCAAGACATAATTATATTTGCATGGGGCCTAAGCTGAAACTAAGAAGTTTCTAAGGTGAAGAGTGAGGTGAATAAGCAGCAGATTCAAGGTTCTGAGAGGGAGAGGCAGAACTGGGTACCATGCTGAGTGCTTACAGCAGATCAGTGGTCCCCCACATTTTTGGCACCAGGGGCCAGTTTTGTGGAAGATCATTTTTCCATGGGTCAGGGATGGGAGCATGGTTTGGGGATGATTAGAGCACATTACATTTATTGTGCATTTTATATCTGTTATTTTTACATGAGATCCACCTCAGATCATCAGGCATTTGATCCCAGAGTTTGGGGATCCCTGGAGTAGATGAAGGACTTCTTTATTAACAGGGCTTCCCCCTTTAAATGCTCCAAAAAGAGTTTTAAAGAAATAAATGTATGGCTGCCTAAGGAAGTCTGGAAGTGTCTAGCACAGTGCCTGGAACTCAGGGGGCCCTCTAACTTGTTGTTCAGTTGCTAAGTCATGTCCAACTCTTTGAGACCCCATGGACTGCAGCATGCCAGCCTTCCCTGTCCTCTGGAGTTTTCTCAAACCCATGTCCCTTGAGTCAGTGATGCCATCCAACCATCTCCCTCCCTGCTGCCCTCTTCTCCTCCTGCTCTCAGTCTTTCCCAGCATCAAGGTCTTTTCCAGTGAGTTGGCCCTTCAGGTCAGGTGGCCAGAGTATTGGAGCTTCAGCTTGTCTTCCAAATCCCCATGAGTTGTGCTTATCTCAGTTCATGTGCCTATCTCTAACATCCTGCTAGAGCTGCAGATGGGCTTTGCTTCCGTATCCCAGGCTGCCACTTGCTAACTGTGACCATGGTTAACTCCTCTGATCTTAGCTTCCTGCCTGGTCAAGTGAGATCAGGCCATCTCATATGGAGAGAGTGAATAAAACACCATACAATGCACTGAGCCTAATGCCTATTGAGAGGTCCTCCACGTTTTAGCTCCCCTAATTCCTTCAGTGGCAGCAGGAAAGACTCTGAATCCCCCATAATCATGCTACACTATTAATAATGGAAAACTTTTAAGTAGGAAATGGATTACTTTTTCCCTCCAGTATCCACACGGCCCTAAAGACTCTGAGCCTCTTGGAATACAGACTCTAGAATGACCGTTTTGCAGCAATACATTGTACACATCACATCTGAACTTGGGAAAGTTACTCACTTCTTTAAGCCAGTTTCCTCATCTTTAAAATGGGTATAATAATAGCATACCCTTCTCAGAGTTGTTGTCAGTATTCAATGTGTAGTTAGGAATGTAAATGTAAAGCATTCAGCACAGAACTCATCATGTAGTAAGTGCTTAATAAATGTTAGCTAGTGTTATGATTATTTAGGCCTCTATTTACCACCCTACATAAACTTGGACTGCAAGGAGATCCAACCAGTCCATTCTGAAGGAGATCAGTCCTGGGTGTTCTTTGGAAAAAATGATGCTAAAGCTGAAACTCCAGTAATTTGGCCACCTCACGCGAAGAGTTGACTCATTGGAAAAGACTCTGATTCTGGGAGGGATTGAGGGCAGGAGGAAAAGGGGACGACAGAGGATGAGATGGCTGGATGGCATCACTGACTCGATGGACATGAGTTTGAGTGAACTCCGGGAGTTGGTGATGGACAGGGAGGCCTGGCATGCTGTGATTCATGGGGTCGCAAAGAGTCAGACACGACTGAGCAACTGAAGTGAACTGAAGTGAACTGAAGATGGTAAAGAATCTGCCTGCAGTGCAGGAGACCCAGGTTTGAGCACTGGATCAAAAAGATCCCTTGGAGAAGGGAATGGCAAGTCACTCCAGTATTCTTGCCTGGAGAATTCCATGAACAGAGGAGCCTGGCGGGATACAGTCCACAGGGTTCCAAAGAGATGGACATGACTGAGCGACTAACACTTCCACTTTTCACTTTACTGCCTTATAGATTGAGCATTACAATATCCATTTTTTAAAATATAAATTTAGTTATTTTAATTGGAGGTTAATTACTTTACAATATTGTATTGGTTTTGCCATACATCAACATGAATCTGCCACAGGTATACATAAAGATGTTTTGATAATTAAAATAAAGATTTGTATGTAGATGAATAATTGGTACATGGAAAGCACACAGCCAATGCTATTTATTCCTTCTTTATATAGATCATTGCATATTAAGATAGGGACTGAAACAAATGCTAGCCTTTAAGATTCATAAGTACTTGCTATTCATTCCAAAACTGATTAGTGGGAGGCATTCGAGTTGAAAGAATCGGTAGTTATTTAAACATGTTTGTCAGTGGACAGGGTGGAGAAAGTGAAGAAGGAAAGACTGGAGTTACAAGAAGAGCACATTCTTGATACCAAGCAATTAGAAGATGCGGATCTCTGGTTGTTTTTTGGGAGCAAGATGTGGATGATTTTAGGAAAAGTAAGTCAATTCAATTTGTAAGACCTTATCTTCAATCGCCCGAGCACTGAAGAATTGATGCCTTCAAACTCTGGTGCTGGAGAAGACTCCAGAGAGTCCCCTGGACAGCAAAGAGATCAAACCAATCAATCTTAAGGGAAATCAACCCTGAATACTCATTGGAAGGACTGATGCTGAAGCTGAAACTCCAGTATTCTGGTCATCTGATGCAAACAGCTGTCTCACTGGAAAAATCCCTGATGCTGGGAAAGACTGAGAAGCAGAAGGAGAAGAGGGCCTCAGAGGATGAGATGGCTGGATGGCATCACCAATGCAATGGACATGAATTTGGGCAAACTTTGGGAGATGGGGAAGGACAGAGTAGCCTGGTGTGCTGCAGTCTACGGGGTCTCAAAAAGTCGGACACAACCAGGTAACTGAACAACAACATCATCAACTGCAAAAAGAAATTGAAAGTTAAAAACTGCCAATAAATATGAAATAGTACTTAAGGGGACATTGATAAAGTAACTGTCATAGGCTCCAGTGTCCTAGCCATACACGTTTGAGTGCACACCTGCAAAGCAATTCAAACCACTCCAAAGGAGATGGTGGCAATGTTACCTCAACCCCCTACATCTCTGAGAACAAAGGAATCATTAAATGTTATTTACTATAGTCCTTCGCTATATATGTATAAGCTAGGCCATCCAATAAATTCTGGTGTGAGTTCAGAGATTGATGTAAATAATATTCCAAATTGACTTAAGTGCTTTCAGCTTGTTTTTCTGCCAAATCAGCAATCTAAGAACTATATGCGAGGATGACAGAAATCACTGAGAAGACATACCTCCTGGTTCTTTCCAGAAGCTGGATGGTCAACCTTGTCGATTCGGGAGCGGGATTCTCATCTCTAGACTGTAACAAAGGCTTGCCAATAGTCAAGGTTCTAACTTTACCACATACTCAAGTTCTTGCTTTTGTGTTCTTATTGTGTCATCTAGGTTGCAAGCAAACTTGGCCATGCACAGCTTGCCAGAAAATGTCATCATCCACTTTGTAGCACAGCAGCTTTATAGAAGACTTTGATCATCAGTTTGTAATAATTTTTAAATAGTTACTCACCTGTATATAAAGAATTGCAGAATAAGTATTATTCTTGTTGTGGATCTTCTGCATAGAAAGTACCCAAGAGGAAAATGTTGGCATTTAAAATTAAAGGAATAAAAGATGCGTAAGTTGTTTAATGTATAGATAAAAGGAGAAATCAAAGTTTTCTTCACAAGGAATTCATCTTCTAAGAAACAACTTCAATTAAAAATATCTGATAAATAAAAACACAGAGAATTTTAAAACATTTTGACAAAAGAGTTAATAATTTAACAACATTTTTTATTCTTTTCCTTTGAAAGAATGTAAAAATGTAAATCTCATTTACTTAAATATGGTAATGCAGCCCTATAGAATTGTTTTTAGGAAGAAGATTCCTAAAGTTATTTTATTAGACAAGTCTAGAAACTGAATTCAACAAACAAAAACAAAATTGAAAGTATTGTGGAATGAAATTGGGTGGTGATTGACAGATAAATTTATAATCAGATATCCTAATGCTAATGAAGAATTCAGAAAAAAATAGACACATGTACAACCTTAGGAATTTTGTGACTTGTGTGGAAATTTAGGGAAATACTGAAAATGCTAAGCCTTAAACCAAGAGATAACAGTTTGGACAAACTTGAAACAATTCAAATTAAGAATATTTCCTTTGAAAGAAGTATCTGTGAATCTGACATCTTGATGGGTGGTAAAGTTGTGCAAAGGTAGTCACAGATTCCCATTCAAGCCATTCAAACTCCCTAGTAAACAGATCAAGCAGCTATCTCACCCTTGTTTCACTCTATGATTGAAGGGAAGCTTGAAGTCTATGAACACTTGCTCTCATCTGTACTTGGAAATGGGGAGAGAGAATAGGAAGGGACTTTGGCTCTCTCTTTCTGCTGCTCTGACTTCTATTACTGTCCCTGATTGTGTTACATGGAACAAGTAAGTATTATGTCAGAAAAGAGGCTGGAGCAACACGTGAGCACTTCAAATGGTAGTGGATAAATATCTACCAGCATATTGGTCATGCATATGGGTCCTGGTGGCTGAGACACTAAAGAATCTGCCTGCAACATGGGAGACCCAGTTTCAATCCCTGGGCTGGGGAAGATCCCCTGGAGAAAGGAATGGCAGCCCACTCTAGTGTTCTTGCCTGGAGAATTCCATAGACAGAGGAGTCTGGCGAGCTATAGTCCATGGAATCTCAAAGAGTTGGACACGACTGAGGGACTAACACTTTCACTTTTTTCTGGGTCTACTAAGATTAAGGGATTTCCATGAGACAGTCCTGGCTCCCAGAAGTGCTTAATTACTTCCAAGTAATTCCTTTAGCCACATGAGCGTGACTCACCATCATCATCATCAATAGTCAATAATCAAAAAATTGCTCCAAAAAATATTTACCTGTTTATTAACTCTTGCATCAAGAATCTGATTCTACTATAGATAACTTCTACTATAATTTCATTTAATGTGGTTAAAAAATTAAATCAAATATTTATTTATTGGGAAACTGTTAGGACAAAACCACTTTAGCATTGAGTTTTAAGAATGTGCAGAAGACAAAAGATTAAAAGAAGAGAACTTTAAAAAATTTCTCTTAATTTTGTCTCCCTTCTTTATTCTGTATACATATAATATCTCCTGAAGACAGGAGTAGTACCTTTGTTGTATAAACAAAATCTTAGTCTTAGATTGACCTCAAAATAGGCAAGACGATTGCTCCAAATGTCTTGACTGAATCACTTTGCTGTACATCTGAAACTGACAGAACACTGTAAATTAATTATACTTGAGTAAAAGGTTGAAAAAAGCACCACTGAACATGGTTTCCATGGATTAATACTATTTCCCATGAAAGATGAGAGATTTTCCCATGATGAGAGATTCTTGGAGAAATAGTTGATTTCAGGTCTGGGAAAGAAAAGATACAAGGTGAATCTGGAACATCTTATATTAAAAAGGGAAAAAGATATCAAACTTCTGGGAACATGTCAAAGAGAGGCAGGAACCTACTAAAGAGATCCCACTAACCATAGATTAGACAACTGCAGCATGAAAAATAATGATTGCAGTAGATTAAAACATATCAAATATTTTCAAAGCCCATGAACTTATAATTAACAACAACAACAACAACACCCCAAACACTCACTGATCACCACTAGAAGTTGCTGGGGCACAAACTTGTTAGCCTAAACAGTGTTTTTAAAAAAAGCTGGAGTAGGAGGAAGACCTAAGCATGTATACCAAATTTCCTGTAGGAACAGTATTTTATGGTAAATAAAGAGATGAAAGAAAAGTTTTCTATATTGAAGAATTTTAGATAATGAAAACAAAAGATATGCTAGAATTAAAAACACCATTTTGAAACTTCTAATGAAATAATGTATCAAGTCAGTAATAATCAATGACTGTTAAGACTCTTACCAGAAAAGCCAATTAAGAAATTTGAAATGGAGGGACCAGGCTGCTAATAGCCAACCTAATTTCAATAGTACTGCAAGTGGGACAGCTGTTCATTATATGTTTCCCAAAGTGATATTAAGGAAACATATAACATCACTTATGGCATTTCCTTGTCCCCTAAAATAACATAAACCCAATATTCCCCTGAAGAAGGAAACGGCAACCCACTCCAATATTCTCGCCTGGGGAATCCCATGGACAGAGGAGCCTGGGAGGCCACAGTCCGTGGGGTCACAAGAGTCAGACATGACTTAGAGACTAAGCAACGATGATACAGGGGAAATGACCCAGACACTCTGACAAATCGGTAACATGAAAAAATGGAGATAGGAGGACATATGATTGGCTAAAAGAGACACCACAATATCAGACAGAGGCCAAACTTAAGTGTATCCTAGTTCGGACAAAGTAATTGTAAAAAAGGTCTTTGAAAAATATGGACATGAACTGAACATTTAGTTCAGTTCAGTCACTCAGGCATGTCCAACTCTTTATGACCCCATGGACTGCAGCATACCAGACTTCCCTGTCCATCACCAACTTCTGGAGCTTACTCAAACTCATGTCCATCAAATCCGTGATGCCATCCAACCATCTCATCCTCTGTCATTCCCTTCTCCTCCTGCCTTCAATCTTTCCCATGATCAGGGTCTTTTCCAATGAGTCAGTTCTTCATAACAGGTGGCCAAAGCATTAGAGTTTCAGCTTCAGCATCAGTCCTTCCAATGACTAGTCAGGACTGATTTCCTTTAGGATGGACTGGTTGGATCTCCTTGCAGTCCAAGGGACTCTCAAGAGTCTTCTCCAACACCACAGTTTGAAGGCATCAGTTCTTCAGTGCTCGGCCTTTTTTATTGTCCAACACTCACATCTGTACATGACTATTGGAAAAAACATAGCTTTGACTAGACAGACCTTTGTTGGCAAAGTTATGTCTCTTTTTTAATATGCTGTCTAGGTTGGTCATAGCTTTTCTTCCAAGGAGCAAGCGTCTTTTAATTTCATGGCTGCAGTCACCATCCAGAGTGATTTTGGAGTCCAGAAAAATAAAGTCTATCACTGTTTCCATTGTTTCCCCATCTATTTGCCATGAAGTGGTGGGACCAGATGCCATGATCTTAGTTTTCTAAATGTTGAGTTTTAAGTCAACTTTTTCACTCTGCTGTTCCACTTTCATCAAGAGGCTCTTTAGTTCTTCTTTGCTTTCTGCCATAAAGGTGGTGTCACCTGAGTATCTGAAGTTATTGATTCAGTCCTTCCAGTGAATATTCAGGGCTGATTTTTTTTAGGATTGACTGCTCTGATCTCCTTGCAGTTCAAGGGACTCTCAAGAGTCTTCTCCAAAACCACAGTTCAAAAATATCAATTCTTCTGCTCTCAGCTTTCGTTATAGTCCAACTCTTACATCCGTACACAACTACTGGAAAAACCAAAGCCCTGACTAGACAGACCTTTGTCAGCAAAGTACTGTCTCTGCTTTTTAATATGCTATCTAGGTTGGTCATAGCTTTTCTTCCAAGGAGTAAGCATCTTTTAATTTTATGTCTGCAATCACTGTCCACAGTGATTTTGGAGCCCAAGAAAATAAAGTCTGTCACTGTTTCCATTGTTTCCCCATCTATTTGCTATGAAGTGATGGGACTGGATGCCATGATCTTAGTTTTCTGAATGTTGAGTTTTAAACTAGCTTTTTCACTCTCCTCTTCCAATTTCATCAACAGGTTCTTTAATTCCTCTTCACTTTCTACCATAAGCATGATGTCACCTGCATATCTGAGGTTACTGATATTTCTCCCTGAAACCTTGATTCCAGCTTGTGCTTCATCTAGCCCGGCATTTCCCATGATGTACCTGCAAAGAAGTTAAATAAGCAGAGTGACAATATACAGCTTTGACATACTGCTTTCCCAAATTGGAACCAGTCCATTGTTCCATGTCCAGTTCTAACTGTTGCTTCTTGACCTGAATGCAGGTTCCTCAGGAGGAAGGTAAGGTGGTCTGGTATTCCCATCTCTTTAATAGTTTTCCACAGTTCATTGTGATCCACACAGTTAAAAGCTTCAGTGTAGTCAATGAAGCAGAAGTAGATGTTTTCAAAATAAGTTTAAACTAAATAAAAGTGGGGACATGGAACCACTTCAGAGACCATGCCTTCCTCATATGGATTCTTTTTTCATTTTAATTTTTACAGACTCCAAAGTTGACATATCTGGGAGTTTGGACTTTCCTTGGGTGAGTGTCTTTTCAAAACTTTCTGGTTCTCATATTTCATAATCTTCTTACCTGATACCTGACTAATCTCAGAGTATACTAGTTTCTGAATACTGAGAGTCAAGATATCCCTATGGACTGTCTATATCCTTATTATCTAATGGCTTTTTAAGGAATGTTTGGGCTGTGGTTCCTTGACCTCAGACAACCTGAATTTCCTCATCATGAGATGCCATCATCTTGACTCTGAAAGCAGGACCAGCTATGTACTTTGGGGGTCCTAACGGAAGATGAAAATGTGATGCCCCTCATTAAAAAATTTATAAGACTTTCCAGGCAGTGATTACAGAGCATTAAGCCAAGAGCAGGTTCCTCCTGAATGTGAGGCATTGTGAGATGACACAGGTCGCACCCCCACGAAGCCGGTCTTTTCTGAGAGTAACTGCAGTCTAGCTTGATATGTCTGCAGAGCATCAAACGATACCCAGAACATTAATTTTGGCATGAAACAGATCAGGGAGTAAATTGAGGGATGAAAGTCAGCTCCTAATAACTATGTTAATTAATTAATTTAAACATTAGCAAAATACTTGTTTCTGACATCTATATATGTATACTAGCAACAAATCTAAGAATTTTAAAAAGTTATTTTCAAAGTTGGTCTTTACATATTTAATAGGGAATTTATACAATCTGGACATATTTCAATCATTCATTCCATGTATCTGGCTAGAGGTTCATATCCAGCAAATGTAAATACACTGCTCGCTGTCATTTGAAATATTTACCTGCTAGGCTGCAAGCCACTGACTTCTCGTCCCTTCTAGCCATTCTGTTAGTGTTCACTGATCTTGGTTCATTTAATTTCCTAACCCAACAACTGAGCGTGATCAGTGACCCCAGCTTCTGATCAACATGGCCCCGTCATGCTGTTAACGCACACTAAACACGGAAGAAACATCTTGGCCGATGGGGACGAGAGAGAGAAAGACAGCAACAGGGAAGGTGGGCAGAGGGGTGGGAATATTTCACTTCCCTAAACAGGATGCAATAATTGCAAATACAAATAAGAAAGAGTTCCTGCCCTCAAGGAGCTTTCCTCTGTAGAGACAAACAGAGATATAAACAAAGTATTGCCAAAGTGGATATATCACTCCAGTTTACCTGCCCTATTGCCTTCCTCTTGTTCTTTTTTTTTTTTTTTTAATGTTATTCATTTTGATTTTTGGTTGTGCCCAGTTTCAGGTGATGTGTAATTTTTTTCTAGTTGCAGTGAGTAGAGGCTACTGTATTGTTGCGTTGCACGGGGTTCTCCTTGTGGTGGCGTCTCTTGTTGCAGAGCGTGAGTCCTAGGGTGCAGGGGCTTCGGTAGCTGTGGCACACGGGCTTAGTTGCTCCATGGGACGTGGAATCTTCCTGAACCAGGGATCGATCCCCTGAATTGGCAGGTGAGTGCTTATCCATTGTACCATCGGGGAAGTCCCCCTTGTTCCTTTGTGTACTTTGCACGCTACCTTGCCCTCTACCCCACACTTACTCCTTTGTCATGACCAATTTCAGACAATGATTCTGAATTTCATGAAAGTGAAACAGATGCCCTTCTTACAGATTTGTTAAGAGAGCCCTATTCTGATCACTGCTGAAGATGCAAAATCCAGACAAACCAGCAGAAGTTCTTCTGGCAAGAAAATGGGTATTGAAGGCTCAACCAGACTCTCGTGGACGAAAATGGCAGAGTTTTGTCACCGTCTGTGGAAACAGACAGAGAGGCCTGATGCTGTCCCTGCATTTCTGCCAACTTTTCTGCCTCGTTAGATAGAGAAGTTCTTTGAAAGCTCTGACCCACCATAATATGTCAGACTGTCTAGCTCTATGCTATTGTGGCAACAGTTTCTTGATAGGCACTAGATAAAACAGAGGAATTGCTTGTGAAACTCACAAAGCTTTGGAAGGAAAGCTCTGTAAAACTGACAGTTTCTGGAAAGTCAAGTTTCCACCTGAGAACAACATTTACTGACATGTTCAAAACACAACACAGGGTCTGACTCTGAGAACTGCTTTTGCAGTTCTTTTCATTGTCGTATTAAACAATTTCCTTCCTGTGTTTTCTACCAATAATTTCTCATCAGTTTTTTCCCTTGTATAGCTACTTTCTCTTTCTAGCTACTAAACAGATTTCTTAAAAGAAGCAGTAATAGAGATAAGTAGAAGGACAAAGATTTTTAAATGGTGGCCTACAGGATCTTGATCATATCCTTCATGCTGTGCTATGCTATCCTTGGTCACTTAGTCATGTCCTGGCTCCTCTGTCCATGCCGATTCTCTGGGCAGTAGTTGGCAGTTAGTTAGAGTGGGTGGCCATGCCCTCCTCCAGGGGATCTTCCCAGCCCAGGGACTGAGCCCAGGTCTTCTTCATTGCTGGCAGATTTTTTATCATCTGAGCCACCACGGAAGCCTGAGAATACTGGAGTGGGTAGCCTATCCTATGCCAGGGGGTCCTTCCAATTCAGGAGTCAAACCAGGGTCTCCTTTCCTGCAGGTGGATTCTTTACCACCTGAGCTACCAGGGAAGCCCAATATACTTCATAGCTAAGAGCAATTCCCAGTGGAAAATAGAGGGAGTATGTTTGGTGGAATTAAGAGGTAGTGCTCTATTTACTTGTTTTGTATAGTAGTTTTCTTGGTTGTCAAATTTGAGTACAAAAAAAACAAATACCACCTATTATAGAAGTGAACTGAAATAAAAATCGATACAGTTAAAAAGTAAATAAATAAAATAAAATGGTGGCCTAAATCTTGAATGCCATTCTGTTACCTCCTTCTCAGTTCAGTTCTGTTCAGTTGCTAAGTTGTGTCTCTTTGTGACCCCACGGACTGCAGCATGCCAGGCTTCCCTCCCCTTCACAATCTCTGTGAATTTGCTCACACTCATGTCCATTGAGTCAGAGATGCCATCAAATAATTTCATCCTCTGTTGTCCCCTTCTCCTCTTCCTTTTTCAGCATCAGGGTCTTTTCCAATGAGCCTGCTCTTTGCATCAAGTAGCCAAAGCTCCTTATAATTAAAAGTTGACCTGTTTCGGGGTGTGAAGAAAACCATTCATTTTCCCCAAGTAGAGAGTGTCCCTGCCTTCTGTGTAACAGTATCACCAGGTGCTCAATAACCTAATTGGATAAAATCACAGGAAATTAAGTTACCTAAGTGCTGATTTCTCTTGCACACTGTCCACACCAAAGGCAGGAAGGGAGAATACAAAAATGGAGGCAAAGAGAAACACCATGTTTAAGCAGAGGCCAGGAATTTGAATAATCTCTGTTTTGACTAAATCCACCTAATTTCATATAACCAGATTGAAACAACCATCTGAATTAAGATAAAAACCAAAGAGGTATTTTCTCCTCTTTGGTTCCATACTTAGCAGTAAAGTAGAGACATCATAATTATCTGGCAAATTGGCTCCCTCTATACTAGCAAATTGAACCATTCAGGGATAGGACGGCTTCTGAATTATCTGGATGGCTTACCCACACTAATCATGAATATTTATGAAACCTGAACCTCACTTTGGGCTCTGTAAACACAGCCTGAATTATTCACATTGTTTGTCTATACTATAATAAATGGAGAATTCTCCTTGTACCTTATTTTTACTATTAAAAGAATGGGTGCTATAATGTTTTGGGTATAAGAACAAAATAAGACAAAGGTATTTACCTCCCCTTATGTTAGCACCCCATTAGCCATGTTAGTATCTGCAAAATGATCTGTTTATGTTAAACATATATTTCGTGTTTGACGACTCAACAGTGTTTAACCTATGACTATGCTTCACATTAGTTAAGCCTTTAAAACATATCAGTGATGGTGTAATTCAGTCAGAGAGCCTGGCAGGGGATTAATTGGAAACATGTGTGACACAGTGGCATCTTCAGTGTCTTCCATAGAATAAGAAGGGATTGGCGCTGAACAGCTCCAAAGCTCCATGAGTTGAGCAGTGGTCACCAGCTAAATGGTCCCACTGTCAGAGACCCCAAAAATAGGCTTCCACTGAACACTTTAAAACCTAGGCTTAATCACACATGATTTCATAATTCAAGTAGCCAGACAGTAAGACTAAACAGCCTGTGTTATTTTATTCCAAAGCCTGTTTATGTTTGTGTGTGTATCATACATGGTTTTGCACACTTCTGCAAACAGCTGGATTGAAGTTCATCTGGTGTGAACTGTCTCACTTCAGGTTTTGCTAGACCATGAGGTTAATTGTTTGGTGCATGCTCTGGCACTCAGTTGTGTTAGACTCTTCTGAGACACTATGGACCGTGGGATTCTTCCAGCAAGAATACTGGAGTGAGTTGCCATTTCCTCCTTCAGGGAATCTTCCCGAGCCAGGGATCAAACCCATGTTTCCTGTGGTTCCTGTATTGGCAGGCAGTTTCTTTAACACCAAGTCACCTGGGAAGCCTGAGATTGATTTTTTAGATGGGATAAATACAAAGGATGCCCACTTCTTGAGCAGCTTGTAGACTATATTGTATCAATAGCTTAAGATTAAGATTAAGATTTAAGATTAAGATTAAGAGATTAAGATTAAGAGAGGAGTATTGGGCTGCCCTGGTAAAGAATCCACCTGTCAACGTGGGAGATATGGTTTCAATCCTTGAGTGAGGAAAATGCCCTGGAGAAAGAAATGGAAACCCACTTCAGTATTCTTGCCTAGAGAATCTAATGGACAGAGGAGTCCATGGAGTTGCAAAAGAGTCAGACATAGCTTAGCAACTAAAAGAGCGACAACAAAGGGAGGGGTGTAGTAAGCAGATTCTTTGGAATCTTTACAGTTGGGTTTGAAATAAATAGAGAATAGAGCCAGGCCTACTCAAAAGAGATGCATATTCAAAAGCTATGTGCTCTATGCCTTTTGCCTTGCTATGCGTGGTGTTGTTTAGTTATGGTATTGTGTTATAATCATTTATATTCTTTATATTTAATAGGGATTGAAAGAAGAAAAACTTATTTTATGTCTTTTGCTGCAGACTTTCCACGCATAGCTATCCCCGTGCGGTATTACCCTGTTTGTCAGCCACACAGCGTCTAGGCTGGAAAGGCAGAGCCTCCTTAGCTGTGGAAGCAAGGGGTCCCACAGGTCACTTGGTGATATGATTTACAGACAGAATCTAGGGGAGATATAACCATACCCTTTGTTTTTCTTTTCACGTTTTTGGCTGCACAGGTTGCTATGTGTGGGCTTTCTCGAGTTTTGGCACATGGGCTTCACCAGTTGCAGTGCAGGAGCCTACCTGCTCCACAGCATATGGGGTCTTAGTTCCCAGATCAGGGATCGAACCCACATCCCCTGCATTGGAAGGGGGATTCTTAACCACTGGACCATCAGGGAGGTCCCTAACTACACTCTTCTAAATTTACCCCCTTAAATGCTAATTTGGCACCAGACTATCATAGTAATATATGGAAAACTTTTCAGAAAAGAGACAACTACTCTGAAAATATGGAAAAATGCACTCAGGTTATTAGGAATTGGAAATACACTGTCAAAGATATTCATCCCCCTCCTTCAACACTATTAAAATGTTCAATAGAGTAAACACACACACACATACACACATATGATAGTAATCTATCTTCCTCTTGATTTAATTCTAGGATAAATTGGTACCTTTACTGAACTGCCTAGATCCCAAGGCAGTGCACACCATCAAATCTATATCATAGGGAATTCAGCAGAGGTTCAAGCAGGTGCCCAGTCAGTACTTGTTGAAGCAGCTGCTCTGCCCTGGAAGAGTGCTCATTAGACTTGTAGGGAGCCCATTTCACCAACGGTGGATGAGCCAAACCCCTCTTTGTTTCCTTACTGTCTTAGTCAGTTCAGGCTGCCATCACAAAACACTAGTGAAAGTGAAAATGTTAGTTGCTCAGTCGTGTCCTACTCTTTGCGACACCGTGGGCTATAGCCCACCAGGCTCCTCTGTCCATGGGATTCTCCAAGCAAGAAGACTGGAGTGGGTTGCCATTTCCTTCTCCAGGGGAATCTTCCCGACCCAGGGATCAAACCTGGGTTTCCCACATGGCAGGCAGATTCTTTACCATCTGAGCCACCACTGGGTAGTTAATCACCAGAAATTAATTTTTCACAGTGCTGGAGGATGGAATCCTAAGATCAGGGTGCTGTCAGGGTCAGGGTCTGCTGAGGGAACTCTTCCTGTTTTATAGATACCTGCCTATTCTGTGTCTTCACATGGTCAAGAAAGAGCAAGGCTGCTGAGGTCATATTTGAGTAACAAAGGGCAAGAGGGAAAATACCCAGGCGGTCTTCATCTAAGGTTCATATGCTATCAAGATCAAGGAAATTGGAATCACCTGAATTGTGAAGTCATTGTCAAGGACCTGATGACAAAATTCCAACAAGTCTGGTCTGGAGATCTTGGGAAAGCTTTCTTATCAGAGGTTGTAGGTTCTTTTCAGAGAACTCTTTACTTTCAGGTCACCAGATGATGTTCAAAAGTTCCCCATAATTCCCATATTCTTAACTGCCTATTCTCAGGTGGTGCTAGTGGTAAAGAACCCACCTGCCAATGCAGGAGATTCAGGTTCAGTTCCCTAGGTTGGGATGATCCCCTGGAGAATAGCGTGGCAACCTACTCCAGTATCCTTGCCTGGAGAATCCCATGGACAGAGGAACCTGGCAGGCTACAATCCATAAGGTTGCAAAGAGTCCAACATGACTTGAGTGACTTAACGCACAGCACACACATTTAGTTAGCATGCACATGAAGAAGGACCAGGGTTTTCAAACATAAAATAGGCCTTGGACCCTGTAAAGGAGGTTGCCCTCAAAATATCTGGATAACTGAAATCCCATTTCTGAGTTTTTTCTCTAGAGTAAGAGAATACTTTTTAAATAGCCTAAACAACCAAACAGCCTGTAGATCTAATACTGCTGCTGCTGCTGCTAAGTCACTTCAGTTGTGTCCAACTCTGTGCGACCCCATAGACGGCAGCCCACCAGGCTTCCCCGTCCCTGGGATTCTCCAGGCAAGAACACTGGAGTGGGTTGCCATTTCCTTCTTCAATGCATGAAAGTGATAAGTGAAAGTGAAGTCGCTCAGTCATGCCCGACTCTTAGCGACCCCATGGACTGCAGCCTACCAGGCTCCTCCATCCATGGGATTTTCCAGGCAAGAGTACTGGAGTGGGGTGCCATTACTAGCCGGTTCTAAGGGAAGAGTCTGGCCACTGAGGAGCCAGGCTAAAAGCTGCTCAGTATAGTTCCAACAGAATAGCCCCTATCCCCAAGGTAAGCCAGCCAAACTATGAACCAGCAGAGTTCCAATAACACAGCTCTGTCCCTAAAGGAAAGGGCCAAAGGCAGGCACAGTTCCCCTGAACAATCTGATTTCAAAATCAGGTCAAGCCAGAACAAGCTCTTAACCAGAAAGGATGATTCCAAATAAAGCCCAGAGAGGTTCAAGATGTAAAAAACAGAGAAGTTCATCCAGGAGGAAGACAGATCTTTCAACTCCAGGACAGGATAAGAAAAGCAGTGAGTGTCAATGGGCTTAATGTGGGGACTGTACCTATTTGCTTAGTGGCCTTGGAATTGTTGAGAGTCCTCTCTAGACTCCTACACATGCCACTAAAATGTTGACCTAAAACAAATAGGCTGCCAGTTATTGTTCCAGGAAAAATGAGTTTATTTGGGATCAGCAAAGAACTGCAATTTGGGGTCTGCAAGCATAAGCAAACCACATGCAAGTCCCCTGCAGAAATGGAGAGAACTATTTTTTAGAGGGAGAAAAGGCAGGTGTGAGGGCTAGAGTAATGAAAAAGTCAATGCCTTTGCATTGGCTGAGCTGTGACAGTCTTTCATTGGCTGAGATCTTGTCAGGAAAGAATGAGTCTTTATTTTCCTTGGACTCTGCTATCTTTGTAAAGCATGACAGGTCCTCTGGTCTCCTGACTGTATTTAATTGAGATTTCCCTTTATTAATTGCTTACATCTTTATCAACTGAGAAAAGCACTTCATCAAGCACTCTTCAAAACTTTCTTACCAAGAGATTTTATCATGAATGGATGTTTAATTACATCAAGTAGTTTTCTGTCTCTTTTGAGACGATTATATGTTTAATTTTCTCCTATAGTCTACTGATAAGACAATGTTTCCAACAGGTCCTTGAATAACAAAGCTCAGAAAACTACCGCACAGATACAGGAAATATAGCAAACCATTACGTTCTATGAAAGTTGGAGAAATCCAGAGAGAAGAGTCTGAGTTTGAACTCAGGGACTGAGTTTGAACTCAGGTAGGAACTGTTAAGGCTATAAATTTTACTCTAAGAATTACTCATCAGAAAGAGTTTTTTCTCTCAATAGAGAGAAATAAGATCTCTGGAAATATAAAAGAACATCATGACCCGAGGACTGAGATTCCTCAAAGTCTTCAGGCTAAGCCCTTCCCACACAGGAGTGAGAGAAATGGTGAGCTCTCTCTGATGAGCAGTCTGTAACCAAAAAGAATTTCCAGCTGGATAGTAAAAAATAAATACATTTGAAAACTCACAAAGACAGACTCTATCTCTGAAGACCCTCAGTTACATATCTTTCTATTGCCAATACAATTTCTACTATCCTTTCCAATATAGAAATAAGTCTATACTTTGGTCTGTTACATTAAGAAACTTTAAACATTTTGGCAAAAAAAAACCAACAAACTTTAAGTTTTAAGTCTCAAGGAAACAGAATAGCTACGCTTCATGAAGGAACTTCAAATTCATATCTCACTTCCTGCTTCAGACTGATGAAAGATGTATTTATTTTACTGCATGTTAAGTTGTAACCACTCCTCTTTCTCTCCTTTTTTAAAAATCAGATGCAATTTCTTACGGATTGTTTGTGTAGATATTTCAACTCGTGATCTTAAGACCATTAGATAATTTTAAATAAATTTGAATAGTTCTTTAAAAAGTTATTTTAACAAAATCTTTAAAATTTTTAAGTTTAAAAAATCACAATAAACTTTTAACATACACATATTTCTCTGGGAATGGGGTGGGGAAGGTCCCTAGTGGCTCAGATGATAAAGAATCTGCCTGCAATGCAGGAGACCCGAGTCTGATCTTTAGGTTGGGAAGAAACCTGAAGAAGGGAATAGCAGCCCACTCCAGTACTTTTGTCTGGAGAATTCCATGGATAGAGGAGTCTGGCAGGCTACAGTCCATGGGGTCACAAAGAGCCAGACATAACTGAACATCTAAGATTCACTGTTCCACTGGATTTTAAATTGTAGAGTAACTTAATGGAAGAGAGAATGCTGCTTATTTAAAATGTGGCCTTGAAAATAGTAAGCCATTTTTATGATTCTCTTTAAAGCCAGCTTTCTATTTTTCCGTTCTTTTTGGTGAGTGGAGACTATAAATATACTTGAAAATAAACGATTGGTTCAGGCGTAGATTACACAGATCACCAAATCTGGGTACAAAGTATTTATGAGTCATATAGGAAAATTCACCACATCTTAAATAACCCCTTCAGAGGAATTTTTGGTTTTGAGCTTGCTGGCTAGGCTTGAGGAGGGGCAGGAGTGGCCCCTTAGGGCATGCAAGATACAGTCAGAGTTCTAGAAAAGATGTGCTCCCACAATGTATCGGAGACTGGGGCAAAGATTTGCTCATCATTACAGGCCTTCAGCTCTCCTCACAGACTTCCTGCAGAGACCACGAACATACTTCTGACAAATTCTAGACAGTTTATTTGTCAGATATTTTATTCAAATTGCTTCCTTCTCCTTGCAGAGTACGCAAAAGAACAGCAATATAATGCCCCCCTGTTCCTTCTAACTGCTATTTCAAGGGATAATGAGCAAATTTAGATCTTCATTACAATGTTAGTTTGTACAGCAGCCCCTAGTTATTTTCTCTACCTTGCTATTGTAATCACCAGAACAAGAAGACTGACTCTGGATAAAAGTAGTTATTTGGGGCCAGCATTGCAAAAATATTCATCTGTTGAAATGGTAGGGACTGTTTACCGCTGTCCTGTAGGGAGAGGGCTGAACACTTGTTACGTCTCCACCACACTGAGCAGCAATGATTATCCATGCTCAGGTGACATCTAAATGAAGAGTATTTTTAAGTAAATTTTTTTCTCCTTCAATGTTTTCAAACAGGCAACAATTATATCAATTTTTATCCTTCCTTTTTGGAGTGAGTTGGAATCTGAGTTTCAAATATCACCTTCCTAGGACCTTGTATGGAGAAGGTAATGGCAACCCACTCCAGTACTCTTGCCTGGAAAATCCCATGGATGGAGGAGCCTGGTAGGCTACAGTCCATGGGGTTGCGAAGAGTCAAACACAACTGAGTGACTTCACTTTCACTTTTCACTTTCATGCATTGGAGAAGGAAATGGCAACCCACTCCAGTGTTCTTGCCTGGAGAATCCCAGGGATGGGGTGCCTGGTGGGCTGCCATCCATGGGATCGCACAAAGTCAGACACAACTGAAGCGACTTCACAGCAGCAGCAGCAGCAGGACCTTGTATAAATCTTATTGATAGGGTACACAGTAAATATTTAAGATATGATCTAACCAAAGTACTAAGGCAAGTGAAAGTAGGCAGGAATAAAAAAAGACCTGGGATAACTGAGGCTTAATTTGACTCATAAGAAATACTGGTTCTAAGGAACAGTGTGGTGACTATAGTTAATAATATGATAGTGTAGACTTGCAAGTTGCTAAGAGAGTAGATCTTAAGCATCCTCAACACACACACACACACATCAAAGCACACACACAAGATGACTATGTGAGGTGTTGGGTCTTTGTAGATGTGCTTACATTCATGGACCTTGAAATGGGGAGGATTATCCTGGAATGTCCATACAGGACACAGGGTAAAAAGGTTCCACTTTTTTGGAAGACCGTTTTCTGGCTGAGTCAGAGACAGATGTCATAGAAGAAAGATCAGAGAGATGTGACATGGCATCCAGCCCACCGCTGCTGCCTTTAAAGATGGAACCAGGGGCCAAGAGCCGAGAGGAATGCAGTGGTTTCTGGAAACCAGGAATGGCCCTCCGTTCACTAACAACCAGCAAGAAAATGGAGATCTTGGTCCTAAATGCACAGAAACTGATTTCTGCCAGCAACCTAAATGATCAGGAAACAGATTTTCCCATAGAGTCTACAGAATGGAACGTAGCCTGGCCAACACCTTGATTTTAGTGCAATGAGAACTGTTTCAGGCTTCTGACCTACAAAACTGTAAGATAAATAAATTCATGTTGTTTTAGGCCAGGTTTTGTCACTTGTTACATCACAAGTTAATACAAAATTTATGTCTAAAGTGTGAACTGGTGTGAAGGACAAGTAAAGCATTTTCAGACAAATACAGAATCAAGATAGTCACCTTCCGATTGCCCTTTCTGAAATAGTCACTTGATATATACTCCAGAAAAAAACACAAAAAGACAAATAACAAGGTTTGGTAAACAGCAGAACTAACTCAGCATATACAGGGGAAAAAACAAGCGAACAAACAAACCCAGGATAACAACTGTGTGTCAAGCTTGGGAAGCCATACTCAGGTCATGTGAAAGCCTTGACGATGATTCCCAAGAAACTGTTAGGGCAAACAGAATGTGTATTTTACAAAAGAGAATGAAGATTTGGGTGATAGTGTGAAAAAAATATATGATTAAAACCTGCAAGAAGAAAATACTCCAGAGGAGATATCATAGCTCATATTAGAAGTAAACTAAGACACGCCATGATACAAAGCAATCCATGAGGCATAAGGATGTGCACAGAACCATCCTTCCCTTAGAGGAGCCCAGAGGTGTCCTGAAATCAGTGCTCACCCTTTGGGTTAGACGTGAACAATATTTAACTTTATCCTGATGATGTGCTTACGTGTGTCTTCCGTCTCTTCAGTCCTGTGATCCTATGGACTGTAGTCCTCCAGGCTCCTCTGTCCATGAGATTCTCCAGGCAAGAATACGGGAGTGGGTTGCCAGTTCACTCTCCAGGGGATCTTCCCCACCCAGGGATTGAGCCCTCATCTCCTGTGTCTCATTCATTACAGGTGGATTCTTTACCTGATGAGCCACCAGGGAAGCCTTGGGTCGGGGAGATCCCCTGGAGAAGGGAATGGCTACCACCATTCCCCACTTCATCGTTGAAGGAGGCTCTGTTCAGAGTCATCTTCTGTGTGAATCTTCTGTTATCTGACAGAGTAAATAGTTTCACTTCTCTACTCTGTTTGCACCAAACTGTGTTGCAACTGGACTTAATGCCTTCATAATTTTTTGTTTACACAAGTCTTCCCTATAAACTTTAAGTTTATAGAAGACAGAATTTGTGTTTAAATTAGTCCACAGCCTGGCTCATAAGAGTTCTTCATTCCTCCTACTCTCCTTCTTCCTTTTTCTTTCTCTCTTTCTTTTAAATAAATAAGCAGATAAAATAAGTTAGCAAGCATTAAATGAGCAAATGCCAAGAGAAGACCCAATGTTCATGTCATCTGCAAAACTGAATTCCCCAAAGCATATGCAGCAGATAACATAATAAAATCAGAGACTGCCTTATGTTTAGTTTTTTGTTTAATCTGAAAATCTTAACTTTGAAAGACATCTCCAGTAAGTATGGTTAATTGACTAATATTTTATTCCCAGATTTCAGAGTTTCACTCACATCTAGACTTGCATGTCCTCATTGTCAAGTGACCCAAAATATTCACCACTAATATTCTTGCATTTCATATTGCCTAGAAATCCACCTTAATAAAGTGAATCCTTTACTTTATTATTTAGTAAAGTGAATCCCACAAGGATTTCGGGCTTCCGCAGTGGCTCAGAGGTTAAAGCGTCTGCCTGCAATGTGGGAGACGTGGGCTCGATTCCTAGGTTGGGAAGATCCCCTGGAGAAGGAAATGGCAACCTACTCCAGTATTCTTGCCTGGAGAACCCCATGGACGGAGGAGCCTGGTGGGCTACAGTCCACGGGGTTGCAAAGAGTCGGACACGACTGAGCGACTTCACTCACAAAGTGAATCCAATTATAGTCCTAGAATGCTTACTAGGAATATTTTGATCTAAAAGGAGACAATTTTCATCTGAAATTGCTTTCCTCTACAGCTTGTGCCTCAGTATTCAAACAGTAAATTTTGAAATGACTATGAACAGGTGGCTGTCCCCACAACAGTCCAGAACATTCTATGAATTTTCTAATGTGTGAGAAATGAATAAATACAGTTTTAACCAAAACGTCAAATTCAGTCACAATGAGTAACTTACAGTAAAGATCCCCTCATCTGTCTTTGCAGTAAATCAAACACTAGACAGAGTAGAGAAAGATGTATTTCCTTTCTGGCTCCAAACAAATCAAAAGTGTTCTCGAGAAGAGAAGGGAGGATGGTAACCCAGTAGACACCGTACTAGTGACACTTCCACCCGACTAGTTATCATTGAGAAAGCAGGATCCCTCCGAGAGCTCGCTGACATGATGTCACACAAAGCTCCACTTCTTCTGAAGACTATCTCTAAGTGCAAAAGGCGCCAAGGTACATTCTGCCTCTTGACATCTGGCTCAGGCTTTTTTCGTTTATTGAAATTTTTTTTTTTTAACATCATCTGATAGTGGAGCCAAATTGTATTTTTGACTGGAAATAACTCTCTTTCAGAGAACATCATTGGTTAATGAAGACACGCTTGCAAGTGTTCTACAGTGCAGCTGAAATTTCACTTACCTCTTAGCTTGAGGCCATTGGTTTAAGTCCAAGCTGACAATTTCAGCTTGTTAAGTCCCTGGTGGACGGACATCCACAACATAAACCCATTGTACCTCATCTTGTAATTTTGGCAGTCGGAGCACTGGAGAGCCTGAAAAGGATACTAATGTAGAATACATTACTCTGAACAAAAGACAAGGGGGCAGGTGAGAAGGATGGAAAACCCCTTCAGAGCAGCACAGAAAACGTAATGAATCTGGTCTCTACCCCACAATCACTGTATTTTCTTTTAAATATTGACATCTTTTTAATTAAAAGAAGAAAACTACCTTAATTCTAATTTATACCATAAATATTTAAAATATAAGGAGTCCACACACTATATACACATATGTTTATAAATCATCTGATGGAAAATAATACTATATCAGTAAGAGTATCATTTTTACATGAATAACAGTTGTCAAGAAAAATACTGAAAAATCACCAGCTACAAATTATTACACCAACTAAATTACAGACTGGAGGAAATTATAAATTTAACTCCAATGCATTTGTAAAATCAGCAAAATGCTTAAAGTAGAAAAATAACTTTTTTTCTAAATAAATTCACTGCAGATTTATCAATCAATTTCTATAACATTTTGCAAAATGGTGAAGACTGGTAAATTTCCTACTTTAAAAATTTAGAAATCTCATTAAGATAGAGAACTAAAAATGGTTGTATTTATTCTTCAGCAAGATATTTCATGGAGAACAATCAACAATTTTGAAAAGTTTGATAAATTCCCTATTTTAAAATCTAGACACCTCATTAAAATAGGGAAGTGATATTAATGAATTTTTATTCTTTAGCAAAATGTTTAATGGACAACCGAGTGGTCTCCCGTTTCCAGCAATTATTAAGTCTAGGTCTGTCCTTTAGTGCAGGATACTGGCTTTGAAGGTAAGAAACAGCTATGGCCAATTGTCAGAGAAACCGCTAACATAACATCATTTCATACCTTGAGCTGAGATTTGATTGAAAGGTATAATGAAAACAGTATACATACTCCTGTGGGTAAAATAGATAGCTTGTGAGAACCTGCTCTCTAAGCACAGGGAGCTCAGCCTGGTGCTCTGTGATGATCGAGAGAGGTGGAATGGTGGCAAGGGGCTGCGGGAGTGGGAGGGGGGGGAGCGGGAGGAGGAGGCACAGGAGGGAGGTGCCTGAGGGAGAGGGTACATGTATATATATAGCTGATTCGCCCCATTGTACGGCAGAAACTAACACCACATTGTAAAGCAATTATATTAAAATTAAAAACAACAAAAAAAGAAAAGAAAAGTAAAAACAGTATTACGGCCCTATGAGTCAACTTACCTCCAGTCACAAGCTCTCTGACAGATGATTTTGAGCAAATCACTCAGCCTCACTGGGCTTCAGTTCCTTCTCAACAATATGTAAGCTTCACACAAAATCCAGCTGCCAATGCAGGAGACACAAAAGATCTGGTTCTATCCCTTGGGTCAGGAAGATCCCCTGGAATAGGAAATGGCAATCCACCCGAGGATTCTTGCCTGGAAAATTCCATGGATAGAGGAGCCTCGTAGGCTACAGTCCATGAGGTCGCAATGAGTGACTGAGCAACAGAGCACGCGCACACACACACACCAGTGGAAATGAAACAGCTGGAGCAGGCTTCCTGCACCATCACTTAAAGGGCCGAGGGCTCCATTAGAGCCCAGGTTCTCCTGAGTCTGGTAAAAAGATGAAAGAAATGAAGATGTTAGTCATTCCATCGGGTCAGACTCTCCAGGCTAGAATACTGGAGTGGATAACCATTGCCTTCTTCAGGGGATCTTCCTGGCCCAGGGATTGGACCCAGGTCTCCTATGTTGCAGGCAGATTCTTTACCATCTGCACCACCAGGGACGCCCAATAGGAAGGTATCTTTACTAAATGTTTTCTCCTTCCTTCCTCTGCTTTCCTCTCAGATTACCTTCTACAACTTCTCTCCAGACATAGAGCTTTACCTGCAGAATATCCAACAGGAGAACCCAAGACTTCTCATCCTCTTGCAGGTCTGAGGGACTAAGAAACAAGTGGAATATCTCCAATAATTGTCAATTTCATTTCCCTTTTATCAACAGCTTCTCATCCACTTATCGTTTTCCTTGATAAACGGCATACCACAAGAAATGGGGAGCAAATAAACCCAAATTTACTAGTTTCTTTTGCAAGATGAGCATTTTCCAGGGTTCACTCTCATATATGATTTTCTTTTTAAAGTCAGGCCTATCATTCCTCATTTGGCAAAAGCCCCTCCGAAGACACAGCTCAAACCCTACTTTCTGGGTCATTTCTTCCTAGGCATCCTCATATAGAGTGATGTGTCCTTTACTGAAACCATGCCCTGAAAACCTTTCCAAACCTTCTAGCACCTGTGAGTAGTTTATCATTTAGTTTGTTATCTCCAAAACCTGCAAAGACTTGGTACAAAGTAGAGATCTTAAAACATGCTTTAAAAGTAATATTGAATAATTAACATTCAATATGGATTGTTTGAATGAATGAATGAATGCTTTATATTCAATACAACTTGCTTATAGAAAGTAGAATCATTTTGTTTTTCATTGAAGGCTTATGATTAGTAACTGAGAAAACACGAACAGAAGACCTTTATGTAAACAATCTCTCTGTCCCACTGTACCATAAGACCCATGAGGCCAGCCATCATCTCTGCTTTGTTCACTAGGAAAACCCTACTATACACTGAAGTGTTCAGGAATAACTAATCACAGTAGATTAAATGAGAGTTTTATATCCTTAAGTGTGACCAGCATATTCATCCCTGTGTTGCACTCAGTTATATCTGATTGTTCACAACCCCATAGACTATAGCCCCCCAGGCTCTTCTGTACATGGGATTTCCCAAGCAAGAATACTGGAGTGGATTGCCATTTCCTTCTCCAGGGGATCTTCCCAACCCAGGGATCGAACCCACATTTCTTGCATCTCCTGCATTGGCAGGCAGATTCTTTGCCACTATGCCACCTGGGAAGCCCATATTCATTAGTAAGTTTTAGAAACCTCTGATAAAATACACACATAGACCAGTCTAAATGATCTACTTAATTGATTTAGCCTAAATGCCAACCCATTCCAGTATTCTTGCTTGGAGAATTCCATGGACAGCAGAGCCTGGCAGGCTACAGTCCATTGGGTCACAAAGAGTCAGACATGACTGACACACACACCAAAGGTGCTTAAGATCCTTCACTAAAGGAGAAAGGTGTTGGAATGGTCAGTATGATGTGTCCATTCTAGGCTACTGGTACCCAGTTATTCAATCAAACCTTAATCTATATGTTACTCTGAAAGCATTTTATGGCTGTGATTAGCATTTGTCATAAAATTGACTTTATGTAAAGAAGATTATCCTGAAAAAAATCTCAGTAGGCCTGATCCAATAAGTTGAGAGTTCTTAGGAACAGAACTGAAGTTTTAGCTCCTACCTAAGAGTTTCCAATCTGCCCTTCCAGATGACCTTGTGGACAACTTTCAGACTAGCCTAGCCTCAATTGTGCTAGACAATGCCTTGTAATAAATCTCTTTACATATATATATATTATTATATCAAACTGATTCTGTTTCTCTAGCAAAACCCTCATAGATACAAATATATTGTCTGTTGATTTTGACAAATTTTGTCACATCAGAATTTCATGCACTAATTCTTCAGGGTTTTTCTACTCTCAAATGAAAGTTTTGCTTTTTCCTTCACTTCCCTCCATCTCTTGGAGGAAATCCCTTAATTAATCTTCCAGCTAACAGAACACTTAAGAAGCTTTTCTCAAAACTCCTTACTGGTCTGTTGTGTATGTGCCTATGTGTAAATATACATTCCTCTTCCTTGTTGAATAAATATTGGTAATGATAGCTTTGATAGTTTCTATGTGCAAACATTTTTTACTAAGGAATTAAGAAACTTAAACGGCTATACAACTGAGAAGTAACTTCCTGTTATGCAATGCTCTTCATTCATGCAGCCCCTTGTGTTGCTATGAATAAGCTTTTATTTTTAATGTCTTCTCGTGTTCCTTATTTCTTCAGTAGATTTCAGAGAACCTGCTTTTCATAGCAGAGTTATTACCTTAATGTTATGTTGACATTGCTAAATGCCTATTTAAGTGATGTCTGTGGTTTTAGAAACTTTCAGGAGAGGAATTCTTAATACCTTTCAGTCTGACTGCAAAGCCCCAAGAAGAGCTAAGTACCAGAGTGAACCAGGCTCTGAGAATTTCTTTCCTAAAAAAGGTTCTTGTTCTTCTATAGAGCTCACCGACAGTCTTTTAAAATCCAACTTTGGTACAATTACCAGACATGAGTAAGTACTTTATTCAAAACAGTGGTTATAACAAACACACTGAAAAAAATAGCTTAACTGATTTTAATTCATCATTGCATAGAGTGCAAAGACTCTTACTTGCTCCATTGTCATCTTTATTGATTGGAAATTATTATTATTACACTTCTGTTTTGCTTATTTTCCTTTGCTTTCTAAATTAGTTTTATTTTTGCTATAGCTGGTCATTCAATATTTATTAATTGTGTTAAAACTTAAGCAACTCATCATTTATGGATTATGGTGAGAGAATTGTGTCAAACATATTAAACTTTATGAGAATTTATCACACTGGATAGTGTGTGAAAACAATAAAATCTAGTGATCTCATTGTTGAAATGGTGAACGTTAGAGAACAACCCATGAAGCACAAATTGGACTGCCTGCACCTCCCAATCTCTGTTTAATTGGACAGAGGTTATTTGAATTTATGCAACTTTCATATTTGTATAAAAGAAATTCCCATTTAAAAAATGAAATTCTCATGTTTCTGTTTAGAAGACTATTGCTCTCTTCTGCAGAAATACCCAAATTTTATTCTGAGAAATATTCTGCATTGGAATAGATGTCGAGAGCATTAGGCAAAATGGAAACTTTTTTTGATTTTAAATGATGAGAAGAGGGTACATTATATATGGTGAGATGACATTTTTAATGGTAGATCTCGGAGTGTTTAACATGCTAGTGTGCAAATAGGCCTCCAGGAAAAGTCTAGGATTGACAGATCTCTATTCCTAACAGGATTTTAAGAGATGCTTGATCTATAGCAATCAAATCCATAGTTTCTTGTTGGCATCCAAGGTCTGCTTCTTTTGCTTCAAAATTAACTTCAGTTGCTTCTTTACTGAATCTCTGTTGGAGCCAGATTAGCCAAATCATGGTTCCTCAAGCGCAGTTCATTTATTGCCAGTTATAAGTCTTTGTAGATGTTTAAGCCTAGCCTAAAAGGCTTCTCTTTTCTCTACCTACAAAAAACCTAATATCTTTTCAAGACCTATCCACTTTCTGACTTCCTCTAGTAACTATTATACTTATGACATACCTAATTTCAATCATACCTCAGTTTTATTGCTTTTCAACTTGAATTCTTGTGTGTATGTGTGTGTTTTTCTGATAAGACAGTTAATTCTCAGAGGCAAAGGACCATACTTTATATTTTGTTTAGAGCTCTACTTGAATTTGATGCAACATTTTATGAACATAGCCATTATCTAGTTTCTCCATGAATGATTAGATGAACATTTGAACAGAGACACTCTGCACAGCTAGAAAGAATTAACCCATTCTCTAGAGATGATTGTCAAATCTAAGGGTTCCAGACACGTATCTTAGTTCAAATTATTTACATTTTCTGACTTTTCTGAAGATATCTTATTATTCGTCATTACTTTGTTTATTTGTCCAAGAAAAATATAGAATAAGAGGAATTTCAAAGATGCTGAAGAAGAGATAGGTCTAAAACCCATATATTTCAACATGAAATAAAAGAGGACAATTTATCCTTTCATATATAATCTAATCTACACTGGATTTCAAATGGCTTGATTCCTCTTTACTCTCATGGAATGGTTCCTCTAAAGTAAGAAATCTATCAACACAATGGAATGAACATAGATTTGGGAAGCATTTGTTAATTCTCTTTGTATAACAGAAAGTGGCAATTGAAGTAATAGAAAAAAATCCTTTTCTGCTAAAAGATTACTTGGGAGTGAATCTGTAAAAATAAATAACAATTCAGAGTGATGTAAAAGGAAATATTGAATCAATGTTAGGAACTGGATGCTACAGAAATATTTCTTTCTTCTCATATAGCTCAGTGATCTTAGACAAGCATGATGGTCACTGAGGACTGGATTCCTTTATGAACTCTAAAGATGCTTTCTGATGCTAAAATTCTATGACTTAATGAATAACAGGTATTGTGGCTTCTATTTATTGGAGGGCACACTCCTGCACAACTTTTAAAAATGATGATACTATCATTCAAAAACAAGAGGAAAATTAACCTTTCTAGTCTGATGGTTGGAGAAGGAAATGGCAACCCACTCCAGTACTCTTGCCTGGAAAACCCCATGGGCAGAGGAGCCTGGTAGGCTGCAGTCCATGGGGTCGCGAAGAGTCGGACATGACTGAGCAACTTCACTTTCACTTTTCACTTTCCTGCACTGGAGAAGGAAATGGCAATCCACTCCAGTGTTCTTGCCTGGAGAATCCCAGGGACAAGAGGAGCCTGGTGGGCTGCCGTCTATGAGGTCGCACAGAGTCAGACACGACTGAAGCGACTTAGCAGCAGTAGCAGCAGCAGTCTGGTGGTAGTATAGAGTAAATAGTGGATAACATGGGCACATGGTATAACAGGGCTTCCCAAGCGGCCTGGGGTGAAGAATCTGCCTGCCAATATCAGAGACACAGGAGATGGGGGTTCAGTCCCTGGGTCAGAAAGATTCCCTGGAGAAGGAAATAGCAACCCGCTCCAGTATTTTTGCCTGGAAAATCCTATGGACAGAAGCCTGGCGGCCACTGTCCATAGGGTCACCAAGAGTTGGATACAACATAACGACTGAGCGCGTATGCACAGTATGGCAGATCTTCTTACCACTTCTGCTTTGTACTTACATGTAGTACCCCCAATGGTGGGCACATGCACATATGGTAAACAGCTGCAGAAAAAGAGAGCAACCTTTCATTTCAAAAAATACCCACATGAATGTGAGGGGCTTCAGTAACACTGGCAGTGTTCCTATCTCCATTGATAAATGAAACCTAATTAGTGCTGTTTTGAATTTTACCATTCTGAAACATTTTACATGGATACAAACGAATCGTGGCTTATTTATTTTAAAATAAACCTTTCTTATGTGTTTTTAAAAATCAGCCTGTAGTGTGATCTCATAGATCAAGGCAAAACCCCACACTCCCCCCTAGTGATCAAAGTTTGATGACCTCCAAATAACAGAAAACACAATAAGTGGACTTCAGATCACAAGAACAAAAAAATGCCCAGAAGCTACACAAGTCACTGCTGGTGTTCTTTACTTAGGATCCTTTTTATGAGAGAAGAATAAAGCACAGGCTGTCAGGAGGCAGCAACTTCCAGTTCCTTGGTCTGAAGTCTCTGTCTCAGTAAGCAAACAAATAGGTTATATATATACTCAGGAGAAAAGACATAAAGCTACAGAGGGTGGGGGCAAGCCTCAAGAAATAAGATTTGAAGAAGAAAATAAAACAAGGTCAGGAGCAGAAATTTAAACTCAAAATTTGTAATCATGTAGCTCATCCAATTCAGCTGTACTGAAGAACTTCATAGTCTGGAGAAGGTTTTCTTTCGTAAGTATTTGTTTCAGTAATAGAGATAGAATATTTCTATAGATAATGCAATTTGTGAATTATGAGGAATGACTTTTGTTCTTATCCTTGAAAAAGTTATTGTTTCATTTCCAGAATAATGTGATTACTGAAGATCAAGACAGTCTTCACTGAAGTCCCCAGTCACTCACAAATACGTCAAAATCTTCTGCAAAACTGAAAAGCATCAGATTAATTTAAAATTTGCTAATTTAAGAATGATTGATGTCTTATGTACACAGTGTTTAGACTTCAATTTATCTCTGCCTGCAATTCAAAATATAAACAAGGAAGTTCTTATTTGTCTAAAGAAAGTACTCTTTTAAAAAGCACTTTAAAATTGCTCTTAACAAGCAACTAAACTATGCCAATCTATTTTTTCACAAAATTATGTCCATGTAATAAAACCTCCCTACACTTTCCAAACATGGGTTTAGTTACGTGTCTCACCACCACCATCATCACCATTAACATTACCTGCTCTTTATAAACACTGAAAGACTTCAGGTTGTTTAATTTCTGATCATTATCAAATCTGGGGCTGGTGTCCCCTGATCCAAGTGTGGTTCCCGCTTTGGCCCATGTTGCACGATTCTGACGTGGTCATCTCGCTCACGTGTAGCCCATATAACATTACTCCCCAATTCATAAGCATTCAGTGTTGTATATAGAATAAATTATAAAAGCTGATTATGGTAGTTGGTATATTTCTCCCTCTACCCTCCTAACATGCCCTTTAAAACCAATCAAACCTACTCATTATTTCCCAATTCATCTGTACTCTTTTCATATGCTTTCTTTGATTCATCTCTTTTTCTGAAATGCTGAACTTTTGAATTCTTACTCATTCTTTAAGGTTCATATGTTATGTTTTCCAGGAAGCCTTTCAAGCTCTTCCTCCTCTCCAGACCGTTCACCCCCATGCCATCTTCCTGCTTGATCTTCTTATCACGTTGCATGTGTCTTCAGGAGCTCACCCACACCTGTCTTGGCCATGTGCTACCTGTTTTATGATGGATGTCTTGAGGCTCCAAGCCTCCAGGCCTCTTTTATTTAGCATCCCTCAGACACTGGTACATACTCAAGTCATAGTGCCTTCTGACACATGTGTATCAATTTAATTAGATAAAAAATATTTCATTTTGTTAGTTTCAATGTATTACCATGAAATTCTAGGATCATATATCAAGTATTTAAAAATAATGACATTAACCTGTGAACTTGTGATATCAAAAAAAAAAAAAACCACCCATCTTGCCCACCCAAAGCTGTTTTAGTTCCTGATGATCAAAAAAAAAAAAGACAAACATGTTTTTTAATCCCCCTTTAAAAATCATTATAAATGATAAAATGAATTCTTCCAAAATAAAAAAAATGAATTCTTCCAAGTGAAAGAAAATGTCTGTAAATTACTGATGTTTCATGTTTCTCTTTTAACCAAAAATAAAAAAGAAAGTGAAAAGGAGTTCAGATAAATAATCTAATCCTGCTTTGGAAGCAGTTTCAGAGTTTTCAGGGTAAGACTCTATAAATCTGATGTTATTATTGTTATTTTACCCCCTTATGAACTTTCTTGTGTGCACATTGAAATATTCAAGATGCTAAAGGCATGCCACCACAATGAAAAAGGATCCAGGCACCAACTTCTCATTCTGTAATCCTCTAACAGAAAACTCCTCTCTTCTCACAAAAATACGAGCACCTCAAATGTGGAGGTATAATACCAGTGAACACTTATTGCTTCTCAACAGGGCTATAATATGAGGTAATGTGCCACCAGAAGGGAGAACTAGATGCATTTTCAGCCTCTGCTCTAAAGTATTATTTACAAAAATCCCTTGAGAATAATGAGGATTATATGTATAACCCCCTAAAAATACAAATTAATAATTAGTGCTGAATTGTGAAAACAGCACCCATCAATAAGCATCTACAGGCACCAAATTGCTTATAAAGGTGAAGGAATCATTCTTCTTTTGGAATAAATCTTTTGCTTGCAAGCAGACAAGTTGGAATTGCTTTCTGTAAATATATCCTATTCATGACTGATAATTTTCTTCCAGACACATGGACTCATGTGCATATGGAAGTTTGGGAAATAAAAATTTATGTTTATTTATATACTCATCTTAAATTAACATATTTTATTAATGGTAAAATTTTTCTTTGCTTGATATTTATGTAGTATATTAGCTAATCTTTAATGTTAAGAAATAAATACTATTTTAATATCTATGGCAAATTCAATGTAGATTTCTAAATATTCCTTTCCTCCAGCAGATAGTTACTAAAATTGGCTGTTGACTCCCATATTATTTATTGATGTGAAATGTTTAGTTTAAAACAATTAAATTACACTTACAAAATGAATTCATTTGTAGATAAACTTTACTTTTTAGCACAAAATTCAGAGTACATTACTATTACCTGAAGCAGGAAAAAAAACATATGTTCTGTATTAAACTGCAGGGCTCATCCAATAAGGCCAATATAAATTTACACAGTTTTTCCAAAAGAACATAATGCTTGAATATGTTATTGCTATTTTTGTTACTGTTATTATTGCTACCATAGTTATTTATTCCACAATAATTATATCTTGAAAAGTGAAAGTATTAGTCACTCAGTCATGTCCAACTCTTTGTGACTCCACAGACTGTAGCCCACCAGGCTCTCCTGTGCATGGGATTCTCCAGGCAAGAATATTGGAGTGTGTTGCCATTCCCTTCTCTAGGGGATCCTCCTGACCAGGGATGGAGCCTGTGTCTCCCGCATTGCAGGCGGATTCTTTACTGTCTGAACCACCAGGGAAGCCCAATTACATCTTCGCTGTGTATAACAGTTGGTGATTTAAAAAAAATTCAGTCTTTTTTCATACTGTCTTTACAACTTCACTTCAAAATAGATTGTATAGGAATTAGTAGTTTCTTTTTACAGGTAAGCAAGTCAAAGTTAGAAGAGGTGTGATACTTGCCCAAGTTTTCTATGAGAGTGGCATTTCTGGGATTCTAACCCAGGTCTTCTGATATCTTATTCTGTGGCTTACTCATCTTTTTTCCTATTCCCACATGTATTGGTATAGAGAAATTGATTCCCTCTTCTCTTAATGGTGAAGTCTCAACAGCCACCATTGTTTTTTCAAGAATAGATTTCTCAGAGTCTTCCACCCCGGAGTAAACATTTATACTGACTTCATACTGTCATCAATAAAGCATGGTTTACTGCTATGTCATGCTAGGAATCAGAGCCATCTTCATGAACATGAAACCTGTGTGGCTGCACAGCGCCTTGCTCTTGATTGAATGTTCTAATATTACAGCTTTGTTTCTTAGTACTGTTTGAATATTAAGTGTATCTTGCACTGGACTTCAAAATAATGTAACTGATCCTGCCAAGAAGCTGTCATCCACTTCCCTAAAACCAAAGTAAAATAAAATAGAATGGAAATGACATAAAACTGTGTCATAGTACTGTCCTAATGACTTTACTAAATTCTTCCTGGCACCCCACTTGTTTGAGAAGTACCAGTTGTGGCTTTCCTGGAGCAGAAGTTTACGGAAGAGCAGCTAGCACCAAAGTTAGCAGGCAGTGGAGGGGTGATGTTGAGATAAGAGATGCGTGTCTGGTATCGGAGCCCCTCCAGGCATTAAGAGAATCTCACTGTCAATTACATCATCCTAGAATATATATTATCTCTGTGTTTATTTTCTATTACCAAACTGATAGGCAGGATCAAAGAATAGTTATATTTACTATAAAAGTTTCACATCTATCCCCAGGAACACAGAGAACCAGAGTTGAGAAAAAGTTTTTTCCCTAATTTCATACTGAGTATCAAATTTCTGTGGGTGTTCTTGACTAACCTAAGACCATAAAATAAACTATCACTGTAACATTATAAACCTATGATTTGACCTTAATTTTAATCTTTTTGTGACACACATTTTAATCTTACACATTTTAGAAGAGGATTGTTTGTTGTTTGCTGACTTTTAAAGTTGTAAATTGTCATCTGTTGTGTCCTTTCAAATATCATTTTTTGATTATGTGTATTTTTGGTTATTTTCTTTAGCTATAATCATATCTGGTCAACTCAAAGTGTATAGAACACAAAATTCCTGTAAAATCACGAACCTTTTCTGTGTCACTTTTATTTATTCAGTCATAGTTGTAATTCATGAGCTTTCTCTCCATTGGTGGCTTCATAATTATCATCAGATTTATGTAAGGTTTTAAGTGACATTTTATTTCATATGTTGGCATTATTTAATGACTTTCAGGTCTTTGAATTATATGCTCCCTTGTACATATTCTTCCTTCTGTCTGGGTCGCCTTTCCTTGTCTTATACCATTAACTGTCATCTTGCCCATTGACTTTCCTATGTTCCTCCAATCTAGGTTCAGTTTACATGTCTTCATCCCTTAAAGGCCATCCTTGACATCAAGGACCAGATTAGGTGTGTTTAAATGCCCTGGGCTTTCTCTTATCGTTGCAGTTAGCATACTGCGTTTAATTGTTTATTTTTCTTCCTGTGTACAGCCATTCACCTATGCATGTTTAAAAGTCAAGTATCTTACTTTGCCCTACAGTAAGTATGTTTCAGAACACAGTTGTTGCATAAATGGATGAATATGAAGGTTATGAGTAAATAAATCTTTATATTTCCCAGAAAACTAGTCCATTGCTTACCAGATAATACTATCTAATTAGAAGCAAGAAAATAAATAAAGTCAACTCTATTCCTCATATAACAAGTCTTGACTCAATTATCTGTTCATTCATTATTAATTTATCCCGAAATACATGGATTAAGTACCTACTGTGAGCTGGGCTTCCCAGGTGGCATAGTGGTAAAGAACCCACCTACCAATGCAGGAGACGTAAGAGATGGAGGTTCGATCCCTGGGTTGGGAAGGTCCCCTAGAGGAGGGCATGGCCATCCACTCCAGTATTCTTGCCTGGAGAATCCCATGGACAGAGGAGCCGCGTGGGCTACAGTCCACAGGGTCGCACAGAGTTGAACACGACTGAAGTGACTTAGCACGCATGTGTGCTAGATATGTTTCTAAACACTGAATTCATGAGGCATGATCTCTATCTACCCTGGGACACTTCAAATAAATTGTATGGTCCTTTCTAAAGACTTTACAAATCACCATCCATCCACCTAGTGAAAAGAACAAGACAAATGAATACAAAGATTTTTTTAACCTTTGGCTAGTTTGTATAGTTCAATGTCATGTGTCTACCTTATGTCACATTTCATTTCTCAAACCACTTACGAGATCCTGCCATACTTTTGATACTTTGAATTTAACTATCCATGCCAATGTATGCATATTTCCTACTCATAAAATGTTACCAGAGGAAATGCTTGCTTTTCTGGAAGAAATGGTAATGAAAATTAAGAGGTTCTTACCTAGATAGATAAGTGACATTAACATTTTTCCTAATCGGGCATGCAAGTGAGGCTTTAGTGACTCATTGTTTCTGTTTAGTTGCTGAATCCTGTCCGACTCTTGGCGACCCCATGGACTGTAACCCACCAGGCTGCTCTGTCCATGGGATTTCCCAGGCCACAATACTGGAGTGGGGTGCCATTTCCTCCTCCAGGGGATCTTCCTGACCCAGGGATTGAACCCACACCTCCTGCATCGCTTGCATTGGCAGGTAGGTTCTTTACGACTATCACCAAACTAACCTTGCTAATGGCATTCACAGGTGAGCAAGAAATTCTGTTTAGAATAAAGTCACTTCTCAGACACTGAGAAAGCAAACAGGATGGAGTCAGAACCCTGGGATGTGGGTGCAGCTTCCCACAGATACATAGTCTCAGCCGTGTGTATGTGTGTGTGTGTGTATGTGTGTGTGTGTGTGTGTGTGTTAGTAGCTTAGTTGTGTCCAACTCTGAGATCCCATGGCCCACAAGGCTCCTCTGTCCCTGGAATTCTCCAGGATAAGAGTACTGGAGTGGGATGCCATTCCCTTCTCCAGGGGATCTTCCCAACCCAAGTATTGAACCCAGGTCTCCTGCGTTGCAGGAAAATTCTTTACTGTCTGAGGCACCAGTGAAGCCCAGTCTCAGCCCTGCACCACAGCTACTTTGCCCTTGGAAACTCCTGCTTCAATATTTGTGTTGATGTTCTTTCTACTTCCTCAGAGGCTGATTTTTCTTTTTTTTTTCTTTTTTGCCTTGGAAACTGAATGCAACTATTATTTTCTATATCTTCCATATTTTTTTTGAGATGGCAAAGCAACCTATGCTTTAGACAAATAAGAGCTAAAAAGATTCCAAACAGAATTTAAGTAGCCAGTTAATTTATTATTAAATGCTTTATAACCAATTATTATTCTATAGCGAGTCTGACTGCAATGCAGGAGACCTGGGTTGCGTCCCTGGGTTGGGAAGATCCCCTGGAGAAGGGAATGACAAGCCCTTTGGTATTCTTGCCTGGAGAATCTCAGGGACAGAGGAGCTTAGTGGACTACAGTCCATGGGGCTGCAAAGAGTCAGAGATGACTGAGCACACTCACACATAGTACTAAGAAGAGATTTAATTTGGAATTTCACTTTTTAAGTAGATTTTCTGTTACTTGGCTGTGATGCATAAACATGAAAACTAAACTCTGAAGCCCAATGGAGATTTTAATTATTCCTCTGGACTAATGCCACTTTAGGTACCATCTTCCATGAGTACTTTACTCCATACTTAATCAGGCAATACTCTTGCAGATTTATCTTTCACCTTTCTTAACATTTGTTATTAATTAATCTGAGCAAGTTGTCAATGACTAATGTCACTCATTTTGTTTTTATCATATAGAATATTTCCTATGCAAAAATGATTGACGTCATGAGAGAAATGTATCCTCTTCTGGATAGAAACATAGGAGGTATTCAAGAGTAGCAGCAACTTTTTAACCAAAATTTAAACTTATGCCAAATTGACATGAAATCCAAAAAAATATTGGAAGGAAAAAATAAAATTAGCTAATTTGGGATACTGATAAGACAATACTACTTTTTGAAAAGACATTAAAGTATCTTTAACAATTAAAATCTCAGTCTGTTTGAAGATTTCATCCCAATTTAGCACATCCAACAATGGGGGTAACTCCACCCGAGGGTATTGGTCTCATCCGAACCCAGGCCAGTGGAAGAGCGCCACCTGCTGCAACTTTGTCAAAGTCCTTTCTACACCTTGTGAAATTTCTTTGCGGAAATTTGCTGACCAGTTACGTAGTATTTCTATAGTACTTTTCCTTTCTATTTTAGTTCCATCGTCTGAGTTCTGCCAACACAGTTAACATAGCATCATAGAGTACATAGTAGTTGAAAATAGTTAATAGCAAAATTAATAATCTCAGACCCATCAACATACGTAAGCTTTACAATACAGTAACATTGTAAAACATGTATTTTGTTTAATGCTTGTTTCTCCCTCGCGTTCTAGCTTTGTCATCCTATATTTCCAATTGACATGAATTTGTTTCTCCATATCATTTGAATAACTTCACCTTGGATTTTCATTTGTTTTCTCTTCTTCCCACCAGGAAGAAGCAACTCTTCTTTGAGCTGTTTTCATTTTTAGATGTTAGGAATAAAGGTTTTTACATTTGGGGGACTGGAGTCCAGTGAATCTTAAAATGATATTTCCTCAGCAAATCAATAGAAGGCATTGCAAAGTGAACTTACCTCACCTCCTCTGCTTCTGCTCTCTCCACTTGGAGCTGAATACAGAAAATATTTTGCCTGACAGCCTAAAGGAGATTATCTCTCTTTCAGAAAGAGTTGCAGATGGAGGAAGAGGTTAATTGGATATTAGCAGATATCTCAAAATGATATTTCTACTTCAATTTGGGTCTCCATAGGATATGGAGGGAACAATCCGGGTGTCAATCTCTTATTGTGAGAGACTGATGTTTGGCAGAGAAAATGGGGCGTCAGAGGTATCTCCCAATGTGTGAGGCTTTAAAAATGAAATTACCCAGAAAACTTCAGTGGTGCCTGATTTTCTAGTTAGGGCAGTTTTCTGCTAGTGTCACGTATGATTGGTAAATGAAAAAAAAAAAAAAAAGAGCACTGAGAACATTTAAAATTTAGTTTTAATTTACACCCTGAGGATTATATTCTTTAAGAATGTTGATATTTCTGATTGAAAACGAAAATTAACCATTACCAACCAGCATGTGAACAGATTCACAGCAAAAAAAAATAAATAAAAACCCACAAAAAACAAAAACCTTTTTTGATTAGATCTCAAGTCACAACTCGAGATAGACTCCTATGTTGCCTCTTGATTTTTGTGACCAAATCTGAAAATATGAAGTTTAGTGACACCATTCACATTATGCTGCTAACAGTTGCACAAAATATCTTTGTTTAGGGACCTAATAAAATTGGTCATATAAAGGGGAAATGAGATTTTTAATGCAAAATGAAGCTGACAGTGCTCTTCTATTACCAGGGTCTTATTAGGGAAAAATTCTCTGACATCTGTTTATCCCCTGCAGCCAACCTTGTATTCAGAATACAGTAATTGATTCACAGCATCCACTGGGGATCTAACTGGCTCACTTTTCCACACCGCACTACACAGGTATCTCGGCAGCTAATTCTGAATGTACATCTACATCGTTATCTCCTGGTGAACTGTGACCCTAAACACTTTGGAGGCCCAGATGAAAGTGCTTCCTCCACCCTCCAGTGCTAGGGGTGTAGCGGATTCTGCAGCCTGGCAATTCACACAGGACATCCAATCAGAACCATCCCCTTTGAAGCCCTTCTCAGCTGGGAGACCATGAATGATTCATAACTTCTCTACACAGACTAAAGAGGAAGAGCAAAGCTAGTGTGTATTATTCAGGACTGCATCCTCAATAAGTCTCCATGTTCAGCAAATTGCTACAATGTTTTTTGCTTAGTTTTTACTTCCATACAACATCTCTTTTGTGTACAAGTTTTAACAAAGAAAGAGCATCTGTTTAAGCAAACTTGTTGATTGGGTTATTTCCCTCTCCTTTAATGAACGTTGGTGTAGTCACAGATTTAAGGCAAAGGAAAGAGCCTGGCAGGGACCTGGTTTCCAAGGATCCCAAGATCCCAACTTCACAATTAACTTATAAAGTGTGTTTGATGTCCACTTCCATTTTTTTCGTGAATAGGGTCAAAATATTAATTTTACAGTGTACCCATGTGCAAAAGTTGGCTTCATAATACCACATGTAAAACCAAATGAAATATTTTACCCATTGGAAAATGTGCTTGCCAGCCAGAACCACTGGGCTAGATGTCTACGAGGCCGAATTCAGCCTCCAGATCAAATGATCATCATGGTAACGATTACTAAGCATCTTCCCTGTCCCAGGATTGTGCAGTCACAATAACTGGATATTACCCCCCAAAGAAACATCAGTTCTGAAAGCTTCATTATTAAGCAAGCAAGATTTTCCTTGTGTCATCATTCACAGAGGGTTTATTTTCCAAGTTGAAATACAAGCACCAGGAGAAAACCACAGAAATCCTACCTGAAAGGGTAGTGTCACTCAGCATCATGAAGGTTTTGCTCTAGAATTGCCAGATTTTTGGGTTTTGTCTCTCTTTTTTTTTTTTTTTTTTGCTTGCTACCACATCTATGGATCTGATGTTGATGTTCCTAGCTATAACTTTAGTATTTGCAAGCATCTTTTAACAATCCTGGGTTTTAGAATTTCCTAAACATCTTTCATTTTGTTGCACTCACATAAGTAAGAATGTTTTCAGAACTCATACATGCCAAGAGTTTCTTAGACTCAATTCACCACAGAATATTGTTTGATAGTTAGAATTACTTTAGCTTAGCTTGATAATTTGAAGAAACCACCAAGGAAGACTAAAATTAAACCAAAGTTCCCAAAATGTACTTTTAAAAAGTTCTTAAAAGAAGCTGTGTTTGTTAAAACATTCAAACTGCTTATATTCTGATAACACCATGTGCTTTTTTGAAAAATATTGCCTTAAAAATAAACCCATGAGGGTTTCATCCACCTTAGATCACCTTGCCTTTTTTTTTTTTTCCTTTGGCCCAGGTTCCCAAGTGGGCTGCCTGATTTGCTCATTGCTGGAGCTGATTGACAGGTATGGTGACAAAAATGCAAATGATATGCAAATAGACACATTAGGGCAGTTCTTTGTAAATAGAATTGCTGCTTATGTACATATGGTACTTTTTAACAATGGACTTCTACCTTTGTAAATGCAAAACACTCAATTTCTACAAACTATGAAATGCTCTGATTTAGTTCTACTATTTTGAAAGCAAAATGTAAGGTAACTAGATCACTAGGTATTATTCATGGGAACAGCTTCAATATATACATTTCTTTATCCGTAATTGTATACACTTAAGTGTCTTCACTTCTTTTATTATATTGATATATTTTGTATATGTGAGTGTGTGTGATTAATGGTTATGGTACTATCTAAAGATATGGTTATAAGTGTGGGCCTCTCAGGATGAACTTTTATCTGTATATTGCAAATAGAATCATTTAAATTTAGCTATTACATTTTGGGGTTCTAAAATTTCCATTTGATCCTTCTTTGTATCTTCTACTCCTTCGCTAAAATTTTCTATTTTTCTGTTGGTTTCAAGAATGTTCATGGATGCTTGAAGCTGAATTTTTATAATAGCTGCTTTAAAGTCCTTGCCGTATCATTTTAACATCTGCATCACCCTAGTGTTAGTGCATGTATATTGCCTTTTTCTGAGATTTTTCTGCTTCTTCATATGTTGTATAATCTGGGATTGTGCACTGGATGCATTAAGTATTATTTTATCAGACGCTAAGTCTTGTTTAACACTGTGGAGATCTGATTAGGTTTAGGATGTGAGTTCAAACCTTTCTTCTGTGGGCTGCCAGTTCAGTTTTCATGGCCCTTGCGTTGCTATTTGGATACGTCCTGAACATGTGCCATTCAGCCTAGGATATGGGGGTTAGTTCTTATCGCAAAGCCTTCAAATGATAGATAGAATCAGTTCCACATACATGAGCTCAGAGTTGAACCCATAAATTCACAGAGGACTTTATGGAACCACTTTCCCAAATTCCCACCTCTTCATAGTCTCTCAGTACTTTCCCATTTCTGAGGTTCATCGTTTTGGTCTTCTGGCTGGAAACATGGGGCTTTGTTCACCCTGCTCTATCGCGCACGTCTGCAAAGGTGTCTGCTCTGGTGCCAAGTGTCAGAAGATAAAAGAGAATGGACTCAACCGTCTTGGATGCGGAGAACCACTGAATGTAGAGGAAGTTTCCCTTTCTTCAGAGTTTTTTAAAAAATAACTTTTTTGGAGTATATATATATATATTTTAAAATATAAATTTATTTATTTTAATTGGAGGTTAATTACTTTACAATATTGTATTGGTTTTGCCATACATCAACATGAATCCACCACAGGTATACACATGTTCCCCATCATGATCCCCCCTCCCGCCTCCCTCCCCATACCATCCCTCTGGGTCGTCTCAGTGCACCAGCCCCAAGCATCCAGTATCATGCATCAAACCTGGATTGGCAACTTGTTTCATATATGATATTATACATGTTTCAATGCCATTCTCCCAAATCATCCCATCCTCGCCCTCTCCCACAGAGTCCAAAAGACTGTTCTATACATCTGTGTCTCTTTTGCTGTCTTGCATACAGGGTTATCGTTACCATCTTTCTAAATTCCATATATATGTGTTAGTATACTGTATTGGTGTTTTTCTTTCTGGCTTACTTCACTCTGTATAATCGGCTCCAGTTTCATCCACCTCATTAGAACTGATTCAAATGTATTCTTTTTAATGGCTGAATAATACTCCATTGTGTATATGTACCACAGCTTTCTTATCCATTCATCTGCTGATGGAGTATTTTTGATTTACAATGTTGTGTTAGTTTCTGCTGTACAGCAAAGTGAATCAGCTATACATATACATACCCCTCTATTTTGGACTTCCTCCCCATTTAGATCACCACAGAGCACTGGGCAGAGTTCCCTGTGCTAAACAGGAGGTTCTCTTTAGTTATCTATTTTATACCTAGTATCAACAGTGGTATAGATGTCAACCCCAGTCTCTCAATTCTGCCTCCTGTAGGCTTCAGTTGCCAATCACTGCCACTCCTATCACGAAACTATACAGGAGAATGGAGAAAAGAAAGCAAAAAATAAATGAAAGTTTCTCACATTCTCTCTATGTCATGAGTTTCTTTTCCAGCTCTTTCAGCAAGAACTGAGAGCTTTTCCTTGAATTCCTTTGGGCTGCACACCAGTGGCCACTTCCATGTTGGCTGAGAAGTAATGGAAGAATTTTATTTTTTTATTGGTAAGATCATTTTTCAATGGTAAACTCATACTGGTTCAGAGGTTCTTTAACTCTGGTTTCATCTCAGAGCCCCCTGCTACTCTTCTGTTTCAGAATTCTCAAATAGATCCTCGATGCTTTCTGTCCTATATTCATTGTTGGTTTGGCTCAGATGGTAAAGCGTCTGCCTACAATGTGAGAGACCCAGGTTCAATCCCTGGGTCAGGAAGATCCCCTGGAGAAGGAAACGGTAACCCACTCCAGTATTCATGCCTGGAAAATCCCATGGACCGAGGAGCCTGGTGGGCTACAGTCCATGGGGGTCACAAAGAGTCAGACACAACTGAGCGACTTCTGTGTGTGTGTGTGTGTGTGTCCTGTATTCAATGGAAACAAAAAGATAGAGTGTGTTTACTCCACCCTACCAGGACTCTCTTGAATTAATTTAAATGCAATGATAGTCTTGGTGCTCATCATAAGATCAAAAATTGTTTTATTTTCTTAACTAAAAATCAGAACTGAGAAGGAACATGATGATTCAAGTTACAAAGTGGTTTTGGAATATGTTGGCTGTGGTGTTGCTAACAGAGACGCATGAAGCCTATGAGGAAGCTGCAAGGTGATTGTAGGAGAGCTGATGTCTTCCACTTGAAACCAGACAGGGAGCCAGTCATGGTTTCTATAAATTTAGCCTGCCTGTAAGACAGCTGATGGAAGGAGCCCAGAGTTCAAGCTAGCTCTGGGTGGAGGAATAAGTTGGAGGGATTAAAGTAGTAGTACATATGTTATAGGGCTTCCCAAGTGGCACTGGTGGTAAAGAACCCGCCTGCCAGTGCAGGAGATTCAAGAGACATGGGTTCGATTGCTGGGTTGGAAGATCTCCTGGAGGAGGGCATGGCAACCCACTCCAGTATCCTTGCCTGGAGAATCCCCATGGACAGAGGAGCCTGGCGGGCTACAGTCCATAGGGTCACAGAGAGTCGGACATGATTGAAGTGACTTAGCATGCATGCGTATATGTTACAAACCTGCCTCTTTATCTCTTTTCTCCTATTTTTTGTTCTTTAAGAGTTAATTAAATCTTTGGGAATCATCTCAATGTCTTTGTGGGAAAGGAAAAGAAGGAAAGGAGATTTTTAAAACTTTTTGAAAATTCAAGTAAAATTTATTTACAATATTGTGTTAGTTTAAGGTGCTCAACAAAATGATCCAGCTATACATATTTTTTTTTTTCAGTTTCTTAGGAAAGGAAAATTTAGCTCAATACTCATTCCACAAAGATTTATGGATAATTTGTGGAGTGTCAGCACTGTTATAGGCCTGGAAATCAAATCGTGAAAAAAGAAAAGTTTCATGGAGTTTCAGGATATTCTAGTCCTTTTATTTTCTGGAACATGCCCGAAAGTGTGATCAACAGAAGACAGCGGGATGACTAGTGTGAGGCAGTGATCAAGAGAAGGTGACTTCCCTGGTGGTCGAGAGGTTAAGACTCCAGGCTGCGAATGCAGGGGACCCAGGTTCAATCCCTGGTCAAGAAACTAAGATTCTACATGCCACTTGGTATAGTCAAAAGTTTAAGAAGGGGGAAAAAAAGCAGCTTAGCCAAAAGATTTAAAAGAGAGAGAGAATAAGATGACACTAGAGAGAATGTGAAACTTTGGTAGACAGAACAGACCTTCTGTCAGCCACCATGGCCCACCCTGCAGATAACACTTTCTCTCTGTACTAAATTTTGGAGGCTTTGGATCCTAATTTTAAAAGAAAAATTATAGTCTTATTTTTCTGGAAAACACATATGTTCACCCCTTATTATCAACTCTTTACAATGATGACTTCATTTCTACAATTATATTTTCCCAACCTGACTATAACTTGCTCTACAAGTGCATTCATCCCTTGCTTAGATTTCTCAAAAAATGGAGTTAGTAAAGGAACCAGAGGGATAAGTCAGATATAGTTCCAGCACCCCAAAAGAGAACATTCTAATGAAAACGATTGTGAGAAAAAGATTATTTTAATACAAAGTCTTTATTTCATGTAGGTTTTACTGTACACTAAGAGTGCTTTGAGAAGAAACCACTAACCAGATCTAAGCTTGAAAAAAATGGTTGAATAAAATGAGAAGATCATTTATCTCAAATAATACAAACATCTTTTTAAAAAGTAAAAAAAAAAAACAAACCAGGCATGAGACAGTATTGTGATTTTGTATAATAATATGAACTTTTTGGAGAGGAATCTGGATTTGAATTCCGCTTAATTATTTACTGGCTATGTGAACCCTGTTATCTTAGTGGTAAAGAATCTGCCTGCAATACAGGAGATGCGAGTTCGATCCCTGGGTTGGGAAGATCCCTTGAAGAAGGAAATGGCAACCCACTCTAGTATTTTTGTCTGGGAAAATCCATGGACAGAGGAGCCTGGTGAGTCCATAGGATCGCAAAAGAGTCAGACACAACTTAGTGACTAAACAACAACAATGTGAACATAGGCAAAGGAGTTTTTCTTCTTCATGCCTCAGTGTTTGCATCTATAAGCTGGGGAAGAAAACTAGCCATCACTTCAAGGATCTTTTTAAAAAAATTCCACATATGATTGACTTCATATGATATTTGTCTTTGTCTGCCTTATTCCACCTATGCTAAATGAGTAAGGGTATATTAACTGAAAGGCAGAGTACTCAAGGAGAAATTGCTTGTGGGTAAAAAGTTGTGAGATCAGGGGGTAAAAATGAGTTTGAGGTCAGTACCAACATATACCCAAGCATCTAACTAGTCTGGAGCTCATGAGAGAGGTGAAAACTAGAGCTACCCTTTGAGAAGACAAACAGAAAATCCCATAAGAGTGGGTGAGGGATGGATGGATGGATAGATGGAGTTGAGTGGATGGGTGGATAGATGTGGTGAGTGAATGGGTGGATAGATGGTAGACAGATTGAGTGATAAAAGCAGTGGGCTAAGAATTGAACCCCTTAGATAGTAATATTTCAGGAACAGAAATAAAGTGTATATTACACACAGGTGACAAATAAGGAACACTCAAAGAGGTAAATGGAAGTAAATGGGAGGTAAAGGCATCAGGAGAAATTTTTAAGGTGTTTTTTTTTTTCCTTGAAATGAACAGCTATTGCACGGAGAGATGAGAATGGAAGAAATCTCCATTTCTTTTGACTATCTACTGCTAAGCTTTCAGTAGAACAAACACAAAACAATTATACACCTAAAGTTATTCTTGTGGTCTCCCCAGGTGGCACTAGTGGTAAAGAGACTGCCTGCCAGTGCAGGAGACTGAGAGACATGGGTTCCATCTCTGGGCCGGGAAGATCCCCTGGAGGAGGGCTTGGCGACACACTCCAGTATTCTTGCCTGGAGAATCCCATGGACTGAGGAGCCTGGCGGGCTACGGATTGCAGAGTAAGAGATGACAATCACTGCAGATGGTGACTGCAGCCATGAAATTAAAAGATGCTTGCTCCTTGGAAGAAAAGTTATGACCAACCTAGACAGCATATTAAAAAGCAGAAACATTACTTAGCCAACAAAGGTCTGTCTAGTCAAAGCTATGGTTTTTCCAGTAGTCATGTATGGATGAGAGAGTTCGACTATAAAGAAAGCTGAGCACTGAAGAACTGATGCCTTTAAACTGTGGCGAAGTTTAACCTGGAGAAGACTCTTGAGAGTTCCTTGGACTGCAAGGAGATCCAACCAGTCCATCCTAAAGGAAATCAGTCCTGACTAGTCATTGGAAGGACTGATGCTGAAGATGACCACCTGATGCGAAGAACCAACTCATTGGAAAAGACCCTGATGCTGGGAAACATTGAGGGCAGGAGGAGAAGGGGATGACAGAGGATGAGATGGTTGGATGGCATCACTGGCTCAATGGACATGAGTTTGAGTAGGCTCCGGTAGTTGGTGATGGACAGGGAGGCCTGGCATGCTTTATGGTCCATGGGGTTGCAAAGAATCGGACATGACTGAGTGACTGAACTGAACTGAACTAAAAGTGACTTAACAGACAAAGTTATTCATAAGAATCAACATGAGTCCATACACTTTTCATCTAAGGACACTGGTTTAGAAAGAATGTTATGAATTAATATGCTAATTTATGGGATGGTAAAGTTATTGAGTGCAAAGACTATCAGTGTGATTATTTTGGCTTTAGTAGTCAGTACATGGCCTTGAACAAAATTAGGTGGTAATAAGTGAGTATTGAATCAAGCTGATGCTCTCTGTTAGTAGTACTCCAAGTTACCAGGCTATAAGGAGGTAGGAAGCTTCCTAGGTCAATCATCATGCTGCTTCTCTCATCCAGAAAATCTTGCTTTGAATTAAACCTCAATTGAGCCAAACACTGGGCTTAATATAACAGTTGATTAAATTCCAAGCCAAGGGACTTATCTTTTCTTGGATTAATAGCACAGAGTTCATGATCTGTTACTCGGAGTCTTCTGGGTCCCTTGTGTCTACGGTGGAGCATGACATCCCCTGATGGGCTCAGTTGCTCAGTCATGTCTGACTCTTTGCCACCACACCCCTATGGACTGTAGCCCACCAGGTTCCTCTGTCCATGGGATTTTCCAGACAAGAATAATGGAACGGGTTGCCTTTTCCTACTCCAGACATCCCCTGGGGAAGGACACAAAACTGTCCGCTAGGACCTAAGCAGAAAGCAACCCTTTCTTTTCATTTATCTTTTTATTCATGGAACTTCATCAGTATTTCATCAACAGGTTGATAAAAGTACAAGCTTTTTTCCTTTTTTAGAGGTTAAGCTCTTTTTCAATAGTTCTTTTATTTATTAGGGTATAGTTGCTTTACAATGCTGTGTTAGTTTCTGCTGTACAATGAAGTGAATTAGCTATATATATATATATACACCCCCTCCCTCTTGTACATCCCTCCCAGCCTCCCCATCCCACCCCTCTAGCTGCTTTTGCTATACAGCAGCTTCTCAGTAGCCGTTTGACTTACACATGGCAGTGTATATATGCCAATCCTAATCTCCCAGTTCATCCCACCACCTCTTCCCCTCTCCCATATCCACTCATCCTTTCTCTGTGTCTGCATCTCTATTCCTGCCCTGCAAATAAGGTTCATCTGTACCGTTTTTTTTAGATTCCACATACAAACAGCTCATGCAGCTCAATATAAAAAAAAAAGTAACCCAATCAAAAAATGGATTGAAGAACTAAATAGACACTATACTAAAGAAGACATGCAGCTGTCCAACAGGCACATGCAAGATGCTCAACATCACTACGTATTGGATAAATGCAGATCAAAACTACAATGAGATATCACTTCATACTGGTCAGAATGGCCATCATCAAAAAATCTATAAGCAATAAATGCTGGAGAGGGTATAGAGAAAAGGGAACCCTCTTAAATGGCAACCCACTCCAGTGTTCTTGCCTGGAGAATTTCAGGGACAGGGAGGCCTGATGGGCTTCTGTCTATGGGGTCACACAGAGTCAGACACAACTGAAGCAACTTAGCAGCAACAGCAGCAGCTTGCACTGCTGGTGAGAATGCAAATTGATACAGCCACTATGGAATACAGTATGGCTATTCCTTAAAAAACTAAAAATAGAACTGCCATATGAGCCAGCAATGAGCAGATACCCTGAGAAAACCACTCAAAACAACATGGGCACCCCCCGTGTCCATTGCAGCACTATTTACGATAGCCAGGACATGAACTAACCTAAATGTCCATCAACAGATGAAGTAATAAAGAGGATATGGTACATGTACACAGTAGAATGTTACTCAGCCATAAAAACGAGTGAAGTTGGGTCATTTGCAAAGATGTAGATGAACCTAAAATCTGTCATACAGAATGAAGTGTCAGAAAGAGAAAAACAAGTTTACAGTTTATGAATGAATATATATTTAGGGTCTATCTCACTCTTTGTTGTTTTGTTTCAGTATTAAAAATGACTTGAGTAGCTGTCATAAGTAAGATATTCTTCTAGATGGACATGGGGATATAAAAATTAGAGACAGACCCTATCCTAAATAGACTTACAAACTAGTTGGGTAGACAAGCTATAACCAAATGAACTGTCAAATACAAAGTGAACAAAACAGATCTTTAAGGAAGAGCTCAGAACAATAGCAGAATAATTGCCACCAGAAAATATTAGTCATTTGAACATTACAACAATTTTGTGCTGTTGCAGTTCAGAGGATGGAGTTGTCAGTCCAGTTGGCAGTAGAGAGAGAAGAGGGTAAGCATTTTAATGTGTTTAAAGGACAGGCAGTGTTTACAGATGGAGAGGAGAGCATTGCAAAAGCAGGGGATCTGGGGGATCAAATGCTCAGATGCAAAGAAGTCCGGTAGTGTGAGGAATACAAAGTAAGCCATCAGGTTGAGTTGAAGTTTTTTGTGTTGAGGAGAAATGGGAGAGGAGTCTTTAAATGAAGACAGCATCCCAAATGTGAAGAGTCTTCAACTTTCAGGTAAGCACTATGGACCTTTTGAAGATTTCTGATTATGTAAATTATGTGATAAATGGAATGTTGGGAAGCTTTAGGAAGAAATTTTTGACATGTGGCAATAATACAATGTATATGGATAAAGAAATCTATAAAATAAAATATATATTCATTAAATCCTTCATGGTGTGTGGTGCTGTGCCAATTTTGTGCATCATTTAATCTACTCAAGGTCATTCAGTGAATTAGTGAATTAGTAACAGGCTTGTAAGTCAACCCAAGCACCGAGTCCAACACCATCTTCTATAGTGAAGGGTGCTGGCTACAGGCTAGGTTAAAAGGATGAAAGAGAGTTGGGATGCTGAATGGGAGGAAGAAAGCAAGAAGATTTTTGAAAATTATTGTGATAAAGGTAATAAAAACCTGAGAATCTGTTAAGTGCCAATTCATAAAGGAAAAACTCGATTTGAGAAACATATCAAGGGAAACACAGTGCCTTGAACAGTACATAGACCTTTCAACCATGCATGGTAGACTATCAATATATAGTGAATGAGTGAATGAATGAATGAATAAGTGGGCATGTTTTGGAAGCAAGGGTAACAGAGCCCTGGAGATGGAACCATTAACAAATGTCATAGCAATATAGCCTAGCAGAAATATATTACTATTGCAATTATTGTCAATTAATTGAATAGAGCATGTACTGTGGGCAAGAACCCAATCCAAACTTGTGCAAAGATGGGTGTACAAAAACAGATTCTGAATTGTTCAAGATTTTAAATATACAGGCATATTAAACAAAGGACAATGATTTCAATGGGCATGTGATAACTTTTACTGGAGCCATTATGTCATTTACTTTCTTATTTGATAGAAATAGTGACAGGAATTTGCAGTGGGCGCACCTTTAAAAGCAGGGTATTTTAACTGATGGAAAAGAAACATGAAGAAAAATGAGTTTTCTCTTTGAAATGCTACTTCATTTCTCTTCTCCATGAAAACTAAGAAGAAATAGCAGACTGTATCTACATGGCTATATCACATCAGTTCTTTCACCCCAGGAAAATTTAAGAGCATATATTTATAGTCTGAAATAAAGCAAGAAATGAGAACCTGTTAAGTATTCTGGTGCCACAAAGCAGTATTACATTAATGCACCAGTCTTTTTTTATTTGAACTGAAGCCATATCACGAGAGAAAACATTATATTGCATACAAATATCCTTTACTAAAATTATAAGCTTATTTTTTAAAATCTCTTGATTTCCATTTAAATCTTAAATATTTGGCAAAGTTTTAAAATATTTAACAGTGGTACTTAGCTTGGTTTAAATCAGAAAACTCTAACTTCTATAACATAACTCAAACAGAACAATGAACAAGATAAATGACCTTGTTATTTTATCTTGAAAATTATTATAAATTTACGAAGAAGATTTCACAGTTTATTTTTCAAAAAAGTTTCTTATAGTTACTAAACTTTGGGAACTTCCCTGGTTGTCCAGTGACTAAGACTCAAGCTCCCACTGCAGGAGGCATGAGTTTGATCCCTGGCCAGGGAATGAAATCTCACATGCCACGTACGACTAAGAGTTTGCATGCTGCAACTAACATCTGACATAGCCAAATAAAGAAATACATATTTTTTTAAAAGAAACTAAATTTTGCACCTTGCTATTGCCTTTAATAGTTTGGATTTGCTTTGATGCAGCTTTCTCTGATATTGGTCTGAGGTACTCTGTAAAACCTATCTCTGCACCCCACTGCAGATATAGGGAGTTAGATACCCAGGGCTGGAGTCCAGGAATTTGCGTTGCAGCAGTATGCTTGAAGTGATCATCCCTAGGTCCAACCATGTCGCTACAAATAACAGTGTTTAATGAAATAAACAGCAGTGCTTTTTTATGGTTGAGTAATACTCCATTGTGTGTGTGTATATATATATATATATATACCACATCTTCTTTATCTAGTCATCTGCTGATAGACATTTGTGTTGCTTCCAGGTCTTGGCTTTTGTAAACAGTGCTGCAGTGAACATTGGGGGTACATGTATCCACTCAAATTATGATGTTCTCCAGAAATATGCCCAGGAGTGGGATTGCTGCATGCATCGTATGGTAAATCTATTTTTAATTTTTTAAGGAGTCTCCATACTATTCTCCATAGACTCCACCAGTTTATATCCCCACCAACAAGAGGGTTCCCTTTTCTCCACACCCTCTTGAGCATTTATTATTTGTAGACTTCTCGATGATAGCCATCCTGACCAGTGTGAGGTGATACCTCATTGTAGTTTTGATTTGCATTTCTTTAATAATTAGCGCTATTAAGCATCTTTTTATGTGCCTGTTGGCCAACTGCATTTCTTTTTTGGACAAAAGTCTGTTTAGGTCTTCTGCCCATTTTTTGATTGGATTGTTTGCTTTTGATATTAAGCTATATAAGCTGTTTGTATATTTTGGAAATTAATCCCTTGTCAGTAGCATGATTTGCAAATATTTTCTCCCAGTCTATAGGTTGTCTCAATGTTTATTTTTAAACTGTAGATGGGAAATGATTGTGAGTTATATCAATAAAAATATATTCTGAAACATTTAAATACATGAATTCTAGTGTTCATAGTAAAGCAATGTTCGTCATCAATAATTGTTCATTTCTCTTTGACACAGAAAATGCAGATAATTTTCTACCTTTAGGAGTCCTCTTGGATAGCAATGAAAAATGTGGTAGAAGTTCCACTCAGCCTCTCAGAGTATGTTCAGTCGCTCAGTCATATCTTATTCTTTGCTGCCACATGGACTGTAGCCCACCAGGCTCCTCTGTCCACAGAATTTTCCAAGCAAGAATACTGGGAGCAGGTCGCCATTTCCTTCTCCAGGAGATCTTCCCAAACCTGGGATTGAACCTGTGTCTCCTGCACTGGCAAGCGAATTTTTTTTTACCACTGAGCCATCAGGGAAGCCCTTTAGAATATTAAGCTTTTATAAATAACTGGTTCATGTTTATAGGATAAAATAATCAAATAACAGTGTTTTAAATAATATTTTTTTAAAAGATAATGTTAAATATAAGCATGTTTTATAAAATAATACTCATTTCACCCACCAAGGTTCTAGAACTAGAAGAAAACTATTGAAGTTTCAAAGACTGGAAAGAGAAAATAGTTAGAAATAACTCATCGTCTCCTAAAGCTATTATTTATGGTCCTATTCACATGACCTCTCTAAATAATGATTTTGGTGGATTCAGGATAATCATCTGTAATCAAGGGTCTTGACCTTGACAGATATCTACACTTTATCTTTTCTCCAAACCACTATGAGTTCAAATGTGTTCAGAGGATTCTTCCCCTATTTACCAGACAGGATGCAGACAACTTTAAAACTCTTGCAAGAAAATGTCTAGGAATAGGATTTTGTACACAGGAGCAATTCCTGGAGATTTGTGAAAATATATCTTTGTCTAAATTTTGAATAATTTCCAAAATATTGGTAAAGTCCAAGTCAAATCACCAATAACAAAAACTAGTTTGCTTTATTTACCAACTTACAAGTTCCAAGAATTTTCAAACTCATTTTAACATGTCACACAGTGAAGAGGTCTCTATTTTCTCTAAATGCTGGGAGATGATTATTTGCTTTAAAATTGAGAAACAACTTGCATTGTCTCATGAGTAGTCTGAGTTTAATCCTTGTATCACTCATTACAGATCATCATGAAAAAACCTTAGATTATATTACATATATTTGTTATTAAAATCACTGGTATGTGAGCAATCCCTCCACCATTTTATGAGGCATATTCAGAAACTGGAATTTTACTTGTCATCATAGGCTATTTGCTGTTTTGTAATGGATAGTGGCTAATTAAACTTGCGATGACCTTGTTGTTCTAGTTGCAAATACAATAGTGTCTTGAGTCATTTACTGAGTTGTCAGTGATGGATGGAAGTGCTTCTCAATAATTAGGTGGTAAACAATGGTAACTGAGCAATAATTCACACTAGCATGGCGAAGGTATTTTATAGAAACACGGCAAATGACACATCGCTGCCATCTTTGTAAAATGGTGCTAGACCCCAATAAATCATATTCTTCATTGGTACAGGAGACATTAGAAGATTATCATATTTCAAATAAGCCAAAGAACATATTCCTCTCTCAAGTTTGTCCTATCCATGGAAAGGCCTTTCTCTTTCAAGCAGTCCTTATTTGCAACACAAATTGGCAACTTTTCCAGACTGGCAAGACCAGATGGCAAACATTTTTATTATTCTGGCTTGCTTGTCAAAGTTGATGTAAGGGACAGAACAAGAATGCAGTGAAGAGAATTCTAAGGGTCCTGACAAATATTTGGAAAAATAATAAATCAGATAACATAAATTTGCTGATTGGAGCAAATATTCCCCTTTTTATCAATTCAGTTATCTTCCCTTTGAAAAATCCCACATACTTTGGCATGCAGGATTGTTCAGTGGGTATAATTCTTTAATAATCCTCTTATTTCTCTCAAAGTTTGGTAGATACAATTGTTTCCTCTATTTCCTAGATCAAGACACTGTGGTACAGCATGCTTAAATGGCAAAGGAGACAAAGTGAGACAATCGGTACAGGCAAGACAATCCAGGCCTTTAGATTTCAAGTTCCACTTCACTGTTCATGACAGTATGTGATGGCTTACAGTGGTGACTTCTGCAACAAATTATGTCTACATTGTTAAGCTGATTCTTAAATTTGATTGTTCATAAAATGTAGAAGAAATGAATTGCTACAATGTGCAGGCCATCCACTCTTAAGCTGGAAGTGGAAAACTTTAGGAAGACCACCAACTTCATTTAGAGAGGAAGATATTCAAAGGCAGTACTTTTTTGCCTGCCTGAGGATATGAAAGTAGTTGATGGCAGAATTTTAACCACAAGGAAGAGAATAGAATTCAAATAACTTAATGGCCAGGCAACTAGTGAATGCGTGAGCTAAGTGTTAGACTATAAGGGTGTTGTGGCCACTCAGAGGAATGTACATTCTGATTTAAGTACACTTAGACATAGCCCACAGCCTACCTGCTTCAGGTACTTAGCTAGAAGATGGATTTTCTGACTTCCTATCTACAGTTGCATCCACATTCTTATCAAGTCATATGAACTCTATCAGCTTTTATGGGATTTTAATCAACTATTTTACGATTCCCTAAATAATGCAAGAATAATTGCTATTATTAGCTTTTCATTACAGAATTTTTTTTGAGTCAAACAATACATGTCCCCAAACCAAATTTAGGAGAAACTGAAGAAGTGTCTTTCAGTGTTTTAATGATGCAGATAACCACAATAGTGTGATCACTAACCTAAAGTCAGACATTCTGGAATGCAAAGTCAAGTGGGCCTTAGGAAGCATCACTAAGAACAAAGCTAGTAGAGATGATAGAACTCCAGCTGAGCTATTTCAAATCGTAAAAGATGATGCTGTGAAAGTGCTGCATTCAATATGTCAGCAAATTTAGAATTCTCAGAAGTGGCCACAGGACTGGAAAAGATCAGTTTCCACTCCAATCCCAAGGAAAGGCAATGACAAAGAATGTTCAAACAACAACACATTTGCACTCATCTCACACACTAGCAAAGTAATGCTCAAAATTCTCCAAACCAGGCTTCAACAGCACGTGAACTGAGAACTTCCAGATGTTCAAACTGGATTTAGAAAAGACAGAGGAACCAGAGATCAAATTGCCAACATCCACTGGATCATAGATAAAGCAAGAGAATTTCAGAAAAACATCTCTTTCTGCTTCATTGATTAAGCTAAAGCCTTCAACTGTGTGGATCACAACAAATAGTGGAAAATTCTTAAAGACTTGGGAATACCAGACTACCTGACCTTCCTGCTGAGAAATCTGTATGAAGATCAAGAAGCAACAGTTAGAACAGGACATGGAACAATGGACTGCTCCCGAATTGGGAAAGGAGTATGTCAAGGCTGTATATTGTCACCCTGCTTATTTAACTTATATGCAGAGTACATCATGTGAAATTCTGGGCTGGATGAAGCACAAGCTGGAATCAAGATTGCTGGGAGAAATATCAATAAGCTCAGATATACAGTTGATACCACCCTTATGGCAGAAAGTGAAGAGGAACCGAAGAGCCTCTTGCTAAAAGTGAAAAGGGAGAGTGAGAAAGCTGGCTTAAAACTGAGCATTCAAAAAATGAAGATCATGGCATCCGGTCTCATCAGTTCAGTTCAGTTCAGTTCAGTTCAGTTCAGTCACTCAGTAGTGTCCAGTTCTTTGTGATCCTATGGACTGCAGCACACCAGGCTTATCTGCCCATCACCAACTACTGGAGCCTACTCAAACTCATGTCCATCTCATTGGTGATGTCATCCAACCATTTCATCCTATTTCGTCCCCTTCTCCTCCCACCTTCAATCTTTCCCAGCATCAGGGTCTTTTCCAATGAGTTAGTTCTTCGCATCAGGTAGCCAAAGTATCGGAGCTTCAGCTTCAGCATCAGTCCCCCCAATGGTTATTCAGGATGGATTTCCTTTAGGATTGACTCGTTTGATCTCCTTGCAGTCCAAGGGACTCTCTAGAGTCTTCTCCAACACCATAGTTCAAAAGTATCAATTCTTCAGTGCTCAGCTTTCTTTATAGTCCAACTCCCACATCCATACATGACTACTGGAAAAACTATAGCTTTGACTAGATGGACCTCTGTTGGCAAAGTAATGTCTCTGCTTTTTAATATGCTGTCTAGGTTGGTCATAGCTTTTTTCCAAGAAGCAAGTGTCTTTTAATTTCATGGCTGCAGTAATCCAAGTCTATGTCCTGGTCCCATCACTTCATGGCAAATAGATGGGGAAACAGTGGAAACAGTGACAGACTTTATTTTCTTGGGCTCCAACATCACTGCATATGGTGACTGTAGCCATGAAATTAAAAGACACTTGCTCCTTGGAAAAAAAGCTATGACCAACCTAGACAGAATATTAGAAAGCAGAGACATTACTTTGCCAACAAAGGTCTATCTAGCCAAAGCTATGGTTTTTCCAGTAGTCATGTATGGATATGAGAGTTGGACTATGAAGAAAGCTGAGCACCGAAGAATTGATGCTTTTGAACTGTGGTATTCAAAATTCTTGAGAGTCCCTTGGACTGTAAGGAGATCCAACCAGTCAATCCTAAAGGAAATCAGTCCTGAATATTCGTTGGAAGGACTGATGCTCGAGCTGAAACTTCAATACTTTGGCCACCTGATGCGAAGAACTGACTCATTGGAAAAGACCCTGATGCTGGGAAAGATTGAAGGTGGGAAGAGAAGGGGGCGACAGAGGATGAGACGGTTGGATGGCATCACCAACTCAATGGACATGAGTTTGAGTAGGCTCTGGTAGTTGGTGATGGACAGGGAGGCCTGGCATGCTGCAGTCCATGGGGTGCAAAGAGTCAGACATGACTGAGTGACTGAACTGAAGTGTCTTTATTAAAGAGACAAAGCAATCCAGATTTTTCCAGGATAGCAGTTTTAACTTATCTTATTTTCTGTCTAAATAGATATTTATCACAGTCAGTTATTCCCTGGTGGCTCAGATAGTAAAAAATCACCTGCAATATAGGACACCTGGGTAAGATCCCTGGTTTGGGAAGAACCCTTGGAAGACAGCATGGCAACCCACTCCAGTATTCTTGCCTGGAGAATCCCACAGAGAGAGGAGCATGGTGGGCTACAGTCCATGGGGTTGCACAGTCAGACATGACTGAGTGACTAAACACAGCACATACCTCTCAAAACTCTTGCTCAGTTTCTCTTAAAATTTTCCTCCACACTTACTGACTTGGTTTGAGGCCCATCATGTCACATTAATATCCCATGCAGTTTCTCCATGAAGTTAGAAACATGTTCTCCTTCTAATTGTCAGCATCCAGCAGAGTGCCTGGCACATAGTTAAGTGAATGTGGTAGTCCCTCAGTTGTGTCCATCTCTTTGCAACCCCATGGACTGTAGCCCAACAGGCTCCTCTGTCCATGGAATTCTCCAGGCAAGAATACTGGAGTGGGTTGCCATTTCTTAGTTCTTGAAAATGTTGGTTAAATAAAACTCAAAACTGCCCAGATGCCAAAACAGATAATAAAATGCCTATTTCTGTAACTGGATCTCAGTATCCAGAAGGCTGATTCTCCCAGAATGAGAGAATGTCACACTGCACCAATGAAACAAAAAAGGAGATGCCCTCTCCATTACTAGTTTTGATTGCAACTGATACCTAGGGACCTTGCTTCAAGAAATTTTAAAGGCACATTTACCTATGGAAAAGTTTATTAAACTTTTGATCAAGGAAATTCTTGATCATTACACTGGAAATTGTCATTTAAAATGGATTTTGTAGAGATGCATGCTATTTTAGCATGGATATAAATGTCAAAGCTGTATAGCTTGTCGTTTGACACTAGCTGTTCCTTGTCATCAAATGTCCCTGGGGTAAAAGGGAAAATTATCTCTTAATATTCTTTCTACTTATAGATTCACAATTTTAAGGTTTTAATATTGCTTTCTTCATGCATACAATTAAGTCTGCTTACTCGACTTAGAATTAATTGAAATGGAAAAAATAACAGTTTTTTTCATGTGTTACTTCCTTTAGGGAATAAAAGGGCAGCTATCTTAAGATCACATGTTGTTACAGTTATGGGGGCATTGGTCTTTGAACCGAAGAAGGAAGTTAGAAAATTATTTATCCAATAGAAAGGACATCATTTCTAAAAATTCCTCAGATCTTTTCTGAGAGCAATTTAACATGTTTATAAGCACTTTATTTCTTCAAGTTACTTTCTTTGTAAATTTGAAGGAAAAAATTCAAAGCCACCTGAAACTAAAAGATGAATACTCACTTTATATTTTTGGATTCTTTCAGTATATATATTTTGGAATATGACAGTATGTTTTAAAGATTTCTGGAGAGTAGGGACTAAGTACCACTCAACTTTAAATTGCTGGGGTTATTGTAGTTCCTGATACATGACTGGGTTTTACAAATATTTTTTAAGAATGAAGAGATGAGGGAAGGAGGAAATGAAAGTAACCCTTTAGGGCAAGCAGCAGAAATTTAGAGCAGGCTTAAAGACAGGAAGGCATAAACTGCCCCACCCCTGATACCCTAAATGAAAATAAGTAAGCATAGCCAGTGCAAGATATTTTGTTTATGGTAAGAGTGGACTCTCCCTTCCTGAGAGCTGACATTCCTCTATCCCTTCCTTTCCAAGTCTAAGATGATATACAAAGACAGTGAGCTCATACATAATGCTCCTACCTGGTGATTCTCTTTTCTATGTGGCTACTATGACCACTAACTTCAGGTCTACATTTACAAGCAACAAATGCCCTGAGAATCTGTGTCCCCTCACAACTCCATGCATCCTTAGTCATGAATATACCCTTAGCAGGCTTGCTCTTTGACCTATATGCAGGTCAGGAAGCAACAGTTAGAACTGGACATGGAACAACAGACTGGTTCCAAATAGGAAAAGGAGTACGTCAAGGCTGTATATTGTCACCCTGCTTATTTAACTTATATGCAGAGTACATCACGAGAAACGCTGGGCTGGAAGACACACAAGCTGGAATCAAGATTGCCAGGAGAAATATCAGTAACCTCAGATATGCAGATGACACCACCCTTATGGCAGAAAGTGAAGAGGAACTAAAAAGCCTCTTGATGAAAGTGAAAGAGGAGAGTGAAAAAGTTGGCTTAAAGCTCAACATTCAGAAAACGAAGACCATGGCATCCGGTCCCATCACTTCATGGGAAATAGATGGGGAAACAGTGGAAACAGTGTCAGACTTTATTTTTGTGGGCTCCAAAATCACTGCAGATGGTGATTGCAGTCATGAAATTAAAAGACGCTTACTCCTTGGAAGGAAAGTTATGACCAACCTAGATAGCATATTCAAAAGCAAAGACATTACTTTGCCCACAAAGGTCCATCTAGTCAAGGCTATGGTTTTCCCAGTAGTCATGTATGGATGTGAGAGTTGGACTGTGCAGAAAGCTGAGTGCCGAAGAATTGATGCTTTTGAACTGTGGTGTTGGAGAAGACTCTAGAGAGTCCCTTGGACTGCAAGGAGACCCAACCAATCCATTCTAAAGGAGATCAGTCTTGGGTGTTCTTTGGATGGACTGATGCTAAAGCTGAAACTCCAGTACTTTGGCCACCTCATGTGAAGAGTTGACTCATTAGAAAAGACTCTGATGCTGGGAGGGATTGAGGGCAGGAGGAGAAGGGGACGACCGAGGATGAGATGGCTGGATGGCATCACTAACTCGATGGACAAGAGTTTGGGTGAACTCCGGGAGTTGCTGATGGACAGGGAGGTCTGGTGTGCTGCAATTCATGGGGTCACAAAGAGTCGGACATGACTGAGTGACTGAACTGAACTGAACTGAGTGGGAAATATTATCTTCATCCCTTCTGAGTTAATATTCTTTCTTATTCTCAAATCTAGACCAAACTCTGTGAAGTCCAAACTCACACATCAAGAAGTCAGGAAGGATAAATATCAATGCATGTAAAATATAACTTGAATCTAACTAACTTGAAATTTTTTATTAAAATTCCAGTTGGGATACATTATAAGAATATTCTTCACCTGAATCAAATAAGCTACAGGGAGATGCTGCAATGCTAAACACATCTCATGTATATTTTTCAACGACACATCTCTTAAACTCTGTACTCTATTCTGTTAGATTCCTGTTACTATGGAATTCAGGGTCATACTGATTTCATAGTTAATGGATCTTTTTCATGGCTGATTTTCTAAACTAGCATAGAATATTTTCCTTAATATCCTCTGATTCCACTGAGATAAATCTTTATCTGTTATTTACTTTTTTAGTGTCAAGTAAGTTACATATTGGAGTAGGAAATGGCAACCCACTCCAGTATTCTTGCCTGAAGAATCCCAGGGACAGAGGAGCCTGGTGGGCTGCCATCTGTGGGGTCGCACAGAGTTGGACACGACTGAAGCAACTTAGCAGCAGCAGCAGCAGCAAGTTACATATAGAGAAGTGCTGAAGTCATAGAAAATTAATCATCATAAACTGAACACACTCAGGTGGCTACCACACAGGTCAAGAAACAGATTACCAGTGTCCTGGAATTCCTGTTTGGATCCCTCATACTCCTTGTACCAACATCTATTTCCTCTTCCTTCTTCCAAATCAATCAATCACTATCTTGACCTCCTGACCTCTAACACCATGGATTTTTTTTTTGCATGTGTTGAATTATATAAATGGAGTCATTATATATATATAAGTCACTGTACATATATACATGTATATATATGACATGTGTATGCGTGCTAAGTCACTTTGGTGGTGTCCGACTCTGCCACCTTATGGACTGTAGCCCGCCAGGCTCCTCTGTCCATGGGATTGCCCAGGCAAAGGTACTGGAGTGGGATGCTGTGCCCTCCTCCAGGGGATCTTCCGGATCCAGGGATTAAACCCACATCTACTGCATTGCAGACAGGTTATTTAACTCATGATCCACTGGGGAAGCTCCATATATATGATATATGTACATGTAAATATATCCTTTCACATCTGGCTTCTTTGGCTCAGCTTTACATTTGTGAGATTAATTCAAATTTTTGCGTGTAATTTTGTTTTCTCTCTTCCATTTTCATTATTGTATAGTATTTCATAACCATATCACCACTTATCTAATCTGAATTTAATTCCCAGTTGTATAGTATGTGGTTACCTAATTAGTTATCGAACATTAAAGATGATTGTACTAACATTCACATTGGTTGTACTAACATTCACATTATATGGAATGTGAACGACATTGACATTACCTACATCTTTGCCAACACAAGACAACTTCAGTCTTTCATTTCAGCTATTCTAGTAGATATAGAATCATCTTTAGTGGGTTCACTATTCACTGAGATATCATCTTTTGTGAGATTCCTTTTCAAATTTATTGCCCCTATCTCTATTGAGTTGTCTCCCATTTTTTTACTGATCTATAGGTGTGTTTCAGAGAAGGCACTGGCAACCCACTCCAGTACTCTTGCCTGGAGAATCCCATGGCCGGAGGAGCCTGGTAGGCTGCAGTCCATGGGGTCGCTAAGAGTTGGACACGACTGAGCAACTTCACTTTCACTTTTCACTTTCATGCATTGGAGAAGGAAATGGCAACCCACTCCAGTGTTCTTGCCTGGAGAATCCCAGGGACGGTGGAGCCTGGTGGGCTGCCGTCTATGGGGTCGCACAGAGTCAGACATGACTGAAGCGACTTAGCAACAGCATAGGTGTGTTTAATCTATTTTGGATATAAATTCATCACCATTTATATGTGTTGCATATCTTTTTACTCATGGCATATATTTATAACCATGGCTTGCTTTTTTTATGATACATGAAATTTTATATTTAATATAGTCTATTCTATAAATACTTTTCTTTATGGGCTTGCCTTTCATATTTAGATCTATCATGTACCTAGAATTGTATATGGCATCAGGTAAATGAATTTCTTTCTAAATGAATATCCAATAGACCCAAGACCATTTATTTAAAAAGTGACTTTTTCCTTGCTACTCTGGAGAGAATATTTTTTTAATAAATCAAATGTACATATATGAATGAAAGCTGAAATATTTCTCCTGTAAAGGCTAGGACTGGGAAAAAAAAAGTTACATTTTATGTCTCATCAGTTGATTGTAAACATCTGAGACACAGTACCAGGAAAGATCCTGAAGTCACTCTCTGGGCTCAATAAAAGAGAATTACCATTGAATAACAGTGACCACCATTGCCTCAGGACACATGATGAAGGAAACAGCATCTCTTTCATGTCCTTAGACTAAATAATTACAAAGGGAAATAATATCACATGAAGAAAGAGGGATTAAACTACGTTTTGTAAGCTTTAATATCCTAATTTTTATTCTTTCCTATTTCCCAGCTCCCTCTCTATAATGTAAGTAATATCTGAAAATAAGGAAGGATTGTCAAAGACCTCAAAATTCTATGACTTCTACTTACAAGAGCATGAAGCCAAGAGAGAGAATAGATTTCTTCTCTCTCCACCTAATATCAACCTTGCCTGCTGTGATAAACAGTCTCCAAGATGGCCTGCAATTTATCCTGCCTCATGGATTTTAATTTCTGACCTTAGGTTATAAAAAGACCTGACTGCACCTTGTAAGCTCTCACTGGGTCTTGACTCACTCACTCTAAGGAAAACCAGCCGCCTTTCTAGAAGGAGTCCTGTGGAGAAACCCGTATAGGTGACTTTGGATGGTGTCTCGCTGTTCACACAGTTTGATGAACCCAGGGTAGGCAAAGGAATGAGCAAGGAAGCTGGAAGAAGATATGAGGAGCTGTAGAAACTGTAGACATGTTTATTCTGTCCTAGGTGATGTGGCAGCAAAGGGGTTCTCAGGTGGAGCTAATATAGACACACAGAACAAAAGCGGCCTGGGGCCAAGTGAGCACCTCGTGATGATCCTGTGCAGTGCTATGAATGATCTCCGCTGTTACAGGTTCATTATTTACAAAATGCAGGGTGAGAGTGAAAGGCCATGGGATGAAAGAGCCTGACTACCACTATCCTGGCTAATTTGCTCTTTCCCTCCAGAAGATGGTCTTCCAAGGCTCACCGACAGCTGAGAGTGGAAGCAGATCCTCTTTTGGCTGGTCTTTAGATATGACTTCGCTGTTGTCTCCTGAGAACCCAGAACCCAAACCACTTATTTTTTAAACTGCTCCTGTATGCCACTGAGATTGTGAGGTAATAACTCTTTGCTGTTTCAAGTTGCTAAATTTATGGATGATTTGTTCCGCAGAATAACGAACTAAGGTACCACCTTAGTTCTGGTTTATGCTCTGAGCCGGCATCTCTAAAAACTACCACCTTCAGAATTCTATTGTTGTTATTGTGTCGCTAAGTGGTATCAGACTGTGATCCCATGGACTGCAGCACGCCAGGCTTCCCTGTCCTTCACTATCAGGCTTCTGTAACATAACACAGATTCACCAATATTTGTAAGAAACGTAACCCACAGAAAATGTGTCAGGGTCTATTTACATGTCTCATTACCACCTCCCTGCTTTTATTACAAATATTTTTATTGTATTTATATATATTTTTTTGGTTGCAAAATATATATCTGGGTCTTTGTTGCTGTGCACTAGCTCTCTCTCGTTCTGGCTAGCTGGGCTACACTCTGGTTGCAGTGCATGGGCTGCTCATTGTGATGGGGTCTCTTGCCGTGGAACATGGGTCTAGGGTGCATGGGCTTCAGTACTTGTAGTGCATGGGCTTAGTTGCTTGGTAGAATGTGGAATCTTCCCACATCAGGGATCAAACCCTTGTCCCCTGCATTCGCAGGCAGACTCTTATCCACTATACCACCAGGGAAGTCCCTCTTGCTGCTTTTAAACCTTCTTTTCTACCACCTCGAATCATCTCAACCTTGCTGTCCACCTACTGTTGCTGCTGTTGCTGCTGAGTTGCTTCAGTCATGTCTGACTCTTTCTGACCCCATGGTCTGCAGCACGCCAGGCTTCCCTGTTCTTCACCGTCACCTGGAGCTTGCTCAAAGTCATATTCATTGAGTCGGTGATGCCATCCAACCATCTCGTCCTCTGTTGTCCCCTTCTCTTCCTGCCTTCAATCTTTCCCAGCATTGAGGTCTTTTCTAATGAGTCATCTCTTTGCTTCAGGTGGTCAAAGTATTGTAGCTTCAGGTTCAGTATCAGTCCTTCCAATGAATATTAAGGACTGATTTCCTTTAGGATTGACCGGTTTGATCTCCTTGCAGTCCAAGTGACTCTCAAGAGACTTCTCCAAAACCATAGTTCAAAACCATCAATTCTTTGAAGCTCAATCTTCTTTATTGTCCAACTCTCACATCCATACATGACTACTGGAAAAACCATAGGTTTGACTAGATGGACTTTTGTTGGCAAAATAATGTCTCTGCTTTTTAATATGCTATCTAGGTTTGTAGATAGGTTTTCTTCCAAGGAGCAATCATCTTTTAATTTCATGGTTGCAGTCAACATTTGCAGTGATTTTGGAGCCCAAGGAGATAAAGTCTGTCACTGTTTCCATATTTTCTCCTCTATTTGCCATGAAGTGATGGGACCAGATAGGTAGACCCTAACTCTACTTATCTATTTATTACTTATCCTTCAGATCCTTTTTCAAGTGATGCCTCTTACATAAAAGCTTCATTTTACTGTCAAACCAGACTATCTAATCATCTTTAAAATCCTATAATATATATTCTGCACAGTACAGTTGATCAGTCTTATGCTGTTTTGTCAACATGATGCATTTTAGTCTTATTGTCAAGTGATCGGTCCTTGATGAGCTCTTTGAGGAGAGCTATCTTATTTTTATCATATTCAGAATCATCTAGCTCTCTTTTAAATACAGATTAGGGATTTAATAAATCTTTATTAGTTGTTTGTCTTTTTTCAGCAACAGTACCAAACTATCTTAAACTTGACCTTCCTAGTGCAATATTAAGAAACTTTCATTTTGCTCTGTCATCTTCTTTCTACTGCCTGTCTGGGAAGCAGCATTAATATGAGAATATTATGGAATTCTAGTAATGCTTGCTTCATCAAGGCAAAAACTAAAAAAGTATTTTTAGAGAAAAGTATAAGAACCAACACAATCAGAAATACCTCTATATTGCTTTACTATTAATAATAGTGTATGTGTGTGTCCACATATTTTACTGCATACATTTGGATGGGGTGATGTTAGAGGTAAACATGATGAAAGAAACAATGTGGGCTTCACTAACTATGATGTTCCAATCACAAATAGAAGACAGTTATTTAGACATAACTTACCAATAGGATAGCTACAGTGAAAACTTAATGATTTATAAAATGCTATTTTTCTTTCTAATTTCCCATGGGTCACATGGATACCTTAGTCTAGGCTGAAGCAAGTAATGGACATTTCAGTACAGCAACTGTTTTCCCTTGCTTCATGACTTCATATTATACTTATAAGGGCCAATTTTAGCCTACTGATGCATATGCATAACCCTCTCTTTTAAGAGGAACATTCAGTTCCCTAAGAGCTCTACTGATATCTACACAAATTTCCAATTAGAATATTTCTTAATTATTAGAAATATATTACCTACCAAAGGACTACTAGCCAACCTTACCTGGAACACTTCTAAAGATGCAGATTATAAGTATCATTTAGGCGATGAGTTAAGGGGGAAACATAAGAAATGTTGTGCAGGGGTCAGTTTCGAGTTCAGTGCTATTTAACATTTTTTCAATGACCAGGAAGATGGACTATCAGGTACGCTTGTTAAGTCTGCCTATGACATCAGGTGAAAGAAATAGCCAATATCTTGGCAAACAGAATTAGAATTAAAAATGGCCATAATATGTGTTAACAGTGGTCAAAAATGGAAAGAACAAAATTGAATGTGTATGCTTTCCTGTTGTATATGTAATGTAGGATATGAAATGTACAGGCAAGATAACAAAACACAAAGAAAATACAAGCCAACCAGAAAGGCTTCCTTTTTTTAAGGTCAGAGGAAATAAGTGAAAGGGAATATTAATTTCAATTTGAAAGTCATTTGCTTTTTTATAAAAAGGGGCAAATAACAACTTCAAGAGCAGCAATAACAACAAATTAAATTTTTAGGAACAAGTACGAGCTATTTCTATAAAAAGCTGTCTGTAGCCAAAATAAGTATTTACTATAACAATGTCCTTTCCTTACATCCTGTCATTTTGAAAGGTCAATTACCTACCCAGGACGGTAACAACTTTAGTGAAAAAATACCAAAATGGGAGCATTCACACAAATTTTCAAAAGTTATACATATACTTTTACTTATTGAGTTATTGTATGTAAAATTTTGACTTCACAAACACTTCTCTGTCTTGTCTCACCAACTAGACTGCACAGTTTTCAAGTGCAAAGACTGAAACTTTGAAGCATACAAAAATCACTGGATGTGGGAATTGTATTTTTCAGATAGTTATTTGCAATAGTGGACTTTTCTAGTTCAATTAGGTCACTCTTTGACATAGCACCATACTTTATTCTAACAAGTCACCTGAAAGTGTAAGTCACTCAGTCTTCTCTGACTGTTTGCGACCCCATGGACTATACAGTCCATGGAATTCTCCAGGCCAGAATACTGGAGTGGGTAGCCATTCCCTTCTCCAGGGGATCTTCCCAACCCACGGATAAAACCCAGGTCTCCCACACTGCAGGCAGATTCTTTATCAGCTGAGTCACCAGGGAAGCCCAAGAATACTGGAGTGGCTTGCCATGCCCTCCTTCAGGGGCTCCTCCCAACCCTGGGATCGAACCTAGATCTCCTTCATTGCAGGTGATTCTTTATCATCTGAGCTGCCTGGGAAGCTGAAAAACACTGGTGTGGGTAGCCTATCTCTTCTCCAAGGGAACTTTCTGACCCAGGGGTCTCATGCACTACAGGCGGATTCTTTACCAGCTGAGCTATCAAGAAAGCCCCAACAAGTATCCTGCTGCTATGTTACTTCAGTCGTGTCCGACTCTGTGCGACCCCATAGACGGCAGCCCACCAGTCTCCGCCGTCCCTGGGATTCTCTAGGCAAGAACACTGGAGTGGTTTGCCATTTCCTTCTCCAATGCATAAAAGTGAAAGTGAGTCACTTAGTCGTGTCCGATTCTTCACGACCCCATGGACTACAGCCTACCAGGCTCCTCCGTCCATGGGATTTTCCAGGCAAGAGCACTGGAGTGGGTTGCCATTGCCTTCTCCAAACAAGTAACGTAGCAAATGGAAATAGACAGTATTTCTTTTGAACACCCAAGTAGTTTCTTAGTGTTAACCTTTTGGGGGATAACAGAATAAAGGTTTACTATTTCCATGTTCATCTGAACCAAGGAGGTTACTTTCATTACGCTAGCAGCTCTCAAGGTTTGGAGTCTCTTAGATCACACTAAGAAGGCAGGCTAGAATTACATTCCTGAAAGAGCATGTTATTTTAAGTATAAATCAAGTAACTGGGTGAATTTCATCTCCCATTTGACATTTCGTGATTAAGTGGGTTTCAGATATACTGGCTTCCTGAAGCAGTGGCCAATTCCATAAAGTCATAAAATGACAACTTCAAATTTAATGGGGAATTTAGAGAATTTAGATTTTAGCTTGATACCTCTCCCCTCTTATTTTTGCCCTCTGCCCATTTTAATAACTATTCGTAATGAATTCAGTCACTATCTGTGAATTTCATCTTCTCTTTCACATTGACTCTATATGAGTCTAATAGTATATCTGTTGTCATTAATTTGTGGTAATTTCACAATCTCTGGTACTTAATAGAATAAATCATATCTTTAAATATTAGATCAAAATTTGGATTTCAAAAATCAAGTATCATAGCCAAGATGGTAACTGGCTAAATTATTTATGAAAATCACTTTTTAAAAAATTCCAAGTTTTTAAATCTGTTATTTTGATCATTCACACAAACCTGTGTAAACATTGCTCAAATGTTACTAATGTATGAATATTCATTGTGGTATTTTCTGATGAAGTATGGGATCTCTTGTGAAAGAATATGTACAGATGAAAATATATTATTCTATAAACTGTTTTCCATTTGCAGTTGAAAAGAAAAAAGTATGTCATTTAATTTTCTCATATTTACACTCAGTTCCAAATTTCCATATATTGTAGAATGACTCCTAATGATGTTTGTTGCCCCTCAAAAATCTAGTTTGTTACAAAAGAGGCATCTTTTACTAAAAGATTGTTAATAAAATATTAAATCACCTATTAAAATATTATATGTGAGTTTGTTTATGATGCAAAGAAAACTTTCTTAATATGCAGCAAATTAACCCTTTTAAAGTATTAATGCATAATAGGCTGAAGAGAAATATGTTTGCCAGGCACATATAAATATATATATTTTATTAGGTATAGTCTTTGCATAATTTACATTTTATATCAGTTTTTAAGCAATTAGAGAGGGAAGCAAAGATCTTACTTTGTGATTAAAACATGATATTATTTTAAAGTATATTTTGATTTTCGTACACTATTTTCTTTCCCTTTTTCTTCTTGATTACTGTTTTCTCCTTTATTATGTTGTAAAAGAGTCTGTATTTTTTCAAACAAACACCTTCATTCCTTCTTATGCTCATTTAACTTACTGCTCATGAATTGTAACTTGTCTTTCCTTTACTAAATAAGCATAAAATATTAATTGTCAATAAGTGAAGCTTCTAAAAGGTATTGTGCACAATTCTATAATAGCTATACAGGAAAACTTTGTCTCACAGTAGCATTCCTTGGAGTTGATAAGAAAGTTCTTATTAACATACAATTCTCTGGCAAGATGAATGAATAACATTACATACAAACAATCAGGTAATGAAGAGTCTAACAATCTATATGCAAGTAAAATATATTTATTAAATAAAAAGTTTATGAATTGCTTACTAGTGAGAGTCTGGATTCAGTTTTTGTTGTTATTCTTTATTATTTACTCTTTCCTGAGAATTTTTTTCATTTATTTGTCTACCCTCTACTGCACAATGGTTTTAAACATTATAAAAGAGCAATGTCAAGCTTCTTTCTTAAGTTTTTACTAGCTTCTATTTACAAATCCATTTGGGGGGTTTCCCCTAATTTTGTATTGACTTATGTTTTGATATCACCAACTGTGTTTTCCCCCTTTTTATTTCTTAAGTAGGAAAGAATACATTATATTCCTCGTGGTTGCTTTTTCCTTACAGAATTCCCCTGGCTCACCACTGACAGATCTTGATATCCAAGAGGGAGTTGGCTTGCAGGATTAAAGGCAAGAACCTCACTTAGACACCCTCTGATTTCTTCAGATGTTTTTTCTAATCTTTTAATATGGGATTATAGGCAACTAGAACCTATGCTGCTGTTATAAAAATAGCGAAGACTCTTTGTTCTAAATCATAAGTACCCGACATTTTTTAAATGTCTATTTTTCTTAATTGGAATTAATTCTGGTCTAGATGAGGATAATGAACTTTGGTCAGCTCTTTGCGGTTCTGAGTACAAAATAGCTTGATGAGCACCGTGAAGCACACAGAATCTCCTCAGAATCTGCTGGAAAACTCCCTCAGAGACTGATTAGCTCAGGCTTGTCACAAATAGGGGAGATAATTATGGGGCTTAACAGTCTATGTGGTGGATCTTTTGAGAGGCAATGGGTAGATCTAAGACTGTCTTTGGATCAACCCTAATTCTTATTATTGCACATATCTTGTGAGATTTTGTGTGTGTGTGTGTGTTTTAGCACATCCCCAGAGACTAAACATTGTCTCTTCCCAGAGGATGACATCACATTTCTTTTCCAGAAGATAAAATTGTCCAAATTAGATTATCTTTAATTAGTCTAATCTTATGAGCCATTCCATAAAGTTTATTGCACCCGTGCTGGCACCATGTTACAAGATTCTTATTGAATGAACTAATCTTTTGCCACGGAAATGAGGCTTATAAACAATGTTGCTGATTCCTTTATTACAATAAAGATTTCCTCTGAAGCTTCAGGTTTCAATAACTGTTATATGGTTCTCAGTAATATCAGATGACTTTGTTTTAATGAGAATGTTGACTTATTCCAAATTTCACTTGTTACTGAGTTATTCTACTGCAAAGTGCCTTCACAGTGAGAAAAGGCAAATAATTAAAGTTTTAGAAAATTTCACTTTTACAGAGTATCATTCAGGGTAATTTATTTCCTGTTTTATTCTTACGACCATCTTCTTCAGGTTCATTCATCCTTGCTTTTTGGTGAGAGAACAGCTTGAGGGGCATCTACTCACACAGGACATGAAAAGATCCCATTCATTAAAAGGAAGGTTCCAGACAGATAAAACAAACTACCTACACTAGAAATTATGCCCTAGTGGTGTTTTATTCAATTCATTTTTCTGTCTTAACTGCCTTCTGCTCAAAACTTTATCTAGGATGTTTCACAAAAATGTGCTTATATTTTAATTCATGGATTAAAATGCATTACAACCTCCAAATTAAAATTGTTGACCTGATGATCCAAAACACATTCCAAATCAGATGGAAATGTCTCAGGTTTAAATTTTATACTCTTTCAAAGCCTTTAAAAATCCTCCATGCCAAGATTTTCATCCTTAATTTTTAGAATTTCAATTGCTTTGTGACCTGGGTCAAGTCCCTTAACTTTGTGTGTTTCTGATCCTTATAATTATATGGTGGAAAAACATGGTTGAAAATCTCTAAAACACTCTGATTCTATCATATAAAATGCTGTTGTTCTCTGGGGACTCTCTTCTTCCCGGAAAATGTTGCCCAGTTGTTGAGAGTTAAAGGAATTACTTTTGCCAATAGGCTCCTGAGTGATTGTAGTACCTTAACTTGTATAACTTCTGATAGAATTATTTTCACATCTGGTCTAGTCTCTTAGACCTGTTTCTTTAAATAATAAGCTTTCTTAGGGGGAAAATAATCCCTTTAAATGAAATAGATGACTGCCTCTTTTCTGTAAAAACACCTTCAAAATGAAATTAAATCATTTTTGTCCCTTAACTCTAACCTATATGACAAGAAGGATCATTAATATTTTTGTGCCGTTACAATGTAAACAGAGGAAAAAATATCTTGTTGCATCAGAATAAGTGTGTTTGCTTCACAGAGGTTTCTATAGGAGGAAAAATGAGAAAGATCATATACTCAGTTTTTCTTTATAACTTCCCTAGAATGAAAAAATATATATATTTCAAGTGAAAAGTGTACTTTGGTAGTCTGTATTTGTAAATTTGCTTACTAAAGCTAGAAGAGAAAAAGGAGATGATAATTATTGGGAATTTTGAGTGCTTTTCAAAATTAAAAAGCTATCTCATTGAACTCTTAGCAAAATGCTAAAATCATCTTTGGACACAAAATTCATCTCTTCTTATTTATTTATATTTTGTTGTTTTTTCTCTCTCTCTTCCTATTCCATCCCTAATATTTGAATTTAAAAGGAAGAGGTTATTGCTGGTTTCTGTCTGACTTGGTTTGTGTAAGTAGAGAAGATCAGCATTATGCTTTTTCCACAGAGTAATTGAGACTCAGTCAATCAGACTCAGTTCATTGATTTTTGGAGCTGAGCTGCAATGGTGCCTCTTACCGTTAGCTACCCTGGTGAAGCTGAGCAAGGCCTCTAATCCTTTTAAACAGCAGTCAAGAAATTGAGATAAAAGCTGGTAATTCAAATTGTTCAAATAACAGATTTGACAAATAAAGGGGGGGTTCAACCCTACTAAGAAAAAAAATGTCAGTCTTGGTGGTTATTATATATGATGGTTCAACATAGATGAGATGCAAATCAGGATATTATATAGATAGTGTTAGACATATTAATAAGGCAAGTAATTCAATTTATTTAATAAACACAAAGAAAAGAAAATTATAATATAAATGAAATGATAACATAGCGAAAAATTCCTCAGAATTCCAAAAGTCAAAAATTAGATATTGCACACTGACAATTTCTATGCCCTCTTCGATGAGGGAAAAAAAAAAAACTAACATGAAAAATAAAAATAAGGTTTAAAATAATATTTATTTTGCATATCTTATACTAATGTCATTTTAATTTAATTCTGTTAATAAATGAAACATGAGAACATGTGCAGTTTTAGTCTCTAAATAATAAATATAAATAGTGGAAATGCTTACAAATGAATAAATCCAACCAGCAACTTAGTTGTTAATTTCACTGAATTCACTAAAATTATTGTTTGTTTCAGTCAAAGAAAAGTTGAGATTTCTGCTTGAATAGACATAAACTAGGGATTTTTATTGAGAATTTTGGTCTACCCTTGGTGAGATCATAGACGTATTCTGAAATAGTTTTTACATTATCCTACAGTGTGTTCACAATAGTGTAGAATGCCCTATATATATATGTATGTGGGGTGAAAAAAAACCTTAAATTTTAATTATAATATTTTCCTTTCTTATTTATCTTAAGTAAGAGAAATAAAGCATTATATCCATCTCACAGAAAGGCATTTTTGTGGTATTCAATTATTCGATTGCATGTGGGTTAATTCTGTATCTCCTAAGCTTAACCATTTCAAGTACTTTTCATTTTTCTTTATTTCTATTGTTCTTTTTTTTCCTTTCTATGTATATATAATCAATATTTAGAATATTGTCCAGAACGTAAGCTGCTGGACATTTGGATCATTGAGCAAGAAAATTAATTAATTAATTAAAATGTTTTAATTTAGGTGAATTTTAGGAATCAAAGTAGTTGTGTAACACCTATTCAGTACTTACAATGCCATTTATTTCCTTATTAGAAGTAAAGCTCAACATATTGGTTCTATATATTCAAATATCAAATATTCTCTAATGACTTGGAAATTAACACTTGGCCAAACCTATCAGGCATCATTCTATGTGGAGTCTCTACTACTGTGTATTCCTTATGACCAGGGATTCAATCTAATTTGTCCTTTTATTTCCAGCACCTTACATGTGGTAAGAACAAAGTAAATATTAATTAAATGAATGGATGTGTAAATGAGTAAATGTCATCAACTGAATACCCCCGATATTAGTTGTATCTATCACACAATTGCATTGAAAAGCTGTAGCTAATTGGTCCCAAATCTGCTGCCCGGGGAGCAAGGGCAGTTGAGCACAGTCAATGCTTATTCAATTTGGTGTTCCATACATTTATTGAACAGGTATTGAGCATGTGTCCACTCTACACAGCATTCCATAGTTGATCCTATAAGAAGATGCATAAATATGAGGGGTTTATGTATAATAAACAGACCAAGCAAAAGCAAAAGTGTGCTTGAGAATATATTACAAGAACACTCCAAGATGTGCCAGTGGATGCGCTACAAAGTGAGGAGGACAAGAGAATGTGCCTCACCACCCTTTCAGGTTCGCTGCTTGTCTGTTGAGGTGATCTGAGATACAAAGCTGACCCCCAACTTCCTATATTTCTCCTCTTGCTAGTGTATTACTTTATTTGGCCATTATTCCTTTCTCACAGACCTACTTTTAAATTAAAATACCGCAAGGAGGGGCAATACAACAAACCTCCACTACTTGTGTCTCGTTTCCTCTGCTAAAACAACAGTCTCCACAAAGGACGCTTGAGACATGGGATGAACGGTGGGGGGAAAAGGTGCACTAATGGGAAAAATAAGCTTGACAGAGGAGATGAGGGTTTGCTATGAGTGACTTACTTATTTCCAGATGTCAGTCCCTAGGTGATGTTGGAAAAGGATAATATCATCATTGGAGTAGGAAATGGCAACCTACTCCAGTATTCTTGCCTGGAAAATTCCATGGACAGTGGAGCCTGGCAAGCTACTGTCCATGGGGTCACAAAGAGTTGGACACGACTGAGACACTGAACGTTAACTTCAGCCATCATTGACAGCACAAAGCTCATTGCATTCTCAGAGTTGGAATAACCTTGTCCTCTGCCAGTGAGAGACTGTCACAAATGAAAATAAGATTAACATATGTTTTATAACTATTATATATTTACTTATCTAACAGAGTTACTAAGACAATCGAAACTACTATCATCTTTTTTGCTATGGACAAAAATAATTAAACCCCAAATAATGACATGTTCTTTGTCTTTGTTAACCTAAAGTAGAGGGGAGAAATTTGCTGAATTTGATATTTTCACCACCTATTGAAGACATTCCAATAAATAGTCATCAAATATTCCCAAAGGACACTTTTCAGGCAAAAGATGTCAATGTGCTGATCAAATCAATGCATATAAGAAAAGTACACTTGATTATATCACTTAGGGAAAATATATTTGTACAATTTAATGAGAATAGAATAATTTGACTAAAATAGAATTCTATCAGTGTGGCTTCTTTGACATCATAAATAAAATTGCCTGAGTCAAAACTCATGTTGCCTGAATTGTAAAATGACAATGTGGGATGTTTCTTAATGTAGAAACTAACTCTAATAATGTGAAAAAAAATGATGTGTAGCAAGAAAAAAAAAACTTATAAATTAACCAAACTATTATGGCACTACCAAGGTCACTAAACACTGGCAGAGTTTTACTAATTAAAACTAAAAACTAGGAAGTATTAGCCTGTGTTTGACTTTATGACATAGACAGTTTGAGTTAGTCATAAAAGTTGATGATATCTTAACTGTCGGTGCTCTTACATCTCATCTGCCTCTGTCTTTTGTCACTGCAGTGAGAAGTCAGGCCACTTACTGAGCACCTGATATATGCCAACTGTTTGCATGCTCACAAGTCATTCAAGGTAGGTAGCATTATCTACATTTTACAGTGTGTAAATGGCAAAGTCAGGGGTTGACAGAGGCACTGGTAATATTAAGCCCATCCTGGTATCTGCTTCTTTGGAGTTACTTTTCTCCTATGCATTTTGCCTGATCTGAAAAATCTGATGAATAAAGTACTTGGAGTTAGACCAGCAGTGCTAACAAGAGCATGCATCAGAGGATTACTTAAACACAGATAGACAGGGCTACACCTACAGTTTCTGATCCAGTGGATGTGGGGTGGGGCTTGAAAATTTGCACTTTCTGTTTAGTTTCTCAATCAGAGAAGGCAATGGCAACCCACTCCAGTACTCTTGCCTGGAAAATCCCATGGACAGAGGAGCCTGGTAGACTGAATGAAGTCCATGGGGTCGCCAAGAGTCGGACACCACTGAGCGACTTCACTTTCACTTTTCACTTTCATGCATTGGAGAAGGAAATGGCAACCCACTCCAGTGTTCTTGCCTGGAGAATCCCAGGGACGGGGAAGCCTGGTGGGCTGCCGTCTATGGGGTCACACAGAGTCAGACACGACTAAAGTGACTTAGTAGCAGCAGCAGCAACAGCAGCGGCAGTAAGTTCTCAGATATTATTGGCTCAGGGCCCACACTTTGAGAATCATTGGGTTATATTAAGGTCTATATGCCTCCAAAGCTCAAACACTACAAAGCATCATGCTGCCTTCCCAAACTGTATTGGGAGTGCTGCTGCTGCTGCTGCTGCATCACTTCAGTTGTGTCTGACTCTGTGCGGCCCCATAGACAGCAGCCCACCAGGCTGCCCCGTCCCTGGGATTCTCCAGGCAAGAACACTGGAGTGGGTTGCCATTTCCTTCTCCAATGCGTGAAAGTGAAAAGTGAAAGTGAAGTCGCTCAGTCCTGTCTGACTCGTAGCGACCTCATGGACGGCAGCCTACCAGTCTCCTCCATCCATGGGATTTTTCCAGGCAAGAGTACTGGAGCGGGGTGCCATCGCCTTCTCCAACTGGGAGTGCTAGGTACCGGTATTTGGCAAGTGTTACCAGTCACTCCTAAAGGAAATCAACCCTGAATATTCACTGGAAGGACTGATGATGAACTGAATGTCCAATACTTTGGCCACCTGATGCAAAGAGCCAACTCTTTAGAAAAGACCCTGATGCTGGGAAAGATTAGGGCAGAAGGAGAAGGCAGAGGATGAGATGGCTGGAGCGCATCGCTGATTCAATGGACATGAATTTGAGCAAATTCTGGGAAATAGTGAAACCAGGGAAGCCTGGTTTGCTACAGTTCATGAGGTCTGAAAGAGTCAGACACTACTTAGTAACTGAACAAGAAAATTGCATAAAAAGGGTTGAGGATTAAATTATGTTTAAATTGATACTGTCACTGTAGGACTCCTCAAAGTCTTTAATATGCTAATATCACATCTTCAAGAGTTAAAGCATAGTATGCAGTGTTTCCCAAACTTACCTTACTCTGGAAATCCCCCTTTTACATTGAAGAGAAAGTCCTAAAACTACTGTTCTGCAAGAGCTGGATAGAAAATACTCTGACACATAAGTTTTAAGGAGGGCAAATATTTTTAGGAACTAGTAAGAAAGAGGCTGAGGAACTGAAGAGCCTCTTGATGAAAGTGAAAGTGGAGAGTGAAAGTGGAGTGTTGAGCTTAAAGCTCAACATTCAGAAAACGAAGATCATGGCATCTGGTCCCATCACTTCACGGGAAATAGATGGGGAAACAGTGGAAACAGTGTCAGACTTTATTTTTCTGGGCTCCAAAATCACAGCAGATGGTGACTGCAGCCATGAAATTAAAAGACACTTACTCCTTGGAAGAAAAGTTATGACCACCCCAGATAGCATATTCAAAAGCAGAGATATTACTTTGCCGACTAAGGTCCATCTAGTCAAGGCTGTGGTTTTTCCTGTGGTCATGTATGGATGTGAGAGTTGGGCTGTGAAGAAGGCTGAGCACCGAAGAATTGATGCTTTTGAACTGTGGTATTGGAGAACTGTGGTGTTGTTGTCCCTTGGACTGCAAGGAGATCCAACCAGTCCATTCTGAAGGAGATCAGCCCTGGGATTTCTTTGGAAGGAATGATGCTAAAGCTGAAGCTCCAGTACTTTGGCCACCTCATGTGAAGAGTTGACTCATTGGGAAAGACTCTGATGCTGGGAGGGATTGGGGGCAGGAGGAGAAGGGGACGACAGAGGATGAGATGGCTGGATGGTATCACTGACTCGATGGATGTGAGTCTGAATGAACTCTGGGAGTTGGTGATGGACAAGGAGGCCTGGCGTGCTGCGATTCATGTGGTCGCAAAGAGTCGGACACGACTGAGCGACTGAACTGAACTAATGAAAGAGTCTTCTGAAATAGAAGATGGAAATGGATAACTGTCGCTGGTCAGTGGGTTCAACTGACACATGTAAGTGAGAAGATTACTAATATTTGCTTAAATTAAGAAAACTGAATTGCATAAATTACAGGCACAGACATATAAAACATTTAAAATGCAAAGTGGAACTTTTCTGTTATAGCTCCTTCCTCCTTTTAAATCAGTAGACAGTTTTCAGGTCTTTTCTGAGTTTAATTGTCTTTCTCTGGTGATTAAAGAATAAGAAGGACTTGAATACAATTGGGAGCTGGTTGTCAACAAGATTCATAAACTGGTTTGTGACGCAGGCATAGCCATGACCACTGAGGAAGCAGAAGCCACCACTCCACTAGCTCAGCTATGTCCCAACAGTAAAATGGACCTCAGTTTAAGCCAGATGGAACCAACAGGTTCCAGAAAAATCTAAAATTTCCACTAAGTCTAATTTGCCTCCCCAGACAAGATTGGAGATGAAACACATACAATGGATCAGTTCAGTTCCGTTCATTTCAGTCACTCAGTTGTGTCGGACTCCTTGCGACCCCGTGAATCGCAGCACGCCAGGCCTCCCTGTCCATCACCAACTCCTGTGGAGTTCACTCAAACTCACATCCATCGAGTCGGTGATGCCACCCAGCCATCTCATCCTCCGTCGTCCCCTTCTCCTCCTGCCTCAATCCCTCCCAGCATCAGAGTCTTCTCCAATGAGTCAACTCTTACGCATGAGGTGGCCAAAGTACTGGAGTTTCAGCTTTAGCATCATTCCTGCCAAAGAACACCCAGGACTGATCTCCTTCAGAATGGACTGGTTGGATCTTCTTGCAGTCCAAGGGACTCTCCTAGTATTTAAAAGTTTTTAGGTAAGAGATTGGGATTAACAGATACATACTACTATATATAAAATAGATAAACAACAAGGACATACTCTATAGCACTGGGAACAATGCTTAGTATCTTGTAATAACCTGTAGTTCCCATGGAAGAAGGCATGGCAACCCACTCAGAGTTTTCTCAGGTGGCTCAGATGGTAAAGAGTCTGCCTGCAATGTGGGAGAGCTGGGTTTTATCCCTGGGAAGGGAAGGTCCCCTGGAGAAGGAAATGGCAATGCACTCCAGTATTCTTGCCTGGAAAATCCCATGTAGAGAAGAACCTGGCAGGGCACAGTCCATGGGGTCTCAAAGAGTCAGACACAACTGAGTAACTAACACTTTCACTTTCACTTTGTAATAGCCTATAAGGGAAAAGAATCTAAAAAAAGAATATACTTATATATGTGTGTGTGTATATATATATATACACACACATTTATGTGTTTACAATTGAAATCACTGTGCTAATACAGCACTGTAAATCAACTATGTTTGTTTAGTGGCCAAGTCATGTATTTTGGGACCCCATGAGCTATGGCCTGCCTGGCTCCTCTGTCCATGGGATTTCCCAGGCAAGAATACTGGAGTGGGTTGCCATTTTCCACTTCAGTTAATCAGTTCAGTTCAGTCACTCAGTTGTGTCTGACTCTTTGCGACCCCATGAATCACAGCACACCAGGCCTCCCTGTCCATCACCAACTCCCGGAGTTCACACAGACTTATGTCCATCAAGTCGGTGATGGCATCCAGCCATCTCATCCTCTGTCATCCCCTTCTCCTCCTGCTCCCAATCCCTCCCAGCATCAGAGTCTTTTCCAATGAGTCAACTCTTCACATGAGGTGGCCAAAGTATTGGAGTTTCAGCTTTAGCATCAGTCCTTCCAAGGAACACCCAGGGCTGATCTCCTTTAGAATGAACTGGTTGGATCTCCTTGCAGTCCAAGGGACTCTCAAGAGTCTTCTCCAACACCACAGTTCAAACGCATCAATTCTTCAGTGCTCAGCTTTCTTCACAGTCTAACTCTCACATCCATACATGACCACTGGAAAAACCATAGCCTTGACTAGACGGACCTTTGTTGGCAAAGTAATGTCTCTGCTTTTGAATATGCTATCAGGTTGGTCATAACTTTCGTTCCAAGGAGTAAGCATCTTTTAATTTCATGGCTGCAGTCACCATCTGCCCAAAAAAATTAATTCTGACACTGTTTCCATTGTTTCCCCATCTATTTCCCATGAAGTGATGGGACCAGATGCCAGCAAATTTGGAAAACTCAGCAGTGGCCACAGGACTGGAAAAGGTCAGTTTTCATTCTAATCCCAAAGAAAGGCAATGCCAAAGAATGCTCAAATTATCACACAATTGCACTTATCTCACACGCTAGTAAAGTAATGCTCAAAATTCTCCAAACCAGGCTTCAGCAATACGTGAACCGTGAACTTCCAGATGTTCAAGCTGGTTTTAGAAAAGGCAGAGGAACCAGAGATTAAATTGCCAACATCCACTGGATCATGGAAAAGGCAAGAGAGTTTCAGAAAAACATCTATTTCTGCTTTATTGACTATGCCAAAGCCTTTGACTGTGGATCACAATAAACTGGAAAATTCTGAAAGAGATGGGTATACCAGACCACCTGACTTGCCTCTTGAGAAACCTATATGCAGTTAGAACTGGACATGGAACAACAGACTGGTTCCAAATAGGAAAAGGAATACGTCAAGGCTGTATACTATTACCCTGCTTATTTAACTTCTTGCAGAGTACATCATGAGAAACGCTGGGCTGGAAGAAGCACAAGCTGGAATCAAGATTGCCGGGAGAAATATCAATAACCTCAAATATGCAGATGACACCACCCTTACGGCAGAAAGTGAAGAGGAGCTAAAAAGCCTCTTGATGAAAGTGAAAGAGGAGAATGAAAAAGTTGGCTTAAAGCTCAACATTCAGTTAATCAACTATACTCCAAAGAAAAAAAAGCTTTGCATAACAACAGCAACAAAAAGTCTTTAGGAAAAAGACTTGTTTTAAATTGAAATACTTTAAGGTCCTGATATTTTAATTTACATTATTTTGAATAAGCATTCTTGTTCCATAGATATAAATTTTATTGGGAAACTAGGTTTATTTGGAAGCCATATTTCCTCATCTTGTATTTGTTTAAAGAATAATAATCTCCATCATATAGAATATTCCCCTGTTTCAATCAACATACATGTTGAAACACTTCTTGCAGATAAAGTATAAGGTAAAGAAAGTTCTTAAGGAATAGTAAGTGTCCAGAATGAGAAACTAAGTTACATCATGTAACAATTGGGTTGGCCAATGTATGGTCAATATTGAGAGAGTATCTGAGTATTTAAAATGTGTCCTAGAGACCACAGATGTCCTAAAGGAAGTCTAGAGAGTACTACTGTTGGCATTTAAACTTAATTTCTTTTTCTTCCTGCATCAGAATGGCTGGTCTTACAAACAAGTCATGATTCCACCAAATTACCAACAAGATTCCATTATCAGCCATGAAGATTTATGTATGTTGATTCATCTCTCATTTGATAGCAAATCTCTGACCCAAGAACCAAGTTGAAAATTCACTGTTTACCCAGAGGCTGTAGCAAGTAGAACACTCTAAAAATCAAATGAATATTCAAATTATAGGAGATAGGACATTTTAGCAGTTCAGTGGAGTTGATAAACATTTCAAATTAGTTTTTAAATGTTTAAGATTCAATATGATTGAAATGTTAGTCGTGTTAGTCTAAAGGGAAATTTAATTCTTCACTAATGATTTTCTTATGGATTTTTTTCCCAAACTGATATTTTATTCACAGATTTATATATTTTGAAACAATAGCTAAAGGAAATTTACAAAAATTTAACATAACAGAGATTTAAGCTTAAGACTTGTTTTTAGAACAAAGATAGATGTTACGTATGTTTCTTAAGTGAAATTTTCCAAGAATGAAAAAAAGAAAAAGGAAATGAGCTTTGGAGAGACTTTAGGACAATATTTGAGTACAAAGCCTAAGCTAAAAATACCAACTACAGAGTTGCTCTAAATCTAAGTCTACATGCTCAGATTCAGTTTTCTCATTTGTAAAAAGGAAATAATTGATGTAGAAGAATCTTAAAGTCCCTTATATCTCTAAGAGGTTATAAAGGAGTAATTATTTCAGTTTTTTTAATTAAAAGAAAATTTAAATTAGGAGGAAATTTCACCTCCAAAAAGGTAAGTCATTTCAAGATTTGGAGTCTGTGATCATTAAAGACATATCCTCAGCATTGTTACGTGAACAATGCATAAAATTGCTTTTTCATTTCCCCTATTTGCTATTTATTTCTGGGCATCATTCCCGGAATTTCAACTTCTACAAAGCAGAAGACTGAGTTGGGGGGTCCTTCTCACTGTGAATTTAAATGAAAACATATGGAGCACAGCTTTCAAATATACTTAATCTATTTGTACTCATTTGTTCCTAATGATCCTGGTTTTCCATATCTACAACTATTGAATGTGTATTAGTCTCTCTGAAATAAAATAGGACTATTTTTAGAAATATGTAAATTTTTGGAAGTATATAGATGTAAAATATAACTTTTTATATTTTAAAATTTAATATAGAATGTGAAAAGTGTATATTAAAAGTATAAAAAAAGTAAAAACACTACTTATGTAATGAAACATTACATAAGGAACCATAGTTTTTTTAAAGATATACAATTTGAAAGCTCAATGAAATACAGTATGATAAATACCAGAGTAATTGTAGGTTTAAATCAAATCCCTTGTTTCATCCGAAAGGATGTGGAACCCCTGAGATGGGGACCAGTTTGTTACTGAACTGCATTGCCATCCAGTGATCATTTAAGGTGGTGTTGAACTGGGAAGAGCCCCAAAAGTCCTTAACACTAAATCTTACCTGAAATGACAACATAATTCAAGATGGCACGTTTCTCATGCCCAGGGTCTTCAAGGAAGGTGGAAGAGGGAGTAAAGAAAACCAAGCAAATATTTCTCTCTGGGACCTGTGTAAGCATGTGTGTATATGCGTAGATAAGTGATGACTCTCAGCAAGGGGACTATAGCCTGAGCAGCAGTAGTGGAAAACCACGCTCATATTTCCAAAACAAAGACACACTGGGCGGCAGCAGGTGGCCTGACAGAGAAGCAGCACCACTTCAGAAACTGGAGGCAGCGTGCTATTAAGGCGCCCCTCCACCGAGGATGGTTCTGGCAAGAGACTGCGGTGCAAAATATAAACCTTAGCAAAAGTCACATAATCCATAGGCAGATACCTCTTTTTCCCTGTAGATGAACACCTGTGAGGGAAAGACTCCCAGAATATTTGAGATCTGGAGTCTAATGGCTTTTCAGTTTCTTCCTCTTAATAAAAAAAATAATTTTATAATTGTATGTGGATATTAGACTTTGAAAATGATTGTCTCCATGCTCAGCTAGAAATGGAATTGCCATCATCTGACTTTTAACTGCATCTTTTTTGTTGTTGTTCAGAAAATGGAAGCAGTAAAGAAGATTTTAAAGGAACTCTTTAGCCAGAACTCTTCAGGTTACAGGTAAGGATATTAGCAACAAGATAGGTAGATAAACTTTTGTGGGTTTTTTTCCAGTTTATAGGGCTTCTTAGGTACAGAGCTAAGTGCAGAACCCTAAGTCTCCTTTCTCTAGCTAATGCTCTCTTTTTGATACCAATTTATTAAGATATCTTATCAGCTGGAACAGTGGTAAAGAATCCATCTGTCAATGCTGGAGACAAGGGTTCAGTCCCTAGGTTGGGAAGATTTCCTGGAGAAGCGCATGGCAAACCAACCCAGTACTGTTGCCTGGAGAATCCCATGGACAGAGAAGCCTGGCAGGCTACAGCCCATGGGGGTCTGAACACGACACAACAACAACAATCAGAGATATGCTTCATTAAGATTTTAAAACTGTTTACTGTCAGTATGATATGCTGTACTGCCAGATTAATTTTGAAACTGATGGCCCTTTTAGATTCCTACCATGTACGTCCCTTAGTGAATAAAATTTAAGAGACATAGAGAGGGGATCTTGGCCTGATAATCCTTGATGACATGCTGATTTCTTTAAAATCTACTCACACATGATGAAAAGTGGCTTAAATTTAGCCTGGGCAGAAGGCAGGTGGACAAAGAACTTTTTCAGCCTTGAGTATAGACTTTAGATTGATTGTTCAATCAGGAACATGGTTACAACATTGTCCTCACAAAGGTATCTAAAATATTTATTCCGTGTTATGTTCTTTCTTAAAGTTACAATAAAAAGAGGTCTCTTACACAATGCCCAGAGCCCACAGGTGACAATGGCTGAGGAAGAAACAGGGCTCTGTGCAGAAATGAAGCAGAGACTCAGAGCAGGCCTTGCCAGGTTTGCATATGAAATCAGAGCAACGCTGTAAGGAAATATGTAGCCCAAGGTTATGAGACATCAGTGATTCATTTATCAAGAAAAGGAGAAAAAATAGAAATAGTTCATTGAATATTATCAGTCTCAAATTTTGCCAATAGATTTATGTCTGTATGTTAGTAAGGAGGGTAATAACCATGTCACTTAGAATGCTATATGTTATATGTGTAAGTATGCCTATAGTTAATAGAATTCATCAGGCAGTAGGTTTGGGCACCATTTAAACCATGGGTCAGAGGGGCATTAATTCTATTCAAAATGTCCATCTGTTGCTGCCCAACCTGCACAGAAGGTTGCATAGCAACCCGTAGAACTGCACGGATCTGGTTGGCCTCCCTCTGTTGCTTTTGTTTGCCCTGTGAGAGAGTTGCCCTTGATGGAAAAACAGTAGGGGTTCTTTTATTTATTTATTTATTTATTTTTTTGGCTGGAGCTTGGCCTGGTGAGTGGGGGCTCACTGTAGCCTGCTGAGCCAGATAGCATTGTGAGGCAATATCTGACATATGAATGTAATTTATCTTCCTGGCATGATTCTTAGTCCCAAATTGATTCCCAAATTCCTAGAACTGTGGACATAGAGCAATTAAAAAGAAAATACCAGGACCTTTTACTTTTATTCCCCAGAAAAACCTCAGCAGTGCAGTCAGAGAGAAGGTTCTGGAAGTGTGACTCCATTTTGTGGCACTTACAGTCACAGTTCATGAGACTGAACATCGGCTTACCATATTCCTGAACTTTGTAACTGCATGTACCACAGAATTTTTTAAATTAGAAGATTTCTCAGGAAGCTGGACATTTTTCAAGGCCTCTTTGCAGCACATATCAATTCGAAATACCTACCTGTTCTTGGCTATTATTATGTTTTTTAGTTATTCGGTAAAATTTGCAATGAATTTAAGCATGTGTAATCTCATTTGAAATAAGCATTTATCTGGCTTGTTTTATTTCCAGTGTCAGCTGTAATTTGGGGATAGAGTAACTAGTTCCTGTATGTTCCCTTGGTGTCATGGATGTGACTGTGGGCCACTGATAAATAACATTCTTAACAGATCTTTACAATCAAAGCCATCAATAAAATGCTCCTGAAGAAAGCAAAATTTTGACAGAAATGAAAATACCATATTTTAAGAGAAATAATTACAGTGTGCGAATATGTAATCATGACACTAAAATATTTTGTTTTAATTGGTTGTTACAACTTGACTTAGCTGTTCATGTTTTACTCACGGCACAGGCTAAGAAACACTTTGCTTTTAATCTATGTTTGTATCTATGGATACAAACATACGGAGGAATCTATGTATTTCACTTTTAAGCAATTCTAATGCCTATTTCTTTCAGTTAATAATCTTTAAACTAACTTTTAATAAAGACCTAGTTATCAAGGGGACTCTTGAGAACATTTCCTAATTGTTTTGGGGGGAAGTAGGTAATATGAGTAATACTCTTTACCCTAACTGTTATTAAAACTGGGGAGCCCAGAAGTGAACCAACACTTGTATGGTCAATTCGTCTATGACAAAGGAGGCAAGAGTATACAGTGAGGAAAAGACAGCCTCTTCAATAAATGGTGTTAGGAAAACCGATCAGTGACATATTAATGAATCAAACTGGACTATTTTCTCATGCTATACACAAAAATAAATGTAAGATGGATTAAAGATGCAAATGTAAAGCTCAAACCATAAAACGTCTAGAAGAAAACATAGGCAATACATTCTCTGATATTGGTCTTATGATATTTTCAGGGGAATGTCTTTCTAGGTAAAAGAAACAGAAAAAATAAATAGGACTACAGAAAAAAAAAATAGAACTAAAAAATAGGACTAAACAGAAAAAAATAAATAAATACAACTCACTGGAAAACTTTTGCACAGAGAAGAAAACTATCAACAAAACGAAAAGGCTGCCTAACTGAATGGGAGAGGACATTTTCAAATGATGTTTCTAATCAGGGTTTAGTATCCAAAAATATACAAAGAACTCATATAGCTCAACGTGAGAAAAACAAACAACCCATGCCTGTTGCAGCATTATTCACAATAGCCAAGATATGGAATCAACAGAAATGTCCCTCAAGGGATGAATGACTAAAGAAGATGTGTGTGTGTGTGTGTGTGTGTGTGTTATGAAATATTATTCAGTTAAGAGAATGAAGGAAACCCTGTTGTTTGCAACAACATAGATGGACCTTGAGTGCATTATTGTTAAGTAAATAACTCAAATGGAGAAAAAGAAATACTGTATGATCTCATGTATGTGTGTGTGTTAAGCCGCTTCAGTCATGTCTGACTTTTTGCAACCCCATGGACTGTAGCGTGCCAGGCTCCTCTGTCCATGAGATTTTCCAGGCAAGAAAACTTGAGTGGGTTGCCATTTCCTTCTCCAGGTGATCTTTCTGACCCAGAGATTGGACCCACATCCTTTATGTCTCTTGCATTGGCAGGCAGGTTCTTTACCGCTAGGGCCACCTAGGAAGCCCAATCTCATGTATATGTAGAAGTTTAAAAAAAAACCAAATTTGTAGAAACAGAACTTATTGGTGGTTGCCAGAGGTGGAGGGTGGGGGAAATGGATGAAGGTGGCCAAAAGGTACAAATTTCCAATTATAAGATAAATAATTCTGAGGATATAGTGTACAGCATGGAGATTGTAGTTGACAATACAGTAGTCCCCCCTTATCTACGGTTTTACTTTCTATGGTTTCAGTTACCCCTGGTCAACAGCAGTTTAGAAATATTAAATGAACAATTTCAGAAGTAAACAATTCATGTTTCTTTTTAAAAATTCCATTGAAAAGTGGGCAGGGGACATGTATAGAATTTTTTTTTTTTTTCAAACTAGGCATCAGTTCAGTTCAGTCACTCAGTCGTGTCCGACTCTTTGTGACCCCATGAATCGCAGCATGCCAGGCCTCCCTGTCCATCAGCAACTCCTGGAGTTCACTCAGACTCACGTCCATTGAGTCAGTGATGCCATCCAGCCATCTCATCCTCGGTCATCCCCTTCTCCTCCTGCCCTCAATCCCTCCCAGCATCAGAGTCTTTTCCAATGAGTCAGCTCTTCGCATGAGGTGGCCAAAGTACTGGAGTTTCAGCTTTAGCATCATTCCTTCCAAAGAAATCCCAGGGCTGATCTTCAGAATGGACTGGTTGGAACTCCTTGCAGTCCAAGGGACTCTCAAGAGTCTTCTCCAACACCACAGTTCAAAAGCATCAATTCTTTGGTGCTCAGCTTTCTTCACAGTCCAACTCTCACATCCATACATGACCACAGGATAAACCATAGCCTTGACTAGATGGACCTTTGTTGGAAAAGTAATGTCTCTGCTTTTCAATATGCTATCTAGGTCAGATGGTCAAAGGCACATGACTTTGATTAATGCTCCACATCACTAATCATCAAGGAAATGCAAATCAAAATTACAGTGAAGATTTTTCTGGTGGTGCAGTGGATAAGAATCTGCCTACCAGTGCAGGGGATATGGGTTCTATTCCTGGTCAGGGAAGATTTCACATGCCATGGAGCAACTAAGCTCGTTTGCCATGACTACCAAGCCCACACTCTACAGCCCACAAGCCTGTGTGCTGCAATTCCTGAAGCCCATGTGCCTAGAGCCATGCTCTGGGACAGAAGAAGCCACCACAATGAGCAGGCCACACACTGCAACAAAGAGCTAATCCCACTGGCCACAACTAGAGAAAGCCCTCACAAACCAACAAAGACATAGCACAGGCAAAAATAAATAAACAATTTTTTAAAATAAAAAAATTCCAGTGAAATATCATCTCACACCTGTCAGAATGACTGTCATCAAAAAGGTCAGAAACAATAAGTATTGATGAGGATGTAGAGAAGAGGGTAGCCTCACATACTGTTGGTGGGAATGTAAATTGGTATAGCTACCGTGGAAGATGTTATGGAGGTTCTTAAAAAATTGGGTACTTAGCAAAAGAGAAAAAAACACTAATTTTAAAAGATTGTACCATTATTTCAATAGGCAAGATATGGAAGCAACCCAAAAGCCTATCAGTTGATGGATGTAGAAGTTGTGGTGTATATATATATATATATATATATATATATATGATGGAATACTACTCAGCCGTTAAAAAGAATGAAATCTTTCCACTTGTGAAAAGAAGGCCATGATTTCTGAGTCAGAGAAATTCTTGCTGCTTAAAAGTACTTCTTGGTATACTACTGTGTACTTGATTCTAGGACATCAAACAAATTGAAGGTCTTAACAATGGGATGAACTTTGACCAGTGGAAATGGAAGTTGGCAGGTATATTCTTCTTCCCTTCTCTTCCTGAACAAATTTTCTTTAGATACAGTTGCTCATGTGGTTTCTAAAAGGCAGTTCTGTGAGACTGAGTGATCAATTACACTTGGTAACTCAAACTCAGTTCAGTTTTGATTCTCTCCTGTATCACTTCCCTTTTCTCTCACTTCTTCGGTCCTATGATATTTTCTAATAAATTCATAGCACAAAATCTTTGCATCAGTCTCTGCTTTCTGGGGGAACAAAAGATTAGACATATCTCCCGCTTAAGAGTTTCCAGCAACTTTACCTGTCAATCACTTCTCCAAACACATGTTGCCTTGTGTTTATGCTCTTATGACATCAAATCACTTTTGCCTCACAAAAAAACATGCTATTTTCTCTTTTGGACCTTGGTGTTTGCTCTTTGCTCAGTCTGGAATGTCATCCTTCCTTCCCATTACATATCATGTAATAGTCAACTCAGGGGGTTTTAAATCAACTTCTGTGGTTTTTTTTCTTAGCTTCCGTTGTGGCTCGGATGGTAAAGAATTTGCCTGCAATTCAGGAGACCTGGGTTTCATTTCTACGGTGGGAAGATCCCCTGGAGCAGGGAATGGCTATTCACTCTAGTATTCTTGTTTGGAGAATTCCAAGAACAGAGGAGCCTGGCAGGCTACAACCCATAGGGTCACAAAGAGTTGGACATGACTGAGCAACTAACACACACACACACACACACACACACACACACACACACACAAGAGGTATAAGGCATAATAACCTATCATTTGTCTTAGAGGGGATTGTTCTATACACCTTAGATTACTGATGCTCTTGAAACCTCTCCAATGTAGCTGGACCCTGACTCTTCATGACGCTTCTCTCCCACATCCTGCTAAACATATGTCCTCATAGGGCCTCTGTGATAAACTGAACAACCATTAGGAGATAATATGAGGGAGAGTGAATCATCCATGAGAAAATGTAAAGGATATTTTTAAGTTTTTGGTTAAGAATCTGGAACCTAGAATTCAGACTGTTGATTAAAGTAAAGGGGAATCTATACTCTGGGCTGGAAGGCAAAAACTCACCCAAGAGGGGGTAAGATTCAAGAATATGTGCTCTCCTTTGGAATGAAGGAAGTACTTTGTAATGAATAAGGCTGCCGGGGCAGATTTCTGACCCAGAATTTGAGAATTTAGAAAGCTCTGCTGAACAGAGGAATCAGGGTTGCATTTTATAAACCAAATGAATGTTGCTGATTATAAATGACTCAAAGAGATCACATTTAGGGTAAAATTCACCTTCTACTTGGGGTGGAATATGCTGGTTCCTCCTTCAGCCTGGGTTTCCCTGGTTGCTCAGCTGATAAGGAATCTGCCTGCAATGCAGGAGACCTAGGTTTGATCCCTGAGTTGGGAAGATCCCTGGAGAAGGGAATGGCTACCCACTCCAGTATTCTGTCCTGGAGATTTCCATGGACTGTATAGTCCATGGGGTCACAAAAGTTAGACACAACTGAGTGGCTTTCACTTTCACTTTCCTTCAGCTTTCAGTTCAGTTCAGTTCAGTCGCTCAGTCGTGTCCAACTCTTTGTGACCCCATGAACTGCAGCACGCCAGGCCTCCTTGTCCATCACCAACTCCCGGTGTTCACTCAGACTTGCGTCCATCAAGTCGGGGATGCTACCCAGCCATCTCATCCTCTGTCGTCCCCTTCTCCTCCTGCCCCCAATTCCTCCCAGCATCAGAGTCTTTTCCAATGAGTCAACTCTTCGCATGAGGTGGCCAAAGTATTGGAATTTCAGCTTTAGCATCAGTCCTTCCAAAGAAATCCCAGGGCTGATCTCCTTCAGAATGGACTGGTTGGATCTCCTTGCAGTCCAAGGGACTCTCAAGAGTCTTCTCCAACACCACAATTCAAAAGCATCAATTCTTCGGCACTGAGCCTTCTTCACAGTCCAACTCTCACATCCATACATGACCACAGGAAAAACCATAGCCTTGACTAGACGGACCTTTGTTGGCCAAGTAATGTCTCTGTTTTTGAATATGCTATCTAGGTTGGTCATAACTTTCCTTCCAAGGAGTAAGCGTCTTTTAATTTCATGGCTGCAATCATCATCTGCAGTGATTTTGGAGCCCCCCAAAGTAGTCTGACACTGTTTCCACTCTTTCCCAATCTATTTCCCATGAAGTGATGGGACCAGATGCCGTGATCTTAGTTTTCAAAATGTTGAGCTTTAAGCCAACTTTTTCACTCTCCTCTTTCACTTGCATCAAGAGGCTTTTTAGTTCCTCTTCACTTTCTGCCATACGGGTGGTGTTATCTGCATATCTGAGATTACTGATATTCCTCTTGGCAATCTTGATTCCAGCTTGTGCTTCTTCCAGCCCAGTGTTTCTCATGATGTACTCTGCATAGAAGTTAACTAACCAGGCTGATAATATACAGCCTTGACGTACTCCTTTTCCTATTTGGAACCAGTCTGTTGTTCCACGTCCAGTTCCAACTGTTGCTTTCTAACCTGCATACAGGTTTCTCAAGAGGCAGGTCAGGTGGTCTGGTATTCCCATTTCTTTCAGAATTTTCCACAGTTTGTTGTGATCCACACAGTCAAAGGCTTTGGCATAGTCAATAAAGCAGAAATAGATGTTTTTCTGAAACTCTCTTGCTTTTTCCATGATCCAGCGGATGTTGGCAATTTGATCTCTGGTTCCTCTACCTTTTCTAAAACCAGCTTGAACATCTGGAAGTTCACGGTTCATGTATTGTTGAAGCCTGACTTGGAGAATTTTGAGCATTACTTTACTAGCGTTCCTTCAGCTTAGTTTTGAGTATTTAATCTTTTCTCTGTGATGTACTAAGCACTGAGGGAAAATCATGAATCACACAGGGTCTTTGCCACAGGGAGCTTACCCTCTAGTATAGGACACAGAACCACCCCGCTGATAATGATCCGATAACATGATGAGTGTGAGAGAGAAGTTTGCCCAGGGTGCCTTGGGGGCAAGGGGACATGGCTGGTCCAGGGTGAGTCTGCAGAGGAGACCCCACCATGACACTTGCTTCCCCCACATACAGCAAGACAGGAGAATTAGAACTAGGCCCAAGGACTGTCTGTAGCAAGTAGCATCATTAGTTATGTGCTGTGTACTCAGTCATGTCCGACTCTTTGTGACCTCATCGACTGCAGCCTGCCAGCTCCCTCTGTCCATGGAATTTGCCAAACAAGAATACTGGAGTGGGTTGCCATTTCAACCCCAGGAGTCATTCCAACCCCAGGATTCAACCCTTATCTCTTGCATCTCCTGCATTGGCAAGCAGATTCTTTCCTACTGGGCCACTTGGAGGCCTCAGTAGCATCAGTAACAAAGAGTAAATAAATGGTATTCTACTGCAAATGACTGCCAGATTTTATGAAAAGTTGGCTCATTTGATACCATTTTCAATGCTCTTTCTCTCTGATAACAGTAGTTGTTCTCTTTCCTGGTCCTTTCTAAGTCAGTAGAAGATTTCTGAGTATGATAAAGTGGTTTCTATCTGCCTTTTGTTTGTATTTAGTTCATTTTTTTTTCCAGCATTTTTAAAATGGTCCACTCCAGTTTTGTGATCTCAATGGGGTAGTCTCTTTCACTGGTATTTTGTAAATAAGCCAACTGTTCTTTCCAGGTTCAGCATTTGGGAGTCTGAAACTGCTTCTTTTTAAGCTCTTTTCTTTTTCCTCCTCCAAGAAAGCATCTTCCCCCTCCGTCATAGCTAATGCTGTTTCCTTAAAGTCCTACCTCTGGCTTCTCCTATGCTGTCCATCTGGATTCTTGCCCACTGGAGTCCGTTCCTCCCAGGAGTGAGCACACAATTATTTAAACAGTAGGCTTCTTTGGATTCTGTTTGATATTGAACAGAGTTGCTTACTTCACTGTTCCAGAGAGTCACACATCTAAAACCAAAGGGTTCACATAGCCGGAGAACTGTATGTGGTTGTAATCTGAGCTGGAGTGCATTTGGATGGAAGGAATATATGTCAATTGAATGCAGGTCGCCATAAGCGCACGTGTTCTCATGACAGACGAGCAAATTTGCCTCCTTGCTTCCTGCTGAACATAGAGCCTCTTTTGTCTCAGGTTGTCTTCCAGCTAACAAAGAAGCCACTTGGCCACACAGAGCTCACGTTTTATTCATTTAGTTCCCCCCTGTAGTGTTTTCAGACCAAGCTACCCTACACGAAGGAATCATGTCTACTGATTAGCAAGGCTGGACTGTTGCTTGGGAAGTTTCCCTATGACTAGGGAACAGATTAATTGTCTGCCTTAAGGAAGTCTCTTAACCTTGTGGTATTTCCCTTTATACTCTCCTAATAGAGGATAATCATGCTGGAAAAGAAAAAAAAAAATGGCTTGATATCCACAAATGAGAAGCATCTCTTCAATGTCTTTATATACATATAGGCTTCCTGTTACAGTGGTAGTATCATTATGCCCCATTTAAAATAATTCAGGAGAGTTCTAGAACACTGTTCTCTGGATAATAAAAACAATCTGTCAAGGTTTTATCATTTTTTTTTCAAATGTTTTGTTTCAACTAATAAGAAATTTGTGATAGTGTTTTAACTGTTCTTACTATTTTCAAAGCATTTTTAAAAAATGTTGCAAAATGGCAAGAGGCTGATAGTGCACATCTGCCATTTTCAAATGGAAAATAAATGCATAATCCAATCCAGAGTCGTAGTTACTACCAGAGATGTAAATGATGAATGCAACCTTAAAAAGGCAGTGATTGAGACCTGGTCCATGACTTTATGTTATGGGAAATCCTGACTTGGAATGAGTGCCAAAAACAGAAGAAGGAAAAAAAAAAAAGAATGGAAGCAAAGCAATCTATTGTCATGATGTTTGAAATCAAAGGTTTGCAGTGTAATGGAATAAGCTCTACAGAAGTAGCATAATAGCTAGTGGAAGTTGCCAGAGCACGGGGAACTCAGCCTGGTTCTCTGTAATGACCTGGATGGGTGGGAGGGAGGCCCAAAAGGGATGCAATATATGTATACTTATGGCTGGTTCACATCGTTGTATGGCAAAAACCAACACGATGTTGTTTAATTTAATTAAAAATCAGATTAAAAAAAAAAAGGCTGAAGAAGAGCTGTCACAGTAAATGAATGTTGACCTGGGAAAGCATTCCACAGCAATAAAGCTTATACAATGACCCTTGCATTTGTGTGCAATTACAAATTTTTAATCTAAATTTTAATGTTAAAATCCGTCGAATTGCTAAGCATTGAGAAACTTCCCTTTATCAGAAGAGGGGTTTGTTTAAAGTTGCCTTTGTTTAAAGTTAATTTTTTAAACTGGAACAGCTTTATGCCACTTTTTGGCAAATTGTTAAGAAAGATTGTACAGAGTTGTGTTGGAGCAAACTACTGGATGGATAAAATAAATTTACCTATTCATGTGCACTTTTCTTTTTCAGATCTTACACAGATTTGTTACACTTCAAGGGCTTCAGTCCCAGTATAAATAGGTTTATATTTTGTATTTTTCCAGAAGTTTCTTCACTGTTTACATTACAATGTTGCTCTGAGCCAACCAGGCTCCTCTGTCCATGGGATTTCTCAGGCAAGAGTACTGCAGTGGGTTGTCATTTCCTTGATGGTGGTGATCATGGAGGAAAAATAAATTTATAAATAATTAATACATAAAGAATCAACTAAATATGATTTTGATAAAGGAAATTTGGATACCTCCTAAGGTGGTTCAAAAGAATGGAGATTGAATGCTTCAGGCTGGCCATGCTAGAAGAATTGGTTGTTATTTACAGTAACAAGTTATGGGATTAGATTAGAAAAACAACTTGTAGGAATCGCAAAGGAGGGACAAAAGGCAGGTAAGAGATATTTAAAAAGCAGAGGAGGCTGCTGTCAAAGTGATGAAGCATCATGGTGAAATTTAAAAATGGTTCAGCAGAGAAGAAAAGCGCTGAATGGGACTACACTGCTTAGACGGAATTTCCATGACTGTGGCTGCTGCTGGTTCCTCATGTTTATGGGAAACTTTTAGTGCCGTTCATGTTTTAAGATTTAGTCTGAAGTCAGGCAGCTGGCTACAGCCCTGAATTCTGAGTAAGATATTTAGTTTGCTTCTTTCTTTTTTTTTTTTTTATTGAAGTCTCAAGATGTTCCTGAAATTCTTTTCCTCTAAAATTACCATAGTTACAAAAGCTTGACAAGAGAGTTCACTTATGTTCTTTTAGTTCCATTTTGCCCAGCAAAGGGCAGAATGGTGGGACTGGCTTCCCAGATACTGTGGCTAAATGCCAAATTTTCAAAGAAATAATAGTATAAATGATTATATCTTAGGAGCAATACTTCCATTTATATTCCTCCTATATTTTAAACAGAAAATTTTAAAAAATCAACTTTTTAATTTTGCTTCAGTTCTTCCATCACTTTAAATTTCTCATCATGTGGATGATGAGCTAGAAACAGTATGCCTCCCTCCCTCCATTCTTACACTTAAAGCTCTGCTTTATTGATAGAACATTTGTAAGCTAATTTTAGTTGTCAGCAAAAATATATGATAAAAATTGTGTATTTTTTAAGGCATAAAACTAATGGGACAATTAGTGACTCAGATTGTTCTCATTTTAAAGATTTTCTTTTCTATAAATCCCTAACCATCTTTTTGTTAGGGGAACATATAATGGTCCCAGTTCAGTAGTCAGGAGCCACAAAGGAAAATATTGATTTCAGTGACTAAAATCAGCCCTTTATCTAACCTTTTACTTTTCCAAAAATGTGCTTTTATAAAGATTTATAAATTTTTAAAAGTGTGTTTGTTCAAACATCTGCATTAAAATGTTCCCATTTATTTGTCCATGGTCACTGCAGATGGTGACTGTGGTCATGAAATTAAAAGATGCTTGCTCCTTGGAACAAAAGCTATGACAGCATATTAAAAAGCAGAGATATTACTTTGCCAACAAAGGTCCATATAGTCAAAGCTATGGTATTTCCAGTAGTCATGTATGGATGTCAGAGTTGGACCATAAAGAAGGCTGAGCGTCAAAGTAACTGATGTTTTTGAGCTATGGTGTTGGAGAAGACTCTTGAGAGTCCCTTGGACTGCAAGGAGATCAAACCTGTCCTAAAGGAAATAAATCCTGAATATTCATTGGAAAGACTGATGATTTTCAAACCTCACAGCTCTTGATCCTGAATTTCAAGCCTTCAGGAAGTCTCTATGTTACTGTCACATAATGGGTGCTTAGTTGCTCAGTTATGTCCACCTCTTTGCATTCCTTTGGACAGTAGCCCACCAGGCTCCTCTGTTAATGGGATTCTGCAGGCGAGAATACTGGAGAAGGTTGCCATGCCCTCCTCCAAAGAAGATGCCTGACCCAGGGATCAAACTGGAGTCTTCTATGTCTCCTGCACTTAAGACATATTCTTTACCCACTGAGCCATTGGGGAAGCCATCCCATACTGATTCAAATGCAATTGTTTCAAAGTTGATTTTATCATCTTCCGTCTCTCACCCCTACCTTGGCCCCAAGAACCGTTCTCCTTACATGATAGTTCAGCGAATCACATTATCATACACTAAATGACTTTTGACATCATACTGCTCCTATTCTCCTATTCAGACTTTCTTCTCCCCAACATATGGTTTTTAATTGATGTATAGTTGATTTACAATATTGTATTTAATTTCTGCTGCACAGTGAACTGACTCAGTTTTATATAAATATAAATATATATATGTGTGTGTGTATATATATGTATATATATATATATATATATATTCTTTTTCGTGTTCTTTTCCATTATGGTTTATCACAGGATATTGAATATAATTTCCTGTGCTATGCAATAGGATTTGTTGCTTATCCATCCTATCTATAACAGTTCACATTTGTTAATCCCAAACTACTGGTGTCTAAAATATGACACAAATAATCATATCTATGAAACAAAAACAGACTTACATATATAGAGAGGAGACTCTTGGTTGCCAATGGGTGAGGGGATGGCTGGAGAGGGAAGGACTGGGAGTTTAGGATTAATATATTTACTTATTGCCAAGCCTAACAGTTCTATCTTCTGAAGAAATTACAATTTATATGAGATGTCACATTATTTTTAAGTTTATATAAAGAAATAAAATGCTTTAATTTTTAGTATTTTTAATATTTTAAATTATAGTTTACTAAAAATATTAGTTTCACTATTTGTTCATTTCCTTTATTCCTATCTAAAAGCACATTTCCAGGAAACAGTACTAAACAAAAGAAGTATAAACAAATGATTTGGAAAAGCTAATACAAAGAAACATTAAATAGAGTGTTCCTATAGGCGCCGTTTTGTGATACAGGAGACAGCTACCTAAGGAACAGAAGGAGAAGCATGTATCCCTTGACTTTCAATGCCTTTTGGGTTTGGTTTGGTCGGTCCATACAGTGTAAGCATCCTCCCAATTCTGGAATGCTTGAATATTGTAGAAACAATGTAGTTAAACTTGAAGAGAAATGGATAAATACCTATAAAATTATTAAACTAATCTATAAACTTTAAAAAGGTAAATAAATTATAATATAGTCTTACAACTAAATATTATCCCTCACTGAAAATTAATAAAAAATCTAGCTCTTTTTCAACATGGATGGACTTGTCATCCCGAGTCATACTCAGTATAAGATTATCATACTGAGTGAAGTGAGTCAGACAAAAAAAGAGAAATATCATATATTCCCTTATGTGAAATCTAAAAAGAAATGATACAAACGAACTTATTCACAAAACAGAAATAGACTCACAGACTTTGAGAACAAACTAATGGCTACCAGAGGCAGAGGACTGGAGGAAGGGATAGTTAGGGAGTTTGGGATCATTATGTACACACTGCTATATTTAAAATGGATAACCAAGGACCTACTGTATAGCACAGGAAACTCTGCTCAATGTTATGTGACAGCCTGGACAAGAGGGGAGTTTAGGAGAGAATGAATACATGTACATGTATGGCTGAGTCCCTTTGCTGTCCACCTAAAAGTATCACAACATTGTTAATTGGCTACGTGCTGTGCTTAGTCGCCTAGTCGTGTCTGGCTCTTTGAGGTCCCATGGACTGTAACTTGCCAGGCTCCTCTGTCTATGGGAATTCTCCAGGGAAGAATACTGGAGTGGGTTGCCATGTCCACCTCCAGGGGATCTTCTTGACCCAAGGATTGAACCTGGGTCTCCTGAATTGCAGGCAAATTCTTTACTGTCTGAACCAGCCCAGTGTTTCTCATGATGTACTCTGCATATTAGTTAAATAAGCAGGGTGATAATATATAGCCTTGACCTACTCCTTTCCCGATTTGGAACCAGTCTGTTGTTCCATGTCCAGTTCTAACTGTTGCTTCCTGACCTGCATACAGATTTCTCAGGAGGCAGGTCAGATGGTCTGGTATTCCCATCTCTTGAAGAATTTTCCAGTTTATTGTGATCCACATAGTCAAAGGCTTTGGCATAGTCAATAAAGCAGAAGTAGATGTTTTTCTGGAACTCTCTTGCTTTTTTGATGATCTAATTGATGTTGGCAATTTGATCTCTGGTTCCTCTGCCTTTTCTAAATCCAACTTGAACAAGTGATCAATTTTCAAAACAATATTTCTCAAGAATAGAAATATATAGAGAAAAATCATAAAGATAAACACGAAATTTAGAACAGTGATTAATACTGAGGGGGATGGAATGCAGAGATGGGAGGATGAAGAAAAAAGCAAAGCAGTCATGTTATTTTCCTTAAACACGCTGACAAGGATATGTGTGTATATCATACAATTATTCTTTAATCTTTATAGTATACACATATTTTTTTAATGTTCCTTTGCAACTTCTCAAAATTCAATTTATAAAAATAGTATTGAATAAGAAAAGGAACTCTTTAAAGACCGTGTTTAGTAAGAACACACAAATGAAGTGCCTGCATTTTTAAATATGTGGAATTGGGTCTTTTTGACAATCTTCAGTGAATATTTCATACTCTCACAGACATCCTTGTTCTGAAGGCTAATAATAATTATTAATTCAGTTATCATATTTTAACTTAGTATAATTACTCATACAAGTTAGTATCAGAGATACCTTGCCATTAGAACCGTGTCTTCGTTGACCACGGACCTGATTTTGGTTAAAATCATGATCTTATTACATTAAGCCAGCAGCATGATATTTCCCTCTCATTTAATTTTGCTTTATTTTACTGGCAACCAGTTTTTCTCTCTAGTAAATTGTTTTTATGTTTCCACTAAACATTTTTCCTGCTTCCCCCCATGTTAATAATTATATTGGCAAAACTCTAATTACTATCTTAAGTACAAGAGTTTTAGGAAACATAACAAATTCACATTTTAATATATTTTCCTGTCTTTGGGCTTTGTAAAACCTAATATGATGTCTTGTATTTAACGGTGTGTTACTATATTATTTCTGCCACAGAATGGCATCTTTCTTTCTATACACTCTCTTATTTATCATGGTGAAATACTTTCCTTCCAGTTAATTATTAATACAATTTTAGCAGGAAGAGAACCCATTTTATATCTCTTGATTTTATAATAACTGCATTCTCATGAAAATAATCTTTTGAGAAAAGTGAACATATTTTAGTGTGTAGCAAATTATGCAATCTACTTAACTGCAGATATTGTTTAGAAAATATGATACTAAGGAAAATTATAAATTCAATTATAAAAATTTTTTGAAATAAACAAAAATCCTCATTTAACTTTTCTTTCTCTTAGTTTAGATATCTAAAAGAAGAAATAATTGAGTATTCCATTTAAAATTTTTCGCTTACATAAACAGAAAGGGAGAGAGAGTTCTGCCACTATTTTCTGGGTTATTTGTATCTATGAGAACTACTTAAATTTCCACTGTAGATCCCTAAGAGGACACTATGTATTTTATGAAGGGATGGCAAAGGGATAGTTGTGAAAGTGGATGGGAAGATAGATAAATAGATAATTTTCTTTCACCTTCTTATTTTGGTTTTAGCATACTGCCAGTATGTGAAAAATCTAGTGACCAGAGTACTTATTTTGGTGGGGGGATGTTCCATGATAAAGTCCTTGTGTTGATTTCTTACCCCCAAATTCTAAGCCAATGCTCAATAGCGTTGAGCTGCTGGGTGATGAAACAGACATTCCAATGCAAGCAACAAAACAGACCCAGTTAGCTTTATGTCAATATCCCATTAACATCCAGAGACAGCCTTGGGGGAACTATAAAGCTGCTTTGATCAAGCTTCCCCTGCAAGGTCATACCAGCCTATTCTGGAAATACCTATTCATGTCTCTTCCTTGTCAAGTCAGATCAGTTTTCTACAGGCATTCCTTAACTGTGCATACTCTAGAACTGCCAGATGACCATGGTTAACCCCTGAAAACTGCAGGAAGCCCAGAGTTCCTCACCTGGGTATAAAAAGCAACCATACTGGGCTTCCCAGGTGGCATCAGTGGTAAAGAACCCACCTGCCAATACAGGAGATGTAGGAGACATGGGTTGTATCCCTGGGTCAGGAAGATCTCCTGGAGGATGGCATGGCAACCCACTCCAGTATTCTTGCCTGGAGAATCCCATGGACAAAAGAGCCTGGCGGGCTACAGTCTATAGGGCCACAGTCAGACTCGACAGAAGCAACTTAGTACACACACATATTGATGTCAAAGAGCGAAAGTCAGGGCTGGCACTTCACTGCCTGTGGACCTCATGTCCTTAATCCAGGCTTTGACTCAGTGTCTCATATTCCAGGAGAAAGCTTCTGTGAAGACAGTGTTGTCATGCTCTGAGATTTCCTGCACCCAGCACTCACCAGACTACAAGCCTCTCTTCTCTCCCAGATCACTTTAAGTATCATTATCTCAGGCTATGTTCCCAGGCAGGATGACTCTAGACAACCTGGAGCAGAACTTAACAGCCTGTGATATTTTCTGAGCAATGTAAATGCTCCAGAGAAATTCAGGAACCAAACTCATGACTACTGCTCCTCCTATGGGTTATCTTTTCTTTAGAACTAGTCTAGAAAAGAAATCCATATAGTGACTGTGAATCATCGTTCTTTTGGACCAATCTGGATAAAACACAAAGGTGGGCTCACCTGGAGACAAGCATCTCCTTGCTTTCTGGGAATTCTAGCCTACATATTGGCTTTATTTAACCAAGAAATTAGATGATCATTTTACCTTTCCTCATTTTGACTCTTCTTCTCAAGAATAGAATCCCAGGCACACATACTTCGGGATAAGCAAGAGTGGATTTAATAGACCCAAGCAGAAAGAACAGGCAGGCAAGCCACAACTAAACAGTCCTCTGTCCTCACCTCGCTCTTCTTTCAACACTATGGCACACTGACTCCTAAGTCTTCCAAAGTCCATTTCCATGCTCCCCAATGCCTCAGCATATGGGACATACTTTCAGCAAGGGATATTTGCATGATTCTCGGGACATTTGTCACTGTCTTCTCTGCATATTGAAAATAATTAAAATGCCTCAGAAAGGTATGGCCCAAGGCATTGGGTCTTTGCTTCTCTCTTTCACCTGCCTGTAAGAGCCCAGCTCAGGCTCCTCTGACCAGCTGTGGTGGAAGGTCGAGCTGTTATAAATGATTTTAATAAATGCAAACTACAATCAGACATTTTTGGTCTTCTAGGGTTTGCCCTTTAAGTTGATTATCAGTTTACAAGTTATTTTGTAAGCAGCATACATGAATTTTACAGAAGTAGTGATATTACATGGATCCAACTCTCATTTATCAGTGAGATGTCACATGAACTGGTACTTAATGTTTATGGTCTAAGAAATGCTAAATGTTTTAATAGTTAGAAACTGAAAAATGGAATAAAATTTGGCCCCGATTTGACCAAAGTGACATTAAGTGGCAATATTTCAGTCCAGTTGCTAGATGTAAATCCATTTCTTCCTCTTTTTGGTAAAGATCATTCACTTTTACTTACTTACTGTATAGCATCCTTTATGGCTTTGTGATTCTCTTTTGTATGAACCAGAAGCTCTGTTTATTGTTTTTCCTAATTGCACATTCAACCTTGTTCACATTCCTTCTTGCACATATGCGCTTCAATTTATGGGGTTCTTGTTCAAATACTCACATTTTCCCTTCTGGGTGTAAAAGAAATCTTAAAAAAGTATGTGCAAGGAATTGTATATTCATTGCAGCTGACCCGGTGGAGAGATTAGAGTGGATATTCTCAATGTTTTACTCTGTACAAGGCATGCAGCATATTTTGTCTATATTACAGAAAAAACAGGACCCACTTGAATTTCTCTAGCTTTATGTCAAGGGAAGTGTACCAGTAGAGGGTGGTTAGACATTTTTTATGCTCATTTACTCACTTGTACTTAAAGCTTGAGTACAAGGATGTTAAGCAGTCTTAAAATGGTTAACTTCTCCTTACAGAGCTTTGTTAATTTCTTTTCCTTTATTTTTCCTCTATGGTTAAGAACATCACAAAGGAAATTTCTCATTGAAATGAATGTTTTTGATAGTAGTAATAACATGTAGAAAATATTAAAAACAGATTAAATTGGTGGGAAAAAAGCAATTGTAAGTAATGCCTCTGTGTTGGTCTCCTACTCTTTATGCTCCAGGGTATGTATCTAAAGGAATATACACATAAATCTTATTAGTGTTAATAGTCTAGATACCTGAATTCCTTGGCATGTCTCTGAATATTTAGGTCAGATTGTAACAAAATCATGTACTTGTTCACTTTGCAAAGGTGCGCTGGGAAGATAAAATGGCAATAACTTATTTTATCTGTAAGGTTTGAGGTTAAGCAATATTAATGGTTGGTTAATGGCTTAATGAGTGGGCTACAAACCATTTAAGTATGCAATGAACCTTAGCTTTTCAATGACTTTCCTAATGAAAGATCTATATGACTGCATGTCTTGTGTCACAATAGAGATAGTAGGCAAGGTACCTAATCAATGGTGATGGTAAATCAATTGATCTGTAGCCCTGTTTTCATACAATGAGAAAGATGGAGAGAGCATTTTACTATAGCTTTATTTCCAGCTGAAGATCAATAAATAAAAAAGACAGCTCACTATTTGAAAAGGTTCCCTTTACTTGCTTCGAAAGCCGCGGCAGGCAGATTGATGTCCTATTTCATAGATGTGTCGGTTCCCTTTGTCACTTCTCAAAGATTTAAAGTTCTTCAAAATTAAATTTATGATAGAGAGTATCTGTGAATTTAGACTTTATTGTCACGACCAGGATTCAGATTGAAGATAAAGCTGTGGCATGATAAAAATTTGCTACTTGGCTTTATAATATTCATGGATATCATTTTTAAATTGTCCATCAAAGAAAAGATTCCGTTATTCTCACTGGTTGATTTTTCTTTGAGAAAAATGTAGAGCATATGAAACATCGTATAACTAGTGGTATTAACATTTCAAAATGTAATAATTTAAGATATTGTTAAGAAAATGAAAAGACAAGCCACAGACTGGGAGGAAAGATTTGTAAAACACCTATTTGATATGGGACTTACATCCAAAATACACAAAGAATCTGAAAATTTCACAATAAAAAAAATAAATTCAATATAAAAGTGAGCAAAAGATCTGAACAGATACTTGACCTAAAAAGATATGTAAATATCAAATAAATACATGAAAATACATTCAACACCATTAGTCATTAGGGAAAGAAAATGAAAACTTCAATGAGATACTGTTAACAACCTACTGGAAAAAAAGACTAAACTAAAAAGAGCTGACAATACCAAGCAATGGAGAGGATGTGAAATAATTGGAACTCTCACACATGGTTGGTAGGAATTCAATGCTGTTTTTTGATAAATGGTTTGGTAGTTCCTTGTAACATTAAACAAACACCATACAACCAGCAATATGACTCTTAAGTATTTAATCAGGAGAAATGCAATATATATTTAAACAAAAGCCTAGTCACAAATGTTTATAATGACTTTACTCCTAATGTCAAAAAATAGAGACAACCTAAATTTATACAATGGAAAAAAGTAAAGAAAAGGTATAAACTACTGATATATACACTATTTTGTATAAATCTCAAATGTGATATGCTAAATGAAAGGAGTCAGACTCAAAAGACTACATAGTGGAAGATTTCATTTCTATGACATTCTTGAAAATGGAAAGGAAAGGGGGCAGACAACAGATAAGTGCTTGGCAAGAGCTAGGAGTTGGGGGAGAGGTTAACTACTAAGGAGCAAGAAGGAAGAAATTTTCTATATCTTAACAGTAATAGTATTTTATAAATGTACATATTTGTCAAAACTCATGGAATTTTACACTAAAAGGGTAAATTTTATTATATGTAATTATATTTCCATTAGTTTAAAATTGCAATAACAAAGAATTAGCATGCTATCAAGAGTTATGATGTTTCAAAATTCTATATATAAATGTTTTAATCCTTTAACTGTAGAGGAGATGGCTAACCTCTGACTGGTCTAGGGTAGGATTAGCAAACTTCAAACCATAAATCCACCACTTTTATTTTTTGGCCTCACTCCATACTTTGTGGGATCTTAGTTTTCCAATTCAATTCAGTTCAGTTGCTCAGTCTTGTCTGACTTTGCAACCCCATGAACCGCAGCACACCAGGCCTCCCTGTCCATCACCAACTCCCAGAGTTTACGCAAACTCATGTCCATTGAGTCGGTGATGCCATCCAACCATCTCATCCTCTCCTCTTTCACTTTCATCAAGAGGCTCTTTAGTTGTTCTTCACTTTCTTCTGTAAGGATGGTGTCATCTGCATATCTGAGGTTATTGATATTTCTCCTGGCAATCTTGATTCCAGCTTGTGCTTCATCCAACCCAGTGTTTCTCATGATGTACTCTGAATATAAGTTAAATAAGCAGAGTAACAATATAGAGTCCTGATGTACTCCTTTTCCTATTTGGAACCAGTCTGTTGTTCCATGTCCAGTTCTAACTGTTGCTTCCTGACCTGCATACAGGTTTCTCAAGAGGCAAGTCAGGTGGTCTGGTATTCCCATCTCTTTCAGAATTTTCCACAGTTTATTGTGATCCACACAGTCAAAGGCTTTGGCATAGTCAATAAAGCAGAAATAGATGTTTTTCTGGAACTCTTGCTTTTTCAACGATCCAGCAGATGTTGGCTGTTTGATCTCCAGTTCCTCTGCCTTTTCTAAAACCAGCTTGAACATCTGGAAGTTCACAGTTCACGTATTGCTGAAGCCTGGCTTGGAGAATTTTGAGCATTACTTTTCTAGTATGTGAGATGAGTGCAACTGTGCAGTAGTTTGAGCATTCTTTGGCATTGACTTTCTTTGGGATTGGAATGAAAACTGACCTTTTCTAGTCCTATGGCCACTGCTGAGGCCAAATTTTCCAAATTTGCTGAGGCAAATTTTCCAAATTTGCTGACATATTGAGTGCAGCGTTTTCACAGCATCATCTTTTAGGATTTGAAATAGCTCAACTGGAATTCCATCGCCTCCACTAGCTTTGTTCATAGTGATGCTTCCTAAGGCCTAGTTGACTTCACATTCCAGGATATCTGGCTCTAGGTAAGTGATCAAACCATCGTGATTATCTGAGTCATGAAGATCTTTTTTGTACAGTTCTTCTGTGTATTCTTGCCACCTCCAAGCAATTATTCAATCTGTGTCCTTAGCAGTGAGAGCCTCAGAATCCTAACTGTTGAACTGCCAGGGTATTCCCCACTTATTTTCATAAATAAAGTTTAATTGGAACATAGTCAAACTTTGTTTATGGCTGCTTTCACATTCCAATGGCAAAGATGAGTATTTGTGATAGAGATCATATGGCCTGTAAATCCTCAGATGGTGATTATCTGGCCCTTTCCAGAAGGTAGTTGACCTCTGGCTAAATATCACATTCGTTAAAACTTGATCATTCTATAAAATTTAGAATGTTCTTAAAGATACACATGGGGCTTTCCTCATGGCTCAGTGGTAAAGAAAGTGAAAGTGAAAGTCACTCAGTCATGTCCGACTCTTTGCGACCTGCCTGGCCCGTCTGTCCATGGGATTTCCCAGGCCAGAATACTGGAGTGGGTAGCCTATCCCTTCTCCAGGGTATCTTCCCAACCCAGGAATCAAACCAGGGTCTCCTGCATTGCAGGTAGAACCCGCCTGCAATGCAGGAGATGCAAAAGACAATCCCTGGGTTGAGAAGATCTCCTGGAGAAGGGAATGGCAACCTATTCCAGTATTTGTCCCTGGGAAATCCAATGGACAGAGGAGCCTGGCAGGCTGCAGTCCATGGGGTCACAAAAGAGCTGAACATGACTAAGCGACTGAACAAGAACAACAAAGATACCCACGATTTAAACAAATGCAAATAAAGGAAATGCCCTCAGTAATACAACCAATCTCACTTTATATTAAACATTTATTAAGCATCTACTATGTGCCAAGTAAATAAAAGTGAGATAACTATTTTTGCCTGAATTGCAAAACTTAAAACTTAGTTGGTGGAATTTTTTCTTAAAATATGAAAGCTATATTAATATGCAGAGATTAAATTTGGAGGAAGAGTTGTTATTTCATTGAATATTAGATTCTTCCTTTCGATTTCCATTTCCACTGTTGTTATTCAGACTTTGAGTTTTTAATGGACTTCTGGCTTGGCCTCCATGCTCATCAATTAGTTGACCTTCACACTAATGCCAGAACTGTAAAACTTATCATGTTCCCTCTCAAGACAGTTCAACAGCTCTGTGCCAGTCTTGCAATTATTTCCAAAACACTTAGCATGTACATATGGCCCTTTACTAATGTCCTACTTTATACCTTACATCCCAGGTTTCTGCCACTCTAGAGTGTTCCCAGCCCTTAAACTTGCAATATTTTTCTCTATTTACATATTTCATTATTTACCCTAGAAGGTCACTTTATTGCATTTTTGCTCTAGAATTCCAATTACTCCTCAAGGCCAGGTTCAATTCTCTGTGAAGTCTTGCTTGGTTTTGTGGTTGTTGTTCAATCGATAAGTCACATCCAACTCTTTGTGACCCTGTGAACTGCAGCATGCCATACTTCACTAACCTCCACTACCTCCCAAAGTTTGCTCAAACTCATGCCCATTGAGTTGGTGATACCATCCAACCATCTCATCGTCTGTTGCCTGCTTCTGCTTCTCTGTCTTTCCCAGCATCAGGGTTTTTCCAATGAGTCAGCTCTTTGAATCATGTGGCCAAAGTATGGGAGCTTCAGCTTCTTCAGCATCAGTCCTTCCAATGAATACTTAGGGTTGATTTCCTTTAGGATGGACTGGCTTGATCATCCAAGGGACTCAAGAGTTTTCTCCAACACTACAGTTCGAGAGCATCAATTCTTTGACACTCAGCCTTCTTTATGGTCCAACTTTCACATGACCACTGGAAAAACTATAGCTTTAGCTATATGGACTGATATAATTGCTTCTTCCTGTTTCCACAGTATTTTGCTTATACTTCTAATTCTAACACCCCTATCATGTGGCCTTATTAATGGTCCCATATTTGTCCCATCTTGCTCACGTGCACTGACAGGAGGGACCACATCCAGTCATTTGGTTTCCTTCCTCCTCATCACCTAAGATTATATGTTGCACACAGTAGGTATTTGATAATTACTCTTTTATTTTAATTTAATTAAACTCAAATTTTAGATAAGCTATGTGTTTATAAAATCTTATAATAGTGATGTGAAATTCAAAATCCATTCCCAATATTATTTTATAGTGCCTGCACCTGCAGTTATATCATATACCTATTTTTACAGCTTCAACATTCATAGCAGTCCAGTGCATGGAGTTTACTGTGTATTTTTAGAATTGTTAGTCAAAACTCATCTAGTCCCTCTAATTTTCCTAATCATTTTGATGTTCTACTCTCTCTTTAATTCTCTCCATGTTTATAAGTTCACATGGATTTATGGAACAGTTGTTCAGGTATGACTTTACTAGAAAGTGTTTGTCACTCAGTCGTGTCTGACTCTTTGTGACCCCATGGACCATAGCCCGCCAGGCTCCTCTGCCCGTAGAATTCTCTGAGCAAGAATACTGGAGTATTCAATATACATTCCTAATACATTCCCTTCTCCAGGAGATCTTCCCAACTCAGGGACCGAACCCAGGTCTCTTTCATTGCTGGTAGATTCTTTACCATCTGAGCCACCAGGGAAGCCTGATTTTCCTAGTGGCAAAGGGAAAAAGAGCCAATACTTTTAGAATCTAGGTAGATAAAGTCTTTTCCCTACTTCTCTAATGGGATGTTATATTTTTCAGCCAGATATGCCTGGGCCAATAAGATTTTGTTTCCATGTGTACAAATCTGCTCGTGCACGTGGATTATGTCAAGAGCCACTATTCTGTGTCCTTTACCTTTAGTTACAGCTGCTAGAATAAAAGTGCCATTGCGTTCAAGTTTTTCTCTTTTGCTGTCAACATGGAGCACGTTTTTTTTTTGTTAAAGTGAAATATCCTTTCACTAATTGATTCATCACACTGCTCTTAATCATTCCAACGAGGCTTCAGTGGTCTGCCTCACCCAGCGGTTAAATGATGGAGTCCAAATTTAAACTTGTGCAGCCAGCACCCACCAGGAATTACCATGCATGTGGCCTCCAGACTTTTTTCAATGTTATTTACTTAGTTATTTTTGTCTGCGCTGGGTCTTCGTTGCTGAGCATGGGCTTTCTCTAGCTGCAGCCAGTGGGAGCTATTCCAGTTGCTGTGCACAGCTTTCTCATTTCAATGGCTTCTACTGTTGCGTAGCATGGGCTCTAGAGTGCGAGGGCTCAGTGGCTCAAAGACTTAGTTACCCTGAGGCATGTCGAATCTTCCTGGGCCAGGGATTAAGCCTGTGTCCCTTGCATTGGCAGGCAGATTCTTAACCACTAGACTACCAGCGAAGTCCTGGCCACCATATCTTTAATGTCTCCTCTCTCACTCTTAGCATCAAGACTTCTAAGGACCAGAGTGTGCTGTGCAGTCACTTCAGTTCAGTTCAGTTCAGTTCAGTTCAGTTCAGTTCAGTCGCTCAGTCCTGTCTGACTCTGCGACCCCATGTATCGCAGCACGCCAGGCCTCCCTGTTCATCACCAACTCCCGGAGTTCACTCAGACTCACGTCCATCAAGTCAGTGATGCCATCCAGCCATCTCATCCTCATCAGAGGCCAAAGTACTGGAGTTTCAGCTTCAGCATCATTCCTTCCAAAGAAATCCCAGGGCTAATCTCCTTCAGAATGGACTGGTTGGATCTCCTTGCAGTCCAAGAGACTCTCAAGAGTCTTCTCCAACACCACAGTTCAAAAGCATCAATTCTTCAGCGCTCAGCCTTCTTCACAGTCCAACTCTCACATCCATACATGACTACTGGAAAAACCATAGCTTTGACTAGACGGACCTTAGTCGGCAAAGTCATTTCTCTGCTTTTGAATATACTATGTAGGTTGGTCATAACTTTTCTTCCAAAGAGTAAGTGTCTTTACTGAGCCATATAGCAAATTCCCATTGGCTATCTATTTTACATAGAGTAATGTAAGTTTCCATGTTACTCTTTCCATACATCTCACCCTCTGCTCCTCTCTGCCCATGTCCATAAGTCTATTCTCTATGCATGTTTCTCTGTTGTTGCCCTGTAAATAAATTATTCAGTAACAGTTTTCTAGGCTCCGTATATATGCATTAGAATATGATATTTATCTTTCTTTCTGACTTACTTCATTCTGTGTAATAGGTTCTAAGTTCATCCACCTCATTAGAACTGACTGAAATGCATTTCTTTTTATGGTTAAGTAATACTCAATTCCATATATGTACCACAATTTCTATATCCATTCATCTGTCGATGGACTTCTAGGTTGCTTCCATGTTCTAGCTATTGTAAATAGTGCTTCAGTGAAAATGGGATACATGTGTCTTTTTCAATTTTAGTTTCCTCAGGGTATATGCCTAGGAGTGGGATTGCTGGGTCATATGGTGGTTTTATTCCTAGTTTTTTAAGGAATCTCCATACCGTCTTCCATAGTGGCTGTATCAATTTACATTCCCACCAACAGTGCAAAAGCATTCTCTTTTCTCCGCATCCTCTAAAGCATTTGTTGCTTGTAGACTTTTTGATGATGGCCATTCAGACCAGAGTGAGGTGATATCTCATTGTAGATTTTGACTTGCATTTCTCTAATAATGAGCCAGAGGAACCAGAGATCAAATTGCCAACATCTGCTGCATCATTGAAAAAGCAAGGGAGTTCCAGAAAAACATCTATTTCTGCTTTATTGACTATGCCAAAGTCTTTGACTGTGTGGATCACAATAAACTGTAGAAAATTCTGAGAGAGATGGGAATACCAGACCACCTGACCTGCCTCTTGAGAAATCTGTATGCAGGTCAGGAAGCAACAGTTAGAACTGGACATGGAACAACAGACTGGTTCCAAAGAGGAAAAGGAGTATGTCAAGGCTGTATATTGTCACCCTGCTTATTTAACTTCTATGCAGAGTACATCATGAGAAATGCTCGACTGGAAGAAACATAAGCTGGAATCAAGATTTCCGGGAGAAATATCAATAACCTCAGATAGCCAGATGACACCACCCTTATGGCAGAAAGTGAAGAGGAACTAAAAAGCCTCTTGATGAAAGTGAAAGAGGAGAGCGAAAAAGTTGGCCTAAAGCTCAACATTCAGAAAACGAAGATCATGGCATCTGGTCCCATCACTTCATGGGAAATAGATGGAGAAACAGTGGAAACAGTGTCAGACTTTATTTTTGGGGGCTCCAGAATCACTGCAGATGGTGACTGCAGCCATGAAATTAAAAGATGCTTACTCCTTGGAAGAAAAGTTATGACCAACCTAGATAGTATATTCAAAAGCAGAGACATTACTTTGCCGACTAAGTTCCATCTAGTCAAGGCTATGGTTTTTCCAGTGGTCATGTATGGATGTGAGAGCTGGACTGTGAAGAAGACTGAGCGCTGAAGAATTGATGCTTTTGAACTGTGGTGTTGGAGAAGACTCTTGAGAGTCCCTTGGACTGCAAGGAGATCCAACCAGTCCATTCTGAAGGAGATTAGCCCTGGGATTTCTTTGGAAGAAATGATGCTAAAGATGAAACTTAAGTACTTTGTCCACCTCATGAGAAGAGTTGACTCATTGGAAAAAACTCTGATGCTGGGAGGGATTGGGGGCAGGAGGAGAAGAGGACGACCAAGGATGAGATGGCTGGATGGCATCACTGACTCGATGGATGTGGGTCTGAGTGAACTCCGGGAGATGGTGATGAACAGGGAGGCCTGGCGTGCTGCGATACATGGGGTCACAAAGAGTCGGACATGACTGAGAGACTGAACTGAACTGAATAATGAGCCATGTTGAGCATCTTTTCATGTGTTTGTTACCCATCTATATGTCTTCTTTGTAGAAATGTTTGTCTAGGTCTTTTTCCCACTTTTTGATTGGTTGTTTGCTTTTCTGGCATTGAGTTGTATGAGTTGCTTGTATATTTTGGAAATTAATCCTTTGTCACTTGTTTGATTTGCTATTATTCCTCCCATTCTGAGGGTTGTCTTTTCACCTGTGCTTATCGTTTCCTTTGTCGTACAAAAGTTTTAAATTTAATCAGGTCCCACTTGTTTACTTTTGTTTTTATTTCCATTACTTTAGGAGGTGAGTCATAGAGAATCTTGCCTTGCTTTATGTCATTGAGTTTTCTGCGTATGTTTTCCTCTAAGAATTTTATAGTTTCTGGTCTTTAATCCATTTTTAGTTTATCTTTGTGTATATCATAGGAAGTGTTCTAATTTCATTCTTCTACATGTAGCTGTCCAGTTTTCCCAGCACCATTTTTTGAAGAGACTGTCTTGTCCCATTGTATATTCTTGCCTCCTCTGTCAAAAATAAGGTACCCATAGGTGCATGGATATATTTTGGGCTCTATCTTGTTCCATTGATCTATATTTCTGTTTTTGTGCCAGTACCATACTGTCTTGATGACTGTAGCTTTGTAGTATAATCTGAAGTCAGGAAGGTTGATTCTTCCAGCTCCATTCTTCTTTCTCAAGGCTGCCTTGGCTATTCAGGGTCTTTTGTATTTCCACATGAATTGTGAAATTTTTTGTTCTAGTTCTGTGAAAAATGTCATTGGCAATTTGATAGGGATTGATTTGAATCTGTAGATTGTGTTTGGTAGCATAGTCATTTTTACAATATTGTTTCTTCCTACCTAGGAACATGGAATATCTTTCCATCTGTTTATGTCATCTTTGATTTCTTTCATTAGTGTCTTATAATTTTCTGTGTACAGTTCTTTTGTCTCCTCAGGTAAGTTTATTCCTAGATATATAATTCTTTTGTTGCAATGGTGATTGGGACTGATTCCTTAATTGCTCTTTCTGATTTTTCATTGTTAGTATATAAAAATGCAAGTGATTTCTGTGTATTGATTTTGTAGCCTGCAACATTACTAAATTCAGTGACTAGCTCTAGTAATTTTCTCTTACTATCTTTAGGGTTTTCTATGTATAGTGTCATGTTATCTACAAACAGTGAGAGAGCTTTACTTCATCTTTTCTGATCTGGGTTCCTTTTATTTCTTTTTCTTCTCTGATTGCTGTAGCTAGGACTTCTAGAACTATGTTGAATAATAGTGGTGAAAGTGGACACCCTTGTCCTATTTCTGAGCTTAGGGAGAATGCTTTCAGTTTTTCACCAGTGAGAATAATGTTTGCTGTAGGCTTATCATATATGGCCTTTACTATGTTGAGGTACTCCTTTCCCTATTTGGAACCAGTTTGTTGTTCCATGTCCAGTTCTAACTGTTGCTTCCTGACCTGCATACAGGTTTCTCAAGAGGCAGGTCAGGTGGTCTGGTATTCCCATCTCCTTCAGAATTTTCCACAGTTTATTGTGATCCACAGAGTCAAAGGCTTTGGCATACTCAATAAAGCAGAAATAGATGTTTTTCTGGAACTCTCTTGCTGTTTCCATGATCCAGTGGATGTTGGCAATTTGACCTCTGGTTTCTCTGCCTTTTCTAAAACCAGCTTGAACATCAGGAAGTTCACAGTTTCATGTATTGCTGAAGCCTGGCTTGGAGAACTTCGAGCATCACTTTACTAGCATGTGAGACGAGTGCAACTGTGCGGTAGTTTGAGCATTCTTTGGCATTGCCTTTCTTTGGGATTAGAATGAAAACTGACCTTTTCCAGTCCTGTGGCCACTGCTGAGTTTTCCAAATTTGCTGGCATATTGAGTGCAGCACTTTCACAGCATCATCTTTCAGGATTTGAAATAGCTCAACTGGAATTCCATCACCTCCACTAGCTTTGTTCATAGTGATGCTTTCTAAGGCCCACTTGACTTCACATTCCAGGATGTCTGGCTCTAGATGAGTGATCACACCATCGTGATTATCCGGGTCATGAAGATCTTTTTTGTACAGTTCTTCTGTGTATTCTTGCCACCTCTTCTTAATATCTTCTGCTTCTGTTAGGTCCATACCATTTCTGTCCTTTATTGAGCCCATCATTGCATGAAATGTTCCCTTGATATCTCTAATTTTCTTGAAGAGATCTCTAGTCTTTCCCATTCTGTTCTTTTCCTCTATTTCTTTGCATTGATCGCTGAAGAAGGCTTTCTTATCTCTTCTTGCTATTCTTTGCAACTCTGCATTCAGATGCTTATATGTTTCTTTTTCTCCTTTGCTTTTCACCTGTCTTCTTTTCACAGCTATTTGTAAGGCTTCCCCACACAGCTATTTTGCTTTTTTGCATTTCTTTTCCATGGGGATGGTCTTGATCCCTGTCTCCTATACAATGTCACGAACCTCAGTCCAGAGTTCATCAGGCACTCTATCAGATCTAGGCCCTTAAATCTATTTCTCACTTCCACTGTATAATCATAAGGGATTTGATTTAGGTCATACCTAAATGGTCTAGTGGTTTTCCCTACTTTCTTCAATTTAAGTCTGAATTTGGTAATAAGGAGTTCATAATCTGAGCCACAGTCAGCTCCTGGTCTTTTTTTTTGCTGACTGTATAGAGCTTCTCCATCTTTGGCTGCAAAGAATATAATCAATCTGATTTTGGTGTTGACCATCTGGTGATGTCCATGTGTAGAGTCTTCTCTTGCGTTGTTGGAAGAGGGTGTTTGCTATGACCAGTGCATTTTCTTGGCAAAACTCTATTAGTCTTTGCCCTGCTTCATTTCGTATTCCAAGGCCAAATTTGCCTGTTACTCCAGGTGTTTCTTGACTTCCTACTTTTGCATTCCAGTCCACTATAATGAAAAGGACATCTTTTTTGGGTGTTAGTTCTAAAAGGTCTTGCAGGTCCTCATAGAACTGTTCAACTTCACCTTCTTTAGCATTAGTGGTTGGGGCATAGACTTGGATTACTGTGATATTGAATGGTTTGCCTTGGAGACGAACAGAGATCATTCTGTCGTTCTTGAGAATGCATCCAAGTATTGCTTTTCAAACTCTTTTGTTGACCATGATGGCTACTCCATTTCTTCTGGGGGATTTCTGCCCGCAGTAGTAGATGTAATGGTCATCTGAGTTAAATTCACCCATTCCAGTCCATTTTAGTTTGCTGATTCCTAGAATGTCAATGTTCACTATTGTCATCTCTTGTTTGACCACTTCCAATTTGCCTTGATTCATGGACCTGACATTCCAGGTTCCTATGCAATATTGCTCTTTACAGCATCGGACCTTGCTTCTATCACCAGTCACATCCACAGCTGGGTATTGTTTTTGCTTTGGCTCCATCCCTTCATTCTTTCTGGAGTTATTTCTCCACTGATCTCCAGTAGCATATTGGGCACCTAATGACCTGGGGAGTTCCTCTTTTGGTATCCTATCATTTTGCCTTTTCATACTGTTCATCAGGTTCTCAAGGCAAGAATACTGAAGTGGTTTGCCATTCCCTTCTCCAGTGGACCACATTCTGTCAGACCTCTCCACCATGACCCGCCAGTCTTGGGTTGCCCAGTGGGCATGGCTTAGTTCCATTGAGTTAGACAAGGCTGTGGTCCTAGTGTGATTAGATTGAGGAGTTTTCTGTGAGTATGGTTTCAGTGTGTCTGCCCTCTGATACCCTCTTGCAACACCTACCATCTTACTTGAGTTTCTCTTACCTTGAACATGGGGTATCTCTTCACAGCTGCTCCAGCAAACTGCAGTCGCTGCTCCTTACCTTGGACAAGGGGTATCTCCTCACTGCCGCCCTTGCTGACCTTCAATGTGGGATGGCTCCTCTAGGCCCTTCTGCACCTGTGCAGCCACCGCTCCTTGGATGTGGGGTTGCTCCTCCCAGCCGCTGCCCCTGTCCTCGGGCACGAGGTGGCTCCTCTAGGCTGCCACCTCTCACCTAGGACACAGGGTGGCTCCTCTCGGCCATCACCCCTGACCTCGGACGGGGGGGGGCGTCGCTCCTCCCGGCAGCCACCCCTGACCTCGGACTTGGGTAGCTTCTCTTGGCCGTTCCTGTGCAGTCCCAGCCTGGCACTATCAGCCACTGCCCCTGACCTCGGACCTGGGGTAACACCACTTGGCCACCACCCTTCGGGCATGGGGTCCTCCTGGCTTCTGCCTCTGACCTTGGATATGGGGTATCTCCTCTCGGCCGCACTTAGTGCGCCGGTCACAGCCGCCCCGCCTGCAGCGCATCTGGCAAGATGGGAGGAAGCTCAGTTTCCAGGCCCCAGTTAAAACTGGACATGGAACAACAGACTGGTTCCAAATAGGAAAAGGAGTATGTCAAGACTGTATATTGTTGCCCTGCTTATTTAACTTCTATGCAGAGTACATCATGAGAAACGCTCGACTGGAAGAAACACAAGCTGGAATCAAGATTGCCGGGAGAAATATCAATAACCTCAGATATGCAGATGACACCACCCTTATGGCAGAAAGTGAAGAGGAACTAAAAAGCCTCTTGATGAAAGTGAAAGAGGAGAGTGAAAAAGTTGGCCTAAAGCTCAACATTCAGAAAACGAAGATCATGGCATCCGGTCCCATCACTTCATGGGAAATAGATGGGGAAACAGTGGAAACAGTGTCAGACTTTATTTTTGGGGGCTCCAGAATCACTGCAGATGGTGATTGCAGCCATGAAATTAAAAGACACTTACTCCTTGGAAGAAAAGTTATGACCAACCTAGATAGTATATTCAAAAGCAGAGACATTACTTTGCTGACTAAGGTCCGTCTAGTCAAGGCTATGGTTTTTCCTGTGGTCATGTATGGATGTGAGAGTTGGACTGTGAAGAAGACTGAGCACCGAAGAATTGATGCTTTTGAACTGTGGTGTTGGAGAAGACCCTTGAGAGTCCCTTGGACTGCCAGGAGATCCAACCAGTCCGTTCTGAAGGAGATCAGCCCTGGGATTTCTTTGGAAGGAATGATGCTAAAGCTGAAACTTCAGTACTTTGGCCACCTCATGCAAAGACTTGACTCATTGGAAAAGACTCTGATGTTGGGAGGGATTGAGGGCAGGAGGAGAAGGGGACGACCGAGGATGAGATGGTTGGATAGCATCACTGACTCGATGGACGTGAGTCTGAGTGAACTCCGGGGGTTGGTGATGGGCAAGGAGGCCTGGCGTGCTGCGATTCATGGGGTCGCATAGAGTCGGACACGACTGAGCAACTGAACTGAACTGAACGTTTTTTGTAAAAAAACGGTGTGGTGGTACTGGATTCTGTTAACTTTTGCTTGTCTGAATAGCTTTTTATTTCTCCATCAATTTTGAATGAGATCCTTGCCACGTACAGTAATCTTGGTTGTAGATATTTCCCCTTTAATACTTTAAATATATCCTGTCATTCCCTTCTGGCCTGCAGAGTTTCTGCTGAGAAATCAGCTGTTAAGCATATGGGATTTCCTTTGTGTGTTATTTGTTGGTTCTCTCTTTGCTGCTTTTAATATTCTTTCTTTGTGTTTAGTCTTAGTTTGATTAGTATGTGTCCTGGTGTTTTTCTCCTTGTGTTTATCCTGTAGGGGACCCTTTCTGCCTCTTGGACTTGATTATTTACTTTTCCATGTTGGGGAAATTTTCAACTATAATCTCTTCAAAAGTTTTCTCATACCCTTTCTTTTTCTCTTCTTCTTCTGGGACCCCTATAATTTGAATCTTTGATACTGTCCCAGAGGTATCTAAGACTATCCTCAGGTTTTTTCACTCCTTTTACTTTATTCTGCTCTTCAGAAGTTATTTGTATCATTTTATCCTCCAGCTAACAGATTCGTTCTTCCGCTTCAGATATTCTTCTATTGATTCCTTCTAGAGTATTTTTAATTTCAGTAATTGTGTTGTTTGTCTCTGTATGTTTATTTTTTAATCCTTCTAGGTCTTTGTTAATTGATTCTTGCATTTTATCCATTTGGTTTTCAAGGTTTTTAATCATTTTTACTACCATTATTCTGAATTCTTTCTCAGGTTGTTTGCTTATTTCTTCCTCATTTTTTTGGACTTCTATGTTTCTAGTTTGTTCCTTCATTTGTGTAGTATTTCTCTGCCTTTTCATTATTTTTTTTAAATTTATTGTGTTGAAGTCTTCTTGTCCCAGGCTTCAAGGAAAGTTGAATTCTTTCCTTGGAGAAGATTGGGTTCTTTCTTCCTTTTGCTTTCTGTCCTACTAAGGTTGATCCAGTAGTTTGTGGAAGCTTTGTAGAGGGTGAGATTTGTGCTGAATTTTGTTTGTTTGCTTGTTTTCCCTCTGATAGGCAAGGCTGAGTGAGGTGGTAATCCTGTCTGCTATGATTGGGTTTGTATTTTTGTTTTGTTTTTTGTTTATATGAGGTGTCCTGCACAGTATGGTACTGGTGGTTGGGTGATGCTAGGTCTTGTATTCAAGTGGTTTTGTCTGTGTGAGTTCTCACTATTTGATACTCTCTAGTTAGTTCAGTGAAAGTCACTCAGTCATGTCTGACTCATTGAAACCCCGTGGACTATACAGTCCATGGAATTCTCCAGGCCAGAATACTAGAGGGAGTAGCCATTCCCTTCTCCAGGGGTTCTTCTCAACCCAGGGATCAAACCCAGGTCTCCTGCACTGCAGGTGGATTCTTTACCATCTGAGCCACCAGGGACACTACCAGGGTTAGTTCTCTGGTAGTCTAAGGTTTTGGGAGTCATTGCTCCCACTCCAAAGACTTAGGGCTTGATCTAATATATGGCTGTTGCTATGTCACTGGATTCTTCCTCCAGGAGACAGGCCTTTCTTTCTATTCATGGGGTTCAAGATTTGAGAACTGGCTCAGGTCGTGATTTTGTTTTTCAATTCTCAAACATTTTCCTCCAAAGGCATCAGGTTGTGGAGTGAACAGCTTGCAGTTTTTCATAAGTTAGCAAACAAGGGAAAATAGATAACTGAGATTTTAAAAAATGATAGGGAAAAATAGCTCAAAGAGTGGTGGGTGAGAGGAAGAAGACAAAAATTGATTTACTTATTACTTTTTTTGGCACCTCACAATACTCAAAGCATTAGCACATTTTATTAGATTATCTTCAAGATATTTTCACCTTAAATAAAGCCATTTAATATGCATCTCTAGAATTCTTAAACCTTATAGTTTATCAGGATTTCTTTATTTTTTTTTTTCAGCTTATTTTTAAAAAATGCTATACCTAATGCTTCCACCACTCTTCTTCCTAATCTCTCTCACCTCCTCAGGGGTTTTATTAGCTCCAGAATATTTTACACATATGTTAATATGTTAATATGATATAGTCTTACTCTTCCTTGTTTTCATATACCACAAATAGCTTGCTACTTGTTCTCAACCTTGCTTTTTTTCATCCAACAATGTATTCTCTATCTCTGCCATTCTATATACAGAGATACCCATATCTCTTCTTTTCAGCTGCATAATATTCCAACTTGTGACTATATCATAGCAGATACTGGTTTGTTTCCAATATTTTATTATTATAAGTGACATCAGAATGTAATATAATTATGCTATTTGAGTTGACAATATGCCTTCAGGCTAGATTCCCAGAAGCAGGATTTCTGGGCTCAAGAGTAAATGCATCTATAAATTTGTCAGCCTCTGCCAAACTTACCTCCATAAATGTTCAGTTCAGTTCAGTCGCTCAGTCATGTCCGACTCTTTGCGACCCCATGAACCACAGCACGCCAGGCCTCCCTGTCCATCACCAACACCTGGAGTGCACCCAAAGCCATGTCCATTGAGTCTATGATGCCATCCAATCATATTATCCTCTGTCATCCCCTTCTCCTCCTGCCCTCAACCTTTCCCAGCATCAGGGTCTTTTCAAATGAGTCATCTCTTTGCATCACGTGGCCAAAGTATTGGAGTTTCAGCTTCAACATCAGTCCTATAAAAGTTGTACCACTTGTCATTTTTTCCTGAAATGTGAAACAGTGCCTGCTTCTCCACTGACCTTGTCAACACAGCATCTCATCAACTTTTGGGGACTTTTTGCCAACCTAAAAAGTGAGAAAGGATATCCATTTTCATTTTACATATACCTCATTATGAATAAGGTTTATCATCTTTTCACATTTTTAATACCAGTGTGTTTATTTTTTCTGTGAACTGTCTGTATGAGGCTTGCTCTTTTTTTCTATAGGGTTATTGGAGAATTTCATCTCATATATATTATGCTCTTTATATATTATAAAGGTTAGCCCTTTTATCTGATTATGAGTTGTAATAATTTTCTCTGATTTAACATTTCTCGTTTGACTGTTTATGGAGAATTTATTTTGTTTTGTTTTTGTCTTGACAAGATATTTTCTTTTATTTTTATGTATCAAAATTTTTCAATACTTTCTTTCATGGCTTTTGAATTTTGGATGGTAGTTAGACAGACTTTTTTCCAGTCCAAAATTATTTTAAAAAATGAACCCATGCTCTTGTCTAAGACTCCTACACTTTCCCTTTTTGCATTTAAATCCTTATTTATCTTGATGTGTAATACAAATGACCCAACTTTGTCTTTTTCACAGTTACTTACTCCAAAAGTATTTATTAAAATAGTCCAATTTTACTCCACTGATCTGCATTACCATCTTTATTATAACCTGTATTCCCATGTATATTTGAGTCTATTTATATGCTTTCTATTCTGTTTCTTCATTGGTCTCTCTGTCTTTTATGGGCTTCCTGGGTGGCTCAATGTTAAAGAATCCACCTGCAATGCAGGAGACATAGAGACACAGGTTCGATCACTGGGTTGGGAAAATCCCCTGGAGAAGGAAATGGCAACCCACTCCAGTATCCTTGCCTGGGAAATCCCACGGTTAGAGGAACGTTGAGGGCTACAGTGCATGGGGTCACAAAAGTTGGACATGACTGAGTGACTAAATAGCAGATCAAATTTTATATCATACTTCTCTCAATTAGAAGCAGAAATGTCAACTGATGTGGGGAATATAGCTTGCATTTCAAATTCATAAGTGTGACCATGAGTTGTTACTCTGTCTCCGCTTTTTGTAAAGTTTAGATTACCACCTAGATATTATTTGCTAGGTTTTAATCTGGCACATATATCATTATAGATCACATTGCAACATAGAAACATTCTCTGGGAGCTTTAAGCTCTATATCAACTTTGGAGATCTTTAGGTATGTATAGGGTTTCTCTGGAACAAGCTGGTGCATAACCTCCACCTTTAGAAGTCAGAGTGTGAGTCTGTAGCCCTGTGCTGACAGTGCAATAAAGTCATCAATGTATTTTGTGTCATCTTATATATACTAGAAGGCTGGAAACATAATCTCTTCACAGGCCACTGGAGATATGGAACAAATCAAACAAAATATTCTCAACACAACACAACTAGCTGTACCTCACACATTTCCAGTAAGCCCAGCTTGGTTCATGAATACAAACCTCTAGGTGGTTTTTCCAATAGTCATGTATGGATGTGAAATTTGGACTATAAAGAAAGCTGAGTGCCGAAGAATTGATGCTTTTGAACTGTGGTGTTGGAGAAGTCTCTTTAGAATCCCCTGGACAGCAAGGAGATCAAACCAGTCAATCCTAAAGGAAATAAGTCCTGAATATTCATTGGAAGGACTGATGCTTAACCTGAAGCTCCAATACTTTGGCCACCTGATGTGAAGAGCTGACTCACTTGAAAAGTCCCTGATGCTGGGAAAGATTGAAGGCAGGAGGAGAAGGGGATGACAGGATGAGATGGTTGGATGGCATCACTGACTCAATGGACATGAGTTTGAACAAGCTCCGAGAATTAGTAATAGACAGGGAAGCCTGGCGTGCTGCAGTCCATGGAATCGCAGAGTTGGATGCAACTGAATGACTGAACTGAACTGACGTGGAAATAAGCCTATCAACTTCCAGAATGTGGGCTCATGGTCACAGGGAAAAAAATGCTTTCATCAATTTGACAGATAAATAAACAATGACTGCCATTATTATTTTGGGGCATCTGTCCAAAGACTTATAATTATTGCCATTGATAGAAAAAATCGGTGACAAAAGTGTGGAAGCATTGTCTGTATTTTTTCATGTTTGTTTAAACATCTTTGACTTGCCAATAACAATTGCAGATTATCAGATTGGTATTAAACACCTCTGCCCTCCAGTTTCTTATATTGAGAGCTTACTGAGTCGTCTTTGGTGTCTTAAGTCTTCTGACTTCAAAGCTTTTCAGATTTAGAAGAGTTTTTCTGTTAAGTACTCACTCTAAAGTCGAAACAGTATAATTCATTGTAAAAAGTAAAATCGCTGATCCATGTTGAGGTTTGACAGAAAACAGCAAAATTCTATAAAGCAATTATCCTTCAATAAAAAATAGATAAATTAAAAAAAATAATAAAATCAGTTTTGTGAACGCTAAACTTGCTTTTCTGAAACATCCAAATCTGTAAGCATGAAAGATGCACTTAAGTGCTGACTGCTAATAGTGTCAGTGAGTCATTCAGTTGTGTCTGACTCTTTGTGACCCCATGGACTGTAGTCCACCAGACTTCTCTGTCCATGGGATTCTCCAGGCGAGAACACTCGAGTAGGTAGCCAGTCCCTTCTCCAGCAGATCTTCCCAACCCAGTGATCAAACCCGGGTCTCCTGCATTGCAGGCAGATTCTTTACCACTGAGCCACCAGGGAAGTAGAAATGATTTTAAACAGGATCGCAAAAGTTACTCATACTTATTGAATCCAAATGTAAGAGGCTATCTATAAAAAAATCATTTTCTTGGACAACAAATATGGCTCAAGTTAAACATGAAATAAAGAAATTGGAATCTTTGCCTATGTTTCTGCTGTTTCTGTCTTTTTCCTGTTGTCAACAGCAGATAATTTTTTAAATTTTATTTATTTTAATTGGAGGCTAATTACTTTACAATATTGTAATGGTTTTTGCCATACATTGACGTGAATCAGTCATGGTGTACACGTGTTCCCCATCCTGAACCCCCCTCCCTCCTCCCTCCCCATCCCATCCCTCAGGGTCAACCCAGTGCACCAGCCCTGCCTTGTCTCATGCGTTGAACCTGGACTGGTGATCTGTTTCACATATGATAATATTTCAGTGCTATTCTCTCAAATCATCCCATCCTCGCCCTCTCCCACGGAGTCCAAAAGACTGTTCTTTACATCTGTGTCTCTTGCTGTCTCACATATAGGGTCATCATTACCATCTTTCTAAATTCCACATGTATGTGTGAGTATACTGTATTGGTGTTTTTCATTCTGACTTACTTCACTCTGTATAATAGGCTCCAGTTTCATCCACCTCATTAGAACTGATTCAAATGTATTCTTTTTAATGGCTGAGTAATATTCCATTGTGTATATGTACCACAGCTTTGTTATCCATTTGTCTGCCCAGTGGACATCTAGGTTGCTTCCATGTCCTGGCTATTATAAACAGTGCTGCAATGAACATTGGGGTACATGTGTCTCTTTCAATTCTTGTTTCCTCAGTGTGTATGCCCAGCAGTGGGATTGCTGGGTTGTATGGCAGTTCTATTTAGTTTTTTTAAGGAATCTCCACATTGTTCTCCATAGTGGCTGTACTAGTCTGCATTCCCACCAACAGTGTAAGACGGTTCTCTTTTCTCCACACCCTCTCCAGCATTTATTGCTTGTAGACTTTTGGATCACAGCCATTCTGACTGGCTTGAGATGGTACCTCATTGTGGTTTTGATTTGCATTTCTCTGATAATGAGTGATGCTGAGCATCTTTTCATGTGTTTGTTAGCCATCTGTATGTCGTTTTTGGAGATATGTGTTTAGTTCTTTGGCCCATTTTTTGATTGGGTCATTTATTTTTCTGGAACTGAGCTACAGGAGTTGCTTGTATATTTTTGAGATTAATTCTTTGTCAGTTGCTTCATTTGCTATTATTTTCTCCCATTCTGAAGGCTGTCTTTTCACCTTACTTATAGTTCCCTTCATTGTGCAAAAGCTTTTAAGTTTAATTAGGTCCCATTTGTTTATTTTTGCTTTTATTTCCATTATTCTGGCAGGTGGGTCATAGAGGATCCTGCTGTGATGTATGTCAGAGAGTGTTTTGCCTATGTTTTCCTCTAGGAGTTTCATATTTCTGGTCTTATGTTTAGATCTTTAATCCATTTTGAGTTTATTTTTGTGTATGGTGTTAGAAAGTGTTCTAGTTTCATTCTTTTACAAGTGGTTGACCAGTTTTCCCAGCACCACTTGTTAAAGAGATTGTCTTTTTTTCATTGTATATTCTTGCCTCCTTTGTCAAAGATAAGGTGTCCATAGGTGCGTGGATTTATCTCTTGGCTTTCTATAGTTGTAATCTGTAAATATGTTTCTTTTAAAATTTGGGTAGAAAATTGTTCAACATTTCAGGAACTACACCTCTCAAATTCTTATTGATGTCTGAAAGTGTTCAAGAGCTCTTAAGAAAAACTAGCCTGGGAATAAATAGCTAAGAGCTGATTTATAAATCATGGGCAACAGAATAATGGCTCTCTTTTAAAATGATAGTCAAAAAGCCCTATTTACATTTTTAAAATGAAAGCTTACCCCTTTCTTCTGAGATCAAGTAGAGATGGCATTATCCTCATTTTGCAGATGCATAAACAAGTTCAGAAAAGGTAAAAAATGTGCCGACCACTAAGAAATACACAACTGCTAGGTAGTGTGGCAAGTTAGAGTTCAAAGTAAATCACTGAGGAATGAGGAGGGAGATGAGAGACCAATTGAGAAATCATAGAATTAAAAATTAAATGGAAACTGGTCATCTTAACAACCCAATAATGTAACAAAATACCTCTAGAAATTACTTCCAGAAGCATTTTCTAATATTTGAATATGTAGGAAAGTAGAGAATTTTCCATACCATAATTATTTAATTTTTATTTATAGTTCTTAATAATATGATAGCAATATGGAAAATTAATGTTTGAAACTCTTCTTTTGTAGAGAGGGGACTGAATTTAGTGTGCAGGTGACTTGTACTAAGCAATGGGAGCAAGGGACGTTTCCTCATGTGTTAAGGGTAAGGATTCTATTGTATCACCAAGTGCATCTGATTTACAAAACATCAGAATAGTAGAACTTTTAAAAAATGATATATAATCTAAGCTAAATGACCTTATTATAAGTGGGAGATTTGAGGTCTAGAAAATGAAGTTACTGATGTAGATCTGGGTTTTGTTCAGTATGTCATGATTTCAATGTCTGATTTGTTTTCCTTAATATTTTCCATATCTTTTCATTGTGTGTGCTCAGTCATGTTTGATTCTTTGCTACCCCATGGGCTGTACCCCACCAGGCTCCTCTGTCCATCGAATTTTCCAGGCAAGAATATTGGGGTGGATTGCCATTTCCTTCTCCAGGGAATCTTCCCAGTCAGAGATCAGGCGGATTCTTTACCACCGAGCCATCTGGGAAGCCTGTATCTTTTCTTTAGGCAATGGCTTAATGTAGGACAAAGAGTGGCCTCTTAGTAGCTCCTAATGTACAGATGATGTATTTCATTATAAATGTGGTTAACTAAGTTAAAATTTTACCTAGACCCTAAAGTCCTATAAAAGGAAAGTGTTCCATACTACATTGTCTGGGCAGCTGGTGATGTAACAACTTGTAAAAACTGGCACAAGGACTGACCTTTTGAAGAAATGATGAGAGAGCCCAAAGTTACTCTTTCGCTACCTTCCTAGACACTGGTCTGTTACCTTCTAAGCCTAGAAATTATCTGACAATCATCGTCATTTTGGAGAAAAATTCTGTCCAGATGGTTGTAAGCTGAAGTTAACAAACAATGAAAGAATGACTGGTCTGAGTATATATCTCCCTCTGTATATGGATGCACCATTCTAATCATTCATTGACCCTCAAAGATAGAGAACTCCTTACCATCTAAAGGAATGGGAATGCTTCCAAAGTGATGAAGTGTCAAGCAATATGATTTGGTTGAGACCCACAAATGTTTGTTGAAGCCCTGATGTGTTTCAAGTTAGATATACAGAGATAAACATAACATGGCATCTACTTTGTGCATACATGCTAAGTCTTTCCGTCGTGTCTGACTCTTTACAACCCCAAGGACTGTAGCCCATCAGGCTCCTCTGTCCATGGGATTCTCCAGGCAATAATACTGGAGCAGATTGCCATGCTCTTCCCCAGGGGATCTTCCTGACCCAGGGATCAAACCTGTGTCTCTTATGTCTCCTGCATTGGCAGGCAGGTTCTTTACCACTAGTGCCACCTGGGAAGCTGGCATCTACTTTAGCACTGATACACTGCAGGGAGGCACTGTGACTTGCTCCCCTCTAGTCATATCACAAATGGAGAAGGAAATGGCAACCCACTCCAGTGTTCTTGCCTGGAGAATCCCAGGGACAGGGGAGCCTGGTGGGCTGCCATCTATGGGGTCACACAGATTCTTTACCACTTAAGCACAGAGTCGGACACGGCTGAAGCGACTTAGCAGCAGCAGCAGCAGCAGTCATATCACAATTAGTAGACAAGAAAATCATCAAATCTACTGGGAAAGAGTAGTTTAAAAAGGGATAAGGCCTAAAGGCATGGAACCAAATTATGGCTCTGCCACCTTTCAGCTGTATTACTTGGTAAACTCTCCTGACCTTGATGAGCGCCTTAGCGAGGGTGACTGCATTTTCTGGTCCCAGCAGTCCTGGTTCATATCTGTTGCCATATCTTTGTCCTGTTTCTCCCTCTCAACAGTTTCTCATCATTTATGTTCATTTTTGATCACCTTAAATCTTATTTCATCTTTAAAAACTGGACTAATCATGCCAACATCAGACGTGATTGTAAGAATTAAACAAACGTGTGTGTGCACACACAAAAAAGTGCCTAGATGTACATGAATGGAGGGCTTCCCTGGTGACTGAGATTAAAGAATCTGCCTGCAACACGGCAGACTCAGTTTCAATTCTTGGATTAGGAAGATCCCAGGGAAGGGAACAGCTACCCACTCCAGTATTCTTGCCTGGAGAATTCCATGGAATTTTTAAAAACAAGAAATACAGTAAATGAGTATAAGATTACTGGAGAATGGAGGTTTAATTGCTTTTTTAAGATATATCATCTTTAGCATATGTGCAAGCTTACTCCCTGATCCTGGATTTATTTTTCATAGTATGAACTTAATATACTAATGGTTTTTACCACTATCTATACATGGCAGGAAAACATCCCATTTCCCAGTAAATATACTTCAGGTATCCAATGATGCTGATTTTATTTTTTTATGTTTTTTTAAGTCATTTAAGATATAAGAAATATAGCAATGTGAATTACATTTTTTGGGTAAAATCCAATGAGCTTTGTGATCATTTATTTCTTTCTCCTCCAAAAGAAGGTAGGTAGCCTTTAATGTTCTCTCTGAATCACCTATAAAAAAGCATAGGCCTCACTTCTTAAGCTGTAACACCCTAGAGGATTATTCTCTGAAAATAACAGCTTATGTAAATAACTACACAAAATAATATGACTTAGAAAAGAAGACCCAAGATGACCCTTTAATTAACCAACATTAGGACTCCAAGCTCCTGGAGTCTTGGGGGTTTTTCATTTCAATACTTAGCTAAACAGATTCAGATTATGCAATAGCCTAAACAAACTCAGCATTGATATTGTTTATGAAAAGTGGAAAAATAAGTACAAAATTGGTATGCATCCTTCTAAAAAGACAGCCTTAAAATATTCACTTAGATGAAAGTCAAAATGGGCCCCTCATCTTTCTGACCTGTGTAGCAATAACCTGGGTTTATGACTTAACCTGCACCTCAAGAAGTGGTAATAACAGCCGTTGTTTTCTGTGGAAAAAGTGCCTGTAACCATGTCATCCTCTGATAAATCATACCAATTGCATCTTATTGTGTAACCAATGGTTCAATTAACTCACATCACCACTCAATTTATCAAATTAAAAAGGAAGGGCTTTGTGTGTCCTAATAATTGTTTCATTAACATAAAACTAGTTAAGAACCAGGAAGCTTCAGATCTCGACGCATGTTGCCTTTACGCAGTTTTGTTTTGATTTGCTCTGATGGTTGTACACTGACATAGCTCATGTCTTGTATTAGTTGTCATGATTATTCTTTCGTATGGCTATTGAATGTGGCAGGACTTTGCAGAAGACAAACACAGTATGATAGAACAAAATGGTAACCGTGATTTTGAAAGTCTGGGCATGTATTTAAGCATTCTAAGAACTTTAAAATGAGCATTGGTATTAGTTCAGTAGGGGAGTGTGGTCTTTATGAAAGAGCTCTGTTAGAATAATATATTCAAAGATTTTTAAGTTTTGAGAGCAAGGAATTTTACAGTAAATTTGAAATGATTCTTAAAACATTTTGTCTCAGCAGAATAAACAGCAATTTTATTATCCCATTTCACATAAATGTATCAAGTTGAAGAAATACTTGAGAGGTATTGTCCAATAAAAAATAATTTTGGAAATTTTAAGTCAGGTGATTAGAGAAGTCACCCATATCTCAGTCATCTCATAATTATCTCTTCCAAAAAGTATGGCACAAATGCATATTTAAACCAGTGTGCTGATCATAATGCAGTAATAATAACTAATCTGTCCCACTATATAACAATTTACACAACTCTTTCACATTATTTTAATCTTATAATAACCACGTAAATCAAAAAGTCATCACTCCTACTTTGTGGATGTAGGAACTGAGGTTTTGAGGGGTTACATTACCCATGTTGAGTTGCTCAGCTACGTTAAAACAAAGGTACATACAATCTAGTTAAAGACAATACCCTTGGAATCAGAAAACCAGCTTTGATGCTTATCGATTGAGAAGTCTTGGTTGATTCATTTAAAATCTCTGCTACATTTCTCACCTCTAAAGTAAGGGTCCTGCCACCTGGCATAACGATTGTGTTAGATGAAATGTGCGAGTGAAAGCACTTGGTATGCTGCACACACACTCAGTAAATACTGTCTATATTTGATGCCTTGGAGTGATGCCTTGTTGCCTTCCTTATTCATTTTACCCACTACCAAATGGGGCTTCCCTGGTGACTAGGATGGTAAAGAATCTGCCTGCAATTCCGGAGACTCAGGAGACTCCTTTTGATCCCTGGGTTGGGAAGATCTTCTGGAGAAAGGAGTGGCAACCTCATTCCAGTATTCTTGCCTGGAGAATCCCAGGGACAGAGGAGCCTGGTGGGCTCCAGTCCATGGGGTTGCAAAGAGTCGGACATGACCGAGTGACTAACACTTTCACACTTTCACCACCAAAAGGACTTGGACATTTGGATCATTCTTCTGATAATGTTCAGAGCTGATTCTATGCTGATCTTTGTCCTTTTTATTCCTAATAATGAGTTTTCACATTTATATCCAGGGAAATAATGGAGAACGTTACTTTTGACCATTTCTACTAGTGTGTGTGTGCTCAGGCACTTCAGTGGCGTCTGACTCTTTCTGACCCTGTGGATTATAGCTCACCAGTTCCTCTGTCCATGGGATTCTCTAATCAAGAATACTGGAGTGGGTTGTTGTGCCCCCATCCAGGGGATCGTCCTGACCCAGGGATCAAACTCAAATCTCTTGCATCTCCTTCATTGTAGGAGGATGGTTTACCCACTGAACCACCCAAGAAGCCCACTGGAGAAACCATGAACTCAAGATGCCTTATAATAAATTAATCACCTTCTTACCTTATTGGTTGTTATTTAGAATTCTTCTCATGGCAGCTCTGTAATCCGAGTATTGTTGTTCTTAGTTTGAAATCATTTCATCATTGTTATCTCAGTCTTGATGACTCAGAGTTTTCAGGCTAATTTCAACTCTCCTCCCTATTTCTTTTCCTGAATCCAATTAGGTGCAAAATCTTATCCTGACAATTTCAGCTTCAAATTGCCCCTCACATCCTTTTCTTTCCTTTGTTTCCAATTTCCAACTCTGATTTAGGCTGTTTGGCTACATAGTTGGACTAATGCTAAAACCTTTCAATTTGTTATCCCACCTCCTACTAATCTCTGTTATCAGCCTTATCATGTTTGTTTCTAAATTAACCTTCTAAAATAGTATTTTAATCATGTCATCCTATTAAAAACCTGTGTTTTCCTAATGCTTTCAAGATTGAGTCTAAACTCCTTAACATGGTACTAAAGATCTGCAATCACTTTTGTCACCTTATTTCCCCAGGTGCCCATATAAAAAAGGTCTACTATTATTTCCAAGGCACATATGATAATTGTATAACTCTGAAATTTTATTCTCATCATATTGTCCATTTGGAATTATTTTGATTCTTGTTCTAGACTTTCTAAAACCAACCTCTTCTTCACCACAACTAAGATTGCATCTTAGTAAAATAATAACTGATACATCTTGTCCTATTTAATTTATTTTTCCTCGCTTTTTACTACTTCCTTCTCTCTGCAGCCTTATATTAAAAAATTTAAGGACTATGAGTTTCACTACTCTCAAATCCCCATATTGCATAGTACACAGAGTGTGTACCACAAATGCATGCTAATTAAATTGCAAAAAAACAATGTGTGTAGCTAAACAGATAAACAGATGCTCAATATATAGTTCAACTTAATTTAAAATAAGATACAACTCTTTTACAAAGAACCAAAAAGTGAATTTTCTCTTTATAATGTAAATCTCAATTATAAGATGGAGTAATGGGTATCAATATCTGCGATCAGTCTCTTAATGTGCACCAGAAATTAGCCTAACACAGAGCCCTCTGTACTTAAAAAGTAATATAATAGATGGTACATCTACAGCTACAGTGCAGGTATTCACAAGCGAAAGAGAATAATCAACCTAATGATCTCATCAATTTGAGAAAGACATAATTTTGTGTCACTTAACTCTCCTCTCTATTTGGGCCATTAAAGGAAGCCTTATTCAAGAGATGTGGTTGCCAGGGGAGGAGATATAGGGGAGGGATAGATTGGGAATTTGGAATTAGCAGATGCAAACAATTATATATAGAATGGATAAACAACAGGTCCTACTGAACCTGGATCTCCTGCATTACAGGCAGATTGACCATTTGAGCCCCCAGGAAGCCATATAGCACAGGGTACTATATTTAATATCCTGTGATAAACCATAATGGAATAGAATCTGAAAAAGAATGTATACATACAAGGAACTCTACTCAGTACTCTGTGGTGACCTAAATAGGAAGGAAATCCAAAAAAGGGGATATGTATGTGTGTATATATATAGTTGATTCACTTTGCTACACAGTAGAAACTAACACAACATTGTAAAGCAACTATGTGCTGGGTCGTTTCAATCGTGTCTGACTGTATGCAACATGTGGATGGTAGCCCTCAGGTTCCTCTATCCATGAGATTCTCCAGGCAAGAATAGTGGACTGCGTTGCCATTTATCTCTTCAATAGCAACTCTGCTGCTGCTGCTGCTAAGTCGCTTCAGTCATGTTCAATTCTGTGTGACCCCATAGACGGCAGCCCACCAGGCTCTCCAGTCCCTGGGATTCTCCAAGCAAGAACACTGGAGTGGGTTGCCATTTCCTTCTCCAATGCATGAAAGTGAAAAGTGAAAGTGAAGTCGCTCAGTCGTGTCCGACTCTTAGCGACCCCGTGGACTCACCAGGCTCCTCGATCCATGGGATTTTCCAGGCAAGAGCACTGGAGAGGGGTGCCATTGCCTTCTCCGATAGCAACTCTACTCTGATAAAAATTAATTTTTAAAAAAATATTCTATAAAAAATACTACAAAGTCAGAAATGAAAAAGACCCACCACCATATTTTAATCTCTGGCTTTAAGACCTAGTTACAAGTTCATTGCTAAGCAACATATACAGGGATAAAATATGACTCTTCAGTGTTTAAATCTCCATTCTGGTTTAATATACACCAATAAAGACTGACTCATCAAAAACAAATGAAAGAATGTATACATATGTATAACCAAATTACTCTGCTGTACAGCAGAAATTAACACAACATTGTAAATCAACTACACTTCAATAAAAGGAAGTTTTAAAAAACGAACCCTTATTTATTGTGACCAAAGCATCTATAATATCAGAGAAGATATCAGATGCATCCCAGTGTTTCCATAAGTAGTGACTTGCTCCTTCCAGGGTTACTGCCAAATCACATCCTTGGTGGAAACATTTCTAGTAGCTCTATAAAGATAATTTTTTAATAATTTTAAAGCCTGCATGTTTGAAAGTATTTTGACAAGTTTTGAAGGCTGTGCAGTTAGTCTGAATGCACCATTTCCTTCACATCTCTCAAGTGGGAAATCACTAGAGATCTAACCAGTGATTTAGGGCTCATCCGTGCTGGAGAGAAGCTTCAATGGTTCATTAATGAAGGCTGATTCCCACTCCTGTTGCCTTTGCTTCTGGTTTTAACATAGGCTTCCTATCTGTGTGGCTGTCACAGGCATCACACAAGCACAGAGACGGCAGTTGAGAAACCAGAAAGTTATTTTTCAATTACATATAGGCAGCCTCACTCATTATACAAAAAAATAAATTACTACTGCTACTACTAATAAAATAATGTAACCTTCTCATACCACCCAAGTGACTCGGATGCATTGTTTCTAAGTCATTGTCAGTATATGAACCTGTGCTCTAGAGCCCGGGAGCTGCAACTACTGAACCCACGTGCCCTAGGGCCCTTGTTCTGCAGGAGAAGCCAGCACAATGGAAAGGCTGCGCACCACAGCTGGAGAGTAGGCCCATTCTCCTCAACTAGAGCAAAGCCCTCCAAGTAACGAAGACCCAGTACTGCCAATAAGTGAATAAATAAATACAACTATACTGAAAAATGGTGAAATCTGAATAATTTTTGTAGTCTAGTTAATAGTATTTCCCCAAAGTTAATGTCTAAGTTTTGAGAAATAGATCATGTTAACTAGTGCGTTGGGGTTTCCCTGGTGACTCAGCAGCAAAGTGTTTGCCTGCAGTGCAGGAGATGCAGGAGACTTGGGTTCAATTCCTCTGTCAGGAAGATTCCCTGGAGGAGGAAATAGCTACCCACTCCAGTGTTTTTGCTGGGAAAATCCCATAGACAGAGGAGCCTAGTGTGCTGCAGTTCATGGGGTCACAAAGAGTTGTACACAACTGAGTAACTGAGTGCAGAAACACACACATACACACACACACACACACACAAGTAATGCGTTAACATGAGAGAACACTAGATGAAGCATTGACAGGAACTCTTGTGCCATCTTTGTACCTTTTTCCAAATCTAAAATTATTCCAAAATAAAAAAGTAACCGAAAGAGAGTTGAGAGAGATGGCAAAGATGGTACTTCTTGATTTCTCTGCAGCTGTTGGGTTGTTGTTAAAAAAGAAATATAAAACCTAAAGTAAGATTAGCACTCAATAACAAATCCAAGCAACAGACACAGAAATTATAATAAGAACAATTTCCATCATTGTGTAAGTAAAAGACAGCTGACTGTTAGGCTGAGTTCATATAACCACTCATTTCCAAATTTCTCTGTTCTAGATCTCAAAGAATTAAAGCGGTTTAGAGTCCACAGTGTATACTAGTCATTATTCATAACAAGCATAACGTTTGGGGAGTATTTACAAACAAGAGAAAGTATAAAACTGACCCTATATGCAACCATTAAATAAAGATGTAATGTTTGTTGTATTCAAATTCAACTAAGAAAAGAATAAACTTTACATATTACAGAAGGAAATCCCTTTTATATGATCTTTCTGAGTTTCTTAACTGCTCTATGCTTCAGTTCCTTCATCTAAAGTCCCCCAAATCAGAGCTGATAATAAAAACCACTGGGTTCTAGGTTTGCTGAAAAGATTAACTGAAATAATGGAGAATCATTCCTTAGAGTAAGCAGTTATAAGAGTTTCCTTATCACTTAGAATCCCAGTGCTGTTGACACAAAAGCTATTGGTAAATAGAGTTGTAGATGGGAATGGGTATAAACTCTAAGGCCTAAAGCACTCTATGTGCCTTCTCAACACCATAAAACTTCTGTTAAACAAGGGGAGTTCCACAATGGCTCAAGCGGTAAAGAATCTGCCTGCAACGCAGGAGCCACGGGAGACAGGGGTTTGATCCCTGGGTCAGGAAGATCCGCTGGAGGAGAAAATGACAACCCACTCCAGTATTCTTGCCTGGAATTGCCTGGAGAATCCCATGGACAGAGGAGCCAGGTGGGCTACAGTCCACAGGGTCCCAAAGAGTCAGAAATGACTGAACACTCATACCTACTGTTAAACAGAAATGGCTACAGGTGGCAAGTCAATTTAAGTGAGTGGATGTTGCTAAGTCGCTTCAGTCGTGTTCAACTCTGTGCGACCCCATAGACGGCAGCACAATAGGCTCCCCCGTCCCCGGGATTCTCCAGGCAAGAACACTGGAGTGGGTTGCCATTAGAGCTGAACAAAATTCAGCATGCCTTCCAAATGGGGACTTCCTACTTAGTTTTCCATAATGTCTGTTTCAGCCTTCAGGTACTTAGTCAAGTTAATGGATGCTCACAATGCTATGCAAAATGTGCCAAGGTCAGCCCCAGCTGATAACTAAATAGATAACCTGCCTCATTCCTATTGCTTGGGCTGGGACAATTTGAAAAAGAATTTAGAGTTTGCAGACAATATATTCTCGCCAAATAAGAGGTGTTGTCGGTATCCTGCTTGGGAACTTCAACAACAGGTGTTTGACTTCTTGGATGGATGGACGAGCTTGGTCTTGGACGGCCCCTCTTCCCAGATTGGAGCCTTTAGGGTCCTCTCTTACCTCCTGAGGCAGTATCATAGCGTTTAAATTGGCAGACACGATGATGTCCCTCCCCAAGGTATCACTCTCTCTTTAGAAGGTAAAAGCCGTGCAGCCAGGATTAACTCGAGCACCCATGGGTGGGTTGGAAGAGGTATTGGGAAATGCAGCGGCTCCAATTCATCTCTCTCTTCCCTTGTTTTTGTTCCCAGATCGCCGCCTTGACACACTATCTGCTTAAACAATTCTGCCATCTAGTGGGCACGTCCCATCCTACCGCTTGTCCTTTTGGGCTTTCCCCGTTCTGGCGATGGGCTGGTTGATGGTCACCGTCAGAGCATGGGGCTCCAGTGGTAGGTAGTAGGTGGAGAAGTGGGGGAGGAAACAGTAACTCTCCTGTTAAGCGAAAATTCCCAAATCTTCAAAGACCTTCCAGTGCCCAAAAAATCTGGGATGAAAATCCTCCTGGGTTTCAACCATCTTCGAAGGCAGCCCCTTGTAAGCCCTGCCCCCTCCGTTAGCTGAAAGCTGAGTGTGCCCTGCTCTGGGCTCCATGCTGACTCTTTTGAAAAGGAAAGGTTATTTGTTCTTCTACAGATATACAGGGAAGATAGAGGATTACTTCTAACTCAACACTCTTTGCTGTCTAATGTAGTTTACCCATCTTAGATTTGAAAACTCTGATATTAATGAATTGTCATATTTTAATCATCAAGTTATGGTAATATGCTAATAAAAATATTATCATTAAGGCTGCCTATTACCATTGTGTGTTAGTCACCCAGTCGTGTCAAACTCTGCTACCCCATGGACTGTAGCCTGCCAGACCCCTCTGTTTATGGGGTTTTCCAGGCAAGAATACTGGAGTGGGTTGTGTTTCCTCTTTCAGGCGATCTTCCCAACCTGGGATCCAATCTGTGTCTCCTGCATCTCCTGCACTGACAGGCAGATTCTTTACCACTGAGCCACTTGGGAAGCCCTGGGATAAAATATCAAGTTGGAAAAATAATTATTTCCATGATTATGGAAGTATTTCTAGGATATTGATTTTAAAGGCAAGCAATGGAATGCTTATTTAAGAATAAAAATAGAATTTCATGACAGACCAAAATATTAGGATTGTTCACAATATTTCAAATAAGCATAGATTCAACAGGAAATTTTTGTTAATACATTTGTGTTACCATTAACTTGAGAGCAATTTGAACATTTTCCCCAAGAATCAGTACAGTGAGTGCTACAAAATAGAAAACTTCATGATATTTTTCTTGTCACAAACTAAATACTTGTCACTTGTGGAACATTTTATAAAGTACAAATTAGAAGATAATAATCTAGAAAATTATAATCATTTTCTCACTCTCCTAATTTAAATATTGACATTACATAATGTTTAGTAAACTTCTGATTTATTTTATTTTATTTTTTTGGTTGGGGGGTGGTTCTTGTTTTGTGTTTCTGCTGACTTTCCCTTATGGTTATCATTTCCTTATGTATTTTATAATTTTTATTGTGAGTTTGTCTTCAGTTGGTGTTCTATTATTGCTGCTATAATTTTTATCATATGTCTGTTTTTCCTTTGGAGGCTTATATACTCTGCATTATAGAACAGTCCTTGTGTTTGTTTTCACAGAATGCCCCAGAGGTTTTTCTTTTTCAAGGACTAGATAGTCCATTCATTTCTCCACTTAGGAATCATACACAACATGGATGTATAATTTTGGACTCTATACTTGAGGTTTTTATTTCTCATGGAAGATTTACATCTTCATTACCTGGTAAGCAATCTTAATTCTTTCCAGGCTGTTCTTTAAGAAAGAGGCAGCCCTTCCAGTCTGCTGGGTTTACCTCCCATCCTGGAGCTCATCCAACTACGTTTGATTGTCAGTATCCCAAGGACCAGAGCCTTCACTCATGAGCTCATGCTTGCCTGTGGTTACTCTCCTTCACTCTGAAACTAGGATTTTCTTGTCTTTCTTTGTAACTCATTTTTGTATAGTTACCCAAACAATGCTTTTATATTTGATGCAGCATTTTATGCATTTTCCTTAAGGGGACCTGGTTCATCTTGGGTCAGTCTGCCGTAGTGCTGGAACTCAATTCTTTCCCCGTCTGTATGTTTTTTCATACGGTTGAAAGTGGCACTCTTTGTTCTTACACCAAATTACTTCTTAAATAAGAGAGGAAAAAAAATGTCATGTCATTCAACCCCTTCCAAGCTTCAGGGGTCAGTATCTAAGTCCTGCTCCATCTGTCCTTCTACTTAGGCATATCCAGTACTGCCATCTGTTTCTAACATGTCTTATATTATGATGTCGTGACCATTGCTTTTTAACACTTATTAAGAACCACTAGGGTGTGAACGTACCAAAGTGTATAAATAATATACTTAATATTCTTATAAAGCCAGTCATTCGCCACACAATTATAGGGAATTACATTAAAACCCATGAACTCAATTTTTAGAGCTGGAAACTACCTTAAAAAATATTTCATTTGTAACCAACTTTTATAAATGAGAAAACCAAGGCCCTGAGAGTTCAAGCATAATTTCCTAAGGTCTCTGCAATACTTCCACCAAAATAGCACCAAGGCCTTGAGTCTGCTGTTCAGAATTAACCTAATCTTCGAATGTCAAAATGAGTATCTTTAATTAAACTGATTAATCTCTTTATTCAACATTAATAATACAATTTAAAGCATTTATTTGGACATGTAGACAGTTGTCTATGCAATGTCTGAAATCTTTGTGTTAATTTTCTTACTTTATAGAGTTCACTTATGATACACTTGGTTCAAACAATTTCGTCATTTTCTTTTTCAAAATTTCAACATGATTAATGAAAACAACTAAATGCTAACAGTCTTTATGAACAAATGCATGCCATTTTACATGTGTATCTGTAAATGTTTCATTAACATTTTACTATTTGATTGAAACTTCTGACTGTATGAATCACATAAACTTTCATTCTCTCCTGGTACTCTTGATTTTACTTTGTATAATCCGTGTTTCTTTTTATTCTCTGTTGATTCTGATACAGATTTTATGAAGATGGTGTGACAAGCCAAGTATATGTTGCTTAAGTGTTTACTTTCACACCCCTTGCCCTGCCTCAAAGGGTTCTTGTATCTTGTGAGAAGTTTTCTGTTCACAAGGATTTCAGGATAACATTTTATCTTTCCCCCAAGAGACTCTAACTCTGGACCAAAGTAGTAACTCTGTACACATTTCCCTAATATGTCAGTTCTACAAAGTTAATATTAGCAACAAGGTTTAAATAGATTGATTCTTAATTCTGAGTATCTGAAAAGAATACATAAACAATGATTTTCCCAAGGGCTGATGCTAATGCTGGGCTAGGATGACAATCTAAAATTCATTTGGTATTTAAATTAGGGCAGATATTAGTTTCCCACCCCCCAAACACATAACCCCTTGGCACGCATTTTGAATTTACACTCATTCAAGAGGTGATGTTTAGGATGTTGTGCTTTTTTTCCACAACTGGCACAGACAGTAGATAACTAATATGTGAAAAGGCACATGGATATTAAAATGCTACAGGAGGTCTGGCTCTCCGAGGCTTGGTTTTAGAAAGCAGTGTGCACCAAATGTTTCAGGGAAAAGCATAAAATCTACATTATGTACCTAATTGTGCTGTATTGCTTCACAGAGCTGGGGATTTTTTTCTTCCCTGACCACAGCTGGTGATAATAATATGCCCCGGAGCATGAAAGAATCAAGCACCCTGAATATAAGGCTGCTCCTTACTGTGTGTTTTTTTTTTGAAAGGGTGGGGAAAGATGTTAGCTTCAAAACTTTCTATATACACCAATGATAGCACCCTCAGTTTAACAGAGTCTATGGCTGTGGGCTAAAATACTGACCAGATTTAGCCAGTATTGTGAGGAAATGAACTGGAGAAGAAGGAACATAGCAGTCAAGTATATATCATTGCAGATCTGGGTAGGGGACAAACTGTATTTATAAGAGGGTACCACTGGGATTCCAAAAAAGTCCCTGGTATTAATGAAGAGCCTACCTTGTTAAAACATGTCACGGAATTGAGCTGGTCCCAACAGGCCATTCTTCTCTCCTTATGTCAGAAGCTGGCCATACAAAGTGGGGAGGAGAGGAGTAAAAAGTGTTCAAATGGAGTAGTCATGTTGTGCCTTTCAAAACTGACACCACCATCACCCAAGTAAAACGAAAGCAGAGCCTTCCAGCCTTGCTCCCTGCTACATCCTTACCTAGAAATAAAGTATTTCTATAAGAACAAGGAAAAAACTCTCCAGACGTGGTATCTGTTGCACCTTATACAGAATAGTTTTTGGATGTTAAAATGTTTGGAGTCACCCTCTCAATTTTTTCTTCCTTTTACCACATCTACAAGGGATGTCAAACTTTAAGAGTAAATCACATTCCATGTACCACAGTTCAATTTTCTATAAGATAACTAACACCTGTCTCCAAAAAGGAATTGGATTATTTTAAAATCAGATTTTATTATACTTATTCTTTTCTTTAAAAATTTTGTCTTTTATATGTTAAATCATTATTATGCAAAATTATATTTAGGTAAATACGCAACTCCTAAGAATTCAAATTTTTTTTATCTCTGCCCACTTAATAATAGATGGAATATGAGTAGTTTCTTTTTTTATTGGATGATTCTATTTATATAGCATCTAATGACATTTTAGAAATGATAAGAAACAGATAAGTGACTTCCAGGAGTTAGAGAGAGTAGGGGTTGAGGATGAGTTGTTTCTTATTTTGAAGTAAGAGAGAATGTTGCAGAGAAAATAAATGACTTTATTTTTTCAACATAACAACTTTGTCCAAAAAATTTACCAACTTTGCAATATTTGAACCACATGGTCATAAAGCCAGCATGGTAGACAGAGGTCCTGCTTGTCCTCCTGAAATAATTTTTTTCCCTGTCATCAGCTTTTATGTTCCTATTGCTCTTTCCCACTCTTTCTTTTTTTCCTTTTTCTCTGCATTCTCTCATTCTCCTGTATCAGCATCTTCAATTTGCATTTCTTTTTTTTTTAATTTAAAAACTTACTATCAATGCAGTGTAGATTAGAACGTGAACTGTACTGTAAACTGACTTTTAATACTGCCATCTAATGGTGTCCACGATGTTGGACCTCTTCCATAATTCACTGCACATATTTAATGAAAGAAAGAGCTTCCCAGATGGCTCAGCCGTAAAGAAGTGCTTTACGGCTGCAACGCAGGAAACACAAGAGACATGGGTTTCATCCCTGGGTCAGGAAGATCCCTTGGAGGAGGCAATGGCAACCCACTCCAGGATTCTTGCCTGAAAAATCCTGTGGACAGAGACGCTTGGTGGGCTACAGTCCAGAGTCTCAAAGAGTCAGACACGACTGAGCACAGCACAGCACAGCAACAGAAGAACAAGTTATTAATTAAAAGGCAATTCTCAGACTTGAAGAATTTTTTGGGGGAAAAAATATTTTATATAATACAGAGAATGAACACAGTTAAAATCAGTTTTCATGTTTTAAGCCATTTGCATATTAAAATAGTAGATTCTTAGAGCTGATTTTAATATCAGAGAGATTAAACCAGGACATTTATTTCTGTAGCTTGTACTCTAATAATTTCTCCCTGCTGCTGCTACTGCTGCTGCTGCTGCTGCTGCTGCTAAGTCACTTCAGTCGTGTCTGACTCTGTGAAACCCCGCAGATGGCAGCCCCATAGCCAAAGACTTTCAGTAATTATCAACCTACCTATTAGTCTGATAATTCACAAGTAGCATACAGATTCATTTTCTTCATTTGTGTATGTTTTCTGAGGTTTTACACTGGAGCTGGCCAAGACCCCTGGGTATTTCCTTTTAAAAGACAAGCATACATCCCTTTTAGTGCTTCTATCACACTCATAGGAAGTGGTTATCTTCATGGAAAGTGAAAGTGATAGTTGCCCAAGCGGGTCCATCTCTTTGTGACCCCATGGACTGTGGCCCACCAGGCTTCTGTGTCCAGGGAATTCTCCAGGCAAGAATACTGGAGTGGGTAGCCAGCCCCTTCTCTGGGGATTTTCCCAACCCAGGAGTCGAACCCAGGTCTCCTGCATTGCAGGCAGATTCTTTACCATCTGAGTCACATCTGTATGGAGGGAGAATGGAAAAGCACTCTGATTAGCTCTAGCTCTAGTTTTAGTTTCTTCCAGTTCTATAGATGCTCTGGGAATTCTTTTGGTGGAGGAATTTACTTTCTGAACTTCAGTTTTCTTAGCTTTTAGTTGAAAGAGTAGAGTAGTTTATTTCTAAGGTACCCCATTGCTTCAAAAGCATGTCATTTTTGTGTCATATCCATCTAGGACACATGTAGGAACATAGTTTAATTCAACAACATGGGCCAAAAGTCTTTACAGTCGTAGCTCTGTTCCTGAAACCATCTGATGAGCGAGAGGTAGAAAATAGTGGCTAGGTAAATAAATTGTAGCTAGCTATTAAGAACACTCTTATCCCCACGTTGCTAATCCAGTCTATCACATTATCTGGAAAATAAGCCATTGCAAGATGGTTTTTTTAAACACAAAGTAAGAGAATGTACACAGAATTAAGATTAAAATAATACTTGAGATAATATATTTTATCTTTGTATTTTGTATGTATGTTGTATCTACATAATAGGCATGGAGATACAAAGAAGCATATTAATTATCCTGACATAGTACATTTTAGGTGTAGTAGAGCTTTACCCTAAGTCACTATCAATGTAAAATAGCAGAGAGAAGAGTAAAACAGTATATGGTCAAAACAAGAATACAGTAGTAACAAACTAAAATTAGGATTACAGAACCTCATTAAATCAGGTGGAGACAGGTTTGATCAGACAGGTCTAATGCACAAAGAATAGCAGTGCTTGGAACACTACTGACAAAAATCACCACAATTTTAATCAAACTCCTAATTAAGAGGCTTCCATTAAGAAATGAATGTAATACTTCTGGAACTATCTCATAAGGTTCATGATTTCAGAAATTTTAAATATGTAAGATTATCTCTTAAAGCAATTTAATGTTTTCAATTAATCACTCTACTTACTAAGAAGGCAAAAGGGAAGAAATGTCCAGTTATAAAAATTTTTACCCAAGGAGAATATAGGTTTCAGGGAAATTTTGGTTTTGTTTAAAAAAAAAAAAGCCTAGTGACTGTGAAGATGGTAGAAAACAGCTAGGAAAGTTTGAGTTCAAAATTAGAAATAAGTTCACAAACTCCCATGCTTTCTCTCCCTTCTTTTTTCCTTCCTTCCTTCTCTTTTCTTTCTCTTGTTTTCCTTTAATTTTCAATAATTTTCAGTTATGTTAGACAGGTCTTAAGAAAACAAAAAGTGAGAAAGAGCCCTTCATTTGTTCTTTTCTACCAGGAAGTATCTAAGAATCAGCTGGGAAAAAAAATAATCCATCAGTCCACAGTCATATATACATCATAAATTCTCAAGAATTTATAGTGAAATAAGAACGTTTACTGCCTGTCTGGATGTGTTTCCCAGAAACAGAGAAACCAACATCTAACTCAGAGTGCTAGAAGTGTTATCTGATACTACAGACGAAAAAGCGGTACCTTTCATAAACACACAAGTAATAAAATCCTTGAGTAAGTCCTGAAGGGAGAAACAAGAGCCAGGGGCTACAAATCATTAAGAAGATTTAGATTATAAACCAGAGCCTGATCTGCATACCTAGAGAAGAAAGAGTCCTAGACTGGGAAGATTAAAGTATCTCAGAATTTGGCAGTCATTAAAAGCACGATTTTGAGTTCTTTGGGATTTTGTGTGTCCTATTGTGCTTTTCGGACCTAGATTAGTCTAGTTACTCAGAACACAGCAGTATAGCTTTGCACTAACGTTGCCCTGTGGCTTAATTTCCCAATTAAACTTAAACAAATTTCTCAAATGCTCATAAAACCCTTGGTGGCAAGATCAGTGCACCTGAATATTTAATTATTTGAATGTCAGTCTAAGACATAGATAATTGGCAGCTAATAGAAAATGCCTAAAACCTGAAAACAAAAGACTCTTCCATGATTGATCAGGATTATCCTATGGTTATCCTAAGGAAGTGAAAAAATAGTAGAAAACTGGGGAAATATAAGAAATAATTAAGACAGTGGAAAAAAGATCCTTGAATTGTAATATTATCCTAGCAGCGGAACTTTGGCTGCGGTTGGATGATAGAATGAATATTAACAGACTATCTATGCATATCACCAGATGAAGTGATTGTTTTTCACAAAATGCCAGGTGGAGCCTAGTTGAAAATATGCTTGTCTTCTTTGACTCTAATATTTCAACATAAGTAAATATGAAGCTCAGCAAAATAAATATATGTATCAGACAACATTTAACAAAATAAAATTAATCTAGTGACCCTCATAAATCAACTTAATTATATACCTAGTGAAATGGCTGGAGACTTGGCTGGAAGGTGATAGACCAGAGGTGGTGGTAAAAGAGTTATTGAGCTCAGGAGGGGTCCCAGTGGGAAGCCCAGGGAATTAGTACTGGGCTCAGTCTTACTTTACATCTTAATTACTGATTTCAAAGAAAGGCTAAACTGCACATTAACTAATTTGCAGATGGTACTAAACTGGCAAACACTGGGAATTGCAGATTAAAAATCCAAAGGGATTTTAAGCAGTTAGACATAGGAATCAGTACCATCCAATCCTTTCAGTAATAATAACAATGATCATGATGGTGATGAAACAAAAACTATGGTTGAATTCTTTTGTGGGAACATCGTGGAGAAAGATGTGAAAGAAAATATTTTTCTTCAAAGCACCTACTCAGGAAACCTAATGTGCAGAAGCGTTGATAGAACAAACACTGCATCAGATGAAGCAGAAAGGACAGGAATAAGGGATCCAAAAAATACTACGAATGTATATTTCCTGGCCCAATTCTCTTCATGCAGCTGAGAAACATGACCTATCACCCCATTATCCCATGTGTGCATACACTTCCTACCACTTGACTCCTCAAGTAACAACCTCTAATCCTTACTCTTCATATTTATAGTCATCTTGGAACCTAGGGATTCTTCAATTTGAGATTCTAAACCATGCTATGTCTGTGAGAATTAACAGACGCTGTGATCAGCATCCGTGTTTGCCTCTCATCTTTTTCAAACACAAATGGGAGAAGGCTGAGGTGGGGTAGGATAAAGGGCAAAAAGAATACACTCATAGCATCTGAGTAGGAAAAACTATTATCGATAAAAGAAATTTTTTTTAAGTCTGAAAGCCAGAAAGGAAGGAAATGTGTTTTGAAATGAAACATTGGGTAAAGTCAGCCTAGAAGACACGACCAAGGAGTGAAGAATATTGTTTAATGGACCTTCCAAGTGACTCTGGGTTCAGAAGCAGCCAATGACCAAGTAAAGGAAAGAGAAATGAAGTTGAAAGGGGAGTCAAGAAAGGTCTTTTATGGGACTATTGTGCCAGTCCATGCACCCACCCCATCCCCACATCCAAGTCAGAGCTCAGATAGTTGGCATTCCCTCCAGGAAAAGTATCGCAGGGCTAATGTCTAAGGAAACTGAACCAAGGCATAAGAGAACAGATTCCAATATGGATGTTGCTTTTCCAACCACTGAAAGTCCTCATCATTCTGGAATTTGGAGAGCTGGAGGAAGGCAACTCATTCTCCGTCCATTTCTTCTCAAGTGAAACCTTTTCAGCCCTGGGGCTACTAGAGCAGTCTTGTTGAGGAGGGAAAAGGGGAAGACATGCGGTCACCATGCCCTCCTACACCACAGAAGGACAGAACTGTTGATATGTGCAGACTTGAGTAGAGACCAAATCACCCCTTGGGCTGAATCAGTCCCACACAGGGTTGCCAATTATAATTCCCCTGCCAGGAGAAACTTCCACTAAGAAATACAATAGCAGGGGAAACTCACCACCCCCTTTTTTTCAATGTCAGGCCTGAAGGAATAGCCAAGCATCATCAGATGTATAAGGAAACTGTATGCAAACCAATAATAAGGAAGAGAATAATAAGCAGAACACAGACCCTGGAGAAATAAAGATCTGTCAGTTAGGTCACTCAGTCATGTCCGACTCTTCACGAGCCCATGGACCACAGCATGCCACACTTCCCTGTCCATCACCAACTCCAGGAGTCTGCTCAAACTCATGCCCATTGAGTCAGTAATGCCATCCAACCATCTCATCCTCTGTCATCCCCTTCTCCTCCTGCCCTCAATTTTCCCCAGTATCAGGGTCTTTTCAAATGAGTCAGCTCTTCGCATCAGGTGGCCAAACTATTGGAGTTTCAACTTCAACATCAGTCCTGCCAATGAACACTCAGGACTGATTTCCTTTAGAATGGACTGGTTGGATCTCCTCACAGTCCAAGGGACTCTCAAGAGTCTTCTCCACAGTTCAAAAGCATCAATTCTTTTGTGCTCAGCTTTCTTGACAGTCCAACTCTCACATCCATACATGACCACTGGAAAAACCATAGCCTTGACTAGACAGACCTTTGCTGACAAAGTAATGTCTTTGCTTTTTAATATGCTGTCTAGGTTGGTCATAGAGTATTCCCTCGTGGCTCAGATGGTAAAGCATCTGCCCACAACTCGGGAGACCCGGGTTCGATCCCTGGGTTGGGAAGATCTCCTGGAGAAGGAAATGGCAACCCACTCCAGTAGTCTTGCCTGGAGAATCCCATGGATGGAGGAGCCTGGTAGGCTACAGTCCATGGGATCGCAAAGAGTCCGACACGACTGAGTGACTTCACTTTCACTTTCCTTCCAAGGAGTAAGTGTCTTGTAATTTCATGGCTGCAATCACAATCTGCAGTGATTTTGAAGCTTAAAAAAATTAAGTTAGCCACTGTTTCCACTGTTTCCCCATCTATTTCCCATGAAGTGATGGGACCGGATGCCATGATCTTAGTTTTCTGAATGATGAGCTTCAAGCCAACTTTTTCACTCTCCTCTTTCACTTTCATCAAGAGGCTCTTTAGTTCTTCACTTTCTGCCATAAGGGTGGTGTCATCAGCATATCTGAGGTTATTGATATTTCTCCCAGCAATCTTGATCTTCAGAAGACCTTTAATATTTTTAGAGATCAGGACCTAATATCTGCTTAAGAATGAGGGAAAAATAAGATATAATAAATACAACCAACATGAGTTAAAAAGAAAGGCAATTAAAAAATATCAAAGGAAACAAACAAAAAACCCTGATCATGAATTCATGAAATGTATTTAATGTGATATGAACTTAAATTTTTTAAAAATTTTTAATTTATTGTTCATGCCACATGGCATGTAGGATCCAAGTTCCCCAACCAGGGATCAAACCAGCACCCCTGCATTGGAAGCACAAACACCTAGATCACCAGGGAAGTCCCAACATGAACTTAATAATTGATGAAGTATTTAAAAGGATAACTGAGTTGACTTTCACTTTAAAAACGTTTCTTAGGGCGACCAAGAGGTGAAGGCATTGGACCTACAGAGATGAAACTGACTGAGCACACAGTCTGGCTTGGCACTGAATGGTATGGGTATTGTCAGATAAGTGTAAAGACTGGTTACTGATTTTCAGATTTTTATCATCAGTGTGTTCTCAAAACACGAGACCTGGTTGAGGTTATTGGAGAGGTTGTAAATATTAACCAAAATAAATTCAAAGTAAAAATAAAGATGCAGGTCAGACTTTTATGAGAAGGAAAATTTGTGGAGGAGAAAGGCCAGGGCACCGATTGCCTTATCTCACAAAGAAAGAGTCAAGAGTATTGTTCAAAGTTGATGAAAAGATAAAGAGAATATTATTATTAAGTTACAAGTTAAGTTTAAAGAAAAGAAACTAAATGATGTAAAAACAGCAAATCAAGGAAAAAAGAATAGTACAAGATAAATCCTCTTATATTAAGAAGTCAAAAGATAGTTTTGACAATTTATTAGTCAGGAAATAGGGGCAGATGTGTATCATTTAGAGTTATAAAGGTAATTGTCACCACAAACTAAAAGAGACAGTAGAAGAGTTTACTTTCAAGGAGTAGAATTGGGGGCAAAGATCGTAAGTTCTTTTTGCTGTATTTGATATAACTCATATACATGTATTTTTCCCACTAAAAATAATGTCCATCATACTTCATCAATAGTACTTTATTTGTTTAAAAGCGTATAAAAATCAAATAATAGAATAGCATTAAGCACTGCTAGCAGATATCATTTTTGATTAGACAAATAGCTGACTTACACAAAATTTGAGAAATGGTATCTATAGACATCATAGAACGATAGCCACAGATGAAAGAACACGGACACATGTGCTTATGTCTAGGCAGTAATGATCACTTCAGTTAATCTCTCTTCCTGTATCTCCTTTTTTGATTTGATTTGATGTATAAGAGTCAGATACGACTGAGCGACTTCACTTTCACTTTTCACTTTCATGCTTTGGAGAAGGAAATGGTAACCCACTCCAGTACTCTTGCCTGGAGAATCCCAGGGACAGTGGAGCCTGGTGGGCTGCCGTCTATGGGGTCGCACAGAGTTGGACACGACTGAAGTGACTTAGCAGCAGCAGGAATAACATGTGCTCAGTAGTGTCCGACTCTTTGTGACTCCATGAACTGCAGTGCACCAGGTTCCTCTGTCCATAGGATTTCCCAGGCAAGAATACTGGAGTAGGTTGCCATTTCCTTCTCCAGGTAGCACAGTGGTAAAGAATTCGCTTGGCAATGCAGGGCACATAAGAAACGCAGGTTCAATCCCTTTGTCAGGAAGTTCCCCTAGAGTCGGAAATGGCAACCCACTCCAGTATTCTTGCCTGGAAAATTCCATGGACAAAGGAGCCTGGTGAGTTATAGACCATGGGGTCGCAAAGAATCAGACAACTGAGCAGACATAAACAGTGAAATATCTCCTTTAGGCATTATGTATATTTCACGGACATACATTGTCACATTCTACAAACATTAAGGAAGTCTTTCTGCCTACAAAATACAGATTCCTTAACAGGGATCTTCATAATTTGGTGGCTATTATGCTTACCTGCCTCATCTCACAGTGTTCAATAACACACAAGTTCTCTGTCCCAGTCAAGTTAAACGACACACACTCCTTAGAGATGCTATGTGCCTTATCCTTCCATCTGTGCTACTCCACTAAGCTGAAACACCCTGCCCCACCCTCTCCATCAAACAAATCCCCCCCATCCATCAAGATACTGCTCAAGCCCTGCCTCTTCCATGGAGCCGACCACCCCACCCTAAAGGATGGGACTCTGCACTGTAATTGCACCATTCACCTTCTTCACCAGTTTTTCTCCACCTTTCCTTCCTGATCATCCTTTTTTCTTCTTCATGACAAACATTTCCAGCTCATCCACTATGGAAAGATTAATTTGAAAACTGGTCATGGAGCGTCAGTCTCTTCTATTGCTATTGAGTTTTCCAATTTTTTTTAGGGGGGGAGTGGGGCCAGAAAATTGGTCTCACTAGCCTTAATATAAGCTCTATGAGGATAAAAGACTGCCTTTTATACTTTTTTATACCTCTCACAATGCTTAGGACTGTGTCTCAACAAACTAGACTCTTAATGAAAAATTTTGATTAACTGGATCAGTGTATGATAACTTGCTTTTATAACTCTTTAAATAGACTGAGGACATTTAACTTTTAATGTAATTGACCTTAAATCGTGAAGTGTGGGTTTTAACAGACAGTGTAGCATAAAACTAAAAATTGAAAGAATATAGAGACTGATTTCATTCCTAACTCCATCACTTCCTAGCCTTGTTACCTGGGATCATTTACCTAATCTAGCTTTGCCACAGCTTTGTCATTGATAAAATGTGGCTAACAAAATATCTGAAACACTTCCTAGTGTCCTCATAAGGATCTCGTGACACATGCAGTTTTCAGGATTGTGCCTAATATGCAGCAAGTGTCCAAAAAACTTCAGCTACTTTGTTATTTTCAGCACAAAAGAATCTCAAAACTTCCATTGCTTAACTCTTCACAGGTATGTTTCACTCACACAAAGTCCACTGTAGGTCAAGTGGGAGGAAGAGGTACACAGGAGGCTCTGCTCCATAGAGGCACTCAGGTGCCTAGCCCAGTGGACCCTACCTGAGAGGCGTTCAGGGACCACAGCAGTGGAGAAAACAGCTGGGGTGGAGGGCTGGACCTTTTCCTTTGGACCAATAAGCAACACATGTCACAGCTGCCCAACTGCAACAACAGCAACGGACTGGAAAATGTGTGGGAGGATATTAAATGATTAGTAGACCTCCTGTGTCAGCCACAGATCCATGGAGAGAGAATGACAGCAAGTAGAGGTTCAGTCTAAACACTAGAAAGTCATAAGCTTTTCTTGCATCAGCTTTCAGAAATAAACACTTCTGAAACTATGCTACTGAATTAAATACTTGCATGTAAGACCTGATGCGAAGAGCTGACTCATTGGACAGGACTTTGATTCTGGGAAAGATTGAGGGCAGGAGGGGAAGGGGTGACAGGATGAGCTGGTTGGATGACATTACTGACTCAGTGGACATGAATTTGAGCAAACTCAGGAAAACAGTGAAGGACAGGGAGGCCTGGTGTGCTGCAGTTCATGGGGTCACAATGAGTTGGCCACAACTTAACAACTGAACAATAATAGCAATTGTTGGTCTGACTTCTGAAAATTAGTATCTCCAACAAATCTGATTGCTACTTTTCATGTTTTTAATAAATGTTTCAAACTTATTCAGAGATCAGAGCTAGAAGAGATCTTGTTTTTAAAACAAAAAGTCCATCTTACCTTTAGCCATTATGAAAAGTGAGAGTGTTAGTCACTCAGTTCAACTCTGTGACCCCATGAACTGTAGCCTGCCAGGCTTCTCTCTCCATGGGATTCTCCAGGCAAGAATACTGGAGTGGGTTGAGATTTCCTTCTCCAGGGGATCTTCCCAACCCAGGGATCAAACCCTGGTCTCCTGCATTGCAGATCTTTACCATCTGACCAAACGAGGGAAGTCCTTAGCCATTATATTTAGAGTGTGTATGCTGAAGCTTTTTTTCACTAAAGCTGCACTTCTTATTTTCTGCCAGCAAGGGGAGTTGTAAGAACTCTTAAGTTTCCCCACTATGATCTAAAATGAGAATCTAAAAGGGAATGAAAACATGATAGATTTAAATGAATTACTTCTGGAAGCCATCAGGGTTCCCTGAAGAAGGGCAACAATATCTTGGAATGCTTTTGAATATTACATCCCATAGAGTAGCAAAGCACACTTTTAAAAAAACCTTTGTTGTGTAAAGAGCCTCCTAAAATTTTTCTCTAGTTTTGTTTTGTTTTTCCTAAATAAAATTCATGACTGTGGACCCACTCACTGTTTTTGCACAATCTCCTGTGTATTTCTGAGGTAGAAATACCTTACCTTTATATGAAGCCATAAGTCCCGATTCCAGGAGGGGAGATGGAGCCCTTCCCTCTCATGTTCTTCAGACTTCCTTCTGCTTTCCCAGCACTGACTTCTGATGTCACAACTGCAGTCTAGCTGATTAGTCATCAAAGCCCATACTCCGTGATTAAGAGGTGAACACCTTATCCTACATGGTGAACTTCCTGTCACTTAAGTCAGGAGTTTTAATGGAAAAGATCTGTCTCCTAGCTCAAGAGAGACGGTATCTGAATTGTATGTACGTTTCACTTTTTTTGTTAATTAAATGTGAAAGTGTGAGTGATATGAAGAAAGATCAAACTGGAGTAGAGAAAGGAGATATTAATAAAATCTGCATCTATATTAAGAATTATTTTATTGTGCTTTTCTTTTCACTTTTCTGTCTTACTTTTTTCCTGTTAATCAGTTTGTGCAATTAACTCAAATGATTCAAATCAGAAAATCAGCATTTTCTGTTTTTCTTCACATGACAGAGTACTTACTTAACTCTTTGTCAATTTTATTCAAATGCTTTCCTAAGCGTCCTATCTCACTTGGTCTCTATAGCCATAAGCTATATACCTGATGTAGACCTTGGCATATTGTTCATGTTTTCATGTGGAACAAGTTTAATGTCCACAGTGGGCTATGGGATTTATCTAATTTGTTGCATAACTATATATGGAAATGTCTTTATGCTAGAATTACAAAAAGTTATGTTCCATTATTCAGAATTTAAAACTCTATTTTCAAAAAAAAGCTCAACAGATTAAATAACTGTATTCTATCATATAGAGATTTGGTGAAAAATTATCAAATTAATTCTACTTACTAACATGTTTACTCAGTAATTGTTATTTTTAATTGGAATTTGCCACAACTTCCCTGCTTTATGTTAAAAGGTACACTTAAAATACTTTCTGCTAAGAATGAAGCTTTATGATAAGCACATGAATTAAAAAAAAAAAAAGAGAGGATGAGGCTTTCCTGGTGGCTCATTGTTAAAGAACCTGCCTGCCAATGAAGGAGACATGGGTTCCATCCCTGGGCCAGGAAGATCCACATACCACGGGGCAACTAAGCCTGCCTGCCACTGTTACTGAGCACTCGTGCCCTAGAGCCCATGTTCTACAACCAGAGGGACCAGCGCAGTAAAAAAGCCTGCACGCTGCAACTAGGAAGTAGCCCCCGCTCATCAAAACTAGAGAGAAGTCCATGCAGCAAGGAAGACCCAGCATAGTCAAAATAAATAAATAAAAATAAAATTATTAAAAATTAAATAATTAAAATAAAAACAAAATGAGTAAATGCCAAGCATTTAAAAAAAAAAAAAGAGTACCTTAGACCAGAGTCTCCTGAAAGTTTAAATAGTCCCCATTAGAGGTAAATAGCTTCTGCAAGGTGGGGTCTCCTATTCATATGCTGAAGCCTAAAATATCCAAAACTGCCTGACACTTTTTCCCTCTCAGATTCTCCCTGTGGCATCAGGAGTATCTGTTCTGCCTCTGACCACATTTCTCCTTGCCAGTCCCGCTTCCCCAGTCCCCAACGCACATCCAAACACAAACCTCCATTCAACTTCTCACAAATCATTCTTTGACATTCTTTCTAAAATACCTATGAGGCTTCCCAGGTGGCGCTAGTGGTAAAGAATCCACCAGCCAATGCAGGAGCCACCAGAGATGGGGGTTTGATCCCTGGGTTGGGAAGATGCCCTGGAGAAGAAAACAGCAAGCCACTCCAGCATTCTTGCCTGGAAAAGCCCTTGGACAGAGGAGCCTGGCGGGCTGCAGTCCATGCTAAGTCACTTCAGTCGTGTCTGACTCTGTGCGACCCCATAGATGGCAGCCCACCAGGCTCCCCCATCCCTGGGATTCTCCAGGCAAAAACACTGGACTGAGTTGCCATTTCCTTCTCTGATGCATGACAGTGAAGAGTGAAAGTGAAGTCGCTCAGTCCTATCCGACTCTTAGCGACCCCATGGACTGCAGCCTACCAGGCTCCTCCATCCATGGGATTCTCCAGGCAAGAGTACTGAAGTGGGGTGTCATTGCAGTCCATGGAGCTTCAAAACAGTTGGGCACAAATGAGCCTATGCACACTCATATATCTAAATTAAAGAGAAGGAAGAGGAGGAGGAAGATAAAAAGGATGAGGAGGACAAAGAGAAGAAGGAGGAGAAAGAGGAGGAATGAGGAAGGGGAAGAAAAGAATCTTCACACATAACCACCCATAGGAGTGGCGTAGAGACCCCCCTGATATGCTGTGACTTGGTCTGTTTCCGTCACTGCTGATGGCCTCTGCTGATATGCTGTCTCAGTATAAATTCTGTCTGTGGTTTTTCTGAGATGCCATGCAGCTCTGAGTCTTGCTCACCTTTAAGAACCCGCTCATAGAGTAGTACAGAACATCTTCCTCTGGCCCTTCTCCCTGATAAGCACCATCTTTGTTGTGTCATGGCCTCTTGGCCAACTTGACTCTTCTGTTTCCTCTTTTGAACTCTGTTTTCCTTTGTATGGAGCCACGGGAACCACTGAGGTCTTCTAAGTGTTATGGAGTTTAGGGCTAAAAGGGAAGTGGAGCTGTTAGTCACTTAGCCGTGTCCAACTCTTTGCGACTCCATGGACTGTAGCCCACCAGACTCTTCTGTCCATGGAATTCTCCAGGAAAGAAAAATGGAGTGGGTTGCCATTCCCTTATCCAGGGGATCTTCCCGACCCAGGGATTGAACCCTGGTCTCCTGCCTTGCAGGCAGATTCTTTACCATCTGAGCCACCAGGGAAGCCCAGGGAACAGAGCTGGATACACTTTTTTTCAACAGAAACACTACGCATGCTAGCATGGTCTGCACCAGCAAGCTTTGAACCTCCTAGTCTCTCTGGAAGAAGAGAAGTCACTAGTGTCATGGATGCTACATCTATAATTCCAGGGGATGCTGAACTCCTTCACCAGATTCTATTTCACTTGACCAAAAACCAAGATGATGGGACCAAATATTCTACACTTCAGTAAGCATCCATCCAGGGAGGAGGTACCAATTTCCCCCTCCATAGACATCCCTATTGTCTACAATTCTATGGGATACTTCCTGTCACTTGGGTAGGAGAACCTGTCCTCTTCCTTCATGGGTGGGAATGTAAAACCATTCATCACTACCACCAAACTCCCCTAAAAGTCCACCTCCCCAGAGGCCTCCCCTTTTCAGTTTCCTCTCCCACTCTGGAAGTAAAGAATGGTGATGTCTCAGGTGGTGGTGTTGACTCTGCTGCATTTAGAAGCACTGGGGCTGGGAGGGAGGACCAGTTGCTTTCATGTCTGTTTACGATGTGAGTCTTGAGTTCCCTTTGTTATCATTTGTGGATTCCTGTCTTACTTCTATAGCAACAGAAAAATTCCATGCATTCAGTACTGCATTTAATTATTTTGACAGTTCTGCAAGGTGCGGAGTCTAAATATTCCACATGAGAAAGTAAAGGGACAATGAGCTTATATAAAAATCACGCAGCTAGGAAACAGTGGACTCCAGATCTGCCTGACTCCAAAGCCCACACTTTTCCTCCACCTCAGTAACACCTTGAGTAAGTGAGTCAGTACCTCTGGACCCCACTTTCATGTGTGCAGAGCTATGAGGATAACTGGATATTTCTTGCCAATCCTTCAATCAAAAATAGTTTTCTATTACACAGAAGCATTTTATTAGATATTTAAAGCTTCACTTTATATCTTCATTTTCTCTTAATTGTTCAATACTCTTGAAACAAATATTAATAATAATTAGTGAGGACACTCAGCATGCACCAGGCACTGTGCTAAGCATGGGGGTTATAACACTGAGAAAACGAAGTCTCTATGCTCATGGAGTTTGTTTGCATTCTTGTGTGTGTGAGACTGTGTGTCAGATGATAAGGTAACATATATGCATGTATTTATATATGATTGATAGGTATTTATATATATTGATATATAGCAAATGTAGTATTTACCTAATACAGTTTCAGTTCAGTTCAGTCGCTCAGTCATGTCCGACTCTTTGTGACCCCGTGAGTTGCAGCTGCCAGGCCTCCCTGTCCATCACCGACTCCCAGAGCTCACCCAAACTCATGTCCATCGAGTCGGTGATCCCATCCAGCCATCTCATCCTCTGTCGTCCCCTTCTCCTCCTACCCCCGATTCCTCCCAGCATGAGAATCTTTTCAAATGAGTCAACTTTTGCCTGAGGTGGCCAAAGTATAGGAGTTTCAGCTTTAGCATCAGTCCTTCCAATGAACACTCAGGACTGATCTCCTTTAGAATGGACTGGTTGGATCTCCTTTCACTCCAAGGGACACTCAAGAGTCTTCTCCAATACTACAGTTCAAAAGCATCAATTCTTCAGTGCTCAGCTTTCTTGACAGTCCAACACTCACATCCATACATGGCCACTGGAAAAACCATAGCCTTGACTAGATGGACTTTTGTTGGCAAAGTAATGTTGCTTCTTTTGAATATGCTGTCTAGGTTGGTCATAACTTTCCTTCCAAGGAATAAGTGTCTTTTAATTTCATGGCTACAATCACCATCTGCAGTAATTTTAGAGCCCCCCAAAATAAAGTCTGACACTGTTTTCATTGTTTCCCCATCTATTTCCCATGAAGTGATGGGACCAGATGCCATGATCTTCATTTTTTTAATGTTGAGCTTTAAGCCAACTTTTTCACTGTCCTCTTTCACCTTCATTAAGAGGCTTTTTTTTCTGAAAGAGATGGGAATACCAGACCACCTGACCTGCCTCTTGAGAAACTTATATGCAGGTCAGGAAGCAACAGTTAGAACTGAACATGGAACAACAGACTGGTTCCAAATAGGAAAAGGAGTATGTCAAGGCTGTATATTGTCACCCTGCTTATTTAACTTATATGCAGAGTACATTATGAGAAACGCTGGGCTGGAAGACACACAAGCTGGAATCAAGATTGCTGGGAGAAATATCAATAACTTCAGATATGCAGATGACACCACCCTTACAGCAGAAAGTGAAGAGGAACTAAAAAGCCTCTTGATGAAAGTGAAAGAGGAGAGTGAAAAAGTTGGGTTAAAGCTCAACATTTAGCAAACTAAGATCATGGCATCCGGTCCCATCATTTCATACATATAAAATATATTCTACATGTATATATTTATAGGAGGCCTTAAAATAGCTGTGAAAAGAAGAGAAGTGAAAAGCAAAGGAGAAAAGATATAAGCATCTGAAAGCAGAGTTCCAAAGAATATCAAGGAGAGATAAAGAAAGCCTTCCTCAGTGATCAATGCAAAGAAATAGAGGAAAACAACAGAATGGGAAAGACGAGAGATGTCTTCAAGAAAATTAGAGATACCAAGGGAACATTTCATGCAAAGATGGACTCAATAAAGGACAGAAATGGTATGGACCTAACAGAAGCAGAGATATTAAGAAGAGGTGACAAGAATACACAGAACTGTACAAAAAGATCTTCATGACCCAGATAATCATGATGGTGTGATCACTCATCTAGAGCCAGACATCCCAGAATGTGAAGTCAATTGAGCCTTGGGAAGCATCACTAGGAATAAAGCTAGTGGAGGTGATGGAATTCCAGTGGAGCTGTTTCAAATCCTGAAAGATGATGCTGTGAAAGTGCTGCACTCAATATGCCAGCAAATTTGGAAAACTCAGCAGTGGCCACAGGACTGGAAAAGGTCAGTTTTCATTCCAATCCCAAAGAAAGGCAATGCCAAAGAATGCTCAAACTACCACACAGTTACACTCATCTCACATGCTAGTAAAGTAATGCTCAAAATTCTCCAAGCCAGGCTTCAGCAATACGTGAACCACAAACTTCCAGATGTTCAAGCTGGTTTTAGAAAAGGCAGAGGAACCAGGGATCAAATTGCCAACATCCACTGCATCATTGAAAAAGCAAGAGAGTTCCAGAAAACATCTATTTCTGCTTTATTGACTGTACCAAAGCCTTTGACTGTGTGGATCACAATAAACTGTGGAAAATTCTGAAAGAGATGGGAATGCCAGACCACCTGATCTGCCTCTTGAGAAACCTATATGCAGGTCAGGAAGCAACAGTTAGAACTGGACATGGAAAAACAGACTGGTTCCAAATAGAAAAAGGAGTACGTCAAGGCTGTATATTGTCACCCTGCTTATTTAACTTCTATGCAGAGTACATCATGAGAAATGCTGGGCTGGAAGAAACACAAGCTGGAATCAAGATTGCCAGGAGAAATATCAATCACCTCAGATATGCAAATGACACCACTTTTATGGCAGAAAATGAAGAGGAATTAAAAAGCCTCTTGATGAAAGTGAAAGAGGCGAGTGAAAGAGTTGGCTTAAAGCTCAACATTCAGAAAATGAAGATCATGGCATCTGGTCCCATCAATTCATGGGAAATAGATGGGGAAACAGTGGAAACAGTGTCAGACTTTACTTTTCTGGGCTCCAAAATCACTGCAGATGGTGACTGCAGCCATGAAATTAAAAGATGCTTACTCCTTGGAAGGAAAGTTATGACCAACCTAGATAGCAGTTTGAAAAGCAGAGACATTACTTTTCCAACAAAGGTCCATCTAGTCAAGGCTATGGTTTTTCCAGTGGTCATGTATGGATGTGAGAGTTGGACTGTGCAGAAAGCTGAGCGTCAAAGAATTGATGCTTTTGAATTGTGGTGTTGGAGAAGACTCTTGAGGATTCCTTGGACTGCAAGGAGATTCAACCAGTCCATTCTGAAGGAGACCAGTCCTGAGTTTTCATTGGTAGAACTGATGCTAAAGCTGAAACTCCTATACTTTGGACACTTCATGCGAAGAGTTGACTCATTGGAAAAGACCCCGATGCTGGGAGGGATTGGAGCAGGAGGAGAAGGGGACGACAGAGGATGAGATGGCTGGATGGCGTCACTGACTCAATGGGCATGAGTTTGGGTAAACTCCAGGAGTTGGTGATGGACAGGGAGGCCTTGCATGCTGCAATTCATGTAGTCGCTAAGAGTCGGACATGACTGAGCAACAGAACTGACTGATGGGTGTATTATGGAAAAATTAAAGTAAATACTGAAAGGTGGGTGCTTTTATATTTTGAGTGATCAAGAAAAGTCTTTCTGATTACGTGATATTAGAGCAGTGATGTGAATTAAGTGTGGTCACGAAATGCCGTGCAGATATCTGAAGGAAGAGCATTCAATATTTCATGCAAAAGCCTCTGGTAAGAATGTTCGTCATGTTCCAGAATCAGCAAGAAAATCATGTTGCTCAAGGGAAGCAAGCAGAGCAGAAAGAGGACATGAAGTCAGAAAGTCCATATAGGGTATTGTGGCCCTAGTAATGACCTTAGATTTTATTCTGGGTTAAGATAAGACACCGTTTAATAAAATACAACAATATTGACTGACATTTTTATAGTCATCATCCTGCATTGAGACAAGACTCTAGGGGATGCAGGTTCAGAAGTGGGGAGACCTGTCCCCACTTGGCCAAGAGGTGATGGATGTTTGGATTCTAGATATATTTTGAAAGTAAAGCTGATGGAATTAGCTGATGAGTCAAATATGTAGTATTAGAGAAGGCCATAATAAGCAAGTGTAATTAAATGGATTTTGACCTACATTTACCTAGACCTAATTCTTAGATACAGTGTTTAATACTGCGATATAATAAGTATGAAAAAAGTATTAGTTCCTCAGACGTTTCTGATTCTTTGAGACCCCATGGGCTGTAGCCCACCAGTATCCTCTGTCCATTGGATTTCCCAAGCAAAAATACTGGAGTAGGTTGCCGTTTCCTTCTCCAGGAGATCTTCCTGAGCCAGCAATCAAACCCAGGTCTCTGGCATTGAAGGTAGATTCTTTACCATCTAAGCTACAATGGAGGCACAAAATAGGAAATATATATTTGGTGTAAGTCCCCAGTTCACGGCACAAAGCTCCTAAAACCCTTGTTATTTTGGGGGTGAATTTTTGAGACTCTTAGAATCTCCAGAGTGGTATCTTTTTGTATGCTAATAACATGACTAGTGGCTATAGATCCCTAGTGAGCCTCACAGTGAGGGCTGGATTTGCCAGAGGAGTCGCCCTGTGATTAGAGGTTTGGAATGATCTGCACACTCTGCTTATTTAACTTATATGCAGAGTACATCACGCAAAACGCCAGGCTGGATGAATCACAAGCTGGAATCAAGATTGCAGGGAGAAATATCAACAACCTCAGATGTGTAGATGATACTACTGCAATGGCAGAAAATGAAGAGGAACTAAACAGCCTTGATGAGGATGAAATAGGAGAGTGAAAAAGCTGACTTAATTCAACATTCAAGAAACTTAAGATCATGGCATCTGGTCCCATCACTTCATGGCAAATAGATGGGAAAAAAGTGGAAACAGAGATAGATTTAATTTTCTTGGGCTCCAAAATCACTGTGAATGGTGACTGCAGCCACAAAATTAAAAGATGTTTGCTACTTGGAAGAAAAACTATGACAAACCTAGACAGTTTATTAAAAAGCAGAGACATCATTTTGCTGACAAAGGTCTGTATAGTCAAATCTTTATTTTTTTCAGTAGACATGTACAGATGTAAGAGTTGGACCATGAAGAAGGCTGAGTGCTGAAGAACTGATGCTTTCAAACTGTGGCGTTGGAGAAGCCCTCTTGAGAGTCCCTTGAACTGCAAGGAGATCAAACCAGTCAACCCTAAAAGAAAACCCTGAATATTCATTGGAAGGACTGATGTTAAAGCTCAAGCTCCAGTACTATGGCCACCTGATTCAAAGAGCCAACTCCATGGAAAAGACTCAATGCTGGGAAAGACTGAAGGCAGGAGAAGGAGGGAGTGACAGAGGATGAAATGGTTGGATGGCATCACTGACTCAATGGACATGAGTTTGAGCAAACTCGGGGTGTTGGAGATGGACAGGAGAACCTGGCATGCTGTAGTCCATGGGGTCACAAGGAGTCAGACACAACTTAGCAACTGAATGACAACAGCATGAACTGCACTATCCCCTGACTTCTAGGGAGGGGAGAGGGGCTGGAGATTGAGTTTATCACCAGTGGAAAATGAGTTCAGTTCAGTTCAGTTCAGTCGCTCAGTCGTGTCTGACTCTTTGCGACCCCATGAATCGCAGCACGCCAGGCCTCCCTGTCCATCACCAACTCCCGGAAAATGAGTTAACCACTCAAAATTATATAATGAAATCACCATTAAAACTCTAAATTATCTTGGTACCAATAGCCTCACACACCTCGAGGCTATGAAGATAGCAGCTCCTGAGCTCAGAACTCTTCCAGACCTTACCCTGTGTTCCACTTCATCTGCCTCCTCATTTGCATTTTTTATAATATCCTTTATAGAAAACAGAAACCCATAAATGTAGGTAAAGTCTTTCCCTGAGTTCTGTCTCTGTAAGCAAATGATAGAAACTGAGGAAAGGGCTGTGGGAATCTCTGAGTTATAGCTAAGCTGCCCAGAAACTCCCAGGTAGCACTGGTGGTAAAGAATGTGCTTGCCAGTGCAAGAGATGTAAGAGACTCAGATTTAGTCCCTGAGTCAGGAAGATCCACGGGAGAAGGAAACGTCAAACGACTCCAGTATTTTTGACTGGAGAATCCCGCAGACAGAGAAGCCTGGCAGGCTACAGTCCATAGGGTTGCAAAGAGCTGGATATGGCTGAAACAGCTTAGCACACACGCAGGCCAGAAATGTAGGTAACCTGGGGACTTATGATTAGCATCTGAAGCCGAGGGGTAGTTTTAGGGAACTGAGCCCTCAACTTGTGGAATCTGTGCTGACTTCAGATAGTTAGGGTCAGAATGGAATTAAACTGCAGGACATCACGTGGTGTCTGCAGAGAACAGTAGAATTGCTGGGTGTGGAAAACTCACACATTGGCCATCAGTAGGGTTGTGAGTAGAGGTGTTTTCCTTTAAGCATTTAAATTTTTCTTGATACCTATCATGCTGGATTTAGAACCTGTTTGGCTGACCTTCTTCACCACCTTGAAGCCTGATCAGTGTTCCATCTGCAGCCTAGAGTTACTAGTCATGTAGAGGGAGGAGGCGGGGGTGGGGAGAACTCAGCTGGGTGTGTGTATCTTTCATTGACAGTCACAAGCTCTGCTCTCTCCTTTGGGATTTTCTTAAATGTTCTGTATCATTTCACTTAATTGGGAAGGGATTTTTAGTTCTAAAAGGGTATCCACTGGGGCTTTGAATTTTTTCCAAAATTCATCAAGAAGTCCTGGGTAATCTCAAGCCTCTCCAGGGATTTTGGGGTCCATTGCTATTGGCTGCTAACATGACCATTCCTCTACAGAATCAGTCCTTGACTCTTTTTGGAATAACTTTCTCATCCACCCAGCTCGGCCTGCTTCCTGCTCTGTGGGCACAGATCTTAACAAGAATGCTGAGAATTTTGTAGATTCAACTTTTCTACCCAATACGACGACTAGAATGTGGGGTAAAGTTAGGAGCCACTGTACTCCATACCCATGTGAGACATTGAGGTTTTTGTCTCAAACATCACATTCTGAACTTGTTTGATTTGGTTGAATGTTATTTGTTTATTACTATGTTTGATTCCTTTTGTTACTTGCTAGGGAGAGAGATTCTGAGCTCCAGTTCTAGTCTTCCATTTTAAACTGAAATATGTAATATTTTAAGATTATTCTATCTTTATGGCACAAGCAATACATGTTTACAAACACACAAATACACCCCTATATATAAGAAAAATAAAAGAAAGAAACTGTAATTCTATCATGAAGTGACAATTACTAATATTGAGATAGTATTTTTCTATAGTATAGTGAGAACTTTTACTACACATGTTTATATTGTCATAAAATTTCATATATGTGTATATTATTTTACCACATTAATATATAGTTTTTGTTACCTTTTTCTTTTGTTAAACACTTTAAAAACTGATTTAATTTTTTAATAATAATAAAATATTATCTTAAATAAATTTATATTTATAAAGTATTCTAAATGAGCCAAGGATATTCCATTTTAATAATCTATATGATTCTTTTGATTAGTATTTCACTGGTAGGTACTTAGATTATTTCCAATGAGTCCTATTCGAAATAATCTTTGGATACACTTGCTTTTACATCATATTTTATAGTGTTGCTCTTATTTTTTTCAAACAAAGTCCAACAAAAATACGCTCAAAGGATTATTTGAGAAGGAATCCATACTCTGACTGAAGTTTCAAATAGATTATGTTTCTCCAGTGTCAGTGGACCTAGCTGATTTGACCCACTCTTAGAATAACTATCTTAGATTTCTCTAAGGACTAACTTTTGGAGCTAAAAAGCACTACACGAGACTATGTAGTTAAAGCATTTAATAAACTTCCAAATGGTTATATATCAATTGCTTTGTATCTCAGGCCTCAGGACCAAGATCCTGAATTTTAAAAATATTACTGCACAGCTGGTGTTGATGCCTATGTTTTGCTGAATCAGGAGACATCCAGCTTTCAGTCTTATGATTAGTTACTTAAAGTGGTTTTAGAAGTTCTAAGACTGCATTTAAGGGACAAAAAAAAAATGCCATGTCATACCAAGACTATTAGCCCAACGGGCATCACTGCTATGCAATAGCAGCCCCTTGAGAATTAGCAAACTCATGACTTGTTTCTTGCTTTGTCCCAACCAGCAGAGCACTTCTCTTTCTCCCCAGCGCTGTCAGCTGCAGGGAGCGGGGAGGAAAAGGAGAAAAGAGGAACTCACAAATGTGTCCTAACACAGCCATCTGCAAGGTCATCCCACAAACAATAACGTCTGCCGTGACATGGGGAAGGCAGTTCTGAAGGGAAGCCGGAGGAGAAAAGGAGGGTAGGTATTGCTCAACCTTGACTTTCTGTGGCTACTAGTCCTGGTTCACCCTCCATTAAGCATCAACAATGTGACAAGCCTCTATGGGTCAAGACACGGTCATTCTGACTCTACTCCAGGAATCTGAGAATTCCTAGTCTCAGGGCTCACGATTGCCCTCACTCCCACTTGGAGTAAGTCACACTGGTAGTAGTTTTAGAGTCACTTATAGATCAGATGTCTCACAGGACGAAACAGCTCATGCACTTTACCTCTGGGAAAGGAACTTCAGTTCCCGAACCACAGAGGTTCTAACGGGAAATCCCGAATCTCTATATCTCAAGGAAAGCATCCACTTCTTATCTCAAATGAAAGGTTTTTTTTCTATGTTGGAATTTAATTTTTCTCACTCAGTATTATTTTGACAGGGGCTTTCCAGGTGACTCAGTGGTAAAGAATCCGTCTGCAATGCAGAAAACTCAAGAGACTCAGGTTCCATCCCTGGTTTGGGAAGATCCCCCTGTAGAAGGAAATGGCAACCCACTTCAGTATTCTTGCCTGGAAATTTCCATAGACAGAGGAGACTGATGGGCTATAGTCCATGGGGTCACAAAGAGTCAGACACGTTTACTAATTCTATCTTCATGTTTTCTAATTCTAAAATTAGAACATCATGCAGGCATGTCTCATAAAGGCTCCTGAGTAACTTCTTCAGTCAAGTCACAAGACGGGTGGATGCATCAGCCCTTCCCCTGAGAATGTCATATGCACTGATGCATCTTTGCCCATCATCTCAAACAAAGCCATGTTTGTTGGACGAACAAACCAGTGAAAGAGAATGGAGAGACATGAACAGTCAGAATAAGTCTGCTTCCAAGAACCGAAAGTAGTGATTACTCCAGCATGCCCAACTTTTCCCACCTATGAGCCTCCTCTGTTACCCAGAACACTTTGCTTCAGCTCTAGCAGTTATGGGAAGATGGAGTAGGTTTTGTTCAATCAGTTGATGAATTTATATGTTATTGAGTCTGGCCAGCCCTGTGTCGAATCACCAAGAAAAGTCACAGATGCACCAATACACACCTTCACATACAGAACACATCTCTCTGTTACCATCAAGTCATCTGAAAAATGTTAAACCTTTTTGGAGGGCCGTGGTTAATGTTTGGGATGCTTTTGCTTGAAACTGGGGCTGCACAACAAAGGCAATTTTTGCTTCAGAGTATCCTGAGATAAACTCAAAAAATGTAGGCGATCTCATTTAATAGATCTAAAATTAAGACACAATGAGAATCCCATCAGATCATGGAGTAGGAGGCACTAGCCATGCACATAGACGTGTGGTAGACAGAGGACGTAAGCAGTTGTTTGATGAGAGGCCCACAGTGGAAGACAGTTTGGGCAGATACACTAAGAGAGAGGCACTGACTTACATCCGGCTGCTTCGTGCATGCGCTACTGTTCAGTTCCGTTCAGTTCAGTCGCTCAGTCATGTCCGACTCTTTGCGACCCCATGAATCGCAGCACGCCAGGCCTCCCTGTCCATCACCACCTCCCGGAGTCTACTCAAACTCATTCCATCGAGTCGGTGATGCACTATTGTTAGAGTTCCTCATTGTGAGAAACAGCAGGGTTGTATAACCTGCAGTAGCAGACACAAGAAATGCATTATGGATTTTATTCCAGAATAGTTCATTTCTTGCAGCCTGACATAGTTGACCAGGTGGTTGAACAGTCTTGTGTGGTGACAGGCTGACAGAGACTCTGCCATCTTCAACACGTGATTCCCATGTCTGAGTCTCAGATCACCTTCATTTTAACTGAACTGACCGGAAGTATGGAGGAGCATGTATGGGAAGTTTTTAGTGTATCGGGTCTGAGAAACACACACCACTACACTCACATTCTATTGGCCAACCCTCAGTCGCAAAATAAAGTCAAATTGGGAAATAAATTCAAACTGCGGCCACAGAATGAAAAAGAGAACTCATGTTTTGGTGAGCAACTGGCGGGCTTTGACTTTAGGATATTCTTCTAATTATATAAGTTTGGATAAATATTCTCCCACTCTGGACTAATAGAGAGATGGCAATAGATAAATTTATTGAGGATTCGCAATGTGCTAGATGCTGTTCTGTGAGCTAAACATGTATAGTTTAATTCAGTTCTCATAAACCTTTGAGGTATGTCATTCAATTATTCCCACATCCACAGAGATGAGCAACAAATACTCAGAAAAATTAAGCAAACATCTATGGTTACATAGCTAGCAAGTGGCAGAGCCAAGAGTCCAGTTAGACTTAGTCTGTATCAGTTCAGTTGCTCAGTCATGTCTGACTCTTTGCAACCCCATGAACTGCAGCATGCCAGCCCTCCCTGTCAATCACCAACTCCCGGAGTCTACCCAAACCCATGTCCGTTGAGTCAGTGATGCCATCCAACCATCTCATCCTCTGTCGTCCCCTTCTCCTCCTGCTCTCAATCTTTCCCAGCATTAGGGTCTTTTCAAGTGAGTCAGCACTTCACATCAGGTGGCCAAACTATTAGAGTTTCAACTTCAACATCAGTCCTTCCAATGAAAACCCAGGACTGATCTCCTTTAGGATGGACTGGTTGGATCTCCTTGCAGTCCAAGGGACTCTCAAGAGTCTTCTCCAACACCACAGTTCAAAAGCATCAATTAATTCTTTGGCACTCAGCTTTAGTTATAGTTCAATCTCACATCCACACACGGCCACTAGAAAAACCATAGCCTTGACTAGATGAACCTTTGTTGACAAAGTAATGTCTGGTTTTTAATATGCTGTCAAGGTTGGTCATAACTTTCCTTCCAAGGAGTAAGTGTCTTTTAATTTCATGGCTGCAGTCACCATCTGCAGTGATTTTGGAGCCCCAAAAAATAAAGTCTGACACTGTTTCCACTGTTTCCCCATCTATCTGCCATGAAGTGATGGGAGCAGATGCCATGATCTTAGTTTTCTATATGTTGAGCTTTAAGCCAACTTTTTCACTCTTCTCTTTCACTTTCATCAAGAGGCTCTTCAGTTCTTCTTCACTTTTTGCCATATGGGTGGTGTCATATGCATATATGAGGTTATTGATATTTCTCCTGGCAATCTTGATTCCAGCTTGTGCTTCCTCCAGCCCAGCGTTTCTCATGATGTACTCTGCATATAAGTTAAATAAGCAGGGTGACAATATACAGCCTTGACGTACTCCTTTTTCTATTTGGAACCAGTCTGTTGTTCCATGTCCAGTTCTAACTGTTGCTTCCTGACCTGCATATAGGTTTCTCAAGAGGCAGGTCAGGTGGTCTGGTATTCCCATCTCCTTCAGAATTTTCCACAGATTATTGTGGTTCACACAGTCAAAAGCTTTGGCATAGTCAATAAAGCAGAAATAGATCTTTTTCTGGAACTCTCTTGCCTTTTCAATGTTCCAGTAGATGTTGGCAATTTGATCTCTGGTTCCTCTGCCTTTTCTAAAACCAACTTGAACATCAGGGAGTTCGTGGTTCACGTATTGCTGAAGCCTGGCTTGGAGAATTTTGAGCATTACTTTAGTAGTGTGTGAGATGAGTGCAATTGTGCAGTAGTTTGAGCATTCTTTGGCATTGCCTTTCTTTGGGATTGGAATGAAAACTGACCTTTTCCAGTCCTGTGGCCACTGCTGATTTTTTCAAATTTGCTGGCATATTGAGTACAGCACTTTCACAGCATCATCTTTCAGGATTTGAAACAGCTCAACTGGAATTCCATCACCTCCACTAGCTTTGTTCCTAGTGATGCTTCCCAAGGCTCACTTGACTTCACATTCCAGGATGTCAGGCTCTAGGTGAATGTGAGTGATCACACCATCATGGTTATCTGAGTTGTGAAGATCTTTTTTGTACAGTTCTTCTGTGTATTCTTGCCACCTCTTCTTAATATCTTCTGCTTCTGTTAGGTCCATACCATTTCTGTCCTTTATTGAGCCCATCTTTGCATGAAATTCTGTATATTGCACCAATAAGCAGAGAGATAGGTCAGTAAGTAGGCTTTCCTGTTGGCTCATTGTTAAAGAATCCACCTGCCAATGCAGGAGATGCAGCTTCAATCCCTGGGTCGGGAAGATCCCCTAGAGGAGGAAATGGCAACCCACTCCAGTATTCTTGCCTGGAAAATCCCATGGACAGAGCAGCCTGGTGTGCTACAATCCATAGCCACACAAAAGAGTTGGACACGACTGAGCAATTAAACAACAGCAACAGGTCAGTAAGTAGTTGGATATGTCCTTTCCTCAAGACATTTGCAATGTCATTGGAAATATATAATCAAGAAGAATGGAAATAATATGCCATATATAGCCAAGTCTTATGCTCTATGGTCTAGAAATTACGTTAGCAAGAATTATGAAAGTTAAAGCAATCTGGGTAGCTGGAGGTCTGTGTAGACAATAATGACTCCAGAAGGATCCAGTTTTAAAAGCCAGAGGAAGGAGGGATGCAGAGAAACAGGGGAGAGCTGTAATGAGGACCCCCTTATTCAGGAGATGCATTGTGCTGGGAGGACATAGGAAGGACTGTCAGCAGGGAATGGTGAGGAAACTAACAAGTTGATTGTAGAGGCCAGTGTTATGATGATTAGATGTGCGTTCAGGGTAGCAACCAGATAGCCAGATACTCTGTGTCTGTTGCTCAATCTAGAACCCTCCCCATGGCTTTATCATTTGTTTAAGGCTATTTTGTGGGTAGTGTTTAATTTTTTTTATCTTTAAACAGCCACGCAGTTTATAATATGCAATTTATGTAAAAGTACATTTGCAAGAAAATGATTTTGTTGTTAAAGATCACTAAAGAGCCACACAATAAACTGTGTTCAGAATTTATTCCTAGCAAAACGTTCTCTCTCCTGATAAACTAATCTACTCACTTTTATGTCATGATGGAAGTTATATAAACCATGATGCCCCTTTTTAAAGATACCAGAAAACCTAGATTAAATATTTTTTTCATTTTTACTGAAAAAGCAGTGGTGTACTTATTTTTTAATGCAATACAATCTCTCCCATTTCTCCCTGCCTGCATTACACAACTCTTGGTTTTTATCTTTATTTTAATGAGCTGACTCTGTGTACAGTCTTTAAAGACTGCCTTAAACTATTTCCAGGAGGAAGCTGGTAAAGACAATAGGAAATGCATAACTGAGAATTGGGATTTGAAGGTCCATAAAAGTTTGGCCAAATGACATCCAATGAATCCTTAAAGGAAGTTCAAGGAGCAGTCTTGGCAATATGCTCCCTCTAGTTAAGACCATTATATCTCCGCCTATCCCCCCCCTGCATTTCAAATCTAGGGAAAGCCTCATCAGTGTTAGAGGTTTAAACAGCTCATGAGAAGAACACGTTCAAGAATCAATGTGAGAAATTTTTCTCTTTGTGCTGGGAATTGTGGTATCTGATCTCATTCATGGAAAATGTCTACTTTTCACTGGAGAATTTTAATTTCACTTTTAATTTTAATATAATTATAGATTCATGTGGAATTGTGAGAAATAACACAGAGAGAACCCTGTACTCTTTACTCATTTTCTCCCAATAGCAATAAATCACAAGACTAGAGTCCAATATCACACCTGGGGTATTAATACTAATACAGTCAAATAGAGAACATTTCCATCACCACCAAGATCCTTCCTGTGGCCCTTGTAAAATTAGGCTTACTTCCTTCCTCTCCCTCCCAAATACTCTTTAGCCCCTTGAAACCTTAATCTGTCCTCCATTTTTATGCTAGGGTTATTTCAAGAGTGTTTTAATCAGAATGTTACCTTTGATATTGGCTTTCTTCATTCACCATAATTTTCTCAAAATTCACCCGGCTTGTCACATGGATCAACAACAATTTATTCAACTTTATTGCTGAGTACTATCATCCCTTGGTACAGCCTTCCACGAGTGGCTCAGTGGTTAAGAATCTGGCCTCCAATGCAGGAGATGCGGGTTTGATCCCTGGGTCAGGAAGATCCCCTAGAGAAGAAAATGGCAACCTGCTCTGGTATTCTTGCCTGGAAAATTCCATCAACAGAAGAGCCTGGCAGGCTACACAGTCCATGGGGCAGCAAAGAGTCGGACATGACTGAGTAACTGAATATGCAAGCTTCCCATAGTATAGACATACCACCAGTTATGTAACCATTCAACCACTGAAGGACATGTAGGTCTGTGTGCAGGCTTTTGTGCAAACATGAGGAGTGTTTTGTTTTTCTCTAGTGGATGGACTTTTGGAGGCACCTCATCACAGTCTGGCAAAGATGGAAATCTCGGGGCCCCACTCAACTTTTGCTGGTTAATTTATGGTTTATTCAATAGTTTATTCTCTGTTGTTTGCCTGTAATAGAGGGTTATTATGTAAATATTTTCTGTCTAGCTAGGTGTCCTTTTCCTGGTCCTTGGCTAGAAAAAGCAGACTTCTGTTGTCTTTCTGGTTTTGTGGTTTTGGGGGGCTTTGTTGTTATTGTTGCTTTTGGGGGTTGTTTTTGTTTTGCTTTTGTCCAAGCTCCTTGGTTTTTGGTCTCCGGTTTCTCCAGTCCCACGTCTGGAATGTTTTGAGGCAAAAACAAAAACAAAACAAAAGACAACCTGGGAACTGACCAATGTATCATTCCTTGAGTTCCCAAGTCTCTAGCCAGTCTTCCTGCTTCTCAGTTTTCCTGTGTTAGTTTTATGTATAATATTCAAGTTTTTTAAAGTGTGCTTAGTGGAAGTGATAGAAAAAATGTATTTACCATATCTTCCTGGAAGTGAAAGTGTTTTTGACATACTTCAAAACGTGGATTCATGCCTCAAAAATCAGTAAAAGCTTAATATGTTATCATTTTCATCTATTCACTGATTGACTTCTATGAAGATATAACTAAAGGTATAAAATGATATAAATGAATAATTTTTAATATCAAGATATACTATACATTTCCAAAGCTTCACAATATGTCAGCTACATGACCGACTTATTGTTACTCCATCTGTTTCAGCTTTAGTTTCTATTAAAATGGAGTTTTGGTGGGATAGCTAATGTACTATGAAGAAAACTCTCTTTTGTAGTAAAATTGGGAAGCTCAGTAAATTGACAACACTGGTGAATTCAGAACTCTGTGGGTATATTTACTAGCACTGAACTGAACCGGCGAGAAATATGCCTTACTTATGTCACATACTAATGAGTTTTTCTTTTAGACGACTCTCCATAATTAGATAATAGATGCAGCCTGTCAAAACTAAAATTAACTTAAGAAAAGATATTTACTTCAAACCTTGCTTCCTCTGACTTAATTTAAAACTATATTTAAAACTAGAAGATACCATTTTTTATATAACCACCTTAAGGAGATAATTAGAGTCTGGCCTTTGAAAATTTGCAACTCTTCAAGAACTGCATCAATTTTTAAAGATAATACACAAAAAAGGATAAAAGAACAAATAACAAGAGTAATTACGAATAAAGTCATAGAAGACAACCTCCAAAGTTAAATCAACATTTAGTATTATGTTTGAAAAAATAGGAAGCATTATATTTTAAAATAATTTAATTTAATTAGAAAACCACAGTCTCATTTATTCTTGAAGTCTGTATTTCAACCTTTGGCATCTATAGGAAAAATTAATTCAGAAATTTATCTGAGTGGTCTCCATCATCTAAATACCATTTTTCTCCTAATGTCCAATAGCTGTAAGCTATGAGGCTATGTTTGGACTGTGAAGAAGGCTGGGCGCCAAAGAACTGATGCTCTTGAACTGTGGTGTTGAAGACTCTTGAGAGACCCTTGGACTGCAAGGAGATCCAATCAGTCCATTCTGAAGGAGATCAGCCCTGGCATTTCTTTGGAAGGAATGATGCTAAAGCTGAAACTCCAATACTTTGGCCACCTCATGTGAAGAGTTGACTCATTGGAAAAGACTCTGATGCTAGGAGGGATTGGGGGCAGGAGGAGAAGGGGACGACAGAGATTGAGATGGCTGGATGGCATCACTGACTCGATGGACGTGAGTTTGAGTGAACTCCGGGAGATGGTGATGGACAGGGAGGCCTGGTGTGCTGCGATTCATGGGGTCGCAAAGAGTTGGACACAACTGAGTGACTGAAATGAACTGGACTGAACTGAACTGATGAGGCTATGTTAGCATGGTCTGAGACTCTATAAAATACAGTTGAAAATTTTGAACATTATTTTTTAAAAAGTCTTTCAACTAGAGTGTACTGAGCACAGGTAATTCATTTATTCATCTTCATTTATTCATGTAACATTTATTTTTAGATAACCTCATATGTGCCAGGCACTGTTTTAGATGTTAAAACACCAACCAAATAACTAGCAATCCTGAAGAACTTATACTACAAAATGAAAAAAAAAAAAAAAAAATATATATATATATATATACATATACACACACAACACACTCTGTAAATACAACTTGAATTTCTAGAAATGAAACTTAATCATCACTATGAGTCTATGTTCAAATCATTTGCCTGAGTGAAACAGACAATTTCAGTATCTTTATTCCATTTTGCTATTGTAGATAAAACTTTTAACTAAAGTTAAATGCTCCTAAGGACAATTTAAATAAAAGCTGTATATGCTGTCTGTCCTAATACCGAGGGCTACACTCCATTGCTTCTGTGCCACAGAATATGTAAGCACTGCAAGATGCATATAGTATATCTTCCTGACAAATTCATACTTTAAGCTTTTGAGGGATGAAGTTATATAATTATATCAATAACTGATTTGAGTGTGATATATATATACTCATATGATTATATTAGACAAAAAGGCAAACTTCATATAAATTGTTCAAATTCAAGATGACAGTTCAAAAAATCCTCATTTATGCAACAGAATCAGAGAATCAGCCTCTGTAAATCCCTAGACATGTGGTGAAAATTTTGCATGGGGATTTCCTAAGTGATTTCCTGACATAATTAATCCATTAGAATTGAAACTATCAGAAAATAGGATCTGCAGTATTTTTTATTCTTTTTGATTTTTATTTTATATTGGAGTACAGTTGATCTATAATATTGAGTCAGTTCAGGTGTACAGCAAAGTGATTTAGTTTTATATATATATATATATTCCTTTTCAGATTGCAGTTCTCATTCATCTATAGACCTGCATCCAATAGGCATTCATATTCTCCTCACATTTCTTCCATCCAGGTGAAGGGTCTAGAATCAAGACTTTATGTGTTGTAGGAGAGTGATTTAATCAACCATCTCTTTAATGTCCCACCATGTACACTATCAAACCTGCTCTAAAGTTTTATCAGAAACCTAAACAAGTCAGGTTAAATTAAATAAAATAATTTAGATATATGTGATTTTTTCTTGTATAATCTACTTTTCTCCCTTAGCTTCTTATTTAATGCAAAGGTTCTACGTTGCATTTCTGGACATTTTCCATTACCATCTAAATCCATTTGCTTGCCGTGAAAATTTTGCAAGTTGCAGTACTCTAAAAAAGAAACCAGTGCATTGTCAATTTTGCATGCAGTATGCTGTGCTGTGCTGAGTCACTCAGTTATGTCCTAATCTTTGTGACACCATGGACTGTAGCCCACCAGGTTTTTTTGTCTTTGGGGATTCTCGAGGCAGGAATACTGAAGTGGATTGCCATGCCCTCCCCACAGAGTTCTTCCCAACCCAGGGATCAAACTCAGGTCTCCTGCTTTACAGGCAGATTCTCACCAGCTGAGCCACCAGGGAAGCCCTGCATGTAGTATGAACCCCTACAAATTTGCATATTTAAAGAAGTGGCCACAGATGAGTTAAAGTTTACAAGAAGACAGTACAGGGAAGGAAAAACAGGAAGTTATAAATCTTTGTATTAATTTTACTCTCAGGCCTGTCGTAAAGAAAGAAAAGCATAGCAGAAACTACCTATTACAGACAACCAACACAGGATAATGCAAAGTGAGGATGTTAATAAACCATTAACAAATCTATAACCAAGTCTCAGTGCATAAATCCTTGAAGAATACAACAAAAATAATAATCAGAAGTGTATTACCAAGGGATTATCTAGACTCTTTAGACATGAAAAAAATTGTCATATATTGCTTTGTTTTACAAAACTGGAAAAGCATCATTACTATTGAAGGTAATGGAAAAAAAAAATGACAAATGGACTCAGTCTCCAAAAGGGGAACCAATGACTGTTAGTATGGAGTAAGGAAACTATTTCAGAGTAGTAGTGATTAAAATATGCATATTTATATAGTAGTTTCATATGATACTTATATAAATATATACAAAGTGAATAAATATATATATGAGCTTATATTTAGTACTTATATTTAGTACTTTCATTACTTCATCAATACTTACAATCCAGTTTTTGTCATGATTTATTGTGTGCTACTTTTTAATATATGCAAATATAAATGGTAAGAAAGGACTGCTTTTCCTGTTCTCCTGAGGTGATCACCTTCTCAACCATAGTCTAGCTTTTACTTCATTTATTTATTTTTATTGAAGTATAGTTGATTTACAGTATGGTACCCACCTCTACTGTACAGCAAAGTGACTCAGTTATACACATATAGACATTTTTTATATTCTTTCCCCTTGTGGTTTCTCACAGGATATTGAATATAGTTCCCTATACTATACAGTAGGACCTTGCTCTTTATCTACCCTGTAGATAATAGTTTATGTCTGCTAATCCCAAACTCTCAGTCCTTCCCTCCCCAAGCCCCCTCCCCCTTGGTCAATATAACTCTCTTCTCTATGTCTGTGAGTCTGTTTCTGTTCTATAGATGGGTTCACTTGTGCCAAATTTTAGATTCCACCTACAAGTCATATCATATGGTATTTGTCTTTCTCTTTCTGACTTATCTCACTTAGTATGCTAATCTGTAGTTGCATCTATGTGGCTCCAAATGGCCTTATGGCCTTATTCCATTGTTTTCTATGGCCGAGTACTATTCCACTGTATGTATGCCCCACATCTTCCTTATCCATTCTTCTGTCAATGGGCCTTTAGGCTGTTTCCATGTCCCAGCTATGGTGAATAATGTTGCTGTGAACAGGTATCTATTTGAATTATAATTTTGCCTGGGTATATGACCCGGAGTGGGATTTCCTCAGCCATAGTTTAGATTATTACACACAGAGATATTCCACATTTTATATCTTCAGCCCATATCTCACTTCTGAGATCCAGACTCATGGTTGCACCTGTCAACTATGCATTATTTAGATTCTTCAAAAGCATATAAAACTCAACATGTTCAGAATTTAATTCAAGCTCTCTGACTATCCCTCCCACTACATCTTCAAACCACAACAATGAATGGTTAAAAACTTGCATCCCATCATCCAAACAAAAATGTCAGACTCATTTTGGGCCCCCACACTTTCTCTCTTGTGTCCCATGTGAAGGCCATCAAGAAGTCCTGCCATTCTTACTTTCTCACTGTTTCCCACATCCATTCACTTCTCTGAAAGTTCCCTAACCTAAACCTGGTCTAAGTGACCACATTCTCTTTCTGGACCATACCAGATGCCTTCCACTCGTTCTAATCATATCCACTCTTACCAGCCACCTACCCACCATCGTATCTTTAATACTGTACTGAAAGCGATTTTTCAAAATGCAAACATCTTTATTCACTGCCTTGCTTGAAACACATAAGTAATTGCCTTTCATTCTTAGGATAATGAAGAAATTTCTTACAGTGGCCAACAAGACAACTCTGTCTCCAACCTCGTCTGCCCTGGATGACCCCTCACGCACCGCTCTCTAGCTGCCCTGGCCTCCGTGCCTCCAACACACAGTGCTCCTTCCTACCTCAGGGCTCAGAAATTATTTTTCTTAGCCTAAACACTCTCCCACTTCCTTAACTAGTCAACTGTCAACCACTAATCTATCATGAGATCTCAGGACAATGACTACTTCCTCAGGCAACCTTCCTTCATGCCCCTTTATTATGTAACTGAACATTTTTTAATGTGATTCTGTGCTTAGTATCTGTCATATCCACATCTGGAAGCTCCTTGGGGGCATCTGATTTGCTCCAGGTTTGCTCCACGTTTACACCTAGTAGAGTGCCTGGCATATAACAAGCACTCACAGTTGTTCTTGAAAACATGAATGAGTGCAGAAAGGTAGGAGCCAAGTGAGCAATTAATGAATGCCTACTCTACATTTCATGTACATTTTCCATTCAGTTTCCAAAAGCACATGGTACAGATGAAGAAGCTGAAGCTCAGAGAAGTTAAAGGCTCTTGCTCAAAGTCATGAAGCTAATATCAACTTTGATAAGGCTTTACACCATATCCAGAATCCTTAAGTGATGAACATTTGTTGTTTCTAGTTTTCTAGTATCCATCCACATAGCTCTGCTAAAATATCTCTAATTTTCTTTGGAAAAGAAGTCTTCCCCACTCTCTCTCCATGTGGTTTTGGAAAAGCTAACCTAACTCCTGCTCCCAGAGAAAGTAATCTAAAGAAATAAATACATATATAGATAAATACATATTGATACATATATGCAAAAAATAGGAATACATATGAAAGAGAAAGGAAATTTTAAAGAAAAATGACATAAATAATTTTAAAGTATGTATGATCCTTTTTTTTTTTTTTTTGGAGAAGGCAGTGGCACCCTACTCCAGTACTCTTGCCTGGAAAATCCCATGGACAGAGGAGCCTGGTGGGCTGCAGTCCATGGGGTCGCTAAGAGTCGGACACTACTGAGCAACTTCACTTTCACTTTTCACTTTCATGCACTGGAGACGGAAATGGCAACCCACTCCAGTGTTCTTGCCTGGAGAATCCCAGGGATAGTGGGAGCCTGGTGGGCTACCGTCTATGGGGTCGCAGAGTTGGACACGACTGAAGTACCTTAGCAGCAGCAGCATGATTCTTTTTTATGAAATTATGCTGCTATTTATACAACAAGAAATATAACATGATAGTCATCAAAAACTAATGCTGATTGTTTCAGAATATGTATATCCTCAGTCGCTCAGTTTTATCTAACTTTTTGTGACCCTATGGATTAGAGCCCGCCAGGTTCCCCCATCCCTGGGATTCTCCAGGCAAATACACTGGAGTGGGTTGCCATTACCCCCTCTAGGGGATCTTCCCTACCCAGGGCTCAAACCAGAATTGCCTGCATCTCCTTGCATTGGCAGGTAGATTCTTTACCACTGAGCCACCTGAGAAGCCCCTTCAGAGTATGAGATTGAAGATAGTTTTTTTAAATATATGTACTCTTTTTGTTTGACTTTTAAAAAATGAAGATATGTTATGTATCAATATGTAACCAAGAAAAAAGTAAGAGTCCTCTTTGAGGGGCAAGAGGAGGTATAGTAATTGAGAGATGCTGAGAGAGGTCTTTGTTTAGACGGAAAACCCATTCAATAGCTAGAATTCCACCATAGCTGTCCGAGCTTCGCTGAAGAGGCACCATTCCTTCTTCCCTTCAAATGTCTCTCAGCCAAGAAACACACACACTGAGCCAAGAGTCAGTGTGGTTTTTGAGCAAGTCTTTTTGAAATTAATTTTTAAAGTTTTATTCTCATCACCCTCAGTCTCTTAATCTTTTTTTGGTTTTTCTATGAATTTGTGAAGTATTTCCTGACTCCTTTGTTTTCAACCAAATATATGTAAAAATTTACAGAGATTAAAATTTTCATTAGCGTGGACAAGACCAATGATAACTGAAAAAAAGCCAAACAACTTTGGAAAGGAGCAAAATTTATTCTGACACATGGTGTCATGTAGAATAATAAATACTAATGACAATGATTGCAGCCATGAAATTAAAAGACACTTACTCCTTGGAAGAAAAGTTATGACCAACCTAGATAGTATATTCAAAAGCAGAGACATTACTTTGCCAACTAAACTCCATCTAGTCAAGGCTATGGTTTTTCCTGTGGTCATGTATGGATGTGATAGTTGGACTGTGAAGAAGGCTCAATGCCAAAGAATTGATGCTTTTGAACTGTGGTGTTGGAGAAGACTCTTGAGAGTCCCTTGGACTGAAAGGAGATCCAACCAGTCCATCCTGAAGGAGATCAGCCCTGGGATTTCTTTGGAAGGAATGATGCTAAAGCTGAAACTCCAGTACTTTGGCCACCTCACGCGAAGAGTTGACTCATTAGAAAAGACTCCGCTGCTGGGAGGGATTGGGGGCAGGAGGAGAAGGGGACGACAGAGGATGAGATGGCTGGATGGCATCACTGACTCGATGGACGTGAGTCTGAGTGAACTCCGGGAGCTGGTGATGGACAGGGAGGCCTGGCGTGCTGCGATTCATGGGGTCGCAAAGAGTCAGACACGACTGAGTGACTGAACTGAATGACAATGAAATGTCTAATACATAAAAATAAACTAGAACTGTACTTCAGAGAAGTAACGACTGCAATACTAGAAATTTCTTAAGTCTGTGAACATGGAAAGAATTGTTTTTTATCTCAATATCCAGTTCCTGGCACAACACTAGACATGTAGTCAGCATTTAACAGATATTTGTCAACCAAACAAACTAATGGCTAATTCTTTCTCACCCAAGGAGAGAGAACTCCAGAGACCTACAGAGAGGCTTCCTCAGCCTGGTGCTGGGGACAGAATCAGTGGAAAGAAGCAGGCAGAACAACTCTCAGAACAGTCACAAAGCCTCGGCGTAGTTTGTTGCCAGCTGCCGCAGTGGGGAAAACCTCATAATTCACAGATAATAGGATAGAAGACAAAGATACTGCCTCAGAAAGGGCGGGGGGGGGGGGGGGGGAATGAGCCCCAGATTCAAGACTTCTCTTGACTTGCCAGGCAGAGCTTAAAAGCAATCCTTGAGAGTCTCAAACTCTTTCCAAGGAACTTAACTGTATCGCAGAGCCAAGCTCAAGAATTGATATTACATATACATGCGGGCACACACACATGAATATCCAATGCCCACCTGGGTGAAATCTAGAACGTTTGGAATCTAATAAAAAAGATTATGAGCAGGTAAACAAGTAGGAATATACATGTCCCAAAATGAGGAGAAAAGTCCATCAATTGAAACAGATCCAGAAATGACACAGCTCATTGAACTTGTAGACAAGAGAATCTTGAGAGCTACTGTAAGTCATTAGAACTACATTTAATATGTTCAGGAGAGCAAAGGAAAGCAAGCATTTTGAGGAGAAACATGGAAGATATAAAAAGGCAAAAGCTGAATTTTTAAGGATAAAAAATACAGTGTCTAAAGGAGAAAACATATAGGAATTACTTTAGGAATTTCTTAGCTACAAATACAGAGGTTTTATCAGTTTAAATAACTGAGTCAAAGTATTAATATTTGGTAAAAACGTACTTTCTTTTTTGTTTTCTATATTCTGTCCTACCACTCTAATCCCCCCTTCATTCTCCCCAAAACTAAAAAAAAAAAAAAAAAAAAAGTTGCCTTGTTAAGCCCTTCAAAACCTCCTGGGGCAGAGGGTACCTGAAGAGTCTTTTGTGGATCAGCAGTGAGGGATCTGAGCTGCTCAGAGAAACTCTCAGGTGATGGTGTCACGGTCTTCTTGGTCACTGCTCACGGATTTGGCATCTCTTTCCTTTAGAAGTATCTACCCTCCCTGCTTCTCTAGCAAAATGTCATCATGGCTTCCAAGGCAAATAATTTGTGGGAGAGAAGAATGCAAAACATCAAATTAAGATTTGCAAAATATTATCCCAGTCATGTAATAATTAGATTACAAAAAGCCTTCATAATCAACTTTTCAACACAAGGGTATAACAGAACAAGGCTTTGTAAACTGTTTACATTGGCGTCTACCACCTCCAAAGAATGCTATAGAGAATCCTCTAATTTTTCTATGGAGTGTGTACAAAATGTATCAGCAGGGAAAATCCTGTTCAGGATTATCAAATAGCTACAATTCAAATCCTCTCCTAGTTGTAAAGAATGGGATTCAGTCAAATTTTGTTTGTTTACTTACCAAAATGCCTTTTCCTTGCCAACTCAATTTAATTATGTTTTAATTGGTTTGAATTCAAGTTCATGTTCTCAACACTGAAATTTCCTTTGCTAAAAGATGTCACCTCATCCAAAGTTCACATGTTTCTCTAACGAATAACAGAAGATAACTCTGGAAGATTGTGCCCTAAAATGTGAGATCCTTTGGGACACTGAACTATATTTTACTTTTAAATTGTTTTTTCTTTAAAGCATTTCACATCCAATCCAAGACTTTCCTATTGAAATATGTTTAAGAGAAAAATAAATATTTACACAAATTTTATTATTGGCGCTTTATGATAGACATATCTATGAGTTTTGAAGAAAGAACTATTTTGAACACTTGAGCATCAAAAATTGAGTTTTGAGAATAACAGATGAGTTTGTCAGTCTTAGAAATGTTTCACATGGACAAAACAAAGATTTTCTTGTATTTTAGAGCTACATATAAATAACACAGAGTCTTTATTTCTTATAAGCCGATGAAACAAATTAAAATGGAATTTGGCCTAAGTTTAATATTTCAAAATGGTTAATATGAGCAATGAAACAGTTTTGGCTTCTTAAAATGTTTGGCAAATTAATGCTTTTATGGTGAAATCCCATAACTAATAACCACAAGATTAATTATGACTAATAACTGACCTCTGTTCCACTCAGGCAAATTGCATTCTTCAGACTTAACCATTCATCTGGATCACGAAAATGACCATAAACTACACCTAAATAACCATAAAAAATAAAGTTTAAACAAATCATCAATCAAAGTATGTCCCACAATACTACATTCCAGATAAGATAAACTCAACTAAACTTTAACAAGTGCAAAGCATTGTGCAAAATCTAAAGGGGATATAGCGGTGACAAAACTATATTTCCTGCCACTGTGATCTTAGACTCTATTAAGACAGACAGATGTACAAATTATTAATTGTATTAATACAATGTAAAAATAATGAAGCTATGCAATAGTTTGTATCAAGATTATATGTGTGAATGACTTTGATAAGTGTTTTCTTATGAACTAATCCATTTGATTTCTGAACAATTCTAATTAATAAGCACTCTTAAAAGTCTCATTTTACAGGCCGCTTGTTTTACAGGGACACTGAGGCTTGGAGTTAAATGACCTGAGGTCAAGGAAGAGAAAAGTTTTGAAACAAGACAGAAAGTTGGTAGAGATATGAATAAACTGCCACAGGTAGCTAGTAGTATTAGAGGAGAAAAGAGTAAGATGTAGGATGTATAAGATTTAAATTTAAATTGTTCCTCTGTTTTCTTCCTAGCTGTATGTGCATATTAGCCCCTCAGTTGTGTCTGGTTCTTTGTGACCCCAGGGACTTCAGCCCACCAGGATCTTCTGCCCATGGAATATAAGCTGAGCAAATATTCAAACAAGCCTTTCAGAGACTTATTGTCTGTAATTATGAAGTGGAGCCATGGGGCTTCCCTGGTGGCTGAGACGGTAAAAAATTTGTCTGCAATTCAGGAGACCCGGGTTTGATCTCTGGGTTGTGAAGATCCCCTGGAGAAGGGAATGCAACCCACTCCAGTATTCTGGGCCGAAGAATTCCACGGACAGTGGAGGCTGGCAGGCTACAGTCCATGAATGAGACATAACACATGCTAGTTGAAGTAAAGATTATACTAGCTCTTTCATAAGGTTATTGTGGGGCTTCCCTTGTGGCTCAGTGACAAAGAATCTGCCTGCAATGCAAGAGGCAGAAGACATGGATTCAATCCCTGGGTTGGGAGGATCCCCTGGAGGATGAAATGGTAACCCACTCCAGTATTCTTGCCAGGAAAATCCCATGGATAAAGGAGCCTGGCAGTCTACAGTCAATGGGGTCACAAAGAGTCAGACGAAACTGAGCAACTGAGCACACACACACAAGGTTATTGTGAGGATTATACAATTTAATCTTTATAACAAACCCAATATAGTGTACTATTCTTGGATTCTCCATCACAAAATTATAATTATTTTCACTTTACAAAGGGTCTTATATAGGTTAGGAATATCAGTAACACCAAAATAACAGTGACTCAGACTCTCAAGTGTATATTTTCTCACATAGAAGAAGACTAGGGAAGGAAAGTCCAGGATTGGCGTGGCAGCACCAGATACCCAGATTCTTACCATTTTTGGTGTGCTGCTTCCAGACTTAAGGTGACCTCATGATTCAGAATGGATGCTGGAGTTCCAGCCATCTCATCCATACTCCAGACAGCAGAAAGAAGAATAGAGAAAGTTATTAATAAACAAGCCTGATTCCAAGGTACTTTTAAAGAGTCTTCTTGGAAGTCTCTCACAACACATATACTCTAACACATCTTAACTGGATGGGTACAACAGCCTCAAGGTACCTGGGAATTATTTTCTGATGTGGTCCTATGGAGATTTAAAGATTGACATTCTTGTTAGTAAGAAAGCAGAGAAGGGCTATTGGATTGACAGCTGGCACTCTCTCTCATGATCCTGATGGCAACACATAAAGTAAAAGTAATTTAGAAGATTGGGAAAGAAAACTAGATCTAATCCTCACTTCCTGAATGCAAAGGAAGAGAACATACCACCCCAGAAGCCTCACCTTTGCATAAATAAATTACACAGCCCCCAAAGATGGCATCAGAGAAGAATTTCTAATGGAATATGATAGCTGGCATTCCCACAACATAGGCTAAATAAATTAGGTGACAACAGTCTTCAAATACAATTTGTGAGCCCTTGAAAGAAAAGAAAGCAGAATGAGAGTGAATCAGTAGGTTTTCAGTAGCCAACTCAGAGTAAATTATACCTTCTATTTTCTGTACTTAATCCTCTTGTCAGTCACCCCTGCTTGTTCTTGAACATTTGGGGAAAGAAATGATAATTCCAGGAAATCATCATTCACAGCTTCCACTTCCCAGAGCAGCATCAGAGGTAATTCCAGGGAAGTGCAGTAGGGGGAGTCCACTGTACAGGAAGACCTGCTTGGGAAACTCACTTGGCCTGCAATCTACCACCCCTTAAGCAAACCCCCATTTCAATCTTTGCAGCTATCCTGAACATTGGAAGGAAATAGAATAGTTCCTACACAAGCATTCTAAAAGCCCTGAAATTCTATCTGACAGCCCTGGGTTAGGGTCCCATGTCCCCCACAGGCTAGCTGTCAAACTTAGGCCATTTTAAGTCTTGATCTATTTATTGTAAAGCCGAGATGAGTAGTACCCACCACATGGAATTTTTTTAAGGATTAAGAGCTTGGCAGAGTACTTCATCTTAGCAAACATTCACATTGGAGTCATATTGGTATATGGTGGAACCCACCTACAAGTTAAGCAGTTTAAATTTCTAAGTCTCAATTTCTGGAGTATCTGACACCTAGAAGGTTTGAAATGAAATGTAATGATTTGTGTGATAATTACAATACATATTTAATTTTTAAGAACAGCAATTTTATTTTCTCTATATGAGTTCTGGAAATTTTCCCTTACAGATTATTTAGCTGCACGTGAATTTTATTATAATATGCCAAGAACTCATTTGATATATTTCCTTCTGTCTTCATATCTCTCACGTGATGATATAATGAGATATTTAAAGAGGAGATTTGCATTTGACTTAGTCATAAACTAGTGTAATATAAGGTCTGCCTCTTAGATCTGACACAAACTGCCCTCTTTAAATGGTAATACAGAATGTTGAAATAAGTCTGGACATGTAATCTTACTTTTTGATTCCATTAGCATGTACAAAACTCATTGTATTTAAGCTACAGTCTCAAAAGGGATCATCTTTTATCTGCCAAATCTTAAAGACTCCAGACTCCTAAATTCCAGAAATGAGTTCACCGACCTAAGTATTTGGAAAGGGGGTAAATGCATTTTCCCAAAAAGGGAATAAATCTAACACAGGAAAATCAACCGGTGAGGGAGAGAGATTACCCTTAGAAGAAGCACGGTTGGATTTATACACAGTGCATTAGTCAATGATGTATTTAGTACTTTGTGATAGCCAGAAAATGTACGGCTAAGTCAGGACTCAGCACGCCAAGAGTGTTAAGCAAATGTTTTTAGGAACCAAGTTACTTAGGTTAAGACCAATGGCATGTTTTCACGGTAGAAATCCAGATTTTAGGAAATTGTTTAAACTGTTTTTCAGGTAAATTATAAATCCAGCAGTTGGTAACTGTTTCCAATACCAGTGAGAGTCCCCTACATTTAGGGTAAGACACCTTCCCAGGCACAAAGTCTGAAAACCAGTAGCTACCAGCTGACAGCTGGCATCTTCTAGAAGTGCCACTTTTTTATTGCAGTTCTAGGTTATCTCATTGATTATATTCTTTGCAGCCAAAGATGGAGAAGCTCTATACAGTCAACAAAAACAAGACCAGGAGCTGACTGTGGCTCACATCATGAACTCCTTATTACCAAATCAAGACTCAAATTGAAGAAAGTAGGGAAAATCGCTAGACCATTCAGGTATGACCTAAATCAAATCCCTTATGATTATACAGTGGAAGTGAGAAATAGATTTAAGGGCCTAGATCTGATATATAGAGTGCCTGATGAAATATGGACTGAGGTTCATGACATTATACAGGAGAAAGGGATCAAGACCATCCCCATGGAAAAGAAATGCAAAAAAGCAAAATGGCTGTGTGGGAAGGCCTTACAAATAGCTGTGAAAAGAAGAGAGGCGAAAAGCAGAGGAGGAAAGGAAAGATATAAGCATCTGAATGCAGAGTTCCAAAGAATGGCAAGAAGAGATAAGAAAGCCTTCCTCAGCGATCAATGCAAAGAAATAGAGGAAAACAACAGAATGGGAAAGATTAGAGACCTCTTCAAGAAAATTAGAGATATCAAGGGAACATTTCATGCAATGATGGGTTCGATAAAGGACAGAAATGGTATGGACCTAACAGAAGCAGAAGATATTAAGAAGAGGTGGCAAGAATACACAGAAGAACTGTACAAAAAAGATCTTCACAACCCAGATAATCACAATGGTGTGATCACTCATCTAGAGCCAGACATCTTGGAATGTGAAGTCAAGTGGGCCTTAGAAAGCATCACTACGAACAAAGCTAGTGGAGGTGATGGAATTCCAGTGGAGCTATTTCAAATCCTGAAATAGGATGCTGTGAAAGTGGTGCCCTCAATATGCCAGCAAACTTGGAAAACTCAGCAGTGGCCACAGGACGGGAAAAGGTCAGTTTTCATTCCAAGCCCAAAGAAAGGCAATGCCAAAGAATGCTCAAACTACCACACAATTGCATTCATCTCATATGCTAGTAAAGTAATGCTCAAAATTCTCCAAGCCAGGCTTCAGTAATCCATGAACCGTGAAATTCCTGATGTGCAAGAAGGTTTTAGAAAAGGCAGAGGAACCAGGGATCAAATGGCCAACATCCGCTGGATCATGGAAAAAGCAAGAGAGTTCCAGAAAAACATCTATTTCTGCTTTATTGACTATGCCAAAGCCTTTGACTGTGTGGATCACAAGAAACTGTGGAAAATTCTTAGAGAGATGGGAATAGCAGACCACCTGACCTGCCTCTTGAGAAACCTATATGCAGGTCAGGAAGCAACAGTTAGAACTGGACATGGAACAACAGATTGGTTCCAAATAGGAAAAAGAGTATCAGGCTGTATATTGTCACCCTGCTTATTTAACTTATATGCAGAGTACCTCATGAGAAACGCTGGACTGGAAGAAACACAAGCTGGAATCAAGATTGCCGGGAGAAATATCAATCACCTCAGATATGCAGATGACACCACCCTTGTGGCAGAAAGTGAAGAGGAGCTAAAAATCCTCTTGATGAAAGTGAAAGAGGAGAGTGAAAAAGTTGGCTTAATGCTCAACATTCAGAAAACAAAGATCATGGCATCCGGTCCCATCACTTCATGGGAAATAGATGGGGAAACAGTGGAAACAGTGTCAGACGTTATTTTTTTGGGCTCCAAAATCACTGGACTATGAAGAAGGCTGAGTGCCGAAGAATTGATATTTTTAAACTGTGGTGTTGGAGAAGACTCTTTAGAGTCCCTTGGACTGAAAGGAGATCCAACCATTTCATTCTAAAGGAGATCAACCCTGGGATTTCTTTGGAAGGAATGATGCTAAAGCTGAAACTCCAGTACTTTGGCCACCTCATGTGAAGAGTTGACTCATTGGAGAAGACTCTGATGATGGGAGGGATTGGGGGCAGGAGAAGAAGGGGACAACAGAGGATGAGATGGCTGGATGGCATCACTGACTTGATGGACGTGAGTCTGAGTGAACTCCAGGAGTTGGTGATGGACAGAGAGTCCTGGCCTGCTGCGATTCATGGGGTCACAAAGAGTCGGACACGACTGAGTGACTGAACTGAACTGAACTGAGGTTATCTCAGCATCAGAAGCTATTATTCCCATTGCGTCAGTTCTAAAATGACACATGCTAGGATCATGGGAATACAAATACTCAGGTGCCAGGGATCTCTTCAACCTTTATTCCATGGACATTCAAGGTCCAAGCACTGCAAATGGAACACAGTAACTTGGAAACTTATCAGCTGTGGATTTTGAATCTTAATACTCACTCCCATAGACTATGGGTTTCTCCCATGCCCCAGGCAACCATCCCCTTCCTTTCCCTAAAAGCTTTAATCAGGGATAGGTGGCTGTCAGAAGCAGGAATTCAGTACAAGTCTATTCATATACTATTTTCCAAGAAATAACTGCTCATATTATAATCCTTTATTAAGTAGCCAAATAACAACAAAAAAAATCATTTAAACAAATAATAGTGACATTTTTGGTATAATAGGAAGAACACCAGATTTGGGTTAAGAAAAAAACTGGAATTCTAGAATTCAAATTCTCTTAACTCTCAGGACTGTGACCGTGGGTTAATCTCTTAGTCCCAGTTCTTTGTTTACTAATCCATTCATTCACTAAAGGCCCAATTTACAACACCCATCGCTATTGTTGTATAGACTTAGTTGTGTGCAAGAGACACAAAGAGACAATTTTTCTGCTCCTTTGGTGCTTACTATCACAAAGACAAGAAAGACATTTCAGAAATATAATAACATGATGAAAGTATAGCAATGTAAGAAATCCATTGTAACATTTTTAGAAGGGAGGTAAACAGACCTGAATGAAGTAAAGATGGAGATATCTAGGGGAATAATAATTTAGAATTTCCAGGAATAGAGAAGAGTGGAAATACATCAAGACTTCTCAGGTGGTCCTAGTGATAAAGAACCTGCCTGCCAATGCAGGAGACATAAGAGATGCAGCTTCCATCCCTGGGTGGGAAAGATCCCCTGGAGGAGGACATGGCGACCCACTCCAGTATTCTTGCCTGGAGAATTCCATGGACAGAGAAAAGCCTGGTGGGCTGCAGTCCATAAGGCTGCAGAGGTGGACACAACTGAAATGACTTGAATGCACACAGGGAGAAATGCCTCCATATTTAGGGAAAAATGGGAAGTTCCATGTAGCAAGGTAGAATGAAGAGGGGACGTGTGGACAGGAGCTTGGAGGGCAGGTCTAGCGTGAATCACATGGTGTCTGGAGACTAAGGGAGGGATTTGGATTTCATTCCTAGTAGGATGAATGCCACTGGAGAGACCTGAGTGAGTAGCATTCCTACTTTGGGCTGTGTGCGGAGAATGGTTCTCCATACAGATTGTAGAGAATGGTTCTGGAGGATAAAGATTTGTTACAAAACGTGAAAATCCCATGCACACTTTGTGTTGATCATGAAGTCTGTAAGAGCTGATAGTGAATAAGCTGAAGCAAGGAATGGTTTCTTTACCAATGAACTGGGCTGTCATCAAACACTTGTCTATTTTCTCCAGTGATGCTGTCCCAGGACCTTTCGATCCTTGGGTCTCAGCTGTTTATCCAAGGACAGTGTTAAATACCTTCTGAAGGTTGTTCTTATTATCTTGGTCATGCCCCACCCCATCCCTACCAGAAGACGACTCTAAATGACTTTCCTAAGTTAGTATCATCCCTGGGAATTTCGCATTCTGCTGCTTACTGGGCTTTATCTTCTCACCAGTCAGAATTCCCCTAACACTCAAGTGTGGCCTATAGCAGAATCAGAAAGAATAGTTTTGTTAAGACGCAACCTCATAAAAGAAACTGCATACTCAGCCATTAAAAAGAATACATTTGAATCAGTTCTAATGAGGTGGATGAAACTGGAGCCTGTTGTACAGAGTGAAGTAAGCCAGAAAGAAAAACACCAATACAGTATACTAACACATATGTATGGAATTTAGAAAGATGGTAACGATAACCCTGTATGCGAGACAGCAAGAGAGACACAGATATATAGAACAGACTTTTGGACTCTGTGGGAGAGGGAGAGGACAGGATGATTTGGGAGAATGGCATTGAAACATGTATAATATCATATATGAAACGAATCACCAGTCCAGGTTCGATGCATGATACAGGATGCTTGGGTCTGGTGCACTGGGATGACCCAGAGAGATGGTATGGGGAAGGAGGTGGGAGGAGGGCTCAGGATGGGGAACACATGTACACCCGTGGCGTATTCATGTTGATGTATGGCAAAACCAATACAATATTGTAAAGTAATTAGCCTCCAATTAAAATAAATAAATTTATATTAAAATATATATATATATATCTTTAAGGACAGGGTAAACTAATCTGCAAATAGCCAAAACCATAGTTGGTTGCCTAGAAATTGTAATGTCCAGTAGTTAGTCTCCTTATTTGCCAGTATACATTTATTTGTTCTTATTTTGAGTAAAACACTAGTATGTGATTTTTGTTTCATTAAAGAGGTTTATATCCTTTATTCTTTTTCTGAAAAGAGACAACTGGTGTTTTAACTTTAATAGATAGAGAATCCCTATGTACTAAAAATAATATTTTTACTTCTCTATTTATTTATTTTGGATAATCTGAATTTATATGATATAAAAGAAAATTTTGATATGCTAAGCAATTTCCAATATTTTTTAATGATCTTTTATTTGATCATAATTTTTATGCAGAAGTTAAAAATATAAAGTAAAAACTGATAATTCAGAATTTTAAAAAAAATAAAAAGAAACTGCATAATATTTTGTCTATCTGCAACAGGCTCTCACTTCTATGTTCCAGTTTGAGTTCATGCTGTCCAAGTTTAGAAACATCCCTAAAAGGATTCTTTTAGAAATTAATTTTAATTCCACAGGAAATACAGAAATAGTTTTTTTCTTAATTAAATAAGTAAATTAAAATATAACAGGTTATACTAAGTCCCTTCTGACTACCACCTCTAGTCTTTGTCTTTCTTCTGGGTTGACCACAGATAAGAATTTGGTGTGTATCCTTTCAGAACACCTATATTTTTCTGGTATATATGATGTCATAGGTATAATTTAGTGTTTGTTTTTCTTTTTATTTATATGTATGACACCCCTTTGTGAGTTCTCTTTCTTTTGCATAAATATAAATATATACTACATTTTAAAATACTACTCTGTGCCATGCTACAAATTGCATTGTGCTTCTAATACATCTGGTAGAAATTTCTAGTAATAAATGTTTATCTTATTCCTTTTAACTGATGCAATGCATTCTACAATATGAATATACCATAAACTGTTCAGCCCTTTTCATTTTTACAAAATTTCTCTTTTATTTTCTATTATGACTCAGGCTGCAATCAACACTCTCATAAATGATTATTTGTTCATGTGAAAACATCATGTGTATTATTCTAGAATAACTGCTGAAAGCAAAATGGCTAGTCATATGCTATCTGCACTTCAATTGGATAGAATTGAATTGATCACAAATTAGAACTAATCTATAATTTTATCAGTAGAGTATTTACCTATGCATTGGCCAAGACTCTGATTGATTGACTGACTGATTGATTGACTGATTTAGTTAGTTCAGTTCAGTTCAGTCGCTCAGTTGTGTCGGACTCTTTGCGACCCCATAAATCGCAGCACACCAGGCCTCCCTGTCCGTCACCATCTCCCGGAGTTCACTCAGACTCACATCCATCGAGTCCGTGATGCCATCCAGCCATCTCATCCTCGGTCGTCCCCTTCTCCTCCTGCCCCCAATCCCTCCCAGCATCAGAGTCTTTTCCAATGAGTCAACTCTTCGCATGAGGTGGCCAAAGTACTGGAGAAGACTCAAATTGAAGAAAGTAGGGAAAATCGCTAGACCATTCAGGTATGACCTAAATCAAATCCCTTATGATTATACAGTGGCAGTGAGAAATAGATATAAGGGCCTAGATCTGATAGATAGAGTGCCTGATGAAATACGGAATGAGGTTCATGACATTGTACAGGGGACAGGGATCAAGACCATCCCCATGGAAAAGAAATGCAAAAAAGCAAAATGGCTGTCTGGGGAGACCTTACAAATAGCTGTGAAAAGAAGAGAGGTGAAAAGCAAAGAAGAAAAGGAAAGATAAAAGCATCTGAATGCAGAGTTCCAAAGAATAGCAAGAAGAGATAAGAAAGCCTTCTTCAGCGATCAATGCAAAGAAATAGAGGAAAACAACAGAATGGGAAAGACTAGAGATCTCTTCAAGAAAATTCGAGATACCAAGGGAACATTTCATGCAAAGATGGGCTCGGTAAAGGACAGAAATGGTATGGACCTAACAGAAGCAGAAGATATTAAGAAGAGGTGGCAAGAATACACGGAAGAACTGTACAAAAGAGATCTTCACGACCCAGATAATCATGATGACGTGATTTAGTTAGTTAGTTATTGCCATTCTAGCAAGTGAAAAGGGCTAGCTCAGTTTCGGTTTAGTTTCCTTTATTCCTAGAAAACATGACCACCTTTCCACATTTTTACTGAATTCCGTGTTTATCAGTTATCTGTTTAATTCTTTAACCATTTCTTTTATTGTGTTTTTTCTTATATACCTGTGGAAGTTGTTTATATGTTTCAAATATTAATTATTATCTATTATATATTCAGATAATATTTTCTCATGGTTTATTTTTCTTTTGAGAGTTTTAGCATGTCTTTAGTTAAATAAAAGCTTGTAATTCTGGTTTAAAGAAACAAATTTAAAAAAAAAAAGAAACAATTTTTTCTTTTTAATTTATGGTTCTTCCTTTACGGCTTCCCCCATAGCTCAATTGGTAAAGAATCCACCTGCAACGCAAGAGACCCTGGTTTGATTCCTGAGTCGGGGAGATCTGCTGGAGAAGGGATACTCTACCCACTCCAGTATTCTGGCTTGGAGAATTCCATGGACTGTATAGTCCATGGGGTTGCAAAAAGTTGGACACAACTGAGTTACTTTCGCTTCATTTCATTATAAGTTTGTTTATAGTTTAAGCCATCTCTATCCCAATTAACATGTACCTATTTCCATGTTTGTTTATGGGATATATCAGTCAGCTTAGTCACTTACTACTAATAATATTAATTCATTTATTAATCTATCTCATATTTATATTCAGATATTAAGGAATTTTCAATGCATTTTTACTAATAATGAGTAAAAATCTAAAAACAATTTTCTAAATGGAAAACTGTCTCAAATTGTTTTTATAGAATTGTTCACCCTTTCTACTCAGATTTTAAAACTGTAACCTTGCTTATATACTAGATTTCCACATGGATGTATTTTCATATTTAATTTGTCCATTGATGTAATTACCATATAGTCTTCCTTTCCCAGCTTTCTTGAGATTCACATATATCACCCTGTTAATATGCTTTGGCTTGCAAGTAGTGGAAAACTCAATTGAAATAGATAAATTAGAGGAATTATTGGGAAGTCCATTAAATTGAAAAGTCACTGAAAAGTCCAGAAGTAGACTTTAGAGTCATTCCATCCCTGGGTCGGGAAGATCCCCTGGAGAAGGAAATGGCAATCCACTCCAGTACTATTGCCTGGAAAATCCCATGGACAGAGGAGCCTGGTAGGCTACAGCCCATGGGGTTGCAAAGAGTCGGACACGACTGAGTGACTTTACCTACCTTACCACACCTCGCTTAGTGCCTCATATGATGTGATGAGGAAGCAGTTTCTTAGCGCAAAACAGCTTCTCTTCTCCACAATATGCAGCTTCACTTTGCTAGTGCTGACTCCAACCCTAGCAGCACCCTTGCCACGGTACAGAAAAGTGAGAATGAAAAATTTATATCTAGAACTTTCAGAAAAATTCTCTGAAGTATACTATTACTGAATCCTTGAATTAAACTCCACCATTAGGGAGGCAGGGCAAGTCTGAAGGAAGGCTACAACTGGGACAAGGCTAGGTATTCGTCTCAACTCAGAGATTTTTCGCTGGTGCAGCTGGGTGGAATGATTGCACCATTTCTGATATGAGGAAGACTGTAGGAAGAAAGTGTTGGAGTTGGGGGCAGTGAAAGATGGAGTTAATCTTTCAAATAAGATGGAATTTATCTTATTTATAAAGGAGTTTATCTTAGATGAGTTCACGTGAAATGCTTGTGAGATATCTAAATGGATATTATCAAGTAGGCAGCTCGACATGTGAGTCAAGCTTTGGGGAAAGTTTTGGGCTAGAAATATAAATATGGGATTCACCCTGGATTTCTATATTACAGATGAAATATAAGCTTTGGAAATAGATAAAATCTAGGAAGATAATTTAGATAGAAATCAGAAGGTAGCCTAGGACTTACCTTTGGGGAACTAAAGAGTTCAGAAATTAGAGAAAGAAAGGCATGCTATAAAAGAGTCTGAGAAGGACTTCCTGGTGGTCCAGTGGCTCAGACTCCATGCTCCCAATTCCGGGGGCCCAGGTTTGATCGCTTATCATGGAACTTTATTCCACATGCTGCAACTAAGACCCAGTGCAGTCATTTTGTTTTTTCAAGTTTTATTGGTATAACTTAAAGAAATTATTTATTTATTTATTTTTAAAAAAGCCTGAGAATGTGTCTTCAGTGAATCAGAAGTTAAACTAGGAATGTGAGGCCAGAGTCTAGGAGTATCTCAATACATAAGGCAACTAATCTAAAACATGGGCACAGATTCATGAGCCTCCAAACAAGAGGGGCAGATAATAGTTAACTAATTCCTATGTGGATATTGATATATATTCCTTTAAAGCTTATGATAAAAGTATGTTAGAGGGCACACAGATGCACTTAATGAAGGAGCATTGTTCTGGAAGCAGAGAGACGAATGACTGTCTACCTTGGTCAAGTTTCTTAATACCTTGTAGCCCTCACTCTATAATGTGCTAAATGCAACCCATCTACTTCATAGGGTTCCTATGAGAATGGGTTGTAAGACATATATGAATCCCTCATAGATGTTTTATTTTCTTCTCCTCATTATGAAAAGGAATTAAAGGGGTGGGGATGCACTGGGGAAAGCAGCTCTACACATCAATGTCTAGATGTGGTTTGATGGAGAGATTGTGTGCGTACATGTGTGCTAAGTCACTTCAGTCATGTCCATCTCTTTGTGGCCCTATGGACCATAGCCCTCCAGGCTCCTCTGTCCATGGGATTCTTTAGGCAAGAACACTGGAATGAGTTGCTGTGTCCTCCATTCTCCTCCACTAATCTGGGACTTCCCTGGAGGTCCAGTGGTTAAGACTCAGCGCTTCCACTGCATGGGGTGTGGGTTTGATCCCTGGTCAGAGAACTTAGATCCTACATAGCACAGCCAAATAAATAAGTTCTCTAATCCCCACAGTAGGGCTTCATTGAGGATGGGACTTGTCAGATGCTGTTTACATGGCAGAAGGAATGGTTTGGGCTGGTTATCCCCTCTTAGCCTTTAGGAGTCTTTGTTCCTTCTTTGTTCCTCACACACACAAATAGCTATGGACGTCGCTTCACCTTTCAGAGTAATTCCCCATCATTTTCATCACCTCTGAACGACTTAGCAGCAGCAGCAGCAGCAGCTGAAGGAACTACAATGTCTATCCTTAGGGAGTATCTTCTATATATTGAGTGCATATCTAAGTTGCTATTGACTCTGGGTCATTCATTTAGACATTCATTGCCTTCTCCAACTTCATACTCTGCTGCAGCAGTGTTTTATATTTCTTTTCCTAATAATGACTTTTCTCAGTGACTTACTCATGCATTAGTAGACTTTGAGGGCATAGATGGTGCTTTGAGAAATAACCTAATCTCCCATCACTTTGATTTACTTTCCAACTCCAGGGTAACAAGATATTTTTGCTTGGACTTAGTCTTTTAGAATATCTTGACATTGCAGAAGACTGAAGAGTATATTGTATCAAACAATGCTGTCCTCAGTGCAGAGATCAACCAAGTGACCTAATGTGTCCTGCCAGCTTCTAACTTCTATGATATCTTACAGTATGGAATCTATTCACAGCATAATAGTCTTTTATATGAAGAAATGAATATATCATCTAATTCTTTATTTGCATTTTGAACCACAATGTAGCTTCTGATTAAACCACAGATGAATATTCTCCAGTATCTGCTACAGTACTTTGATTAAAAAGTAGAATCAAAATTGAGGAGGTTTATACATTTTATACTTATCTGAGTTTTTCTTGTAGGGGGAAGTGAAAAGAGAACAGGACATAGCCTCCTCCCCTTCTAAGTCATATTTATCTTTCATCAAAACCTTTTGGCTGGTTTAAAATCAGGTCTAAAATCAATGAATCATCTGATCTTGTTTCAGTACGTCGGTCCAGTTGTTGCACCAGATCTAGTGTATGAATAATGTGCTGCTTTATCATTATCAAGATTTAATTATACCAAGCACTCTAGATCCTCAGAGATATTTATCACTGTCAATTACAATGATATAATTAGAAACAACAGAATTTGACTGACTTGGAGGAACTTTCTCACCAACAGTTTAACTTTGTAGTGTTTTCTAAACAGTTTAAGAAATTCTTCTTTCATATTTTGACGGAAAAATATATAGACTTACTTGGTTTGCTGTTCTACATATTAACAGCAAGAAAAAAAACTAAATTCCATTCGTTGCTAAATGGTATAGTTGATCTACACAGCGCCCGTTTGTCTTTTATGTACCACATAAGACAAACGCTCATCTTAAAATCTGGTTCCCAGGACAGCTCCTGACAGACGGTGATATGGTTATATATACATCCTTGAACAGTAGTTATTTACTGGCTGGTTTCCATCAAAGTCATAAAAAGAAAATTATCACGGATGATTAAAATGCTATCATTGTATGTTAATGATTTTAATAGACTTTACTTTTTAAAGCAGTCTTAGAGTTACAACAAAATTGAGTGGCAGGCACAGAGATTTCCCATCAATAACTTCTTACACCATCTGAGACTAGACTGTCAAAAGTGTGAAAGCAAGGCTGCCTTTCTAAGTGAACTACAATTAGTAAATTTATTCAAGGGCAAGGAAAGAAGTTAAAGCAAATATAATTCTTCTGCACCAGCTGGAGGCCCCCTTATCTTCTTGCATGGCTGAGATGGGTTAACCCTGTTTAGCAGGTGGAATATATCCAGCAATCAGCCTAGTCCTCGGGCAGTAGCTGATTTACTGGGAGGAAGGGTGAGAAGGAAGGGTAGCCCAACAAAGTGAAGAGGAACAAAGGGAGGTCTTCAGGGGCTATGAGAACCCAATACCGAATCATAACATCTCTAGACCATTGCAGCCAAGGATATTTTACATAAAAGTTTTATGAGTCATTCTGAAGTTTTGGTCTATGCAGATGCTCCAACCATCTTGCAGATAGAGGGCTTCCTGCTGCTGCTGCTGCTGCTGCTGCTGCTGCTGCTGCTAAGTCAGTTCAGTCGTGTCCGACTCTGTGCAACCCCATAGACGGCAGCTTGCTATGAGGCTCCCCCGTCCCTGGGATTCTCCAGGCAAGAACACTAGAGTGGGGTGCCATTTCCTTCTCCAATGCATGAAACTGAAAAGTGAAAGTGAAGTTGCTCAGTCGTGTCCGACTCTTAGCGACCCCATGGACTGCGGCCCACCAGTCTCCTCCATCCATGGGATTTTCCAGGCAAGAGTGCTGGAGTGGGGTGCCATTGCCTTCTCCGAGAGGGCTTCCTAGCCACGTGAATAAAGTACCTCAAGTCTTTACCTCTAACCTCCTTAGGACATTGAACTTGAGAGCAGATCCACTCAGTATTGCTCAGTAAGACTCACGTGACACAGGGATCCCTTCTCACTTCAACAGTATCAGATTTGCCCCAAGAAGAAACTCAGTGGAAGTGCCTGTGGAATCATCATAACCTGTCCTGGGAAATCAGACGAATTCAGTGTTTCAGTGACTAGCACAGTAGGGGCTGGACTTCACAGGTGGTGCTAGTAGTAAAGAACCTGCCTGCCAATGCAGGAGACATGAGAGACACATGTTTGATCCCTGGGTTGGGAAGATGCCCTGGAGGAGGGCATGGCAAGCCACCCCAGTATCCTTGCCCGGAGAATCCCAAGGACGGAGGAGCCTGGCAGACTACAGTCCGTAGGGTTGCAAAGCATCATACATGACTGAAGCAACTTAGCATGCATGCACAGTAGGTGTTTACAGGAGTAAAATGTTACATTTTATTACTTTTTTCTTTCATATTACCACAATTCAATGTCTAGTATTTTCTGATCTTTGACTTAAATTCTACTGAGAGTTGATTAGTAGTCTAATTTTTCTCATTATTTTACCTATATAAGAGAAACCTTCTCCCCATTTCTCATTCAATTTCCAGGGCATGTGAAAATGCTCAAGAAAAAGGCAAATCTGAATGCCAAAAGCCTGTCTTCACATGGTCTTGATTCATACATGCTTCAGAAAAATGAACAACTTGTCAAAGCAAGGAACTGCTCCTTAAGTCATTCTCTCTTAAAACCACTTATGCGGTAATCCAGAGATTAATTTCAAAGCCCTTAATTTTTTAAAAAGCACAAGCTATGGATCACTATAAATAGTTGTGTGATACATCCTAGTAAATAAATTTAATTAGTGTACCTCCAAGGCCTGAATGTTCTTTGCATTTATACTGATTTAGCACACTTTCTCATGACTGCATCATATTACTATTCATAAATCATAGTGTATCTATCAAAATCTATCATGCGTATCTATCATGAGTTTAGTCTTCCTAAAACACATCATCTTCCTAAAACACAAAAAGGTATTTCTAAGATGCAAGTTTCATTATGTTAATCTTCTGCATAAAAATCTTCTGTGACTTTTCTCAATGCCTAGAGTATTATACTAAATTTTAACATGATTTTTCCAGCTATAATTGAAACCCAATCTACCTCTCTGGCTTTATAGTCATCTTCCTACAGTCCACATGTCCTAGACAGCTGACAACTGTTTCTTTTTCAGACTTGTGCAAGCCTATTCAAACTCTCTGGTTTGGCTCAAACTCTTCCTCCTGACTTATAATAATTTCTTTCCCATTGCTGTGCCTCCCATTATCGATATCCTTACTTACCATCAGTGTCTTTCAAAATCTACCAATGCTTTCAGGTTCAATTCAAGTGTCACCTCTTTAAAAAACTCCCTTCCAGTGACTGTCCCATCAGATGGAATGTTACTAAGTCCAAGTTCATGCTACTCACTGCATGACAGGCCAACACATTGAAGAACGTGTTGTTGGGGCAAGGGAGAGCGGCTTTATTCAGAAAGTCACTTGACTGAGAAGATGATGGAGTAGTGTCCCAAAGGAACATCTTGCCCGGGGTTTGGATGCTAGTCTCTTTTTATAGAACAAAGGTGGGATGTGAGGAGATTAAGTTGAAAAAAGCAGTAAGTTATTGCAAACATTTCCTAGTTCCAGCCAGACTCTGCAGCGGTTATGTTTATTCCTTCTTTCCCATAGCCATTCACAGGTGGGCCTGGTCAGGAATTTCCCTGTGAGTTAAACAAAAGTATTTTAGCTTAACATTCAGACATGGTTGGCATGTCTGGAAAGCGGTCATTATGCGTACTTTAAGCCATAGACAGCAACCCTTTAGTGATTAACTTGTAGCAAAGGCAATATAATACAAAGGCTAAAGTAAAAGAAACAGATCCAATATAGAATCAGACTTCTTCCTAATTACAGTAATACTGTCATCCTTTGGGTTGCTACTGCAGTAATTCCATATCTCTGATATCATTCATTACTATGTGAGTGCATGCTAAGTCACTTCCATTGTGTCCAACTCTGGCAACCCCAAGAACTGTAAACCCAGACTCCTCTGTCCATGGAATTCTACTGGCAAGAATACTGGAGTGGGTTGCCATGCCCTCCTCCAGGAGATCTTCCCAACCCAAGGATCGAACCCGGGTCTCCTATGTCTCCTGCATTGCAGCAAGATTCTTTATTGCTGAGCCACCAGGGAAGTCCCTTATCACTCTGCAGAATTTTTAATTATTTGTGTATGTACTAATTCATCTTCACAGTATGTAACCCTCCATCTCATTGAGCATTGCATCCACAGTAGGCCTTAGCTGAACTTGTCTTGAATTTAACTGACAGTATAATTAAGAATTAAAGTCCTCAGTTTGTATATTAACATTCTAAAAGACCTTGGCCCAATGTTAAACTATTATTTTTTATAAACATATTTGAATTTTTGTCATACTTGGTAGTGACAAGAAAATCTATCATTAGGGCTAAATTTGAAGACAAAGAAGCCTAAAAACAGCAAAAAAACAGACTAAATACAGAGTTTAATAAGAAACACTCCATGAAAATTAAAAGCATAACAAAGTTTACAGTCAGTGAGTAAAGGGAAAATAGAATGTGTACAAGGACCCCTCAAGTGCCACCAGCCTGTTAGGCTGGCTCTTCCCACTGTATCTGCCCTAGTTCCTGAGGGAACACTTCCAATAGGAACCACCCTAGTGTTATCTGGCCGTATCAGAGGTTGGGAGGCATTGTAAAAATTTCAAATGTTCCTAATCATATCTGGGTTGCAATTACACTGAAGCATACTGTTAGAACATTTACATCTGGAATGTCTTTAATAATTATACAGTACCTTCCACTTAGAAGTTGATTCCTCCCTTTCATTTAGCTACACCAAAAGCAGTATGCCAGTTCTGCATACATGAACTGAACCAACTGCAGATATAAAAAATTCAAAAACTCCAGAAATCTCCAAAAGGCAAAAATCAAATCTTCCACATACTGACAACTATTTACATAGCATTTACATTGTATTAGTTATTATAAGTAATCTAGAGGTGACTTAAAGGGCATGGGAGAAATTGAATAACACCTGCCACCTAGAAAGCTATATAAAACAGTTGCTTTGGGGATTAATTTTTAGTTTTTGTTGTTACTCTTTTCTCAATGAAAAGGAACATTCCTTTTCTGTTCTCTGCCTTTTTAAAAAAATTAATTTTAAAAAATAGAGTGTATGAGAGGATGTGTGTAGGTTATATATAAATACTACACAATTTTACATAACGGACTTCAGCATCCATGGATTTTGGTACTGGCAGAGGAGACTGGAAAGAATCTCCCCTCAGTTCAGTTCAATTCAGTCGCTCAGTCATGTCTGACTCTTTGTGACCCCATAGACTGCAGCACCCCCCCCCCCCACCCCCTCACCCCATACCAAAAGATAACTCTATTAAGTAGTACTAAGTAAGGCTGGAAGTATGGGGAAATTCCCACTGTCATTCAAAGCATTCTGACCTATACTTAAACCTGGAGACTTTCTAACCTCCCAATAGTATTCTTGCCTGGAGAATCCCACGGACAGAGGAGCCTGGCCTGCTGCAGTCCATAGAGTAGCAAAGAGCCGACAGGACTGAGCGACAGCACACACACCAAGCTTGCCCTGCCCCTACATTTTCCTCCTCTCCCTTTTCGGAGGTACAATGACTAGTGTTTATTTTTCCCAGCCTTGAAGCCCAGGATCCACCTCAGAAATATTAAGGAGATAAGAGTACCTATAAAAGCTCTAGAGATACTCTTAAATTTACAGCAAACAATGGACTATTTACTTGCCTTATCTGAGGATGGGTGTTCCCTTTAGCTCATTAGTAAGAAGCCTGGGGCAGAGGAAATTTACAAAAGGAGCTCTGGGCCTCCCAGATCTCCTAGGAAGTGGCCAGACATCCAGGGCATCACACCCTCTGACCTCTGCTAGTCCAGCCAGATTCTAAACATGACATCTTGTTTCAAATAAAACCCTCCTTTCTTTCTACTGAAATCACAAATAGTGTTATAACTGAAATAAGACAGGGCTTCTTTGGAGGGTCAGATGGTAAAGAACCTGAAACAGGTAGATCCAGTGACCCTATGTGGAAATAAAGAGTACTCAGACCGAACAAGTGGAGGCTGTTTATTTGGAGGTTGTTATAGTGAGGGAGTCAGTCACCATCCCTCGCATCAGGCAGACTCAGAGGTAGACAGGCAGGGGAGAGGGAAAGCTTTCTCATAAAACAGGGAAGGCTTCAGGTATCCTGTTTTAAGTTTTTGAAATGGGGATGCTGGAAATGGTCTCACTAAAAGTGGGGCATCCGATGAGCATGGATAACATATTTGGCTTTTTCTGATCGAGATGGAAGCAGAGACAAAAATTAAGTAAGCTGGCCTTCATTGAGCACATCCTGGCTGTTGGGGACCAACTGCTACAGAAGTTGTAATTTGGTTTCCCTAGATGGCTCTTTTAGAGACTGTGGGTCAGAGCTCTGTTCCATTTGTGGGGCCTGGCCATTGTCTGCTTGTATATTCAGTCTCTCACGGGACTTTTGCTATTGTTCACTTTTAAATCATTTAAAAATAAAATAGTATCTAAGAAATCATCAAAAACTGAAGAGTAGAAACAAACCATAAACTTATCTCTGGATATTAACTCTGGAACAAAGCATAGCCTCAGCCCTTAGGATGCTGTTCTCATTTATTCTCAATAAGATATTTGCCTTGCTGGCCCAGTGGTTAGGACCCCACACTTCCACTGCAGGGGGCATGGGTTCAATCCCTGGTCAGGGAACTAAGGTCCTGCATGGTGTGTGGCATGCCATAATAATCATCATAATACTCCTAATAATTGGCTTTAAAGATGAAATAAAATGCTTGCCCTAAAAAGAAATTTAAAAATCACTAGCAAATCGTTATTAAAAACTGGAAGTTGCCAATGGTCTTAAAGTTAAAAGTAATCAATAGTAGTTATTATTATATGCATGCTTAGTCACTCGATAGTATTCAACTCTATGTGACCCTATGGACTGTAGCCCTCCAGGCTCCTCTGTCATGAAGATTCTCCCAGCAAGAATACTGGAGTGGATTGCCATGCCCTCCTTCAGGGGATCTTCCCTACCGAGGGACCAAACCCAGGTCTCCTGCATTGCAGGCAGATGCTTTACTATTGAGCCACCAGGGGAGTCCCATTATTAGTATATTCCTCCTCTTTTACCATGAATTTGCTCTGTGGTCACTGGTAATTGGATAACTTTCTTTCTCTATAAATGTTAATGAGTGAAAAGAACAATTTTCTCCCCGAGTTTTTAACCTATCTTGTCCATTGGCCCTGCCCTGTAAATTCCAGTTTATTATTCCAGTATCACCCCAGTAAAGATGTGCCCAGACAGCATTCCTTCTAATCCCAATTAGGCAAATTCATTAGGTTCAATCTCTATGTTACCAGTTTCAATGAATATTTCTAACATTTTATATATATATAACTTTACAGATATAAGCTATTCTATCTTAATTGCCTCCATATTATTGCCTATGTCCAAGTCATCTTTGTGCTCCTAATATTTGGTAGAGTACATGGAGCATGTTGAATAAATGATTAAATGAATCCAGAAACTCAAGCACACTTTTGTAGTTTGAATTCTGGTAGTCAACCTTGAGGTAGATTGCGATGAAGTTTTGGGGAACATATTTCAAGATACCAATACAATATGATGCAGAGTGCGAAGCAAGGATTTTGCATTATTTATTCATTTATTCACAAAATATTATTAAGATCAATTTCATGCTAGCTAGGAACTGGGAAAATGTTAGTAAACAAAATACATGTGAATTTTACCTAGACAATCTCTTCTTGAAAAGGTCTACTTTCTGTCTCCATCTACAGAGTTCCATTTCTATGAATTTGATCATGAACCAAGACCAGGTGGATGACAACATGTTGAAATTCCCATATTCTATTTTTTCTCTTCTTTCATACCTATAGTGTGTAGACACGAACACAATGAACATTCAGTTAGTGTGTCCTGAACTGGATTTCTATCACTGTCAAGTGACTCCAAGGTCATGACTATTCAAGGCCTATAAGATAGCCTGCTTCTCTCCTTCCTTGGCTCCCAACAGTTCACGTGCAAACAATTGTTGTAGTTTTCCTGGTATGCAATATGTGAGTATAGGAAATGTGGTCGTGAAATCTATTGGGTGAAATCAAGAAGGGAGACCCCAGTCCTCTCAAAATGATAACACTAAAACTTCTGCAGAAGTGAAGGCTGCATTTTCAGTTATGAGGCAGTCTGATATCAGAGCTATGATGTCTAACTTTAAAAGCAGGGTTTTAGTTCCTACCTCTCTTTATTATACAATAATGTGATCTTTTGACAAGACAGTTCTGCTTCCTGGGTCTTAATTTCCTCACATGTAACAGACAAGGATTATAAAGATTAATTCAAAGTCAGTATTATTGCTCTAGGCAAAAATCTGACCAAAGTATTTAGACCATCTCAGTTCTGTGGGCCTGATAGTTATCCTAGTGTTTAATTGTCTTCTCAAGGCAGTCCTAATTTACACATGTTCCTAAACAGGGTGCTAATGAACAATAAGAGTTTTTTTTCCTGGGATCCACATGGTCAGGATGTTGTCCATATTTTTTTCTCCACCCTGGATAGTTCTCATAATTTGCTTTCTTCCTCCACCTCCCATCCAGAAAGAAATGAGAAAAGAGAATGAGTATAAATATGTAGCAATATAGAACTTTGTCTGAAGTAGATGGTGTTCCTTTTTCACTCTAAGAAAAAGGCTCTCTTAATTCAGTCTTTCATGGTCCTCTACCTTTCACTAACTTATCTTCCCTAAATTTCAGGTGTAGTTTCACTTTTACATATGAAAGGTTTAGTCTCTAAATCCAAGACTATTGACTTAAATGAGTGATAACCTAACTTCTACAGGTTTAAGGGCTTCCCTATGGCTCAGCTGGTAAAGAATCCACCTGCAATGTGGGAGACCAGGGTTTGATCCCTGGGTTGGGAAGATCCCCTAGAGAAGGGAATGGCCACCCACTCCAGTATTCTGGCCTGGAGAATTCCAGACTGTATAGTCCATGGGATCACAAAGAGTAGGACACAAACAGGTTTAAGCATATGATCTGTCCAGATCCCCCAAAGTCTCACATATACACATATATCTCCTAATTCTTTTCCCCACTATTGTGTGTGTGTGTGTGTATATATATATATATATATATACACACACATATATATTCCCAGTATTTTATATATATATATGGGATTCCCTGGTGGCTCAGATGGTAAAGAATCCACCTTCCAATGCAGGAAATCTGGGTTTGATCCCTGGGTTGGGACGATCTCCTGGAGAAAGGAATGGTAATAATCCATTCCAGTATTCTTGCCTAGAGAATCTCATGGACAGAGGAGCCTGGTGGGCTACTCCATGGGGTTGCAAAGAGTCAGACATGACTGAGTGACTAACACACACACACACACACACACACACGGTCTTTAAAAAATTTTAAAGGATTTAAATTTTGGATTTAAATGCATATTTAAGGATTGATCCTTAAAGTAAGAAAAGAAGGGCTTCACTGGTGGTACAGTGGTTAAGAATCCGCCTGCCAATGCAGGGAACATGGGTTCTACCCCAGGTCTGGGAAGATTCCACATGTTGTGGAGTTACTAAGCCCATGTGCCATAACTATTGAGCCCATGGGTTGCAACTACTGAAGCCTGTGTGCCTAGAACCTATACTCCGCAACAAGAGAAGCCACTGCAATGAAAAGCCCATTCGCTGCAACGACGAGTAGCCCCTGCTCACTGCAAGTAGAGAAAGCCCACGTGCAGCAGCAAAGAGCTAGAGCAACCAAAATTAAATAAATAAATAAAAATAATAAAGAAAGAAAGATCATTTCTTTACTTCTTATATGGCCCACACTTCCTCTTACCCCCATATTGTCTAGTAAAAATCCCTCTCATAGCACATGCCATAATGCCTAGTTCCCCTAACAGACTATCAGCTTTATAGAGTAGGCTGTGTGTCTTTGAGATATTACATTCATCATCTACCATATAATTTGAGTTGTTGAATAAGCAACTGAATGGATGGATGAATATGTGAGTCTTCCTAACAACTAGGGCTTATAAGAATACTTATATAATTGGTCTGCCACAGCAAACTCATATCCATCTATGAATGATGGGACCTTCTGGCATCTTGGAATTTAAAACAGAATTGTTGTGAAACTTTTCTTTGGATTCAAGAGAAAGTGAAGTGCTAGGAACTGAGAGAAAGCAACAGATATGTTTCCTCATCATCAGAGCAATACAAACCTCAGTTTATTTCACTATAAAACAGCAGAAAGGGTGCCTTTAGTCATGACCTCAATTGCCTGGCTCTAGAATAATCTCAGAATGATAGAGAAATATGAATCTCAGTTAACATTCAGAGTCTCTAAAGAAAATAATCAAAAGAAAATTATACATTTATTCAATGTTTACTATAGGCATGCTACCAGATTTGTTGACCTTTCATATATGAACTTGTATTTAACTTAATTTTTACAGCAATACCCTGAGGTGTGAAATTAGTTAACATAGTTATTTTACATGAAAAGCTAATAAAAGCTAGATATTTTAATATCTCTTCAAGATGCTAATAATATTCTAATCCCATCCACAACTTTATACTTTGAACTGTGTAGGAGATGGGGACAACAGACGTCTATGATGTTTATCTTCCAACTTTGATACTAAAGCTACAGAAATAAAATTTATCTTTTTGTATAGGGAGTGATATGGCTTAGAATCTTTAAAATAATTTTAAATGCCAAAAGGTTTTAGAGTTAAATACAGTAAGAATTGTTCTTTGTGCTAGCTTTGTCCTTAATTTCATTATCTATCCACAAAAAATCTTTTAATAGTGGTTTTATTCCATCTATAGAATAAGAATGATAGAATAAATTGAAGGATTTCAAAGAAACACTAAGTTTTCTTGCCATTGTTTTCAGCATTGGTTATAAGTAGAATCTAAACAATAAAGAAACGAATCTCATGAAAAAGACTCAAAAGCAATCAGAAATCCTCCAAGATGGACAGCAATAGGAAATCTGTGAACCCTCTCTCCGGTGAAACAAGCAAAAGCAGTGAACAGTATTTTAAGATCAAAAACAAACAAACAACAAAACTCAGTTTCTTGAAATTGACCTAATGGCATATAGCAAATGAAGAAATATTTGTTCAAGAAAAGCTACTAAAACTCAGAACACTGAGAGTCTGTACATTTGAGCCATGGCCTGCTCTCTCCATCTCCACCCCCAGCTCAGCATGACAGAAACTTCAAACCAAGTAAATGTAGCCAAGAAACGGGTTCTCCCCTCCCTTCAGCTTCCAGTCAAGGGTTACCGTATTTCACTGAGAGAGGCAAATCAGCAGAATTTCTTGTGCCCCCAACTCCTAGTATAAATTCCCTGTATTACTAGAGGACAGTGTTACTGGGCGGTTCACCCAGCTTCACTTAAATCCTGGAAGGCCTATTCCAGCCATGGCTGGCAGGAAAGTTGTTGTTGTTGAGTCGTTAAGTCATTCCAGTTTCGTTTTGCAACTCCATGGACTGCAGCTCACAAGGATACTCTGTCCTCCACTGTCTCCTGGAGTTTGCTCAATGGGGTCCTACCACCCTGACATCAATTCAATCACAGAACAGAAGTTCCACCCCACGAGATTCAGGCCAAAGGACCAGAGGTGCTAAATCACTTCAGTCGTGTTCGACTTCTTGCGACCTTATGGACGGTAGCCCTCCAGGTTTCTCTGTCCATGGGTTTCTCCAGGCAAAAAATACTAGAGTGGGTTGCCATGCCTTCCTCCAGGGGATCTTCTCAAGCCAGGGATTGCACCCAGGCCTCTTATGTCTGTCTCCTGCATTGGCAGGCAGGTTCTTTACCACTAGAGCCACATGGGAAGCCCCAGAGGGCCAGAGGCTAACTGCTCCAGCTCCTCCTAGAATAGGACTCAGAGATTTTACCCAGTTTATACAGACCTGTGAAGCTTTTCCCAAAGGAAATAACGAAGTCATAATTTAAAATAAAGTTGATGAAGTTCAAGCCTGTGTTCTTAAAAAACAAAGGCTCTTCTTAATTAGAAGTAAAAAGCTGAACTGCAGGCCAGCTAGTTCACCAGAGAGAAACAGAGAAAGAGATAACTAAGAAGTACCCTCCTGAGTACAAAAGATAAAGACCATGCTCAAAAAAAAGTATTCTGTCTGAATTTGATTGAATCAGACTACAGAGCTATTTATGCCTTGGGGCACTGTGCAAAACAATAGAGTAATCAGCTGGTAATTAGTGTCCCTAAGAGGTCTGTATGATACCAAATGAAGCCAAATCATCAGGAAAGGAGACATTCAAAGAGAACCCTGCTAAAGATGCTGTTATCCCAGATAACTGGGTGCATGTCCATGGTTCTCTCAGATGCCCAAGGTTTCACACTTCAGGAGAGTTAAACTTCACTAATAAAATAAGCTACCATGCAAAAAAGGAAAAGAAAAGAAAGAAAAGCCTCAGAGCAGGGGAGGGGAATCATTAGTGCTTGCCTAGAGCTGGGGTAAGAAGATTGAAAGGTGATGGATCAAGGATAAGGGGTTTCTTTTTAGGATGATGTAAATGTTTTCAAGTTGATTATGGTCATGGTTGCACAATTCTGAAAATATTAAAAGCCATAGGGATTATATTGTATTTCAATATGAATGTTTTTTAAAAGCCTTAACAGTATTTTTTAGGCATGGGAAGTGACAGCCCACCCTCAAATACTCTGACTGCCAAGTGAAAGAAATATTTTTCAGCCAAAGCAACAAATTATAGACTTGCCTGGATTCATCAGATTCTTTGGCAATTTGATGTTGCAGACTTCTGATTTTTTGCATATGCAGTTTGCTTTTCTTTCTCTCAACTAAAGGAAAAGAACACGCCAAGTTTTTGTTTTCAGAGGACTTGTGGGAATTGGGTTCCAGGCTGATGTTCAGCCAGCTCTTCCAGTAACCAGTAACAATAATGTCAGGGTAGCTCTGACGTTTGTCATGTTTGTTACAGGTTGACGTCAACACTCCTGCCTATGGGCCATGCACTGGACATATAACGTCTTCCCAAGTAGGCTGTATTACAAATTCTACAGCCCTGTGTATTTTATCATTCATCTCATGTTGATCTAATGCCTGTGAGCATCAGGCCACTACGGAAAGTGGAAGATTTTAGGTAAGTGAATCTAATTAGAAACGTTTACCTCCCTGTCCTTCTATTTCTTTAAAAAGCTTATGATTTTCAGGTGATGCTCAGTGTTGGGTGACAAATTTTGAGCTTGTTACCTAGACATTTTCTTTAACTCTGAATTGATTTGCTTCCTTAAAATGGAAACCTCTTGTCTGACTTTGGCATGGCTGAGTCAAATGACCTTGGTGATGTTCATTCTAACTTGAATGGGAATTTCTTTGTAGTTTCTGTTACTTATTTAGCATTGACTGAGAAAATTCATTCCTCTGCAAAGAAGGTGATATAATGTGACTTTCAGTGTGGCACAGGAAGAATACTTAGCAGGAGATGGTTCTACACTTAGTCAAGTCAGTAACAGTCATTCATTCGATCATCCAATATCACTAATCCAACATGTACCAGGCACAGTGCTAGGAGTTAGGGACATGGCAGCACCTGAAACAGACACAGGTGTACCCACTCTCAGGAAATGCACCATCCATTGCCATTGTCTCTGTATCCATTCAACTCTCACAGATGAGATGTCTGTGTTGCAGACTTTTCATTTTTCACGTGTGTACTTTGCTTTTCTTTCTCTCAACTAAAGGGAAAGAACATCCCAAGTTTTCGTATTCAGAAGAATATTCATCCTCATTTCTCTGTATGTCTGCCCAAAAGAGACTAGGAAATGAAGTAGTGGATTATAGGTATTTATGCAATCATGACAAACAGCATACATTCTGATGCAAAATTACCAGTATCTTTGCTGCCTTAACTTTCTGTTCTCTGTGAAACGGAAATATACTTACAAAACATTTTCCTCATTAACCACTTGCAAATTGTCAAAATACTTGCACAGTTACTCATGACAGAATAAATAAAATGTTCTTATTTTAAAATTATTGACAAGACGTTGCAATTTTTAAAATAATTTCAGAAAGACAAGTGTTTCAGAGTCATGTGTCAGTTCAGTTCAGTTCAGTTGCTCAGTTGTGTCCAACTCTTTGCGACCCCATGAATTGCAGCACGCCAGGCCTCCCTGTCCATCCCCAACTCCTGGAGTTTACCCAAACTCATGTCCATCGACTCGGTGATGGAATCCAACCATCTCATCCTCTGTCATCCCCTTCTCCTCCTGCCCCCAATTCCTCCCAGCATCAGGGTCTTTTCCAGTGAGTCAGCTCTTAGCATCAGGTGGCCAAAGTTTTGGAGCTTCAGCTTCAACAATGAACACCCAGGACTGATCTCCTTTAGGATGGACTGGTTGGATCTCCTTGCAGTCCAAGGGACTCTCAAGAGTCTTCTCCAACACCACAGTTCAAAGCATCAATTCACCAATCACCATCTGCAGTGGCTTTGGACCCCCAAAATAAAGTCTGACACTGTTTCCACTGTTTCCCCATCTATTGCCATGAAGTGATGGGAACAGATGCCATGATCTTCGTTTTCTGAATGTTGAGCCAACTTTTTCGCTCTCCTCTTTCACTTTCATCAAGAGGCTTTTTAGTTTCTCTTCACTTGCTTCCATAAGGGTGGTGTCATCTGCATATCTGAGGTTATTGATATTTCTCCTGGCAATCTTGATTCCAGCTTGTGCTTCATCCAGCCCAGCATTTCTCATGATGTACTCTGCATGTAAGTTAAATAAGCAGGGTGACAATACACAGCCTTGACGTACTCCTTTTCCTATTTGGAACCAGTCTGTTGTTCCATGTCCAGTTCTAACTGTTGCTTCCTGACCTGCATACAGGTTTCTCAAGAGGCAGGTCAGGTGGTCTGGTATTCCCATCTCTTTCAGAATTTTCCACAGTTGATTGTGATCCACACAGTCAAAGGCTTTGGCATAGTCAATAAAGCAGAAATAAATGGTTTTCTGGAACTCTCTTGCTTTTTCCATGATCCAGCGGATGTTGGCAATTTGATCTCTGGTTCCTTTGCCTTTTCTAAAACCAGCTTGAACATCTGGAAGTTCACGGTTCACGTATTGCTGAAGCCTGGCTTGGAGAATTTTGAGCATTACTCTACCAGTGTGTGAGATGAGTGCAACTGTACAGTAGTTTGAGTATTCTTTAGCATTGTCTTTCTTTGGGGTAGGAATGAGAACTGACCTTGGCAGCTGCGATGGCCAGCCGGGAGGAGCTACCCCACGCCCAAGGTAACATTAACCCATGTAAGATGGTAGGTGTTGTGAGAGGGCATTAAAGGGCAGACACACTGAAACCATAATCACTGAAAACTAGCCAGTCTGATCACACAGACCACAGCCTTGGCCACCTGATGCTAAGAGCTGACTCATTGGAAAAAACCTTGATGCTGGGAAAGACTGAAGGCAGGAGGAGATGGGGGTGGCAGAAGATGAGATATTGGAGGATGTCATCTACTCAACAGACATGAATTAGAGCAAACTCTGGGAGATAGTGAAGGACAGGAAACTCTGGTGTGCCACAGCATCACAAAGAATTGGACACTACTGAGTGAATGAACAAGAGCATCATTTTTTTTTTTTTTAAGTACACAGTAACTTAGAATTGATGAATAAGTCGTTAATATGGCCATGACCACTTGACCTGTCTCTTGAGAAACCTGTATGCAGGTCAGGAAGCAACAGTCAGAACTGGACATGGAACAACAGACTGGTTCCGAATAGGAAAAGGAGTACGTCAAGGCTGTATATTGTCACCCTGCTTATTTAACTTATATGCAGAGTACATCATGAGAAATGCTGGGCTGGAGGAAGCACAAGTTGGAATCAAGATTGCTGGGAGAAATATCAATAACCTCAGATATGCAGATGACAATACCCTTATGGCGGAATGTGAAGAAGAACTAAAGAGCCTCTTGATGAAAGTGAAAGAGTAGAGTGAAAAAGTTGGCTTAAAGCTCAACATTCAGAAAACGAAGATCATGGCATCTGGTCCCATCACTTCATGGCAAATAGATGGGGAAACAGTGGAAACAGTGGCTGACTTTATTTGGGGGGGGGAGCTACAAAATCATTGCAGATGGTGATTGCAGACATGAAATTAAAAGATGCTTACTCCTTGGAAAGAAAGTTATGACCAACCTAGACAGCATGTTAAAAACCAGAGACATTACTTTGTCAACAAAGGTCATGGTGGAGAGGTCGGACTGAACGTGGTCCACTGGAGAAGGGAATGGCAAACCACTTCAGTATTCTTGCCTTTAGAACCCCATGACAGGATGAAAAGGCAAAATGATAGGATACTGAAAGAGGAACTCCTCAGGTCAGTAAGTGCCCAATATGCTACTGGAGATCAGTGGAGAAATAACTCCAGAAAGAATGAAGGGACAGAGCCAAAACAAAAACAATACCCAGTTGTGGGTGTGACTAGTGATAGAAGCAATGTCCGATGCATAAAAAGCAATATTGCATAGGAATGTCAGGTCCATGAATCAAGGCAAATTGGCAGTGGTCAAACAAGAGATGGCAAGAGTGGATGTCGACATTTTAGGAATCAGCTAACTAAAATGGAGTACAATGGATGAATTTAACTCAGATGACCATTATATCTACTACTGTGGGCAGGAATCTCTCAGAAGAAATGGAGTAGCCATCATGGTCAACAAAAGAGTCCGAAATGCAGTACTTGGATGCAATCTCAAAAACGACAGAATGATCTCTGTTCGTTTCCAAGGCAAACCATTCAATATCACAGTAATCCAAGCCTATGCCCCAACCAGTGATGCTGAAGAAGCTGAGGTTGAATGGTTCTATGAAGAACTAAAAGACCTTTTAGAACTAACACCCAAAAAAGATGCCCTTTTCATTATAGGGGACTGGAATGCAAAAGTAGGAAGTCAAGAAACACCTGGAGTAACAGGCAAATTTGGCCTTGGAATATGGAATGAAGCAGGGCAAAGGCTAATAGAGTTTTGCCAAGAAAATGCACTGGTCAACAGTTCAGTCACTCAGTTCTGTCCAACTGTTTGCGACCCCATGAACCACAGTACACCAGGCCTCCCTGTCCATCACCAACTCCTGGAGTTTACCCAAACTCATGTCCGTTGAGTCGGTGATGCCATCTCATTCTCTGTCATCCCCTTCTCCTCCTGCCCTCAATCTTTCCCAGCATCAGGGGCTTTTCAAATGAGTCAGCTCCTCACATCAGGTGGCCGAAGTATTGGAATTTCAGCTTCAACCTCACTCCTTCCAATGAACACCCAGGACTGATCTCCTTTAGGATGGACTTGTTGAATTTCCTTGTAGTCCAAGGGACTCTCAAGAGTCTTCTCCAACACCACAGTTCAAAAGCATCAATTCTTCGGTGCTCAGCTTTCTTCACAGTCCAACTCTCACATCATACATGACTACTGGAAAAACCATATCCTTGACTAGACAGACCTTTGTTGACAAAGTAATGCCTCTGGTTTTTAATATGCTGTCTAGTTTGGTCATAATTTTCCTTCCAAGGAGTAAGCGTCTTTTAATTTCATGTCTGCAATCACCATCTGCAGTGATTTTGGAGTCCCCCCGAAAAATAAAGTCTGACACTGTTTCCACTGTTTCCCCATCTATTTGCCATGAAGTGATGGGACCAGATGCCATGATCTTCGTTTTCTGAATGTTGAGCTTTAAGCCAACTTTTTCACTCTACTCTTTCACTTTCATCAAGAGGCTCTTTAGTTCTTCTTCACTTTCCGCCATAAGGGTATTGTCATCTGCATATCTGAGGTTATTGATTTTCTCCCAGCAATCTTGATTCCAACTTGTGCTTCCTCCAGCCCAGCATTTCTCATGATGTACTCTGCATATAAGTTAAATAAGCAGGGTGACAATATACAGCCTTGACGTACTCCTTTTCCTATTCGGAACCAGTCTGTTGTTCCATGTCCAGTTCTGACTGTTGCTTCCTGACCTGCATACAGGTTTCTCAAGAGACAGGTCAAGTGGTCATGGCCATATTAAGGACTTATTCATCAATTCTGTTTATTGTGTGCTTTAGAGAAAAACACACACACACACACAATGCTGTTGTTCATTCACTCAGTAGTGTCCAATTCTTTGTGATGCTGTGGCACACCAGAGTTTCCTGTCCTTCACTATCTCCCAGAGTTTGCTCAAATTCATGTCTGTTGAGTAGATGACATCCTCCAATATCTCATCTTCTGCCACCCCCATCTCCTCCTGCCTTCAGTCTTTCCCAGCATCAAGGTTTTTTCCAATGAGTCAGCTCTTAGCATCAGGTGGCCAAAGTTTTGGAGCTTCAGCTTCAGCATCAGTCCTTCCAATGTACATTCAGTTCTGATTTCCTTTAGGACTGATAGATGCTGAATTTTGTCCAATTCCTTTCTTACCTCTATGAAGAACAGAAATGCCCATAAGATTTTTTTTTTAAAATCATCACTCCGTTAAGATGTTAGATTTTATCCATGGATTTTCTAATATTTAACCACTCTTTAATTCCTAAAATAACTCTTACTTGGTAAGAATTTTTAAGCATTGCTGAATTCTATTTGCTAGTAATTCATCTTAAGATTTTTACTTGACTATTGATAGGTAGAACTGGTCTGCAGTTTTCTCTATTTGGTGAAATCTGTCAAGTTTTTGGGGAAAAGATCTCTTACTAACTTCAAAAATAAACTTAAAAGTTTTGCCTCTTTATCCCTGAATAGAATAATTATGGAATATTGAGATTATATGATTTTTAAACTGTAATTCTGAAAATAAAGTAAGTCTGCTGTGAAGCCATCAAGTTCTTGTGCTTTTTTAATCTACTTTCTATTTTATTCTATGGCAGCTGGTTTCTTTAGCTTTTCATTTTACTGGGGTCAGTTTGAATCAGAACTATTTTTCTATAAAATGAAAAATCTGTTTTAAAAACGGAGACATAACTTTGCCGACAAGGGTCCATATAGTCAAAGCCATGGTTTTTCCAGTAGTCATGTATGGATGTGCAAGTTGGACCATAAAGAAGGCTGAACACCAAATAATTGATGCTTTTGAACTGTGGTGATAGAGAAGAGTCTTGAGAATCCCTTAGACAAGGAGATCAAACCAGTCAATACTGAAGGAGATCAATCTTGAATATTCACTGGAAGGACTGATGCTGAAGCTGAAACGCCAATACTTTGGCCACCTGATGGAAAGAGCTGACTCATTGGAAAAGACTCTGATGCTGGAAGAGATTGAAGGCAGGAGAAGGGGACGACAGAGGACCAGATGGTTGGATGGCATCACTGTCTCAATGGATGTGAGTTTGAGTAATCCCCAGGAATTGGTGAAGGACAGGGAAGCCTGGCATGCTGCAGTCCATGGGGTCGCAAAAGATTCAGATACGACTGAGCAACTGAACAACAACAAAGCTTAAAAAAAAATCTGCTTGGAGTTTTTTTTTAAATCATACTCTAAACAACACTGAGCATGAACACAACTTTTACTCTTGACAGTGTACCACCAGGGCTGTAATAATCACAGCATAGTGTATATTTTTTTAACTATTGGTTTTCTATTCTCAGCTATAATATATCACACTTTAAATTTTACTACTTTATGGATAGTTAAATTTGCTTATAAACTTACCATTATTTGGCAAGTTGCCAGTTTACAGATGAATTTGCATTCTACTTCTGAACAATTTTTATTGTAAAGAGGTCCTATCAAACACCTGCTAGAAATCTTTTCCACGTTTTTCAATGAAGAGTACTTTTGCATGTGAAGTGAGAGAAGACATGGTAGCCAAACAAATTTTAGCATTTCTCTCTTTCAGTTCCAAGTTGCAGTGAAATATTGCCTTCCAGACCTTGATAAGTCTTTCTTATAATACTTACAGAATTTATACTCCTGGTGTTTCCTCCTTTATACCTTCATCTGAACCTTCATACCTTCATTTCTTTTTCTCTTTCATATGAAAATGACCTGCCTTTATTGTCTACCTACTAAGAAAAGATTCCCAGCATTTTCATTTTAAAGTCTCTTTATCTCTCTCTTATATACCTCAAGATGCTGTATTTATTGTGTATTAATGTTACACTTTTTTAATCCATGCTAGTTTTATCCATGGGTCTTTATGATTATAGATCTAAGGAAAGAATCCTTTAGGATTATTAATTACAAATTAATAGTGACATATTATTAATACATTTCTATTTCATTTGTTAATATCTTTTAAATGTTCCTTCGTAATTTGAAGATCCAGCAGTTCTATGCTGGGAATCCCCATGGTAAAACATCCCCTTTCCAAGTCATCTCAACAAGAGTAAAACAGGAACTTGAAGAAGCACTTTCCGGAGAATGTGGAAATAGCATATTTCATTATGTAAATAGATTTTTCCTGCACTGGTCCGCATTACGACCAGACGTCTGCTAATTATACCAGAGGGCAAGACTACAAAGGCCGATTTACATTCTGTTTATGGTGTCCTTGATTTGTTTCTAAATCTGTTTCTATCTTGAGAACTAAAACAAGATAAGAGGTTACAAACTATTTCATTACCAACAGTCACTGCTTTGCCTTTGGCCAGTGGACATCAGGGTCTGTGGCTCCCACAGCACAGTACTGGCCACTCTGGGAAGGACTTCCAGGATCCCCTTAGCATAGACACAGGATGCCCTAAGCACAGATGTGGGGCTTAGGTTTCTTCTTGAGCCACAGATGGACACAGTACTCAATATCCTGAGGAATCAAATGAAACCAGCTGGTGTACTCCTCTGGGTTAAAACTGCCTCCTTTTTCTGTTCTGTCCACATCTTTGGTCATGCTTATATAACTACTTCTCTTCCCTGAAAATCATTCTTAGTGAGATTATTCTCCTTGAATATACAGAGTTCTCTCTCATTGTGTGTATTTGTGTGTGTGTGTGTGTGTGTGTGTGTGTGTGTGACTTATCCACAGACGTCATTAAAACTCAGTTTTCAAGGGACAGGGGGTTGCATCTTGGATCAAGACTCAGGGGACTTGAACTCCGCTTCTACATTTGGTTCTTATTAGATAAGTGGCCTCAAACAACCTCTGTTCCTTTCTTCTCATAATTTAAAAACTCAGGTTAACAATGGATAGTTTACAAGAATATTGTAATAAATAGTATACATGGAAATATTCATTAAAAATCTAAAATAACCCTGTGAAGGTATAATGCAAATATCTCCATAGCTCTTGCTTATTTAACACTTATATATGTGCCAGGAAACCTATGTATATTTTAAGCATATTAAAATTTTTAATATTTACCAGTCCTTGAAAGAAGTATTATTATCCTCATTTTACATACAAGAAAATGAAGCACAGAGAGGTTAAATAACTTGTTGCAGGTCACATAGCAGGTCTGTCTACAGAGCTTTTAGTCATGATACTCTACTCCCTTGGTCATACAGTCCCTTGGTCATAGCAGACCCTCAAAAAGGAGAAAAGGGTAATAATTAAACTTGGAAAATTATATTTAGTGAAAGACAATTGTTTAAAAGATGTCAGTACTGTTCTTTGACAAATCCACATCCTGGCCCATTAAAATAAGCCCATCAAATTTCCAGCTAACAGAATCTAATCTTGCTAGTCATTTCATATTCATTTTCAAATGTATTTATGAATGACAGGAAACTATGAGTTTTGTGGATACTTGTTTTGTAGCTGCACATTTGGCATGCTTTGTTTTTTGTTGTGAGGAAAGTTTGGACTTTATTTTTCATTGCAGATTTATTTGGCAATGTACAATAAATTTTGCAAACCTACATCATTTAAAGAATTATTTCAGACAAAAATTTCATGCAAGCAGTCATGAGTGCTGATTTTTTAAAATCTACATTTATTAGAAAATTTGCTGGTTATCTCAAAGTCATTTCATGTCAAATGTAAAAATCTTTATTTTTGAGTCACAAAATTTATTTTGAAATCTTTCCCATTTAGGGCAGGAGAACACTTCAATTTTCTTCTAATTCCAATTTAAACAATATAATCCCCTTATCTCCAAAGAAAGTCTATTAATTATTTCTCCTCTCATATTTTTGGATGCTATTGGTACATTTGAATATTTATGAAATTGATCTATTGCTTTTCAGGCTAACCTAACCTAACAGCAGTTTAAGACTAGGAAACCCTACATCTGCTCATTTGCACTCATGGTGACCCACATAGCCTGTGGCTTGATCTATTCTGATTTCATCTTCCAAAGAATGTATTTCAGATGCCCCAAGTTGGGACATCTTTCTCTTCTCTTGTTTCACAGTCTGAATGAAATGTTTAATCTGTCAATATAAGCTTTTGGCATTTTCTTATCACTTAATGTATGAGATTGAAGGACAGCTTATGAGACAAAGCACACCGACTTTATTTTTGGGGGGGTTGGTTAGGTTGTGTTTAGACCTAGTAGCACCTTGTGGCATTAGCTGGGGGAAGAAAGTGAAGGTTCTGCCTGTAATCTCCAACTGACTCCCTCCCCACAATCTTTCAGATGGGTAATTGATACTTTATATTGTATGAAAAAAGTGACATACAAACACACTTTTGAGCCTTGCTTTTGAGAAATTGTGGAGCAGTCACTGTATTTAGGAGGCCTGGATTCCCAGGCTCTCTTTTTCTGATGCCTCTGTCCCCTGATCTGACAACTCTCCCCTGACTATAGCTGTGGGCATGTTTGGATTGTCCTCATCGCCTTCATTGGAGAAGGAAATGGCAACCCACTCCAGTATTCTTGCCTAAAGAATCCTGTGGACAGAAGAGCCTGGTGGGCTGCCATCTATGGGGTCACACAGAGTTGGACACGACTGAAGCGACTTAGCATGCATGCATGGAGAAGGAAATGGCACAATATTCTTGCCTGGAGAATACCTGGGACAGGGGAGCCTGGTGGGCTGCGGTCTATGGGGTCGCACAGAGTCGGACACGACTGAAGCAACTTAGCAGCAGCAGCAGCATCGTCTTTTTTCATGAGCACCCAAAGTTTGGGCTTACTGAACCCAAAAAGTCTTCTAATCTAACTCAGTCACAGTTTTGGTACAACTTGCCGCTCCTAATATCTACTCATGAACTATTTTCCCCATGGTTCTGTTGATAAAAATTTAGGACAATGATGAGAGCTGTTTAACAGTTTGAATTTCTGTTTAAAGATGGCTTACATGCAGTGTAAAATGTAATTGTCAACTTGAGAGACACAGGGGATGTTCTAAAATAAGTTGCTCTGGGTGGAGTATGTTTGCAACCATTCTACTTCTCATCCCTCTTTGGAGAACAATCTAAACCGTGGTCCTTAGTTTTCCATTAGAAACATGTCCTCAGTTATGCTGTTCTCACATTAGGATCTTAAGGACAACTGCTCATGTTGCATTTATTGCAATGGTATTACTCCCAGCAGGGGGGTGGGGGAGCAAAGTAAACCTTAAAAATGTGTAAAACCTCTGTAATTCTGGGACCAACTTACTATAATCATCATCATTTGACAGTAATGAAAACTCTTTCTTCCTAAGGAAGGAACACTCTGCACGTTATCCAAGGGTGGGGCATGGGAAATGGGTCTTGTGGTTAAGTTATCTCTGGTTCCCGGACATCTATATTTCCTTTTCTGACAAGTTCATTTGTAATGTACAATGCACATGGATAAGCTATCGGTCACGTGAACATTTGAAGGAAGACCAAAAAAAAAACCCTGTTGAATGAAAGATCATTAATCTTTTATAACAAGGTTCCAAAGCATACTCAAGGCATATTCTGTCCTGCTCCTTGAATGTTACCTTGAGGACATCTAGTCTTTGCCGGGGAATGATGTATTAAGCCCAGATCTCCAATAAATAAAATGAAATAGAATACTATTAAACTCAGTAGACAAATATTTGGATTGAATACGATATATACAATACACTGTATTTCAAAAAGTAACTAGTCTGTCCTATTTTTCTTTTGTAGAGAATTACACAAAACTCTATTTCATAACCTATCCAAGGGCCACAGAACCGTTTGTCTAAATAAGACCAGCTGTGATATTCAGGACAAAAAAAAATTTTAATTTAAAACTTTTTAAAAGTTTTTTTTTAATTTAATTAAAAAATTAAACTTTAAAAAAAATCACTTTATAAAAATTAAATACATCTGCCATTTTCATCTTATTGTATCATTAGCAGTATTAAGTTCACAAATGTATACCCAACTCCCATATGAATTTTAACTGAAAAAAGTAAAAAGAAGTTGGAAAGTTAAAACCACTCTCAATGACAAGATGTACAATTTCTTGATCATACATGGAAAAGAATCAGAAAGCAGTAGGTGGAATTCACTGGTTCCAAAATTGAAAATAGGTAGAGACTGCTGACAATTTGGGCTCTGTTAATAAAAACTAAAAATATTATATACAGCATGAGACTATGCCAGAATTCACAGCCTAGAACTTGGAGTTTTGGTGAGTTCACCTTGCCGTGAGCTGAAGCTCATAACAGGGGTGCTCACCATTTATGTGAACCGATGGTTAGAGCTTTTATAAAACTGCATCACTAGAGAAAGAAGAGGAAGTAAGTAGGGTCTAGAAATCAAGGCAAAGACTACACCACAAGTTTGGTGTCTGGTTTTGCACTATTTACAATATCACTGTGTAACTGACATCCTAAGACACACTGCAGAACATGACAAACTTTTACTCAAGATGAACCTGGAAATCAATATTTCAAAATTCATGATGAAAAACTAATGTAGGAATGACAGCCATGAGATGAATTCAATCTGATAAAATGAAAAAATAAGCAATATGAAAATCCATTTAAAGTGTATATGTTGAGTATCTTCAAAGAGATATAAGAAGGCATAAGTCCATTGGATAAAAAGGAAGCATATACAATAAGAACAAAGGAGAGAAATGAGAGAAAATGAGAAATAGTGAAGTAAAAATAGTACAATAATACAGTAATTGAATTTTTTTTTTTTTTAAAGCAGAAAATCTCTATACTGGACCCAGAAATAGACACAATTAGTGAATAAGGAAAAAGCACTGAGATGTTCTGCCAAATCACTGTACAGGATAAAGAGATTGAAAGTATAAAAACGTAGTTAATAGTGATGGAAAATGGTTTGAGAGAACTCAAACATATACTAAATGGGCCTGTAAAACAAAAGAGGGAATGGCAGAAAAACAATAGAGAGCAAGTGAAAAGTGAAAGTGAAAAGTGAAAGTGTTAGTCACTTGGTCGTGTCAGACTCTTTGCAAAGCCATAGACTATAGCCTGCCAGGCTCCTCTGTCCGTGGAATTCTCCAGGCAAGAATACTGGAGTGTGTTATCATTCCCTTCTCTAGGGAATCTTCCTTACCCAGGAATTGAACTGGGGTCTTCTGCACTGCAGGCAGATTAGCTAATAATTTTAAGCATTTTCAGAAAGGTTCAAGTATTCAGACCATGAACATGGAGTGCTAAGCAGTTCAAATAAAAATAAAGTCATGTTTAAATTCACCATGGCTAAAATGCAGGTTATCAAAGATGAAGAGAGAAATCTCTTCAAGTAATACAGATAAATTACATTCAAAAAATACATCAACCAGATGGAGGCAGATAGGGAACAGGAGGGAGATTCAATGTAGTACCTTGTCTCATTGAAGAAGAAGCAAGAGATAGAGAAAGAATTTGAGTGAGAGAAAACTATAGTCAAATGAATATGTGAAAACAGAGTAGAAACAGAATCTACAGCTTCCAAACTAGCAAGAGGAATATATTACCAGTCCAACAGAAAGCAGAAAGAAGAGTGTGCTTGTGTGCTAAGTCACTTATGTCCAACTCTTTGTGACCCTACAAACTACAGCCAGCCAGGCTCCTCTGTCCTGGGGTTCTCTAGGCAAGAATGCTGGAACGGATTGCCAGGTCCTCCTCCAGAGGATCTTCCTGATACAGGGACCGAACCTGAGTCTCTTGTGTCTCCTTCACTGGTAGGCGGGTTCTTTACCACTGAGCCACCTGGGAAGACCAGAAAGAAGAGAAGAAGCATCTAAAAAAATAAAAAAAATTACAGAAGGCAAAGAGAAAAGTGAAAAATTAGAAGGTAGCTAGGATTCCAAATAAGTGAATAATCAAAATAAAAATTAGTGTATTATCTGATTAACAGACATCTGATCAGACTATTAAAAAATGAACACCCTTCTAAAATGAAATGACTCAAAAAGTTGAACATATAAAAGAACACATCTGACAAATACCAAGAAACAAATATTGAATTATCAGTATTAATATTGCAAACAGCATCTAAAATATTTCCTTTTAACAATGAGATACTAACTTTCCATATCCAATTACAGATGCTGATTTCATGGTGTTTTCAGTTACCAACTGACATGTGTGGCTTTGAGTTCAGTTCAGTTCAGTCACTCAGTTGTGTCCGACTCTTTGCAACCCCATGAACCACAGCACGCCAGGCCTCCCTGTCCATCACCAACTCCCAAATTCTACCCACACTCATGTCTATTGAGTCGGTGATGCCATCCAACCATCTCATCCTCTGTCTCCCCTTCTCCTCCTGCCCTCAGTCTTTCCCAGCATCAGGGTCTTTTCCAATGAGTCAACTCTTCACATCAGGTGGCCAAAGTACTGGAGTTTTAACTTCAACATCAATCCTTCCAATAAAAACCCAGGACTGATCTCCTTTAGAATGAACTGGTTGGATTTCCTTGCAGTCCAAGGGACTCTCAAGAGTCTTCTCCAACACCATAGTTCAAAAGCATCAATTCTTTGGCACTCAGCTTTCTTTATAGTCCAACTCTCACATTCATACATGACCATTGGAAAAAACCACATCTTTGACTAGACAGACCTTTGCTGACAAAGTAACGTCTCTGCTTTTTAATATGCTGTCTAGGTTGGTCATAACTTTCTTCCAAGGAGTAAGCATCTTTTAATTTCGTGGCTGCAATCACCATCTGCCGTGATTTTGGAGCCCCGAAAAATAAAGTCTGACACTCTTTCCCCATCTATTTCTCATGAAATGATGGGACCAGATGCCATGATCTTCGTTTTCTGAATGTTGAGCTTTAAGCCAACTTTTTCACTCTCCTCTTTCACTTTCATCAAGAGGCTCTTTAGTTCTTCTTCACTTTCTGCCATAAGGGTGGTGTCATCTGCATATCTGAGGTTATTGATATTTCTCCTGGCAGTCTTGATTCCAGCTTGCGCTTGAGAGGAACAGTTAATTTCACAAAAAAGAAGATTAACTTATGATGTCCATTTCAATGGGACTTCTGAAAAAGAAGAGGAATAAAGATATTTATGATGGCAGGGATATAAGCAAAAAGGATGGTTACAACATTCAAAGCATTTTAAAATTTGATACAAGATGTCCTTTATGTCAGTATAGGTTAAATTTATTTTCTTCACACTGTCAAGCTTTTATTTACTCAATAAAGATATAAATGGTGTGTACACACACACACACACATATATATATATGTATATTAAAGTGTTTTAGATTCCCTGCAGTAAAGGCTCTGGTTCTTCATTTCCCTCTGTATCCCTGTTACAAGAGATTTTGCAGTCTGACAAAAGAGAAATGTGGTTTTCATCTTAGACTGTGGGTTTGTTCACATGACTTGCAATGGAACACTTTTGGGTGTCATGTGAGCAAAGACTTAGGAAGCTCTTGACTTCTTGAGCTAGCTCTCTTGCACCTTTGCCATCACTGTGAGAAGAACATGCCTAGTTGAGCAGAGTTCAACCATCCTGGCCACACACAGCCTAGATAAGCCAACTTCTAGATGAACCCTACACATAAGAGCAAGCCCAACTGAGATTAACCGAGCCACTCAGCTGAGTTCACAAATTTATGAGAATAGATCATGATTGTTATATGTCCCTCAGTTTGGGGGGTAGTTGATCATGCAACATTTTTTTGGCAATAGCTAACCAACACACTTTGCCCTATTTTTAAAAATCTTTTATTCTCCCAGAGCTTTTCACTGATGAGTGCTACTAAAATGCCCTCAGTCTTTGGTTTCAACCATAATGTAACATCCAAATAGAATTTAAGAAAACCAAAACATGAATCAAGGAACATAAAATTTGTAATTTCTATATTAAATAAAATAGAATTTAAAATTTCCTCTTTTCATAGCATTCAACTCAGTACTAGAAAAATAACAATGGAATAAATCCAAATGAAGTAGAAATAAAAGAAATGGAAAGCACAAAAAACAAGTCTTTTGAGATATTAACTAGAACTAAAAGTTATTTGAATAAATTAATAAAATAAAAACCAGTAGCATCACTGAGGAGGAAATGCGAGGAATTCATCAAAACATAGCAAAGAGCAGAAGCATATGAATGCAAGTAAAGAAAAATGGATTATTACAATGCAGGTAAAATGATTGTTAGTGAGTTAAGCATTAAGATATAATATTTTCCACCTTCTTATCTTGACATATACACAATCCCTAAGTAATAGTCCTTATGTATCAATGACTATATATATTCTGATAATTGTAAAATTTTTATTGGCAGAAAACACTCCGAAGATTTAGAGCTATAATTTTGCTTGCCTCTTACTGGCCAACTATAACTGAGCAACAGTATTTCAAAACCCACATATTATTTCAACTCTACTCTTTTTCCCAGTGATCATTTCTTGAACTTTCAATTTGAGTTCCAGTCTGGGTTAATGAAATGGCCACCTGTCCAGATACCAATAGGTGAAGCCTTGACTGACTCCTCTCACTCCCACTCTACCAGCTTGGCAGTTTGGTTCTGTGGATTCTTCCATTAGCTATCAACAAGAAAAAATACTTAGTACTTAAAAAACCATATTGCACAAAATATGTATTGACAAGATAAGAAATTTCTTGATGATGGCCTTAAATTTATGTTTTATTCAGCTCAGTTCAGTTCAGTCACTCAGTCATGTCTGACTCTTTGTGACCCCATGGACTGCAGCACACCAGGCTTCATTGTCCATCACCAGCTCCTGGAGCTTGCTCAAACTCATGTCCATTGAGTCAGTGACGCCATCCAAATTTTCCTCCTGTCATCCCCTTTTCCACCTGCCTTCAATCTTTCCCAGCATCAGGGTCTTTTCCAATGAGTCACTTTTTTGTATTAGGTGACCAAAGTATTAGAGTAGATATATAGATTTGATCAGATTTTCATTTTGCAAAAATGCATCATTTTGTTTTCAAAGACATGAATGGTATATTAAAAACTAAACAATGCCAAGTCTATGCTTTATTGACTTAAAAATTTGCAATTATCTTTGCATAGATTATTCATGACATTAAATATTCCTCCTATGTTGCCAGGATGTGACAACTGAAAACCAATATTGAACCACTTTAAATAAATTCAGAGGAGCAGTGGATTTAGGAGAAAAAGATTTCCTATTTCCCATTTATTAATAGATATTTTCCCCACTCAAAGTCAGTGAATATTATGTTTTAGATATTAACTTAATGGAGGTTACATCTGTGAGGAAATAAAACATATATATATATACATACATACATATATATATTATATACACACACACACACACACACACACACACACACACACATATCTCCCCCCCAGTTCTTGGCACAGAGCTCTTAAAACTCTTGTAATTTCCTAAGTGATAAGGACAGTAGAAGCATCTTTTGTTCTAATATTTGATCTTTGACCCTGATTCCCGACACTGAGCTCCTGAATCCCTTGGAATTTCCTGGGTGGTAGGAGTGTCTTTTTTTCTAACGAGGTGAGTCTTGCTGAGCCTGTCGCCAAGAAGACCAAGCCATGATTAGAAGTTTGGGACATTCAACACCTGCCTTCTTCTCTGAAGTGGGCCTTGAAACTGAATTAATGATTGAACATGCCTTCATGATGGAGTCTCCAGAAAAATCCCCAAAGCATTAGAGAGGATTTAGAGAGCTTCCAAATTGGTGAACCCATGGAGGAGGGAAGAGGAGCAAGCTTAGAGAGGGCATGGAAGCCCTGTGCCCCTGCCCACACAACGTGCCATACGAGTGAATCTCTTCCATCTGGTTGTTCCTGAGTCATATCCTTTATAATAAACTGCTAATCTAGTAATGAAACCATTTTCCTGACTTCTGTGAGCAGCTCCAGCAAACTAATCAAAACTGACAAAGGGGACTTCCCTAGTGGTCCAATCTTAAGACTCCACCTTCCAATGCAGGCGGTGCAGGTTTGATCCCTGGTGGAGGAATTAAGATCTCACAGGAGGATGGGGGGTAAGGCTGAGGAGGGGGGTCAGTGGGAACCTCCAAATCGTAGCCAGTTGTCAGAACCCCAGGTGACAACCTCAGTGTGCAACCAGTGTCTGATGTAGGAGGGGAGGAGGCAGCAGTCTTATAGATCTGAGCCCTTAACTCATGGGATCCAAACTTATCTCCAGGTAGAGTGTCAGAATAAAATTAAATTCTAGGACACCTTTTAGGGTCAAAAAGAACTGCTTGGTGTGGGAAAAACTCCCGCTACATTTGGTGAGCAGAAGTATCTGAAGTGTTCTGTGTGAGCACTAAAGAAGAGACACACAGAAGCTTTTCTTTCTATTCAGCATCTTAGTGCTAGGAGACAAATATATGAGCACATGTACAATATATCTGGTGAGGATAAGTGCAATGGACCAGAGTGAAACAAGGTAAGAAGGCGAATTCTGACACAAGTACTATATATAGGATGGTTTGGGAAGTCTTTCTAATCAGGGAATATCTTAAGCCAAGGCTTGAAAGGAGTGAGGGAGCCAACTATGTGGATATTGGAGGAAATAGCAGCTCGGATGGTGAGAATAGCAAGTGCAAGAGCCCTCCGGGTTTGGCTTGTTTGAGAAAAAGAAAGGCAGTCATTGTAGCCAAGAAAAAGGAGGAAGGGGGCGAGGTAGAAGATAAGACTGGACAGACAATGGGTAACAGGTAGTCTGGGATGTCTAGGTCAGTCATGTGAATCTATCCAATTGTTCAGTTGCTCAGTTGTGTCTGACTCTTTGCGACCCCATGGACTGCAGCACGCCAGGCTTCCCTGTCCTTCAGTATCTCTTAGAGTTTGCTCAAACTGATGCCCATTGAGTCAGTGATGTCATCCAACTATCTTATTCTCTGTCATCCCCTTCTCCTCCTGCCCTCAATCTCTCCTACCATCAGGGTCTTTTCCAATCTATCCAGTTCAGTTCAGTTCAGTTCAGTCGTTCAGTCGTGTCCGACTCTTTGCGACCCCATGAATCGCAGCACGCCAGGCCTCCCTGTCCATCACCAACTCCTGGAGTTCACTCAGACTCACGTACATCGAGTCCGTGATGCCATCCAGCCATCTCATCCTCTGTCGTCCCCTTCTCCTCCTGCCCCTAATCCCTCCCAGCATCAGAGTCTTTTCCAATGAGTCAACTCTTTGCATGAGGTGGCCAGGTGTAATTATTTAGTGCATGCTGTAGTGGCTTATATTTATATTCTTATTTAAACACTTGATATTTAGTGTTTCAGACTAAATTTTTAATTACATGTATTGACTATTAAAAAAAGCCATTAGAAAAAGCCATTCTACAATGCAAACATAACATTCAAAATAACAAACTATCACAAGGGTTCTTAATGATCATAGGAAAGTGCTGAACAAACTTCTTGATTTAGGATCAAACTGGCATTTCCTGCATTGCAGGCGAATTCTTTACCCGCTGAGCTACCAGGAAAGCCCTGATTTAGGGTAGCCAGCCCATTAAAGCAACCAAATATTTATTTATTTTCACATTTTATGAGAAACATAAAAGTTGAGCAAAACCACTTATGAAAAGAAGTATTTTAACAATATAGTGGGACTATATATTGCCTTGCATTAGACAAGTTCATATAAAGTCAAAATAATGCAGTTGGCCAAAGTGATCTGCATTGATGATACAGTAAGACTTTAACTAACCAGACAGCAAAGAAGCTGAGTTATGACAATGTAGCCCCAGAGGATGAATGAAAGGACTTGCATACAGGTTATAACACAATAGTAATACTTTTATTTAAAAATATAAAATATTTCTCAACCTACTTCTCACACGTATCAAATGCTGGGAGATCCAATACAAAATTAAGTATTGGGAAGCTCTACTCTCAAATAATTCTTGATTTAATTTTTTTCTTATCAACTACTTCCTTATCTATTTTATTTCAATAATCTCTTTGACCATCCCTGGTCTCCGACTCTTCACCAGAATTTACTCAGAGGCAGTGAAATATAGTGCTTAGGAAAGAGGGAGTTTAGTTCAAACTTCCCTGGTATGAATCCATGCTTTGTTACTTAATAGATAAATGGCCTTAGGCTTTGTTACTTAACAGATGAAAGTACCCTCAACATTTATTTGTAAAATGTGGATAAAATAATATTTCTTTGTAGTGTGATTTTTCAGGATTAACTATTAATATAACAATGTATTTAAAGCAAGCACACAGGCAATAACTTGATGATGATCTTCTAAAATATGATCAATAACAAAATGACCTTCTAAATGATCTAAATGATCTTCTAAAATATGAATCTAGTCTTACTCCTTCCTTGTTTAAAAAATCCTTCAAAGTCCCTCTATCACTAAGAGATGAACAAATCTCACGGCAGACAGACACTTTCATAATTGGTGTCTCCTTTTTAAGCCTCATTTCTACTGTTCTTTATTATTAATAATTACATATTCAGGCCATCAGTTCAGTTCACTTCAGTCACTCAGTCGTGTCCAGCACTTTGCGACCCCATGAATCACAGCAAACCAGGCCTCCCTGTCCATCACCAACTCCCAGAGTTCACTCAGACTCCTGTTCATCAAGTCAGTCTTCTCCAACACCACAGTTCAAAGCATCAATTCTTTGGCACTCAGTTTTCTTCACAGTCCAACTCTCACATCCATACATGACCACTGGAAAAACCATAGCCTTGACTAGATGGACCTTAATTGGAAAAGTAATGTCTCTGCTTTTTAATATGCTATTTAGGTTGGTCATAACTTTGCTTCCAAGGAGTAAGCGTCTTTTGCTTTCATGGCTGCAATCACCATCTGCAGTGATTTTGGAGCCCAAAAAAATAAAGTCTGACACTGTTTCCACTGTTTCCCCATCTATTTCCCATGAAGTGATGGGACTGGATGCCATGATCTTCTTTTTCTGAATGTTGAGCTTTAAGCCAACTTTTTCACTCTCCTCTTTCACTTTCATCAAGAGGCTCTTTAGTTCCTCTTCACTTTCTACCATAAGGGTGGTGTCATCTGCATATCTGAGGTGACTGATATTTCTCCCAGCAATTTTGATTCCAGCTTGTGCTTCCAGCCCAGTGTTTCTTATGATGTACTCTGCATAGAAGTTAAATAAACAGGGTGACAATATACAGCCTTGACATACTCCTTTTCTTATTTGGAACCAGTCTGTTGTTCCATGTCCAGTTCTAACTGTTGCTTCCTGACCTGCATACAGATTTCTCAAGAGGCAGGGCAGGTGGTCAGGTATTCCCATGTCTCTCAGAATTTTCCACAGTTGATTGTGATCCACACAGTCAAAGGCTTTGGCATAGTCAATAAAGCAGAAATAGATGCTTTTCTGGAACTCTCTTGCTTTTTCCATGATCCAGCAGATGTTGGCAATTTGGTTTCTTGTTCCTCTGCCTTTTCTAAAACCAGCTTGAACATCAGGAAGTTCACGGTTCAAGTATTGCTGAAGCCTGGCTTGGGGAATTTTGAGCATTACTTTACTAGCGTGTAAGATGAGTGCAATTGTGTGGTAGTTTGAGCATTCTTTGGCATTCCCTTTATTTAGGATTGAAATGAAAGCTGACCTTTTCCAGTCCTGTGGCCACTGTTGAGTTTCCCAAATTTGCTGGCATATTGAGTGCAGCACTTTCACAGCATCATCTTTCAGGATTTGAACTAGCTCAACTGGAATTCCACCACCTCCACTAGCTTTGTTCATAGTGATGCTTTCTAAGGCTCACTTGACTTCACATTCCAGGATGTCTGGCTCTAGGTGAATGATCACACCATTGTGATTATCTTGGTAGTGAAGCTCTTTTTTTGTGCAGTTCTTCTGTGTATTCTTGCCACCTCTTCTTAATATCTTCTGCTTCTGTTAGGTTCATACCATTTCTGTCCTTTATCAAGCCCATTTTTTCATGAAATGTTCCCTTGATATCTCTAATTTTCTTGAAGAGATCTCTAGTCTTCCCATTCAGTTGTTTTCCTCTATTTCTTTGCATTGATCACTGACGAAGGCTTTCTTATCTCTTCTTGCTATTCTTTGGAACTCTGCATTCAGACACTTATATCTTTCCTTTTCTCCTCTGCTTTTCACTTCTCTTCTTTTCACAGCTATTTGTAAGGCCTCCCAGACAGCCATTTTGCTTTTTTGCATTTCTTTTCCATGGGGATGGTCTTGATCCTGTCTCCTGTACAATGTCATGAACCTCAGTCCATAGTTCATCAGGCACTCTGTCTATCAGATCTAGTCCCTTAAATCTATTTCTCACTTCCACTGTATAATCATAAGGGATTTGATTTAGGTCATACCTGAATGGTCTGGTGGTTTTCCCTACTTTCTTCAGTTTCAGTCTGAATTTGGCAATAAGGAGTTCATGATCTCAGCCACAGTTAAATCCCGGTCTTGTTTTTGCTGATTATATAGAGTTTCTCCATCTTAGGCTGCAAAGAATATAATCAGTCTGATTTTGGTGTTGACCATCTGGTGATGTCCATGTGTAGAGTCTTCTCTTGTGTTGTTGGAAGAGGGTGTTTGCTATGACCAATGCGTTCTCATGGCAAAATTCTATTAGCTTTTGCCCTGGTTCATTCCATAGTCCAAGGCCAAATTGGCCTGTTACCCCAGGTATTTCTTGACTTCCTACTTTTGCATTCCAGTCTCCTATAATGAAAAGGACATCTTTTTTGGGTGTTAGTTCTAAAAGGTCTTGTAGGTCTTCATAGGACCATTCAACCTCAGCTTCTTCAGCATCACTGGTTGGGGCATAGGCTTGGATTACTGTGATATTGAATGATTTGCCTTGGAAACGAACAGAGATCATTCTGTTGTTTTTGAGATTGCATCCAAGTACTGCATTTCGGACTCTTTTGTTGACCATGATGGTTACTCCGTTTCTTCTAAGGGATTCCTGCCCACAGTGGTAGATATAATGGTCATCTGAGTTAAATTCACCCATTCCGGTCCATTTTAGTTAGCTGATTCCTAGAATGTCGAAGTTCTCTCTTGCCATCTCCTGTTTGACCACTTCCAATTTGCCTTGATTCATAGACCCAACTTTCTAGGTTCCTATGAAATATTGCTTTTTATGCATTGGACCTTGCTTCTATCACCAGTCACATCCATAGCTGGGTATTGTTTTTGCTTTGGCTCCATCCCTTCATTCTTTCTGGAGTTATTTCTCCACTGATCTCCAGTAGCATATTGGGCACCTGCCGACCTGGTGAGTTCATCTTTCAGTATCCTATCATTTTGCCTTTTCATGGGGTTCTAAAGGCAAGAATACTGAAGTGGTTTACCATTCCCTTCTTCAGTGGACCACATTCTGTCAGATGGCTGAGAAGAGCAACCCCATGTCCAAGGATCAGCGGCTGAGCGGGCGCAGGAGGGCCAAGAGGAGCTATTCCACATTCAAGGTCAGGAGAGGTGGCTGTGAGGAGATACCCCTTGTCAAGGTAAGAGAAACCCAAGTAAGACAGTAGGTGTTGCAAGAGAGCATCAGAGGGCAGACACACTGAAACCATAATCACAGAAAAGTAACCAATCTGATCACACGGACTACAGCCTTGTCTAACTCAATGAAACTAAGCCATGCCGTGTGGGGCCAACCAAGACAGATTCAGGCCATATGGAACTACAATTCTTATACTTCATCAATCCCTACTACTTTCATACACACTACTCTTTCACTTGGAATACCGTCTCCCCACTCTTTCTATTCTACATGGCAAAGCCAGGTTTAAACATTTAGCTCAAAATGTTGGATATGTTTTCCTGCTCTATTCAGTAGCCTTTTGTCATATGTCTTATATGACATATACATGTCATATGATACATAGGTGGAAATTTAGATGCAAGTTTTCTTACATTTGCTTTTCTGTTTTGACTACTAAACATGCAACCTTTTTGTAATAATAACAAATTTAAATGTCCAATTAGTATACTTGAAGTCTGTGCATTAGAAAATATTTACATCTACAGAAACTAGATATCTGCAGCCAAGAATGAAGATTAGGTCAAATCTTCTCATTCACTCATCATTAGATTGTTATTGCAGTCTATACAAATGTTGATGTATATTTAAGGGCAGTACCACTCTTACTCCCAGGCAACCCTTGCCTGTGCTGCAGGCAGCCAGGTGGGAGGAAGCTGTCTTCCAGGAAAACATCTAAACCTCCTGTTGGGGCCTAGGAATTAACCTATGCAGAAACACCGAGGGTCTCACGCCAGTTCTCACCTACTAGAAAGTCACACTCCAACTCTTAGTCAGTTTGGCAGATAGGAATCCAAATGTTAGGAGGAGTCTCATTCAGAAACCCAGTGTTCTGATCAGATTCCAGGAGGACGACCTAGCTAGGGGATTCTTTTTCTGACCAGTGTGGTATGTCCTTCAAGTTATTTCTTGAGTTTGAACCATCAGAATGATGCTGACATGTAGGTCTTCAGTCACTCAAAAATAGTTTATAGAGAGAGCCCCACCTTACAACACACAATCATACACTTTCGGCCTCTACATTTAAAGACTGAGTAAATTCATATATGGGGCTTCTCTGGTGGCTCAGATAGCAAAAGAATCTGCCTGTAAAGCAGAAGACCTGGGTTCCATCCCTGGGTGGGGAAGATCCCCTGGAGAAGGGAATGGCTGGCTACCCACTCTAGTATTCTTGCCTGGAGAATTCCATGGACAGAGGAACCTGACGAGCTACAGTCCATGGGAGTCGCAGAGTCAGACATATTCATATTACTGACCAGTCCCCTGGAAGATCCTAAAGCCCCGGTGCACACTCTCCAGCTTGCTGCCTTGGGGTCCCAGTTGGACCACTCTGGGAAGATGAGGAGTCATGTGATATCCAGCTCACTAATCAGAAGCGAAGATGCAACCAGGGTCCGCCCACCTTCCTACCTCCGCTAACCATCAGTTCAGTTCAGTTCAGTTGCTCAGTCGTGTCTGACTCTTTGCAACCCCATGAATTGCAGCACGCCAGGCCTCCCTGTTCATCACCAACTCCCGGAGTTCACTCAGACTCACGTCCATCAAGTCAGTGATGCCATCCAGCCATCTCATCCTCTGTCATCCCCTTCTCCTCCTGCCCCCAATCCCTCCCAGCATCAAAGTCTTTTCCAATGAGTCAACTCTTCTCATGAGGTGGCCAAAGTACTGGAGTTTCAGCTTTAGCATCATTCCTTTGAAAGAAATCCCAGGGCTGATCTCCTTCAGAATGGACTGGTTGGATCTCCTTGCAGTCCAAGGGACTCCCAAGAGTCTTCTCCAACACTACAGTTCAAAAGCATCAATTCTTCAGCACGCAGCCTTCTTCACAGTCCAACTCTCACATCCATACATGACTACTGGAAAAACCATAGCCTTGACTAGACGGACCTTAGTCGGCAAAGTAATCTCTCTGCTTTTGAATATGCTGTCTAGGTTGGTCATAACTTCTGCTAACCATGGCTCCATTTAAAAAGGCTTTTGCATCAGAGGGCCTCTGTTTCTAAGAACTTGGTGATATGATCACCTAGTCAGGCTAGGAGTAGGAGAGAAGGAACAGCAGTTTGAATTCATGTGCGGTGAGGCAGCCAGTGGGACTAAGAACAAGATTTCCCATGCTGCTATGGATACCAGCAGTGTTGGCACCCCTTGGGCTGGGTTCAGACTGCTAGCACCCCTGAGCTCCTCACAGCTTGAACACTTCCTCTAGAACCTCCCTGGTGGTCCAGTGAGTAAGACTCCACGGCTCCCAATGCAGAAGGCCCACCAATGCAAGGGGCCAGAGTTGGATCTCTGGTCAGGTAACTAGATTTCAAATCATGACTAAGAGTTCAACTAGAGATCCCCTGTGTTGCAAGTAACTAGGACCCAAATGCAGCCATATAGATAAATTAACTAATTAAATTGAATACTAGAAAAATAAAGCTTCCTCCATCGCAGCCTTCATTTTCATCATCTTTGGGGACCCTGACCTGCCCTCTGTAAACTGGACAGGTTCTGACCCTGGAGGGAGAGGGAGTGCCCACTGAGACCTCAGAGGATAGTGGTCCCTATGGCCCAGAACTGATACTGTGCTCCCGGGAGCAAGGCCACAAGAGGACAGCTCACAGGGGCCACTGGTCAGTAGACAGGCTGTGGTTCAGGGGAAACCAAGCCAACAAACAGCACCACCAGGAAGATCCTGGCCAGACACAGAATCTTCCAATGTCCCGTGGGTTTCCTAGAGCTTTCAGGACTCAGGGGTCTGAGCTTTTACTGATGTTTACTCCATAGTCTCAGCCCAGCTGCAGACACCATGCTGAGGCATCTCTCTGAACTGCGACATCCCAGCCAGGCTCTGCTTTTTGCAGCCGCCCAAACCTCCCCAGCCGCCACACAGGTAAGAAGGGTACTTTGCTCCCATCCTTTTCCATCCCCTGCTGGGGCTGACCTGAGTCCTGTTTTCTCCCACTAGACTAACCGTAGGAGGTCTTGTCTTGTGCTGTGCTCTGCCTTCCAGCCTGGTGGTAATACCATCTTCCTTAGCTCCTCCTCATCTTTTCTCTTGGTGCATTTTCCTTTCACTGTACTGAGCAGTATGTTGAGAGCATCTCCTTTGTCACATTTCTTGGCCTGAGCCTCTCACCTCTTCCATTGGGCGTTCTGTTCCAAGGGTCTCCCTCCTACCATGAGGATGATTATTTGTTTTGCCCTAAGGTGTGCTGCAATTCATGGGGTCGCAAAGAGTTGGACATGACTGAGCGAATGAACTGAACTGAACTGAACTGAATGTATATCTGCTAATCCCATCTCCTAATTTATCCCTCCCACCTTTCTCCATCGGTAACCATGTTGGTTTTCCGTGATTGCGAGAATTTGTGAAAGAATAAATAATATAATAATATATATGAATTACTTTGCTGAACACCAGAAACTACCATGGGCATTGTAAATCAACTAGACTTTAATAAAATATAAAAAATAATTTGAAAAAATTTAAATATAGCTCAATTTATTATATCCCTTTCTGTTGAGGCGCTTTCCCCTGAATAAGGGTTCCCCCTACCTCACTACCACCCCCCACATTGTCTCATACCCCCCAGCCCACCATCTTTTTCCTCTTTGATCCCCATGGATCTTTGCACATATCACTAATCATGACATTTATTTAATTTGATGTTAACTGTAGACTTCTCTGATCCTCTTCACTGTCATCACCATCAGAGGGTAACCTTCTGGCCCTTGAAGACTGTTTCTCATCTCTGCATTCTCATTGCCTAGTAGAGAGTCAGGCTTATACTACAGTCCTGATTATTGCCTGTTGAATGAATTTAGGCTTTAAACATGACTTTTTCTTTTGAAAAGAAGTTTCTCCTACAAACTGCTATTAAAACTCAGAGCAATTTTAAAGGTATGTTAAGTTTCACTAACCACTGTGATGCCTATGATGATAGAAGCAACAAAACAATAACAGCAAACGTACTTATTCTAAGAACCTTGACAAATAATGGGCAGGTTCTATATAGGCCTGTTTTTAAACAATGACCATTTCTCAAAAAAATATTTGTAAAAAAAATTCTTAAACCATGTTATGGCTTTGATGAGAATCATAAAAATAAAATATAAATTGAATGATAATAATATGCATCAGCTCCAGGAGTTGGTGATAGACGGAACCCTGGTGTGCTGCAGTCCATCGGGTCACAAAGAGTTGGACATGACTGAGTGACTGAACTGAACTGACTATGTATAATTAAATAATATAGCCACAATCGCTATTTTTATTGTGGTATAACTAATATGTAACACTTTAGTTTCAAGTGCTCAACATAATGATTTCATATTCATCTATTGTGACTAAACTTTTCTGTTAGTTTCAGCAGTTACTTAGACTTTAAAGAACAAGCTTGATATGCTGTTCTTATATAGCATCAACTTGTAGTCTCAAAAAAAATCAAAACAAAATTTTAATATCAGAATTGATTCTTTTTCCTGCAGAATAGTGAAATTCAGGAGCAGTCTTTTTAAAGACTGAAAGAGCTTATGAAGAAAATAAATTAAATTTTAACTGTTTGGCTGGTTTTTTTAAAGGTTCATGAAATCATATTTATTTGAAATAATTCCTTAAAGTTTTCAATACACTGCCTTGGTCTAGTCACATCAAAATTTGGGGCACATGATGCCTGAAATTTTTAGATCATACACATGGACAAAGGCTGAATTATATAGAGTTCAGAGGTGAAATGCGCTCTAGTGTTTATTATGTGTAGCAAGTATTTTTATAGTGTCTTTACTGCATGGAAGACAAGATAACAGGATTCTTGTTCCTCATAGATTTCCTGAAGCATAGAAACCCATCCTGCTATGAGTGCAATCGTGTGGAACATCAGATGGAAGCTCTTTGCCCCCATGGCCTGCCTGAGAGTACATTTATCCAGCCAAGCTGCAGTCCGCAATGAGACTTCTCTTCTTCAGAGTGCAGCTGTGGCAGTGGTGGGCTCTTGATGTGGGAGCCAGCTCCTGGCTCTGGCAGCACCCTTCAGCTTCCTTAAATCTCAGGAAACGTGAAGTGAGGTCCATCAGCGTGGATCTGTCTTAACCTCACCTCTCAAACTTCTCTGCATCTGCAATGCACAAAATATTGTGTAGAATGAGGCAATGGGGAACCATATTCAGTTAAAGGGAATTATACCTTCTAGTCTATTGTAATGAATGTGTCCTGGGAAGTCTCACTATAGAGGTGCTGTCCTGGTAGGTGACAGACAAACAGGAAACCACAGAAATGCATGTTCATATAAGAAATGTAAATTAATCCCTTAGTTAATCCCTGTTCCTCATCTGAGATATGACAATATATTGTGCCTATGTGGACACTGCTGTTCTCTAGTCAGTGATTTACATATTGGTCTTAAATTGAGTTAATTTTAGCCCAGTTAAAGATTTTAACTATACATATGTATATATAGATATTCTCCAGGGAGAAAAAGAGATATTTCATGTTTTTCATGATGATATTGATACTTAAAAAAATATTTTTTCATGCAAAGCTAGACATTTATTTTATTAACATTTTCTATATTGATTAAAATAGCTGCCTTGAATCAAAGAAAATGCTTGAATTTCACAGACAGTTCAATTTCATAATCTTACGTTTAACAATGAGTGCATGCATGCTGTCCTTCAGTCATGTCTGACTCTTTGCCACGTATGAACTGTAGCCCACCAGGCTCCTCTGAACTTGGGATTCCCCAGGCAAAAATACTAGAGTGAGTTGCTACACCCTCCTCTTAACAGTAAGTATCAGGACCCTATTAAAATTCTCTTCGAGCGATCGAAATACAAATAACAGACATGGAGCTTGCTATGGGTTGGGACTATGTGTAAATGCTTCTTTGACAGAACCCTCTTCTCTTCTGGTGTTTTAGGTAAGTGTCCTAGAAAATGTCTTTATTGAATGGGAACACAGCCGCTATCTACGTACACACAAATGTCTGCTTTGTACACAATTTACAAAATAAAATCTATTCATAGTCCTCAGATAAACAAGGTCTCTTCGTAAACAATTTTGTCAACATTTCTTGGGACTCACAGTCCGTCATCATCACAGTCCTCTCTTTGTTCTGTGTCTCTTCCCTGTGTTTCCCTTCACCTCCCTGCTCTGAAGGAGCCCTGGCTTTCCCCTAAAATCCTCTGCCCCTCATCCCTCTCCTGGGGAGCTTTTTCTTTCCACAGCCTCCTTGTCTTTGGATCTGGAGATAATTTTCTGTTTACCTTACTCCTCATTGGCACTGCCAGATGCTTGCCCTTCCTCACTTCTTGTAAAAGCCTCATTTTTGAAGCTCTTGTCATCATATTAGAAAATTAATATGCTTCTGTTAAACATATCTACAAATCCCTGGGCTATTCCTAGAACTTCTTAAAAGTTGTGTGTGCATGTTTTTAAGCAGATCTCTGTCATTCTACCTTATACAATTGTCATCATTTCTAATGATTTTAACATCTAAGTGTTTATCATTTTAAGAAGCTGCCCATACGATTTCCGATACAGACGTGTTCCAGTTTCTCCACATCCTTACAAATACTTGATATGGTCATTTTTTTTTTTTTTTTTTAGATTTTAGTCATCCTTATAGATATGTAGTGGTATGTCATTATGGTTTTATTGCGTTTTCTTAATGATTAATGTTGAGCCTCTTTGCATGCGTTTATCTACCATCTGTGTATCTTGTTTTGGTGAAGTGGCTATTTGAATACTCGCCCCCCCCTTGTTTTTAATAGGTAGTTTGATTTTTTATTGAATTTTAGGAGTTCTATGAATATATTCTATATTAAGTCCATTATCAGATACATGAGTTGCAAATATTTTCTCCCAGTTTGTGGCTTGGCTTTTCATTATCTTACTGGTGTCTTTTAAAGAGTCAAAGCCTTTAATACTGATTAAGTCCAATTTATTCTTTTATAGATTGTGCTTTATAGTTTGTAGCTAAAATGTTGTTTGCTTAACTCACAGAGGTTTTTCTTCTGTTTTCCTCTACTAGATTTATAGTTTTCTGCTTTATATTTAGTTTATGACTCATTTTGAGTTTTGTATTTGGTGTGAGGTATGGATCAAAGTTCTTCCTTTTCTTCTCTCCTTCTTTCCCTCCTCGCTCCCTTACTTTCTATCTTAATTGCACATGGATATCCAGTTGTTATTGCACCGCTTGTTGAAAGGACTTTTCTCTATCCACTGAGTTGCCTTTGCACCTGCATCAAAATCCATTTCCCATATATGTGTGGGTCTATTTCTGGACTCTGCGTCATGTTTGATTGGTCTGTTTTTCTATCATGATACAATGCTGTCCTGATTTGAGTAGACTTATAACTCTTGTTGGAGAAGGCAATGGCACCCCACTCCAGTACTCTTGCCTGGAAAATCCGTGGACAGAGGAGCCTGGTAAGCTGCAGTCCGTGGGGTCTCGAAGAGTCGGACACGATGGAGCGACTTCACTTTCACTTTTCTCTTTCATGCATTGGAGAAGGAAATGGCAGCCCACTCCAGTGTTCTTGCCTGGAGAATCCCAGGGATGGTGGAGCCTGGTGGGCTGCCATCTATGGGGTTGCACAGAGTCAGACACAACTGAAGCGACTTAGCAGCAGCAGTAGTATAACTCTTGTATTGTTAGGTATTTAGTTCCTCTTTTAAAAAATTATTTAGGCTCTTCTAGAGTCTTTGCATTTCCATATTAAGTTTTAAATAATTTTGTCATCTTTTACAAAGTAGCCTGTTAGGAATTCTATTTGGATTATATTAAATCTTGAGGTCAGTTTAGGAAGAATTAACATTGACAGTATTCAGTTTTGGACTCATGTACACGAAGCAAAGGCATTTATTTAGTGACTGTCAATATGGTTAAGCTCAAATCCTTCTTCTTCCTAAGTGTTTTCTCTTTGTCCCAATCTGTTCTTTGTTCTCTTTTCTCTCTTTTTTTTTCCTATCTTCTTTTGGATTAATTAAATATTTTAAAGTATTTAATTTTATTTTTTCTTGGTTTTTGTTATCTTAGTGTTTCTTTAGGGTTGGTATAACATACATTTTTTTAGACTCTAGTTTACCTGTAAGTAATATTATGCTACTGAACACATAAGAAACATGTGATAGTATTTTTAATTTTTCTCCCTTACTGACCTCTGTGCTTTTTACATATGATGTAAAACCTATACAACATTGTCACTATCTTGTCTAATCTGTCAATGATCTTTTAAAGATATTTAAATAATAAGGCAGATTTGGATTTATGTTTAACTTTGCAGTTCCCATTTCCCGTACTCTTTACTCCTTTGTGCAGCTCTACAGATCCTTGTGGTATCATTTTCTTTTTGTCTTAAGAACTCTTCTTAATAGCTCTTATAGTGAGACTCTGTTGGCAGTGAGTTCTCTCAGCTTTTCATATCTGAAAAAAAATTTTTAATCTACATATTTGAAAGATATTTTGATTTGGTATAGAAGTCTGGGGTGCCAGGCTTGTGTTTAATTTAAGTATTTAAAATATTGCTCCACTGTCTTCTCATTTGCAATGTTTCTAACTACACTCTAGTTATCTTTGTTTCTCTATACGTAATATGTTTTTCTCTTTGCCTACTTATAAGACTTTTCTTAATGGCTAATTTTGAGCATGCTTATTATGATGTGCATTGATGTAGTGTTTTTATATTTCTTATGCTGGGCTTTATTGTGGTCCTTGGATCTATAAATTTATAATTACTATCAAGTTTGGGAAACTTTTGGCTATTACTTCTGTAAATATCCTTTCTGTCTCCTGCTCTGCACTCTTCTTAAGAGATTCCTTATGTGTATATTAAGCCATTTGATGTTGTCCTACAGCTAATAAGTGGGCTTCCCAGATGGCTCAGAGGTTAAAGCATCTACCTGCAATGTGGGAGACTTGGGTTCGATCCCTGGGTCGGGAATATCCCCTGGAGAAGGAAATGGCAACCCACTCCAGTATTCTTGCCTGGAGAATCCCATGGACAGAGGAGCCTGGTGGGCTACAGTCCACGGGGTCGCAAAGAGTCGGACATGACTGAGCTACTAACACTTTCACTTCACAGCTAATAAGGCTCTGTTTGTTGTTTTGTTTTGTTCTAATTCTCTCTTCTCCCTGGGTTTCATTTTGGATAGTTTATGTTGCTATGTCTTCAAGTTTACTCATATTGTTTTACAGTGTCAAATAGCTATTAATCCTATCTGATTTATTTTTTGTTTAACACTGTAAGTTTCATCTCTGGAAGTCTGATGTAGGTCCTTTTTCTGTCTCTACATTTTAAACATATGAAACACAGTTATAATAATTATTTTTAAGTTTTTTCTTTGCTAACTCAAGTATCTGTGTCATTTCTGGGTTGGTTTCAACTGATTGATTTGTCTCCTCAGTTCAGTTCAGTTCAGTTCAGTCGCTTAGTTGTGTCTGACTCTTTGCGATCCCATGAATCGCAGCACGCCAGGCCTCCCTCTCCATCACCAAGTCCCGGAGTTCACTCAGATTCACGTCCATTGTGTCAGTGATGCCATCCAGCCATCTCATCCTCTGTTGTCCCCTTCTCCTCCTGCCCCCAATCCCTCCCAGCATCAGAGTCTTTTCCAATGAGTCAACTCTTCGCATGAGGTGGCCAAAGTACTGGAGTTTCAGCTTTAGCATCATTCCTTCCAAAGAAATCCCAGGGTTAATCTCCTTCAGAATGGATTGGTCGGATCTCCTTGCAGTCCTAGGGACTCTCAAGAGTCTTCTCCAACACCACAGTTCAAAAGCATCGTTGTGAGTGGAATTTTCCCGCTTATTTGCGTACCTGGTAAATTTTCATTTGATTCAGGGCACTTGGACTTTTGCTTTATTTAATGTTGAGTATTTTGTGTTCCTGAAAATATTTGTGAGCTCTCTCTGGGCCGTAATTAAGTTATTTAAAAACAGTTTGATCATTTTGGTCTCATTTTTTTTAATTGTTGGGTAAAACTGAAACAGTGTCAGTCTCAAGCTATTTCTTCCACATTACTGAGGCAAGATTCTTCTCTATACTTTGCCAAATGTCCTTTAAATTTTGAGACTTTTCAGTTAGCTTACTGAGACAGACACTATTCTCAGTCCTCTGTAAGCATCAGGCCCTGTTACTTCTCATCCTTCTGAGTGACTCAAGAGCTCCAGACTCCAGGATTTTCCCCACATACACAGGCAGAACTCTGCTAAATACCTGAGGGCCACTCTGCTGAATTCCAGAGTTCTGTCTATGCATCTCTCTCCTGCAGTGCCTAGCCACCTTGGTCTCCCAGGACTATCAGTTCTAAATTCTGAACTCAAGGAGCCTGCTAGGTTCTGCCTGGGTTCCTACACCCTGCACCATGGCTTGGAAACTCTCTCTAGATGGTAATCTTAGGAAATTATAGGATTCACCTGACTTGTTTCTTATCTCACATATATCAGTGTCCCCTGATATCTGGTACCTAGTGTCTTGAAAACCATTGTTTCTCATATTGTTTTTCATTTTTAAAAGATATTCCCTGTTATTCCATCTTGGCTGAAAGTAGAAGTCTAATAGTCTAAGTTTTTTATTCCAATTATAACTTTTTCCCCCCCTTAAGTATCTACTGGCTAATTTTCAAATAGTCATGATTCTTTTCTTTCTTTTGATTTTCTTATTTCTTGATCATTTTAATATTTTCTCATTAATCATTTCAAATACTCTAATTTTATATTCCAATAAATCACTTTTTTGATGTTACCAAAGTGCCATTTCTCTTTTAGCTGTTCCAGTTGATTCTCTAGTATGGTAGCTTCTTTCCTTATGTATATTATAATTTTTCTAAAAAATTAATTGACTTTATTTTTTAGAAAAGTTTTAGACTTATAAAAAAAAATAAGTACAGTGAAGTCCCATATCCCTCCTCCCTCCACATATATAGTTTTCCCTGTTGTTCACATTATACATCAGTGTGGTGCTTTTGCTATAATTGATTAAAAAAACAATGTAGATATATTGTTGTTGTCCGGTCACCAAGTCAAGTCCAACTCTTTGCCGCCCCATGGACTGCAGTACACCTGGCTCCCCTCACCATCTCCCAGAGTTTGCCCAAGTTCATGTCAATTGAATTAGTAATGCCATCCAACCATCTCAGGCTGCGTTGTCCCCTTCTCTTCCTGCCCTCAATCTTTCCCAGCATCAGAGTCTTTTCCAATGAGTCAGCTGTTTGCATCAGGCGGCCAAAGTATTGGAGTTTCAGCTTCAGCACCAGTCCTTCCAAAGAGTATTCAGGATCGATTTCCATTAAGATCAACTTGTTTGACCTCCTTGCTTTCCAAGGGACTCTCACGAGTCTTCTCTAGCACCACAGTTCAAAAACATCAATTCTTTAGAGCTCTGCCTTCTTTATTGTCCAGCTCTCACATCCATATATGACTACTGAAAAGATCATAGCCTTGACTATTTGGACTTTTGTCGGCAAAGTAATGTCTTTGCTTTTTAACACAACTGTCTAGGTTTGTCATAGCTTTCTTGCCAAGAAGCAATCAATCGTCTTCTAACTTCATGGCTGCAGTCACTATCTACACTGATTTTAGAGCCCAAGAAGAGGAAATCTGTCACTGCTTCCACCTTTTCGCCTTCTCTTTGCCATGAAGTGATGGGACCGGATGCCATAATCTTAGTTTTTTTCAATATTAAGTTTTAAACAGGCTTTTCCACTCTCCTCCTTCACCTTCATTAACAAGCTCTTTAGTTTCTCCTCATTTCCAGTATACTAGCTGTGAGAACCCCATGAACTGTATAAAAACACTATTCATATGTCTAAGTGTATGAATATCTAAATATGACATTCATATGTCTAAATATACCCTTAAAACAAGCTTTATTTCTAACCTGAGAGTTTGAGTTTTTTGTTGTAATTAAAAGTGTAGCCTTCAAATACATTTGAGCATTTCCATTTGGGGAAGAGCTTGTGAGGCTCAGGAACAATGTTATATATTAATTCTCTGGGACGGCTCTATATACAACTACCATACAGGTGTTTCCTGTTGAGATTCCAAGTTCCCATACAAGAACTCGGAGGCCAGCTGAGAACAAAACTTAGCCCACTTAATTATATTTGCCCAGTATGCTGCATAAAAAGTCATTGACCAAAAATAACACGTTTAAGTAATGTTCAAGTTGAGATACAAACCAGAAGCCGTCCGGAAATTCAAAATTAAATCTGATCTCCACCCTTCACTTGTCTCATTGTGCCCAGGCAGCACCAAGGTCAGAAATAAATTGGAGACACAACAAAACACACAGCCTGCAATATTTCAGCTGAGGTCACAAGAAAAACTTAGTTAAGGCCTTATTAGAGGAGTTTATAGGACCACATGACTGTGAATATGAAATTAGAATCTTGCCTTGATGGATGTATCACCTACTCACAGTAATTTGTTGGGAATATTTTCAAAATGTAAGTGAGCATAATTAAGCTTCTGTTTTATGGGAGTCTGGCCATTTGTCTCCAGGTGCACTTGTCTCTGTAGAGACACTGCAAAGTTTTTTCAATATTGAGTTTTAAACAGGCTTTTCCACCCAGAATATAATGAGACGTATTTCAGTCACTCAGTTTTAAGTTCCTATTTGGACATTTGTGAATTAAAAGAGGCCCTTAGAATTGACAGTACAGATGCAATTAACATTTTTATCCATACTTTTTCTTCTGCAGAACCATAGATATAAAATAAAATTTCAAGGATAATATCACCATGAAAATTAGTTGTATACTGCATGTTCTATATTCTATCCTTCAGTGAAACCCTTGGACACCACCCCCCGCCACCCACAAAAGAAGCCAGACTCAGCTAGGATTATAAATGCCTACTTAATTGCTAAAAATAAGTGGAGGGAAGTATTTTCTTGATTTTAGATTATTCTTTGTTGTTTAGTTGCTAAGTCATGTCCGACTCTTTTGCAACCCCATGGACTATAGCCCACCTGGCTCCTCTGTCCACGGGATTTCCCAGGCAAGAATACTGAAATAGGTAGCTGTTTCCTTCTCCAGGGAGAGCTTCCTTACCCAGGGATTGAACCCATGTCTCTGGCATTGGCAGGCAGATTCTTTACTACTGAGCCACCAGGGAAACCTAGACTTTTCTTGAGGTGTTTGTATTTGCAAAATATGAACAAATACAAATACAAACAAAAACAAAAAGTTTGCCCTTAGTTCCAGGACAAACTCATTAATTTCTTTCAGTTTTATTAGAGACACTGCTGCTTAATGTTAATTAAGCTATTTTCTTTAAATAAAAGTATTTTATCTTTTTAAAATAGAGATTAAGGAAAACAATAAAATAGAAATAGCTATAGAAAATCAGGTAGTACCAGAAATTTGAGGGTTTTTTTCATTTAATGCTTAACCATCTATGAAGAATTGAACCATATAATTGAAGAATATAATTTAATTATACTTAAGATTCCAATCATATGTGCCAAGATTGGAACCAAAGGTAAATATGTCATTAACTCAGGTTAACTACAATTTCCTCAATTGATTTTTTTATTATATAATTTAGAGAAAATTGTTTTGAATTTGGACTATATTTATTTACATTTAATTACTAAACCCCCACAATGTTCCAAAAATAGATTTATGGAACTTTTTAAAAAGTCATATTGACGGAGTTACAATGTCTCTTTCAAAGTAACGTTAAACATTTCCAACCCCTTCTGCTCCAATTTGCAACTATTCAAGGGTATTTATTGTAGCTGCCTGTATTTCTTGGTATAGAAGAGATAAAATAACCAGAAAAAAAGTACAATAACTCAAACGTTACACTAGGACTGACATGATATTAAAAAAAATATGTTTAATCACGCCACAAAATTTAAAAACTAAATCTAAACATCCGTTAGCATCTATAAGTTTACTTTTGACATTGCATGTATGGGTTTCAATTTCTGAGTCACCGTGTTTGTTCTTTTTTCAAGAGATCCGGGAGAAGGACACGCTGGGAGTCTGTGCTACGTTGCCAGGCACACGGGTTCAGTATTCAGACATTCCAGTTCCGTTCTCTGACTTTTCTATTTAATTTTTGTCAATTGCCTTCTAAGCATCCAAACAGCAGACAAGAACATAATGATAAACTCTGTTGAAATGACTGGTTCCCTCACTACCAGGGAGTTGCCAAGAACAATTCTGTATTCATCCTTTCAGGCACAAAGGAAGAAAGAAACCCACCCGAAACGTGACCTGCTGCACAAAATACCTTTTGTTATCAATGCAAGTGCTCTTCTGAATCCTCAAACCACCCATTGATAGATATTTTTTCCCACATACATAATTTATGTCACCTAATTAATTTTTCATAAGTTAAACAACTGTTAATATTAGTTCCCGGCCATCATCAATGGCAAAAATTAACTTTTTTTCCCCCAAATCCACTTGAGAAGCATCCTTTTCTTTCTTCAATACTGTACAGAACAGACACTTAAAATGTCTATAGCCTTCAGTGGAGGAGCAGTCGCCAGAATCCTTGTTCAGACAAAAGCTTCCACACTGTGAGCAAGTCTTAGCAGAATATTGCTTAAGGGGAAATCCTGTACCACATGATATATCACTGACCTTTCTCCTCTATCCTGCTGCATGGAGAACAGAACCCCTCCTCTGTCTCCATTTATAAAGTATCTGACAATGACTGATAGTTTTATTTTTTCATAGCTGTCATTGCTTGAAAATGTGGTTGCTGTTACATGGAGTAATGGAGACTACAGAGTGAGTCTGAAAGGAACGGGGAAAAAAATCTACACAAATCCTTCATCTGTTAGGATGCATTAAGATCTACTCTCTCCAATTATGAGCGGCTTTTAAACTCCCGATACATAACAAGAATGAAGGACAATTATACACTGGAACAAATAGATTTTTGAAATGCAAACTTGGACTGCTCTGGCCCCTGAATGGAAGGGGAAGATTAGATGTGGGTCAGCACCAAGAGGCTTGTATGATTTTTCTCTTTACCTTTATGTAGCTCAGAGATGGGCTTCCCAGGTGGCATTAGTGGTAAAGAACCTGCGGGCCAGTGCAGGAGACACCAGAGATGCAAGTTCGATCCCTGGGTCAAGAAAATCCCCTGGAGGAGGGCATGGCAACCCACTCCAGTATCTTGCCTGGAAAATCCCATCCCTGGTGGGCTACAGCCCTTAGGGTCACAAACAGTCAGACACACCTGAAGCTTTTTAGCATGCACTCCTGCACAGGTCAGAGATAGGACTAGAATTCCCAATTTGGGATCACATAAGGCACTAGCATTAAAAATAAGGCACAGGAGGGCCTAGAGGAGCTATCCCACGTTGAAGGTCAAGAACGGTGGCAGTAAGGAGATACCCCTCCTCCAAGGTAAGGAGCAGCGGCTGCGCTTTGCTGGAGCAGCTGTGAAGAGATACCTCATGCCCAAGGTAAGAGAAACCCAAGTAAGATGGTAGGTGTTGCAAGGGGGCATCAGAGGGCAGACACACTGAAACCATACTCACAGAAAACTAGTCAATCTAATCACACTAGGACCACAGCCTTGTCTAACTCAATGAAATCAAGCCATGCCTGCAGGGCAACCCAAGATGGGCGGGTCATGGTGGAGAGGTCTGACAGAATGTGGTCCACTGGAGAAGGGAATGGCAAGCCACTTCAGTATTCTTGCCTTGAGAACCCCATGAACAATATGAAAAGGCAAAAAGATAGGATACCAAAAAAGGAACTCCCCAGGTCATTAGGTGCCCAATATGCTACTGGAGATCAGTGGAGAAATAACTCCAGAAAGAATGAAGGGATGGAGCCAAAGCAAAAACAATACCCAGTTGTGGATGTGACCAGTGACAGAAACAAGATCCGATGCTGTAAAGAGCAATATTGCATAGGAACCTGGAATGTCAGGTCCATGAATCAAGGCAAATTGGAAGTGTTCAAACAAGAGATGGCAAGGGTGAATGTCGACATTCTAGGAATCAGTGAACTAAAATGGACGGGAATGGATGAATTTAACTCAGATGACCATTATATCTACTACTGCAGGCAGGAATCCCCCAGAAGAAATGGAGTAGCCATCATGGTCAACAAAAGAGTCTGAAATGCAGTACTTGGATGCAATCTCAAAAACGACAGAATGATCTCTGTTCATTTCCAAGGCAAACCATTCAATATCACAGTTATCCAAGTCTATGCCCCAACCAGTAACACTGAATAAGCTGAAGTTGAATGGTTTTATGAAGACCTACAAGACCTTTTAGAACTAACATCCAAAAAAGATGTCCTTTTCATTATAGGGGACTGGAATGCAAAAGTAGAAAGTCAAGAAACACCTGGAGTAACAGGCAAATTTGGCCTTGGAATGTGGAATGAAGCAGGGCAAAGACTAATAGAGTTTTGCCAAGAAAATGCATTGGTCATAGCAAACACCCTCTTCCAACAACACAAGAGAAGACTCTACACATGGATATCACCAGATGGTCAACACCGAAATCAGCTTGATTATATTCTTTGCAGCCAAAGATGGAGAAGCTCTATACAGTCAACAAAAACAAGACCAGGAGCTGACTGTGGCTCAGATCATGAACTCATTACCAAATTCAGACTTAAACTGAAGAAAGTAGGGAAAACCGCTAGACCATTCAGGTATGACCTAAATCAAATCCCTTATGATTATACAGTGGAAGTGAGAAATAGATTTAAGGGCCTAGATCTGATAGATAGAGTGCCTGATGAACTATGGAATGAGGTTTGTGACATTGTACAGGAGACAGGGATCAAGACCATCCCCATGGAAAAGAAATGCAAAGAAGCAAAATGGCTGTCTGGGAAGGCCTTACAAATAGCTATGAAAAGAAGAGAGGTGAAAGCAAAGGAGAAAAGGGAAGATATAAGCATCTGAATGCAGAGTTCCAAAGAATAGCAAGAAGAGATAAGAAAGCCTTCTTCAGTGATCAATGCAAAGAAATAGAGGAAAACAACAGAATGGGAAAGACTAGAGATCTCTTCAAGAAAATTATAGATATCAAGGGAACATTTCATGCAAGGATGGGCTCGATAAAGGACAGAAATGGTATGGACCTAACAGAAGCAGAAGATATTAAGAAGAGGTGGCAAGAATACACAGAGGAACTGTACAAAAAAAGATCTTCACGACCCAGATAATCATGATGATGTGATCACTAATCTCGAGCCAGACATCTTGGAATGTGAAGTCAAGTGGGCCTTAGAAAGCATCACTACAAACAAAGCTAGTGGAGGTGATGGAATTTCAGATGAGCTGTTTCAAATCCTGAAAGATGATGCTGTGAAAGTGCTGCACTCAATATGCCAGCAAATTTGGAAAACTCAGCAGTGGCCACAGGACTGGAAAAGGTCAGTTTTCATTCCAATCCCAAAGAAAGGCAATGCCAAAGAATGCTCAAACTACTGCACAATTGCACTCATCTCACACACTAGTAAAGTAATGCTCAAAATTCTCCAAGCCAGGCTTCAGCAATACGTGAACCATGAACTTTCTGATGTTCAAGCTTGTTTTAGAAAAGGCAGAGGAACCAGAGATCAAATTGCCAACATCCGCTGGATCATGGAAAAAGCAAGAGAGTTCCAGAAAAACATCTATTTCTGCTTTATTGAGTATGCCAAAGCCTTTGACTATGTGGATCACAAGAAACTGTGGACAATTCTGAAAGAGATGGGAATACCAGACCACCTGACCTGCCTTTTGAGAAATCTGTAGGCAGGTCAGGAAGCAACAGTTCGAACTGGATGTGGAACACTAGACTGGTTCCGAATAGGAAAAGGAGTACATCAAGGCTGTATATTGTCACCCTGCTTTTTTAACTTCTATGCAGAGTACATCATGAGAAACGCTGGACTGGAAGAAACACAAGCTGGAATCAAGATTGCCGGGAGAAATATAAATAACCTCGGATATGTAGATAACACCACCCTTGTGGCAGAAAGTGCAGAGGAACGAAAAAGCCGCATGATGAAAGTGAAAGAGGAGAGCGAAAAAGTTGGTTTAAAGCTCAACATTCAGAAAACGAAGATCATGGCATCTGGTCCCATCACTTCATGGGAAATAGATGGGGAAACAGTAGAAACAGTGTCAGACTTTATTTTTCTGGGCTCCAAAATCACTGCAGATGGTGACTGCCGCCATGAAATTAAAAGACGCTTACTCCTTGGAAGAAAAGTTATGACCAACCTAGATAGTATATTCAAAAGCAGAGACATTACTTTTCCAACTAAGGTCCATCTAGTCAAGGCTATGGTTTTTCCAGTGGTCATGTATGGATGTGAGAGTTGGACTGTGAAGAAGGCTCAGCGCCAAAGAATTGATGCTTTTGAACTGTGGTGTTGGAGAAAACTCTTGAGAGTCCCTTGGACTGGTTAGTCCATTCTGAAGGAGATCAACCCTGGCATTTCTTTGGAAGGAATGATGCTAAAGCTGAAGCTCCAGTACTCTGGCCACCTCATGCGAAGCGTTGACTCATTGGAAAAGACTCTGATGCTGGGAGGGATTGGGGGCAGGAGGAGAAGGGGACGACCGAGGATGGGATGGCTGGATGGCATCACAGACTCAATGGACGTGAGTCTGAGTGAACTCCGGGAGATGATGATGGACAGGAAGGCCTGGCGTGCTGCGATTCATGGGGTCACAAAGAGTTGGACACGACTGAATGACTGAACTGAACTGATCTCGAGTGAAATAGAAACCCACTCAGTCTTGAAATACATGATTATAAAGCACAGAAAGACCTCCACTCCCACCTCTTTTTCTAAAGTCAAAAAATCCAGCTGATATCCTTTTTAAGTCTCTAGAACTTGTCCACTTCTTCCATATCCTCAGCCAGTACCCCAGTTACCCATCCTTATCTCTTCCTAGCTTCCTTCCACCACTTGTAACCAGACAGCCAACCTCCACTTTCCATACTTACAGCAGGAGTCATCATCCTATCACACAAGACAAAATGTGTTGCTTTCCTGCTTAAAATCCTTTCTTAGCTCCCCATTATTCCTGGGCTGAAGTCTAAAGTTTCTAGCAAGGCGTGTGAGGTCCATGGCTTATACCTGACTTCTGCTTACATCTCCAGCTCTGATGCCCTGCATTATACCTGGAGCCTCTGCGGTACTCTCCTCTGGAAAGCTTCCTGAACTCTGCTTGGCCAGCTCTTCATCAGTGCTTGGAGCTTCAATAGGTTTTTGGGGATGTGTTCTCACCTCCTCTGTCTGACTTGACTGCCTCTGTCTTTTGTGTTTCCTTATCATCCTTTTTGCTCTCTATCTTAGGGTGCAGCGCCCTGCATTATAATTGTCACTTTATTGCTACTTGTCTGTTTTATTCACCAGACCTAATTAATGTTCTTTGTGGTCAGAGATCATGTTCACAGTACAATGCCTGAGCTTCTAACAGCGCCTGACCCACAGTGGATGCTCATCAAATATGGACAGAGGGGAGGATATTATGAAGGAGGGAGTGTTTGGCAGGGCAACCTAGAGAAATCAAAATCAAATCTTGTTAAGGAGATACATACGCTTTCAGAGAAGACTCAAATGAATCAGGAAATAAAACCCAAAGGAAAATCAAATAATAGTATAACATTGTTATTATCAATCTTATCATTAACATATTTATCAAATAAAATATATTTGAATTTATCAGACATCAAGCTTCACTTTTCCTGGTTCCTAAATTCCTCCTACAATAAAAATCTTATGCTATATTCAATATCCTGTAATAAATCATAGTGGAAACAAACATGAAAAAGAATGTATATATATATATTTATTATTTATATTTGACTATAACATTTATATGTTATATTGATGCTTTCTAACTGTGGTTTGAAACTTTCAAACTGTGGTTATATATTGATGCTTTCAAACTAAGATTTGAAGAATTGATGTTTTCGAATGTGGTGCTGGAGAAGATTATTGAGAGTCCCTTGAACCCCTAAAGCAAATCAACCCTGAATACTCATTGAAAGGACTGATGCTGAAGCTCCGGTACTTTGGCTGCCCAATGTGAACAGCTGACTCATTGGAAAATACCCTGATCCTGAGAAAAATTTAGGGCAAAAGGAGAAAAAGGCATAAGAAGATAAGATGGTTGGATGGCATCACTGATTTAATGGACATGAACCTGGGCAAACTCCAAGAGATGGTGAGGGACAGGGAAGCCTGGCATGCTACAGTTCATAGGGTGGCAAAGAGTTAGACATGATTCAGCAACTGAACATAACATTTATATATAAACATATTTGACATATTTGAATATATAATATTTATGTAATGTATAATTATATATCTACATATATATTTAAATATAGTAAATACATTTATATATTTCAATGACTGTGCTGTACACCTGAAACTAGGACAACATTGTAAATCAACTATATTTCAATAAAATAAATCTTAAAAACATATGTATATAATCTTGTGAATTCTCCTAAAAGTTTATGTCCTTCAGTATTGTATTGTATATGGGAAAGAGGTGGCATTTAGTAAGAAAATGTATTTCATTTTAGGTTAATTTACTATTAGAGATTTATTTCAGGGTTTATTTATAGCCTTTAATAGTATCCATTACTCTATAACTAAAGAAAATTAATTTTTACATTTAAGCAATGCTTGTTATTGATTTACTTTAAATTAATTATGCAAGGAGAAAATACTACCTGTTAACTACAAATTTGTTTATACTTGTTACATCATATTTGTTTGGGGGAACAAATACTTATTAAAGTAGATGGAATTTTAGCTGTTATGTGGTTAATGTAAACAGCAGCAGCAGCTTTCTTCACACACACACACACACACACACACACTCACAAACATACTTCTTCACTGTTGACTCAGTGGCAAAGAATCTGCCTTCAATGAGGAGACACAGGAGACACAGATTCAATTCCTGGGCCATGAAGATCCGCTGGAGAAGGAAATAGCAACCCACTCCAGCATTCTCGCCTTGCAAATCCCATGGACAGAGGAGCCTGGTGGGCTACAGTCCATGCGGTCACAAAGAGTCGGAAACTACTGAGCAGCTAAACAGCAGCAACAGCGTTCTTCACACACACACTTCTTAGTCTAACACAGTGAAATTTACTTGACACTTACTAGTCCACTGTAGGTGTCCTGCATCAGCCTGCTACCTTCCATGCAGTGATACAGGGACTCAGGTTGTTTCCACCTTGTGGCCCCACCATCTATTCATGTTAATATTTGCACATAGAGAAGAGAGCAAAATACTATATCTGGATGATAGTGTACTTATTTTGTGCTTATAGTAGACTTTGAACTTTTTAATAACAATTTTAAGCAAACGTTAATATTGTTCATCTTACAACATTCCAGATTAAGTCAGTGATTCCATATCAGTACAATGAAGTATAAGTGCTGTATGTCAATTCATTGTGTAACTTTCAAATGTGTATTGTTTGAGTGCAGGGATGAGAGGAAGAAGGAATGGTAGTTTGTGGCATCTTGTTTTCACACAGAAGAGAAGATCTGGTTGAACTCTCAAGACACGATCTAGTTCCATCTCCTCTCTTTCCATAAATAATTGACTGGACCATCCTAGGCCTGCACCCTAAAAGCAGGGTTTATACACAATTTTAGCAATCTATCACAGTGCCCAGCATAGCATAGGCATACTAAAGAGACTCCTGCTGAGAGTGAAACAGGAGAGTGAAAAAGCTGGTTTAAAAACTCAGTATTCAATAAATGAAGATTATGGCATCCAGTTCCATCACTTCATGGCAAATTGATGGGGCAAAAGAGGAAGCAGTGACAGATTTCATTTTCTTTGGCTCCAAAATCACTGCAGATGGTGACTGCAGCCACAAAATTAAAAGGCGCTTGCTCCTTGGGAGAAAAGCTACAACCAACCTAGGCAGCATATTAAAAAGCAGAGACTTACTTTGCCAACAAAGGTCTGTCTAGTCAAGGGTATGGTTTTTCCAGTAGTCATGTATGGATGTGAGAGTTGGACTATAAAGAAAGCTGAGTGCCGAAAAATTGATGCTTTTGTGGCATTGGAGAAGACTCTTGAGAGTCTTTTGGACAGCAAGGAGATCCAACCAGTCCATCCTAAAAGAAATTAACCCTGAATATTCACTGGAAAGACTGATGCTAAAGCTGAAGCTCCAATACTTTGGCCACCTGATGAGAAGCGCCAACTCATTGGAAAAGACCCTGATGCTGGGAAAGACTGAGGCCAGGAAGAGAAGGGGATGACAGAGGATGAGATGGTTGGACAGCATCACTGACTCAGTGGACATGAATTTGAGCAAACTCTGGGAGATAGTGAAGGACCGAGAAGCCTGGTGTGCTGCAGTTCATGGGACTGTAGAAAGTCAGACACGACTTAGCATTTGAACAACACTGAGTAACAAATTACCACAAGTTTGGTGATTTGGAGCACCGTCCATCGTCCACTCTTTACCTCACAGTTACGGAGGTCAGAAGGCCAGGTAGGCTCAAGTGGATTCTATCCTTAGAGAAGCAAAAAAGCAAAATTGAGGTATCAACCCTGTTATCTGAAAGCTCTAGGGAACATACCTCCAGGTTCATTCAGACTGTTGGCAGAATTCAGTCTCTGTGATTATTAGGTAGAGGTTTCTCTTTCCTTGGGGACCCATATTCCTTGCCATGTGGCCCTTTCCACCTTCAAGCCAGCAATACTTTCTCAAATCCTCCTCACACTTAGAATCTCTCTCACTTCATTTTTGCCAGCAGGAGAAAACTCTCTGCTTTTAAAGGGTTCCTGTAATTAGGTTAGCCTCGCTCAGTAATCTCTCCACTGTAAGGTGAAGAGATTAGGAAGCTTAATTATGTCTGCTGAATGCCTTTCACCACATAGCATAATCACAGGTGTATATCAAGAGCAAAGGCCAGGATGGGCATGTTAGAATTCTGCTTAGCACAATAGGGATGTGATTTATAACTCCTCCCCCTGTAGTGCTTTCCAGTGGCTATTGCCTGCTGGACAAACGGATTCTTCTTGATGTCAAGTCTTAGGTGTATGCCACGAGGGCTTGTTCTGCCTTTTGTGGGTTAGTGCTCCCAAGCAAACCTAAACTAGAATGCTTCCCCTCTGGGGCAAAGGAGACATCCTTTTCTCTAGTTCATACAGGTGAACATAGAGAGACCTTCTGAAAGGGGTTAACTTTTCTCTTCAACCCTCAACATGGTTCTACTTAGGGATTAATTGCTCGGCATTTCTCAAGTCTTCAAAATCTTTTTTCTTCTCCTTCTACATGCTTCCCCCTGGGTAATCACAATAGTCTTTAAACAGCAGTGTAAAGTAAGACTATGCTACACAGTTCTGATCACTTTTCTAAGCTCCAGACTGCCTTCCTTACTCATACACTTCAATTTTCTTAAGGTATGTAATTCTTACTTTTCATTCTTCCATACTCCAAACTTCTTCTCTCCACCTTCCTCAAGTCAGTAACTGGCAATACTGCCAAGCTAACTTTTCAAGCCAAAAGTCTATGCTGCTGCTGCTGCTAAGTCGCTTCAGTCGTGTCCGACTCTGTGTGATCCCACAGACGGCAGCCCATCAGGCTCCCCCGTCCCTGGGATTCTCCAGGCAAGAACACTGGAGTGGGTTGCCATTTCCTTCTCCAATGCATGAAAGTGAAAAGTGAAAGGGAAGTCGCTCAGTCGTGTCCAACTAGTAGCGACCCCATGGACTGCAGCCTACCAGGTTCCTCTGTCCATGGGATTTTCCAGGCAAGTGTACTGGAGTCCCCAATCCCTCTCTTCTTCTCTCTGTTTTCAAAATTCCATCAACAATCTTGTTTTCATTATCTTTAATTTTTAAAACAATCTACTTCTGAATAGTAGAATTATATTATCACTGTTTTGCACCACCAATTAACTAAGGTGTCTGAACAAAGATTATCAGCAATTGCTAGCATCAAGAGACAAGCAGATATTATATGCTTCCTGATGGAAATATAACTGCCTAAGAAAAGAAATCAAACTTTAATCCAATTAACAAAATTCTCTGTATGCCAATTTTCAGAAGATACAGGGGATAGAGGAACATATTAATATAAAATGACACCATTATGATGCCATTAAGAAAATCCAAACTGATGAATACTCTTCAGGAAGTGACTCAACAAATAAATTACAGGGGAAAGAAAAAATATTAGGTCTAGCACCCTGAGGTTCTTTTTGTCCCTCAAATATGTCATGCTTGTCCCTGTCTCATGGTCTTTGTCTCAGCAATCCTCTCTGCATGAGAGGCCATTTCTCTTGCCCTATTTCAGACTGGCTTCATATTCTGGTTTTAGGAAGGGTTTCTCGCTGTATGCTCAGTCACTTCAGTTGTGTCTCACTCTGTCCATGGGATTCTCCAGGTAAGAACAGTGGAGTGAGCTTCCATGCCCTCTTCCAAGGGATCCTCCTGACCCAGAGAAGGAACCTGATTCTCCTGCACTGGAGGCAGATTCTTGACCGCTGAGCCACAGGGGAAGCCTCAGCCTTTCTCACAACCACTGAATAAAAGGAGCCATTCCACCCTTGCTTATTACAAGAACTTGTTTTTATCAGTGATATCTAGGTAGCTAGTTTGCTAATCTATTACATTTTCATCCACTAAAAAGCTTTACTAGAAGATGTTTCAGTATTGTATCCCCTGGTTCTAGAACAGTCATGCAAATTTTATTTGAATGAAGGAATTAATTTACATAGGATATAACTTTCCACTCCAATTCTACATTCTTATGAAACTTGTTTCAATGAGTTATGTGACCAGAAAGATTCAACATGAAAGAGTTAATCTCTCACAGTGTAAGTGTGCAGCTTTGCAAATTAACATCTCCAAGCCTCTGTCTGCTCCTCTGTAAAATGAGGATCCTACTAGGTTGTGAGCATGGTGTGAATTATTATTCCCTGTCTTTCTCATGATGAGCCAAGCCACCGACTCCTTAACTAGTTTGTATGTTTGTTCCAACCCATCCTTCACACTGGAGCCAGGGTTATCTTAAGAAAAATTAGATCATGTTCTATCAGTACTTGAAAGCCTTCAACAGCTTCCTGTTGCTTTTTAACATACACTCTAGGCCCTGTGTGATCTGGCCTTGTTCCACATCCCCAGTCATCTTTGTGGAATTCTTCCAGATGCCTTCCTGGCTCTCACATCCTCCAAGAACCATTCTCTGTGCAGAGTACCCATTCTCTCATCTTTTCCAGCTCTTTCTGCTCATCCTTTACATTGCAGCACTTTCTCAGAGCAGGTCAGGACACCAGATCTTGTAGTGTCCTTTTCTATTGTTAATAGTTCTTATCACATCTTTTAATTGCAGGTATATTTATATTTGGACTTCCCAGGTGGCTCAGTGGTAGAGAATCTGTGTGCAGCGCACGAGACAGAGGTTCGATCCCTGGGTCATTGGGAAGATCCCCAATGAAGGAAATGGCAACCCACTCCAATATTCTTGCCTGGGAAATCTCATGGACAAAGAAGCCTGGTGAGCTACAGTTCATGGGGTTGCAAAGAGTCAGATAGGACTTAGATCGGACAACAATAACAGCAGTCATATTTATTTAGGTTATATAGCATATGATTAATATCTGTCTCGTCCTTGTTATGAAATCAAAGATCATGTTGTTTTACTCACCACTGCATCCTAATACTATCACAGTACCAGGCGCTTGCTAGGCTCAATATATATCTATAGAATAAAGGAATGAATGAACAAATGAATCCCTATCCTATGTCCCACCACATAGTAAGTCCTCAATAAAGGAAACGTTTATGGTAAAGATGGAAATAAGTAATGGTGGTAGTTCTCTTAACATTAACCAGAAGGGTCAGGTGAAGGAGGTCATACAACCAGATCTTTGGAATTATCTATGTCTCATATACCCCTGTTGCAGGCAGAGAACTGGACGGAGGCTTCCCACACACTCACTGTGACCCTGGTGCTCACACCTCTGGTTTGACAGCCTGATTCTTCATTTCCTCTCTGACCCTGCCATGGCCATCTAACTCAGCTTGCCTTAGGTTTCTTATGGCTCTCACTTCCTGTTTGCTTACTCAGTATTATAGCACATCTTGATTTCTATGTTTGCACCTCAGCCTGGTAAACCTAAAACTGACTTCTCTGGTGACCTCCTGGCTTTCTAGGGTTTAAAATCCTGCTCTAACCTTTGACTAAATGAGGGCACTACAGCTCCCTGACATGAATAATGAGATGAAATCATAGAAATGAAATACAATATTCTCTTTTTGTAAAATAGAAATAGTAGGAATGCTTCCTGGTATCTAACACATTTACTAAATCATGACATCACATCAGCATATTTCACAAAAGTATTTTATTCATAAACTCTTATTTAACAAAATTTCTTGGTTTATTTCCCAAGAAAATATTTGTGTTTAACATTTGTGTTTAATTTGTGTTTAATATTTGTGTTTAAACTCTATTGTCTCCCATCCACCTGAATGCCTTCCTTTTTAGATTAAACAATTTCTCAAGGTCATCTTATATTGTATTCTGACTTCTGAAACAATAACTTAGTAATAATTGTTGCTTAGTTCAGTTTTAACTGAAAACTTGATCAGGAAATTGTTGACTATACTTTCTATCAGATTTATTCATTGAAGATCACCATGAGTCCAATCATTATTTATCTGTTTAAAGTTTTTAGAATATCAATTATGTGAAATATTTAAAATGGGACTGGAGAGTCTTTAGTGATATTAAAACATTCTTTCTCTAGAAGTAGATTTGAATTTGCATCCCCTCAGAGACAAATCTCCACTAGATAAAACATAAGAAATGCTGTTTAAGGATTATTCTTTTATCACCTATAAGATTAGGTAAACTGACATATGATGTGCTTTTTTTTCTTACATTGTGATTTATTGATCCTTTATTTACCGAATCTATAGAATTTTCAGTCTGAATACAATTCATTTTTTTTGCATCCAAGTTATTTTCCTATTTGATACATAGCAGTTTCTGTCCTAATGTAGCCTCTTGATTTAGGATTCTTTTTAAATATTATTTAAAAATCTTCAGTGTATAAAGGAAAATAGATTCATATTTTATGGTGGCTAGGTAGAGCTTCCACTTGAAATTTATATGGAAAGCACAAGAAAAGAGCTCCTTTCACTTCAGAATGGTTGTCATGTCTTTCATAAGAAAACAAGAAATCAGACGGCATCTTGGGATGTTGTGTCCTGAAAACAGTCCATTTTTTCAGGCCAAGAGTCATCTGCAGAGACACAGAGACAGCTGCAGACTCGTCCCACAGCTGAGAACAGGCTTCCCAAGGATCCTGATGAGGCTGCTGCCTGCAGTCCGTGGGGTCATGGCTGACCTCTGACCCCGCCTGACAGCCAGCACTCTTGTCATCCTGCTTGGCAACAAGTCAAATGAGGCTCTAATTATGCTGCAGACAACGGGCTGCAATTATACATTCAAGTCCAGGAGTCTGGAAGGAGGGTGATGACTGTGGCTGGAAAGGGATGAGGAGAAGTCAAAAAGTCACAAGACAAACCGCTTTTTGATACTTTTCTCTAAAAAAAGCTTGACTGTAATGTGTGCTCCCTGAAGAGCAGGATCAAACCACAGTGCAGCGCAGCTGTTCTCTGATTTAAAACACCACGAAAACATGACTTTTTGATGGAGATACACCAGAGGCCATGTGACTGTCTAATAAATCAAAGGAACCACGATGGTTCCCAGAAGTTCCTGTGCAAATGGTGTTTACTGATTCTAATTTATTTTAATGAAACAAACAAAAATAGATTAAGAAGAAGAATGGAGCAGACTAGGACTAGAAGACATGTGGCATATGACCATAGTTTTCTTTACTTCAAAGTTTTTTTTTTAATTGAAGTATAGTTAATTTACAATGTTGTGTTAGTCACAAGTATACAGAAAAGTGATTCAGAGATAGATAGTCTCTTTCAGATTCTTTTCCATTATAGGTTATTATAAGGTATTGAGTATAGTTCTCCGTGCAGTACTGTGTGTATGTATGTCTGTGAGCAGCTGTGTCTCTTTGCGACCCCATGGGCTGTAGCCCATCAGGCTTCTCTACCCATGGAATTTTCCAGGCAAGAACACTGGAGCAGATTGCCATTTCCTACTCCAGAGAATCTTCCTGACCCAGAAATCAAACCCATGTCTCTTGTGTCTCCTATATTGGGGGCAGGATTCTTTATCACTGCATCACCTGGGAAGCCCTGTGCTATAGAGTAAGTCCTTGTTATTTACATGTTTTGTATGTAGTAGTGTTTATATGTTAATCCCAAACCACCCCCATCCCCTTTGGCAACCATAAGTTTGTTTTCTATGTCTATTAGTCTAATCCTGTTTTGTAGATATGTATTTTAGATTCCACATGTCGTATGATATTACATATCATATAGGTGATATATGATATATGGTGGGCTTCCCTGGTGGCTCAGAGGTTAAAGCATCTGCCTGGAATGCGGGAGAGCCGGGTTCGATCCCTGGGTTGGGAAGATCCCCTGGAGAAGGAAATGGCAACCCACTCCAGAACTCTTGCCTGGAAAATTCCATGGATGGAGGAGCCTGGTAGGCTACAGTCCATGGGGTCGCAAAGAGCTGGACACGACTGAGCGACTTCACGTTCACTTTCACTTTCACTATGCCATGTTTTTCAGTATGTTTTACCAGATTGACTAGTTTGTTTTTTCTATTACATTTCTAAAAATTCTTTCATGTCCAACTCTTCGCAACATCATGAACTGTAGCCTGCCAGACTCCTCTGTCCTTGGAATTCTCCAGGCAAGAATACTGGAGTGGGTTGCCATTTCCTCCTCCAGGGGATCTTCCAAACCCAGGAATTGAATTTGGGTGTCCTATATTACAGGCAGATTCTTTACCATCTGAGCCTTCAGAGAAGCCACTATAAAGTCTAGAAACTCTCTATTAGCACAAGCCACAGTTATTCTGGACAAATATTTCTAATGATCTATTCTTCAATATTTTGCAGCAGAAAATTAAGTAGGTTGAACAGCATAGCTATACCAATAGAAATAGGTCTGTCCTGGCTGCCTTTGAGACTATCCAAAACATTATTTGGCATCTTCAACCCTTTGTATCCAAAGTTATAGATTTACCACATAATTTAGAATTTTGTCAGGGAGGAGGTAACTTGTATTTGTTGAGCAGTTTTCTGATATTTGCTGCTCTGTGTGTGCTTGAACGTAGGGCTAAATATCTACCTCCTAATGGAAGCAGCCCATGCCATCCTGAAACGGCACTATCAAAAATGTCTTCCTCCTGTTAAAATAAAAAGCTCTGATTTAATTATCATCCACAGGCCCACCCTTTCCTTTGTATACCAGTCTCTGGCCACATTCCACTTGGAAAATCTCTGAATATTTAAAGATAGCTATAATTCTATTCTCTCCCACCAAAACATTCATTTTCTCTTTGACAGGACTTCAACCATTTTAGCAATTCATGTGGATATACATGGGCTTCCCAGGTGGTGCTAGTGGTAAAGAACCCACCTGTCAATGCAGGAGATGCAGGTTCAGTCCCTGGGTTGGGAAGATCCCCTGGAGGAGGGCATGGCAGTCCACTACAGTATTTGTGTCTGGAGAATCCTATGGACAGAGAGGCCAGGCAGGCTACAGTCCATAGGGTCATAAAGAGTTAGACACGACTGAGTGACTTAGCACACACTCACACACACAGAGACTTACGTATCTATATGCTCCATGGCACCTAGAATTTAAAATCCCAAAGGCGTTCAACGCAGTCGGTGGAAAACAGCCTGTCACTCATCCCCTTCATTGTTCTAGTAATACTCTTATGATCACAGAAGTTCTCTGAGCTCCCACATCAAAGGGTTGCCTCTCTTGCAGCTGACTATAAACCAAATTCCCAAAGTTTTTTCACACATGCTCCAGTGTGTGTGAGTGTGTGTGTGTGTGTGTGTTTTCCCCCACACCATTAAGCCCTTAGCTCTGATCAAGTAATTAATTCTGACACTACCTGGAAATAGCCTTGGATCACACAAAGTACAGATTCAGTCCCACAAGACTGTCCCCACTTCAGGCACCGAAAGAAGGCCAGTTTGTCACCTGTGCTTCTGATTGGCTGTAAATCAGAGGTTCCCATAACCCCCGTCTTCAGGCTGAATAATTGCTAAAGTGATTCACAGAACTCAGAAGAAAATGCTAGATAAACAGCTTATTATAAAAGGATATCAGGGGAGAATAGCCAGATGGAAAAGATGCACAGAGAGCGATGTATGTAAGAAGGGGCGCTGTGTTTTCATGCCCTCTCCCAGCAGGACCCTCTCCCAGAATCTCTTCATATTCACCCATTGGAAGCTTTATGGACTTGTCCTTTTGCAGTTTTATAAGGAAGGGTATTATTACAGAAGAGTGGGTAGCCATTCCCTTCTCCAGAGAATTTTTTGCACTCAGGCATTGAACCTGTGTCTCCTGCATTGCAGGAAGATTCTTTACAGTCTGAACCACCAGGGAAGCCCAATTACATAGCCAAGATTGATTAAATCTCTGGTCCCTGGCAACTGATACAATCACCAACCTCTCTCCCCTCCCTGGAATTCAAGGGAATAGAACTGAAAGTTACAACCCTCTAATCACTTCCTTAATTCCCCTGGCAACCATCTCCCTAGTTGTAGGTTACCTAGAAACTCACCAAAAGTTACTTTGTTAACATAACAAAAGATATGTTGATTACTTTCACTGCTTCAGAAGTTCCAAGGGTTTTAGGAGCTCTTTGCCAGGGACAAAAGCCAAATATATATTTTTATTATAAACCACAACTTCAGATATGCTAAGCCACATACATTGTTTCTCTAGGGTATTCTTACTTTGCTTTCTTGAACCCAAGAGCCAGTTCTTACATTTATGTTTGTTAAATTGTATCTTGTCCATTTCAACCTCATAGTACCAATTTTCAGTGTTATTCTAGATACTGCTGCTGCTGCTAAGTCTCTTCAGTCGTGTCCGACTCTGTGCGACCCCATAGATGGCAGCCCAACCAGGCTCCCCGTCCCTGGGATTCTCCAGGTGAGAACACTGGTGTGGGTTGCCATTTTCTTCTCCAATGCAGGAAAGTGAAAAGTGAAAGGGAAGTCGCTCAGTCGTGTCTGACTCTTAGTGACCCCATGGACTGCAGCCTACGAGGTTCCCCCGTCCATGGGATTCTCCAGGCAAGAGTGCTGGAGTGGGGTGCCATCGCCTTCTCCGGTCTAGATACTGACTATTATTTAAAACATAAGTGCCCAATCAAATGTTATTAGTGGAATAAATTAAGCAAAAATACCAAAAATACAAATATATGATTTATAGTTTTATATCAATACACTAAAAATGATATGACATTATAATTACATCATTTGGGGTATGCCCTCCATAGTTCATTCAAGGAGGATTATTTAACTGAACTGAACTAGGCTCTTCAACTAATATTATGTTAATCTAGTAGTAGGGAGTTGGAGAAGGCGATGGCACCCCACTCCAGTACTCGTGCCTGGCAAATCCCATGGATGGAGAAGCCTGGTGGGCTGCAGTCCATGGGGTTGCGAAGAGTCGGACATGCCTGAGCGATTTCCCTTTCACTTTTCACTTTCATGTATTGGAGAAGGAAATGGCAACCCACTCCAGTGTTCTAGCCTGGAGATTCTCAGGGACGGGGGAGCCTGCTGGGCTGCTGTCTATGGGGTCGCACAAAGTTGGACACGACTGAAGTGACTTAGCAGCAGCAGTAGTAGGGAGTAAGGTCTTGGAGACAAACAGCTGATATTCATATATTGGCATCTCTTTTTGCTTGTTGAGTAGCTTTGGAAAAGTTTACTTACTCTCTAACCTGCAGTTTCCTTGCCTATAAAATCAGAATATAGCTCTCCTAAAAAGTGAAAGTGTTAGCTGCACAGTCATGTCTGACTGAGATCCATCCCATGCACTGTAGCCCACCAGGCTACTCTGCCCATGGACTTCTCCATGGACTGGGTAGCCATTCTCTTCTCCAGGATATCTTCCCAACCCAGGGATAGATGAATTCTTTACCATTTGAGCCACCAGGAAAGCCCATATATCGTTCATAGATTACATTAAATATTAAATGAGATAACACATATATTTAATACAATGCCTGGCACATACTAAGGGCTCAATAAATGATAGCTATAAGATTTTTACTAGTTGTAAAATTTTGAGTAATTTTGTTCAACTCTTTTCAAATCTCTTTAACTGTTTTAAATCCAGTCTATACTTTCCAATCTCTTCCACTAAAATCGCATAACCAAACTTATCAAATGCTTTGCCAGTGCTTCTAAACATTTGTCATCTATCGGTTACATATCCTTGACTATTCAATAATTTAAGCACATGAAAGAGGGACATGAGTTTAGCTGAATATAACTTCTTCCAAATATCTTAAGGAATTCATGAGATATCCTAGTAGTTATTTCATAACTATTCATAGTCTTTTAAATATCCATTCAATATTTTGACTGGAATGAATGTCAAATTCATATTTTTGAAATAAATATCCTTACAAGAAGTTTAAATTAGGTCAATTTTTTTCTGAATATTTATTTTCACATATATTTGTTTAACCAAAAATAACCTTATTCATAATTACAGAAAGCAGGAAAGGAAAGTGAAAGTGAAGTCACTCAGTCATGTCCAACTCTTTGGAGCCCCATGGACTGTGGCCTACCAGGCTCCTCTCTCCATGGGATTCTCCAGGCAAGAATATTCGAGTGGGTTGCCATTTCTTTCTCCACAGAATCTTCCCAACCCAGGGATCGAACCAGGGTTTCCGGCATTGCGGGCAGACGCTTTAACCTCTGAGCCACCAGGGAAGCCCGCAGGAGAGGAAGATTATAAGCAAAAATTCTCTGGGCTTCCCAGTTGGCGTTAGTGGTAAAAACCTGCCTGCTAATACAGGAGACATTAAGAGGTGCAAGTTCGAACCCTGCTTCAAGAAGATCCTGCTCTAGTATTCTTGCCTGGAGAATACCATGGACAGAGGAGCTTGGTGGGCTATAGTCCATAGGGTAACACAGAGCCTAATCACACATTATTCAATTTTCACAAAATTTTTTTACAACCAGATTTCTTCTTCTAGAAACCAGAGTAAGTGCCCGACATATATGAATATCCCAACTAGCAGAATTAATTTATGAATAGTTTTCAGAGCAAAGAATTCATCCCTAAAGAACAAATTCCAAGACTAAAGGATACTTAATGTTATACACTCAGGTAAACATAGAAATATTCATACTAGTCATCACCAATAATCATCAAAAAGTCTGAGCAAATGTTATTTTCATGTACAGGGGAAGGCATTGAGTCAGTTAGATCTCACTAACTTCCAATTAACTTTAATGTTATTTCATCATGAAGCTTTGTATTTCTTCTGTATAAAATGAAATGTTTGCATAAGATGGAATTAAAACAAGTATTAATATTCATGTCAAAATTAATAATTATTATGTAATTACTGAAGCTCTTCAAGTTCTAGAATTTGGTCTTTGATTTTGTGCTTTTCATGAACAAAGTGACTCAGAATTCATTAAACACAAGTTAGCAGACAATGTTCATCTTGTCTAACACAGATGTATCAGTGTTAATGTAGCTTTCCCTGACCACTTGGCAAAACATATCAATGTATAAAGATAGATGATTGCAGTAACTGTTGGAGAGCAGAGGAAAAGTGAAAAAAAATTGATTTCTTAATTGCAAAATGTCCCTTCATTAATCTCCATTGCTCTTCTCTAATGATTCTTTATATTTCAAGAAGTAGAATTCAGTACTATCCCCTCCTCTTCAGCCTTGTCTGCCTTCCCTCCCATTCCCTACAGCTACTATTTCCTCCACTAGGTGCAGAAAAATCAGTATTTGTGGAAAGTAGCACAGTATGATTCAATGAAGATCAGGATCAAAGTGAAAATGGATGGATAGTCATGACTATGATTCATGCAACCAAAAGAAAAGGGGAGGAGGCAGCATCTTGTTGCAAAATCTTTAATTCTGGTTATTACTGACCAAATTCTCTAAGGAAGATAATGACCTCTCATTCTAGAGAAAATCTCATCCATTCATCTGATCTGCAACGAACTCCAACTGAGCTATCTATGAAAACTTGCAAGGTAGCAAAAAGCCATGAACATTACAGTAACCCGAGGATTCCTTGTTTTTCAGGACCTTTATACACGTCTGGACTGAAAGTTAAAAGAGAACACAAGCTTCCCCTTATATGTGATTTAATGACATTAACACTTTAAAGCTAGGCTGGCACAAGTCAATTGTACAGACTACAAATGTAAAGAAACAAGTACAAAAATATGAAAACAATCCATTGATATCAAAAATAAGCTATACCAAATTTTCATGTGATTCCCCCTGTTCACTTAATTAAGCTCAACTAAGGGGAGTGCTTCCTCTATATTACATACTGTGCTATCATCTGTGAATAATTGAAAGATAAGAGTCCTGTCCTTAAAAAGCACTTAGTGTCTCCTACGGAATACCACTTGCAAAATTGGCGTTTACACATTACCACAAATTAGAAAAAGTCTGTGACTTAGGCAAAGCTTTTTTGGTGACATGGAACAGAAATTCACACAATAAGTAGAAAGTACTATAAAAACTCAGTGGACTTCTGAGACAGACCAGAAGCAAGAACACAGCCAGGGCAGCCCAAGAACTAATGTTTGAACTGGGAAGCTTTTAGGAGCAAAGGCTGTTCTCCAGAAATGAAAATACAGCTATCTTTCTCCTCTTGTCTCTAGTTATCCTGCTTGGTGCTGAAGACCAGGTCTCTGTGCTTCTCTTTCAGAGCATGTTGTCCCAAAGTCATTGCCCAAAGGCTGCCTCAGCCCAGGAACACTGAATTTGCATGTCCCTCAATATCTAGCATGCACAGTTGGCCAAAATCAGGAGGAAAGAATATAATTGGCCCAGCTGAGTACCTGTTTCCCTATGATCCAGTCATCCATAGTGAGCAATCAAATAACACAGTTTTTAAATGCAGCTTTAGAGATGCACCCCTGTGCATGATAGTTATCCTGCAAGAAATAAGAACTGGACAGGTACCAGAAATTGTCTGAATATCATGTCCAATCTACAACTTCTAGCAGATATCTTCTTATATGCCACTCAAGGTAGGCTACAAAGAATAAATAGAAGGTATAAATCATTTGAGACAAAGTTTATTTTATTTCCTCAGCACATACTTTCCAGGCTGCTCCCCAAGCTTGAAGTCATCTAAAGATGAAATCATGTATGTTATGAATTACTAATGGAAACAGACTTATCTTGAAACATTAGATTAGATTTAGGAATAAGATTAACAACTAATGAAGAAGATTAAAGTGTTTATGCCTGTTTCAAACTCTGTTAATAGGTTCTGTGATAAAGAGAATTTTTTTTCTATTCTTGAACACCTTAATGACATATGCTGACATACTTTGTATCCCTGTATTGACCTATTGAATACCTAAGGGAAACCCACTTGGGTGGGGGTTCAAAACTCCAATGCTACTGAGATAATTATATGACAATGTGGACAAGATTACTAGTGGACAACTTGAAACCCTCTTCTGCACATGTGCTGGGCTGGGAAATCTCCTTGATCACAAAAACAAGGGGGTTGCGGTGGTTGCTTTGTCTTTCACCCAGTCAGAGCCCATCCTCCCAAAGGTTCAGTTCAGCTCAATTCAGTCACTCAGTCGTGTCCGACTCTTTGTGACCCCATGAATCGCAGCACACCAGGCCTCCCTGTCCATCACAAATTCCCGGAGTTCACTCAGACTCTCGTCCATCGAGTCTATGATGCCATCCAGCCATCTCATCCTCTGTCATCCCCTTCTCCTCCTGCCCCCAATCCCTCCCAGCATCAGAGTCTTTTCCAATGAGTCAACTCTTCACATGAGGTGGCCAAAGTACTTGAGTTTCAGCTTTAGCTTCATTCCTTCCAAGGAAATGCCAGGGTTGATCTCCTTCAGAATGGTTGGATCTCCTTGCAGTCCAAGGGACTCTCAAGAGTCTTCTCCAACACCACAGTTCAAAAGCATCAATTCTTCGGTGCTCAGCCTTCTTCACAGTCCAACTCTCACATCCATACACGACCACAGGAAAAACCATAGCCTTGACTAGACGGACCTTAGTCGGCAAAGTAATATCTCTGCTTTTGAATATGCTATCTAGATTGGTCATAACTTTTCTTCCAAGGAGTAAGCGTCTTTTAATTTCATGGCTGCAGTCACCATCTGCAGTGATCTTGGAGCCCAAAAAAATGAAGTTTGACACTGTTTCCACTGTTTCCCCATCTATTTCCCATGAAGTGATGGGACCAGATGCCATGATCTTCGTTTTCTGAATGTTGACCTTTAGCCAAAGTTTTCACTCGCTTTTACTTTCATCAAGAGGCTTTTTAGTTCCTCTGCACTTTCTGCCATAAGGGTGGTGTCATCTGAATATCTGAGGTTATTGATATTTCTCCCGGCAATCTTGATTCCAGCTTGTGTTTCTTCCAGTCCAGCGTTTCTCATGATGTACTCTGCATAGAAGTTAAATAAGCAGGGTGACAATATACAGCCTTGACATACTCCTTTTCCTATTCAGAACCAGTCTGTTGTTCCATGTCCAGTTCTAACTGTTGCTTCCTGACCTGCATATAGGTTTCTCAAGAGGCAGGTCAGGTGGTCTGGTATTCCCATCTCTCTCAGAGTTTTCCACAGTTGATTGTGATCCACACAGTCAAAGGCTTTGGCATAGTCAATAAAGCAGAAATAGATGTTTTCTGGAACTCTCTATGCTTTTTCCATGATCCAGCAAATGTTGACAAGTTGATCTCTGGTTCCTCTGCCTTTTCTAAAACGAGCTTGAACATCAGGGAGTTCACGGTTCACATATTGCTGAAGCCTGGCTTGGAGAATTTTGAGTATTACTTTACTAGCATGTGAGATGAGTGCAATTGTGCGGTAGTTTGAGCATTCTTTGGCATTGCCTTTCTTTGGAATTGGAATGAAAACTGACCTTTCCAGTCCTGTGGCCACTGTTGAGTTTTCCAAACTTGCTGGCATATTGAGTGCAACACTTTCACAGCTTCATTTTTCAGGATTTGAAATAGCTCAACTGGAATTCCACCACCTCCACTAGCTTTGTTCGTAAAGCCCACTTGACTTCACATTCCAGGATATCTGGCTCTAGATGAGTGATCACACTATCGTGATTATCCGGGTCATTAAGATCTTATTTTGTACAGTTCTTTTGTGTATTCTTGCCACCTCTTCTTAATATCTTCTGCTTCTGTTAGGTCCATACCATTTCTGACCCTTATCGAGCCCATCTTTGCATGAAATGTTCCCTTGATATCTATAATTTTCTTGAAGAGATCTCTAGTCTTTCCCATTCTGTTGTTTTCCTCTATTTCTTTGCATTGATCGCTGAAGAAGGCTTTCTTATCTCTTCTTGCTATTCTTTGGAACTCTGCATTCAGATGCTTATATCTTTCCTTTTCTCCTCGGCTTTTCGCCTCTCTTCTTTTCACAGCTATTTGTAAGGCCTCCCCAGACAGCCATTTTGCTTTTTTGCATTTCTTTTCCATGGGGATGGTCTTGATCCCTGTCTCCTGTACAATGTCACGAACCTCAGGGCATAGTTCATCAGGCACTCTATTTGATCTAGGCCCTTAAATCTATTTCTCACTTCCACTGTATAATCATAAGGGATTTGATTTAGGTCATACCTGAATGGTCTAGCAGTTTTCCCTGCTTTCTTCAATTTAAGTCTGAATTTGGCAATAAGGAGTTCATGATCTGAGCCACAGTCAGCTCCTGGTCTTGTTTTTGATGACTGTATAGAGCTTCTCCATCTTCGGCTGCAAAGAACATAATCAGTCTGATTTCAGTGTTCACCATCTAGTGATGTCCATGTGTAGAGTCTTCTCTTGTGTTGTTAGAAGAGGGTGTTTGCTATGACCAGTGCATTTTTTCCGCAAAACTGTATTAGTCTTTGCCCTGATTCATTCCACATTCCAAGGCCAAATTTGCCTGTTACTCCAGGTGTTTCTTGAATTCCTACTTTTGCATTCCAGTCCCCTATAATGAAAAGGACATCTTTTTGGGTGTTAGTTCTAAAAGGTCTTGTAGGTCTTCATAGAACTATTCAACTTCAGCATTACTGGTTGGGGCACAGACTTGGATTTCTGTGACATTGAATGGTTTGCCTTGGAGATGAACAGAGATCACACTGTTATTTTTGAGATTGCATCCAAGTACTGCATTTCGGACTCTTTTGTTAACCATGATGGCTACTCCATTTCTTTTAAGGTATTCGCAGTAGTAGATATAATGGTCATCTAGTTAAATTCACCCATTCCAGTCCATTTTAGTTCGCTGATTCCTAGAATGTCGACATTCATTATTGTCATCTCTTGTTTGACCACTTCCAATTTGCCTTGATTCATGGGCCTGACATTCCAGGTTCCTACGCAATATTTCTTTTACAGCATCGGACCTTGCTTCTATCACCAGTCACATCCACAAATGGGTATTGTTTTTGCTTTGGCTCCATCCCTTCATTCTTTCTGGAGTTATTTCTCCACTGATCACCAGTAGCTTATGGGGCACCTACTGACCTGGGGAGTTCCTCTTTCAGTATCCTATCATTTTGCCTTTTCATACTGTTCATGGGGCTCTCAAGAGGGAGTTTATCTCAAATGGGCAGCATAAAACTGGTTGCAGCTGGTCAATCCAACGCATATCAATCTCCTGGGCTTCCCTGATGGCTCAGTGGTAAAGAATTCACCTGCAATGCAGGAGATGCAGGAGACGTGGGTTTGATCCCTGGGTCAGGAAGATCCCCTGGAGGAGTAAATGGTAACCTATTCCAGTATTCTTGCTGGGAAAATCCCATGGACAGAGGAGCCCAGTGGACTACAGTCCATGGGGTTGCAAAGAATCAGACACTACTGAGCAGAGCACAGCACATTTCTATCTCCTACTTCAAAGCACATGCTCCTTGGTTTCCATGGTCAGAGTTTCTTGCTCAGATGCTACAAAGTCTCTGTCTTAGATGCCAACACCCCCTGCACATTGCCTATTAGGTGCAAAACAAGGAGCTGGCTTTGCCTTCTGCCTACTGCCTATGCAGCAGGAGGCTATCCTTGGGCCCAGCCATGTCTTTCCTGCCTCAGAGGTATTTCTTCCCTGTTTTACTTATTACACCTTAGTATTATGATCAAATAATCAGCCTTTTCAGATATTTTAACTGTATTTAAACCTGTTCTGGGTTACAGCCAGGCACTGAACAAATTGAAAGTATAGGCAAGAACAACAAAAATGGGGAATGGAGACTATATTTGAAAATTTATTTAAAACATCAAAATTAGATTCTTAAGTTTTAATCAGATTTCAAGTTAAAATTATTGCTAACAAATAAAAATAGTTTTACTTTTGATATTTTACTCCTCGATATATCATACCACGGCTTCCCAGGAAACTCAGTGGGTAAAGAATCCACCTGGGATGAAGAAGGTGCGTGTTCGATCCCTGAGTTGGGAAGATCCCCTGGAGGAGGTGTGGCAACCCACTCCAGTATTCTTATCTGGAGACTCCTATGGATAGAGGAGCCAGGTGGGCTACAGTCCATAGGATCATTAAGAGTAGGACACGACTGAAGCAAATGCACACGCACACATGTATATCATACCAACTATAAAATCTTAGCAATAAAAATAAATCATGTGAGAAATAGGTTTGTTGCATAGGTGTCTGAGTGAAAGACTCAGCTGTAAATTAATAACCCACCAGTTAATGAATAAGAGGCTAGTTCCCACTTTCAACAACAGTAACTTCTTCTCTAAGGAGACAGGCAGTTTTCTTTTTTGAACTAATCTGTTCTAAATTTAAAAACTGGAAATGGAAAATAGGAAGAGGAATATCAAGTTAATCACTGAATATTTTAATTTTCTTGTATAGTGAAAGGGGATTCTCTCATGGCTCAGACACTAAAGCATCTTGCCTGCAATGTGGGAGACCCGGGTTCGATCCCTGGGTCAGGAGGACACCCTAGAGAAGGCAAGGGCAACCCACTCCAGTACTCTTGCCTGGAAAATCCCATGGACAGAGGAGCCTGGTAGGCTACAGTCCATAGGGTCACAAAGAATCAGACACTGAGCAACTTGTCAAAATAGTGAAAGATAATGTTTGTATTTTAAATACTATTTACAATTTAATTATGTAGAATTGGGGGGAAAGCAAAGAATATAAATAACTAGAATGGAATTTTATTTTGTTCCATTCTTTTACAAGAAGAACACAAATTAAATTAAGCTGATGTCAGGATCATGTTAAGAAAAGGACACATAAGAGAAGTAATGTCATACTCCATAATTCTTCTCTCTACTGTCAGCAAAGGACTATATAATGACAAGTATTATTCAAAGGGCATAGAAAACCCCAAAGTGCCTTTTAAATAAAAGACATTAAATTAAAATCAGTAGAGTTTTTTTTTCCAATATGTGGCTCCATTATGAAAATATGGAAATAATACAAGAAACATGGCTGAAAATGTATACTTTAGTCTTACTCTGTGTGTGTGTGTGTGTGTGTGTGTGTGTGTTATTCACTCAGTTGTGTCCAACTCTTTGTGACCCCATGGACTGTAGCCCACCAGGTTCCTCTGTCCTTAAAATTCTCCAAGCAAGCATACTGGAGTGGGTTGCCATTCCCTCTTCCAGGTTAGTCTTACTACTTCTTGATAATTATAGTTAATTTTTTTCAATCTGCTTTTTCTAGCTGTTCTTTAAAAAAAAAAAAAAAAAGAACTAATTTTAGGGATCTTACATAAAGTATTTTGTGTCCTGACTTCAGTGTGCTCCCCTTTTTTCACTTAACATTATATCATGTTTTTCATTCTGTTCAAAAACATTTTTAATTGCTACATGTTATTTGTTTAAGTGTAAAGACAACAAATTTCTTAATTCTGCCTCTATATTTTGACTTATACTTTGTTTCCTGTAACAAAATAACTGTTTATTATAAGTCATACATGATATATATCTTTAGACACATTTTTTAAAAAATTTCCTAATGATACACTCTCAAAAGTGAAATTTTTGGGTCACAGAGATGTTTTAAGTGTTTATGTATTGAAAGTAACTTAGCATAGGAAGATGAATATACATCTTAATTGGAATACAGAGACGTGAGCTCTAATCCCAACAGTTTTCTAAATTAGTTGGTAACGTTGCTCAAATGAGATAACTTTTCTGGTCCTCAGTTTCCTTACTTGTAGTATAAAGATGGCTGAACTAAATTATTTTAGAGTTTTAGGGTTCCTACTGTGGTTATCTATGACTGCATAATAAATTATCTCAAAACAACAATCACTACTCTTTCTCTTGATTCTGTGGGTTGACTGGGACTCAGCTGTATGGTTTTTCTTCTGGTCTTGCTTGTAGTTCCTTAGGCGACTTTAGTCAGACGGTGGCTCCATATTCCATGTCAAAGATGGAATGTCCAGAATGGCTTGACTAATGTGCCTGGCAGAGATAGCTGGGCTTAGCTGGGATGCTGGGGCAGCTGGATGTTTTTCTTTCCCTCTCTCTCTCTCTCTCTCTCTCATTTTTATCTCTATCTCTAGTTTTCTATTTCCACACAGACTCAGTGTGTCTCCTCTTCATATATGCTTTCTACATAGTATCTTCAGATGTATATATATATATCTCCTTCAGAAAAATATGACCTGTTACACGATTACTCAGACTTTCAGAAGTGCAAACACTTTTTACTTCCACTGTATTATATTGAAAAATCAAGTCTATCAGCCCAGCCTCAATATGAAGGGGACAGTATGAGGTCATAAACATTGGGAAGCATAGTTCATTAGAAGCCATCTTTGGTGAGTGAATACCACACAAAATGTGATGGGAACCATGTCCTCAGAGCTCTCAGATATTCATTGTATGAAAGTTTGTAATCCATAGATAGCAAGTACTACGGCAGTCTATGTATAGCAGTAAAGATAGTGTGGTGGTCTGTATTGCCAAAGATGCTCATTTCACCAGAACACTCGATTCTCAGCCCTTCTGGGGGTGGGAGGAGTGCACTCTGTAATTTTCTCCAAATAATTGCACTATGTTCTTTGTGCTGACAGCTCACATGTCAGCCCTCAGAGGCACAGAAGACATAAATAGACTGACGCTGCCCATACCCTCCCCAAAGGAGAGTACCTGGGAGGAGATTCAGCCTGTCTGAGAGTAAGTGTTTCCTCATGTGGAGTTTACAGGAAGGTAAATCTGACTGGATTTTACTGATACTCCATATGATTGGGGAAATCAGAAAGAGATTAACCAAAAATGAGTCCCCAGAGTAATGGAAAATGAATCAGCTTTGCTTGGCCTCTCCTAATAAAAGATAAAAATCCTTTCAATAGATTGATTTTGTTACTTGATAGCTAACTATGTACACTCAGTTCAATAGAATAAAGACTGCCAGGCTGTGATAAAACCAAATAACCATTGTTACAAACAGAGAGCAGAGCCAGACTCAATAGTATTTTATTAATCTTTGATGCCAAATTACACATGCTTGAGGAGAATATGCTTTTTCTCCCATGCTATGGAAAATGTCAGCTCTTTATTAAGTCTCTCTCTTAAAACTTAAACATTTGCTCTTTCTCCCCACTGCCTAACAGTGAGAGCTACAGCTTCTGGAGCATTTTATTTATTTACATGGCATTTGTCTTGACGTTTCCCTAGTAATAATACATAGTAACAGAGACAGATGAGAGTTCTGTATCATCCTTTCCCTTAGGGCAAACCAGGCACAAATAGATCTCTAAAGAAAAAAATCCACCGAGCAGGACAATAAATAATGGGGCATAAAATGGGGGAAATAGTTTCCAAGTACAATCTTTAAAAAATACAGAAGAGAACACTATTCTACCCAAAGAGAAGTGAAGCCTCTTCAACTATCACATTTTACAGTAGGTTTTAGCTTCATTACTAGATCCTTTCCACTGACCAAGTTCTAAATTTTTTTTTTTTTTTAGGTTTCATGAAATTGCAATGACTTCTACGGTGCTTGATTAATAAAATGATACTTGTTCCTAAGTAGTAGCTGAATTACACAGAGATTTTTTAAACAAAATATAAATATGATTGTTCAGTTCAGTTCAGTTCAGTTCAATCGTTCAGTCATGTCCACCTCTTTGTGACCCCATGAATCGCAGCACACCAGGCCTCCCTGTCCATCACCAACTCCTGGAGTTCACTCAGACTTGCGTCCATCGAGTCAGTGATGCCATTCAGCCATCTCATCCTCGGTCGTCCCCTTCTCCTCCTGCCCCCGATCCCTCCCAGCATCAGAGTCTTTTCCAATGAGTCAACTCTTCGCATGAGGTGGCCAAAGTACTGGAGTTTCAGCTTTAGCATCATTCCTTCCAAAGAAATCCCAGGGCTGACCTCCTTCAGAATAGACTGGTTGGATCTCCTTCCAGCCCTAGGGACTCTCAAGAGTCTTCTCCAACACCACAGTTCAAAAGCATCAATTCTTCGGCGCTCAGCCTTCTTCACAGTCCAACTCTCACATCCATACATGACCACTGGAAAAACCATAGCCCTGACTAGACGGACCTTGGTTGGCAAAGTAATGTCTTTGCTTTTGAATATGCTATCTAGGTTGGTCATAACTTTTCTTCCAAGGAGTAAGTGTCTTTTGATTTCATGGCTGCAATCACTATCTGCAGTGATTTTGGAGCCCAAAAAGATAAAGTCTGACACTGTTTCCACTGTTTCCCCATCTATTTCCCATGAAGTGATGGGACCGGATGACATAATCTTCATTTTCTGAATGTTGAGCTTTAAGCCAACTTTTACACTCTCCTCTTTCACTTTCATCAAGAGGCTTTTTAGCTCCTCTTCACTTTCTGCCATAAGGGTGGTATCATCTGAATATCTGAGATATTGATATTTCTCCCGGCAATCTTGATTCCAGCTTGTGCTTCATCCAGCCCAGCATTTCTCATGATGTACTCTGCATAGAAGTTAAATAAGCAGGGTGACAATATACAGCCTTGACGTACTCCTTTTCCTATTTGGAACCAGTCTGTTGTTCCATGTCCAGTTCGAACTGTTGCTTCCTGACCTGCATACAGATTTCTCAAGAGGCAGGTCAGGTGGTCTGGTATTCCCATCTCTTAAAGAATTTTCCTAAGTTTCTTGTGATCCACACAGTCAAAGGCTTTGGCATAGTCAATAAAGCAGAAATAGATGTTTTTCTGGAACTCTCTTGCTTTTTCCGTGATCCAACAGATGTTGGCAATTTGATCTCTGGTTCCTCTGCCTTTTTTAAAACCAGCTTGAACATCAGGAAGTTCACGGTTCACATATTGCTGAAGCCTGGCTTGGAGAATTTTGAGTATTACTTTACTAGCATGTGAGATGAGTGCAATTGTGCAGTACTTTGAGCATTCTTTGGCATTGCCTATCTTTGGGATTGGAATGAAAACTGACCTTTTCCAGTCCTGTGGCCACTGTTGAGTTTTCCAAACTTGCTGGCATATTGAGTGCAGCACTTTCACGGTGTCATCTTTCAAGATTTGAAATAGCTCAACTGGAATTCCATCACCTCCACTAGCTTTGTTCGTAGTGATGCTTTCTAAGGCCCACTTGACTTCGTATTCCAGGATGTCTGGCTCTAGATGAGTGATCACACCATCATGATTATCCGGGTCGTGGAGATCCTTTTTGTACAGTTCTTCTGTGTATTCTTCCCACCTCTTCTTAATATCTTCTGCTTCTGTTAGGTCCATAGCATTTCTGTCCTTTATCGAGCCCATCTTTGCATGAAAGATTCCCCTGGTATCTCTAATTTTCTTAAAGAGATCTCTAGTCTTTCCCATTCTGTTGTTTTCCTCTATTTCTTTGCATTGATCGCTGAAGAAGGCTTTCTTATCTCTTCTTGCTATTCTTTGGAACTCTGCATTCAGATGCTTATATCTTTCCTTTTCTCCAGGACATGTTTATTTCCTAACAAGAAATTAAACATTTATTCAACAAATAACTTGGGAATGTCAGCTCTATGCCAGACACCATGCTAGGTCATAGGATGACATGAGGGAGCAAGATACTGTTTCTTCCTTAAGGAAATTTCACTATGGTGGAGGCAATAGACCAGTAAGCTGGCTAGAGTCCAAATAAGTGGTATCTAGTCCCTCTAAGGGCTTCCCAGGTGGCCCTAGTGGTGAAGAACCAGCCTGCCAATGCAGGAGCTTCAGGAGACATAGGTTCAATCCCTGGGTCAGGAAGATCCCCTGGAGGAGTCATGGCAACCCACTACAGCATTCTTGCCTGGAGAATCCCATGGACAGAGGAGCCTGGCAGGGTATAGTCCACAGGTTCATCAGGAGCAGAACACGACCGAGTGACTTAGCATGTGCACATGCAGTCCATCTAAAGATTCAGGGAAGGATATTAAGAAATAAACTTTAGGCTGAGATAGGAAAGATGCAGAGAAGTTGGTCAAGGAAAGAGCAAGGGTTGTATAATAGGATTCTACAGAAAAAGAACATTATATTGAGTGGGCCAAAAATTTCATTTGGTTCTCCCCTAAGATGATAGTAGTAGCATTTAGTTGTCTTTAACTTCATCCAAAATAATTTCGTTAGATTGTATTAGGATAGCTATCATATCAGCATGCATTAAATAACTTGTCAAAATTGGTTCATTTTTGTGTAACCATTTTAATATTGAAGATGGAAGAAAAAAAGCACTATTTTTGGCGTATTACACTTTATTATTTCAACAAAGATAAACCCACAGCTGGAACACACAAAAAAGATTTGTGCAGTGTATGGAGAAGGAGCTGTGACTGATTAAAGTGTCAAAAGTGGCGCTTGAAGATTTACGCTGGAAATTCCTTGCTGAACAATGCTCCCAGGTCAGATGTACCAGCTGAAGTTGATAAAATTCAAATCAAGACATTAATTGAAAATAATCAATGTTATATCATGCAGGAGATAATTTTTTTTGAAGTCATAGGTAACCATACAAACACACATCTTAGCGTATATTGAGAGATTTACTATAAGGAACTAAGTCATATGATTTTAGAGGTAGACAAGTCCCAAAATCTGAAGTTGGTGATTAGAGACCCAAGAACCAATAATGTAGTTCCAGTCCATGTCTGGAGGCCTGAGAACCAGGAGAGCCAATCTACATTCCAGTTAAGAAGCTAGCAGGCTCTAGACACAAAAAGAATGGATATTTCAGTTTGAGTCTAGAAGTAGGAAAGGACTAGTATCTCATTTCAACAAATCAGGCTAGAGGAGTGGCCTCTTCCTTGAAACACAGCCACTTTGTGGGTTCAGACCTTCAACTGATTGGATGAGGCCCACCCGCATTAGGGAAAACAATCTGCTTTACTCACAAACTCAAATGTTAATCTCATCTAAAAACACCCTCCCAGACACATGCAGAATAGTATTTGGCCAAATATCTGGGCACCTCATGACCCAGTCAAGTTGACACATAAAATGAACCATCAGAGAGGTATTATGGTAGAGCAAAACAAGGAGGCTGGGTCAGGGGTGGGACTGGTCCTCAGGGAGGAGGTTTTTAAGAAAAGAAGCAGCAATTGTAAATGCCTTAAGGGCCAAAGGGGGTACTAGAAGTCCTCTAGACTTTGGGCATCAGAAGCTAACACTTAGCAGCTTATAAATTTTTCACAATATTCAATTCTATGCTAAGACTGAGAAAAGAAATCACATATGCTGCAAAAGCCCTAAACATTTTACTCATGCCCTTCAGGTTTTGTATCCTGTAAGTGTGACTTGTGTTTCACCAGCTTGTCCCCTACCTGCTCCTGAAGGGTCTTTCAGTTCAGTTCAGTTCAGCTCAGTTCAATCGCTCAGTCATGTCCATCTATTTGTGACCCCATGAATCGCAGCACACCAGGCCTCCCTGTCCATCACCAACTCCTGGAGTTCACTCAAACTCACGTCCATTGAGTCGGTGATGCCATCCAGCCATCTCATCCTCTGTCATCCCCTTTTCCTCCTGCCCCCAGTCCCTCCCAGCATCAAAGTCTTTTCCAATGAGTCAACTCTTCGCATGAGGTGGCCAAAGTACTGGAGTTTCAGCTTTAGCATCATTCCTTCCAAAGAATACCCAGGACTGATCTCCTTTAGAATGGACTGGTTGAATCTCCTTGTAGTCCAAGGGACTCTCAAGAGTCTTCTCCAACACCACAGTCCAAAGCATCAATTCTTTGGCGCTCAGCTTTCTTCATAGTCCAACTCTTGCGTCCATACATGACCACTGGAAAAACCATAGCCTTGACTAGATGGACCTTTGTTGGCAAAGTAATGTCTCTGCTTTTCAATGTGCTATCTAGGTTGGTCATAATTTTTCTTCCAAGGAGTAAGCGTCTTTTAATTTCATGCACTCGTCTCACACGCTTGTAAAGTACTGCTCAAAATTCTCCAAGCCAGGCTTCAGCAATACATGAAGGGCCTTTAGTTTTCCATAAAGTCCATCCAGTATAGTTATTTCCAAAAATCCTTAAAGGAGATTAAAACTTCCTACATAGATTGGTGTTCCTAATCAGGGATGATTTTGTTCCCCAGGGGACATTAGGCTACCTAGCTAATAAGACATTCAGTTTTCCCACTTGGAGAAGGTGCTACTAGCATCTCTCCAGTAGAAGCCAGGGATGCAGCTAAATTCTCTTCAATATATAGGATGCCCCAATCCCAGAGAACTGCCTAATCCTCAAGATTCAATAGACAAGTGCTATTGGTCATCACTAGTACTTCTGGGTGATCAGCCAGGTCTAGACATGGAGCCTCTTCTTATCTAATACCCCACCTATAAGATTGTTTGGAACTGCTCCACAAATGCCCAGGACTACAGGTCCTCACGTGCTTTGGGGGTGACTTTAACAGAAGAGTTGCAGAAGCATTCATCACTGAGACTTTTATGCCACTGTACTCTTCTTGCCTTGACTTCCTCCAACAGAGTCCATAGCCTTTGCCACAGTGGAGGTGCTTGGCCTGAGTACCTCCAACCCTCACCAGCAGTGTCTCCCAGTGTACACCAAGATGTACAACAATAATTAGCCCTCAAGGACATCCTTAGAAGATTCTGTTCTAAATACTTTATAGACATTTTTTTCATTTATTCCTAAAGCAAACCAGTAAGTTTTCAAATAAAGCTATTAACACTGAGAAAAGTCAAGAAACTTTCCCAACTTGTACTGCCAACTGAAAAAGAAAAAATCTGCAATTTTAATTAGAACCAGTTCTATCTGACTCCTAAACTGTGTTCTCATAAATGAACTAAACTGCATGAAAATCAGACAGGTGACCAACCTCCACCCTTGACTGTGGCTTTGCCCTGTGTCCATAATGAGAACCTTCTTACATTCTCTGTTTTCTCACCCTAAAAGAGATCCAGCTTAACAAAACATGAGCAAATAATGTAACTTTGGGGGAAAATAGGGAAATTTTTTCAGTGTAAAATTTTTTAAATTTTAAACTTTAAATTTTTAAAATTTTAAATTTTATTTAATCTACATGTATTCTTTCTTCAAGGCCCCTTTCCAATCCAAGTTTCTCTCCATCTCCTCAATTCTACTTCCATCTGCCAAGACACATAACACACAAAATCATTTCTTGTTGTACTAAACAACTCGGCTTTCACTCTTGGTTTGGGAACCCCAACTAGTTACAAAAAAAAAGAAAAGGAAAGGAAATCAGAAGTTAGCTGTTCTTTTCCACCTTAAAAGTTCTGTTATCTATTGTTTCTTAAGACTGCGTCTTGGGAGTTTCTATCTCAGAACTTGTATCAAAACCATCATTAAAAAAAAAAAAAAAATCCCAGCCTAGGGAATAGGGATTCCTATTCCTATTCCCTTGAGAGAATAGGGTTCTATTGCTAAGAAAATAAAAATTCTGTCATTAAAACATTCATAATTTAACCAGCCTTTGAATTAGCCTTTAAGATTCCCTCTACTTGGGTAAAATAGCCTTAAGTGATAATGGTAGTCATATGAACTAGTCCTCAGATGTGTCAGGCATTAAGGTAATTCATTCATTGAATAAAGTGGTCAAACAAAGTACAGTCCAGCAGCCAAATCTGGTCCATTGCATGTACGGCCTACAAGCCATATATATAAGAATGGCTTTTAAATGTTTAAATATTTTCATTTTAAATAGTTAAATAAATATTTTCATTTAAATAGTTACGCCATTATCCACATACCATCCTCAATTCTGCCTCTTGGCCAGTACCTGATATAAGTCAACCATTGTGTGAAGTAGAAACTGTCACTATTCCCATTTTGTGGACAAGAATACTAAGGCTTGGGGTGATTTATTAAGTGGAGGTTAAGTGACTTATCAGTGGTCACATATGTGGAAAGTGGCAAATCCAGGATTCCAATGTACATCTTTTCATCCCAAAGCCACCACTTCTAACTACCAGAGTAATCCAGTGTCCCGGAGCCAAGAACCTGTCTATTTTAGTAAAGTAAAACATAATTTGAAGCAAGAGGCCGTCCTTGCTGAAGTCTGATTGCCCGCCGTTATCACAGGGCAGCACCACCAATGTGATCGTCTGCAGGTGCCACAGCAGCACGTGCCAGGCTCATCAACCTGTCACATGGGTTTCTGCACCCAGCGGAGAGAGAACCTCATTCCCAGAAATCAAGAAGAAACAAAGAAGCATTCCTCATGCTCTGGTCTCACAAACTTCCTACCAAAACAGCCCCACCTCCCTTGTTGAATGTGGACTTGGCCGCATGAGCACCTGAGTCAGGAGATAAATGGATAAAGCCAGATAGCCTGCTGAATTTGGAATTGTCCCTCTCTGCTGAAAGCCAAAGCTTTTTTTTTTTTTTTAACTAAGTATCTTGTCCACCTGTGGGGAGTCCTTTCTCAGGAAGTTCTCCAGCCCCTCCACCAGGTTCAGACACAAAACACAGCACAGGGCTGGGCTGAAAGAGCCAAGCTTGGATCCCACTATATATATATATATATATATATATATATATATATATATAAATATATATTTATGTAAGAACTAAGGAAACATCAGGGAACTGTGACAAATCAGCATGTATATCGGAGACTATAATGATAGACTCCAGCCCATTATTTTTGTTTTTTGCCTTTCCCTATAGAGTTAAATAAAAAAAACGCATTTCTGTTTACTTCAGAGGAAGCTCTTTATGAAATAAGACTCATCCTCAAATAGTCCTTTCTCCATAGTCACAAGGTTGTCCCAAAGACATGACATAAAATACTACTTCTGACCATGATTCTGTACTGCTTGAAAGTTCAAACCCTAGCTCTGTGGTTCTGAAACAATTCAACCCTTCTGTCTCCTTTTGTGTAAAGTGGGACAGTAACAGTGCCTGCCTTACTGGTCATTGTGATGATTATAAATGTAAAACACTCAGAATCAGAAACATATGGCACTAACTATGCCAATAAATGCATCTCACCCATCAAATATACCATACAGCTTCCACATTTCAGGACAAAAATGAGACTTTCCCACAATTTTCATTTAGTGTTCAATTTCCATTATATTCAATTATGTTTTTCTGAGACAGAGAAGTATACTAGGTTCTATAAAATATATAATAATGCTCAGTATGAGCTCTGAAAGGACATTAAAGAAAAGGTGCTTAAAAAGAAGTCTTTAGAAAGCATATTTTGAAAAGAATCAGCTATTATAATGATATAAAGCTATGTGAGGTGCACTGTAATTTTCCATCTTTAGAAACTTCAAAGCACATTATATTTTGACACAAGCTTGGTAAAGCTTCCTCTCCCCTCTCATGCTTTTTTTCCAAGTAATTATGGACTCCGACTTCTTTTCTATTAGTATAATTTAAAATATCAAGCTATAAAACAAAAATAATAGGACTGAGTTTCTTTGGATCCTCTGAACTTTTTCGTTAAAGATGGATAATAAGACAAGAGAATTACAAAGATAGAAAATCACTGACTGAGAAAAGCCTGAATGTGCTGGAGTGATTCGGTGATCACACAGTGGTTAAAGAAACTGCCTCCAATGCAGGAGACCCGAGTTTGACCTTGGTTGGAAAGATCCCCTGGAGAAGGAAATGGTTACCCACTTCAATATTCTTACCTGGAAAATTCCATGGACAGAGGAGCCTGTTGGGCTACAGTTCATGCAGTTGCAGAGTCAGACATAGCTGAGCAACTAAGCACAAAGGATCACTACTCAGACCAGGCTGAAAGGAGCAAGAAAGGAAAGAAAGAAGGAAAGAGGTGCTTTTGTCCTGAGACCCTTGCTGTCTGCATGTTCTCTCTGAAGCCCTTCTCAGTGGAACAGTATCTAGACCTTTGGTTTTTAATTGAAGTATAGTTGATTTTCAATGTTGTATTAGTTTCTGATGTACAGCAGAATGATACATATGTGTGTGTGTGTATCTGAATCACTTTTCAGGTTTTTTTGTTATAATCTATTACAAGATATTGAATATAGTTTTCTGTGCTATACAGCAGGACAATGTTGTTGTGGTTTTCAATATATAGTAGTCTGTATCTGCTAATCCCAAACTCTTCCTTTATCCTTCTCCCTGCTTTCCCCTTTGGTAACCATGAATTTGTTTGCTATGTCTGTATGTCTGCTTCTGTTTTGTACATAAGTTCATTTGTATCATCTGGGTCTTCTTTTCCTTTGTGTTTTAGTTCTATTGCTTAGCCAACTTAAAGTCCCTCTGTCTTACATTTTAAGACCTCAGGGTACTAGAGATTAAAAAAAAAATTAATACTATTATTTTAGCTTATTCTTGGAAATAGAGGGTTTTACATATGCCCTTCCCAATTAATCTCCAGTGGTAGGACTATTGTGCATGGCAGGCACTGGGAAAGCTGTTTTAGGGAAGGGACACTCCTCAGATCATTGTGATGACAGATTGTTGTGTTCTGGTGAACACAACACCAGGCTGATTACAGCACCTGGGTCCTGAGACAATGAGGCAATAGGAGAGAAAAGAAAAGAAGAGAGGAAGAGAAGTTTACTTTTTGCTTACTACACATAAAATGTTTCTCTCTCCTCTAATGGGAGATTTGAGAAGAGGGTGTGCTTCATCCATGCAATGACTAGGGAGGAGCCAGAGTGGGGAGGGGGAGTTGATTACCATCTAGCATGATTTTAGGTTCATTTTATTGTGAAGAACTTTGCCTCTACTACATTAAAAAATGAAAGAGAAATGCATGTATTTTCTCTCTTTCCAGTTGTTGTAGCTAGATAATAATTTTTACCTTAAATTTTCATTTTTGATTTGTTCTTCTATTCTATTTCACATGCCCAGATTTTTCGAAACAAAACTATAACCCATCAAGTGCCCTTTCAAGGATTCTACTTAAGGAAGAATACAAACCTTAATGTATTTTTACAACTTTAATATACATTTTTCAATAGATATATATATGTAGCTGACAGTGTGTCTATGGCCAAGAATGTTTTAGGGGAAACAAACTTATTTCAAAGTCACTGAACATTAGATTAGGAAGATAAGGGGATGACAGAGGATGAGATAGTTGGATGGCATCACCGACTCAATGGACGTGAGTTTGAGCAAGCTTTGGGAATTGGTGATGGACAGGGAAGCCTGGTGTGCTGGGGTTACAAAGAGCTGGACACAAGTGAGCGACTAAACTGACTGAACTGAATATTAGATACTTTATTCTTATAAATCCTTGAGGTACTCAACTTTCCCTCTTAACAAGAGATGGGTAAAATAAAGTGACATACTTTAAATACTGTGACATTATGCTTCGAGATATTCAAAACCATAGCTAGATAGATAGCTCATGACTTTGAATCTATTGAGCAAGGTAAAGCTTTCAAAACATTTTTATCTAGCATCACACTAATTGCATTTCCCTAAAATACAAAAGTATGTGTGGTGTTGGAGAACAAGTTGGCGGAAGAGTAGGCGGGCGTGGAGTACATCTCTCTCCATGAATACATCAGGAACACACCTTCAGACACAGAAGTACCTGCAGAACACCAGCTGAGAGTGGACAGGAGTACCTGACCAGCAAAAAAGAATATATGGACCCACACAAAACTCAGTAGGATGAAGGAACTAGGGGGGAAAACAGGAATGTTAGTAGGACTGGCCCCTCAGTGGGTGGGAGAACTGAAGCAGGGTCTGGTCCCCACATCAGGGCAATTGTCTACTCAGATCTGTGAGTAGACAGATCTGTGCCACAGATCTAAACAGTTGATCTGTGGCAGCCTAAATGGAGTGAGAATCAGACAGTCCTTGCCACAGCCATGCATACCCCAAATGGCGCAGTGGCTCGGAGCTGGAGTTTAGGAATTGTGGAGCAATCCCCAGGCGAGGGCTGCTGTTGAGTGTGGAGAGACTGATCGAGGGGATGTGAGGGAGGAGGGTGTGGTGAGAAATACCTGTGGAGGAAAGCCGGGCAGCCACGGAAGCAAGCCAATACTGCTGAGTCACCCTTAGAGGGTGGAGCATACCCTCTCTCTCCATCCACACACCAGTATTAACAGCTGAACAATAGAGAAGCTGGCCCATCAAAAGCCTGAGGCTCGGAACTACAGAGAAGGACCCCAACCAGGATGCCCCTTTAAGTGCCTGACACGCAGATCTACAGAGTAGAACCCCAGCTGGGGCAGGAGGGGGCCCTTATGTGCCTGACGTGCTGAACAACAGAGATGGACCCCAGGCAAGGGAGCCCTTTGAGTGCCTGAACGGGCAGAGCTATGGAGAAAGACTGGCCAAAGAGGCCTTCTGATGGCCAGCTGATAGAGCCATAACTCCTGCAGCAGAGGCAGTCCGTGTCCCTGCATACTTGGCGCTGCCAGGGTCCCTGCCAGCCAAGCAGCTGCACCACCTTCACACTCAACTCTCACTGGGGCAGAGCTGCCACAGGCAAAAGAGTCTTGCACCTATGTGTGAAGGGTCATTTCAGTAGCATCTGACTCTTTGCGACCCTGTAGACTGTGGCCTGCCAAGTTTCTCTGTCAGGGAGGGGGAGTTCTCCAGGCAAGGATACTGGAGCATATTGGCCAGTACTTGTTCCCATACCCTCCTAGAGCACTGTATTTCCTGCTGCCCTAGCCACCAACCCCCCTGAGTACCTGGTGCTGCCAGAACCCCTGCAACCCAGGCAGCTGCACCACCTCCACACCTGGCCTTCACAGGGGCAAACCCAAGGTCTCCAAGGCAGCCTCAGGAGCAAACCCCAGTGGACGACCCACATGCAGAGGTGGAAATAAAACCACAATTGAAACACAGGGGCAGTGTGGCTAAGGAAGAAGACCCCAAACCACCAGCTGTACAAACTGCAGATTAAATCCACAGGATCAACTAGGCAGACTCTGTGTCTATGGAATAGATAAAAGGTCACTGAAGGCTCCCCCTGCACACACACACACACAAACTAGTTCTGATAGCTGTGGACGTTGGAGGCACGAATACAGAGGAGTAGGACCAGATTAGAATCTGAGCTGACCCCCCACAGCAGGTCCAGAGATCTGCACAGTGTTGGAGGGCATCCTAGAGAGGTGAGGTGAACTGTGACTCCCAGCAAGGGAAAGCACTCTGACAGTAGTGACTCAAGAAAAACATTTATTATTCTTAAATTTTGACTTGATTTGTAGATTCTTTTGGATTTTTTCTTTTTTCCCCCCCTTTTTCCCCCTTTGTTGTAGTTGTCGATTTTATTGGCACTATGAAATTTAATTAAGATTTTGAGCAATTTTTTTTTCTTTTTTTTTCTCACTCACATTTTTTATTGTTGTTATAAATCTCTGCCTCTATATTGGACTTTTGCAGTTCTGGGGAGATTCTTTGTTTGCTTGCCTTTTTTTCTTTTCCCTTTTTTTATTTTAATTTTTTAAACCAATTATTGTTTTTTCTACACTTATTCCTTTGTTTGCGTTTCCTACTTGCAGTTAATCTTTAATGTATGTAAATCTTCTTTATCTACCTCTCTTTACCTTTGCATATCTATTCTTTTTTTTCTTTATTTCCTTTCCTATCAACATATTTGTTAGTTTTATTTTCATTGCTTTATTTCCCAACTGTCACCTTGCTTTACTTTTGTTTTCCAGTTGGTGCTTTAGTTAGTTTTGTTCTGGTAGACGTAATTTTTGGTTCACTTTGTTCACCAGGTCAATCTAGTGTACTTTATTTTTGTTGGACTGTTTTGATTTTGCTTATGGGTGTATATGTATATGTGTATATTCAGTCACACTTTTATTGTTGTTATAAACTTCTGCCTCCATGTTGGGCTTTTGCAGTTCTCTGTAGTTTTCCTTTTTTTTTTTTTTTCCTCATTTTGTCTATCTTCTTCCATTTTTTTCTTTTTTCTTTTTTATAATTTTAACTTTTATTTTTTTTAACCTATTATATTTTTAGTACATTTATTCTCTGTTTGCTTTCTACTGCTTTTTTCCACTTGCAGTTAATCTTTAATGTATATAAATCTTCATCTACCTGTATTTAACTTTGCATATCTATTCTTTCTTTCTTTTCTTTCTTTCCTTTCTGCTCAACGTATTCATTAATTTTGCTTTCATTGCTTTATTCCCAACTTGGCACCTTGCTTTAGTTTTCTTTTCCAGTTTGTGCTTTAGTTAGTTTTGTTCTTAACTGGTAAGTATAATTTTTTATTCCTTTGTTTGCTGGGTCAATCTATTGTACTTTATTTTTGTTGGGCTGTTTTGACTTTGCTCATGGGTGTATATGTATATGTGTGTATTCCATTATTTTAATTATTATTTGCCTAGTTTTGTAATTTCCATTTGTCTAGGGTTCATCTTTAGTTTCTCATTTTTGGATATTTGCTTTAATCTTACTTAATGCCATAACAAGCCACTTGTGGAATCTTTGTTCCTGATCAGAGATCAAGCCCTGAGCCTTTGGAGTGGGAGCACTGACTCCAAGAACCTAGACGACCAGAGAAGTATTCCTATGTGGTATTGAATAGTGGGAACTCACACACAAAAGAAACCACTGGAATACAAGACTCAGTGTCACCCAACCACCAATTGTACCCTGTGCAGGATGCCTTATCTAAATAACAAACAAAATAAAAATACAAACCCAATCACCAGCAGGCAAGATTACCACCTCATTCAGCCTTGCCCATCAGAGGAAAAACAAGCAAACAAATAAATAAAAACTCAGCACAAATCTCACCCTTTAAGAAGTTGACACAAAACACTGGACCAACCTCAAGAGGGCAGAAACCAAAAGGAAGAAAGAATTCAACCGTGAAGCCTGGGAAATGGAGACCTCAAACACAATAAGTTAAAAAATAATAATAATAATGAAAAGGCAGAGAAATACTACACAAATGAAGGAACAAACTAGAAACATAGAAGTCCAAATAAATAAAGAGGAAATAGGTAAACTACCTGAAAAAAAATTTAGAATAATGATAGTAAACATGATCAAAAACCTTGAAAGCAAAATGGAAAAAATGCAAGAATCAATTAACAAAGACCTAGAAGAATTAAAGAATAAACATACAAAGACAAGCAACACAATTACTGAAATTAAAACTACTCTAGAAGAATCAACAAAAGAATATCTGAAGCAGAACTTATCAGTGAGCTGGAAGATAAAATGGTAGAAATAACTTATTCTGAGCAGAATAAAGTAAAAGAATGAAAAGAACTGAGGATAGTCTCAGAGACCTCTGGGACAATGTCAAATGCAACAACATTTGCATTATAGGGGTCCCAGAGGAAGAAGACAAAAAGAAAGGATATGAGAAAATTTTTGAAGAGATTATAGTTGAAAATCTCCCTAACATGGAAAAAGAAATAATCAAGTCCAAGAGGCATAAAGAGTCCCATAAAGGATAAACCCAAGGAGAAACATGCCAAGACACATACTAATCAAACTAACAAAGACTAAACACAAAGAAAGATATTAAAAGCAGCAAGGGAGGAGCAACAAGTAACATACAAGGGAAACCCCATATGCTTAACAGCTGATCTTTCAGCAGAAACTCTGCAGGCCAGAAGGGAATGGCAGGATATATTTAAAGTACTGAAAGGGAAAAATCTACAACCACGATTACTGTACCTGACGAGGATCTCATTCCAAATTGGTGGAGAAATAAAGAGATTTCAGATAAGCAAAAGTTAAGAGAATTCAGTACCACCAAACCAGCTTCACAACAAATGTTAAAGAGACTTACATAGTCAAGAAATACAAGATGAGAAATAAGATCTACAAAATCAACCCCAAACAATTAAGAAAATGGCAACAGGAACATGTATGTCAATAATTACTTTAAATAAAAATGGATTAAATGCTCCAACCAAAAGACACAGAATGGCTGAATGGATGCAAAAACAAGACCCATCTATATGTTGTCTACAAGAAACCCACTTGAAACCTAAAGTCACATATAGACTGAAAGTGCTGCTGCTAATTCACATCAGTCGTGTCCAACTCTGTGCAACCCCATAGATTGCAGCCCAACAGGCTCCTCTGTCCTTGGGATTCTCCAGGCAAGAACACTGGAGTGGGTTGCTATTTCCTTCTCCAATGCATGAAAGTGAAAAGTGAAAGTGAAGTCGCTCAGTTCTGTCTGACTCTTAGCTACCCCATGAACTGTGGCCTAACAGGCTCCTCCATCCGTGGGATTCTCCAGGCAAGAGTGCTGGAGTGGGGTGTCATTGCCTTCTATATTCCATGCTAATGGGAAGCAAAAGAAAGCTGGAGTAGCAATCCTCATATTAAACAAAATAGACCTTAAGATAAAGAAGATTAAAAGAGATAAGGAAGGATACTACACAATGATCAGGGGATCAATCCATAAAGAAGACATAATAATTGTAAATATCTATGCACAACATTGAAAGATTGAGGGTGGGAGGAGATGGGGACAACAGAAGATGAGATGGTTAGATGGCATCACTGACTCAATGGACATGAGTTTGGCTGATGGATGGGGAGGCCTGGAGTGCTGCAGTCCATAGCGTTGCAAAGAGTCAGACACGACTGAGCAACTGAACTGAACTGATGCACAACATAAGTTCACCTCAATATATAAGAAAAACACTGACAGACATAAAAAGAGAAATGACAGTAACACAATAATAGTAGAAGACTTTAACACCCCACTCACACCAATGGACAGATGATCAAAACAGAAAATTAATAAGGAAGCACAAATCTTAAATGATACATTAAATGAGATGGATCTCATTGATATCTTCAGGACATTCCATCCAAATGAGGAAGAATACCCCTGCTTCTCAAGTGCACATGGAACAGTCTCCAAGATAGACCACATCTTGGGTCACAAATCAATCCTCAGTAAATTTAACAAAATTGAAATCACATCAAGCATCTTCTCTAACCAGAATGCTATGAGACTAGATATCAATTACAACAAAAAAACTAACAAACGCAAACAAATGGAGATTAAACAACATGTTTCTAAATAACCAACAGGTTACTGAGGAAATGAAAAGGGAAATCAAAAAAATTTTAGAAACAAATGACAATAAAAACATGACAACTCAAAAACCTATCAGATGCAGAAAAAGCAATTCTAAGAGGGAAGTTTATAGCAATACAATCCTGCCTCAAGAAACAAGAAAAACATTGGATAGACAACCTAACTTTACACCTAAAACAACTGGAAAAAGAAGAACAGAAAGAACCCCCAAATTAGTAGAAGGAAATAAATTAGAAAGGTCCAAGCAGAAATCAATGAAAAAGAAATGAAAGAAACAATAGTAAAGATTAATAAAATTAAACGCTGTTTCTCTGAGAAGATAAAATTGACAAACCTTGGGCCAGACTCATCAAGGGAAAAAGAGAAAAGAATAAAATCCACAAAATTAGAAATTAAAAAGGAGAGGTTGCAACAGACAATGCAGAAATACAAAGGATCATAAGAGACTATTATGAACAACTATGTGGCAATAAAATGGATAACCTGGAAGAAATAGACAGATTCTTAGAAAAGTTCAAACTTTCAAGACTGAACCAGGAAGAAATAGAAATTATGAGCAATCCAATTACAAGCACTGAAACTGAAGCTGTGATCAAAAATCTCCCAAAAAACAAAAGCCCAGGACCAGATGGCTTCACAGGAGAACTCTATCAAACATTAATAGAAGAGCTAATGCCTATTCTTCTAAAACTCTTTCAAAAAATTGCAGAGGAAGGAACATTTCCAAACTCATTCTATGAGGCCACCATCTCCCTGATACCAAAACCAGACAAAGACAACACAAAAAAAGAAAACTACAGGCCAATATCAATAATGAACATAGGTGCAAAAATACTCAACAAAATTTTAGCAAGCAGAATTCAGCAACACATCAAAAAGCTCATATAACATGCTCAAGTTGGAGTTATTCCAGGGATGCAAGGATTTTTCACTATATGAAAATCAATCAATATGATATACCATATTAACAAATTGAAAGATAAAAACCATATGATAATCTCAACAGATGCAGAAAAAGCCTTTGACAAAATTCAGCACCCATTTATGATGAAAACTCTTCAAAAAATGGGCATAGAAGGAACCTACCTCAACATAGTAAAGGTCATATATGATAAACCTACAGCAAACATTATTCTCAATGGTGAAAAACTGAAAGCATTCCCCCTAAGATGAGGAACAAGACAAGGGTGTCCACTTTCACCAGTATTGTTCAACATAGTTCTGGAAGTCCTAGCTACAACAATCAGAGAAGAAAAAGAAATAAAAGGAATCCAGATCCAAAAAGAAGAGTAAAACTCTCAGTTTTACTCTCAGTGTTTGCAGATGACATGATACAGTACATAGAAAACCCTAAAGATAGTATCAGAAAATTACTAGAGCTAATCAGTGAATTTACCAAGGTTGCAGGATACAAAATTAATACACAGAAATCACTTGCATTTCTATATACTAACAATGAAAATTAGAAAGAGATATTAAGGAGTCAATCCCATTCACCATTGCAACAAAAAGAATTAAATATCTAGGAATAAATTTACCTAAGGTGATAAAAGAACTGTACCTAGAAAATTATAAGACATCGGTGAAAGAAATCAAAGACGACAGAAACAGACGGAGAAATATTCCATGTTCCTGGGTAGAAAGAATCAATATTGTGAAAATGACTATTCTACCAAATGCAATCTACAGATTCAATGCAACCCCTATCAAATTACCAATGGCATTTTTCACAGAACTAGAACAAAAAATTTCATAATTCATATGGAAACACAAAAGACCCTGAATAGCCAAAGTAGTCTTGAGAAAGAATAATGGAGCTGGAGAAATCAACCTTCCTAACTTCAGATTATACTACAAAGCTACAGTCATCAAGACAGTATGGTACTGGCACAAAGATGGAAATATAGATCAACGGAACAAAACAGAAAGCCCAGGGATAAATCCATGCACCTATGGACACCTTATATTTGATAAAGAAGGCAAAAATAATCGATTGAGAAAAGACAATCTCTTTAACAAGTGGTGCTGGGAAAACTGGTCAACCACCTGTAAAAGAATGAAACTAGAACACTTTCTAACACCATACACAAAGATAAACTCAAGATGGATTAAAGATCTAAATGTAAGACCAGAAACTACAAAACTCTTAGAAGAAAATATAAGCAGAACACTTGGTGACATAAATCAAAGCAAGATCCTTTATGACCCACCTCCTAGAGTAATGGAAATAAAAACAAAAGTAAAGAAGTGGAACCTGATTAAGCTTAAAAGCTTTTGCACAGCAAAGGAAGCTATAAGCAAGGTGAAAAGATAACCCTCAGAATGGGAGAAAATAATAGCAAAGGAAACAACTGACAAAAGAATAATTTCCAAAATATATACAAGCAGCTCACACAACAGTTCTAGAAAAACAAACAACCCAATCAAAAAGTGGGAAAAAGACCTGAACAGACATTTCTCCTAAGAAGACATACAGATGGCTAACAAACACATGAAAAGATGCTCAACATTTGTCATTATTAGAGAAATGCAAAGCAAAACCACAATGAGATATTGCCTCACACCAGACAGAATGGCCATCATCAAAAAGTCTACAAACAATAAAAGCTGGAGAGGGTGTGGAGAAAAGGAAATGCTCTTGCACTGTTGGTGGGAATGTAAATTGATAGAGCCACTATGGAAGACGGTATGGAGATTCCTTAAAAAATAAAACCACCACATGATCCAGCAATCCGACTCCTAGGCATATACCCTGAGGAAACCAAAACTGAAAAAGACACATGTATCCCATTTTCATGAAGCACAATTTACAATGGTTAGAACCTGGAAGCAACCTAGAATTCCATCGACAGATAAATGAATAAAGAAGATGTTGTTCATATACACAATGGAATATTACTCAGCCATAAAATGGAACACATTTGAGTCAGTTCTGATGAGGTGGATGAACCTAGAACTTATTATACAGAGTGAAGTGAGTCAGAAAGAGAAAGATAAATATCATATTCTATCACACATATATGGAATCTAGAAAAATGGTACTGAAGAATTTATTTACAGGGCAGCAGTGGAGAAACAGACATAGAGAATAGACTTATGGACATGGGGAGAGGGGAGAAGAGGGTGAGATGTATGGAGAGAGTAACATGGAAACTTACATTATCATATGTGAAATAGATAGCCAATGGGAATTTGCTGTATGGCTCAGGAACTCAAGCAGGGACTCTGTATCAACCTAGAGGAGTGGGATGGGGAGGGAGATGGGAGGGAGGTTCAAAAGAGAGGGGATATATGTATATCTATGACTGAATCATGTTGAGGTTTGACAAAAAACAAGAAAATTCTGTAAAGAAATTATCCTTCAATAAAAAATAAATTAAGAAAGTATATGTGGTGTATAAAATACATTATAATGCTCCATATGAGCTCTGGAAAGATATTCTTTTAAATCAGTTGGACAATCAGAGTGTACCTGCAGGACTAGCATCACCTGGCCTGTACCCAAGGCTCCCATTCTCCCAAAGCCAATGCCTAGGGAGCTAGGAGGGCGGTCATCAGCCAGATGGAGGTCTCTCAGAAGAAGGGACCCAGCCTGTGAGGTGGGATTTGGGGATGAGCCTTCAGGACCCTTTCAGGTAGGAGTGAGTTTGGCAACAGCAAGGAATGACCCTACAGGTAAACAGAGGTATTAGGACTCTGAATATTAGCAACAAGTTCAGTTCAGTTCAGTTCAGTTACTCAGTCGTGTCCAACTCTTTGCGACCCCATGAACCACAGCAAGCCAGGCCTCCCTGTCCATCACCAACTCCTGAAGTCTACCCAAACCCATGTCCATTGAGTTGGTGATGCCATCCAACCATCTCATCCTCTGTCATCCCCTTCTCCTCCTGCTCTCAATCTTTCCCAGCATCAGGGTATTTTCCAATGAGTCAGCTCTTTCCATCAGGTGGCCAAAGTATTGGAGTTTCAGCTTCAACATCAGTCCTTCCAATGAACACCCAGGACTGATCTCCTCTAGGATGGACTGGTTGGATCTTCTTGCAGTCCAAGGGACTCTCAAGAGTGTTCTCCAACACCACATTTCAAAAGCATCAATTCTTTGGCACTCAGGTTTCTTTATAGTCCAACTCTCACATCCATACATGACCACTGGAATAACCATAGCTTAGACTAGATGGACCTTTGTTGACAAAGCAATCTCTCTGCTTTTTAATACACTATCTAGGTTGGTCATAACTTTCCTTCCAAGGAGTAAGCGTCTTTTAATTTCATGACTGCAATCACCATCTGCAGTGATTTTGGAGTACAGAAAAATAGAGTCAGCCATTGTTTCCTCATCTGTTTGCCATGAAGTGATGGGACTGGATGCCATGATCTTAGTTTTCTGGATGTTGAGCTTTAAGCCAACTTTTTCACTCTCCTCTTTCACATTCATCAATAGGCTCTTTACTTCTTCTTCACTTTCTTCCAAGAGGGTGGTGTCATCTGCATATCTGAGGTGATTGATATTTCTCCCAGCAATCTTATTCCAGCTTGTGCTTCCTCCAGCCCAGCATTTCTCATGATGTACTCTGCATATAAGTTAAATAAAATTGGAACCTAATTTACATTAGTGGAAATTATGGTTCTTAGAAGGAGACCACAACCTCATTTCCAACACTGAGTCACAAAGTAATTTTGGATGACAATAAGAATGACCTTGGAGCCCAGACCCTCAACAAGTTTAAGGTAAGTTTTAGAAATGTAAATGGAGTTGGACTGCAAGTAACAACTAGTGGCTTCAGTTACAGAAAGAGGCAAGGGTCATGTTGAACAGTCATTCAAGTCTGATTGTGAAAACTTAGGTGAAAGTGGAATTCTGATTCTCACTGGGGAATGGGAAAGATGGTGTTGAGTGGGAAGTTTTTCATGAAAGGAAAAAGTAAGAAAGGAAGAGAGGGAAAAGACATTCCAGGTGGAATGATGAATAAGTTGAGTTGCTGTTGAGGAAGAACAAGTTGTATGATTTGATTTATAATAAAGAGTGATAAGAGAAATGAGTAAAGGAACATGGGCCCAAATATTGATAGGCATGGAGTACCACTTTGAGGAAATTGAAAAAGTTGTATTTGAGGAATGATGAGTAAGTAAAGAGCTGAGGAGAAAATTATGGATTCAGAATAGGCCTAAATATGATGTTTTGGATACCACTTTGAGAAAATTAAATTGAGGAAAGTAAGGAAAACCACTAGACCATTCAAGTATAATCTAAATCAAATCCCTTATGATTATACAGTGGAAGTGAGATAGATTTAAGGGACTAGATATGATAGATAGAGTGTCTGATGAACTATGGACGGAGGTTCATGACATTGTACAGGAGAAAGGGATCAAGACCATCCCCATGGAAAAGAAATGCAAAAAAGCAAAATGGCTGTCTGGGGAGGCCTTACAAATAGCTATGAAAAGAAGAGAAGTGAAAAGTAAAGGAGAAAAGGAAAGATATAAGCATCTGGATGCAGATTTCCAAAGAATAGCAAGAAGAGATAAGAAAGCCTTCCTCAGCGATCAATGCAAAGAAAGGGAAGAAAACAACAGAATGGGAAAGACTAGGGATCTCTTCAAGAAAATTAGAGATACCAAGGGAACATTTCATGCAAAGATGGGCTCGATAAAGGACAGAATGATATGGACCTAGCAGAAGCAGAACATATTAAGAAGAGGTGGCAAGAATACACAGAAGAACTGTACAAAAAAGATCCTCATGACCAGGATAATCACGATGGTGTGATCACTCATCTAGAGCCAGACATCCTGGAATGTGAAGTCAAGTGGGCCTTAGAAAGCATCACTACAAACAAAGCTAGTGGAGGTAATGGAATTCCAGTAGAGCTATTTCAAATCCTGAAGGACGATGCTGTGAAAGTGCTGCACTCAATATACCAGCAAGTTTGGAAAACTCAGCAGTGGCCACAGGACTGGAAAAGGTCAGTTTTCATTCCAATCCCAAAGAAAGGCAATGCCAAAGAATGCTCAAAGTACTGCACAATTGCACTCATCTCACATGCTAGTAAAGTAATGCTCAAAATTCTCCAAGCCAGGCTTCAGCAATACATGAACCGTGAACTTCCAGATGTTCAAGCTGGTCTTAGGAAAGGTAGAGGAACCAGAGATCAAATTGCAAACATCTGCTGGATCATGGAAAAAGCAAGAGAGTTCCAGAAAAACATCTATTTCTGCTTTATTGACTATGCCAAAGCCTTTGACTGTGTGGATCACAATCAACTGTGGAAAATTCTGAAAGAGATGGGGAATACCAGACCACCTGACCTGCCTCTTGAGAAACCTATATGCAGGTCAGGAAGCAACAGTTCGAACTGGACATGGAACAACAGACTGGTTCCAAATAGGAAAAGGAGTACATCAAGGCTGTATATCATCACCCTGCTTATTTAACTTATATGCAGAGTACATCATGAGAAATGCCAGACTGGAGGAAACACAAGCTGGAATCAAGATTGCCAGGAGAAATATCAATAACCTCAGATATGCAGATGACACCACCCTTATGGCAGAAAGTGAAGAGGAACTAAAAAGCCTCTTGATGAAAGTGAAAGAGGAGAGTGAAAACGTTGACTTAAAGCTCATCATTCAGAAAACAAAGATCATGGCATCTGGTCCCATCACTTCATGGGAAATAGATGGGGAAATAGTGGAAACGGTGAGAGACTTTATTTTTGGAGGCTTCAAAATCACTGCAGATGGTGATTGCAGTCATGAAATTAAAAGACGCTTACTCCTTGGAAGGAAAGTTATGACCAACCTAGATAGCATATTCAAAAGCAGAGACATTACTTTGCCAACAAAGATGCGTCTAGTCAAGGCTATGGTTTTTCCAGTGGTCATGTATGGATGTGAGAGTTGGACTGTGAAGAAAGCTGAGTGCCGAAGAATTGATGCTTTTGAACTGTGGTGTTGGAGGAGACTCTTGAGAATCCCTTGGACTGCAAGGAGATCCAACCAGTTCATTCTAAAAGAGATCAGCCCTGGGATTTCTTTGGAAGGAATGATGCTAAAGCTAAAACTCCAGTATTTTGGCCACCTCAAACGAAGAGTTGACTCATTGGAAAAGACTCTGATGCTGGGAGGGATTGGGGGCAGGAGGAAAAGGGGACGACAGAGGATGAGATGGCTGGATGGCATCACTGACTCGATGGATGTGAGTTTGAGTGAACTCCGGGAGTTGGTGACAGACAGAGAGGCTTGGCGTGCTGCAGTTCATAGGGTCGCAAATAGTCGGACATGACTGAGCGACTGAACTGAACTGACATTAAATATTCAAGCGGGGATTAACTGGACTCAACTTTTTTTTTTCTTGGAAGGTAACTTCGGAGATGGTGTGAGGAGTTTGCATTTTAGTATAGGCAAGAAGTAGTAAGCTCTCAATCTAAGGGTATAGTAGCATAAATTATTTGAAGAAACACAGCTTTCAGGAAATATGCATCATTAGGTGAAGGTTTGAATATGAAGATAAATCCGAACAGTTAAAATTCAGGAACAAAACATCTGTTCCTGAATTGTGTCTCAGAACTTCCCAGATTTCAGATGTACTACCAATTGAGATTAGTAGCTCCTGGGAGGGGCTTGAGGATTTCCATGTTGAACAGTAAGTCCATACATCTTCCAGGGTCTGACAAATCACATAGATAGAAAAGGCACAGGGAGTCATTTCTTGACCTAGATAGAGGTTAGATTGCTGTGTTCTACTTGTGTTAATTATTGATACTTTTGCTTATTATTTACACACTTTCTATATGTATTTTGTTTCAATTAACTTAAAAAATATGAAATGGGTAAAGTTTTAATAAATGAGTGTAAATTAACATTTAATTTAATATAAAAGTGTTCACTTATTTGATTCTATTAATAAAAGGAAAGCTATTGATATGGATTATATCTTACAAATATTTAGAATTCATTTCCTTTTCTAGTACCGTTTGAGCATTTTCAAGCATTAATTTTATATAAAGCCACAGTGAAACTATCAATAATCCTTCCAAACAAGAAAATATGAAAAACATTATTTCACTGTAATACAAAATGAAATGAGAAATTAATAACAAATGTAAACATATAACTTTGAATGGTTTTGTTTTTAAAAGTGAAATGTTAACAACTTAAGTATTCAATGCAAAAGTTTCAAAAAGAAAACAAAATAAGGAGTAAGCAAAGGGTTGAGAGGAGAAATTTGTGGAATGAGAATGGGCCTAAAGAATGACATGTTTTGGATGCCATTTTGAGAAACTTAAAGAGAAGATAGTTATCAGTAAATCTGGAAACAGGAAAAAAAAAGGAAGAAAGGTCTAACTAAATGAAATAGTGCTTTTGTAGTTATCTATTTCTGCATTAACAAAAATGTCTTGACACTGTTTCATTAAAGCATGTAGGGGCCTAAGAATGTACAACACCGAGAATGAACCCTATAGTAAGGTGTAGACTCTGGGTGGTCATGAGACATAAATGTAGGCTTATCACTTGTGAAAAATGTATAAAAGTTTTTAAATACGTAATTTACATGGCACTCACAGAATTAAATATCTGGGTGCCATATTAAGCACTTCACTGAGTCAGGCATTCACTCCCCAGAGCACTTGAGATAAATGCGGGTGCAAGAGGCCCATGTGCCTACAGGTTGGAAAAGAAATGCTTTGACTCTTTCATGGAAAGACATAGCAAATAGTGGTGCAGAGGGGCAAAAGGGCACTTTGGGGTGGTGATAAAAATGTTCTGTATCCTGATTGTTCTGGTAGTTACACAACTGCATACATTTGTCAAAACTCCTCAAATGTGCACTTAAAATAGGTAAATCTCATTCAATATGAATTGTTCCTCAATAAAACTAATTTTTATATGTCTACTTAAAATGAGAGTTTCTATAACAATGAATTTCTCCTTTATGCCAAATAGCTAAATAAATTATATCCTTTTGTCACTGAAACTTAATCAGCCCAAACTGAGAGATTTTTTTGAGAATTTTAGTTGGAAATGTTAAAAAACAAAATAGTGCCTATATAACATGATCCCAATTTTTAAGGGAAAAAATCAAGCACATATATATGTGTGTATGTGTCCTTGTGTATGTACGTATACACACATACACACATATATATTTGAAGGAAGGAAGAACAAAAGCAGCATTAACAGTTCTTGCCCAGTGTGACAGTATAAAAATTATTATAATTTTTTCATTTGTTTTTCTGTCTTTCCAATTTTATATAATGTACTTGTATTATTTTAAGAGGTAATAAAGGAAAACAATTATTAAAAAGTAGAGAACGAATATACAGACACCAAGGGGGAAACTGGGATCGACATATATACACTACAATGCATAAAAGAGATGGTGATGAACAGGGAGGCCTGGCGTGCTGCGATTCATTGGGGTCGCAAAGAGTCGGACACGACTGAGCGACTGAACTGAACTGAACTGAATGAGAACCTACTATATAGCACATGGAATTCTACTCTGTGGTGACAAAAAGTGGATATATGCCATATAGCTGATTCACTTTGCTGTATAGAAGCAACTAACACAACACAGTAAAGCAACCGTACTGCAATAAGTATTTTTTTCTTAATTTAAAAAAGCTTTTAGAGAACCTCTAGATTACAAAATGAAAGCTAAATTCTTTAAAATGCCATACAAGTCCCTCCACCCACCAGTCCTAGCCTTTGGTCTCCATCTCACTCCCTCAGAAGTTGTGACCCTTCCCTATAGACTGGACTCTTTCTCAGACTCCCAAACCTTCCTGTGTGCACTTTGTTCTTTGGAGGAAATGCTTGTTTTCACACCTTATCCATCTCAGGCTTTCTGTTACCCTTTAATAACAACCTCTAATGTTCCCTCTGTGCTTCTTAGAGTTTTCTGCTTCCAACTATTAGCTACACTGTTGCACTACACCATCAGTCCAGTTCAGTTCAGTTCAGTCACTCAGTCTTTGCGACCCCATGAATCGTAGCACGCCAGGCCTCCCTGTCCATCAGCAACACCCAGAGTTCACGCAAACTCACGTCCATCGAGTTGGTGATGCCATCCAGCCATCTCATCCTCTGTCATCCCCTTTTCCTCTTGCCCGCAATTCCTCCCAGCATCAGAGTCTTTTCCAATGAGTCAACTCTTCTCATGAGGTGGCCAAAGTACTGGAGTTTCAGCTTTAGCATCATTCCTTCCCAAGAACACCCAGGGCTGATCTCCTTTAGAATGGACTGGTTGGATCTCCTTGCAGTCCAAGGGACTCTCAAGAGTCTTCTCCAACACCACAGTTCAAAAGCATCAATTCTTCAGCACTCAGATTTCTTCACAGTCCAACTGTCACATCCATACATGACTACTGGAAAAACCATAGCCTTGACTAGACGAACCTTTGTTGGCAAAGTAATGTCTCTGCTTTTCAGTATGCTATCTAGGTTGGTCATAACTTTCCTTCCAAGGAGTAAGCATCTTTAATTTCATGGCTGCAGTCACCATCTGCAGTGATTTTGGAGCCCCCCAAAATAAAGTCTGACACTGTTTCCACTGTTTCCCCATCTATTTCCCAAGCGATGGGACCAGATGCCATAATCTTTGTTTTCTGAATGTTGAGCTTTAAGCCAACTTTTACACTCTCCTCTTTCACTTTCATCAAGAGGCTTTTTAGTTCCTCTTCACTTTCTGCCATAAGGGTGGTGTCATCTGCATACCTGAGGTTATTGATATTTCTCCTGGCAATCTTGATTCCAGCTTGTGTTTCTTCCAGGCCAGCGTTTCTCATGATGTACCCTGCACAGAAGTTAAATAAGCAGGGTGACAATATACAACCTTGATGTACTCCTTTTCCTATTTGGAACGATAGAGGACTACATAAACCTTTTTCTGTTTTAGTTAGAGTAGAACAGGCTGTGTTTGATAATTACAAAAAAACTCTCAAATCTCAACAGTTCAACACAGCAACAAATCTTGCTTCTCCTACATTTCATGTCCCATACACATTTTCAGGAAGCTCAGTTACACAGTCTCAGGAACTCAGGCTGGAAGTCCACCATCTTGCAGTTGTACCCAATAGTACAAGTACAAGTTACCCACAAGTTACCACAATCCAGAAGTGACACATTTCATGACTGCCCACATTTCCTAACCTATACGGTGACTGGAAACCTTGAGAAAATAACACAGTGAACTTTACTGTCTCTACCACAATCCCCCATCCTCTATGAGTTCTCAAATGATAGGGACTATTCTATGTTCAACTTTGTATTTCCTACACAGAATGCAAGGCCTGGCTTTTGGTAGATTAGTAGATGCTTGATAACCCCTTGAGGAATAAATTTATGAACAAAGGAATGTAGAATTTGGACAAAAGGTAAAAGGAAAATTTGGGGGAGGGAGTAACTGAATAGGTAAAGAGAAAAAGGTAACAATGATTATAGTAAACCTATGTTTCATCAGGAAATAACTATGGCATGCCAAATAATGACACACCCATCCTCAAACAAAGATGTCCACTTCCTAATTCCCAGAACCTACAAATGTGTGTTCTAGAGACCTTCCTATTAAAATGTAGAAGAGCTGTTCAGCTAATAGAGGTTTAACCAATATAAGCCAACACCTCAGAAAAGCATTACTTCCCACTAGAATCAGCCGCTTAACAGTGTTAGGATAGAGAAAGAAGCTTCTGAGAAATTGGGGTGTGAATTGTGAAAGAAACCCGAAAAGGAAATGGGGAGATGAAGAAAGCAAGCCAAAGTAATTTCTTAATTCTGCCTAGGATAAGTCATGCTGTTAAGTATAATAATACCAAGTAATCTTTTCAGAATTTCTATGCTAACTACTACTCTGGTTTATTTTATTCAATATTTAGTTATGCTCAGAATGTGGACTATATCTTTCAAAAGGAATGACTTCTTGAGCTCTTTAAGATGTGCAGAGAGGGACTTCCCTGGTGGTCTAATGGCTAAGACCCTACCTTCTCATTGCAGGGGGCTTGGGTTCCATCCCTGGTCAGGGAACTAGATCCTACATGCCACAACTGGGAGTTTGCATGCTGCAACTAAAGATCCTGCATGCAGCAACTAAGAGCTGGTGAAGCCAAAGACACGAATAAATCAGATATATTAAAAATAAATAAATAAAATAACAGATGTACAGAGAATTTGAGTTCCTTCCATCTTGGAAGTGGATTTGGGGTTCAGCCATGCTTGCTGCTTGAAAATAAGAGAAGTCACCATGTGTGTCTCAGTCCCTTCGTGTACCTTGTATACATCACTACAACACTTATTACACTCTGCCATACATGCATACAGAACCAGGCTCATTTATGGAAGCTAAGATTCTGACTGCACAACTGGTAGGTTTGAAGTCTGGACACAGTTGTTGAATTTCAGAGCTCCAGAAATACTTTCCCTCAGAGTGTGAGATTTTATTTTTTAAATTAGATGAGGTCGAGCTATAGAGAAAAAAATGAGAAATAAAAGACTAGACTACATTTCTAAGCCCACCAGCATCTGCTATCTGGTCTAGCACATTATAGGTGCCTATTTCTTTGTTGACCTGAACAGGTAAACTCTTGCCAACTTGAAGCCCTTCCTTCCCAATTCTGCTATAATAAGAACATGTCAACAAAAATAGTTTGGCTAATGAAATCTTGAGCACAAATTCTCCTTCTGACAAAATCCACAGATTCATCCCTTCATAGTCTGTTTTGAATCGTGGTATAAGAACACCTTGCTCTACAGATTATGTCACAAGAAGAAGACCCATATTGCCTCAGTCAACATTGAGGATATGATTATTATTTCTGTTACCTGTAGAGTTCAGAAAATATGTATGTATTTAGTGGGAACAAAATATTTGCTCTTAGCTATGAGCAGTTTACAACCTAAACTAGGAAAACAAAATATATCAAGCCCAAGATACAATACCACAGGAGTGGCTAAATGTCAGAGGTACCGGACTAATTATTATTTATTTATTTTTCTGGCTCTGCTGTGGGAAACTTGGGTCTTGAGTCCTCTGAGTCTCAGAATCACAATCTTCAGGAAGGGATTCCAGCCACACCTCTCGTCCTAATCCTTAACTTAGCTCAGGAAACTAATAAGCTACAAAGGAACAGGCCAGGATGTTTTTCTAACCCTCAGCAGGGACTCAGAGGCAAGTGTGTCCCTCTTGACATCCTCCTTGGGATTAACACATCTGACAAAGTGTCAGTATATCCCCAGGAGAGGTCCATTCTTGTGGGGCATCAAATATGTTCTTTTTAATATGAAAATGATAATACTGTATGTCTGAATCAAAACAGAGATGTTTGATACTCACAGATGCTGGGGAAGAATTGGGAAGGATATTGTCAACAAAAGAGATGAAACATGCTTTAAGGAGTCATAACAATTGAAAAGTGATTTTCTCTTAGGTAACATTTCTCAGTCAGAAAAAAAAATGTTTAATTCCTGTGAAGAATTCAAGAAGGAACCCTAAAAGAACACCTAAAAATCTTCCTAGCAATGATCTTGAAGCCATAAAATAGACTTTCTTTCCCCAAGACTCTTGGAAAAGATTAGAATTTTTACTTCCTTATTAGTCATTTGAATAAGATTCTCTTTTTACAGTAATGAACCACTGACATTTGAATGTTGGCACAATGTAATAAAAATGTACCCTGAATATTTGAGAAAAAAAAGATGGTTGACGAAGTTACACCTTCCCCTTAATGTAAAACATATGTGCTTTTAAAATAAACTTGTATTTTAATTTTTTTAATTTATTTCTACTTTGTCTAGATTTTGTTTTATGAATCATTTCACTTTTGCAATATTTTGAAACTCTTCTTTTTAAAAACCAGGTGGTCAACTGTTTTAGAATGAAAAATATCCAACTGAAAATTTCCAACTTTAAACCTCAAATCTGTAGATTTTAGTAGACTTTTTGGCAACTCAGTGGGTGTAGCATTATATGATATTCACCCTTCAAATTCCTAATTTTACAAAAGTGTCTTAGTTGCACCAGATAATTGGATGGGGGAAACTAGAAATGGGTATAGATAAATAATAATGGGTCATGGGTTCAGTCAGTTCAGTTCAGTTTAGTCTCTCAGCCATGTCCGACTCTTTGCAACCCCATGGACTGCAGCACACCAAGCCTCCCTGTCCATCACCAACTCCCAGAGGCTACTCAAACTCGTGTCTATTGAGTTGGTGATGCCATCCAACCATCTCATCCTCTGTCATCCCCTTCTCCTTCTTTCAATATATCCCAGCATCAGGGTCTTTTCCAATGAGTCAGTTCTTCACATCAGGTGGCCAAAGTATTGGAGTTTCAGCTTCAGCATCAGTCCTCCCAATGAATATTCAGGACTGATTTCCTTTAGGATGGACTGGTTGGATCTCCCTGCAGTCCAAGGGACTCTCAAGAGTCTTTTCCAACACCACAGTTCGAAAGCATCAGTTCTTCGGTGCTGAGCTTTCTTTATAGTCCAAGTCTCACATCCATTCATGACTACTGGAAAAACCATAGCTTTGACTAGATGGACGTTTGTTGGAAAGTAATGTCTCTGCTTTTTAATATGCTGTCTAGGTTGGTCATAGCTTTTCTTCCAAGGAGCAAGCACCTTTTAATTTCATGGCTTTGGAGCCCAAGAAAATAAAGTCTGTCACTGTTTCCATTGTTTCCCCAACTATTTGCCATGAAGTGATGGGACTGGATGCCATGATCTGAGTTTTCTGAATGTTGAGTTTTAAGCCAACTTTTTCACTCTAGTCTTTCACTTTCATCAAGAGGCTCTTCAATTCTTCTTCGCTTTCTGCCATAAGGGTGGTGTCACCTGCATATCTGAGGTTATTGATATTCCTCCTGGCAATCTTGATTCTAACTTGTGCTTCTTTCAGCCCAGTGTTTCTCATGATGTACTCTGCATGTAAGTTAAATAAGCAGGGTGACAATATACAGCCTTGATGTACTCCTTTCCCAATTTGGAACCAGTCTGTTGTTCCATGTCCAGTTCTAACTGTTGCTTCTTGACCTGCCTACAGATTTCTCAGGAAGGAGGGTCATCGGTTAATAAATAGTAATAAATAACTAAGGAGAATATGATGATTTATTTTTTTATGGGGTATTTTATTTTATTTATTTTTTATTTATTTTTTTTTAATTTTTATTTTTACTTTATTTTACTTTACAATACTGTGTTGGTTTTGCCATACATATTACTTTTCCTGTTTTGTACATGTTTAAAATTTTCCATTGGCTTCCCTGGTAGCTCAGCTGGTAAAGAATCCTGTAATGCAGGAGAAAATGAAAATGAAAGTGGCTTAGTTGTGTCAGACTCTTTGTGACCCCATGGACTATACAGTCCATGGAATTCTCCACGCCAGAATACTGGAGTGGGTGGCCTTCCCCTTCTCCAGGAGATCTGCCCAAACCAGGGATTGAACCCAGGTCTCCCACATTACAGGTGGATTCTTTACCAGCTGAACCACCAGGGAAGTCCAAGGATACTGAAGTGGGTAGCCTATCCCTTCTTCAGTGGATCTTCCTGATCCAGGAATTGAACCAGGGTCTCCTGCATTGCAGGCAGATTCTTTACCAACTGAGCTATCAAGGAAGCCCAGGAGATACCAGTTCAATTCCTGGGTCAGGATGATCCCCTGGAGAAGGGATGGGATACCCACTCCAGCATTCTTGAGCTTTCTTGCTCGCTCAGACAGTAAAGAATCTGCCTGCAATGAGGGAGACCTAGGGTTTGAGCCCTGGTTTGGGAAGATCCCCTGGCGGAGGGCAGGGCATGGCAACCCACTCCAGTATTCTTGCCTGGAGAATCCCCACAGACAGAGGAGCTTGGCAGGTACGGTCCATGGGGTCGCAAAAGACTCAGACTCGGCTGAGCAATTCAACACAGCAGCACATACCATAATATAACATTTTTAAATGAATCAAAATACTGAATATCATGGTAAAGTGATACCTCCAGTTATCCATTAGCAAAACAAACAAAATAAAAATTGAATTGCAAAAGAAAAAAAGAAAGAATGGTGTTTTATTATGTGATCCTATATGATATCTCATACACACAAACACACACACAAACACACACACACACACACACACACAAGCATACAGAAGCATGCACCTCTCCAACATTTATTCTATTCTATTCAATTCAATCCTATTCTATATATATATATGTTCAACTACTCTTACCTATAATCTAGATTTTCTTTCTGACAAATAACTTTAATAAAATCTTAGAAACTATATAAAATAAGAGGGATATTGAGCTGTGATAAAAGTTGTTTTAGTCAAAGGGAAATTATCCAGAATTGTTTCTTTCCATCTATATTATTAACCTGTAAATTTGTTATATGTCTGTACATGAGCAAGAAATCTAGTTTTGGTCAAATGATTAATTATTATTAAGTCAAAATTGTGTATTTGGGAAGAGGAGAGATATTAAAAATAATATTCAAGAACAATGATTATTATTACAATCTTTCTAATATATGGGAAATCGATTATATTTTGGCCAAAGTTTTGCTTAATAGATTTTATTAAAGTATTTCTTTATTTATTTGTTTTTGTGTTCTATTTAAGAGAGAGAAAGCATATTGTTTTTATCCAAGATCTCACTGTATAAAGAAGTCAACAACTAACTGTTAGTCAAGAAATCAAGGCAGCAAAGTAAACACAAACTTCTATTTTTAGTCACTAGGAGCTCATCCAAAATGTAGACAGAAATAAACATGTAATTTAAACATACTGATGTTACAGTCACAAAACAAATTAAATATTCTGGAAGGGACTGTCCATCTCTCAGTGTGTGTGATCATTTTTAGTAGAGCTACAAATACTGTTCTGTATTGGCTGCAGAAAGAGAAACGTGTTAGTAAAATAATAACAGCTTTTCATTTCTCCTTGTGAGAGAAGACTCTTAAGTGACTTCTCCCTGTTACTTTGGGTCATAAATGAACCCTGGAATGCTAGGGGGCAGAATATAGCACAACATGTTAAGGAAATGTGGATGGGCACTGATGTTCCATCAGATGCACTAAAAATAGCTCCATGCTGGGAATTCCTTTTTTATCAGACAACACGGGGGCCAGTTTCTCATCCTATGAACACCGGTGGACTCTGTGGGAAACAGCCTGCCCTTTTTTATTTTTAAAGCCAATATTGTGCCTTATCTGGAAATCTGAACAAAAAGTCCTGCTAAGTTAAGTAATAGGCAGCCTCTTCTCTACTTGAAATAGAGAATATGGCTGTGATAATTATGATCTAACATACTTTGAAGAAAACCAAACAGTCACACAGGAAAAGTTTATTTGTACTCTCCTGGAGGAAAGAGGAAATAATTTCAAAACTTAAATATTTTGCGTGAGAAACTAGTCACACATCTTATCACAGGTGATCTAGTGAGAATCTTCGCTATTTCATGCACAGAGAAGATTAGAGTCATGATGTAGGTTAAAAGAAAACCAGGGGTTTTTTTGTGATAAACTAAGATGAAATCTGATAAAACCTGATTTTATCTGATAAAATGTCTAGGGCAGGAAACTGGCTGCCTTATCAATCCTAAATGATAAAATAATGATTCTCAAGTTGTAGACCATAAAAGTAAGAAAAAATATTTTGCATGTACGATTCCTAGACTTAGTCCCAGTGAAGGCCTGTTGTGACTCATAGATTTATCAGTGATGAAATTAAATACACTAGAATTTCTTCCCATTGGTGACGTTTGCAGTCATCGAGAATGGACTTTCTGAGTGCAACATTTCCACCTCCTAGCGTGACAGCATCCACTTTCCAAATGATAGTACAAAACACAGAAACTTGTATGCCCCCTTATGGGGAAGGGTTTTAATCCTGAAATATAGCTTATAATAATAGTCTAAGAGATTTACTAAATTTGGCTTCCAAATTGAAAAAGAAATTTATCATTCATTATTATTTAATGAAACTTTCAGAAACTAGTAATACAGTTATTCTTCATTGTGGGTCAATATGTATTTTTAAAATACTAGAAACTGAAGACTAGTAACAATGACATGTAAGCTTATCATATACTACTATTTATTATGTATTATATTCTGGATTTTTCCTAGAATTCTGGGACTTTTCCTATTAGATTTTCCCTAGGATTTCCTATAATATTACATATTATATTCTAGGATTTTTCCTCAGTATTTCCTATTATTAACTCAGCAAATCATGGCAACTAGGTACAATGAGTATTGTCATTTGACAGATAAAGAAACTATGGCGACCTGTCCAAGATTATGGGAAAGGTTCTGTAACAAAGTTAAGCTTTGGAACCAGAAACTTTGGCTCTAGCATCCATGTGCCTGACAATTGTGCTGGTTTGACTATGACTTTTTAAAAAGGTAATGAACTCATTTTTCTAGCTTGCTGATGAGATCTTTTATTTGCTGTAAAGTAGTCGTTGTCAATAGGGCTTCCCTGGTAGCTCAGCTCATAAAGAATCTGTCTGCAATGTTGGGAGACCTGGGTTCAATCCCTGCATTGAAAAGATCCCCTGGAGAAGGGAACGGCTAGCCACTCCAGTATTCTGGCCTGGAGAATTCCACAGACTATACAGTCTGTAGGGTCACAGAGTCGGACAGGAGTGAGCGACTTTCACTTTCATCAGCTGTCAACTGTCTTTTTCAATATATTTCAGTTAAGTGCATATCCTGTGTTCCTATTCTTTTATCTGATGACTATTTGTGTTTTTTAATTGGATGTGATTTTTAAAATTGTATTTTCTCTTTTTTTTTAGCCAAACTGCCTGGCTTGTGGGATCTTAGATCCCTGACCCAGGATCAAACCTGGGGCACTGGCACAGAGAGTGCCAAGTCCTAAACACTGGATTGCCAAAAAATTCCCTAAAAACTTGTATTTTTTAATCCAAAGAAAAAAAGTTTATGGAATGAACCATTGGGATCACAAATTAATATTTGCATTATTTTCAATTTTTTGTAACATGGTTATCTTACTTTCATAATAGAATTTTAAAAGTTGTAAACCCAGAATTTTGTGCTAAAGAATGAGAAGAAAACTCAATTCCTTTCCATTTTCAGTTTCCACAAGTCTACTTTTTATACTACTTATGCCTGTGCTAATCAGAATTTTTAAAGGAGTTTTGATTAATTACTTACAATTTGCAAAGGGGACTCCTGAATTTTTCCAGTTCCCTTAAAGGATTTCTTGGTGGGGACAAACAGGAAAAAATACAGTCTGTGGAAACTTGCCTAAGCTTGTTGATGAGGAGAGAGAGTTCTTACTAAAACTAGTAACTGTGGTTTCTCCAAAAATGTAAGAACCTTCTGTCAACAATCACAGTGGGCAAGTATCTAGTTAGACCACCATGGAAGATAGATGTGGGGCAAAAATTTAAAGATTTGAGTTTAGCAGTATTTTGGGTACTCTGTAATCATTAAATTGTGTACAATTCAGTCATCTAAATTAGAAAATAATCCAGTAAAAATTATACATTTTATTGTTGCTTTTTCTGCTTCATATTTGTGTGAGAGAGAGGAGAAAAGAGAGAGGAATATGTTTGTGTTACATTATGAATGTAAAAGTGCTGCAAACAGATAAAATAGTTAAAATAGTTTACCTGTTGAAAAGTTCCCTATTATTTTTGGTGTTTGTTATTTAAATTCAGCAGACAAGAGCTTTAGTAAGTATATGAATAGACCATGTCCCTTAGAGCATAATGTATGTGCTCAGTAGAGGATTTTCTCTCTGAAGCTAATCTTCAACAACTGCAAAAAACAAGTTTTCATGCATTCAATCCATTTGATAAATTTTAAATATCCCATTCCCTTATTCACCCATGGCTGTCCCAAATTGTTGATATCAATTTTATTATCATGTCATGTGAAACAACATTTTAGGGAGAATAAATAACAAGATCTTTAAATGTACCTGTTTTGTCAGAGTCTTGTGCACCCATTACTGGGAGGTTCTGCATATTTGCTTCTGAGTCTACTACTAGAAGTTTGGATCATGTAGCAAAATGATGGATCATGTAGGAAGAGCGCACTGTCCACTGTGGCCTCGAACAGACCCATTCTATTCCTTGTAGTCGAGTATTCTCTAGGCTTCATTGCACTAGTGGTGGCAATAGTGGTAAAGAATCCGCCTGCCAAAAGATGTGAGTTTGATCCCTGGCCCAGGAAGATCCCCTGAAGGAGGAAATAGCAACCTACTCCAGAATTCTTGCCTGGAAAATTCCATGGGCAGAGGAACCTGGCAGGCCAAAGTCCCTGGGGTTGCAGAGTCGGACACGACTGAGCACACTGTTATTAGAGCATTCTCACTCACGCCCGAAGGGATGGACTGGCATCCAGTCGACATGCATCTCTTCCTGTCCTACCTTGTCAGGGTTTGCGGTACACTAGTGGTTGCGGCTGAGGGTTGCTAATTTCCTTCACGTGGACACCTGTCTCGGGCATACCATGGGAGTTTAATGGCTTTTGGAAATTCCAAAATGTACCACAGTTGCTACTAAAGGAAGAGAGGACTCTTCCTCAACTTAGCAAAAGTTTGATGAAAGGGTGAAAATAGGCATGTACAGTTTTGGTAGCTTCTTTAGGGCATCCAGAGGCAAACCATAAAAATGAGAAAAGATAAGCCCTGTGGGGGAAGTACATGGGAAACTTACTTTGGGATATTTCACATAGATTTTAAGGGTTCTGACTTTTAAGTTTACTTTTCCAAGGCTATCATCATTCCCAAGCTCAAAACTAACACTGAGAAGCAGGAATTGGGGTTATTTCTTCGGGAAATGTGTATTAAGCTCTTCGGTGTGATAAGCATTGGAGTAACGAAGATAGAAAGACACTCCTGTCTAGGAAAGCACAGTTTAGTGACTTGCCAGAAAATTAAACTGACTTAAGGAAAGCTAATCAAGGTTCTTGCCAACAGTTGTGACAGTAATGTATGACCGAATAATCAATAAGAGATGTAATTTTAGGTAATTTTTCAAACCCAGCTAGAAGTACAGTGGTTGGTACACTAACCCAGGATTTAAATGAAGCCAAAGGCTAAGTAGAGAATCACTAACTTTTAATTTCTAACAAGCTTTGGTTATAACTTTCTGGTATTACTCAACATTAATCCTTAAAAGCACACTTTGTCTGGGAGTTAGTACTAGGCATGAATGAAAGGATGTTTATAAAGGGAAAGATGAGAAATCAAAATGCATATTATGATATATAATCATGTTCAGTTCAGTTCAGTCACTCAGTCATGTCCTACTTTTTGCATCCCCGTGGACTGCAACATGCCAGGCTTCCCTATCCATCACCAACTCCCAGAGTTTACTCAAACTCATGCCCATTGAGTCGATGATGCCATCCATCCATCTCATCCTCTGTCGTCTCCTTCTCCTCTTGCCTTCAATCTTTCCCAGCATCAGTCTTTTCAAATGAGTCAGCTCTTTGCATCAGGTGGTCAAAGTATTGGAGTTTCATCCAGCTTCAACATCAGTCCTTCCAGTGACTATTCAGGACTGATTTCCTTTAGGATGGACTGGTTGGATTTCCTTGCAGTCCAAGTGACTCTCAAGAGTCTTCTCCAACACCACTGTTCGAAAGCATCAGTTCTTCAGTGCTCAGTTTTCTTTATAGTCCAACTCTCACATCCATACATGACCACTGGAAAAACCATAGCCTTGACTAGATGAACATTTGCTGGCAAAGTAATGTGTCTGCTTTTTAATATGCTGTCTAGGTTGGTCATAACTTTTCTTCCAAGAAGTAAGCATCTTTCTATTTCATGGTTGCAGTCACCATCTCCAGTGATTTGGGAACCCCCCCAAAAAAGTCTGCCACTGTTTCCACTGTTTCTCCATCTATTTGCCATGAAATGATGGGACCAGATATATAATCATGTACATAAACACAATTTACAAATGTATATATGAATGTGTGTGAACAATCATGAAGATGTTAGTGTAAGTGTCTAACAAGATAATAGTAGACAGATTCTTAGTTAATATAATTACATTGATTCCTCCAATAGCTCATGGCAATGCTATCTTTTATTTTTAAAAGTATTATTTATGAATACATAGTTTCTGATGTTCAGTTTAAAATTACTTTAAAAAATAACCATGTTTTTTAACAAGACAGGCTTATCTACACAAGGTTGAAATTCCACACATTCATAAAGTACCAGAAGCCTGATTTCTGAAGTGAGTCAGTGTTTGGGAAGAAGTCTCTTCACTGTCACACTGCCTGTGTGTGAGCATGGGTTGTGTGGAGAGGAGAGCGAGGCTACCCAAAGTACAGGTCACGCACACTCATTTCTGGGCCCAGCCATAAGTGACCTATTTGGGACACTCAGATCCAGTGTGGAAGCACTCCAGTCCAGTCAGCCTGCTGCTTCTATCATTGCTGCCCTGCCTCCCCACCTGAATAGGAAGTGCCAGTAAAGTGCTGTTAAAGCACTTCTGGAAGTGGGTTGAGCTGGTGTCTGCCAAGCAATAGCTGTCAGCAGGTTGGTAGTATACCTGATTGGGATTCACGCAGGTCATATTGAAACTTCCCACGAGCATCTGCAGCCAAGGGTCGGTTGTGCCCTGCAGCATGTAGAGGTCCCCTGGTAATGATCCCCAATGCGTGCTGGTGTGCCAGCTCTCACCATGTGGTCTCCAAGTGGCTTGTGGTCTGGTTTGCACACAGCGCATGGAGACTGAAGATTTGGGGGCTAGAAACAGCTTAGGATCACAAGGCAGGACCAGAGCAAGGGCTGCCCATGGTAAGATCTCTGCGTACATCCCTCAAGTTAACGTTCACCTGGAAAGAGACATCAGTCCCTCTTCTCAAACCACAGTTTCCATTGACACCTGATTTGGTAACATTTGTCCCACACTTAGTATGTTACATTAAAATTGCTCAGCCCGATATGAAGGACTACTGATCAGAAAAAAATTTCAAAATGATATAACTGATGAGGGATTATATCCAATGTATGTGTAAACAGTTCATACAACTCAACAGCAAAACATGAACAATCTGATTAAAAAATGGGCAGAAGGCCTGAATAGACATTTTTTCAAAGAAGACATTCAGCAGGCCAAAATGGATGGAGGAGCCTGGTGGGCTGCAGTCCATGGGGTCGCTAAGAGTCAGACACAACTGAGTGACTTCACTTTCACTTTTCAGTTTCATGAACTGGAGAAGGAAATGGCAACCCACTCCAGCCAGTGTTCTTGCCTGGAGAATCCCAGGGACGGGGTAGCTTGGTGGGCTGCCGTTTATGGGGTCACAGAGAGTCGGACATGACCGAAGTGACTTAGCAGCAGCAGCAGCAGGCCAAAAGGCATGTGAAAAGATCCCCAACATTGTTAATCATCAGAGAAATCAAAACCACAATGAGATATCACCTCATACCTATCACAATGGCTGCCATCAAAAAGACCACAAATAGAGGCTTTCCTGGTGGCTCAGTGGTAAAGAATCCACCTGACAATGCAGTAGACACGGGTTCAATCCCTGATCTGGGAAGATCCCACAGGCCGTGGAGCAGTTAAGCCAGTATGCCACAGTTATTGAGCCTGCGCTCTAGAATCCAAGGGCCACAACTACTGAAGCCCCCACAAGCCCTAGAGTCCAACATCTGCAACAAGAAAAGCCCGCACTGCAACTAGAGAGGAGCTCCTGCTCACCACACCTAGAAAAATAGCCCGCGCAGCAACAAAGACCCAGCATAGCCAAAATAAATAAATTTAAAAAAAATTTTTTTAATACTACAAATCACAAATATTAGTGAGGTTGTGGAGAAAAAGAACCCTTGTACACTCATGGGAATGTAAATTGGTACCGCCATTGTGAAAAAAAAAAAAAAACAGTATAGAGTTTTTTCAAAAAGCTAAAAATAGAAGTACCATATGACCCAGCAATTCCACTCTTGGGTATATAGCCAAAAAATAAAAACACTAATATGAAAAGATACATGCACCCCAGTGTTCATAGAAACATTATTTACAATAGCCAAGATATGGAAGCAACCCAAGTGTTCATCAACAGATGAATGGATAAAGAAGATGTGGTGTACATGTACGATGGAATACTCCTCAGCCACAGAGAAGAACGAAATTCTGCCTTTTGTAACAACATGGATAGACGTTGAGGGTCGGACAAAGCAAAACAAACATTGTATGATGTCACTTGTAGGTAGAATATAAAAATATAAAACAAAATAAATATATAGCAAAACAGAAACAGACTGATAGATATGGAAAACAAACTAGTGATTACTAGTCAGGAGAGGGAAGTAAGGAGGGGCAGCCTAGGGGTATGGGATTAAAAGATGCAAACTACTATGTACAAAATAGATGAGCAACAAGGTTAGGTTGTATAATACAGGGAATTATAGACATTATTTTGTAATAACTTTTAATGGACTATAATTTTTAAAAATATTCAATCACTGTGCTGTACACTTGAAATTAATATAAGGTTGTAAGTCAACTATACTTCAATAAAAATTAAATTTATAAAAAAGGATCCTTGATCAATAGGAAGATTCAGATATCATACTATGAGCTGAAGGAGAAAGCAGTCAGCCAGTCTCCTGAGGCTACGCTGCAAGATCTCAATCCTAGGACTCTTTTATGTGGCCCCAAATGAAATTGAAAGACCTCTGAGAATGCAAATTACTTCTGCAGATCCACTACAATAACATCTTTCATTTGATTAGCTTTTATCTTAGTGCTAATTAAGGATAGCAACTAATAATAATAATAGTAATAATAATAATAGTAGTATTATATTACTATTATAATATTTATTAATAATAATATTAATAGTGCCATAATTATAATATTAATATATAAATGTTATTATTAATAATTATTAATATAATAATAGTGTTTACTAATAATAGTAAACACTTATCTAGTGTTTTTATGTGCCTGGCCCTTTCTAAGAGTTCTCATTTAATCCTCACAGAAACATAATAAGATATGGTTTCTCATTTACCCATTCTACAGATAAGAAAACTGAGATGCTGAAAGGCCAACTAATTTGCCCATATGTGGTAAATGTTGTGCCAGAATAGGTTCTCTTTACCATATGATTTTCTGATTCTTATTTATATTATAATTCTTAATGTGTTTGCTTATCTGCTCAATGCAGATTAGCTGAGGAACTAGGACAATAGTGTTGGGAGACAGATGGAGGTAGGTTTTCAGAGACAAGATGGAGAAGTCATCCTGAAACAAAAGAGGCAGAAAAAAGAAAAGCCAGAACTATATTACCACACTGGGCTTCCCCGGTGGCTCAGAGAGTAAAGCTTCTGCTTGCATTGAGGAGACCTGGGTTCGATCCCTGGGTTAGGAAGATCCCCTGGAGAAGGAAATGGCAACCCACTCCAGTACTCTTGCCTGGAAAATCCCATGGACGGAGAAGCCTGGTGGGCTACAGTCCATGGGGTCGCAAAGAGTCGGACATGACTGAGCGACTTCACTTTGACTCACTTTGATATCACCACACAGTACCATATACATGCTTGTTTTCTAAAATGACACCATATTTGCAAGGTAAGTTTGTTTTATACTAAGTGAAGTCAGCCTGTCAGAGAAAGATAAATATCATAAGATGTTGCTTATATGCATAATCTAAAAAAAAAGATAAGACAAATGAACTTTTATATAAAACAGACTCACAGACACAGAAAACAAATTTATTATTACCAGTGGGCAAATGGCAGGGGATAAATTAGGCATTTGGAATTAACATATGCATACTACTATATACAAAATAGATAACCAAGGACCTACTATATACTATAGGGAACTGTACTTGAAATTTTGTAATAACCTATAAGAGAAAAGATGAGATGGTTGGATGGCATCATGACTCAATGGACATGAGTTTGAGCTAATTCCAGGAGACAGTGAAAGACAGGGAATCCTGGCACGCTGCAGTCTGTGGGGTCGCAAAGAGTCAGACATGACTTAGTGACTGAACAATAGCAACAGAAGAGAAAAGAATCTGAAAAAAATAGATTTTTGTGTATGTATAATTGGATCACTTTGCTGTACATCTGAAACTAACACTACATTATAAGTCAGTTCAGTTCAGTTCAGTTCAGTTCAGTCGCTCAGTCGTGTCCGACTCTTCGTGACCCCATGAACTGCAGCACACCAGGCCTCCCTGTCCATCACCAACTCCTGGAGTTCACTCAAACTCACGTCCATCAAGTCAGTGATGCCATCCAGCCATCTTATCCTCTGTTGTCCCCTTCTCCTCCTGCCTCCAATCCCTCCCAGCATCAAAGTCTGTTCCAGTGAGTCAACTCTTCACATGAGGTGGCCAAAGTACTGGAGTTTCAGCTTCAGCATCATTCCTGCCAAAGAACACTCAGGACTGATCTCCTTTAGAATGGACTATACTTCAATTAAAAACAAAGCAAAGAAGGAAGCTAAAGAAAAAAACAAACTTGTTTTAGTGATATCATCTAGAATTCTTGCCTAGAGAATCCCAGGGACAGGGGAGCCTGGTGGGCTGCTGTCTATGGCGTAGCACAGAGTCAGACATGACTGAAGCGACTTAGCAGCAGCAGAAGGTAGAAGGCAGGGATTTGGCTAAAATAGTTTAGATAAATTTTTATCCTAAGGGATAAAGATGAAGAAAAAAGATAACTGTTTGAACAGGTAAGAAATGTACTTCCTTATGAAAACAGAATAAATACTTTATAATCAGTATTATCTTTTTATATGTAAATTTCCCTAATAGAGCAGCTTCCAGGAGAAAAGCAGCTTTCTTATTAATCCTGAAGTCTTTTTACCATTCCATCACTAAACTAGGAATAAAATAAACTCTGAAGCAAAGCTTTTTCTTGTTTGTACTTGGTCCTGAGTGTTTCCACTGCCTCTCCATACTTCGTCCCATTTAGCAACTCAGAATCTTGCATACCTGGGTGAACAAAATGAATGAGAAAACTTTGTTTTCACAATGTTGTATTTTGAGATCAGCATTCTTTGAATGTACACGCCAACATTGGAAAGTGTCTCTTGAACTGTCTAAGCAGTGTAGCCTCCTTAAAACTTTTCAGTAGAGCTTTATTTACTGGGCAATATACATCATGTCCTGTTGTGTAACACCCCAAAAAGAACTTTTCCCAAAAGTCCCCTTTTCTTTGTCATAGCCCACATCATTGTCTCTAGGGCATGTATCATAGCAGCATCAGTAAGAAGGTTATGATCTGGCTCTTCCCAAAATCCCACAGGAAAAATACAGCATCTTTTTGTTCTGACAAAGTACAAAAATGCATCTCTCTGACGTGTCCCTAGACAACCTTTTTCTCCACTCCCTCACAATTAAACTCTGTCATCTCAGCTTCTATGGCATTTTATTTAAATTCTTCTATAGTGTAATATTGCCACTGTGTGCTAAAAGTTGCTTCAGTATGTGTCCAACTCTATGGACCATAGCCCACTAGGCTCCTCTGTCCATGGGATTCTCCAGGCAAGAAAACTCGAGTTGCCATGTCCTCCTCCAGGGGCTCTTCTCAACCCAGGGATCAAACCCATGTCTCTTGTGTCTCCTGCATTGGCAGGCAAGTTCTTTACAACTAGTGCCACCTGGAAAGCCCATAAATCATGGTAATTTTACTTTATAAATATTTATTAAGGATCTACTCTGAGCTAGACAATTGATATACAATGAATGTGGATAAGACAGATAAACAACAACTACTTATAAAGTACTTTGATCTAGTGAGAGAATCAGACAAATAATGGACAATACAACACAGTGAGAAATGTACTATAAAAGAATAAGAACAGGGAGTGATAGCCCTAGTCTTTCGAATTGAGGATCCAGGAAAGGAACAAGGACAGATGTGACTGAAAATGTTTGAGACCTGACTATGAACTCTGGCTTATCTACCTTCTACACCCAATGGAGACAGACAAGGAGGATAACATTCTTTCCTGCTGCTGGTAAGTCACTTCAGTCGTGTCCGACTCTGTGCGACCCCAGAGACGGCAGCACACCAGGCTCCCCCGTCCCTGGGATTCTCCAGGCGAAAACACTGGAAGGGTTGCCATTTCCGTCTCCAATGCATGAAAGTGAAAAGTGAAAGTGAAGGCACTGAGTCATGTCCGACTCTTAGCGACCCCATGGGCTGCAGCCCACCAGGCTACTGAGGACAAAAAACAATGCAGAGACTCCTTTGTAACATGATTCTGATTAGCAGACTACTGAGATCCTTTGCTACACTTTCAGGGAGACTGTAAGCTTAAATTATTTCCAAAAAATTACAAAGAATTTTTAAAACTCTTTTTTAACCACTTTCCTTTCATCATAGAGCTATTTCAAATCCTGGAAGATGATGCTGTGAAAATGCTGCACTCAATATGCCAGCAAATTTGGAAAATTCAGCAGTGGCCACAGGACTGGAAAAAGTCAGTTTTCATTCCAATCCCAAAGAAAGGCAATGCCAAAGGATGCTCAAACTACCACACAATTGCACTCATCTCACTCGCTAGTAAAGTGATGCTCAAAATTCTCCAAGCCAGGCTTCAGCAATATGTGAACTGTGAACTTCCTGATGTTCAAGCTGGGTTTAGAAAAGGCAGAGGAACCAGAAATCAAATTGCTAACATCCACTGGATCATGGAAAAAGCAAGAGAGTTCCAGAAAAACATCTATTTCTGCTTTATTGACTATGCCAAAGCCTTTTACTGTGTGGATCACAGTCAACTGTGGAAAATTCTGAAAGAGATGGGAATACCAGACCACTTGACCTGCCTCTTGAGAAACCTATATGCAGGTCAGGAAGCAACAGTTAGAACTGGACATGGAACAACAGACTGGTTCCAAATAGGAAAAGGAGTACATCAAGGCTGTATATTGTCACCTTGCTTATTTAACTTCTATGCAGAGTACCTCATGAGAAATGCTGGGCTGGAAGAAACACAAGCTGGAATCAAGATTGCCGGGAGAAATATCAATAACCTCAGGTATGCAGATGACACCACCCTTATGGCAGAAAGTGAAGAGGAACTAAAAAGCCTCTTGATGAAAGTGAAAGAGGAGAGTGAAAGAGTTGGCTTAAAGCTCAACATTCAGAAAATAAAGATCATGGCATCTGGTCCCATCACTTCATGGGAAATAGATGGGGAAACAGTGTCAGACTTTATTTTGGGGGGCTCCAAAATCACTGCAGATGGTGATTGCAGCCATGAAATTAAAAGACGCTTACTCCTTGGAAGGAAAGTTATGACCATCCTAGATAGCATATTGAAAAGCAGAGACATTACTCTGCCAACAAAGGTCCATCTAGTCAAGGCTATGTTTTTCCCAGTGATCATGTATGGATGTGAGAGTTGGACTGTGAAGAAAGCTAAGTGCCAAAGAATTGATGCTTTTGAACTGTGGTGTTGGAGAAGACTCTTGAGAGTCCCTTGGACTGCAAGGAGATCCAACCAGTCCATTCTAAAGGAGATCAGTCTTGGGTGTTCACTGGAAGGACTGATGTTGAAGCTGAAACTCCAATACTTTGGCCACCTCATGGGAAGAGTTGACTCATTGGAAAAGACTCTGATGCTGGGAGGGATTGGAGGCAGGAGGAGAAGGGGACGACAGAGGATGAGATGACTGGATGGCATCACCGCCTCGATGGACATGAGTTTGAGTGAACTCCGGGAGTTGGTGATGGACAGGGAGGCCTGGCATGCTGCGATTCACGGGGTCTCAAAGAGCTGGACACTTCTGAGCGACTGAACTGAACTGAACTTTCATCGTATTGACATTTACACAGAAAAGAAAACTATTGGCCCCTTAGCACAAATCAAGGCAGTGGAACCAAACTATTGTGATCATTGAAAATTGACCTCCATCATTCATAGAGGGGCAAATGAAGTCAGTTAACTTAAGAATATTCTCAATGAAGCAGTAAAATAATTATTTTAATTAAATCTCAGCATTTGAATTCATGTCTTTAAGATGTCCATATAATGAAGTGTGAAGTATTAAACAAAAAAGCAATTCTGCAGCCTACAGAAGTGTGAGGGTCTCAGAAAAAAGCCCTGGTGTGATTGTGAGTTGCAAGTTGAACTAGCTACTTTTTCATGGAACACCATTTTCACCTGAAAAACATTTTCACAGACAAACTATGGGTATTCAGATTTGGGTATTTGGCGGGCATTTTCTCAGCATGAACGAAGCAAGTCTGTTACTTCAAAAAATAAAAGACAGTATTTGTTGACTGTAACTGAATTCACCCCAGTTTCCCAGGTGGCTCAGTGGTAGAGAATGCGAGTGCCAATGCAGGAGCTGCAGGAGACACAGATTCGAGCCCTAGGTCGGGAAGATTCCCTAGAGAAGGAGATGGCAACCTACTCCAGTATACCTTTCAGGATAATCCATGGACAGAGGAGTCTGGTGGGCTACAGTCCACGGGGTGTCACAGAGAGACATAATTGAGCATGCATACATGCAACTAAATTCAAGCTTTCAAGTGGAAAATAGAATTTTAGAAGATTCATATCTATAACCTTGAGTTAGACAGCATTATAACACTTAAAAATTTTCTGATGAAATGGTAAGGATATTAACAAATATGATTTTTTAAATGTTTTATATGAAATTTTCCAACATTTGGCAAATCTTTAAAGCAGACTAATAAATGATGCTACAAAATCATGTATGGGAAAGATTCATTCAAAGAGCAAAATGATCTAATGAATTTAATAGAAAGAACAAGAAAAGTTTGTTGATATGGCTTCAGGTTTCATACTGTACCCAACCTTTAAGAGAGAAAGTTTTGAGTCAAAGAATATCCACAATTATCAAAAAAAATCAATTAAAATACCCTTCCCTTTTCTAATACAAATCTGCAGAAGGCCTGATTTTCTTTATATATTTCAACCAAAACAACGTATTTCAACAGATTGAATGTGGAAACAGATATGAGAATTCAGTCATCTTCATTAAACCAGTAGTGAAAAAGATACACACAAATATAAAATAATGTCAATTACTAAAAAATAAATATTTTTAAAAATCATTCTCAGTTTAATTCCTAATGTAACATACACCATGGATATAACCCACACATATAAATGTTCTTTGGGGTCCCCAATATTTTGAGAGTGCAAAGGGGTCTTGAGATATTAAAGTTTGAGAACTGATGCTAAAATGATGTCATTATATGAGTTTAATAATACCAGGAAAGCGATATTAAACCACTGTCTCATATTTACATAATACCTTATCATTGACAAGAGCTCTCACATCACATCATTTGAGCTAGATAGGTCAGGAAGCTGAGAGTCAGAGGTTAATTAGCTTAAAAAGATAACATTGCTGGTAAAGTATGAGAACTGAGACTCGTTGTGACTCCTCGGTCAATGCTCCTTCCACTATATCCATTTATCTCTGGTTTAGATTACACATACTTTTCAGAACTCTCATGAGCTCAAAATCCTCACTGCTCAATGCTTTGCACTTTTATTTTCTTCCTTTCCTTGTTCTTACATTTGCTTAAATGTCTTGGCTTTGCCACCTTCAATGGGCAACCCAATTACCCTTAGATAATGTGTAATATGGACACATACTCTAAATCAAACTACGCTTTACTCCTATCAGTCTACTTAAAAAAAAAAAAAAAATCCAGTGCTATCTTTTATACGAACAACCAGAGCAGAAATTGTTTATAGTCCTTCTGGAAAACAAAAGGATCCATACTTCCTACATAGGCCTCATAAATAAATAACAGAGCTGGGATGGTCTCAGTTCCCACCCTACAGCTTCCAGATAAATTCCTCCTGGTAACCTAAACAGGCTCTTTCTGGACCCCATCTGGAGGAGGTCATTGATTGTTAGGTTTATGGCTTCTATTCTTTGTAAACCTCTTAAATCTAGGTTATACTGATCACACAGAATACCCAGGCTCCTACCTTCAGAGTGGAGTTTAACCAACTTGATGTGACATGATTCCATGAGAACTTTTCATAGTTTTAATTTTATTTGCTGCAATAGAAAGTTCAAACATAATATTAACTAATTATTCTCTTTCACACCATCCTTCATTTTTCTCAAGTGTCCTAGTTTGCTTTTATTGTCTCCTTGTGAAGTGATTTAGCTATTTCCGATATTACTTCTCAGTATGGTTTCTGTGATTATTCTGATAATCCTTCAATATTCTTGTTTTCAAGGTAGTTTCCTTTCTTCAGTACCTCTATAATACTTTGTAACTCCCTATACACTCCAAGTATAGAGGAAGCATGCAAGAAACACTTACTCAATAAACAAATTCATGAAGGCATGAATGAAGACACTGCTTGATTATTCAATTTGCCTTGATCATCTTTGGATCATTATTATTCAAAATTCCCCAAATACTCATATGTGGAGATATGAATGGAAATATCTTAAGTTAATACACTTGATTAATTTACAGTAACATCTTAGAAATCATAAAACATCTAGGAATAAATCTAATAAAAAATGTGTAATACACCCACATTGAAAACTATAGAAATCAAAGGTTTAAGTAAATAATGGGATGTACCAAGTTCATCCTTGCTCCTTGGAAGGGAAGTTATGACAAACCTAGAAAGCATATTAAACAGAAGAGACATCACTTTGCTGGCAAAGCCCATATAGTCCAAGCTATGGTTTTTCCGGTAGTCATGTATGGATGTGAGAGTTGGATCATAAAAAAGGCTGAGTGCAAAAGAATTGATGCTTTTAAATTGTGGTGCTGGAGAAGACTTTTGAGAGTCCCTTGGACTGAAAGGAAATTTAGCCAGTCAATCCTAAAGTAAATCAGCCCTGAATATTCATTTGAAGGACTGATACTGAAGCTGAAACTCCAATACTTTGGCCAGTGAAGAGCCGATGAGAAGACTCTGATACTGGGAAAGATTAGAAGCAAAAGGAGAAAAGCGTGGCAGAGGATGAGATAGTTAAAATCATTGACTCGATGGACATGAATTTAAGCAAACTCAGAGATATAGTGGAAGACAGAGGAGCCTGGAGTGCCACAGTTTATGGGATTGTAAAGAGTCAGACACAGCGTAGCGACAACAACAGCAACAACCGTGATCATGAGTTGAAAGGCTCCGTATGTTTAAAATATTTGTTCTTTCTGTATTGAGCTTTGTATTCATTGTAATTCAAACCAAAATCCTAGCAGATATTTTATGGAAATTGATAAGACAATTCTAAAATGTGTTTGAAAATGTGAAGAGCTGTGACTAGCCCTTGGCAAAGAAGGTTACTTTAAGAAGTCAAGCCTTATTATAAAGGATTAGTATAGTATTTAGGACAGTGTGACATTGGCTCAGGATATACAACCAGTGAAATAGTAAAGCGCATGGAGAAACTGATCCATAATGAGTACTGTAACCTAGTCTATGCCAGAGGTGACAATGCAGTGCAGTGGGGAAAGATGGGCTTTATGAATGAATGGCTTGGGGTCAGTTGAATATCTGTATGGATAAAGGTCAATCACGACTACACCCCCAAACTTACAGAACACACAAAAATTAGTTTTAAGTGTTAAGGAGTTCTAAATGTGAAAAGTAAACAACAAAACTGTTGAAAGAAAATATCAGAATCTTCCTGACCTGAAGGCTAGGCAAAAACTACCAAAATACGGAACAAAATGCACTAGCCTTGAAAGAAAAAAATTACAACTTAAACTTCTCTATGATAATTAAGAACTTACATTTATCAAACCAAGATCAACACCTGAAAAGGCAGTACATAGAATGGCATAAGATTTTTGCTAGTCACGTATTCAGTAAAGAACTGACTTCTAGAATAAGAGCTCCTTCAACTCAATGAGAAAATGACAGATAGTAAAACTTTAAAAAGTCAAAAGTCTTAGACATTTTACCAATGAGAATATCCAACTGGCTAATAAACATAAACATATAAGAGACATTCAGCTTCAGTAACCATTCAGGAAATGCTAATTAAACTATCAGTTCAGTTCAGTTCAGTCGCTCAGTCGTGTCTGACTCTTTGCGACCCCATGAATCACAGCACGCCAGGCCTCCCTGTCCATCACCAACTCCCAGAATTCACTATAGTGATATATCATTTACATACCCACCAGAATGGCTAAAATGAAAGACAATACTATAATTACTGAGATCATGAAGTGGCTGGGTCCTTGGTATACTGCTGCTAGGGATGCAAATTAGTTCAACCAATTTGGAAAACTATCAGGATCTACTACTAAATCTGAACACACTCATGTCCAAAGATCAATCATTTACTCCTAAGTATACAACCCAGAGAAATGCTGTTATAGGCTGAATTATGTCCTCCCAAATTCATAGACTGAAGTCCCAATCACCAATGTTACTAGAGATAGGGCTTTAAGTAAGCAATTAATGTTAAATGCTGTCATAAGAGTGAGACCATGATTCAATAGGACTGGTATCCTTATATGAAGTGGCCATGTGAGGACATAACAAGGAAGCAGTTATCCACAAGTCAAGGAGAGAGGCCTCTGGAGAAACCAACCTACTGACACCTTGATCTCAGACTTCCAATCTCCAGAACTGTGATAAAATTAACTTCTGTTGTTTAAGCCACCCTTCCTATACTATTTTGTTACAGGAGCTCTAGCTGACTAATACAGATACATTCAGATGTTCACAAAAAAGAAAAACATGTACAAAAATATTCCCAGCAATACTGTGAAGAATAATCAAAACCTAGAAACAGCCCAGATGTCCATCAAGTGTAGATTTTTAAAATTGTGGTTATGTATACAGCAGTATAGAGAAGGCAATGGCACCCCACTCCACCACTCTTGCCTGGAAAATCCCATGGACAAAGGAGCCTGGTGGGCTGCAGTTCATGGGGTCGCTAAGAGTCAGACATGACTGAGCGACTTCCCTTTCACTTTTCACTTTCACACATTGGAGAAGGAAATGGCAACCCACTCCAGTGTTCTTGCCTGGAGAATCCCAGGGACGGGGGAGCCTGGTGTGCTGCCATCTCTGGGGTCGCACAGAGTCGGACACGACTGAAGCGACTTAGCAGCAGCAGCATATGGCAGTATATAATTAGTCAGTGAAAACCAATAGATCCAGCTAGACAGCAACATATGTGAATCACATAAAGTTGACTAAAAGACAATAAATGGAAAAGAATACATATTGAATGATTCTATTCATAAAAGTTATGACAAATCGGTCAAAACAAATCTGTGGGGTTAAACATCAAGAGAGTGCTTAATCGTGGAGACAGTAACAGGAAGTGAGTGCCAAGGGGCTTTCTGAGATGCTCTTATTATTCTGATTCTCAATCTCTATGAATGCTACCTATGTGGATATGTCTGTTTATGAAAAGTCACTGAACTGTGCCATTATTTATTCAGTTTTTTAAATATATGTTATGCTTCAATAACAACTAGAAAGTGGTAGGTCTGGGATTCTAACTCTGGCTGCCTGACTCCAAATCTCTTAATATTCCATTACATTGTTCAGTTTTTATTCTGATCATGTCACGTGGTCTTAGATATCTGAATACATGTCCCCATAATCTATAATGACTTCCCCAGTGGCTCAGTGGTAAAGAATCTACCTGCAATGCAGGAGCCGCAGGAGACTCGGTTAAAATCATTGGGTCGAGAAGATGCCCTGGAAAAGGGCATGGCAATCTACTCAAGTATTCTTGCCTGGAGAATCCCCACGGACAGAGGAGCCTGGCAGGCTAGAGTCCATAGGCTCGCAAAGAGTCGGACAGGACTGAAGCGACTTAGCATGCATGTATACTGCCAACTTATATCATTAAAGATCTAGAATTCTTCCTCTGACTAAATAGCTCCCTGTAATAAGGATCTCTTCCCTGAAGCCCATCTTTATATTTTTCTTTCAGAACATTTTTGTTCTCAGTAATTCAGAGAGCAAGTAGATTCCATTTTCATTGTTTTTTTCCCATGAAGCTCAGAAGCAGAAAGGGTTTTGTCCCTCACGAAATGCTCTGTGTGCTTACACTGCCTTGAAGTTTCCCATGCTGGGTCATCCTGGGAATGACACAAAGCACATGCCTCAAAAGTTCTCAGAAACTCTTTAACCATCAGTTCATCATACATGCTCAGATTCTAATGTATGGCAAGAGGTCCTAAATAGATTTCCCCCTATTCCTTTCAGCTCATAACTTTCCATTTAAATCCCCCAAGTATTTATCCTTTCACTTAACAATTTTCCTTTTGATCTGATTTTTTTTCCCATGATGAAGCCATCCGAGACAAGTTTCTCAAATGTGGCACCAACTACAGGAAAGTCCCCTATCCACAGATTTCCTATGTATTAACTTAAAGTCAATTAAACCAAATGCTCAATTCCACGTCTGTAGTGTATTTTCATTGATTATAAACTGTTCCACTTTCTAAATGTACATTAACTGATAATTAAAAATAATTTTATTTTGCCTTGGAGGAAATATAATCAAAAAAGGAAGAAATATAACAAAAATTCTTGGTAAGGAAAATCACATACTTGTATCTTTTTCCCCTTTATCTTCTATTGTTATCCCACTTTACCAGTTCTCTGTCTGAAAGAAAATGTTCAAACCTCAGAATCTGCTGAGGCAGTTTTTCTGCCTCTTTGCCACCCTCCTACTGCTTTATTGCCAATAGTAACACTTGCCCTTCTGCTACATTCTCAGAAAAAACATTCATTTTCCCACATCCTTTCTCAATTTCTGCACATCCAACATCCTGCTCCTCTCTCTACATACTGCTGCTGGAAGGTCACTGGCCCTGCTAATCAATAAAGGAAAGTAACCTCCCTCTCTCTCCCTTTCTCTCCAACCCCCCTTCCCATTTACCTATATATATATATAAAATTTATTTATTAATTGAAGTACATATATATATAATTTATTTATTAATTGAAGTACATATATTTATATATATAATTTATTTATTAATTGAAGGATAATTGCTTTATAGAATTTTGTTGTTTTCTGTCAAACCTCAACATGAATCAGCCATAGGTATACATATATCCCGTCCCTTTTGAATGTCTTTCCCATCTCCCTCCCCATCCCACCCCTCTAGGTTGATACAGAGCCCCGGTTTGAGTTTCCTGAGCAAATTCCCATTGGCTATCTATTTCACATATGGTAATGTAAGCTTCCATGTTACTCTCTCCATGCATCTCATCCTCTCCTCCCTTTCCCCACATGCATAAGTCTGTTCTCTATGTCTGTTTCTCCAGTGCTGCCCTATAAATAAATTCTTTAGGACCATTTTTCTGTATTCTGTATACATGCATTTGAATGTGGTATTTATCTTTCTCTTTCTGACTTACTTCATTCTGTATAATAGGTTCTAGGTTCATCTACCTCATTAGAACTGACTCAAATGTGTTCCTTTTTATGGCTGAGTAATATTCCACTGTGTATATGTACCACAACTTCCTTATCCATTCATCTGTTGATGGACATCTAGGTTGCTTCCATGTTCTAGCTATTGTAAATAGTGCTGCAATGAACAATGGGATACATGTGTTTCTTTCAATTTTGGTTTCCTCGGGGTATATGCCTAGGAGTGGGATTGCTGGGTCATATGGTGGTTTTATTCCTAGCTTTTTAAGGAATCTCCATACCATCTTCCATAGTGGTTGTATCAATTTACATTCCTACCAACAGTGCAAGAGTGTTCCCTTTTCTCCACACCCTCTCCAGCACTTATTGTTTGTAGACTTTTTGGTAATGGCCATTCTGACTGGTGTGAGCTGATATCTCATTGTGGTTTTGATTTGCATTTCTCTAATAATGAGCGATGTTGAGCACATTTTCAGGTATTTGTTAGCCATCTGTATGTCTTCTCTGCAGAAATGTCTGTTTAGATCTTTTCCCCACTTTTTGATTGGGTTGTTTGTTTGTTTTTCTGGTATTGAGTTGTATGAGCTGCTTGTGTATTTTGGAAATTAATCCTTTGTCAGTTGTTTCATTTGCTATTATTTTCTCCCATTCTGAGGGTTGTCTTTTCACCTTGCTTATAGCTTCCTTTGGTGTGCAAAAGCTTTTAAGTTTAATCAGGTCCCACTTGTTTACTTTTGCTTTTATTTCCATTACTCTAGGAGGTGGGTCATAGAGGATCTTGCTTTGATTTATGTCATCGAGTGTACTGCCTGTGTTTTCTTCTAAGAGTTTTATAGTTTCTGGTCTTAGTTTAAATCTTTAATCCATTTTGAGTTTATCTTTGTGGGTGGTGTTAGGAAGTGTATAATATCAATTGCATAGGAATTTAGAAAGACCCTAACATAAGATGTTTTCTGAATTTAAGCAAAATTATTATAGAAACACCTTTTTATTTTTGACTTCAGATGCATAGAAGAAAGGGATTTTTGTGCAGGAAAAGTAAATTCATTGCAATATTTTCAGAAAAGAAAAATAAAATGTAGCTGCACCAGGCATAGCACAAGTCTTAGATAGAATGGCTTACTGTTGGTCATCTGTGGGTCTTTTATATGCCTAGTTTCTTCTACAAGACATTCTAACTCATTGTTCCAAAATTTAGCTTCTAAACCACTCTTTTTGTTCTGCTCCTCATTCCTTATCCCATTTCTCAGGACTCTCTTTGCTATAAATGTTATGGCCCAAATTACTATTTTGTTTCCTCTTAGTGTTTATATCAGCTCATACCCATTCCCTCAGTGAATCATCAAATATCTATCAAAAATCTACCATGTACCAGGAGCTGTTCTAGGTTTAGAGCTACAGATTTGGACAAAACAGTTAAGAAAGAGTCATACTAATAAATATATAGCATAATATCAGAAAGTAATAAAGCTGAAAACAAATAATTAGCATAAGGGAATAGAAAGTTAAGTGGTAGAGAAACTCTCTTAGAAAATGTTGTAGGGAAGTGCTGTCAAAGGAAAAGACATGGGAAGGAGACTTTAGTGATGCTGGGGATCGAGAGAATCAAAAATCTTGGGGTAGCAAATTTCAGTATGGAAGATTAGAGGATGGTTAGCAAGAGGAAGGCCCCAAAAGATAACTTATAAAATAGATAACTAATGAGAACTTACTATACAACACAGGGGAAGAAAAAGAAGGTACAATCTATTTACAGGACATATATTTAACTTTAAAAGTGCATTCCAATATACAGTAAGTACAGACAAATACTGTTTGATTCCACTTACATAGGGTATCTAGAATAGTGAAATTCATAGTCAGAAAGTACATCTGTAGATCCCAGGGGACAAGGTTGGAGTGAGGGGGGAATGGGGACTTACTGTTTAACGGAGACAGAGTTTCAGTTTAGGAAAGTGAAAAATTCAGGAGATGGATGATGGTGAGAGTTGAACAATATGAATGTACTTAGTGCCACTGAACTGTACAGTTAAACAGGGTTAAATTGGATGTTTTCTATTTTGTGATTTTTATTACAATAAAAAAAACTTTTTTAATTAAAAAAAAAAAAAAAGAGTAAGGCCCCAAAGAAGGATTAAGTTAGGCTTGTTCAAGGATGGCAAGGAGGTCAGTGTGGTCAGTAGAGCTGGGCGGGAGGGTAAAAAAGAAGGTTGGAAGCTTACTAGCACAGATCATTTAGGTCCCTTTAAGCAGTAGCAAGGAGTTAGGAATTTATTTGGCTTTATCTTCCAAAGTATATTTGGAAATATATTTGGACTTCATTTAGTTACTGGAAGACACTGGAAAGTCTTCAGGAGGGGAACAACAATTTGAACTGACTTGGGTCTATATTTTGGTCTCCCTGGCTGGGTGTGGGAAATTGACTGCAGGGGCAGAGAGAGAACAGGAAGACTCTGCAGATCAGCCCTGTCTCTCCTGGTCACACAGCCATGGATGTTTCCCAGATGTGGCTCCAACACTCACTCTCTGGCCACTGGAAATCACAGCCTCTTGGGTCACCTCTCCTGCCTGACTCAACCCAAGACTGCCAGCGTCCTCTGCTTCATCAGGACACTCCTCAGCCAGTCCCTGCTACTGGGGGGCAATTCACAGCCAATTTATACTTTCAGGAATACAGTCTAGAGCTGCCCCTTTAACCCCAAAAAATGCCACCCAGGCACTGGAATATACTAAAATTTTTGCTTATTTCTTACATTTGACAGTCCTTGTTTTTCAGTGAGCTGAAAATTTAAAGCTGGCCAAAGTTTAAACCACTCAAGCTCAGTGAGCATTCATATGAAAACAATTTTGTTCTAGTATCACTTTTAGAAAAAAGTTTAAATAAAGCAAATGCTCTGTTCTTAAACTTCTACATCAAACAACCTCAATAGTTGCACAAGCCCCATAGAAAATGGAGCCATCAGTTCCTGAAAAGTCTTGGAATGGTGCCTTATCCATAGTTTGAAATGACAGAAACATTCCAATCGATTTTGCACGGGTCAAAGAAAACCATGTTTCTCCAAACATGTTCCAACATCATGTCCCTTATTTATTTACAATGCCAGATATGAGCAGGCTTCTGGTGCTGGCGGAATGCAGCCGACCTGGAAACATTTGTGGCTGTTCAGTTACACTTTGAAGTTGTTAAAATTTTCCAGAGTAAATATCCCAAATTTCTGATAACACGAGGTACATTATGTACAGCAAACGCACTAGGTTAAAACAGAGTCAAGCTCCTGGAAACAAGGTGGCAGTGTTCAGTTCTAAAAACTACTCCCATTATCCCTACTGGATACGGGGTGGGGGAGGGGGAGGCTTTGAAATCAGGATAAGGTTCCTCATGACTTCCCTTGTGAACAGGGGCCTTAGATCAGCCTGCAATGGGCATGAGAGAGATTCACGTTGGCCCAGTGGGATAAATAATGAAACACAATGCATAATTGTCAGTAAGTTCTTAGAACCTTCTCAGACCCAAGCCAGCATGCAGAATGCATTCCCCCCAGGCTCCACAGGGTCACGAGGGAGGTAACCAAGTGCTGGGATGAGTAAATAGACACGATTGTACAGAACTCCTGTCATTACAACAACCCTCTGGAAAAACGGGAATTCCATTTTGCACAGCTGCCTTCCTGACTCTGTTGGAAAAGAATAAATGGTCTGTGCAAACAGCAATCCTGAGCAGGCCAATTTAGCTCCTCATTCTACAGTTCAACCACAGAACTGGCTGCAGAATTAACTTCGGAAATCAATACTCTTTATTCTCATTTACCTGAGCATGTATATTCCAGTCATAAGAAGAATGCTTCATGAAATGCAATATTTACAAAAGAGAAGTAATGTCACCGAACATCCAATTATGTTACAGTTATAGAATTAGCAGGACCCTGGTACCAGGGGGTGGAAATGGAGCTCTGGTTCTTAGGAGACAGGTGTCAAACTCTACAACTTTAGGGACCAATGAGGTGTGCTTCACAATACCAAAGGCTGAGCTAACTCTAAGGATGTCCCAAATGGTGGAGGGGTGAGTCCAGACTGTTTCCTGTTACACCTGCTCAACTACAAGGGCAATCAGGGGCTGACCAAACAAAAAAAAAAATACTGTCATTTCCCAAAGTGCCTAACTTTTTTCAGGATCGGTTCGCGATTTTGTTCCTATTACGTCAGTTGACACAGCACAAGCCCCGGAGGCAGAAGACGTGAGTATGGCCCTGACTTCCCAATGACTAGCTAAGTATGTGGGCAAAGGCCTCAGGTAATTGCCTGATTTAAGGTCTTTCTTCCGGGCACCCCCATCCCTTAGCATGAGCTCTTTTTATATCCCTCATAGCACTTAATAAAACTTTTCATTCGTTTTCTTTTTAACTTTTGATTTATTTTTGGCTGTGTTGAGTCTTCATGCTTTGCAGGCTTTTCTCTAGTTGAGGCGAGCAGGGGCTACTGTCTAGTTGCGGTGCACAGGCTTCTCATTGTGGTGGCTTCTCTTGTGGAGCACAGGCTCCAGGGCACGGGGCTTCAGTAATTGGGGCCCCTAGACTCTGTGGAACAGGCTCAATGGTTGTGGTGCACAGGCTTAGTTGCTCCTCGGAATGTGGGATCTTCCCAGTTCAGGGATCGAACCCATGTCTCCCGCATTGGCAGGCAGATTCTTTACCACTAAGCCACCTATTTTTATGTTCTTATTTATTTACTGACTCTACCACAACTACACAAATTATATAAGGGCAGAAAACAAGTCTGTCACATTCTACTTTCTACCTCCCAGGACTTTGCTCCTGTCTGGGAGCAAAGTCAAAATAAACATTTAATAAATGTTGAAGAAATCAGTCTTTGAATTACTTTTTCTCAACTGTGAATTGGGGGGAATACTATCACCTTCCTAAGACCCTTTTAATATCAAATGAGATTATACATTAAAGCTTTTTATGAGTACATGCATAATTAAAATGAGCTATTGTTACTGTTTACTCCACCTAAGGCCTTTTAGCTCCAGAGAGAAGAGTACTCTTGCCTGGGAAATCCCATGGACAGAGAAGCCTGGCAGGCCACAGTCCATGGGGTCCCAAAGAGTCATCCACAACTTAGTGACTAAACAACAGCAACAATAATACCATTTAGAAGACAATCTTTCATCTGAGTTCAAATACAATTCTTCATTACCTGAGAGGATAAACTTAAACTGTTTATGGTACACTATGTTTTTGTCTCACATTTATAAGAAAATACATTTGAACTCCATTTTTGTTGGGAGTAGGATGTTAAACTTTAATTCAGAATCTCTTTAGAAAGGAAAGACATTAAAAATATAAACCAGGATTTTTAAGCCACAGTCGCTAGTGGAGGGACTATTTAGAGAATTTCCTAAGAGTCTTGAATAAGGCATGTCATCCAAAAAAATCTTGGCTGTCCCTTTGGGAATTCCAACTATTTAGGGTTACATAATATTACTCCAATGCATATGTAGCTTACTGCTAGTCAACTGCACAAATGTCATCATTTCCACTAGACAGATTCTCAGAAACAAGCATAAATATCAGAGATAGAAAAATAATTTTATTGCTGTAAAAAGCCCCAGCCAGATCCCTGCTTATCTATGTTGAAAGACCAGTTGCGTAGAAGAAGTTCCAGTTTATATTTTTAGGAGACTATGAGAAAAGCATCCAAAAGGACATCAATGGGACATTTCTCCCATGTTTTTATTTAAAATTGGCTTTTCATTGCTTCAGAATTTAGCCATTTTGTGCTTTCTAAATAATATTTTGAGAAATGCATAATAAGATTAGTCATATTTTGTCATTAAAATCAAGTTTAGATCAATTCAATTCATTCAAAGGACACATTGATTAAGTACTTTATTTACTGAGCCATGCCCAACTCTTTTGTGACCCCCATGGACGGTAACCCACCAGGCTCCTCTGTCCATGAGATTTCCCAGGCAAGAATATTAGACTGGGTTTCCATTTCCTTGTCCAGAGGATCTTCCTGATCCAGGGATTGAACCTCCATCTCCTGCATTGCAGGCTGGTTCTTTACCACTGAGCCACCTGGGAAGCCTGATTAAACACTTATTGCATGTTAATTTAAGCATTGCTGTGGACACAACATAGCACAAAGAAGCTCTCAGTGTACCAGGGAAAAACCTGGGTACATGATGTTGGACGTGCAACATTAGAAGCAGGAAATGGCAACCCACTCCAGTATTCTTGCCTGGAAAATTCCATGGACAGAGGAACCTGACCAGCTATAACCCATGAGGTCACAGACAGGCAGACATGACTGAGCAGGACAGAATGCTTTAAGGGGCCAGAGGAGGAGTGCTCCTTCAGTACCACTCAACTAAGTGGGTCAGTTCAGTTCAGTTCAATTCAGTCACTCAGTTGTGTCCAACTCTTTGCGACCCCATGAACTGCAGCACGCAGGCCTCCCTGTCTATCACCAACCCCCGGAGTCTACCCAAACCCATGTCCATCAAGTCGGTGCTGCCATCCAACCATCTCATCCTCTGTCATCCCCTTCTCCTCCTGCCCTCAATCTTTCCCAGCATCAGGGTATTTTCAAATGAGTCAGCTCTTCACATCAGGTGGCCAAAGTATTGGAGTTTCAGCTTCAACATCAGTCCTTCCAATGAACACCCAGGACTGATCTCCTTTAGAATGGATTGGTTGGATCCCCTTGCAGTCCTAGGGACTCTCAAGAGTCTTCTCCAACACCACAATTCAAAACCATCAGCTCTTCAGCGCTCAGCTTTCTTCACGGTCCAACTCTCACATCCATACATGACTACTGGAAAAACTATAGCCTTGACTAGACGGACCTTTGTTGGTAAAGTAATGTTTCTGCTTTTTAATATGCTGTCCAGGTTGGTCATAACTTTCCTTCCAGAGAGTAAGTGTATTTTAATTTCACGGCTGCAATAACCATCTGCAGTGATTTTAGAGCCCAGAAAAATAAAGTCAGCCATTGTTTCCACTGTTTCCCCATCTATTTCCCATGAAGTGATGGGACCAGATGCCATGATCTTCATTTTCTGAATGTTGGGCTTTAAGCCAACTTTTTCACTTTCCTCTTTCACTTTCATCAAGAGGCTCTTTAGTTCTTCTTCACTTTCTGCCATAAGGGTGGTGTCATCTGCATATCTGAGGTGATTGATATTTCTCCCAGCAATCTTGATTCCAGCTTGTGCTTCATCCAGCCCAGCGTTTCTCATGAGGTACTCTGCATGTAAGTTAAATAAGCAAGGTGACAATATACAGCCTTGACATACTCCTTTTCCTATTTGGAACCAGTCTGTTATTCCATGTCCAGTTCTAACTGTTGCTTCCTGACCTGCATACAGGTTTCTCAGGAGGAAGGTCAGGTGGTCTGGTACTCCCATCTCTCTCAGAATTTTCCACAGTTTCTTGTCACCCACACAGTCAAAGGCTTTGGCATAGTCAATAAAGCAGAAATAGATGTTTTTCTGGAACTCTCTTGCTTTTTCCATGATCCAACGGATGTTGGCAATTTGATCTCTGGTTCCTCTGCCTTTTCTAAACCCAGCTTGAACATCAGGAAGTTCACGGTTCACGTATTGCTGAAGCCTGGCTTGGAGAATTTTGAGCATTATTTTACTAGCGAGTGAGATGAGTGCAATTGTGCAGTAGTTTGAGCATTCTTTGGCATTGCCTTTCTCTGGGATTGGAATGAAAACTGACCTTTTCCAGTCCTGTGGCCACTGCTGAGTTTTCCAAATTTGCTGGCATATTGAGTGCAGCACTTTCACAGTGTCATCTTTCAGGATTTGAAATAGCTCAGCTGGAATTCCATCACCTCCACTAGCTTTGTTCGTAGTGATGCTTCCTAAGGCCCATTCGACTTCACATTCCAGGATGTCTGGCTCAATGAAACTAAGCATGTCAAGGAGTAATTAATTCCTGTGTCAAGTGCATCACCCTTGCATCCTGTAGAGTGAATTCTTACCAAGCCTAGACAGTCGTTACACTCAAGCAATCCCATTACTTTCTCTAGCAAAGCCTTTCTTGATTACCTTTCAAGAACCCACTGTTAATATTTACATCTTTGCAGTTCCCCTTCTCATGTCTTTCTTACCTGTATAATGATTCCAGGCACAATATTTTCAACATTTGCCTACCAGTAATCTGAATAGAATAACCTTTCTCAAAAGGGTCTAACCAGAACTCATCTGGGGAGGAAATTTTTAATTTCCTTCACTTTTTTTATTGTTACTTAGGTTTATGGAAACTGTAGGACAAATTCAAAGGTTTCTGGAGATCTGGGCAATAACAGAACTATATTTATTAAGTCTTCATGCAGTACTCTTGTCATTTTTGTGTCTGTCTTCTTTCCATATTTAACTGTTTTCTTCTTCTGATATAAGCTTTATTACTTTGTCAACTCCAAAACTATAAAGTTCTCAGGCATTTCTTAATTTCCTCAATAAATGATTAATTTAAATGAAACATGAAAAGCATCCTTTTAACCTAATGCTCATTCTTAGCCCTAAGGCCAAAAATTAGATCAAAATACTCTGACTCTTTCTGCTTTGCACAGCTGTAGTTACTGGGATGAAACTGAGAAGAAGTAGCCAGTGATCTGGGCTATGAAATTCTGGGCAGTCTAGTGAAGACTCCAGGAGGACTTGAGGAAAAAATAGTAGGCACACCTTTTTTGTGTCTGTGGACATTGGCATGTTTTCAAAGGACAGACTTACGGCTCTCATCTGATTCTCAGAAAGCTATAAGACGGATGAAGAAAGGTTAAGGATCATCTGACCAGAGGTAATGATATTCACATAATTAAGGGCGCTTAATCATTTATATAGTGACAATGCTTGTCCATCTCTCACCAAGTTCTCCTTTCTCTTTAAATCCGTATTTATTCTCTCTCTGATTTTAGCCTTTTATCTCTTGATATTCATGAGCGCCAGTCCAGAAGTCAAAAAGTTAGGAACTCACCAGGCACAGAGAGATTAACAAATTGGTATGACTTTCAAATTCGATGGAGGATGATAGAAAAGACAGTTATGAGGGGAGCTGGATTGTCCATGCTCTTATCGTCTGCCTCAGTTCAGTTCAGTTCAGTCGCTCAGTCGTGTCCGACTCTTTGCGACCCCATGAATCGCAGCACGCCAGGCCTCCCTGTCCATCACCAACTCCCGGAGCTCACTCAGACTCACGTCCATCGAGTCAGTGATGCCATCCAGCCATCTCATCCTCGGTCGTCCCCTTCTCCTCCTGCCCCCAATCCCTCCCATATCCTTGACTAGATGGATTCAAGATTTCCCTGGTGGCTCAAAGGTAAAGAATCTGCCTGCCAACACAGAAGATGCAAGAGGCACAGGTTCAGTCCGTGCGTTGAAAAGATCCCCTGGAGAAGGGAATGGCTACCCACTCCAATATTCTTGCCTGGAGAAGTCCATGGACAGAGGAGCTTGGTGGACTAAAGTCCATGGGGTGGCAAAGAGTTGGACACACTGAACAAATAACACTGTTACTAATTCAAGATACCTGTGGAGGACTGCAACTCTCTCCTTCTAACCTCCATACTCCCCTCCACTTCCCCAACAACTCACTCGGCCATTTGAATATTGTGTTTTGGCTGCAAGCAACAGGAAACAGGACACCATCTTGAAAATCCATGTCCTACACCACATCTCACTCAAAGTGCTGAGAGCAGATGGGATAAGGAAGTAAGAAGATGGCAGTATTAATTTTTGGAAAGCACACTTGAACACAAAGCTTTATATTTACATGAAGCCCTTCCTTCACAACTCTCACCTTCAGTTCAGTTCAGTTCAGTCACTCAGTCATGTCCCACGCTTTGCGACCCCATGAATCGAAGCACGCCAGGCCTCCCTGTCCATCACCAACTCCTGGAGTTCACTCAGACTCACGTCCATCGAGTCCGTGATGCCATCCAGCCATCTCATCCTCAGTCGTCCCCTTCTCCTCCTGCCCCAAATCCCTCCCAGCATCAGAGTTTTTCCCAATGAGTCAACTCTTTGCATGAGGTGGCCAAAGTACTGGAGCTTCAGCTTTAGCATCATTCCTTCCAAAGAAATCCCAGGGTTGATCTCCTTTAGAATGGACTGGTTGGATCTCCTTGCAGTCCAAGGGACTCTCAAGAGTCTTCTCCAACACCACAGTTCAAAAGCATCAATTCTTTGGCACTCAGCCTTCTTCACAGTCCAACTCTCACATCCATACATAGCCACAGGAAAAACCATAGCCTTGACTAGACAGACCTTAGTCGGCAAAGTAATGTCTCTGCTTTTGAATATGCTATCTAGGTTGGTCATAACTTTTCTTCCAAGGGATAAGTGTCTTTTAATTTCATGGCTGCAGTCACCATCTGCAGTGATTCTGGAGCCCAAAAAAATAACGTCTGACACTGTTTCCACTGTTTCCCCATCTATTTCCCATGAAGTGATGGGACCAGATGCCATGATCTTCATTTTCTGAATGCTGAGCTTTAGGCCAACTTTTTCGCTCTCCTCTTTCACTTTCATCAAGAGGCTTTTTAGCTCCTCTTCACTTTCTGCCATAAGGGTGGTGTCATCTGCATATCTGAGGTGATTGATATTTCTCCTGGCAATCTTGATTCCAGCTTGTGTTTCTTCCAGTCCAGCGTTTCTCTTGATGTACTCTGCATAGAAGTTAAATAAGCAGGGTGACAATATACAGCCTTGACGTACTCCTTTTCCTATTTGGAACCAGTCTGTTGTTCCATGTCGAGTTCTAACTGTTGCTTCCTGACCTGCATACAGATTTTTCAAGAGGCAGGTCAGGTGGTCTGTTATTCCCATCTTTCCGAATTTTCCACAGTTTATTTTGATCCACTTAGGATGACTCATTGCTCCAAACCATTGTTGAACATCTTTAGTACTGGTCTAGTCTCGTTGGTACAATGAAAATGTCCTAAGTGTTGGTTGCAGTTTATCCCAGTAAGACCTATGTTAGACTTCAATCTACAGTACAATATTAAATTTGTGCTGTTTATATGTTTTATGCTTTTTGTTTGTTTGTTTGTTTGTTTTGGCCATGCCATGCAGCTTATGGGATCTTAGTTCCCCAACCAAGGATTGAACCCAGGTCCTCACTGATAAGAATGTGAAGTCCTTACCACTGGACTACCAAGGAACTCTCAAATTTGTGCTGTTTTAAACCACTGAATTTGTAGCAGTTTGTTATGGCAGCAATAGAAAATGAGAGACAGTCCTAGATCTGCCCTTATATCACCTATAGTAGTTGAAGTCTTTATGCCACAATGCCTTCAACTCTAAGTGGAGATTCACATAGACTTCTTCAGGAATAAATATATCCCTTTGTTAGTTCTGATGATTTTTATTAATTATTTGCTCGTTTTTATATTTAAAACTGCCATTACTGGTAATACCAGTAGTTACACTGTCTTTTGTTTAAACTCAGCCACTACTTGAATTCCACTACTTGGCTTTTGTTGTTGTCATTCCAACAGGCAATTGAATAAATATTTACTGAGGGTCTGCCCTTGCAAGGCATTTTCATTAGTTATAGATGAAAGTTTACCTGTACTTCAGGATTTCTAAAAATAGTTTTTCGGATCCCAAATAGGCAAAAACTTACGCCATTTTCTTGAATTTTTCCAAGTTTTGCTGACTTGACTAGGCGTGTTGAGGCCTGTTGCATGTTTATTGGTTCATTTCAAGTCTTTATTTAAAACGTACATATGCACTATGAATAATATTAACTTATTTTATAACATTGATAAGTTCCAAAAAATAATAAACATGCAGCAAGATTTTGAAGTAAGCTTAATCAAATTTATCATGACCACTACTGAATATTGGTATGATGTTTGCGCTAAATTGCTTCAGTCATGTCTGATTCTGTGCAACCCAATGACTGTAGCCAGCCAGGCTCCTCTGTCCATGGGATTCTCCAGGCAAGAATACTGGAGAGGGTTGCCATTTCCTCCTCCAGAGGATCTTCCTGACCCAGAGATCAAACCCATGTCTCTCACATCTCCTGCTTTGACAGGTGGGTTCTTTACCACTAGCACCACCTGGGAACAAATGATATATTAAAATAAGGGTAAGTAGATGAGGCCATAGATAGGGACAGGGTTGGTTTCATGTTGATTGTTGGATGATGGGTGTATTGGAGCTTATTATAATATTTTATCTGATTATATATCAATGTGAAATTCTTCACAATATGAAATTTAAAAAATAATGCACATTAGAAAAGGCTCCCAGATGACTCGGTGGTAAAGGGCTTGCCTGCCAGTGGAGGAGACATGGGTTCAATCCCTGGTCAGGAAGATCGTCTGGAGGAGGAAATGGAAGCACACTCCAGTATTCTTGCCTGGAAAATCTCATGGACAGAGGAGACTGGTGGGCTACAGTCCATGGAGTCGCAGAGAGTTGGACATGACTGAGCACACACACAAATGCACGTTAAAAAGGGTGGCCAGATTTTTTTTACTTAATGCCGATTCAAAGGAAAGTTAGAAACTACTTTCTTTTTATGAGTTGATTCTTAATGTCATCTTCTTCTTTTCATTTTCCCTATTTCAGACATCCTAGTTCAGACCATCTTCATGTGGTCTCTGGTTTCTTGAAATCAACTCCTACCTAACTCCTCATACTTGGACATCTCCCCAAATCCATCCCTTTTACCATTGTCGTGATATTCTTTATGCTATTCTAACATCCATAAACTAGTCAAGGTCATTGTGAATGTAAATTCCTCTGTCACTTTTTTTAAAAGAGTTTCTTATCCTTTGGCTCAAACTCTCTTTTTCATTTCTCTAGAATCCACTAGATTCTAGAAAGTCCAGTCTTTCAATTTTTCTGAAGATGTCATGTTGCTTCTTGTCATACATAAACAATCCTTATCTTCTTCCTGTGGTCCGATTCTGCCAATCTTTTAAGATTGATTCATTTCCCTAAATAACCATTTTGCTTTTGGATGCTCAAATAAATGGATTATAAAAGACACATGTAAACCTTTCATAACTTTAAAAATACATAAAAGGTCACTTAAAATATATTTGATCTTAAAAATACACATATAATTATACATATTTTTCCCCTTAATAAGTTCATGGTGTTTACTTAATTGTATCAACTTGTTAGTGTCGATTACGGAGGCCCTGGTCATTTTGAATATTCAAAATGAAAGTACCTAATATTATTTTTGTTTCCTCTAATCTAGGTTTTAGCATTAGATCATTAAATCTAAACGAAACTTGCTATTCTATCATTTTTAGGTGTTACTTAGAGGTAATGTTTTACCTTTTGCCAGGTTCAAAGTCTCTCTAAAGGTAAACAACCAAATGGCAAAGACAATGAAAAATATAAGATGGATGACCTTCTTTGTTTTTCTTACAGTTTGGAATCCAGCACCTTTCTGAGATTCTTTTTCCTGCTGTGGACTGAGGCTGCCTAGAGAGTGGAAAGCAGGCAGGCTCCCTAAGCATTTCCTCTGGGGCCATTGTCCCCTGTACAATGATCTCCATAAAGCCCTGCTTGGGTTAACCTCAAAGGAATGCTGTTTGCCTGAGGCCAAGACCTCTACAGCACATCCATGAGAGTCAGCAGTGTAGCAGGCTACATTATCAATCCACAGAGCCATACAAGGGCCCCTTGATGGGTTAAAAAACATCTTAAGTCCAAGGCATCATGAGATTAGGGGTAAAAATGGATTTCAACTTTAAAATGCAAGCACATTATCTAATACAGGGTCTCTGTTCTCAATTAAAAAAATTTTTTTGGCTTTGTCCAGAATATTTCTACTCAAAAAACACTAAATATTATAGTACCTCAATTTTTATCCAATTACATTAGCTTTTTACAGATGGACCTTACCACTTTTTTTGCTTTTCTTGAGGTCTTAGCTACTCAAAAAGACTAAGATCTAGCCAAATGTGTGGACAGCCTTGGCAATGATGTGTGAGCTGTCCACTTTGAAAGCCTCTGTGTAGTCCTGGGGTGACTTCAACACGCAATTTAATGACCTCTCCTTTCTTAGCCCCCTTTCTGTTTGTAAACTCTTCCTTTAGCATCCTTGACACTAACCTCCTTGTTCTCCCACCTCTTCAACTTCAGAATCCTTTTTCAGTCCACTTATTCATGTTGACTTTTAAAAACTATAGTCTTTTTTTTTTAAAAATTGGAACATAATTGATTTACAATGTTATGTTAGTTTCTGTGATATAACAAAGCAAATCAGCTATATGTATACACATACCCCCTCTCTCTTGAACCTCCCTCCCACCCACTCACCCCATCCCACCCGTCTAGGTCATCACAGAGCACCAAGCCGAGATCCCTGTACTATACAGCAGGTTCCCTTTAGCTATCTAGTTTACGCATGCTCGTGTATTTATGTCAAACCTAGTCTCCCAATTCATCCCACCCCCACCTTCCCCACCCTGTGTCCACGTGTCCTTTCTTCTATGTCTGTGTCTCTATCCCTGCCCTGCAAATAGGTTCATCTGTACCATTTTTCTAGATTCCACATACATACGTTAGTCTTGACACATGCACAACAAACTCTCCCTCTGTTCACTTAAAATTACTTTTCTGTACTTTCAGCCACCAGCACTTCATTTTCACCCAAACAACAGCTTTTTCCTAGTTTCATTCCCTGCAGTGTTCTGTCTAGTCACCTCTGAGATACTCTCTCAGCATCAAAAAACCTCTTTCTGGTAAGGATGTGCAGCTTCAAAAATTCTCCTCGTTCACTGCTGGTGAAAATGCAAAATGGTACAGCCTCTTCTAAGACAGTTTGGCATGAAAATCAGTAGATCAAATATTGTCAAACTTACCTTCCATAGTGAAAGTGTTAGTCACTAACACTGTTCAACTGTTTGCGACCCCATGGACTATAGCCCACCAGGCTTCTCTGGACATGGAATTCTCCAGGCAGGAACACTGGAGTGGGGTGCCATTTCCTTCTCCAATGCAGGAAAGTGAAAAGTGAGAGTGAAGTCACTCAGTCGTGTCCTACCCTTCGCGATCCCATGGACTGCAGCCTACCAGGATCCTCCGTCCGTGGGATTTTCCAGACAAGAGTACTGGAGACTTCTTCTTCTAGTATGTCCTTAGTCTTTCCCTCTCTCAACCAGTTCCCCTCTTGGCATAAATATGCTTAACTATTTTCCCATCTTAAAAGAATTTCTCTTTGACCCCTATCACTCTTCCATTGATTGGCAAGCTATAAACATCACTTGGTTGTAGTGGTCAGGACATTCAAAATGTAAGTGAAAAAAAAAAAAAAAAACAACCCTCAAATTGAACTGGCTTCAACAAAAACGGGGGTTTATGTACTCCCACAACACAAGGAAGTGGTGACCCACCAAAGAATGAGAAGGGGAGAGATTCAGCCAAGACTCAGACAGAATCAGAGACTCCGCTGTCATCTGGACTCTCTATCTTGGCTCTATATCTCTCTGCATTTGGCTTCATTTCCTCTTAATACAGTCTTACTTTCTTCACCTATTAGGGCGTCAGGTCTCTGAATTTTACCAAATACAGCTTCTATCATCAGGGAGGGTCTAACCTTTGTCGTCTGAATCTCACATTAAAATCCCTAGAAAAGGCACCAGTTGACTTAGTTGGGTACCAGGACTCAACATGGACAAATCACCGTGGCAAAGGTAATGTCCAAGCAGTCAAGAGCCTGCCTCTAGGTCAATCCCCTGAGGTCACGGAAGAGGTCATATGCTATTGCGGCAGTCCTATGGTAGCCACACTTAGGGTGGCAATTCCAAAAAGGATGAGAGAAATGCCAGCAGAGAGAATCACAGAAATCCACCAGAAGAACTTGCCCTGAGGTATGACCTTCCTTCCCACTCAACTGAAATTCTTCTGATGAGACATTATATCTGTGTACTCTTGTTTAGTCAATCAGTCATGTCGGACTCTTTTGCCACCCCATTGACTATAGCCCGCCAGGCTCCTCTGTTGATGGGATTTCCCAGGCAAGAATAGTGGAGTGGGTTGCCATTTCCTTCCCCAGGGGATCTTCCTGACCCAGGGATCAAACCCACATCTCTTGGACCTCCTGCATTGGCAGGTGGATTCTTTCCCGTTGAGCCACCTGGGGAAGCCCATACGTGTATATTAGCTATATATATGGGAAGCCTATATCTGTATGTATATATATATATATATATATATATATATATATATAAAGTGTTAAGTGTTAGTGACTCAGTCGTGCCTGACTCTTTGTGACCCCGTGGACTGCAGCCCACCAGCCTTCTCCGTCCTCAGTCCGTGAGATTTTCCAGACAAGGCTACTGGAGTGGGTTGCCATTTCCTTCTCCAGGGGATCTTCCCAACCCAGGGATCAGAACCCGGGTTTCCTGCACTGCAGGCAGATTCTTTACTGACTGAGCTACAAGGGAAGCCATATATATATATATATATGGCCATATATATATATCTCATTGTGTGCTTAATTGCTCAGTCACGTCTGACTCTTTGCTACCCTTTGGACCGTAGCCTACCAGACTCCTCTGTCCATGGGATTCTCCATACAAGAATACTGGAGTGGGGTGCCATTTCCTTTCCCAGGGGATCTTCCCAACAAAGGGCTCAAACCTATGTCTCCTAGATCTCCTGCATTGCAGGCAGATTCTTTACTCATTGACTCATCAGGGAAGCCCCATATACATCTATATATCTATATCTGCATCTATTAAGACACCTTTTAATATATTTATATATAAGCCCATATCTATATGTATGGGAAGCATACCTGTATATGACATATCTAACTGCAGTCTTCCCAGGTAGTGCAGTGGTAAAGAATCCACCTACCAGTGCAGGAAATGCTGTCTGAGTCTGGAAGATCCCCTGGAGAAGGAAACAGCCACCCATTCCAAGAATCTTGCCTGCAGAATCCCATGAACAGAGGACCCTGGTGGGCTACTGTCCATGGGGTCACAAAGAGTTGAACATGACTAAGAGACTGAGCACGCACACATATCCTAACTTATACCTATGTATTACCTCTATATCGTTATTACCTCTATATACTAGTCACAATGGAAAACTTTTCTTCCCTTAGCATATAACAACTATTATTTACTGTTTATCGCTATTGACAGCTCTTTCCCTCTCCTGAAAGCCACTCCTCCATGGTTTGTGTGAGGCAGTCTGTTCCCAGGAACCTCATCTTTGGCAGTTCCCCCACTCTGTATGCTACAGACTTCCTTTCCTCTGCTAGATCCTCTTTCCCCATTAATCCTTGGGATATACAAGCTCTCTGGCTTATTGTAATACCTTCATATGATTTGCTCTGGGTAGGTACTTATTTCCCTAGTAGGGTGACTGTTATAGGAATTGGGTCCAAATCTGTGTACTCAGAGAGTAGTTCCCTATAGTTTTTAACATAATACTGAAATTTCAGAGCTCAGTGCACATTATGGTCTGGACCCCACTCACTTACTCTTTCCCTCTTTCATTCCTGCCTTTTCTCTTGTCACAGGCCATACCTTTTACACCTGTGTCTTCTCTAGGAACAGAACTTCTCTGCTTCTACTTCTTTTATTTATTTATATTTTTACAGAGTTTATTCTAACTCCCAACTTTCCTTCAACATTTAATTCAACAGGAATGGATTATTCAACACATGGTTTTCAGGAGCAACAGGAAAGACTATTATTTGGGGTTGAAAATTAAGTTACAACTTTAGCTTTCAGAGATTACTGTGGTCAACCCCTGATGAACCTAGAAAGATTTGTAAAAATTTGAAAACAAAGGAAAATGAGAAAATTGAGAGTTTGTCAGTGAAGAATTACATTTCTACACAGATTAAGTGTAGAACTAATTTTTAAAACTTAAGAAGATAATATGTAAAGATTCAATCAATTAATAGTTTAGAGTTTTGGTTAGTTCAAACAAAAAAATATTTAAAAGGCAAATGACAAATTAGAGAAATATATAAAACAGATCTTCTCTTATTATTCACAATATATAAGTAGCTTTTGAAAATTAAAAACACAATGACCTAGGGGGAAAAATTCAGAAGACATAAAAAAACATAGATTTTCTAATTTGAAAATGAAAATAAATAGACCAAAATTTAATAGCAGTTACTACTAAGTGGTTAAGATGAGGTGATTTTTTAGTTCTTATTTTATTCTTTTCTTTACATATTTTTCAGTAATTAAATTATATGTTACTGATGAAAATGTAAACTATGCATAAAATTGTTCTAACAGCAGTATTAAAAATGGTGAAAAATTGGAAACAACCAATGCTCAAGAAGAGTCAAGAACCAAGCCTTCTCAAAAAGGTATCCATTTCATGCTGAATTGGGTTCTAACTTCTCAGTGTGGCTAAGAAAATATTTATACTTGCATTAATTTCATCTCACCTATTTAACTGTGGTTTTCTTAGTAATAAAATGTAAAGATGTGACTACATGTCCTGAGTTTAAACAACAACAACAACAAAAACACAGTGTCAATATACTTCCAACAAAGATATCTAGTACCTGTACACAGGGGCACAACTATTCTAAACTTTCATTTCAATCCATAATCCATTAGATAGTTTTGATAAGCTCCCATATAATAGAGAAAATAGAAGCCAGGTATGAACTGCATCAGATGAACTCATCATCTGTCACCTAGTTGATTAAGCTCCTTAGAAACCTATTGGTCTATTTATTTTCATTTTCAAATTAGAAAATCTATTTTTTTTATGTCTTTTGAATTTTTCCCCCTAGGTCATTGTGTTTTTAATTTTCAAAAGCTACTTATATATTGTGAATAATAAGAGAAGATCTGTTTTATATATTTCTCTAATTTGTCATTTGCCTTTTAAATATTTTTTTGTTTGAACTAACCAAAACTCTAAACTATTAATTGATTGAATCTTTACATATTATCTTCTTAAGTTTTAAAAATTAGTTCTACCTACCATGTACCAAGCACTGCCCTGTGCAAAGATCCCCAAGCTCCAATAGAACATAGACTTCAGGGAGCTATCTGAGTGTCCAAAGGCAAGTTAAGTTTTATTGTTAGGGCAGAAACTTGTAACCAAATTTCTTTTAACTCTCCAAACCCAAGTATGTTATTCCCACAACACCATTGACTCTAACTTTAAAAATTCTATGAACCTAAAAGAAAGCTAGTTTAATCAAAGGCAAATCTCTCTTCTGCTTTTCGCAAAGATTTTTTTTAACACATTAGAGACTTTTAGGAGAACCGGATTAGTTGAGCCCTGAAAGTAATATTGAATGTGACTTGCGATATATCACTAAGTAGTCTAGCTAAGATTTAGATAGTTTTAGGACAAAAGCGATTAAATATTCTCTTACCACCAGTACTCATTCCTTCCTAATTGCTATTAAGAAAGTTAGAAGTTCATCAAATGTCTTTGGCAGCAATATGTTCAGAAAATGTTACAGAGCTGAAAATGAAGTTAATTGATCTTAAAATTTTTGAGGTGGTCATTCAATAGGAAATAAAATCATTAAATTAAATCCATCCCTATTCTTAATGAATGTGAAGACAGTATAAATTCTATGATGTTATGATCAGTGTTATTATTACTATACATGTGGTTGCTACATCAAAAACCTCAAATCCCCAGTTTAAATACACATGTTTTACATACATTAAACCCTCAGAGTTGTATGTAAGCAACATTAAAACTTTAATAAAGTGCTTTTTTTTAATTCAGAAAAGCTTATTTAGTTATGTTAAGGCTTTTAAAGAATAGTCTTGGATTGTATTCTCCATTCTGTAACCACATAGGACTCGTTTGGAAACATGCTCCAGTTAAATGCTTGCTTTAAAGAACCTTTTCTCACCCTTGCAAGTGTGGAAATAAATCATGTGTATAAACTTGAAACTGCCGGGTGTGATTTTTATGGAAACAACAATGGCAGTTCAACAATGGAGCAGAGGGTGGGGGTGCTGATGGTTATAAATACATCACCAATAACGTCAGTGTATTTCCCTTGTCTTCCCCACAACGATCCCTGGGGAAATAAAAACTCTGCTACATGCTAACTTGAATTCCTGTCATTGTACTCTACACATCAGTCTCTATAGTCTCAGGCTTAGGGCCTGTGGCTGAGGTTATCACCCTGTGTGTCACACACAGCCACTGACATGGAAATGAAATCAGTGGAGAAAGGATTGTTCTTTTTTCTTATATAGGAGAGGCAAATGACTCATGAGCTCAGCAATAAATCACAGTGAACCAAGACAACTGAACAGTAGGGCAAATCTTAGCTGGAAAAACTAGAGGTTTCCAGAGGAAACGATATTAAATATAAATCCTTTCCTATGTGTTGATAACTATATTTGCTTCAAGTTCCTAAACCGTTGAAAGTGATGACACAACCAGCTTTACACCATGCCAAGTGGATCATTTCCTTCCTTCTCCCCTCTGCACCGCACCCTCCCCCTGCCTACCATTTAAGAAAAAAAAAAAAAAAGGCTGAAGACAGCAAACTCTTCCCAGGAGGATAGCCTGGAACTTTAGTCTGGCTTATCCTGGAAGCTTTCTGCCTTTTTCTTTAGATAACACCTGTTCTAGAGAGAAGCAGGTGTGCAGTTTCTCTGCAGGGCTTCTGAATTTGGTTTCTCTGACATTTCTACATGTCTGTGATAGTTTACGTACTTGTGGCTTTGGAGAGAGTCTTATTTTGTAATTATTAGTGCTTCAGACCTGAGTCAGGATGTGTGGCACCATAAATCTCAGGAGATGACTAATGATGCCAAGACCTGGTATAGCATGACCATCTTGCTCTGATAGTTCCAACAGTTGTGTCATATCTGAGTCTGTTTCTGATGCCTGCCTTGTCTCTTCAGATTGTGTCTCTTGGCTTTTGGCATGCCTTGTAGTAGCTAGCTGAATGCTGGACATCATGTACAAGATAATAGGAACTGAGTGAATAAAGGCCTTTTATGTGAGGCTTTCTATTAATCTGCTTAGAAGTTAGGCTGCATTTAGTATTGCTGTAGCTGTGGGATTCACAGACTTCAGATTCCTATGGTATCCTTGATTTTAGTTCCCACTTCTTGAGAAACTGATACACAGGTCTGTAAGCAACAGTTAGAACTGGACATGGAACACCAGACTGGTTCCAAATAAGAAAAGGAGTACATCAAGGCTGTATATTGTCACCCTGCTTATTTAACTTATATGCAGAGTACATCATGAGAAACGCTGGGCTGGAAGAAGCACAAGCTGGAATCAAGATTGCCAGGAGAAATATCAGTAACCTCAGATATGCAGATGACACCACCCTTATGGCAGAAAGTGAAGAGGAACTAAAACGCCTCTTGATGAAAGTAAAAGAGGAGAGTGAAAAGGTTGGCTTAAAGCTCAACATTCAGAAAATGAAGATCATGGCATCCGGTCCCATCACTTCATGGGAAATAGATGGGGAAACAGTGGAAACAGTGTCAGACTTTATTTTGGGGGGCTCCAAAATCACTGCAGATGGTGATTGCAGCCATGAAATTAAAAGACACTTACTCCTTAGAAGAAAAGTTATGACCAACCTAGACAACACATTAAAAAGCAGAGACATTACTTTGCCAACAAAGGTCCATCTAGTCAAGGCTATGGTTTTTCCTGTGGCCATGTATGGATGTGAGAGTTGGACTGTGAAGAAAGCTGAGTGCCGAAGAATTGATGCTTTTGAACTGTGGTGTGGGAAAAGACTCTTGCAAGTCCCTTGGACTGCAAGGAGATCCAACCAGTCCATTCTAAAGGAGATCAGTCCTGGGTGTTCATTGGAAGGACTGATGCTGAAGCTGAAAGACCCTGATGCTGGGAGGGATTGGGGGAAGGAGGAGAAGGGGATGACAGAGGATGAGATGGCTGGATGGCATCACTGACTCGATGCACATGAGTTTGGGTGAACTCTGGGAGTTGCTGATGGACAGGGAGGCCTGGCGTGGTGCGATTCATGGGGTCGCAAAGAGTTGGACATGACTGAGTGACTGAACTGAACTGAACTGAATAGATTGGTGTTCCCAAAGTGCTCTTCAGAGAGTCTGAGCTTTGCATCTTTCAACTCTCACCCACTGTTGTCATATGGAGCCCTGTATATATGGCATCTCTTCCTGCTTCCCTGGAAGAGTTATAGTTATTGGCTATAACTCTTTGGATTTGCCTTTCTCTGCAGATTTTGGCAGAGAAGGCAATGGTAACCCACTCCAGTACTCTTGCCTGGAAAATCCCATGGACAGGGGAACCTGGTAGGTTGCAGTCCATGGGGTCGCGAAGAGTCAGACACGACTGAGAGACTTTACTTTCAATTTTCACTTTCATGCATTGGAGAAGGAAATGGCAACCCACTCCAGTGTTCTTGCCTGGAGAATCCCAGAGACAGGGGAGCCTGGTGGGCTGCCATCTATGGGGTCGCACAGAGTCGGACACGACTGAAGCGACTTAGCAGCAGCAGCAACAGCAGCAGCAGATTTTGGTGTGAGTTTGCCTAGTGATTTCAGTTCTCTACTGGGTCCTAGAATTGTTACTGATTTTCCATTTGTTAGGCTTTTTCTTATTATAGGATTGGAGTCATGACCTCTAAGCACTTTATAAATGTCAGAGCTGAAAACAGGAGTCCACATTCATGTCTCAGGAATCAGCAAGTAGGTGCATTTGTTTAATCTATTTAGTCAAAAAGAGTCCAAATGATTGTACCAAGATCTTTCTAGGGGCTTTTGCTTTTAGTTTTTATCAACATCAGAAAGAATCTATATATTTCCAAAACTAAAAATTAAATCAGTTATACAAAACATTGGAGAAGGCAATGGCAACCCACTCCAGTGTTCTTGCCTGGAGAATCCCAGGGATGGGGGAGCCTGGTGGGCTGCCGTCTCTGGGGTCGCACAGTCGGAGACGACTGAAGCGACTTAGCAGCAGCAGCAGCATACAAAACATAAGATATACACACACACCAAAACAGCCATCAACCTCTGAGATGGAAGATATCAAAACAGGGCAGCACTATCATAGTCCCCAGCTCTAATCCGATAGCCTTCTAAACCAAAGGACAGTGGGTTCACAGTAACTCTAAAGGATTCACTCGGTAGTTCAGTAGCTGCAACTTCTCCAAGATCTCACACATGGAAATTTTCTCACCAACCTCAAATTTTCTCAACTCAACCCTCAGTTTACCAATTCCATTTATTCACCCAAGGGAGCTCTAGCATAAGTCACACAGCCCAGGAGTTAGGTCAGCTTCCTCTTACTTTATGGGGTTGGCTTCCACTGAACTTGCAAATGCCTATCCTCTAATTAAGTGGATGATTTGCTCTTCACTAAAATATGCCTTGGCGCCTTTATTCTACTGCTTCCACTGCCTGGAAATACTACTCCTTCCACTCTGCCTTTTGAAATTCCATTCATCTTTTAATTAATGATAAAAACTTCATCAATCTATCAACTGTATGTGAGTTTCTATTTTTGATCCACACAATCCTTTATTTGTACCTTTATTATGCAATTACCATACTCTCTGCCTTTTATTTAAATTTAGGTTCACTTACTTTAACTCCTCTGGTAAGTGAGCTTAAACTTCTTGATGTAATCTATACACGGTGCCTTATACATTGTAAAAAAATTATCCATCTAATGCATGAAGGGATGAGATTAAGTTTATGCTGGAAGCAGTGAGTTCTTAAAACCTACTGAATGATAAGCTCAGAGGGGAATGGATCCTATTGATAACCAGGCCCCTACCTTAGATCGACTCAACATCCAGAGCCAAAAATTCTCTAACAGTCTTCGAATAATACTCCCTGTAGAGCATTTCTGTTCTCACTGGAACGCATTAGACATCTTTCTGCCCAGTCATACAACCTAGCAAATATTTTAAAAATTTACTCCATAAGATTGGTATTTTAGTCTCCAAACTACCTGGGAGTTTGAAATTTTGCAGATTTCACTTTACAATCTGTCCTCCAGACTAAGTGTGAAGTAAGACATATTGTTCCATGATCTTCACTGTTTAGATTCTAAGTGGTTTTTTAGCTGGAGTTTGACCATCTCCAATGTTAGGGCTTTACTTTCTTGAGTTTGCAGAAATTTTCTGTGTCTCTCCCAAATTTGTTTTGATATAAAACAAGAGAACTTTATTATATAAATCTAAAGATGTGTTGGTGGATATCTTTTTAGAAAAATTTTCTTAAAATTTTCTAGAGAGCTTTGAGAAAAATCTATTTACTTATTCAAAATTCTGGCATCTTAATTCAGGGTGATGGATGTACTTTTTGATCACTGAAATCAAGTAATAAATAATGAAACTTAAAAATCCATGGAAGAGATATTAAGATAATGAAGGGAAAAGGCCAAAAATAATGAGAGCTTATAAATCAGGAATAATAAAGGCTGAGAGAAGGATGAGATTAAAATGTACACAACCATTAAGATATTGAATAAGGCAAAAAATAAAAATAAAAACATGACCGAGTGACTAAATTTTAGAAGAATAAAGCTAGGGAACAGTCTGTAAAGTTTGATTAAAATCAAAAGTGGTACTATTTTTGAAATAAACTGGTAAAGTTATATCAATACACCTTCATGAAAAATTAAATAAGCTAAAGAAAAGTTTCAGTAAATGAATAGATGTTTCAAGGATTATAAAGAGAAAAATGAAATCCTTGAGTATGTAAGAAATCTCTGTTGCTATGGAAATTACTCTGAACAGTAAGACTTCTTTAATGCCACAAGTTTTAACAGTCAAGGCTCTACATAAATATTTAATATGATGAGATATGTATAATCTAATTAAAGTTTGTCTATATATTAAAGGCAATTTAGGTAAATCACTCTCAATTATCTTATCCACACAGCAAAATATTGCTTTACAGGACAGGGTGTTGCACATTTTCAGGCAGTTAAATCAAAGAATAGTTTTTACAAAAGAAAGGAGAATATTTAGCTAGAGTGTAATAACCACAATATGTAGCAGTTGGAGAAGTCAGATATTGATTTCTATTTTAGGCTAAGTTTGCCTTAAATGGCAGGCTAACTGTTTCCAGCAAAAAAAAGAACGTTTATACTAGCAATAACAAGTTATAATATATTCGGTAGATTTTTGCAAAAGTGTAATTGTTAGGGAAATTAAAATGGAGGAAGTCTTGTTCAGGCTTCAGAAGCAGGAGAGCAGATCTCTGACCTGCTTCTGACCTGCCTGGATACTGCATGTGGGGTGGACCCACTGCCCAGGACACTTTCCCAATTAGGACTCTGGCTTGCTATTAACAAGTGACTTCCCAGTGCTGTCCAAGTTTGGATGTAGGTCAGACCAACTTGGTGATGTATATACTGTTACTTCCCTCTATTGTTTCTATTTCTTTTCCTTTAATAACTATATATTATAATTAAATCAAATGATCTATTAAAAACAAAATTGTTTATATGTTTATAATGAATAGTTTCTTTTGTTAATGAATTTTTTTAACTTAAACTAAATCTTTCAGCAAAACAGCAATACTCCCTAAACTAATGTATTCATATAATTAGTATAAAATAAAAATAATCGAGTTTGTTAGGAAAAGAGTTTTTATAATTTGGAAAACAAATATTTCCTTAAATAGCAATGTTTTTGAGTATACCTCAATTCTCCATTTCCTTTTCTCACTGACATCAGTTAATAGGAAAAAAACACTAATGGTTTTCTTTTTATGTGCATGTTAGATTCTGGATGAACATGGTCATTATTAAGGTTGGATACATTATTAATTCCTCATATTACAATGTCAACTGAGCTTCACTTGCTGTAAACATTACTGAAAACAATTCACATTTCACCCTTATTAATTGGTGCAACATGATCTAAGCAAAGAAAAGGAGAAATACCAGGAAAAGCCTGTTTGACCTATCTGAGACATGGATAACCTAGTGGCTACCAAGTAGGCACTGGACTCAGATTCCTTGGGTTTTTGAAATCAGCTTTATCTCTGTCCAGCCTTGGGCAAGTTATTTAACTTCGTTTTCCCTGAAATTCCTCATCTGGAATTAGCCATCTCTCAGAGATGTTGTGAGGATTAAATGAACTAATACAGAACAACAGAAATAGGGCTTGGTTTATTACAAACACTTCATAAATGTATGGCATCATCACAGGTTTTTTCTATTAATATTTTCACACAGTAATGAAGCCCTTTATACAATGATCTTCAAATTGTGGCAAAATGCATCATAAGATTGGCATAGACTTTTATTCTTTTGTCTCTCTTCATGGATTTTCATGAAACCACAACTTAATACTGAACTGACATTATAACTTTATACTCAAGACAATATTGCATATAATTATGTTGGTATTCCCAGCAAGGCTTTTTGCTTTATATGAGCATTAGTTCACCAAACATTGATTGAGCATTTACCATGTGCCAAATGGATTCCAGGGTGTACAACAACAACTGTCCCTAATGCACAAACTTAGAAGGCTTCCAATAACTCTCATTCTTTTTGGAAAAATTTACACCATGGTTCTTGTGATGCACTGAATGTGTCCCCTCATCCCTAAAACTCATGTTGAAGTCCTAATCCTCAATGAGATGATATATTTGGATGGAGCCTTTGGTAGGTAATTGGGTTCAGAAAAGGTCATGAAGATGGAGCCCCCATGATGGTATTAGTGCCCTTATAAGAAGAGAACGAGGGCTTCCCTGGTAACTCAGTGGTGAAAGAATCCACCTGCCAATGTAGAAGGCATGTTCCATCCCTGGTCTGAAAATATCCCATATGCCACTGAGCAGCTAAGCCCATGCATCAGAACTACTGAATCTGTGCTCCAGATCCTGGGAGCCCCAGCTACTGAAACCCACATGATCTAGAACCTGTGCTCTGCAGCAAGAGAAGCGACCACAGTAAGAAGCATGTGTATTACAACTAGAGAAGGCCTATGTGGACCAGTGAAGACCCAGCACAGCCAAAATAAATAAATAAAGTGCTTTTTTAAAAACAAAGAAGAGGAAGATACACCAGAACTAACTTTCTCTCACTCTCTCTCCACCATGTGAGGATTTAGTAAAAAAAAAAAAAAAAAAAATCCACTTGCAAGCCAAAAAACCTGAACTCAACCATGCTGGCATCCTGACCTCAGACTTCCAGCCTCCAGCACTCCAAGAAATAAATGTCTGTGTTGGAGTCACCTGGCCTGTGATATTTTGTTACAGCAGCCTGAGCTGACTAAGAAGACACTTTTGTTACAGCTTTCCTACTCTAATTCTGGTGATCTGTGCACTCTCATTTAACCTGCTTAGGAGGAACATCCTAACCTATAAAACAGAAATGAGGTTGCTGTGCGGAAAATGGACTAGCGCAAGTGAAGGAATCTTGTGAACATCATGCAACTGTTAGTTATTTGCTATAACATTAAAAGAATTCTGACATTTTTTTAAATTAAGTTTAGTCGCTCAGTCATGTCTGAGTCTTTGCAACTCCATGCACTGTAGCCTACCAGGCTCCTCTGTTCATAGGATTTTCCAGGCAAGAGAGCTGGAGCGGGGTGCCATTTCCTTCTCCAGAGGATCTTCCCGACACAGGGATTGAACCCAGGTCTCCCACACTGTAGGCAGCTGCTTTACCATCTGAGCCACCAGGGAAGTCCCTATTTTTAAATTAAGCAGCAACCAATCAAAGTAATGGAGTGTAATGCTCTTTGTGAATACTGGTCATTTCTAGATATTTATTTTCCTCAGAGAAAACAGACAAATCTACCATACCACCACCTCTCTCCTAAGAAATATTTCTTCCAGAAATAATTATGAATGTCTATAGGGATTTCTTGTAGTGGTGGTCTAGTTGCTAAATCATGTCCAACTCTTTTGCAACCCCATGGATTGTAGCCTGTCAGGCTCCTCTGTCCTTGGGATTTCTCAGGCAAGAATACTGGAGAGGGTTGCCATTTCCTTCTCTAAGGGATCTTCCCAACCCAGAGATGGAACCTGCATCTCCTGTACTGCAGGTGGATTCTTTACCTCTGAGCCATCAGGGAAGCCTCTATAGGGGCTTAAAAACAAACAAAATAGAGTTCTCTATTACCATCATCCTGAGCCTCTTAAATGTCTTCTCTGCTCTGTCTTCTGTAACTCCTCTTCTTCCTTTTTGGCCATTCTTTTGCAATCTTTTTGTGGAAAGGCTTCTACACGCACTCCCATACTCATCCAGGATGAGAGCATCCAAACCAAATGACAAGTCCCAAACATTTAACTGCATTTAAGAAGTGAGCTCCAGACTCACACCTCCAATTTTCAACCAGATGTCACACCTAACTATCTCCCAGGCATCTTAAATTAAACTAGTCCTAAACTGAACTCATCATCTTTGCCCCCAAATTCCTGGGCTTCCCCTCTTAATGAATAATACCAAAATGTACCCATCCAGAGTGAGGCTTCCAGACTCCTCATTTCCTTCAACTCACATACAGAGACCACACCTTGTATGTTTGGAGTCATACAACAACCTTCTCAAATTCCATCCATCCCCTCTTCAAATATTTGCAGCTGAAGTTTCTTCATCTTGCTCATGGGCTATGACAATTTTAGTCCACATGCTTTCTGTGCATTTTTACTTACTCCCTCCCCGTCCCACACACACAATCTATCCTCTATTTGACTTGAAATGAGATTCTCTAGTAAACTGATCTATCCATGATCCCAGTTGTAGGGTTCACCTGCTCCCCAGGTCTAAAAGGTAAACCACAGTCTTCTTAAGTCAGTGTATGGGAGCCTTCTTAGGTTGGTGTATGGGAAGAAAAGCTATGACAAACCTAGAACAGCATAAAAAAGCAGAGACATTACTTTGCCAACAAGGGTCCATATAGTCAAAGCTGTGGTTTTTCCAGTAGTCATGTGTGGATGTGAGAGTTGAATCATAAAGAAGGCTGAGCACTGAAGAACTGATGCTTTTGAACTGTGGTATTGGAGAAGACTCTTGAGAGTCCCTTGGACTGCAAGGAGATCAAACCAGTCAATCCTTAAGGAATTCAATCCTGAATATTCATTGGAAGGACTGATGCTAGAGCTGAAGCTCCAGCACTTTGGCCACCTGATGGGAAGAGCTGACTCATTAGGAAAGACCCTGATGCTGGGAAAGATTGAAGGCAGGAGGCAAAAGGGACGACAAAGGATGAGATGGTTGGACGGCATCACTGACTCAATGGACATGAGTTTGAGGACACTCCAGGAGATGGGGGAGGACAGGGAAGCCTGGCCTACTGCTGTCCATGAGGTCGCAAAAAGTCGGACACAACTGAGCGACTGAACAACAACAAAGGGAGCCTCCATCATCCTCTAAAGCTGTCTTCTCACTCTTATTGCACTGAATGCCCCTCCTCTGTTCTCTGTTCCAGGCGTACTGACATTGAAACTCCTCAGGTACCTTGGGAAATTTTCTATCAAGAATTTTATCAAACTTTTCCATTTTTCTGAAATTTCCTATCATTCTTTTCTGCCTAGAGGACATCTGCTCATCTTTCACAGCTCAGCTTCATTATGATCATCCTTTTTAAATAATTCTTAAACTCTTTTCTGTTAGAATTAACCATTCTCACACCTATAATTAATCTCTTTTATGGTGACAATAACATCTGACTCCACGCTACATGTTCAACCCCTGGTGCCTAGCATAGTGCTTAGAACCTAGGGGTTAAATCAGTAAGTATTTGCTTGTTTATTGCAGAAGTAAGTTAATGATCAGGTAGCTGTAGTAATGGTGAATATCAACATGATATGCATCCCATAAGAACACAAGTCTGCACATAATTTTAAGTCCAACCTGCTACCATAATTCAAAAGAATCCCTAATGAAGGGAATCACATATGTTTGCTGAGTACTCACATTGTACAAATCCTTTATCATCATCATCTCATTTAATTTGCACAGAAATTCTTTAAGATAAATGTTTATGGATCACCTACAATGTAAAAGGCATTTCTTTTCATTCATGACCTCACTTAATCCTCCCAACAAAGTTGTGAAAAGGTATTATTTTTACAAATATACAAATGATAATATTAAAGCTGAGAGAGATTAGAAAATTTGCTAAAGACCATAGAAGTTAAAATCCAAAATTCAGTATTCCAAACTACTTTTCTGCCTACCAGAAAAAATGTCCCACAAAATTCAATTTTGAAGTTCTTGCCACAATATTCACAGGTGTTTTGAAATGGACGCAGGAGTTTCTAGCATCTTAAGATCACCACAGAAACAAATATTCCCATAAAAGGACATTTGCAGAAAATTTAAAACAGCCCTGTCATCAACACTTCTTAAATATGTATAATGCCACACAAGGGAAATTTGCATGCTTTTAATACTTGGCAAAACATCAAAGTTTGCTTCTTTAATGTGATGTATCCTTTAGTTGGTCATGACAGATTTATTACAACTGCATGTTTTCCAGAAGTCCTGATTTATTCACTTATTTTAATCTTGGAGAGATTTGAATTGAACTCTAAATTTGTGTTACTAAAACATTAACATTGAGTTCCACCTTAAAAGGGATTGAAAGAAAAACTGCTTTGGCTAACACCAGATATTGGAACAATTCACTTAGCATTTATGGTTTTGATTGTATTTATTATCTTTTTCAATAAGTATGTCAGTTGAAGCCATGAACGGACTTTGACATACACTGTCAATATGAGCATGATCAAAACATTTGGAGAGTGTGGGACTGGAGTCAGACAGCCTTAGTCTCAGATTCTCCATCCATTGTTTACTTGCTCTATGTACATAGGCATATTGAATGACTCATCTTGAATGCCAAGAAATATTTACTTCATAGAGTTTTTAAAAATAAGGTTCTACCAAAGTCAGACACATAGAAAAATTATGCAACTGATATGTCATTGAGCTGTCACTCAGTAAGTGAAAACTATTATTACTAGTATTGCTTTAAATAATTAAACTTATTAAATAAGCAATAGAGACTAACGTTTCTCATATCTTCTTCACATGTCATTATGCAGGTATGTTCTGATAAATTAGATCCAAGGAGAGACACTGAAAGATTGGGAAATAGATGAAACTGTCTATGATGTCCACTTTACTTCATAGATTTCGAGTATCTTCAATCCTCAGAATTCTAGGTCCATCTGTTTATGTCTGTACTGTCTTTACCCTTCCTTTCTGAGACAGTGTCATAATTTCAGGACTTCTGTCTCCACCCTTGGGTCTATTTCTTCTTGGTTCTGAATGGAGTCTCTCCTCACATTTTTCCAATAATCTAACTGTCGAGATAATTATGTCTGTGTTATAAAATTGGATTCTGATATTATTTTGTCTTATTTTTGTATTTAAGAAACAGAATTGATTCTTTCAGAAAACAGTTTTATAAAAATTTGTCTGTTAACTAAGACTTCTTATTAAAGAGAACTTTCATTGTATGATTTGAGCTACCCTAGCCAATGCATTTAGCCAGAGACAATTATTATTAGATAAAAGGATATTTAACATCTATGTAATAAGAACATGGAAACAACTTCACTTCAAGTAGACATAACTAATCATCTTATACTTTCCGAATAGAGAAGCCCCATGTAGTCCCTTCCTGTCATTTTTTCCTTCATTCGTAGGAGAGGAGAGGATGGAGAAGATACTGAGAAAGTGCTACAGATTCCTAAAGATCAGAAACCTGGAAGTGCAAACAAATATCGTGCATTTAAATAACCCAGACAGTCCAAGAAGGAAAATAAGCAGCTCATAGCAGCTAAGAGGAGTAATCTGAAAGGAGTTTGATGCTAATGTGCTCTAAGACTTGGCAACTAAATCCTAATCATGACAAAGAATTGCCTCAGACATGTTTCAGGGTGAGTTAATAAACAAACATGCTGATGGACAGTAAAAACTATGATCAGGGTTAATTCTTATTACTAAGCTAGGATTTAGTGATCAGGTTGTAAATGCTGCATACATACTTACTTTTTAAATATTTGCTTTATAAGATGGTATTCTGCACTGCCTGCTGCCCCCAGCCCCCAGTCAGGGCAGCTCAGTGTCAAAGCAAAAATAAAACTATCTTAAGAAAATCCTCTCCCAAATACCAAAGTAACTTGAACATTCATTTCTAAAGAACAAATCAGTGTCTCACGATAGAAGTTTCCTGAAATCCTTGTAAAGCAAATCCTTTTCTGGTAATAGATACATTGCTCTTGTTTACCAAATGTCTCTTCCCTTTACCCACATCAAGATCACTGGTCAGTTAACACGGTCATGTAAGCCAGTTGAAGTGTGCTCAAAGTACCTTGGTCTTCTATGAATCCAAAAGTACTTAGCTGTAAATAGGAAGATTTTTCTGAATGTAACTACATACCTTCTTAATGAGAAAACAAACATTAATATATAATGTATTTTCATTGGTTACTATAATTTGAACTTTAGTTTACATTTGATTTTAAGCAATCTATTTTCTATTAGCATGTCAATTATGAATGTCTGTTACACACCCATATAGATATGCATATGAGTATACATGTTATAAATATTTATATATGGCTATGTACAAGAAACCCATTTAACAAAAATGAATTTCTTTTCTTTGAATCTAAATCTGAATCACTTCTATTTTATAAACAATTGTCTATGACAGTGTTTCTGCAATGTTAATACATTTCTTAAACATTCCCTCCATGTGACAGCTGTTTTGCTTCTCATATCTATGGATTGAGACCACACATAATGAAATTGAGCTGCCATGAATTCAATGGTTTTTTAAAGTGCTTTCTCATTCTTTGCATACAATTATATATTTTTTGAAATCAAAGTTAATGTGGGTATTTATTCAATAAGTATTTACTAAATGTATTACTTGGGCTTCCCTGGTGGCTCAGGGGTAAAGAATCTGCCTCAGTGTGAGTTTGATCCCTGGGTTGGGAAGATCCCCTGGAGAAGGGAATGGCAAGCCACTCCAGTATTCCTGCCTGAGAAATTCCACATACAGAGGAGGCTGGTGGGCTATAGACCATGGGGTTGCAAGGAGTTGGACATGACCTAGTAACTAAAACAACAGCAACAGCAAATTGTATTTCTTAACTATTTCTAAGTAACAAATTACATCAAAGTCTAGAGCTTAAAATGTCAGACATTTCTTATAGCAAATAGTCCCAGAGAACAAGAATCCAGGAGAGGTACCGTTGGACAGTTCTGGCCCAAGGATCTTATCAGCATGTAGTCAAGAGCTTAGTCATCTGAAGCTCAACTCAGTCTGTGAGATCCACTCCCAAGTTCCGGTTCGTGGCTGCTCATAGACCTCATCTCTTCATTAGTTATTGGCCAGAGACCTCAGTTTTTATATAGGAAGAGCATCTCTACATGAATACTTGTAACATGACAAATGGCTTTCCTCAGATCAAGTAAGGAGACAGGTGAGAGAGAGAGAGAGAGAGAGAGAGAGTGTGTGTGTGTGTGTGTGTGTGTGTGTGTGTAACACACAGAGAATCAGAAACAGAGAAGAGAGAGAGCAGAGAAAATGTAGGGTCTTTTACAACGTAAGCTCGGAAGTCACATACTGTGACTTCTGTCACATTCTGTGACTTCTGTCACATTCTGTTGATAACACAGATCAACACATCAACCTTGGCACAGTGTCAAAAAGGGCCGCACACAGATCTAATACCATGAGGAAGAGATCATGGTGGACCATTTTGGTGACTAGCTGTCATAGTAACTAACTGTGGGCTAAGTAAAATATATTCTAAAAAACACATACATCTAAAACTCAAAAATGAGAGTCCTTCATAAGTTTTCTATACTCGTTACAACCCCAACGTAAATATAAATAATTTGTTATCTACAGTTTTGTTTTTCCTTTTTTACATATATGGATGTATGTGCATGCCTGCTTTCACACGTGTATCTAAAATTCATAAAAATATTCTGAAACTATACATTCTGTACTGAAGCAGACTCTTCCATGCAGTAATCTTTTGTGAACATCTTTCCACGTAGGTCTGGTTTATTCACATCAATCACTAAATTCCTTGTAGCTCAGTTGGTAAAGAATCCACCTGCAATGCGGGAGACCTGGGTTCAAACCCTGGGTTGGGAAGATTCCCCAGGAGAAGGGAAAGGCTACCCACTCCAGTATTCTGGCCTGGAGAATTCCATGGACATGGGGTCCATGGAATAGTCCATGGTTCTGTATAGTCCATGGGGTCGCAAAGGGTCAGACACAACTGAGTGACTTTCAATTCCACATAGGTCTATTTTATTCAATCATCAATGATTAAATAGTATTTTCTATTATGGATGTAATAAAATTATGTTGTAACCAATTTTTTAATGGTTATATGTTGATCGCTTCTAAGTTTTCTCCACTGCAGTTTGCTTCAAAAAATTTGTGTCACATTAATCACAATAGAATTTACGTACATTTGAAAAGGAAAATCAGAAAATTCAAGTAATATTTTTTTCAAAAGAAAAAAAGCCTAGCATTCCATGAAGGCATTTTTTAGTTAAGTTTTAGAGACATTAGCCATATATTTCTGTTCCAACCTGTGATATAACACCTAAGCATGTTTGTTCAAAACCTACCCTGTTTGTATGCATGAACATGACCCCTGATTTCAGGGGACCTACGATCTTTGGTGGTGGTAGTGATGGTGGTGATGATGACTTGGTGATGATGGTGATGGTGGTGGTGAACACCTGGTGGTGTTGGTGATGGTGGTAGTCATGATGGTGGTGGTTATGACTTGGTGGTGTTAGTGATGGTGGTGTGATGAAGTGGTGGTGATGGTCATTATGGCAGCAGCAGTATTAAAAATAGAGACTTATTGGATGCACTGAGGCAGATAAGCAAACAGAAAAACTCAATACAGTGTAATAAGTGCTGTGATAAGAAAGCCCTTAGAAGAACTAATCTACTGCAGCTTTAGGAAATCTTCCTCATAAAATATTTCTTATTAGCAAAGACAGGAAGGATGTAGGTTAGCCAGGTCATCTGAGTCAGCTATCATTAATCAAAAAACTAATATCTGTTTCCAGTCCTCCTACTTATTAATTTGTACACACAAATTCATTCTTCAGTCCCATTGACAGAAATAAGCATCTCCTTCCCACCTTCAGAAAAGAGATATGCTGATGGCTACCATCTTTTAAGTTTGTTAATTTATTCACTTATCAATATTCACTGAAAATCTACCATGTGTCTGAACACTGATGGGGCAATAGGATAGCTGGGGTCTAGTACCTCTCCCACCGATCGGCTATGGTGACAGCTAGGCTGTCATATGACACAAACACGGTCTCTTAGTGGTGAATGTATGCTCAGTTGCTAAGTCATGTCCAGTTCTTTGCAACCCCATGGACTATAGCCCATCAGGCTCCTCTGTCCATGGGATTTCCCAGGCAAGAGTACTAAAATGGGTAGCCATTTCCTTCTCCAGGAGATCATCCCAACCCAGGGATGGAGCCCATGTCTCCTGCATTGGTAGGGGTACAGCCCTGCATAATCAAGACAGAGGAAGAAACTTCCATGGATCAGGAAGCTTCTCCAAGATTGCTATTTATAAGCAGTTTGATTATAAGTTGTTGTCATTGTTGTTTGATATGACTTCTTACACAAAATTTGGGAAATTCCTCAATAAAGTGAGGAAAGGCAGATATGGGAGGGGCATGACTTTAAACATAAACTCTAATAAAACTGAGCCACTTCATCGGTGTCCTTACAATATTTGAAGTTTCATTTTATTTTAGTTTCAACTATCCATGTAAATATTTTATATATTATATTAAAAAACAGAAATTTGCTTTATACAATGGCTTTAAGAAAACAGGCTGAAATTATCTTAGTCAACAACCTCGTGACATAGGGCAGCAACGATCTAGATGCTGCTTTTCAAAAACAGCATCTGGAAACTGAATTTCTATTTCTCTTTGGCTTGCAAAAATTGGTATTTTGCTGCTAAATATAGGCCTGTGTATAATACACACTTAGAGTTTGGGGCTCTACCTTATAAGGTAAAAATAGGTGTAGAAATGTCATAAAATAGATAGTGCTCCAAATTCCACTGGCACCAATAACAAGACCCAGCTGTGCATATTAAACTCCTCAAAGACTGCACTTTAGGCACCGCAAGGGTTTAGCCAAGTCTCATTATTTCTGCAAACATCGCAGAACTGCTGAAAGTTCTATTTTGGCACATAACAGATGTATCAAAACATGCTGGACTTTTCTCAGTAGCTTTCTGTATGTACTTTTGAAAAGTTAGTATGTTACAAACTATCAAAATTTCTGACATGATTTTGATCTCAGATTTGCACTGATGGATGGTTCATGTCCACCAACATGGAAATTTCTCCCCCAAACCATTGCTCCATCACAGTGCTATTGTATCCCAGAGCACAAGCATCCAAAGAGTGAAGAAATCATTTATGCTAATTTGTGGTGCCATATTACAGATGTTTAATAATATTAAATATAAAATATTAATGCATTTTGAAGTAAAAATTAGAACTGACACGAACCAGTTATTTATAGAGTCTTCTCCAAAAGTAGCTTACTGGAGTATACTTCTTACATGAAAGTACATTTTAAGAACTTACTGAAATAAACAAGGCATTTGAATCTATGCAGCTCTAACTTTGTAAGTGGTGAAAAATCGACTGTTCATATAACTAATTCTCATGCTTTTCAGTTTTCTTGACTGGCTTTCAAGTGGTCATAAAGGCAATGGCTATGTATTTGAAGACAATAAAACTGTCATCAAGATGGTCAGTCTTGCTCATTTCCGGTCATCATATAATTGATTATCAGAAGAAAGCAATCCAGTGCAAGAAACAGTGATGGCATAAACTCAGCTGTCTATCAGTCAATCATAACATACATCAATTCTATTAGAAACAAGCCCTCATCCAAAAGACTCCATCATGTAGTGTCCCCACCCTAATATTTACCCTCAAACAGAAAATGTATTATTAATAAAAATGATCTCTGATATTTCTAGATAGTCACTCAATCCAAAGTACTATTTTTTTTTAAAGTGGTTTTTTTTGTTGTTGTTTTTTTTTGGCCCCACTGGCCAGCATGCAGGATCTTTCCCCAGCCCGGGATGGAACCTGGGCCCCTTGCATTGGGAGTGTGAAGTTTTTAACTACTGGACTATCAAGGAAGACCAGGCACTATTCTAAATGCTTTCCAAACTGTAGAACTTAAATTTTACAATGGAGTCACTGTTCTTACTCCCTTTTTACTCAGGAGATACATGAGGGTAAAATGATTCACTTAAGTGTTCTCAGCTAAATAAATGACCAGGTTTCAGAGTGACTAAGGCCCATGCTCTTATCTGCTTTTCAGACCATCTCTTCTGTAAGAGGCATAAGCCTCTCCTTTTACTAGTCCAAGGGTTTAAAAGGAAGATTGATATCAAGGAAGTATTGGAGGGGCTTCCCTGATAGTCCAGTGGCTAAGACTCCATGCTGTCATTGGGGGCAGGCCCAGTTTGATCCCTGGTCAGGGAACTAGATCCCACAGACTGCAATTAAGACTTGGCACAGCCAAATAAATAAAGTATTGGAAAGTTCACCTGCCATGTACAGATCTATTTTCAGGTCCTTAAGAATTATCTAGGGGCTTCCCTGGTGGCTCAGTGGTAAAGAATCCTGCCTGCGATGCAAGAGACCTGGGTTTGATTTCTGGTTCGAGAAGATCTCTTGGAAAAGGGAATGGCAACCCACTCTAGTATTCTGGCCTGGAGAATTCCATGGACAGGGGAGCCTGGTGGGTTACTGTCCATGGGGTCGCAGAGAGTTGGGCACGATTGAGCAACTAAGCACAGCCAGCATACTATTGTAGTACATATTTAGTAAAAGAAATCCACATACTCGTGCAACCACTATTAAAAACAGCATAGAAGTTCCTCAGAAAGCTAAAAATAGAGCTACCATATGATCCAGCAATTTGAGTTCTGGGTATATATATTCCAGGTAAATATTCTTGCCTGCAGAATCCCATGCACAGAGGAGCCTAGTAAGCTACAGTCTATGGGGTCACACAGAATTGGACACAGCTGAAGCAACTAAGCAGCCTCGGATAGAAACATCTAATTCATATAAGAAATAAGACAGTTGATATTTCATTCTTTCAAAATAATGATAGATAGATCTTAGCCAAAAATAATAGCAAATAAGCCACAGAAGAGGAAGTCTTCTAATGTACTTTTTAAAAAATAAAGGCCATCTAAAGAGAGCAGATGGGCTGTCCCAGTGGCTCAGTGCTAAAGAATCCACTTGCAATGTAGAAGACATGGGTTCAATTCGTAGTTGGGAAGATTCTCCTGGAGAAGGAAATGGTAACCCATTCCAGTATTCCTGCCTGGGAAATCCCATGGACAGAAGACACTGGCAGGCTACAGTCCATGGGGTTGCAAAAGAGTCAGACACAACTGAGTAACTAAAAATAACAACCAAAGAAAACAGAGGCTGAAGCCAATATACATCACTAAGTATCAAAGAAGAGTCACACATACATGTAGCTGAAAGGTACAGTTTGTATGACCAGATCTTAGATATTTATCTTACCCTTTTCCCTTATATATTAGTAACTGTTTAGGAAGACAGAATCCTGTATATTTTGGTCTTCTCACTCATATACTCTGAGAATTTCTAATAACCAAAACAATTCCTGGTATTAGGCCCACATTACACTTGCTCAGGCAAAACAAACAATCCCTTCACATGATTATTTCCACTGTCAGTCACTTCCAGAAATCTGTTGTAACAAGCAGCATCCTGACAAGTACAGGAAATGAATCACTCACCTTTTGACCCTCGTCAATGTCTGCACCTAAACTTTCAACCTGATACATGTCTGAATACAACTGAAAATGCTTCAGTCATATTGCTTTGGTTCTTCTGCTGATATAGTCTGAGCTCTAAGTAAATCTGATACTTAGAGAAATTATTTTAACAATTGGAGATTGGACAATGATTGTTGCTAAATTACGCATTAGAAATATTTTAAGAAATACTTAGGAAATTCTTCTTAAATAATTTGGTGAAAACATTACGAAGACCATGACATTTTACCTTCATCCCTCAAGCAAATACAGCTTTTCCCTAAAGGTAAGGATCACATTGTTCCCTGACTTGATCTTCTCTTGATTTCCAAGAAGCTGTATTATGTCTGGAAATCCAAGGGGAAAGGGCCATTTTTTTAATCTCAGGCAAAGCCATTTTTATTTATATGTTTCAGATGGAATAACTTAAATATGTGTTTTTAGAGCTACTTTTCAGCCGAACACACTGTTGATGCCTCCAGTGGTAAACTTTTTCCGGAAAAAACATTCTCTTTGGAAACAAATCTCCTTAAAATATCTTGTACTCTAGCTAATTTTATACCAAAAAACACTGTCATGAAAAAAATATATAAAATATTTGGTAACAATACCAGCACAGAACCACCCTGTGGTAAGCAAACGGGATGAAACATTCCTCTGAATATTTCTTGGTGGTGAAAGAGGACCACCAAAGATCAGGTCACTTGGTTCTTGATATAAGACAGTGGTTAACATTACATTTTGTAAAATATGATGATTTACTATTGTTATGGAAACTAAAATGGAGAAAGTCTTATTCAGTCTTCAGAAGCAAGAAAGCAGGCCTCTGACTTGTTCCTGACTAACCTGGACTCTGCTTGGATTCCGTGCCTGCCTGCAAACACAGCAAGTCAGACAACACTTTAGATAAGAAAGGGAGTGGGTCTTGGAATCTCTTTTAAGCCCCTGAGGACCAGGCCAGCCTCCCAGGGTCTAACAAGTCTTAATGACTCACCAGATGAAACAAACTGTAACAGTATTGTAAAAGCATTGCAAAAGTTAAAACAGAGCTGCATTTTTGCACACAAACTGATGATGATGGTATCAGTTTGCAGCCTGGGATTATAAACAGGAGCCCCCCACACTGCCATCTGAAGGCTTACCTCTAGGGTAGATGTACCGCCTGGAACACTTTCACAACTGAGACTCCGGGTTGCTACTAACAAGGGACTTACCAGTGCTGTTCAAGTCTGGATATAGATTATTGGCCCAATTTGGTGATGTATGCACTGTTCTCTCTATCGTTTCTACAGCTTTTCTTTTAAATGACTGTATATTGAAATTGTCAAATAATTTTCTATAAAAAATTTAAATTGTTTATTTGTGAGTAACAAGAGATTTCTTTTGTTAACAAATTTCCTTCCAACCTAAAATGAAAGTAAAACTTTTGGCAAAACAGTTATAGTCATATATAATATTATAATACATCTACACATATATGTATACATAATAAAAGTAGCATCTTATTTACCTCCCAAATGATTATAAAATAAAAGATTAGTTGCTTGTCTTTTTGCTTGCATATTAAAGGTCAAATATGCTTTTTTCTACAAATACTTGACTCCCCCACAAGATATGGATTATTTACTATAAATATCTAGATAGATGAATGGATGGATGGATGGATAAATGTAGAAGAAAAGCAGCTGTGAAAGTCTAAAGATGTTATAGCTCTTACTCAGGATAAATTTTATTTAAAGCACTGCAGTGATGATAATCATTCACCTACTTTTTCAACTACCTTGAAATGGGAACAATATCATGAAAACATTTCTATGAAGTTCCTGTCTGTCTATTTCACCTAAACTCCACAGCTGGTCTTTTACCAAATTGTCAAAAAGGGGAAATTTGTCTTAAATTTATTTTGAGTACACCCACCCTTCTTAACCCTTGACCTGGTTTCTAGACACAGACTTCCCTAGTCCTCACATTTCCCCAAATGGGTCTATTAATATCCTTCTTGTATAATTTCAGGCCTGTCCAATTCCTACATAAATCCAGAGCAAGTTCTGAATGCAACAGTACAGTTCTAGAGTCCAGCCCTCAACCTACCTCAACTTGAGAATCTCTGAACTTACTGAGGCTCCCAGATCAAGGATGTGAAGGCTCAGTGCTCACACAGGGATCTTTGAATCTCTGACTTCTACGACCATGAACAGAGAACTAGGCAATTAAGAACAATCTTTCTTATGAATGAAATAATGCCATTTGCAGCAACATGGATGGACCTAGAGATTATCCTACTAAGCAAAGTTAGAGGGAAAAAAAATAACATGATATCATTTATATGTAGAATCTAACATTTGAACCAAATACACGTATCTATGAAACAAACACAGATTTACAGATATAGAGAACAGATCTGTGGTTGCCAAGGGGGAAGGGGTGGGGGAGGGAAGGGCTGGGAATTTGGGATTAGCAGATACAAACTATTATATTAACATATAGGATCAATAAACTTCAAGATCCTACTGTACAGCACAGGGAACTATATTCAATATTCTGTGATAAACCATAATGAAAAAAAGGACAATCTTTTTCATGAAGATGAGAAAAAATATGTATTAATCTTATATATACTGTGCGTGTATGTGTATTGCTCGAAGCCAAAGATTTAGCAAGGTAATGAATTAATAGGCCAAGTTCTCAGAGAAACTGTAAAACCGGAGAAGTAAGCCTGTCATTTTGATACTGCTTTTGCCACCCCCAGGCATTGACCAGTTCAGTTGTGCCAAGAGGCAGCTTCTTCCCAGCCTTGCAGAGCTAGGAGGACAAAAGCTGGAGTCCAGGACACACCCTGAGTGGGGGCCCCTATCCCCCATCTGGGGTTGCACTCAGAGCTGTCGCCTCTTAAGAGTAAGGACGGGAAATAAACAAGCTTTCACATGGACTGAAACTCAGCTTCAGGTTGTATGCCTGCAGCCCATATACAGGACACCAGGGGCTCTGACCCTCAGGAAACTTATGTTAGAAGTCCAGCATGTGGTTCCTTCTCATCAGTTTGTCCCAAGTTGTTCTGATCACCAGTGCCAGCCGGTGATTTCCTGCTTGCCATCACAGGATTAGATTTCAACATATGAATTCTGTTCATATCACCTCTTCACTGCCATATTATTCAATAGCCAAAAGGTGGAAGTGACCCAATGTCCATGGACAGAAGAATGGTTACACAAAATGTGGTTTTAAACATACAATGGATTATTAAGGAATATTATTGGGCCTTAAAAGGAGAGGAAGTCCTGTCACCTGCTACAACATAGATTTAGCTAAAGATTTATCTACGATAAATAATCCTCAGATAAATCTGAAGATTATGCTAAGTGAAATGAGTCAGTCGCAAAAAGACAATTACAAGGGTATCTAAAGTTCTCAAATTCATAGACACATTAGAATGGTTGCTACCAGGGCCTGGGATGTAAGGGGAAAGGTACAGAGGTTTCAGTTTTGCAAGATGAAAACTGGAGACGTGTAACAATTCCCAGCACAGGTGAACTGTACACTTACAAATGATTAAGATGGTAAATTTCATGTTATGTGTTTTTTATCACAATAAAAAAATAAACAATATAGATTTTCAAAGGAGGAACCACTTGCCAGATTCCCTATTGCTATATCCTGTCTGCCTCCCTACCTAACTGCTCGGTACCCACTGCCTCGGCAGGGGCCCCTTAAATGACCAGCAGCCCCTGAAGGATGTCTTCTGTGCATTTCCTATGAGAGCATGTGGGCAATGTCAATAATTAATAGCTGATAAACCACTTCAGAATCCCTGTTTCCATAGGTAGCAATAACTGCTCCTCCTAGAAGGCCTAAAATAGAAGAGGCAATTCTTTGCTCATCCATCTCTAAGTCATTGTTATCATGGTTTAGTCACTAAGTCATGTCTTTGCGACCCCGTGGACTATAGCCCACCAGGCTCCTCTGTCCATGGGATTTCCCAGCAAGAATACTGGAGGAGGTTGTTATTTCCTTCTCCAGAGGATCTTCCCAACCCAGGGACTGAACCTGTTTCTCCTACATCGCAGACAGATTTTTTACCACTGAGCCATTTACCAAAACAGCCTTATGAAATCAGGCACAGTTTTGAAAACCCCTGATAATGCCTCACCTTAACAAAGGTGTCATAATTCTGAGCTATTTACTTTAGTTTGGACTGGAGATCAAATTTTTGGTCTTATGTAAGGTAAATGAACTTTCAGGAAATTCAGTTTCCTGAACATTTGCAGTTCAAACTTTTCTATTCTTCCACTAATAGATCTCAACAGATAGGAAACTTTCTAAAGATGTCAGCAGAATTTGATTGAAAATATTTTCATTAAAACTCAGACTTTAATTATTAGCAAAAGTGAAATAAAAACACCTCACTGGTCAAACACAATTTTTTTAAAAGCCTGCTGTGGAAATTCTTTTTCTCGTCTCCTAGCACATTCTATTTTGTACTGCAAAGAACTCCTTTCTTTAAGAAAATAGCAATTCTCCTTTATTCAAGAGTGAATTGTTAAATCCCCATGTTTCACACTCTCCTTTCTTTCTAACTTTCTTTGACGAATATCTTTTTGAACATTCTTTTGGGGATATTAAAAGAATGGTAATGAGGAAAGGTGAAAATTAAAGAAAATAGAGGAAATGATCTATAAATTCATCATAAATTTATCCTAATGAAATAACAGCCCCCAAAAGGAGTTCCTGGCATATGATGGGATTATTCTAATGTCAAGAAATGGGAGTGTTTTGTCCATGATTGAATGAACTAAGAATAATTATCGTAAATGCTAAGTGTGCTCTGGCAAACCAAGAGAGCCCAGGTCGGACTGCTTGCTTAGAAGGGATTTCTAATACATTTTTAAGTTGTGCCAAGTAGTTCTTGTGAACAGTTTTAAGGATTTTGTAGACCAGCTTATACTGTTTTTTTTTTCTTTTACTGACACTGGTGTCCAAAAAGTACATCAAAGAAAGAAATATAAAAATTGCTTAAGCCATAAGCAAGGAGCAAATCCTTTAATTAAGTCCTTTAATTAGACTTTAGCCTGAGGTATTTGAACTATGCTGTTTTTCTCAGGAAATAAAAGAAGTGTGACCTTGCTATTTTTCATATTTCCTCTAAGCAGATAACTAGTTATGTCTTATTTCTAGTTACTAAAAGCCTATCAAACTTTCGTTACTTTAGGGGTATTGTCAAGCAATTATCAATATAGTTTCAAACTTTAGATTCTGTAAATTATAAGCACACCTCTAATGAATCATGTTTCAATCATGGAAACTGATACCATGTATAAAATAAGATACTAGAGTAGAAACGATGTCTAAATGAAAAATTTCATAGGAATAGTATCCAGATCCAAAATATTTAAATGTTGCTACTTTAAAAGAAGAAAAAATGCATTTTCAAAAATCGCTGGTAAAGTATGGGTCACAGGGAACATGCATTTGTCAAAAGTCTTCCAATAGTGAAAACTGTGCACTTGTGGTTGTTTGTCATGTCTGACTCTTTGCGACCCCATGGACTGTAGTCCTCCAGGCTCCTCTATCCGTGGGTTTTCTTGACAAGAATACTGGAGTGGGTTGCCATTTCCTCCCCCAGGGATCAAATCCATGTCTCCCACATTGGCAGGTGGATTCCTTTACCACTGAGCCACCAGGGAAGCCTGTCCATTTAGCTATATGTAAATTATAGTTTCACTTTGAAAGCCTTAAAAAGGCATCCTCAGCCATAAGGCCCAAATAGCTACATCACTTAATATATGAGAAAAATTCAAAAATAGAAAGGCTCAGGCTGTTTGCTGTTGATTTGTACAGTCATTTTAAATCTTCTGTTTGCTCTTACTTCAACCTCTATTTGATCATCAGATCTGTTCCTAGGGGAGATGTGTGGAGAGCAACTAAACCAACTCTTTCTGTGTTTTTCATACACTGTGTTCCCCAGCATTGATGGTTTAGAGAATGGCAGGTAGATTTCGAAAGGTACATTCATAGCAAAGGGATCACACGAAAGCATTAGCTTTTTCTCGTGATTGTAAGGGATTTCTTTTTTCTTCTCTTACCAGGGGAAAAGGTTTGCTTTGAGTGAGCTCCCTGTTTCTCAAACATCTTTGAGAAATGAATTCTGGAATGCATTCAACCATGTCTTCCAGACTTTCTAGTTAAACCATTTGAAAGGGATTGTGGGACATTGTTCTTCACCACCCTCTCTCTCTGGTGACTTTAGCTAATCTAGGATTTTGAAGTACTTCCTACGACACTTCAAAAAGTGTCTTCATAAAAGCAACTTTGTAAAACAGTCCATATTTACGAAGTCAAAAAAAGAAATTCCCTTCATAAATGCTAACAACGGAATTAGTTCAAACCCAAAAGTTTTCAAGAAAGAATTATTAAAACTTAATCCAACTTTTTTCTCCTATTTACAACTGAAAAGTGTTTACACAACACTTTAACTACTGGTGAATTTATAAATAACATTTATCAATAAAGGCTTTTAAGTCATTAGGTGAAAAAAACCCTTGTATCTGTAGTAGTAATGCCCAAGGTATGAGTAGCAGAGAAAGTACAAAGAAGAAAAATAAGGTCTGGCATAAGATCTCTCCTCACTTTTCTGATTTTCAGGTCACTGAGCACACCCACAAACACACACATACTCGCACACTTATAGGATCAGTTAGCTTACCTGTCAAACTGATGGATTAAAGTGAGACAGCTTTAAAAATCATCTAGTCCTTTCCCTCTATTTTACAAAAGAGGAAAATGAGACTCAAATTCTTGTGACTTGATTAGAGTCATTCAAGAGGAGCAAGTCAGAAAACTTTCACATCATTACCTTTACCATTATCACTCAATTGAAGGTTAAACTTCAATTCAATATTCTAATGTCTAAAATACTGCTTTCCCAAATTAATAAAACAAAAAATATGTGTAGAATCTATGGAGTTAGTTGAAAGTGCGGTCTGTATAACCAGATAGACTCAGATTTGAATCCTACATTGAAATCATAATCCTAACAACTAACCAACCACATGATCTTACACTGATTTCTATAGCTCAATTTCCCTACCTATAAAATCATGAAAAACAATTCCTAACCCAAAGATTACCATGAGGGAGTATAAGATCCTGTGGATGAGGTGCTTAGTACGTCCTATAGTTCAGTTTCAGTTCAGTCGTTCAGTCGTGTCCGACTCGTTGCGACCCCATGAACCGCAGCACACCAGGCCTCCCTGTCCATCACCAACTCCCAGAGTTCACTCAGACTCATGTCCATTGAGTCAGTGATGCCATCCAGCCATCTCATCCTCTGTCGTCCCCTTCTCCTCCTGCCCCCAATCCCTCCCTGCATCAGAGTCTTTTCCAATGAGTCAACTCTTCGCATGAGGTGGCCAAAGTATTGGAGTTTCAGCTTCAGCATCAGTCCTTCCAGTGAACATCCAGGACTGATCTCCTTTAGGATGGACTGGTTGGATTGCAGTCCAAGTGACTCTCAAGAGTCTTCTCCAACACCACAGTTCAAAAGCATCAGTTCTTCGGTGCTCAGCTTTCTTCACAGTCCAACTCTCACATCCATACATGACCACTGGAAAAACCATAGCCTTGACTAGATGGACCTTTGTTGGCAAAGTAATGTCTCTGCTTTTGAATATGCTATCTAGGTTGGTCATAACTTTCCTTCCAAGGAGTAAGCGTCTTTTAATTTCATGACTGCAATCACCATCTGCAGTGATTTTGGGGCCCCCAAAAATAAAGTCTGACACTGTTTCCACTGTTTCCCCATCTATTTCCCATGAAGTGATGGGACCGGATGCCATCATCTTCGTTTTCTGAATGTTGAGCTTTAAGCCAGCTTTTCCACTCCCCTGTGTCACCCTCATCAGGAGGCTCATAGCTCCTTTTCCTGTAGTGTATGTGTATCAGTCACTCGGTCATTTCCGACTCTTTGTGACCCCATGGGGTGTAGCCCACCAGGCTCCTCTGTCCGTGGGTTACCATTTCCTTTTCAAGGGTGTCTTCCCAACCCAGGGATCAACCCCAGGTCTCCTGCACTGCAGACATACTATTTACCATCTGAGCCACCAGGGAATCCCAGGTTACCTGGTCCTGAAGTAGGTATCCAGTATTGTATTTTAAGTTTCAGGTGAGGAATGTGTATATTTACCTTAATTTTTGGCTTTGACCCTGAGACATGACTACAATTGTTAAAATATAATTCAATTACATAACTTAAAATGTAATTATCACATCTATAAAAATTATTTCTGGAGCTCAGCTTGCAGCAGGTTTATTGTGGTGGTTCAGAAAGAACCTATCATTCTGTCCCTGAAAAAGAAGCGAATACACATGAAATCAACCTTGAGCCATGAAAGCCTCAATGTGATCAAGTGCTCAGTTGTATTTAACAGTCTTACAGTGCTAAGAGAAAAAAAGGAGAGTGAGATCTTAGTGAGGCTTAGAATAGACGTCCAGGACTCGGCGGCACAAACACGACTGGAGATGGCAGTGAAAGTGGGGGACTTTGGAGGGAAAAGAAAGTAACCCCTGCTGTAGGGCTCTATGTGCCTGCCATAGGGGAGAAGGACAGGTCCCAAACTGAGCACAATATACTCCAAATGCATCCATTTGATTTCTCATTCACATAACACTCTGTATTGTCACTTGACTCAGTTTTGAAGCAACTGAATGTTTACTTTGTTTTTTACCAAGACACGAAGGATGAGTACTGGGCTCAAAATAGCCAGATCTGGAATTAGTACTCACAATTCTAGACCATATTTCTCATTCCTTTAGCATTACTTCTTAATCATGTTCTTTAAACCATATTTCACACTTAAAGTTCACCTTTTAAAATAGAAATTGATTTCTTACTTAGATTTTCCCAGAAAACTTTGTATCGAAGCCCCAAAGCCCAAGATTCTGGTCGCTGCAAAGAGTGGCTCCTCCTGGTTCTGAAATTTCACAGATCCAACAGGGACTTAGCTGACTGGGGGACAGCGGAGTAACATCCAGTATACACTGTACAGCCTGAATTTCTGACTTCTGTTCTATACAATCTAGCTAAAACTGGCCAAAATTCTCAGCCAATATTATTTCTTTCTCCCTCTTAAAAACTGAGTTCAAGAATGGATAGGAAGAATTCACTTTATGGCTCTGCTGATAAATATCCTAAATCTGAATGTTAACTTTCTGATTATTTCCTTGCCCCTGATAGGTATCAGGTTCTGACAGGAATAAAATCTGGAGGTAGGCTGACAATAGCACTTTAAGACATAGCAGGAAGAGAAAAGAGCCATTGCTAGAGAAAATGAGGGAGGAATTTTAATTCTCTCTCAGGGCAGTGATGAGGCTTAAGGAGAAAGGATCAAGCTCTTCCATGCTGGTGGGCGCCAGTGCAGACTTGACACTTAACAGGAAAGCATTTGGACTCAGTGGGAGAAGAGGAGGGAATGATCTGAGAAAACAGCATTGAAACATATACATTACCATATGTAAAACAGTCAGTGGGAGTTTGATGTTGGAGAAGGAAATGGCAGCCCACTCCAATATTCTTGCCTGAAGAAATCCGTGGACAGAGGCTGTCCATGGGGTTGCACAGAGTCGGACACGACTGAAGTGACTTAGCAGCAGCAGCAGCAGCAGCAGGGAGTTTGATGTATGACGCAGGGCACCCAAAGCCAGGATAGGGTGAGAAGGGAGGTGAGGGTGGGGGTTCAGGCTGGGGGTGACACATATATGCTTATGGCTGATTCATATTGATATATGGCAAAAATCATCACAATGCTGTAAAGTAATTGTCCTCCAATTAAGATAAATAAAGAAGTCCACAAGCAATAAATGCTAGAGAAGGTGTGGAGAAAAGGAAACCCTCTTACACTGTTGGTGGGAATGCAAACTAGTACAGCCACTATGGAGAACAGTGTGGAGATTCCTTAAAAAACTGGAAATAGAACTGCCATACGACCCAGCAATCCCACTGCTGAGCATACACACCAAGGAAACCAGAATTGAAACAGACACATGTACCCCAATGTTCATCACAGCACTGTTTATAATAGCCAGGACATGGAAGCAACCTAGATGTCCATCAGCAGATGAATGGATAAGAAAGCTGTGGTACATATACACAATGGAGTATTACTCAGCCATTAAAAAGAATACATTTGAATCAGTTCTAATGAGGTGGATGAAACTGGAGCCTATTATACAGAGTGAAGTAAGCCTGAAAGAAAAACACCAATCAGTATACTAACACATATATATGGAATTTAGAAAGACGGTAATGATAACCCTGGATGCGAGAGAACAAAAGAGACACAGATGTATAGAACAGTCTTTTGGACTCTGTGGGAGAGGGAGAGGGTGGGATGATTTGGGAGAATGGCATTGAAACATGCATAATATCCTATAAAAAACGAATCGCTAGTCCAGGTTCAATGCAGGATACAGGATGGTTGGGGCTGGTGCCCTGGGATGACCCAGAGGGATGGTACAGGGACGGTGGTGGAAGGGGGGTTCAGGATGGAGAACACATGTACACCCATGGTGGATTCATGTTGATGTATGGCAAAACCAATACAATATTGTAAAGTAATTAGCCTCCAAAAAAAAAAAAAGAAAGAAAGAAAAAGAACCCAACAACAACAACAAAATAAATAAATAGTTTTTGTTTAAGCCAAGAGCACCCTCCACCCCCAACTAATCGAAGTTTAGGTGTCACCGTGGGATGTTTAACTTTTTGGGGCAGGGGAGTCTTAGCAGACGTTGCGCGTGCCTATGCTCAGTCACTTCAGACTCTGGGCCACCCTATGGACTGTAGCCCGACAGGCTCCTCTGTCCATGGGCCTTCTCCAGGCAAGAAGACTGGGGTGAGTTACCACATCCTCCTCCAGGGAATCTTCCCGACCCAGGGATGCAGCCCTAGTGTCTTGTCTCCTGCATTGGCAGGTGGGTTCCTTACCACTAGCACCACCTAGGAAGCGGGCATTAAACACATTTAATTCAGAGCCAGGTTCTAGTCTCGAGCCTCGAGGGCCAGGAGTTGTGTAAAAACTTGGCCTTGGCCGAGGCTCGTCATCTGAAGCGCTTTGAGCCATGATACATCCACAGCCTTTCAGGACGCATCTCTGTCCGAGGACTGCCCAGTATGGCAGCGGCCAGGTCCGACTGATGCTGTCCAGGCGTCGCCCCAGGGGAAAGGTTGCTGCGCGGTCGCTAGGGACGGGAGGAGTCTGGTGGTGATTGATGGGGAAGGGACGAATGAATAAAAGTACTTGTCTTGGGACAGCAAGAATCCCGAGCAAACTGCAGAGGCTGCATGGTCAGGCATTCCCTCGGCGTTTCGTCAGAGCCAGACCCTCCCGCTGCTGAAGGGAGGCGCGCTTTGCTCCCGGGCCGCCGGGAACCCAGCCGCGCGCCGGGGGAAGGAGGTCCCTGCCCGGCGCGTCCGGACCAAGAGGTAACCGTTCTGCTTGGTGTTTAAATCAAATCTGTGATTGAACCTTATCCTGGGGCTTCAGTTTGGATCACTTCTTTGTGTGTGTGTGTGTGTGTGTGTGTGTGTGTGTGTGTTTAAAACCTGTAGCTACAACAGATTAAAATGGGATTGGAGTGAAGGAGGGCTTGAGCGTTTGAAGTCACTCGGAGGGGATAGAAACTTCCGAGTTAATGCAGATAGAGACTCTTCCAATCAGACCAAGTGGAGATGTCCGGGAGATTTTCCGAATCAGCCGGCGCAGTCCTGGGGTGTGTATGGGGGGTGGGAGCGGTGCCGAAGGAGCCCGACCACAGGCAGCCGGGAAGGGAGGGGTCTGGGAGTCCAGACACGCGGCATCCGGGGTTGCTGTGGAGTCAAATGCAGAGACTGGCGATGCCCTTGATCTCTAGGTGCCTTGATTTCCCCTGTACCCGCGCGCCGTTGGCCGGAACGAATACTCCTCCCTCTGCGCACACCAGGAGCTCAAAGCTTTGCATTGGACACCCATCCTTTCCTCCCCGTCACACCCCTTCCAGGATACCCCGCCCCACTGCGAGTCATTTACCCCTCAGGGGACGCAGGGGAGGAAAAACCAGCGAAAGCTGGCTCTGGAGGGATCGTCTAGGGCGCAGGCGAGTCCCACGCGCCAGAGTTCCCCACTGCAGCGCCAGCTCGACTTATTAATACTTTCGCGCGCTGAGAGTGCGGGCGCTGCTGCGCTCCGGGACAGCTGCTTGCAGGGGCGTGGCTGGGGACGCTGACCCGGGTGTCCTGTCTTCCTTCCCTTGCTGGTCTCTAGACTCGGAAAGCTGAGGAGCGGCCACCCGACTCCCTCTGGAGCAGGCAGCAGCATGCAGCCGCTGCCCAGCTTGTGCGGACGCGCCCTGGTGGCGCTGATCCTTGCCTGCGGCGTGGCAGGGATCCAAGCAGAAGAGAGGGAATTCCCGCCAGCCGGGGCCACTCAGCCACTTCTGGGGACCGCAGAGATGATGGAGACCCCGACTGAGACCTCCTGGCCAGGGAGGTCCAACGCCAGCGAGCCGCGATCTTCCGCAACACCGCAGATTCCTAGAGGCGGAAGGATGGTGGGAATCCCACCGCGCACCCCACCCCCGTGCGATGGACCCATAGAGATCAAGGAGACTTTCAAGTACATCAACACGGTGGTGTCCTGCCTAGTGTTCGTGCTGGGAATCATCGGAAACTCCACGCTGCTGAGAATCATTTACAAGAACAAGTGCATGCGAAACGGTCCAAATATCTTGATAGCCAGCCTGGCTCTCGGAGACCTGCTGCACATTATCATTGATATCCCCATCAATACCTACAAGGTAAGGGATGCCTGCTAGGATCGCGATGGGAGGGCGCACCCTCAGGACCGGGAAGATGGGAAAGTCTTTGCAGGGAGGTTCCTCAAGAAGAGCCATCCCCGCTCCCCGGCTCCCCCACATCCACCCTCTGGCCCTACATCCCCGCTCTCCCCCCACCCCCCGCACTTCCAATAATCATTGGAACCAAACACCCTTCTGGTTTCAGTAGCCCCCTGCTAAGCCTAGAAAAAGCATAGTCCCCAGACCAGCAGCCTAAATATAACTTGGGAACTTGTTAGAAATGTATTTTAACAAACCCCCCAGGTAAAGTTTGAAAGGTACTGGTCTTGAAGGACCTTGTCCCTAAATTCAGCTCACAAAGGTATATTCGCTCTGCTCACAGATTGATGGACCATGGACTGGCAGATTGTTATCACCTGAAAGCTTGTTAGAGCTCCATGTCCACCCCAGATTTATTAAATCAGAACCTGCATCTTACAATACCTGTGTGATTCATATGCATACTAACCTTGGGAAATGAATAGATTTTTAGAAAACGAATGACCTAAGGGAAAAAGTCCCAGATAGGTGAATGGGAAAACACAGTTCATCTGCTGTGAATGACTGTATCCTATCTGGTTTTTCTTTACTGAATGCCTATGATGGGCCAAGCACTGGGATAAATGTGTTACTTTTCCTTCCTCCTTCTAACAACCTATGAGTAGATATGACTCCATTTTATCAATGATAGGATGCTCAAGGTCTCACAAGGAGTAAGTGATGGAGCTGAGGAAAATCAGGCCCAATCTGTCAGGTTCCAAAGTGTGAACTGCACCGCATCAATTACTTTGTGGACAAGACCAAGAACACTCAACTGCAGTCTGTCACAGTTTCAGTAGCTAACATCATTGTGTGATTACCACTGGCATCAGAGGAAATGGGCATAAAGAGCTAGGGCAGGACACAAACCTCCACATGATTTGACTCTCGCTTGCTTTGAAACTCTGAACATATCCTAACATCTCTGGACCTCAGTGTCCTTAACTCTACAGTAAGCTGCTGAGTGAAGTCGCTCAGTCGTGTCCACTCTTTGTGACCCCATGGACTGTAGCCTACAAGGCTCCTCTGTCCATGGAATTTTCCAGGCAAGAGTACTGGAGTGGGTTGCCATTTCCTTCTCCAGGGGATCTTCCCGACCCAGAGATCAAACCCAAGTCTCCCGCATTGCAGACAGACACTTTACCATCTGAGCCACCAGGGAACCCACCAACTGGAATTTTGTGGCATTGAGAAAACAGCCTAAGGGAAAGAGATGGAATATTTTAAAGGACTATGCAAATATGTAAAACTCTGCATCCCCATCGTAATCAGCAATAGAAAGTCACCCATAAACACAGAACCAAAAGTGTGAGGGACTCAGAATGTACTTTGGGGATTTGCCTAAAGCTAGCTTTGGGCTCAGTACAAGGGGTGGGGCGCGGAGGGGGAAGGCATGTAGGATTAGGAAAAGGTTGTGGGGAATTCTTGGAGCTTTGTGACAGGAGAAGTTACCAGATAGGATGCTTTTAAGATGCCTTTTATGAATCTCTGGAAATCCTAATCCAAAAAATCATACATTAAGGAATTCTAGAGATTTTTAAGATTTAGAAATAATATTTAGATTAGGAGCCAGGTCCTACAAAGAAACACTCCCAGAAATGAGGGATAAATAGATGAAACCCTAACTTCCTGCATGACTACCAGTTCTGATAAACTCTGAGGATTTCCTGGGAGAAGCACGGGCTGAAATGCATCCCTTATATGCAGTCCCATCTCCATTAGAACCTAACTAACCCATTTTAGGAGTCCTACAGACCAAGTCTTACTGTTCTAATGTGGCAGAGGCATTCCTCAAACCTGACTTAAGAAACTTCAGAGTACAGTGTGTTGTGAAAAATTTTAAAGTAAGTGATTTCTTGCTGTTGTTTATTCACTAAGGTGTGTCCAACTCCTTGCGACCCATGGACTGCAGTGCACCAGGCTCCCCTGTCCTTTACCATCTCCTGGAGTTTGTTCAAACTCCTGTCCATTGAGTCAGTGATGCTCCTCAACTATCTCATCCTGTTACCCCCTTCACCTCTTGCCCTCAATCTTTCCCAGCATCATAAGATCCTTCTGAAAAGGGAGCTTACATCTAGTTTTGCTAGTTCTATGAAAGATCTGTTAAGGAAGGTGCCAGGAAACCTCATGTGGTGAGTGAGCCCACTTAGATATCCTCCTAACTCCTAAGTCAGCAGGCAGGTGAAATCCTGTAGGGAAGATAGGTTTGAGGGCATCAGATGTAAATCAGCTCTTCAGGACCATCTTACTTTCTCTGCCTGACCAAATGATTACATTCAATAAGCCAGAGGCAAGCCTGTTCCCAAAGGGGCACACAGGTTTTCCTTCCCTTTCAAATTCTTTTATGATTTCCCTAGGAAGTTACATTCTTTTCCCTGAAACCATTAAGTCTGTTCAACCTGTGTTTCTGTTTCTGAAATAAACAAACTAATGAGTCATTACAAATCTGGCCCTGTAGTCATCCTTATTGGCTATGAACAAATCCATCACTTAGAATTAGGTCCTGTTGCTAGGTTTGCCATCACTGAATCCTACATAGTGGCCTTTGGTTTGTGTTTGTAATATGCATAAATGTGTCACTTGAGACATACTATAATAATAATGATTACCATTTATTATGCACTGTGTACTTGGTTTTGTTCATTTTGATCACTACAAGAAAGCCTATGGAGGGAGTATTGTTATCACCCCTGTTTGATGGGGAAATTGCATTTTCAAGAGATGAAGAAGTAACTTGCTTGATGATGTCACACCACTAGAAAGTGATGAAACTAGGGCTTGAACCCAGGCCTTCTGGCCCTAGAACCCATGGTCCTCCCATCCTGCACAGATTGAGCTGCTCACAGCATGATCTCTTCCAACCTGGAATATTGTTAGGACCTCACTGGAGTATAATGGTGCAATTACATCATGATATACTACCACACAGTAGTCTACTTGGGAAGCATTTTCAGTTTTAATTTCATAATCTAGAGATTCCTATCTGCTGAAATTTCCCTCAGATGATCTATAATGTATAACATTGATATCACTATTTGTTATTCTAAAGTCTTTATTTACAAAAACATTGAATCCAGGACTAGTTAAAAGCCATTTATTTCTTTAAATAATTGTGTCACTATATAAGGAAGTTTTAAAAAATGCATTTAGTATTTCACAGTATTCAAGTATTATACTTTACACAAAGGAACTTAAGTGAATTATGAGTGTCATTTAAATTTAGCCTAAAGTGGGGTATTCTAGTGATTTCTAATTTTGTTTTTCTGGGGTGTTACTAGTCTCTTGAAAATCCAGTTTTAATTATCTATGTTATATGCTGTATAAATTAATATACAAATAGATGATTTATGTATGAAAGAAAAAGTGTTAGTCACTCAGTCTTGCCCAACTCTTTGTGACCCCATGCCCACCAGGATGGAATTCTCCAGACAAGAATACTGGAGTGGGTAGCCCTTGTCTTCTCCAGGGGATCTTTCCAACCCAGGGATCCAACCTGTGTCTCTCTCATTGCAGGTGGATTCTATACCATCTGCGCGTTGTAATGAATACATAATATAATATACATTCACAATTTCTGAGGGTTCATAGAATACTGCAACTCATCTATTGGTTTACCCAGGGTATGGAAACTTCAACATGAATCTGTAACTTTAAACTGGAGTTCAGTGCTTCCCTAGTAGCTTGGATGGTAAAGCGTCTGCCTACAATGCAGGAGACCCGGGTTCAATCCCTGGGTCGGGAAGATCCCCTGGAGAAGGAAATGGCAAACCCACTCCAGTATTCATGCCTGGAAAATCCCATGAACCGAGGAACCTGGTGGGCTACAGTCCATGGGGTTGCAAAGAGTCGGACATGACTGAGCGACTTCTCTTCAGTAATTCTAGAGTTCAATAAAGTTGACAAACCGCAAAATGTCACAGATTTGGCTGAGAGCCGTGCTCCTTGATGCAGCTGTAGAAACGGGATGGGACTTCTCAGGGAGGGGCTGCTGTGAGCGCTGACAAACCTGAGAGCATGTGTCTCTTCTGCCTCAACTGTTTCAAAGAACCGTTCTCTGGAAACTTCTAGACAGAGTCAGTCCTCTCACCAGGGCTCCTGAGTCAGGGAGGAAAACCTGATTGACAGATGTTGTGGGAGACTCAGCAAACTGAAGCTCGAAAGGGGCTTCAGATAGGCATGTAAGCATGCTGGAAATAAAAGCTTAAGTCTCCTTCTCAGCAACACACACTGGGGCTGTCATTGTATTACATAAGAGCATCTAGATGAGAATGAAATGCAAGCATCCAAAGAGGTCCTTTAAAAATATATGTGTATGTGTATATGGGCTTCCCCAGTGGCTCAGCGATAAAGAATCCTCCTGCCAATGCAGGAGACACAGCAGACGTGGGTTCGATCCCTGAGTCAGTTGGAAGAAGGCATGGCAACCCACTCCAGTATTCTTGCTGGGAAAATCCCATGGACAGGGGAGCCTGCCAGGTTCCCATCCCTGGGGCCGCAAAGAGTAGGACAGGGCTGAAGCGACTGAGCACGTACATGCACATATGTCTTTATACATATTCATATGTAAATACACTAAATGTTACAAGAATGTATAGATAAGTAGATAGGTGACTATCATTGGTCACAGTTCCTGGTACAAAGTAACCAAGTAATAAATGTTACTAGAATGTGTGAGAGAGTGTGTGTGAATAAGAATGGAAATTGTTTTGTTTTTCAGCTTTTGCCATTATAAACTTGACTACAAGTAACCTTTTTGTATGGCTTTGTACACATGTGTGACTATAGTTGAAGGATAAATTTTTAGAATTAGAATTATTGAATCAAAGGATATGTGCCTTTGTAATTTTGATAGACATTGCTATACTGTCCCCCAAAGTTATTGTTTACTCTTAGTTTGAATCACGAGTTTATGTAAGATGTTTCAAAGCTATACAAAGATGTTACTTGTAGTCATGCTTATAATGGCAAAAGCTAAAACAAACACACAAAAAACAGTTTCCATTCTTATTCACACATACACTCATACACATTCTAATAACATTTTTACTTGGTTACATTGTACCAGGTACTGTAACCAGTAATATTCACCTCTCTACTTATCTATACATTTTTATAACATTTAATATATTCACACATTAATATATATATACATATATACTTACATATTTTTAAACATCCTCTCTGGATGCTTGCATTTCATTTTTCATCTGGATGTTCTTATGCAACGCAGTGACAACCCCAGTGTGTGTTGCTGAGAAGGAGAAATAAGCTTTTATTTCCAGCATTTCACATGATTATCTGAAACCCTTTTAGAGCTTCAATTTGCTGAGTCTCCCACAACATCTGTCTATCAGGATTTCCTCCCTGACTCAGGAGCCCTGGTGAGAGCCCTGGTCAGAAGCCCTCTTTATACGGGCTTCCCTGGTGGCTCAGACATTGAAAGAATCTGCTTGCAATGCAGGAGACCCCAGTTCAATCCCTGAGTTGGGAAGATCCCCTGGAGAAGGGAAAGGCTACCCACTCCAGTATTCTGGCCTGGAGAATTCCATGAACTGTATAGTCCTTGGGGTCACAAAGAGTCGGACGTGACTGAGAGACTTTCACTTTCATATATATATATATATATATATATATATATATATATGAAAAGTTAAAAGTGAAAGTGCTAGTTGCTTAGAGAAGTACAATTCTTTGCGACCCCATGGACTGCAGCCCGCCAGTCTCCTCTGTTCATGGGATTTTCCAGGCAAGAATACTGGAGTGGGTAGCCATTCCCTTCTCCAGGGGATCTTCCCAACCCAAGGATTGAACCCAGGTCTCCCACATTGCAGGCAGATTCTTTACCAGCTGAGCCACAAGGGAAGCCCTTATATGTATATATATATATATATATATATATATATTCACACATATACATACATATATACACACATTTATATGTATCAATGTCTATCTCTAAAATATAACATGAATCACTATGTCAGTATTTATATGGGCTATGTATGTCTTAAGAGTCCCTTGTTCTGCAAGGAGATCCAACCAGTCCATTCTGAAGGAGATCAGCCCTGGGATTTCTTTGGAGGGAATGATGCTGAAGCTGAAACTCCAGTACTTTGGCTACCTCATGCGAAGAGTTGACTCATTGGAAAAGACTCTGATGCTGGGAGGAATTGGGGGCAGGAGGAGAAGGGGCCGACAGAGGATGAGATGGCTGGATGGCCTCACAGACTCGATGGACGTGAGTCTGAGTGAACTCCAGGAGATGGTGATGGACAGGGAGGCCTGGCGTGCTACGATTCATGGGGTTGCAAAGCGTGGGACACGACTGAGCGACTGAACTGAACTGAACTGATGTACTGACCCACAAACTAGTGTTTAAGTATCTGATGGGAGGGTGAATCTCTCCTTATTCACAAACTACTTATTGTGTCCTTCTTGTAAGACTAAAATGAATGAAATAATCTAGATGTTTGTTGCCTATAGAATCCTGGAGTAGCACCAATGTCAAAGTTGCATAGGAAGAGCTGAGTGTACCTATAGATCCTCTGAAGTTTTATGTGTTGCTAGTGATTAATTGATTAGTTGGTTTGCTTCGTTTGGATTAGCAGTGATATTTTTAAAAGCCTTGAATTGAAAATTTCTTCAACTTCTCTTAACATCTCAAGAAGTTAAAAATGCTTGAGCAAATATCAAACTTTTAAATTATAACAAATTCACTCTCTTTGTGCTGTATTTACATGGATAATTGAGTCGATATATATAGTTAACATAAATATAGTAAATAATAGAAATATAGTTTCCTCTATGTGTAAGCAAATTGCATTTAGTATTGTCCCAGGTGGCCCTACTGGTAAAGATCCTAAAGGTATGAGACGCAGTTTCAATCCCAGGTCGGGAAGACCCCTGGAGAAGAAAATGGCAAACTGCTCCAGTATTCTTACCTGGAAAATTCCATGGACTTTTTTTTCCTAGTGGGCTACAGTCCATGGGGTTGCAAAGAGTCAGGCACAACAGAGCTCACACACACACACAAATTGCGTTTGAAAACAAATCTTATAAACTGATGACAGATATCTACATGGACATTATTTTGATAAGGATCCAAGTATAATCTGACGTCTAGTGGCTGTGGAAAGCTTTCTAAAAATTAAGCTGGTGACCTATTTGGAGTGCCTCTAGATGGTTTTATTGTTAAGACTTTGGAGGCCACTGTTGGAGGCAAAGAAGCTGCCTTCATAGGTCTGAGAGGCAAAAACTACTGATCTTTAACATGTAACTACTGCAGGTGGAATGCATATAACATTAAAATGCTGGTATGTCAAAATGGGAATTGCTTCACTGAACCCTCAAATGAGTTTTGAGTGAAATGACCTTGTGGTGACTTTGTCAGTCAGGCTTTCCTGCTTGGGACACAACCAAAGCTATATTTCAATCAAAAACACCTTTCTCACTTTTCAATCTTAGACTACTTCTAGCACTTAACAAGTCTGTGTATGATTAACTAGTTTCATAGTTAGAAGTAGAAGTGAACAGAGCACCATCAAGTTTAACTTTCGAAGTTATACTTCTCTGATTAATAAATGGAAGTTTATGTGTATAGCGCAACACAAGAAATAAAGGTATCATGGAGGTTGTTGTCATTGTTTAGTTACTGAGTCATGTCTGACTCTTTTGCAACCCCCAGGACTGTAGGCTGCCAGGCTTCTCATTCCAGAAGATTTCCCAAGCAAGAATACTGGAGTGGGGTGCCATTTCCTTCTCCAGGGGATCTTCCCAACTCAGGGATTGAACCAGTGTGTCTTGCATTGGCAGGTGGATTCTTTATTGCTGATGCATCGGAGAAGCCCCCACATTGAGTAGGCAAGTCTAATTTTGCCCAAGATAACAATACTGTTCATATGTCCAGTTAAGTAACTGTGATATTTTAGTGACATTTTAGTAATATCTGGAGATATGTTAGGGTTCACCAGTGGCTTAGTGGTAAAGAATCTGCCTGCTAATGCAGGAGATACAAATTTGATCCCTGGATCAGGAAGATCTTCTGGAGGTAGAAATGGCAACCCATGCCAGTATTCTTGCCTGGAAAATTCCATGTACAGAAGAACCTGGCAGGCTACAGTCCATGAGGTTGCAAAGAGTCAGATACAGCTGAGCACATAGAGATATGTTAGTAGAAGAAGCATTTTGTACCTAGAACAGAACCTAGATAATTCTGAGATTCATTTATTTAAAGCAAAAAAAAAAAAAAAAAAATTAAGGATCACCAATTAATCATATTTGAAATAGTAACATTTTAAAAGTATTAATAAAGGGTAAGACTATTCGTTTTGAATAACCTTGAGTTGATTAATAAATATAACACTCCAATACCCTGTAACAGTCAACTGCAGACAAATGCTTGTTGACATATGTTCTACTCATATTTTTGTAACTGTCCAAATGAAAAAGAAGAGATTTTTGTTCTTTTTTCTATATATATATGAGGCTATTGGCCATTGCAGAATAAGAGGCCAATGTTACTGCTGCTAAGTCGCTTCAGTCGTGTCTGACTCTGTGTGACCCCATAGATGGCAGCCCATCAGGCTCCCCCGTCCCTGGGACTCTCCAGGCAAGAGCACTGGAGCAGGTTGCCATTTCCTTCTCCAATGCATGAAAGTGAAACGTGAATAGCAGATGTCAGATAACCCAAAAACTCAACACTTCCTAGTTCTGATTCGCTGCTTCACATTTTGCCCGTGGTTGCCTGTGATGAAATGATTGGCAAACCCTTGGCCATGGACAATGGAAGGTTTCCCAGGGTTAACTCTATGATTCTTCTTGTGTTTGCCTTTGATCTGTCACTCGGTCACTCCATAAATCTAAGGCTCTTAAAATGTCAAGGCAATGTCTCTTTCAACATGGTAAGGCTTATCCATTAAAGGTTTTACATTTTTTTCTTTGCTCATTTTAAATGAATAGTTCAAGACTGAAGGTATTTCCATAGTTGTACAAGAGGATGGTACAGCCAAGACCATGTTGTTTCGTAGCCAGGGAGCCAGGGTCTTCACTCTCTAAAGAAAACCAAATAAGGTTTTCACCGTGTAGCTAATATGCAATGGTTGATGATCTTTAGAGAAACATGCCTAATAATAAGTGTTTAAGTGCTTTCAAGGGTGTTGACAGATATAGCCTGAGCTAAAAAGCAATTCTAGATATAATTTATGATGTGAAGCATTTTCTTTGAGGACTTTGCAAAATTAAGAAGAGGTTGGTTATGTCTGGGAGACAGCTGAGCATGGTATATGGATGTACCTTAGCCGGCAAATTCTCTTATTTTAGACTTTTTTTTTTCTTTCCAATGCTTTTATTTTAGAGATTTACTATTTGTCTTTCCTAAAATATCCTCTGGTGAAAATGGTAAAGAAATAAGAAAATGGCCAAAATGCAGTGGTAGAAAGAAGAGAGAATGAGGATTGTTCTTGAGTCAGAAATTATTAGCAGGGACTTCCCTGGGGGTCCAGTGGTTAAGACTTTGTCTTCTAGTGCAAAGGGTATGCATTCGATCCCTGGTCAGGGAGCTAAGATTTCACATTCCTCACAGCCAAAAAAACAAAACATAAAACAGAAGCAATGTTGTAACAAATTCAATAAAGACTTTAAAAATGGTCCACATCAAAAAAAGAAAGAAATATATCAGCAAAGTTGACTGAGGCATTTTGTCCCCAAGATTCCTTTCCAGACATACTCGTGCCTTCTCACCCTTGTGTTTCTACTTCTCTCCTCCTTAGCTTCATTTTACTTTCCAGAAAGGGGTAACCCAATTCTTTGGGTGTTAGGTTCTATATGTCTCCTTCCCCCTCACACAGTGTTTTTAATTTATATTAAAGAGCTTTTGATTTCCATAGTAATCAAATGTTTTCTAAGCACAGATTATTCCATAAACCATTCTCTGGATAGAATTAGGTTCAAGTAAGACATGAAATGACTTAATAAGATTTGTTGAATTTATTAAGTTTGAGAGTCACTTTCTGAGCCATGAGATCATCAGGTTATAATTCTTTAGTTTCTTTAGGTGTCACAGTGATCTTAGCAGATTCAGCTCAGAGAAGTGAATTTGACCATAAAGCTAGATTTGTGAATAGCATTTCTTAATGCTCTTACTTGAATCTTTTCAACACATGTGACATGTCAATGAAAGCTTTTAAGCACAAATTGAGGATAAGTTTTCAGGTTCAGATCATAGAAGAGTAGCCATCCAGTTATTTATTGGCCTGTTACAGACGTGGAAATAAATTTCATTGTAACCTGAGAAGGGATATATATTTAAGGTGAAGTTAATTTACTCCTAAGACATATTTATATTTAAGGTGAAGTTAATTTACTCCTAAGACATATTTATTTTTTTTTCTTTTTATTCTGTTTCTTTGCTGCTCTCAGAGCTTTTGTTTCTGGAAACTTAACTCATTTTAAAGGAGTCATTCATCTATTTCAGCCAGTTCTAGGAATCTTTTCAGAGCAGTGAAAAGCCCTTTCTTTGCTGGAGTGCACACAACAGAGTCCTAGGACAGGGTCTCTGTCTTACACAACTCCAGGGGGTGCTGTTCATACCGTAGTCTATTTAAATAGCTGCTGCTGCAGCTGCTGCTAAGTCGCTTCAGCCGTGTCCAAATCTGTGTGACCCCATAGACGGCAACCCACCAGGCTCCCTCATCTCTGGGATTCTCTAGGCAAGAATACTGGAGTGGGTTGCCATTTCCTTCTCCAATGTATTTAAATGGCATCTCTGGCCTATTCTTTAAGTGATTAAGTTTATTTTAATGGATGTAAGATGGAACTTGTAATTGATATTTGTCCCCAGGGCACAAGTACGATGTAAGTCAAGAAAATATTTTCTGTGCACTTGACCAGCAGCTTAAACTCTCACTGTACTTTTTAAAATTAAATTTATTTATTTTTAATTGAAGGATAATTGCTTTACAATATTGTGTTGGCACCCACCAAACATCAACATGAATCGGCCATAGGTATACCTATGTACCCTCCCTCTTGAACCTTCCTCCCACCTCCCTCCCCACCCTACCCTTCTAGGTTGTCACAGAGCTCCAGTATGAATTAAAGAAAAAGAAGAAAGGGAGATCAATCAGACATGGGAAATCCTTGAATGAGGGTGTCTTATCTTATTAAAACGCCCATTCAAATGCAGAAAAACTCTTATCTGCCACAGGAAACAGAGATAAAAGCAGAAGAATACACCCTTCCCCAAACTTGTGAAACACAGCTGCTCCATTATTTCCTTCTTTTGACTCTGACTGTAAAAATATTTCTATAATATCAGTCATTTGAAAGAAATGTTCACAGTTCATCACCAGATGGAACGACAGCAGTCTAGCAAAGTAACCCTGGTTGTCACTTGTAATGTGTTGCTCACCCACCTTCCTGAAAGCATCTCTGTGCTTTCTGCATTCATCTCCGCCACGTTTACAAACAACACACCTCATAGAATCTCATCAGATAGTGAGAAATAGTGGGTTCTGTTTTATACCAGTCATTTCCCTGACACGTTTGAGGAGGAGAGAGAGAGGGGAGGGGAGGAATTTTGCTTTCCACTTTTTCCTGTCTGCTTGGCAAGTGGAACTCCCAGAGAAGAGCCAACGCCTCATTTCCGGAGGCCCTGGCTTTATGTGTCAAGAAGACTTGATCTATCTGGTAGGGAGGAGGACCTGGACTAGACAGTACAAAATCAATCAATCAGTAGTAAGCCCAGTCATTTCAATTCTCAGAAGAATTGTTTCAAATATGGGAACTGAAAAGCTCATGACAAGTCTTAATACAAGATGTCTGTCTTATGATCAAATTCATTCACTCATCCATGAACTCATTCATTCATCATTAAGAGCCAACTCACTGGAAAGGACCCTGATGCTGGGAAAGATTGAAGGCAGGAGGGGAAGGGGACGACAGAGGATGAGATGGTTCGGTGGCGTCACGGACTCAGTGGATGTCAGTTTGAGCAAACTCCGGGAGATGGTGAAGGACAGGGAAGCCTGGCATGCTGCAGTCCACGGGCTCGCAAAGAGTCAGACACGACTTAGTGACTGAACAGCAACGTTTAATCAGCAGTCACTGTGTGCCAGGCACTATGCTAGCCACTAAAACTGTTGTAGAATATTCTGAAACTAAGAACCAGTTAAAGCTCAGTGCATCCTGTTAATTTTTTTGAAAAATAGAAAGGAGAATGGTGGTTATGGTTAATGAGACAATTGAACATTTGTTAGTGCAAGATGGTTACCTTTGGCATTTCCTGACCCTATGGGTCTAGATTCCATTGGGTATTAAGAATGGTATCTACTAATAGGATTTTCTCCATTTAATTTGTCAAGAATGTAATTTTTAATTAAAAAAAGAATTGGAAAATATAAATTTCCCCAGTTGGAAAGATTTTGTAAGACTCATTTAGCAATACCTTTAAAGAAAAGACATTGATTTTCTATTCACACTGTTTATCCTTTTAGAAATTTTTTAAACTATGTAATGTAAAAATATGGATATACTATAATAGTATATAGTACATAGTAAAACTATGTACTGTAGAAATAATTTTACAATATGATATGAAATTTTGTAGTATTCTGTTGCCTTTTTTCTTTCTCAAACAGCTGTTTCAACATAAAGTTATGAAATCATGGGCATTTTTGAATAGAAACCTTATAGTCAGTATTACTATGACTGTTTTCAATCTAGTGTTTATTTGTTTGTTTATTTGTGTTTATTTATACAAAAGAAATGTGCTAGCAAAGCAGTGGAAGCTTTAGGGGAAAGAGGCAAGCCTGAGGAGAGGCTATCATTTGTCAAATGGACACTACATTGCTCCAAGGAACAACACTAACAAAAGCTCTTTCTCAAATGAGCCATCACCATTGCAAACCAGTGTCAGTAATGGGAATATTTTCTGACTGGCTCACATTTGATAAATGATAAGTAATACGTATTCAAACTTAATTTTAAGCAGGCCCCAAACATTTAAGTTACGTGGCAGGGATCTAGAAACAATATTGATCCCTGACATTTTTTTTTTTGCAATCAGAGAGATTTGATTATAGGCATGATTTGTCTTCAGTACTCAGATTTTGCCCTTAAGTTATCTAACTGAATGACAAAAACTGCAAATAAGAAATATGAATGTGTTATTGCTAGGTTTAAAGTTAGACTTGCTTCTTCTTGCAATAAAAGAGAATCTGTTTCCTCTACCAAAAGGAAAACTGAATCGTTGAACTTCAGATTATAGGCATTGGGAGTCATTATTTTTCTCAAGAAATAGTGAAATAATTTCCAATAATTATGAAAACCTGTAAGAACATTCTTTCACCAAATTTTAAAGTGGCGTCTTGGTTGAGATTGATTTTTTTTTTTTTTTTAAGTTCACAGCTTTTCCTCCACTCAGGGCAAGAGATTAATGTCTTTGCATTCTTAATAAGCTCCAAGCCCTAAATTGCCAAGATATTCTGGATGGAGGCCATTTAGGCAGAGATGAGCATCAACAGTAAGCATGGTCTATGTCACAGGAGATCAGGCTTCTCAGCGTCTCCACAAAGCCTTCTGATGAGAGAAGCAGAGATTGCCAAAGCCATCCTTCTGACTACAAAATAATAGAAATGGGCACTTAATCCCTCACCTTCTGTGGCCTCTCAGGACTGGCAGCATTCATGTCTGAACTGAAATCATGAAGGGTTTTTTGGCAGTCTCTTTTCCTTTGGAAGGGTAGATTAGAAAATTGTAATCTGTCGGTTGTGATTAAGTTGCTGACTATCTCTGTGTTGAACTTGAAGAGAATTGCTACAATTTTCAGTTTGTGTTTCCCTGTCCCCTGTGATAACTTGGGTCAGAGGTTGGACTGCAGGCCTCCCAGTGGTATGAAGAGCAATCATCCAATGTCTAGTCTGAGCCAAAAGCAATAATAACCTCAAAACAGAGCCTGGATTCAATGCAGAACTCATTTCCATTGGCCAGACGTCTCTCCCTTCAGTGACCAGACACTCATTCATTTTGACTCATCTAATGACTATACCCTGTGATACTCATATTTGCATATTTAGAGATTGTTCAAGACAATAAAATAATTGAAACTATCTGAATTTTTGTACATTAGATGAATAAAATAGCTAGGGAGTTATCTATTACTTACCTAAGTTAGCATGTGTGTGCATGCTAAGTCACTTCAGTCATGTCCAACTCTTTGCAACCTTATGGACTATAGCCCTCCAGGCTCCTCTGTCCATGGGATTCTCCAGGCAAGAATACTGGTGTGGGTTGCCATGCCCTCTTCCAAGGGATCTTCCTGACCCAGGGATCGAACCCACAATATCATGTCTCCTGCAATGACAGGTGGGTCCTTGACCACAAACGCCATGCAGGAGGCCTCACATAAGTGAGTGACCAAGGACAAACATATTCGCTGGTAGCTCAGTTGGTAGAGAATCCACCTGAAATGCAGGAGACCCCGGTTCGACTCCTCGGTCAGGAAGAACCGCTAGAGAAGGGATAGGCTACCCACTGCAGTATTCTTGGGCTACCCTGGTGGCTCAGCTGATAAAGAATCCACCTGCAATGTGGGAGACCTGGGTTCTCCTGACTCAGGGTGTCTCACAAGGGTCAAGTTATTGGCGGGGCTGCAGTCACAAGAAGGCTTGTCCAAGGCTGGACACTTGGCAAATCAGTGCCAGCTGTTTTCAGGTGGCCTCAGTCCCTTTCCATGTTGCCTCTTCACAGGGACCCTTGAGTCTCCTCCTTGACATGGCAACTCCCTCAAAGTGATGATCCAAGAGTGAGCAAGGAGAAAGCCAGAATGCCATCTATGAACTAGTCTCAGATGTCAGGCATCATCAGTCCCATCACATTCTATTCACTAAATGTGAATCATTAAGTCCCTCCCCGCCCCCTGCCACTTCAAAGGGAGGGAAATGAGCTTCACCTTTTGAAGGGAGGACTGTCAAAGAATTTGTGGGCATGTTTAACACTGGAGTGGGTTTCCATGCCCTTCTCCAGGGGATCTTCCCGATCCAGGGATTGAACCCAAGTCTTCTGCATTACAGGTGGATTCTTTTACTGTCTGAGCTGTCAGGGGAGCCCTAAAAAACCAACACAGCAAGTTAATAAACTTCTAAGTACCTCTAAGTCTTTTAACCTATTAAAATGCAGATTGTAGTAATTTACCTTATAGGATTGCTTTGGGCATTCAATGATATACCATAGGTAAATGGCTTAGAATAGTGCCTAACCCATTGTAAATGTTAGTTTTCCTTTTTCTTCCCCCTCTGATATGAAGACAGAATGATTAGAAAGACTATCACCTAGATGCAATAGTTTATACCAAACTGTGTCTGGAAGCATTCTTTCAACCGGTTGGAATCTTTTTATTATGTTTGCAAGGGTAACTGGCAAGTCTTCTAAACCACCTTGAGCTTGTCACTGGTTCAGATTTGCCGGGTCCTGCGTCTTCTACATTTCTGTCAATGTCTTCACCATTCATATGATCAACTTCTTTGAGTGTTCTGGCTCCTCACGTCTTATATCCAACCCATCAACAAGTTCTGCTAGCTCTGTTATCAAAATATATCCTGTCTATAATCCATTCCTTTCAGTTGCAAGGCACCACAAGTTTCAGCCCATGATCTCTCATCAAATCTTCTTTTCTTGACTATTCTAGTTTATCATTGTCTATCTAGTCTATTCATAGTCTACCGTTCCATTTTCTAGTTTATCTTGAGCATCCAGAGTGATCTTTTTATGTGTTTAGAATGAGAGGGGTTTTGGTTTTTTTTTTTTTTAATATGGACCAATTTGTTTCAAGACTTTGTTGAATTTGTTACAATATTGCTTCTGTTATTTATGTTCTGGTTTTCTTAGCCATGAGCATGTGGAATCTTAGTTCCCTGACCAGGAATCAAACCTGCAACTCTTGCATTGAAAGGTGAAATCTTAACCACTGGATCACCAGGAAAGTCCCTGGAGTGATTTTCTTTTAACATAAGTAAGATGATGCCATCTCAATGTTCAAAATATTGCAGTAAATTTCCTTTAAAAAACAAATCACACTCCTCCCTCTAATTACATCTAGACTGGTCTGGACCACTCCAGTCAGCCTTAAGAACCTTCTTTTCATCTCTTCCTCTCACTAGGGTTATTTTGACGTCAGTTCAGTTCAGTTCAGTCGCTCAGTCGTGTGCGACTCTTTGCGACCCCATGAATCGCAGCACGCCAGGCCTCCCTATCCATCACCCACTCCGGGAGTTCACTCAGATTCACGTCCATCAAGTCAGTGATGCCATCCAGCCATCTCATCCTCTGTCATCCCCTTCTCCTCCTGCCCCCAATCCCTCCCAGCAGCAGAGTCTTTTCCAATGAGTCAACTCCTCACATGAGGTGGCCAAAGTACTGGAGTTTCAGCTTTAGCATCATTCCTTCCAAAGAAATCCCAGGGTTGATCTCCTTCAGAATGGACTGGTTGGATCTCCTTGCAGTCCAAGGGACTCTCAAGAGTCTTCTCCAACACCACAGTTCAAAAGCATCAATTCTTCAGCACTCAGCTTTCTTCACAGTCCAACTCTCACATCCATACATAACCACAGGAAAAATCATAGCCTTGACTGGATGGACCTTAGTCAGCAAAGTAATGTCTCTGCTTTTGAATATGCTATCTAGGTTGGTCATAACTTTTCTTCCAAGGAGCAAGCGTCTTTTAATTTCATGGCTGCAATCACCATCTACAGTGATTTTGGAGCCCCAAAAAATAAAGTCTGACACTGTTTCCCCATTTCCCTATCTATTTCCCATGAAGTGATGCGACCAGATGCCATGATCTTCATTTTCTGAATGTTGAGCTTTAAGCCAACTTTTTCACTCTCCACTCAGGACCTTTCTATTTGCTCTCTCCTCTGCCTAAAATACAGTCTGCATGGCTTACTCTTTTATTTTAGTCAAATCCCTACTGAAGGTTGCCACTTGTGAGAGAGACCTGACTGGTGGTGCAGGGGTTAAGACTTTGCTTCCAATGCAGTGGGTACAGGTTGGATTCTTGGTTGGGAAGCTAAGATCCCACATGCCTCATGGCCAAAAGAATCAAAGCATAAAGCAGAAGCAATATTGTAACAAACTCAATAAAAACTTTAAAAATGGTCCACATCAAAATTATCTTTAAAATAAGAAAGCATCCAAAATTTCATTACAATTTCTCAGTTCAGTTGTTCAGTCATGTCCAACTCTTTGTGACCCCATGAACTGCAGCACGCCAGGCCTCCCTGTCCATCACCAACTCCTGGAGCCTACCCAAACTCATGTCCATTGAGTCAGTGATGCCATCCAACCATCTCATCCTCTGTCGTCCCCTTCTCTTCCTGCCCTCATTCTTTCCCAGCATCAGGGTCTTTTCCAATGAGTCAGCTCTTCGCATCAGCTGCCACAAATCCTGTGAACACCATATTAAGTATTTAGGTATTCTTCCTCTGTCTCCCTCACTAGACTGTAAGCTCCATGAGAGCACGGAGTTTGCCTTGTTCACTGATAGGCCCCCATACTCCAAATGGTGTTGGCACATGGTGGGTATTGAATACATGTTTGTTGAATGAATAAATGTATAAGCAGAGTTATGAGCCAACCCATTTTAATCCAGAGGTCACAAGTTAGAGGCTGGTCTGACACATAAAATTATTTTGTTAACATGATGTTATTATCTGTTAGTGTTTTTGTTTTTTCAAAAATTTGAATTAGTTGACAATTTTTATAAACTGTGAGATTTATATAAACATTTGGGGATAAAAATCAAGATATTTTGGTATTGGGGATTTCTTATCAACAATCACATTATGTTTATTAGCACAGGCTCCTTTTAGACAGGATTTACGGCAGACCCCTCTGCCCTCTATTATTTCCTGACACCAGTGACTTTCTTGCACCTGGCTGCCTTCACTCTTGTGTGATCTGTCTGGCCTTGCAGGCTTTCCGACCCTAGAAAAAGCATATTTGCTGTAAGTTTGCCAACATTGGTCTACATGTCGGTGTAATTTTTCATGTCTGTCTTAGAAATGAAATTGGTCTCATGCTGGAGCTCTGAGTCATATTCATACTGAGACACACGTTTCAGCTTTGGGTGCCATTCTAGTTGCCAAACAGTTACCCAGCATGATAAACTCTACAAAGAAATGTCACAAGTAGAAGAATAGAAAGACTTAATTATGTTTCAAACTAGTTTTCAACTTTGGAAGGTTATTCTTTAAAACATTAAAACACACATAGGTAGATTTAAAACAGTTTCTTTTCAAACCGTGTAAACATTTGACCCAGATGTTTACCTAATATGATTCATTTACATTGGGTGTGGGGCATACCCAGTTGTCCTACAAAAGAAAAATCATGAGTTTAACAGAAGACGGCTGCATAGTTAGTTTGAAATAGAAATGTATGTATAGTAGCAAGAACTAAGTCATTTTGCTCACTGAATAACCAGTGCCTATGTATTTTAGGGACTTGAATACTTAACCATCTACTGTGTGTCAGGAACTGTGCTAGGCAATTGCAGAAGTTGTATTCTGTCTGATAGGCTAGGGGTTGCAGACAGCAAAAACTTAACAAAACAAACAAGTATACTATACTACACACAATAAGAGTTAACAAGTGCTATAGGTGTAAAGGAAAGTGGAATAGAAAGACAGAGATGGGGAGGCCTGACCATTTTCTATTCTTAGCAGTGTGGTCATATTGAAAAGATGAGACTTGAGCAAGAGCTAAAAGAAGTAAAAGTTTTAGCCAAGTGGATCTGTGCGGGGAAAGCCTTCTGGGAGAAGGAAGGACTCAGGTGAAGTCTTAAGGAAGAAGCATGCCTTGTGTTAAACACATTTGGACAGTGTGCTGACTGACAGTGCAGTTGACCAGAATGAAGAGTAAGGACACAAACACACACTCTGTTCTCCATAGGAGTCATCTGTGCTTAGTCGCTTAGTCATGTCCAACTCTTTGCGACCCCATGGAGTGTAGCCCACCAGGCTCCTCTGTCCATGGGGATTCTCCAGGCAAGAATACCGGAGTGGGTTGCCACTCTCTTCTCCAGGGGATCTTTCCAACCCAGGGATAGAACCCAGGTCTCCTGCATTGCAGGCAGACTCTTTACCAGCTGAGCTACCAGGGAAGCCCAAGGAGGCATCTAGTCTAACTAAGGAACACTTTTCACCTATTTTTGAGTAATCTTTATTTTGATTTGGCTGTTAACTGAGCATTGGAGACTTCATAAGAGTATAAGAGGCATTTTCAGCACTACAGGCTCAATTTATTTATTTTTTTTATTTTTATTTTTACAGGCTCAATTTAAACATTTTTTAAAAACTGGAATGTAATTGTTTTACAATGTTGTGTTAGTGTCTGCTGTGCAATGAAGTAAATCAGCAATATGTATACATATATCCTCTCTCTCTCGAGCCTCCCTCTCACTGCCCCCCATGCCAGCCCTCTAGATCATCATAGAAGACTAATCTGAGCTCCTGGTGCTATACAGCAGCTTCCCATTTTTGTAAGGAGAACTTAAGCAATTGGCCCTGCTGTAGAAGAGACCTGGACCCTGAGCTCCTGTTCATGTGTAGCTAATTCTCCTGAATTGGCTGCCCTTTCATGATTGCCAGCCCACTCTCTTATTCCAAATATCTAACAAATGCAGGTGGTTTTCAGAGGAGTCCATGAGAAAAAGAATAAGAACTGGAATTTGTTATTTTACTCCACAAGCTCATTCACCTCCACTAAGTAATACATACAGTTCAAGAGCACCCTGTGAACATCTCCCTAACAGAGCTTTGTGTCTCCTCGATGCAGCTGCTCGCCAAGGACTGGCCCTTTGGGGTTGAGATGTGTAAGCTGGTGCCTTTCATTCAGAAGGCCTCCGTGGGCATCACTGTGCTGAGTCTATGTGCTCTGAGTATTGACAGGTAAGAGCATGTATCTAAGCAACATATATCCTGACCAAAATCCTAGTGGTTGCTACGTTACTTAGAAAGTAAACTGTAATTCAATAATAACCAGGCTCTGCCAGCTTGGCAATTGATTCTGTTTTGTTCTTCAGGTATCGAGCTGTTGCTTCTTGGAGTCGGATTAAAGGAATCGGGGTTCCAAAATGGACAGCAGTAGAAATTGTTTTAATTTGGGTGGTCTCCGTGGTTCTGGCTGTCCCTGAGGCCGTGGGTTTTGATATAATTACGAGTGATCACATAGGAAATAATCTGAGAATCTGCTTGCTCCATCCCACTCAGAAAACAGCATTTATGCAGGTAAATTTTACTTTTCTTTCCCTTTTCTGCTCTTGCCTTATAAATGTTTAGCTATTTCCCCCCAATCTCCTCTTCTTGGGAAATTATTGATTTATGACTGTCCTTGGCATAAATTAAAAGTGTAGGTCCCAGGACCTCAGGGTTAACAGCAGGACTAATGACCCATGCTGCAAGAAGCTAGGTCATTACTTCTCCAAATATCCCCTGGTTCTCAGGAATACAGATAAGCCAAGTTGACATAAGAGAGTCAATTAGAATTTATAGCTTTCCTACTCAAATTCACATAAGAACTGGCAGCTACAACATATTTTGCATTAAGCAACACAGCAGTCATTGGAGGCAGTGTGTGGTTAAAGGGATGATCAAGTGGAAGTCACCCTGGTATGGATAGACTGGTAGAAATCTACATGACTCCATGAATCTTGGTATGAATGACAAGCCTGTCCTGTCTCTAAAGGGAAAACTACCATTGCAAAGAACTCCATCTTGTCAATTTATTTAAGAGTGTTTAATTAGGAAATGGGGAAAAATAGCAATGCTGGTCATCAGAAAATAGACCGTAAGTGAAAAAGGCTCTTCTCAACAGAAAGGGTAAAGAGGAGTTAATGCAAAAGGAGTGGGTCCAAATGTCACAAATAATTATTTTCTACTTTACACATGAGTTTATATAAGACTTTATGTATATGTGTATAGATCATGGTAAACAAAAGACTAAAGAGGGGCTTTAATGGGAAACTGAAAATGAAAATGCTGTTTCCTTGTTTCTTATTAGTTACAATGGAAAAAGTACTGCATGGGTGTGCGCTAAGTCGCAGTCATGTCCCAATCTTTGCGACCCCATGGATCTTACTCCACCAGGCACCTCTGTCCATGGAATTATCCAGGCAAGAATACTGGAGTGGGTTGCTGTGCTCTCCTCCAGGGGACTGTTGCGACCCAGGGATCAAACCCACATCACTTATGTCTCTTGCATTGGCAGGCGGGTTCCTTACCATAAGCACTACCTGGGAAGCCCAAAGTACTGCATAGATTCCATAACTTCTGTTCCAACAGAGACATATCTGGAACAACAATCTTTAAAAGGAAAAGGAAAAAAGAACAAGTAAGAGAGGAGTCATTTTATAAGCAATTTTGATTTTTAGTTGCTAGTTTAGATGTATACGTCCCTGAGCTAAATGATTACTATAGAACTCTTCCTACCTGCTTTCCCCAGAATCAAACTTGTTAAAAAGTGAGAAGTTCCCCAAAACACTAGAATATCTTTACACATCCAGATGTGGTAAGGAATTCCTTTCACTTATGTGAAGACAAAAATATTTGAGTTATCAAGTATTTAAAAATTCGCCCAATTGCTTGCATTTTTGTATATAATTATAGCACACTGCCTTAGAGAATTGAAACACCTTTTAGGAAAAGTTTGTTTCACTTAATTTAATTTTTTGTTCAGCAGACAAAAAATTCTGCATAGTGGAGTAAAGATTCTACTGAAAGATTCTACGTAGTATTTATAAAATGGATCTACTTTAGAAGAGTATTCCTTGATGAGCATTTTTTAATATTTGATATGTAAGAGTTTCTTACAGAGGAATATTAAATATAACATCCTTTCTTCCCCTTAGTTTTACAAGACAGCTAAAGACTGGTGGTTATTTAGTTTCTATTTCTGCCTGCCATTGGCCATCACTGCATTGTTTTATACCCTGATGACTTGTGAAATGTTGAGAAAGAAGAGTGGTATGCAAATTGCTTTAAATGATCACTTAAAACAGGTAAGGAAATAGAAATATTTGCTAACTCATGATTATAATTCCAATTATGAATATGAAAATTGTTGTAGTGATAATAAACTGAAAGTATCATCTACTAGAGCATAATTGCTTTTTCTTAGTCTGATATTTTTAATATGTTTTATGCTATCTACCTGGAGGTATCCTACATAATCTAAAGGAATGTAAAAAGAGCCATCACTTTTTTAGAGAAACCGTTTTTTATTGGAGTATAATTGCTTTGCAGTGCTGTGTTAGTTTCTGCTGTGCAGTGAAGTGAATCAGCTGTATGTGTACATAGATCCCCCCCTCTTGGACCTCCCTCTCACCACCGCCCATCCCTCTCAGCTAGGTCATCACAGAGCACTGAGCTGAGCTCTCTGTGTCACACTGCAGGTCCCCACTATTCATTTACACATGGTAGTGTATTTACATCAAATCTGATCTCCCAGTTCATTCTACCCTCCTCTCCCCTGTTTGTTGTCCATACACCCTTTCTCTATGTCTGTGTCTCTATTCCTGCCCTGCAAGTAGGTTCATCTGTACCATTTTTCTAGATTCCACATATAAGCCATTACTTTTTAAAGATGAATCTCTAGGATGAGAGGAAAGGCTGGCTAGTTAGGAGGTTTGAAATGGACATGTACACACAGCTATATTTAAAATGAATAACCAACAAGGACCTACTATATTAGCACATAGAATTCTCCTAAATGTTGTGTGGCAGCCTGGATGGGAGGGAAGTTTGAGGGAAAAGGGATACATGTATATGTATGGCTGAGTCCCTTTGCTGTTCACCTGAAACTATCACAGCATTGTTTATTGGCTATACCCCAATGCAAAATGAAAAGTTTAAAGAAAAAGATGAATCTCTAGTCATTTAGGTTCTAATTCAAACTAACTATTCAGCTTAAAACTCTGTATCCTGAATTTTTACAAATGCCACTCACTTTTTGTAAACATTATTAAACATTTTGTTTGGAAAGAGAGAATGCTGTGATTATAATGAGCCATCCGTTACAGAGTCTGATTGTGGTTTTATTTCAGAGACGGGAAGTGGCCAAAACAGTATTTTGCCTGGTCCTTGTCTTTGCTCTGTGTTGGCTTCCTCTTCATCTTAGCAGGATTTTGAAACTCACTCTTTATGATCAGCATGATCCCCGTAGATGTGAATTTTTGAGGTAAGTAAGGTAAAATAGAAATAGTTGTGTAAATAAATGCCATTCAGAAGTTTTTCCATTGATTCCTTTCATTGGCAGGAAGAGAGAGTACCATTTTTCTAATCCTAAGGGAGCAATTTAAGATGCCCCCCAGCTTTTCTTTTAACTTTTACTTCTATTTCCAACGGAGAAGTAAGGGGAGCTTTGGAGAGCACTGAGAATGGAGAGCCAGGGCTGTCCAAGTGAGTGAATGACATGATTGAAAATATCAGATCTGGTTCTCCATTGCACTTTGTAAATCCTTTGTTTTTTAGACAGCCTGGGCACTTACAAAATATATTTTATTTTAAGGCAGAGAATTGAGCATGGGAGTGGGAATAAGGATTAAGGATATGACAGGGACAGAGAATAAGACAAAGAGAGAGACAGAAGCAAAGAGAAAGAGAGAGAGACAGAGAGAGATCAGCGAAGACTAGTGATAAAGTAAAAATAATTATAAATGGGTAGTTTTTTAATTTATAAAGTACAAAAGTCTGTAAAGAATTTGTGCTCATAACACATAAATAAATCTTTGTATTATTTTTGCAGCTTTTTGTTGGTATTGGACTACATTGGCATCAACATGGCCTCCCTGAATTCCTGTATTAACCCAATAGCTCTGTATTTGGTGAGCAAAAGATTCAAAAACTGCTTTAAGGTAAGAAAGTATTCAAAAATCAAAAACCCTTTTAATCTGGTATCAAATATAACCCTTACAAACTATTAATATTTCTAACCAGAGAGATCTAGTCAATTGTTTTATAATTTTCCCTTGTATTACATGATAGATGATTCTTTAAATATAAATTTTGCTCATAAATCACTATAATTGATTTCTCCCTACAAATCCCAGTCAACCATTCACTACTGCCTCAACCAATCAGTCTTACTCATAGAATTACTCAGAAAATGAATAAAAAATTACATGCATTGATATCTGAATGCTATCACATGATAAAATAAGAGCTACACATGAATTAAATGCACTGTTTCCCTTTTTGGAAGATTTTGGACTAGGTAACACACTGCTAATTATAACTAAGTTAGTCTCCTTTTCATACACAGGTGAGAATTACAAGTCAAACAAAGCAGCTTAATTCAAGTTCTACCTTCACTTTTTTGCCTTCATTCGATAGCAGTCTTCCTTGATATAGAATACATGAAATTATTCCTCATTTGGCTGCTTCCATTTGTGTGTAACATCCATCCATTCATTCACTCCTTCAGTTACCTAGTATGGAATAAAATATTCCTTCCCTTATATCCACTTGTTCCTAGTGTAACCAAACCCAGGTTGGCTGCTTGCCACTTATACACCAATAATTCCAGAGGCAAGTGTTAATAAAGGAGAAAAAATGGAGAAAAATGCTTTCATCAGAAAAGCCAGCAATCTAGGGAGATGGTGGACTCAGGTCCAGAGACCGACTCCAAAGATTGTGTTCAGTCACGACAATTTTTAAAAGGAAAAATGGAGGGAGAAGCATCTCAGTGAATCATCCAGGCAGAAGGTTGGGCTCTGCCTCTCCATGGAAGGCAGACTGTCTGGCTCTCTCTTCAGATGTTATCTTGCCAAGTGATCTGCTCCCAGGATTCCTTTCGGGGACTGCTGTGGGTGCAGACCTAGTCCTGCTTCTTTTTATCTAGGAGAAGCATCAACAGGTTAGACAAGGCATCTTGTGCACTCAGCTGAGCATTAAGTCAGGAGTTAGTTTCAATTGCTTAGTGATCAAATCCCCAGGGGTGTGTTAGTTGCTCATGTCCAATTCTTGGTGACCCCATGGTCTACAGCCCACCAGGCTCCTCTGCCCATGGAATTCTCCAAGCAAGAATACTAGAGTGGATTGCCATTCCATTCTCCAGGGGACTTTCCCAAACCAGGGATTGAACCTCAGTCTTCTGCATTGCAGTCAGATTCTTTATCCTCTGAGCCACCAGAGAAGCCTATAATTAGGTTCTTTCAAGGTTAGAAGTAAACAGAAACAGGCAAACAGGAAAGGGACAAAGGAGCTGTTTTCAGTTCCCCCGCTGTCAACCACCATTCCATTTCTATAGGATTAGGGGTGAAGTCCTAGGGCGCCATATACTCAGAGGGGAAGATGTCAACATGGTTCTGTAGCATCTCTTTGCTGACAATTCTAGTTGTGTCCTTTAATATATGGATGGAGCAAGCTACAAATATTTTGATGCCCACAAAGTTACAGATTATTATGTATGTATGGGTATGGTAATATTTCCACTTGCATAGGAAAAAAAGGTTTGAGTTATATATTTATCAAATATTAAGACTATTTCTCAAGTAATCAAGAGTAAGTATCCAAGAATTGAGTGTCTTTCTATTTCATTTTAATTAAAAGATGAAGAAGTGTAATTATATACATTTTTCTTCGGTGTAGCTTCTAGTTTAAAAAATTATCAAATACTACTTCTGTAGTTATATGTTTTTAAGGGGAAAATAAGAGGGCATGGCAAGAAAGTGGCCCAAGAATTGCTGTTCATGCAGAGAAAGCCAGAATTCTGGTGAGCTGGGAGGGTTGTGAGAGTGTAACTTGATGTAAACTTATAACAAAGTTACTTTGTTTTGGGCAGTCATGTTTATGCTGCTGGTGCCAATCATTTGAAGAAAAGCAGTCCTTGGAGGAAAAGCAGTCGTGCTTAAAGTTCAAAGCTAACGATCACGGATATGACAACTTCCGTTCCAGTAATAAATACAGCTCATCTTGAAAGAAGGAATATTCATTTTCTTTATTTTGGACAGAAATCATTCAAACAAAGAGGTGTCTGCCAAAGTGAAACAAAACAACGTGTGTGTTTGCACAAAACAATGTACAAATCTAAGAGTGATTATTTTCTTCACGCTCAAGAGTTCCACATGACATTTGACGAGCTGTTTCCAGCATGAGAAGACAAGCAGTGAGAATTAAGAAAGCCTCGTTGTGAAAGCACTTAATTCTTTACAGTTAGCACTTCACTGTTATAGCTCTTCAGAACTTCTGGTCTATTCATACACCACTTACAGTTAACTTGAGTTCACTCAGAATTCCTGTGAAAGATGTTTATTTTTGTAAATTAAGATGCATCTGATGTAAAGGAAAAAAGTGTCACTGCAAAACAGAATTTTTAGATGAAATTTAAATTACTCAATTTTAAAATTTTAAAATCTTTTAAAGTTTCACACCTTTGGTGGAACTATATTTGGAAACAACACACGAAAATAGTTCGGCTGGTGTGCTTTTGACATTAGAGACATATTTAAATGATCAGGAGGGAGAATCAGAGACTGAGGTTTTTGAAAATCATGCAACTTTACATTCAGATAAGATCAAATGTCACAAAGGGACAGAGAGAGAAGTTTTGGAATGCCATGCCAAAACACTGCTTTGAAATTGCTTATTCGTGTACTTGGCAAAGAAAGGACTACCTACAATTTTTTTGAGGATTATTAAAGCATTCTTCTTTTACCACTGTAGTTTAAATTCTGTACGTTTAGTTTTGTCATCTGTAAATACTTAGCTATAATACACAATGTGTAGATGATTAAACAGAGGGCAGGCCCCAGTGTTCATACCTTTACAATGGAGAGATGCCAGTAACCCCATCATGGACAGAATGTGAGTTGCCTGGAGCGTTGACCATATGGCAAAGAAAACAGCAGCATCTTCTCTGCAATTAAGGTGGAATCTGGCATATGTACCATATGATAGTTAAAACACTGTCTCTAAGATCATAGCTACTACAGTCAGTGCAAGAGACACCTTTAAAACTTATTACTAACTTTTATATTATTTTTGTAAATAACTAATAGAAAAGAGTTCTGGATGCAGTGCTTTCCTGTCACAGGCAAAACTGCTATATGAGACTGTTAAGAACCTTTTAACTTTGTGCATTCTTGCCGAATTCTTTCATCTCCCCAGCAAAGTGCCTTAGGTTAACTCAGATGAGATGTGTGTGAAAGTATGTACGAGAGAAAAACGGAAGACAGAGGAAATGAGATGGGGCGGGAGGAGACCCATGGGGACAGATTCCCATTCTTAGCCTGATGTTCGTCATTGCCCTTTACATCAATGCAAAAGGTCCTGATTCTGTTCCAGCAAAACACAGTGCAATGTTCTCAGAGTGGCTTCAGGAACAAATTGGGCCCAAGAGCTTTAACTCTGTCTTAAAATATAACAGAGTTTCTGAATTTTTTTTTTTTTTTTTTGGTAACCCAGAGCCACATGTTGGGAATAAATGAGCAATGCTGCTTTCCAGCACCTAATGTGATGATACCAAAAACCCAACAATGCCAGAAAGGAAAGACAAGTCATGGATTCATGTGCCACATAGAATTTATTTACACATCACAGTCTTGCTTATTAATGTCTTCCTAATCATTTTCAGATCTTTGTTATCACAAAAGACATTTTAAACTTCGGATCTTAAATTAACTTTGGGTCACTGCTGTTTTCAGTTTGTTAATGGATTTTTTAATTCCTATTTAAATTTGAGCTCATTTTGTGACCATTTCATTTCTTCCTCATTTACATTATAATGCCCTTTCTCTGTGTCAGAATCATGGGCTGTCAACATCTTGCCAAATTTTAAACTGCACACAGAAAGTATATGCATGCATTATTTATAATGAACTCATGTTCTGTAGCTTTTCTAAAAATGGTTGATTCAAAATTTAAACAGACTGACAAAGGTTGGTAGGAAACAAACATGATTTCTCAGCATAAATAAAATCAATACAGGGAAAGGGGCTACCGTTTAATTTTCAAACATATTTTCTAGTATTAAGGACTGTATAATATAACAATGGACAAAAGTAGTGTTAACATGGTTGGAAAGCTTAAAAGATTTATGACACTTTTAGATTTTCTCTTTTATATTTGCTAATATGGGTGTGCATTAGTATTGATAGCTTATAACATATGGCCAAAGGAATACAGTTTATAACAAAGCACGAGTATGCTGTAACTAACTTTATAAAATTGTAATATAACCATGTAAAATAATTATATATTTTGTTTTTTCTGAAGTCACTTAAAGTGGCAACTACTATAGTTGCTAATTCTTTATGATGTAAACAAAATCAATAAAAATTTAAATTGTTTTTGAAAAAGACCAGCTTATTTTTTTCAATGTGCAAACAATAATTTATTAAACACTAATTTAGTATTAAAATTTAAAGGAAATATAAATGTCACAAATGGACTTTACTTATGTTAAACACACAACCATCAAGAAAGTATGAAAGTTCATAAATTAAAATGCCAAAGTTTCTGTTAATGGTTTATGGTTTATTGTTGTGAATAACCAGATACATATATACATTCAGTTTTCCGAGGTTATCTGATTGATAGTTGCCAATGGCACCTTATGTCTTTCCACCTCTGATTTCTTGCCTGGGGAGCATTTCATTGTCTAATTATTACTGTATCATAGATGAAAGGTGAAAGGCTGAAATGAGATTTTGGAATCACTCATTTCATTTCACAAGCTCCTTTTGAGTATTTACTAAGTGCAAGATAGGATGAAATTAAGAAAATAAAGAGGTCGGCTCTTACTGGATAGTAGATAGAAATGACAGCAAAAATAGTACAAGACAAAATGAAGTGACCACTAAATAACTGTGTTTTGCAGCTCTCATGGTTCACATGCCTGTAGCTCTTAGTACGCAATCTCTTTCTTCCCCTGATAAAAATAATCAAGAATTTGCATTTACTCTTTTACCAAATAATTATCTTAAACTCAGCCTAGTGTTCCAGAGGTTTGTATGAGTTATTCCTCACCTTTTCTGAATGGCAAGTTACCTAATCTGAGCTGGGCATTTTGAGATATGCTTGTGTGCTAAGTCACTTCAGTCACATTCGACTCTTTGCAACTCAATGGACTGCAGCCTGCTAGACTCCTCTGTCCATGAGATTCTCCAGGCAAAGATACTGGAATGAGTTGCCATGCCCTCCTCCAAGGGGTCTTCCCAACCCAGGGATAGAAACCATATCCATCTTTTATGTCTCCTGCATTGGCAGGTGGGTTCTTTGCCACTGGCACCATCTAGGAAGCCCCCATGTACTTTGAGATATAGATGTTCTGAATTCAGGAGCTATGTGAGAAGTACAAGAAAGCAAAACCCAGGCAGAATCCTCTCTAAGGATTCAACAAAAAGCCTTCCTTCTCTTGAACTATATTAGTTATGGAGCCACAATAATAATAATGCCCACATGATTCATGATAGTAAATGTAGGCAAAACAAATATAATTTAGGTTCTTGGAAGAAAACCAAAAGATGTGGCAGCACTAAGATGGAAATGTCCAGAAATCCAAACAGTGCAGAGGCCAAACTCATGAAGAATAATGTATCTGGCTGGACTGACTCACTTTCAGTCATTAGTCAGCCACAGAAGTGACAACATTAAATAATCAACGAACCGAATGTGTATACCCAAATCAGAAAATCCCACTGAACACTTCCAGAATGTAAGGCTCACCAGCCCAGGGAATAACTCCATCATGGTAGGAAGGCAGCATGTGTAATGGAAAAAACTTCAAATGTAAAAAAAAAAAGTGATACCCTTGATTGTTTTGACACTTTGGTTGATCTCAAGTCAGTTAACATCTCTGAGTTCCAGTTGAATTATCTATAAAATATAGATATGAACACTCTTAGTCTAACTCTTATATCAAATCAACACATTTATAACATTGTTGTTATTCTGTCGCTAAGTGGTATCAAACTCTTTGCGACCTCATGAACTGCAGTGTGCCAGGCTTCCCTGCTCTTCACTGTCTCTCGGAGTTTGCTCAAACTCATGTCCGTTGAGTCAGTGATGCCATCCAACCATCACATCCTCTGTTGTCCCTTCTCCTCTTGCCCTCAACCTTTCCCAGAATCAAGGTCTTTTCCAATGAGCTGGCTCTTTGCATCAGGTGGCCATAGCATTAACCTGAGCTTCAGGTTCAGCATCAGTCCTTCTAGTCAATATTTAGAGTTGATTTCCTTAAGGATTGACTGATTTAATTGCCTTACTGTCCAAGGGACTCTCAAGAGTCTTCTCCAGCACGACAGTTTGAAAGCATCAATCTTAATATGTAATTTTATTGTACCCTCTAAAACATAGGTATATTCAAAAGCAGAAGACATAGTCACTGTCCTTCAGAAATTCACACTCTAATGGGAGAAGTAGACAAATAAATTCAAGGAGCTAATATGTTATAGGTTCTAGAATATGGATACATACACAGTAAGAATAGACAGTTCAAGGAAACTCATCAGAGCTGTTGGAACTTGAATTGAACCTTAAAGGAAGTTTACCCAACAGACCAGGAGATAATGGCATTACTGGCAAAGTGACTATCTAATGGGGAAAAAGAGGATGAACCAGTATGGCCAGTTCAAGAAAAGGGCTGACCCATAGTATGTTGAAGGAGGAGTTGTGAGAGGTGGGGCTGGAGAGATTACAGGTCATGAGGACTTGTGCTCCATTCAGAGGGGTTTGCCCTTTCCCAAGGCTGAAAGTGAAAGTGTTAGTCACTCAATCATGTCTGACTCTTTGCGACCCTGTGGACTGTAGCCCGCCAGGCTCCTCTGTCCATAGGATCCTCCAGGCAAGAGTACTGGAGTGGGTTGCCATGCCCTTCTCCAGGGGATCTTCCTGACCCAGGGATCAAACCCAGGTCTCCTGCATTGCAGGCAGACTCTTTACTATCTGAACCACCAGGGAAGCCCTTTTTCTAAGGCTACTGTTTTTCAAATGTTTGAGGACCACACGTGCCAATCCATCTGGAGGTTTGTTTAAAATGCAGAGTCTTGGCCTTCAACTCATATCTTTAGAATCTCTGGGGTGGGGCCCAGAAGTCTTTAATTTAATGAAGATTTCAAGTAGGTCTTATGCATGTAGCATTGAGGAAGCCCTGCAATGTAGATGTCGGCAGAACACCGAGTATTTTAAATAAGAAGCAACAGGGTAAATTCTGTTCCTATAAGACACTGGTTTGGAAGCAGCGTGGAGCCTGACTAAAAGACAGAAAGCAAGGAGACAGAATAGAGACATGAGGGTCTGAGGGAAGAATGTGTGTGGAGAGGATGGAGAACAGACCTGGAAAGACAGGGTCATCATAACCTACTAGAGCAGAAAGATGTGGCAGGTAAAGTTTTTAAGAGGTTTTTGGCTGGTGGGCCTTTAACCTTAATTAGCAAACTGTGGCCCAAGGGCCAAGCCAGTCTGCTAACCTGTTTTCTTTCTTTTTTTTTTTTTAAATAAGGTCTGGGAAGACAGCCACATCCATTTGTTTACATATTGACTATCATTGCCTTTCACTATAATAGCACAATTGTGACAGAAACTTCATGGACTGCAAAGCCTGAAGTATTTACTACTTGGCCTTTACCAGAAAATATTTGCCAGTCCCTGACTTAGATAACGGAGAAGACGATGGCACCCCATTCCAGTACTCTTGCCTGGAAAACCCCATGGACGGAGGAGCCTGGTAGGCTGCAGTCCATGCGGTCGCTAAGAGTCGGGCTGGACTGAGCGACTTCACTTTCACTTTTCACTTTCATGCACTGGAGGAGGAAATGGCAACCCACTCCAGTGTTCTTGCCTGGAGAATCCCAGGGACAGGGGAGCCTGGTAGGCTGCTGTCTATGGGGTTGCCCACAGTCAGATACAACTGAAGCGACTTAGCAGCAACAGCAGCAGCAAACTTAGATAAGGGCTTCCCACGTGACGCTAGTGGTAAAGAACTTGACTGCTAATGCCAGAGACATAAGAGAATAGGGTTCAATTCCTGGGTTGGGAAGATCCCCTGGAGGAGAGCATGGCAACTCACTCCAGTTTTCTTGCCTGAAGGATCCCCATGGACAGAGGAGCCTGGCAGCTACAGTCCATGGGGTTGCAAAGAATCAGACACGACTGAAGCAACTTAGCACACCGGCACAACTTAGGTAAACAACATTAAAGGAAAAGAGAGGCAGCAATTAAATTGGAGGACAAAAGTGAATTCTGGGAATGAAATGAAGTCTGTTTGGGATGGAATGAGTTTAAGGTACCATGGAACATCCACAGAGAAATTTAGAAGCTATGTCGAGGTTCAGGACAAAGATATGTTTATCACTTCAATCATGTCTGACTTCTTATGGCCCCGTGGAATGTAGCCCACCAGGCTTCTCTGTCCATGGGGATTTTTCAGGCAAGAATACTGGAGTGTATTGCCATGCCCTCCTCCAGGGGATCTTCCCAACCTAGGGATCAAACCCAAGTCTCCTGTATTGCAGGCAGACTCTTTACCATCTGAGCCACCACAGTTTAGAGATGCTCATTAAAGGGGGAAAGATTCAAGGAGAATCAGAAAAAGTAGAAAAAAGAAAAAAAATAACAGGGGTCACAAATGCAAGAGGGGTGAACAGAGAAGAAAAATTCAGAAGAGACTCCAAGGAACAATGAAGGCTGGTGTCACTAAAGTCATGGGAAGGTGGTGCAGAAACAAAGGAATAAGCTGTCAATCAGAGTAAAATGAGAATGTTCAAAGTGATCTTTGAAATTGGAAATTTGAAAAACATCAGAGACGTCATCAGGAGCAGTTTCTGTGTGTGTGTGTGTGAGAGAGAGAGATGATGATGATGACAACGACGGCAATATATCTCCATTTTCTCATCTCCTATTCACTCATTAATATGTATTTCATACATATGTCATATATCATGCCACCTTAGCAATAGAGGAAGATTAGGCTCTTGATTAACATTAGTGTATTAAAAATATATGCTTTTTTCCTCATACTCCTTCCAAAACTCCACTAAAATGACAGAAAAAGAATTTTTTAAGGTATAAACCCACAAAGACAGAGATGAAAGAGAAGATAGCAGCTGATTAGAAATAGTAACAGAAGTGAGTAAGATGAAAACCGGAAAGATGAGAAACAACTCAGTCAAATTTGGGCGTTCTCTATGCAGTGACTGCCGCAGAGGCAGGTTGACATGTTTCACAGCCCAGAAGACTCAGGTGTTGGAGGGGCAGGTGTCTTCTTTCCCTTTGAAGACAAGGGGCTGAAGTGAAGCAAGAAACAAAAGGACTGATTAAAAGTCTAAGAGAGCAGACTGGAGCATCCATCTCTAGCCTGTACAAACCAGTGAGTGCCCCTAGTCCGCTGAAGACATGTGGCTTAACTTCTGGAGAGGTTGCGCCAGGTTATCTGTGGAGATCATGGTCTGTGGAGGTCAACTCTGGGTTCACATGGAGGACAGGAGAAAGTGGGAGGCGAAAGAGATCCCTTACTGGAATCAAAAGGATGAAGCAAAGACTGCCCTATAGACAGTGGGAGCTTCAGCCCTCATCCCCTACCAGACACACCAGAAGAGTGACTGGCAGTCTTGTATCTCCTGGCAGGAGACTGACAATTCTGTTCTGAGGAAATAACCAGCTCAACTTAAGACAAATAATGTCTACAGATATCTCTATTGAGGGTGGGGAAGGTTCTCATTGCAGTGGGGTTTCTACCCCACCACATACCTAGAATTACCTTAGTGCCACATTTTGAAATATGAATAATCAAGCAAAGATCAGTAGGCATTTTAGAAAAACATCTGAAGTGAAAGAACCCAAAACAAACAGGAAAAAAAAAAAAAAGTGAAGGGACTGGGGAAACAAACGTGAAAAAAAATGCAGCAAAATCATAACTGATTTTCCCAGAGCAATAAATAATGAGCAGCAAATACTGGATGTTGTATAAACAAAAGGAACATTCAAAGATGGAAAACATGCTCCTGGAAAATGAAAATTGTTAGGAGAAATAAAATAAAATACAATGAAAGGATTTCAGAGATGAACTTGAGGGAAAGTAGAATGTAATGCTCTTCTACCAAAGTGTGCTTAAGCTAAACTGAGGAAGGAAATTAAGGAATCCAGGAAACAGGTGAATCCCACACAGGAAAGGCTCAGAAACTATTCCCAAGATAACTGAGGGGGCGGAAATACTGTTTAACCTGTCTACGGTGCAATCAGTTTAGTTTAGAGCTGAAGAGCAAGGGGAGGAGCTCAACAACAACAACAAAAAAAACAGAAGAGAGAGATTGTCTGTCATATTTGACCATATTTATAGGAGAAGGAAATGGCAACGCACTCCAGTATTCTTGCCTGGAGAATCCCAGGGACAGAGGAGCCTGGTGGGCTGCCATCTATGGGGTCGCACAGATTCGGACAGAACTGAAGTGACTTAGCAGCATAGGAGTTTGCAAGTCTATTAAAGCACCTGAGGATAAATGGATAACAGTTGCATAGAATGTAAGCAAACAAAAAGTAATTAGGTAATCATTCATCTCCAAAATTTTTTCTGGTAGAGAAAAAATAAATTATCATACCTACATGACTTGGATATGTTGTTGTCAATGTGAACACTGAAGATTGTTTTAAATAATCCTGTGACACAAATGAAATTGTTATATAAATAAATTGAAAGAAAAAAAAGGAGAAGAAATATGTGTGTAATGGTTATGGTGCAACAGAGGTAAATCTTAATTTTGTATAATAAAAACCTAACACTGACTTGGGAAAACAACAGTTGTTGTTGTCGTTCAGCTGCTAAGTCATGTCTAACTCTTTGTGACCCCATGGACTACAGCATGCCAGGGAAAACAATTGCTGACTACCTAAAAAAGTTGAAAATATGCTTATCTTATGACCAAAATTTTTACTTGTCGAAATACTGCTTATGTAATCAGGATACGGATAACAGAATGTTCAGAGAAGTATTGTTTGTTTCAGTCAAAAATAGAAAAACTCTAACTCTACCCATGATACTTTCTATGGCTAGATTTTGTGGTCCATAGCCATAGAGTGATATACCCTACTATGGTTTTCTCAACCTCCTCACTATTTACATTTTTGACCCAATAATTCTTTCTTAAAGAGTCTTTCTTGTGCATTTTAAGATGTTTAGCAGCATTCCTAGCCTCAGCTTAGTAGAAGCCTGTAGCATCCACCCACTCAGTTGTTACAAACAAAATGTCTCCAGACATTGTCCAGTGCCTCGTGGGGGCCAAACTGCCTCCTGCTGAGAACCACTGAGTTCCATCAGTCTGATTTCATTAACATGAAGTTCAAAACCTTGCAAAACCAAGCTATATTTTACAGTATTGCAAACATAGATGACAATAAATAAATAAAGGTAAGCAAGAAAATAATTATACAGGAAGGATGATGGTTATTCATGGGAGATAGGAGATCACTGTGATTTAGAAGAGATACATGAGGCTCTACTGGCTTTGGAGAGATGCTTATTATTTGTTATGTTATTAATTTGTAGTATTCTGTATGCTAACATGCATATTAATACATAATATATGATGTATATAATATGGCTATATATGGTAATACCTAACTATATTATATAGGGGCTTCCCTGGTAGCTGGCAGTAAAGAACTTGCCTGCCAATTCAGGAGAAGTACGTTTGATCCCTGGATTGGGAAGAAGGAAATGGCAACTCACTCCAGTATTCGTGCCTGGGAAATCCAAATGGACAGAGGAGCCTGGCAGGCTGCAGTCCATGGGGTTGCAAAGAGTCAGACAAGACTTAACGACGAAACAAAAACAGTAACAACTATATTAAATATAAATATATACTTCGTGTCTGTACTAAGTCACTTCAGTCATGTCTGACTCTGCGACCCTATAGACTGTAGCCTGCCAAGCTCCTCTGTCCATGGGATTTGTCAGGCAAGAACACTGGAGTGGGTTGCATTTCCTTTCCCACAGAATCTTCCTGACCCAGGGATCGAACCTGAGTCTCCTGCATTGCAGCCAGATTCTTTACCATCTGAGCCACCAGGGAAGCCCAACATGTACTTTAAATATACCTATATTATACATGCGGCTTCCCGGGTGGCACTAGTGATGAAGAACCAGCCTGCAAATGCAGGAGACATAAGAGATTTGGGTTCCATCTCTGGCTAGGGAAGATTCCTTGGAGGAGGGCATGGCAACCCACTCCAGGATTCTTGCCTGGAGAATCCTATGGACAGAGGAGCCTGGCAGGCTACAGTCCATAGGCTTGGAAAGAGTCAGACGCAACTGAAGCAACTTAACAGGCACACACATATATTATACATACATGTATTATATATGCAATGTAAGTTTGCATATATTATATATGCATATGTTGATACTATTACATATACATGTACATAAAATATGACGTACTTTATATACTACTAAATTTGTATAATTATTTATTTAAGTATAAATGTCTTATGACTGCTTCTGTAGTTGTGTTGTAGTTCACAATTTAAGAAGTGAAAAAAAACAGGAAAAATGTAGATAACACCTAACTGAAAAATTGAGAAATAGCAGTAAATTATGTTTTCAGAAGTATGAAAGAAAAAAGGCTGAAAGGCTAGGAAAAAAGAAAGATATTACTTAAGGATACAGAATTCACAGGAACAAAGGATGGGGGAGCAGCAGGAAGAAGCTAATATTCATTATAAACCTTCTTACAATAAACTAGGGCACATATGTTAGTATATTAAATGTAAAAGTTAATCTTTAAAAGTGGAAATTGGTAGAGGCATATGAATACATTTCCTGAGTTGTAAGCTCTGTAAGCATTCTGGCTAGATTTTTTAATGCCACGTATTAATCAGAGTGTTTATTATTTGCGGAGTGTCTGAACGCTTTGGGGTTGGCAGAAGTATAACAAGGCTATTTTACTAAATAGGCAATATAGAAGCATTTTGTAATGTTTACTAAAGATTAAGCAGATAAATTCCAAAGGGGATTTTAAAACCGTAATACATTTAACATAATAAACAGGCAAATTTGAATGACTTACTAGATTAATTCTTGAAAGTTTAAACTTTTTAGCAAATCAAAGGAAACAGGGAAAAAAGAAAACAATGGCTGAACATGAAGTCCACTTTATTACATTGTAGGTGGTGCTAGAAAAATTGTTTTTTTCCAAGAGGTTGAAACATAGCTTAATCTATTATCCTAATTAGCAATTAATAGTATCAATTAGCATTATCCTAGTGTGCTTTAAGACCAGGAAAATTTTTATTGTTTCAAGTACTTATATTGACACCATAGTCAGCTTTGGCCTCACTGTTCAGTACATATTAAACAGATTGTGGAGAAAGCCAAGTTATAAATCTGAGATAAGCAACACCGTTCATTTATTCCTCTCAAAAGTCAACAACATACATGGAACTCAGTAAGAACTCTTACAGGAAAAATGAAGCGCAGAGGGGCCTGGATTCTGTGGCATTTAGGGAAAGCTTCCTAGGGCAGGTGACTTTTAGGCTGAAGTCTAAAAGTGGGAGTTAGCCAGACCAAGGTCCAAAACAAGATTTCTCCTGAAAGAGGACAGCACACATACAGCCTAGAGATGAGAGAGGACATGATCTCTGATAATGTCTGTGTGTGTGTGTATGCATATGTATGTACATGGGTGTGGGTCTGTGTGTGCATATGTATGTGTGTGTATCTGAACTCTGTGTATGTGGCATCAGAGCAAGAGAATAGTGATAGACAAGTAAGCAGTTCAGAAAGGCCCTTCAAAGGTAAGAGTTTCAAATCAGTGATCAGGGAGACACTAAGTGCTTTTAATCTAGGATGTGCACTTAGAAAGATGATCATGGACCTACTACAGACAGTGAATGAGGGCAAAACTGGAATTCTAGAAATGGATTAAAAGGCCATACGTGATGAGGTAACAGATATTGCACCCTAGACTAGGGTAATAGTTCTGGAATGATGTAGCTGGACTAAAGAGATATTTAGAAAATAAATCAACAGGATCCCACTTAGTGATGAATGAAAAGTGGGCATCAGATAGGTAAAGAGTCAATGACACATCCCAGGTGTCTGACTTGGGTGATGTTGTTCACTGAGAGGGGGAGCCACAAGAGAAAGGCAGCCGCTAATGCTTTTGAAGGGTGTGTGTGTGTGAGTGTGTGTGTGTGTACGCACACGTGCACTCACCTGACACGCAGAGAGAAAAGGGAGAACTTATAAATATTTGACTTGGCGTCACTTACACTTGAAGAACTTCTACAACATTTGTCTTTTAAAAAAAATACACAAGAATCTTGACGGAGTTTATATAATGATGGGGTTAATTTGCTGGAGAGGGAGAGGTTTGAAGACACAGAAGAGGATTTGGGAAATGGTGTAAAGAAGAGAGTCCTGAGAAAGCATAAGGAGATGGGATTGGATTTCAAGAAGGAGAGACTGGGTATAAACTGGGGAAGAGAGAGAGGGAAAAAAAAAAACTTTTTTAAAAATAGTGATGTAATTGTCACTTCAGTTCAGTTGCTCAGTCACGTCTGACTCTTTGTGACCCCATGGACTGCAGCACACCAGGCTTCCCTGTCCAACACCAACTACCAGAGCTTTCTCAAACTCATGTCCATTGAGTCGCTGATGCCATCCAACCACCTCATCATCTGTCATCCCCTTCTCCTCCTGCCCTCAAGCTTTCCCAGCATCAGAGTCGTTTTTTCCCAACAGGCGGCCAAAGTGTTAGGGAAAGCACACTGACTGAAACGGCCCACCCTGGTCAGGCCCTTTAGTAACCATTCTCATGAGCTGTTTTATGACAGGAGATCCTGGTAAGGAATACAAAATTAATAAGCTACCACCAACCGGAAGAGTTAGGAAAGGTCAAAATGAGACAACACGTGTCGGTCCACTTCCCAGAATCCCTCTCATAAGCATCCATCTTGGCTGAGCCATGCGTGCACCACCAGGAAAGACTCTGAATTAGAATGATTGGCCAAAGACCACCCGGAAACTAATCTCATCACCATAAAACCGGAGACTGTGAGCCACATGGCAGAGCAGTTCTCCTGGGTGCCCTTACCCTACTGCTCTCCACCCGGGTGCCCTTTCCCAATAAAATCTCTGGCTTTGTCAGCACATGTGTCTCCTCGGACAATTCATTTCTGAGTGTTAGACAAGAGCCCATTTTGGGGCCCTGGAAGGGGTCCCTCTTCCTGCAACAAAAGTATTGGAGTTTCCACTTCAGCATCAATCCTTCCAGTGAATATTCGGGACGGATTTCCTTTAGGATGGACTGGTCGGATCTCCTTGCCATCCAAGGGACTCTCAAGAGTCTTCTCCAACACCACAGTTCAAAAGCATCAATTCTTTGGTGCTCAGCTTTCTTTATAGTCCAACTCTAACATCCACACATGACTACTGGAAATACCATAGCTTTGACTAGACAGACCTTTGTTGGTAATGTCTCTGCTTTTAAATATGCTGTCTAGGTTGGTCATAGCTTTTCTCCCAAGGAGCAAGTGGTCTTTTAATTTCATGGCTGCAGTCACCATCTGCAGTGATTTTGGAGCCCAAGAAAATGAAATCTGTCACTGTTTCCATTGTTTCCCCATCTATTTGCCATGAAGTAATGGGACCAGATGCCATGATCTCAGTTTTCATTTTTTTAATATAAATTTATTTATTTTAATTGCAGGCTAATTATTTTACAATATTGTATTGGTTTTGCCACACATTGACATGAATCCACCACGGGTGTACATGTGTTCCCCATCCTGAGCCCCTCTCCCACCTCCCTCCCCATCCCCTCCCTCTGGGTCATCCCAGTGCACCAGCCCCAAGCATCCTGTATCATGCATTGACCCTGGATTGGTGATTCGTTTCACATATGATAATGTACATGTTCCAATGCCATTCTCCCAAATCATCCCACCCTCGCCCTCTCCCACAGAGTCCAAAAGACTGTTCTATACATCTGTCTCTCTTTTGCTGTCCCACATACAGGGTTATCGTTACCATCTTTCTAAATTCCATATATATGCATTATTACACTGTATTGGTGTTTTTCTTTCTGGCTTACTTCACTCTGTATAATAGGTTCCAGTTTCATCTACCTCATTAGACCTGATTCGAATGTATTCTTTTTAGTGACTGAGTAATACTCCATTGTGTATATGTACAACAGCCTTCTTATCCATTCATCTGCTGATGGACATCTAGGTTGCTTCCATGTCCTGGCTATTATAAATAGTGCTGCAATGAACATTGGGGTACACATGTCTTTCAATTCTAGTTTCCTCGGTGTGTATGCCCAGCAGTGGGATTGCTGGGTCATATGGCAGTTCTATTTCCAGTTTTTTAAGGAATCTCCACATTATTCTCCATAGTGGCTGTACTAGTCTGCATTCCCACCAACAGTGTCAGAGGATTCCCTTTTCTCCACACCCTTTCTAACATTTATTGCTTTTAGACTTTTGGATAGCAGTCATTCTGACTGGCGTGAAATAGTACCTCATTGTGGTTTTGATTTGCATTTCTCTGATAATGAGTGATGTTGAGCATCTTTTCATGTGTTTGTTAGCCATCTGTATGTCTTCTTTGGAGAAATGTCTGTTTAGTTCTTTGGCCCATTTTTTTATTGGGTCATATATTTTTCTGGAATTAAGCTGCAGGAATTGCTTGTATATTTTTGAGATTAATTATTTGTCAGTTGCTTCATTTGCTATTATTTCCTCCCATTCTGAAGGCTGTTTTTTCACCTTGCTTATAGTTTCCTTTGTTGTGCAGAAGCTTTTAAGTTTAATTAGGTCCCATTTGTTTATTTTTGCTTTTATTTCCAATATTTTAGGAGGTGGGTCATAAAGGATCCTGCTGTGATTTATGTCAGAAAGTGTTTTGCCTATGTTCTTCTCTAGGAGTTTTATAGTTTCTTGTCTTACGTTTAGATCTTTAATCCATTTTGAGTTTATTTTTGTGTATGGTTTTAAAAAGTGTTTTAGTTTCATTCTTTTACAAGTGGTTGACCAGTTTTCCCAGCACCACTTGTTAAAGAGATTGTCTTTTCTCCATTGTATATTCTTGCCTCCTTTGTCAAAGATAAGGTGTCCATAGGTGCATGGATTTATCTCTGGGCTTTCTATTTTGTTCCATTGGTCTATATTTCTGTCTTTGTGCCAGTACCATACTGTCTTGATGACTGTGGCTTTGTAGTAGAGCCTGAAGTCAAGCAAGTTGATTCCTCCAGTTCCATTCTTCTTTCTCAAGATTGCTTTGGCTATTTCAGGTTTTTTGCATTTCTGTACAAATTGTGAAATTATTTGTTCTAGCTCTGTGAAAAATATCGTTGGTAGCTTTATAGGGATTGCATTGAATCTATAGATTGCTTTGAGTAGCATCCTCATTTTCACTATATTGATTCTTCTGATCCATGAACATGGTATATTTCTCCATCTATTAGTGTCCTCTTTGATTTCTTTCACTAGTGTTCTATAGTTTTCTATATATAGGTCTTTTGTTTCTTTCAGTTCAATTCAGTTCAGTCGCTCAATCGTGTCCGACTCTTTGTGACCCCATGAATCGCAGCACACCAGGCCTCCCTGTCCATCACCAACTCCCTTTAGGTAGATATATTCCTAAGTATTTTATTATTTTCATTGCAATGGTGAATTGAATTGTTTCCTTGATTTCGCTTTCTATTTTCTCATTATTATTGTATAGGAATGCAAGTGATTTCTGTGTGTTGATTTTATATCTTGCAACTTTGCTATATTCATTGATTAGCTCTAGTAACTTTCTGGTGGAGTCTTTAAGATTTTCTATGTAGAGGATTATGTCATCTGCAAACAGTGAGAGTTTTACTTCTTCTTTTCCAATGTGGATTCCTTTTATTTCTTTTTCTGCTCTGACTGCTATGGACAAAACTTCCAAAACTATGTTGAAAAGTAGTGGTGAGAGTGGGCACCTTTGTCTTGTTCCTGATTTTAGGGGAAATGCTTTCAATTTTTCACCATTGAGGATAAAGTTTGCTGTGGGTTTGTCATATATAGCTTTTATTATGTTGAGGTATGTTCATTCTATTCCTACTTTCTAGAGGGTTTTTATCATAAATGGATGTCGAATTTTGTCAAAGACTTTCTCTGCATCTATTGAGATAATCATATGGTTTTTATTTTTTAATTTGTTAATGTGGTATATTACATTGATTGATTTGAGAATATTGAAGAATCTTTGCATCCCTGGGATAAAGCCCACTTGGTCATGATGTATGATTTTTTTAATATGTTGTTGGATTCTGTTTGCTAGAATTTTGTTAAGGATTTTGGTATGCATGTATTTTGTGGCATCTTTGTCAGGTTTTGGTATTAGGGTGATGATGGCCTCATAGAATGAGTTTGGAAGTTTACCTTCCTCTGCTAACAGGAAGGATCATAGCAATACAGGCATACCTCAAGAAACAAGAAAAAAGTCAAATAAATAACCTAACTCTACAGCTTGGACACGACTGAAGCAATTTAGCAGTTAGCACACCTAAAGCAACTAGAAAAGGAAGAAATGAAGAACCCCAGGGTTAACAGAAGGAAAGAAATCTTAAAAATTAGGGCAGAAATAAATGCAAAAGAAACAAAAGAGACCATAGCAAAAATCAACAAAGCCAAAAGCTGGTTCTTTGAGAAGATGAATAAAATTGACAAACCATTAGCCAGACTCATCAAGAAACAAAGGGAGAAAAATCAAATCAATAAAATCAGTTTTCTGAATGTTGAGCTTTAAGCCAACTTTTTTACTCTCCTCTTTCACGTTCATCAAGAGGCTCTTTAGTTCCTTGCTTTCTGCCATAAGGGTAGTGTCATCTGCATCTGAGGTTATTGATATTTCTCCCAGCAATGTTGATTCCAGCTTGTGCTTCATCCAGCCCAGCATTTCTCATGATGTACTCTGCATATGAGTTAAATAAACAGGGTGACAATATACAGCCTTGACATATTCCTTTCCTAATTTGGAACCACTCTGTTGTTCCATGTCCAATGCTAACTGTTGCTTCTTGACCTGCACACAGATTTCTCAGGAGGCAGGTCAAGTGGTCTGGTATTCCCATCTCTTTTATATTAGAAACAACACTTTTGATTAATCTTGGTTCAAGTCACTATTTTCTCCTTGACTTCTAAAAAGCTGTTATTTAGACACACATAATTGTATATCTACAAAATACAATTTAGAATGCTGAAACAGATGATATTCAATACATAAATTTTACGGAAAATCTTCCTTATACATAATAAACTATGGTTGGGACAACAGGACTTTGTTGAGATTATTACATAAGAAAATTACTTAATTGCTTTATATAAATATTGGACAGCAGCTTGAATTGAAATTATAGTTTTCTTGGAAGTTTATGATTAGTTCTCCTTCCTCTGCCTCTTTGTAAGTCCCCCTTACCCAGCCAGACATCTTAACAAACATGTGCTCTTTCCAAAAAGACATTTTAAGTTTGCCTTTACCCAGAAAATATAAACCAAAAAGTCACCTTGTTTCCAGGCCTATTGCTTGAAAAGTTATTTTTGAAATTCAGCTTTAAGTTTTCAATCTGTTGTGAATCAGTGTCAATAGATCAAGGCATAAGAAATAAAATAATAAATATATATACCCTAATACATCCAAAAAAAAAGAAAAAACTGTATGCTTTTCAACTCACAGGAGTAATTGAGAACAAATCAATGAGGCTAATATCAATCCAAAAACCCACCACTGTGTGTCATGATGTGTGTGTGTGCTATTGCTTCAGTCGTGTTTAACTCTTTGCAACCCTACGGACCATAGCGCACCAGGCTCCTCTGTGCATGGAATTCTCCAGGCAAGAATACAGGAGTGGGTTGCCATGCCCTCCTCCATATGTCATGATGAGTTCCGTGTGATGCAATCCACCATTTAGGGACAATAAGAGGAATACCTGATTTTCTTGTCTTGAATGTTCATCCCAAATGGTAACATCTCTTAAAAAGTACTTATATGCAATTATCTAGCACCTACCTTCAGCTCTATTACTTGGAAGAAGTCATGAATCAGTCAAAAGGATTTCTTTTTCCAAATAGTGTGGTTCCTAAGAAATCAGCTGTGCCAAAAGTAGGGGTAAGAAGTAAGACCACACACAGCATGAAACCAAAGGGGGAAATACAATGCTGCCTGTTGTTCTTCCTGTTCAGGGATTGGTAATAAATATGTGGTACACAAAGGGAGCTGACAGAGAGTAGATGTGAAGAGACATACCCCTTCTATCCCATGTGTATGTGATAGAGGCCTCATGCAGCTATTAACTACCATTCACAGCCAGGATCTGCACATAGTCATGCCTTTTAAACTGTGATACTTGCAAGTGGAGCCAGAAGGGCAATTTTCCTAACCACTTACCTCACCCTGCTTTTACCCCACCATGTACGCAGATGCGTGTGCACGTGCACACACACACACATGTGTGAGCATTCACAGAGAGACTCCCCCGCTCCAACTCCCCAAAGCATTTTTAAAACCCAGCCCTGTATGAGAAAACAAAGTCCTTTCCTTTCCCTCAGTAGCAACCTCCTTTATCAATTCTGGAACTGGGAAGTCCCAGATCAAAGCCAGCAGATTTGATATTTGGTGAGAGCCCTCTTCCTGGTTCACAGATGGCTGTCTTCTCTGTGTCCTCACATGACAGAAGGGGCAAGGGAGCTCTCTGGGGCCTCTATTAGAAGGGCATTAACCCCACTCGTGAAAGCTCCATTCTCATGACCTAATCACCTCCCAAAGTTCTCACTGCCACATACCATCACACTGATGATTAAGTTTCATCATACGAATTTTGAGGGGACCCAAACATTCAATCTACAGCTTCTTCTTTCTCTGCTTTATTTTTCCCCATGACAGTGCTTATCAGATCTGCCACCCTATAAATGTATTTGTTTTGTTGCTCTCCTTTTCTCAATTGGAATCACAGCTCCACAGGGGCAGGGTTTCTTTGGTTCACTGCTCTAACCCTAGGACATACAGCAGTGCCTGGAATATGGTGGACATGCAACAAATATTGGCTGAGTCAATCCATTTGTTCACCAAGTATTTGTTGACTGCTGTCGCCCAGGATTACATAGATGGTTGGACATAGAGCCAGAATGAGTACTTAGGTCCCCTGACTCCCTGTCCTGTGTCTTTCTGGTAGATCATACCATCTTCTTCTTATGAACTGCTGTTTCCAATAATTGCTTAGATAAATGGACAGATTTTCTAAAACTTGTGTATGTAGAAAGACATGAGGTGATGCCCACATAGTAGGTCGTATTCTTCTAGATTCTTTAAATTAAAAATCAAGAAGGTAATAACTATATAGTAAAAAAAAAAAAAAAATTGCATTTTGAAGTTCATCAAAGTTAGTGACGTTGCTCAGTTATGTCTGACTCTTTGTGACCCTTTGGACTGTAGCCTACCAGGTTCTTCTGTTCATGGGGTTTTCCAGGCAAGAGTACTGGGTTGCCATTTCCCTCTCCAGGCGATCTTCCCAACCAAGAATTGAACCCGGGTCTCCCGCATGGTAGGCAGACGCTTTACCGTCTGAGCCACCAGGGAAGTCTAAGAATGGCAAAATTATGAAAGTGAACCTTCCTATTTCTTTTGCATTTTAATCATTAGATTATGGATAATTGACCTGGTCCCTGAGAAGGGGACAACAGAGGATGAGATGGTTGGTTGGCATCACCAACTAAATGGACATAAGTTTGAGTAGGCTCTGGGAGTTGGTGATAGACAGGGAAGCCTGGCATGCTGCAGTCCATGGGATTGCAAAGAGTCAAACACAACTGACTGACTGAACTGAACTGATATTCTTTAAATTTTATGTAAAATAGTCTGAATACATTGTTTTGAGCTTATGAGTTTCATGTAAAATATTATAAATAAGTTGTTTTGAGCTTCTTTAATGCCAATTGCTTATTCACAGAGGTAAAATCTATACAACTGAGGATCTGTGGGCTCCACTGGTGGCTAAGAGGTAAAGAAGCCCCCTACCAATGAGGGAGATGTGAGTTTGATCTCTGATCCAGGAAGATCCCCTGGAGAAGGAAATGCTAGCCAGTATTTTTGCCTGCAGAACCCAGTGGAGCCTGGCATGCTGCAGTTCATGGGGTTGCAAAGAGCTGGACATGACTTAGCAACTGAACAACAGCAAAATCTATACAGTGCATCAGAAGAAATTTTCCTAGAATTCAAAAGCTGTATACTGATAGATTCCTAGTTACTGAGTGGGAATTTCACAGATGATATTGTCAGTGATTTCCTTACTGCACATTCCTAGAGATCTGTTAATATTGCTACCCAAAGAGAGAGAGAGAGATATAAGGAACCACCAAAGAATGCAAAAAGTTAGGAGCTTAGCGTCTCATCCCATTCCAAATTGAAGCGAACCCTCTTATTTCTGGTTAGTACCTTAGGCTTCCAGATAAAAGAAAACGTCATATTTTTTTTTTAAGTTTTTAAATCCTCATTATTTTACCATTTCCATTCTATGGATAATGTAACTATGTCCCAGAACCCTGCTCAAGGCCCAGTAATCAGTGATACCCTGATAGCTCTGTTGGCAAGGAATCCACCTGCAATGTGGGAGACCTGGGTTTGATCCCTGAGTTGGGAATATCCCCTGGAGAAGGGGAAGGCCACCCACTCCAGTATTCTGGCCTGGAGAATTCAAGGACTGTATAGTTCATGGGGTCACAAAGAGTTGGACACAACTGAGTGACTTTCACTTTCACTTTCACTTTGAGAACTAATAATAATCGGTCTTCTGAGTCCTCATCCAAACTTCATATCCTTGTACCAACTTCCTCCCCCATAAACAAACCTATTTTGAAACACAGATAATCTGGGTTAGGTCTGCCATCTCTCACTCCAAAGTATTTCAGCTATGTGCTTGCAATTAACCAAGGATGATAGGACCACAGTAATTAATTCTGAGGTATTTATCACCATAGAATCATTTACCACAGATGAAGCTTGAAATAAGCACTCACTTTTCATCTATCATACCTTTTCATGACTTTCTGGTTAGGGAATCAATACAGAAATATCCTTCATGCATTCTGGGACTAACAAGGAAAGAACACAGGTACAAACTCATTTCCTGGATCCCTGAGTCCTAACAAAAGGGAACTGAATGCCTTCCCTTAAGCTTGGGAAGTAAGCTCCAAGACAGAGGTAATATCTTCACCTCATAGAATAGAAGAGGCCTTTGGGGTAAAGATGCATTTCAAACACACTATCAAACCAATTGTAGGATTGTTCGTATAACCAATGCCATGTTGGGCCCATTCAGCTCTTCCTGTCCTTTTACTGACCCTACTACCTAGGACTGTACTGTATAGTAAATCTCTTCCCTGTCATCAAGGGCTGTGTAGCTAATATTGTCTAATACTAGGTCCAGGTGGCCTCTATGCTCTGTTATTCTCCAAACAATGATGAAGACTGCAGAAGCTCATCCAGAATTTCCAAGCCAGAAGTAATTATGATACCTTTTTTTCTCTTTATTAGGCACCTTGTGCAACTATTGCATACACCTGGGAATTTGATCTTAGAAAGCATCCTCCTCTTCTGGAGGATGTTTCTTCAATAGCAGCACATCTTCTCACTCATCTGCTCTACACCATAAATCCTGTGAAGTCCAAGCACAATGGTAGGTATGGATGGAATAGAGTTGGGTTTTTAAACATTGTCTTGACCTGGCTATTGAGGTCTTGGCTAGTTAGAGGCCCATCAGTTCTCTTTTTTTGAACAATTGATTAAGTCTTCAACCACGTTCCTTCTAGGCTCTCACACTTGGGGCTACTATAAGAAGACAGCCCTAATCACCAGGGCCAGGTACACAACAACCAGGAACAGCTCCTCTGTCCTGGACCTGAAACTATTCAAATTAGCCAGTTCATGGGGAGCCCAGAATCCAAAATAACCCCACCCCCTTGCACTAATAATTTCTCCCCATAGCTCCAGCTAACTGTTACGCAGTTGCAACCCCTGAGATTGCCCAGCTGAGCAGCCTTCTCTCCTTTGGAGCTGCAGGTAACAGAGAGTTCTGCCTTTCATCTGTTCATTTCCATGTTTTATCTGTTTCCATCCAAAGAATATTTAAATCTGATGAAACAAGAGAGCAGAGAGTTGAAAGTTTACCAGGGAAGGAGAGGGCAACAAAGAGCCATCTATCAGCCAGACTTTCAAGTGCACTTTTCCAAAAACTTCTCATCTGCTAAGCACTTCATGAAGTCAGTCTAACTGGTCTGGAAGAATCTGCCCTTGATTTTCTCTGAAAATCTCCAAGGTTAATGTATCTAACATGCATGCGTGCTCAGTTGTGTCCGATTCTTTGTGAACTCATGGAGTGTGGCTCACCAGGCTCCTCTGTTCATGGGATTTCCAAGGCAAGAATACTGGAGTGGGTTGCTGTTTCCTCCTCCAGGGAATCTTCCCAACCCTGGGATAGAACCCACGTCTCCTACATCTCTTGCACTAGCAAATGGGTTCTTTACCACTGAGCCACCTGGGAAGCCTTAAATGTATCTAACAGTTCTCTCTAAAGTATGTCTTGATTATTTGTTTATTCTCAAGCAAAAGGACAAATAATCACAGAAATGATTTTGTCAAAGAGCCTAACAATGTGTCGTGTTTTTTTTTAAAGTATAGTCACTACTTTCCCAGAATTTTCATTATATCTTAGAGAGCCTTTGAAAGAGTGAGAAATGCCTGAGGAAGTTCAGCTTATCTCCTTTTCATACAACTGGAGAAAACATAGTATTTTCATGCTTATCAAACTTAACTGAGTTACAGACTTAAAAATTGACCAACACTATTGACTTCCAGAATGAATGGTGCATCTGTCACTTAGAGGGAAGTTAGCTGATTTAAATTATTCCTCATCTTGCTTCTTCTGTCTTCCAAAGAGCTAAATGTTATGATTACATGGTCCTGATTGAGCAAGTAGAGTTTAGTGGTTCCAGATTTTCTCTGGTAAACTCTTCTGTGCAAAAAATCTGCTGTGTGACGTACTTTAATGAAGAGGAATCTGTTGTTTATTCTCTTTTCAACTTTGCCTGGGAGATAACATCACTGTCCTCTTCCAGAAGGGTGGCTCTTCAGCATGTTCACTGTTGTGGGAGATTAAACAGACACAGCAAATAGGCAGTCATATGTCTATCAGAAGTCACCTCTTTCTCCACCCATCATTACTTTCAGTCTCCACCGATTGACTTAGAGATGGTGGTTTAGGCAGTAAGTCATTCTGACTCTTGCAACCCTATGAACTGTAGCCTATCAGGCTCCTCTGTCCATGGGATTTCCCCAGCAAGAATATTGAAGCGGGCTGCCATTTCCTTCTCCAGAGGATCTTCCTGACCTAAAGATCAAACCCACATCTCCTGCCTTGCTGGCAGTTTCCTTAACTGCAGGCAGATTCTTTACCACTGAGCCACCAGGACTTGGAGCTGGTCTTAACCACTCTCAGACCAGCTTTTCTGGCATTCACATTGACTCCAGGAGCTATGAGTTGACATTGAATATAACATCTCTCAGGGACATCCTTGGTGGCCCAGTGGTTAAGACTTTGTCTTTCAATGCAGAGGGTGGGGGTCCAATTCCCGATCTAGGACCTAATATCCCACATGCCTCACAGCCAAAAATATTAAAGCATAAAACAGATGCAAGATTGTAATAAATTCAATAAAGACTTTTTTTTTAAAAAGACCTCTCAAATAGCAGAGGGCCGAGTAGAAATTAAAGATATTAAAAATCATATCTCCTCTACCAGACAAAATTCATTTGTGTTGCCATAAGCAGGAATCATTTGCATTGCTATGAACCTCTGGAGACCTATTTAATTAAGTTACCAAATAAAAGTATCAGATAGAAAACAGCCTATGGAGATAACTGGAGAAGTTAAAACCGTTGAATCTTAAAGTAACCTCTTCACTAGTCTGCGAAGATATACTAGGGTGTGTGTTAGGCTGTGAGCATAGATGTCCCTAGAACTTCCTTGTAATAAGGCACCATTGTTATAAAGAATATAATACTTAGGATTGGTGAGTTTATTGAATTTCGTTGTGACAGAGAAAAGGTATAGTAAGAATATGACTTGGCCCAACCTGGTTATCCTAAAAACTTCTTTGAGGACAGCAAATATTAAAAGATCTTATTCCTATATATACTTATTTATTTGTACAAACACTATAGCTTTACTATGTCTTGATTAACTAGAGTTAAAAATTTGGGATAACCCAGCCACACTTTGACATGGACTCCAAAAGTCATGGATATTCTACTTACAGCAACTTTATTTCCATATGAGATTTGAGGTAGTCCAAAACATAGAAGGCAGGTTAAAGAAGTTGATCATTTAGAATTAAGAATATATCAAATGTATGAAAAAGACAAACAACAAATTCAGATTTATTCATATATCTTTTCTACGAATGGGTGCAATTGATTACGAGCAGGCTGACATGTCAAAACATCATTTTCCAAAATCAGAAAATGAAAAGATTTTAATCAAGAAAGAAGTTCCCATGGGGCCTAAATTAACAGGAAATTTTTCATGTGGAATATATTTAAGAGACATTGACTAATGTAGGGAGCAATTCCTAAACAAACCATCTAGGAGCAAGCGCAGCATGTGGGCTCATAGGATATTCCAGGTACAGATTCTTAAAGATTATGACTCTCGAAAATCTGCAAAAGAACAATTCCCACAAAGATCTACTAACCTTGTGAATGAAAAGAGACAGATAATGCTAACTATCCACATATACCCCTTGAACCCCTCCAAAAGATGTTCACTTGGAAATTTTTTAAATTGTATTTTGAGAAGGTAAAACATTTTAAAGCATTTTGTCTAACTTCAATTTCTTTATGAGCCCATTTTACAGTATTATGGCTTTAAGTCCACTCTTTCTTCAATCATTAATGGAAATAAGCCAATTTGTCAGATGCAATGACAAGCATTAGCATCACTGGTTTAAGAATTCAAGTCTATTACTCAGCATGATTAATCTGTCATAGCAGCCTGATTCAAAGAAATTGAGTTGTAATCTGTTTGACTAGTCTGCATCATATATAAAATATGAAAAGAAGAATGGTATCAGAGGAGCTGGCCTCAAGCTCTCATGACAGTGACTCAGTGAGCAAAGTTGCCGAAAATGAGGTAAAACAGAAGTTTCCTTGCAATATCCCCTTTCCTATTAAAACATTTTTATCTTTTTTTTCTATCAAGTTTCAGTGTATTCTGATTTTGGATGAAATTATTAGTTATATGTTTCCTATTAGGAGACCCACACTTTAAGCTTTAGGCTACAGGAGTTCATATTTCGTCTAGCTGCCTTAAGTATACTTGAGCCAAAATTGTTTACCTGCTTCATTTCAGACATTCATTGCAATCCCCTGTTATAACAGGATATTATTCAGATTCTTTTGAGTCAAAACAGCAAAGCTTAATAAAAATCAGAATTTGCCTTGGTGATATTTTGTGGACTATAATTTTTTTCCATTTTATTTTAGAAAAATTATAAAACTTTAATCCATTTTATGTAACTAAACTTAAAACAAGGTTTTAGCCTCTTTATTACTAGGTTCTCTTGCCAATATAAGTAAGAAAATGCAACTTGAATTCTTATATATGCGTCTTCAATGCATATACATATATATGTATTTACTATGTGTATTACATATTATAATAGTTTCATAATCCATATTCTGATGCCATAAGCAACTAAAAATGTAACTGCTTGAATAGCAGCACTCAAAAGAGGTATATGAGTCCTTTGAACCAGCTCCTGCTACATCAGTGTTTTTAAAATACTATATCATGCATGATTTCAAGTGCTTAAGAAGTGCAGATTTCTGATGCACTGGCCCCACCTGCAAGCTCCACTTCAAACCAAACCCAGAAGGAATGAGATCCTCCTATAGGTTACAACTAAAGGATTACATTTGACATCCACTCAGTGAAGTAACTGAGCACGCACGCACAATGTGGCCCTCCTTCAGTCTACATAGGATACCTACTCTGTCAAATTAAGAAATATTAATACAATTCAATTTCATCAAATATCTGAAAAAAATTAAAGTCCACAAAATATCATGGAGGCAAATTCTGATTTTTATTAAGTCTTCCGTTTTGACTCAAAAGAATCTGAATAATATCTGAGAGTTGAGAGAGAATCTCAGAGATGGCTAATTCTGGCTTCCCTTAGTCCTTCCTTAAGCCCTCTTGCCTTGGACACCAACACTGCTTGCCTACTTCCTATTATTGTCTTTCACTGGGTTCCAGGGTCCCCTCTGAATTCCCAGGCACTCAGTCCCACTGGGATGCACCACAGATGCCGTTAGTTCTTCTCGATGATGATTAAGAAAAAATATCACTTCTCACAAATCCCAATCTAATTTTAACTTTTTCCTGGTTCTCTCCCTTGGGCATGTGTGTGTTCATGTGGGCAAACACACACACGCACACACACACACATTTCTTTCAAGAGACTCATGCTGAGGTAACAGAGAGGTATGGAGAATCCTGGAAGTCCCAGTACTAAGGATTAATTCCATATGCTGCTTCATGAAGCAACCCTGGGCAGCAAGTAACAGATGCTGCCCTCGCAGTCAGCACCAGGCCTAGGTGGTTTCTTCCTCCTCCCAGCTGTTCTTAGACAGAACTTCAGCACCTGTCTCCCTACAGCATCCAGGGTTCTGTGTGTATGTGTGTGTGTGCGCCTGTTTGTTCATTTGCCTCTTGAGTTGATTCCTCAAGCACCACACCAACCCCACACTCACTGGAGAATTCACAGTGCAGTATAAAGTCCAGTGGGAATTGCAGTGATGTTTAACTCTTCTAGGGAAAGGAACTACTTAAGATGCAACTGATCATACAGTCCTGCTACATCACACTTTCCAACATTTCCCGAAAATTTCCAGTGACGGCAGAAGAGAGCGGATGTGTGACCTCTGAGGTCTTGAGACTTACATGAAGTTGCACAGATTTATGACATTTTGCAAGCACAGATTGCTCATATTTTAGCCTAAATATCCTTGGGATTTTTGAAATTTATTTCAAAGTATGTTGATATTTGTTTTAATAAAAAATGTTTCTCTCTCCAATCCAACTCTTCAGTCTTATAGTAAAATTGACACTCCAGAAATAGATGTCTATCTTATTGTCTTGCCTACCTGGGAAAGCTTTGTATTTCACTCAGGGGATGATGATGATAGTCATCATCAATGATGACCACAAAAATAGTTAATTTTTATCAAATGATTGTTTTGTGTCAGGAACTATATAATGACCTGGGTAAGCATTATCTCATTTAATTATTATACCAACATTACCAATTTCATATAATTATCTTCACTTTGTTGATGAGTGAAGTGAGGTACAAAAAGAGTTAAATAACTCACCTTTACAAATTTTAGCTAGAAAGAAGAGGACTCAGAATATGAATCCCCACAGTGGTGGAAATGATTGATTTCTTTTTCTTGTTCTTCATTAACAGTTTCCTACCATGAAGTCCAGTGGGGTTAAGTGCACCTAACCCCAAAATTCAAAGAGGACTCAAAGTGATGAACAGAGATGAACCAACTATAACTAGGCAACAAAGAGGGTTGTTTAGGGAAAGAACTTGAGGACCTTAATGATGTCAACATAAATGTGGGAGAGTCTGCCTCAACTCAGACATTTTGAACCTTTATCAAGTGCTGATTGGGAGCTCTTTCATGACTGAATTCTCCTTCTGGTACTTATAGAGCAGGTACTCTATATTAGCTACAAGATCCACATGCTCTGGTGCACACATGCTGCAGAGAGGTTTAGTGTCACACTTTTGGACTGCAGCTCAGCTCCCTTTTATTTAGGTCTTAAGGCAGAAGTCAAGTCCTTAGCCCTCAAGTATCCAACTAGCCTTTTCTCTTCAAGTTGCTTCCTCAACTTTTATCAGGCTGACCCCCAGGCAAGTCACTTAGGATAACTAAGGAACTAGGCCAAAGCTGAGATAGATCTTCATAGTACCTTTTCATGGAAGGCTGAGACATCTGTGCAAATCAGGCTTCAGGAATATTCCTAGCCACACAATGATTCCTCAAGCCAGAGATACAAACTAATTCTAATGGGGTAACTGAGTTATATCTATTAATAAGTTAGGTTAATAATAAGTGACTTTCCTCTCTCAGGTCTCCTTGCTTCTTTACCTAGCCAAAATCTCCTTCACAGACCCATTTTAGCTGAAAGCTGAGTGCCAAAGAATTGATCCTTCTGAATTGTGGTGTTGGAGAAGACTCTTGAGAGTCCCTTGGAATGCAAGGAGATCCAACCAGTCCATCCTAAAGGAGATCAGTCGTAAATATTCATTGGAAGGACTGACACTGAAGCTGAAACTCCAATACTTTCGCCACCTGATGTGAAGAGCTGACTCATTGGTAAAGACCCTGATGCTTGGATAGATTGAAGGCAAGAGGAGAAGGGGATTACAGAGGATGAGATGGTTGGATGGCATCACCAGTTCGATGGGCGTGAGTATGAGCAAGCTCTGGGAGTTGGTGTTGTACAGGGAAGCCTGGCTTGCTGCAGTCCATGGGGTCACAAAGAGTTGGACACAACTGAGAGAATGAATTGAACTGAACTGATCCTCTGCATTTCTAACAGGTCTTTATAAGAAGTATTCATTTGAGCATCATGGCATATAATATGTGTCTGTTGAAATACTTAGATTAAAGCCATAAATCGCTGCTCAGGACTTTACACAAGGGTCAATCCAGGAAAATTCAACCTTAAATTTTACTCCAGAAATATGTCATTTCTAAATATTGTAAAGTAATTAGCCTCCAGTTAAAATAAAAAGAAAAAAACAATAATAATTTTCTAAAAATAAAGAAGAGTTTAGTATACTTCATCCAGAAACTGGAAGCCACGTAACATGTTTTCCCCTTGAATTTGCTGCCAGGAACCACTCCATGTGGGCTTCCCAGGGGACACGAGTGGTAGAGAACCAGCCTGCCAATACAGGAGGCATAAGAGACACAGGTTTGATTCCTGGGTCGGGGAGATTCCCTGGAGGAGGAAATGGCAACCCACCCCAGGATTCTTACGTGGATGGCAACTCAGCTCCCTTTTATTAGGTCTTAAGGCAGAATAGTGGACAGATGGCCATGGCATCGCAAAGTCGGACATGACTGAAGTGACTTAGATTGCACACACACCACTCCACTTCATGTCTGAATGAGGTAAAATGTTTATCTCAGGTGCTTGGTAGCATCTATTTGGGTACTGCAGTTTGTTTCAGTGGTTCTCAAGCCTAGCTGCTCACTAGAATCTTCTGTTTCAACAACATTGGATGTCTGGGGCCAGTTCAGCCAGATCTAAGGGTGGGGGCCAGGTCCTAGAGTATTTTAAATGTTCTCTGAAATGACTCAAGAGGTTTCTCCAGTGGCTCAGCAGTAAAGAATCTGCATGCGATGCAGGAGCCAGAAGAGATACAGGTTCAGTCCCTGGGTTGGGAAGATCCTCTGGAGGAGGAAATGACAACCCACTCCAGAATTCTTGCCTGGAGAACCACATGGACAGAGAAGCTTGGCAAGCTACAGCTCATGGGGTCACAAAGAGCCGGACATAAATGAAGCGACTTAGCACGCACTGGATGATTCAAACATAGAGGAGGAGTTGAGAGTCATCTATAGGGATGTTCTAAATTTGTTGGGGTTTTTTGATTTGTTTTGTTTTAATTCCAATGGTCTGGTTTGTAAACTAACTTATTTACCCTAGCTCAAGTTCTTTCTCAATAAAAGAATCATCGTACGTAAATACATAAGCCATCAATCTCACACAGTTGAACAGGTCTACATCTAACCTGTCTTTCTCAATCTTGGCTCTCCATCAGTGTCACTTGGGGAGCTGCTAAAGATCCTGGTGCCCAGAACATACCCCAAATCAATTAAACCATAATCTCTGAGGAGGATACTGAGGCAGTGATCATTTTAAATCTCCTCAGGGAATTTCATTGTGCACCATGGCTAAAAATAACAGACCCATACTCTCTCTTCCCCCTTATTGGTGTCTTAAAAACATGCATTGTTCATGGGTGAAATTATTACTCAAGGAAGTGAGCCATTTCCCCACACCAAGGGCAGGTAAGTTAGAAGGACTGCCAGCATTGACTATATTGGGTCCAGAAGTAGCCTTCCCAAGAAACAAAGGGCCTGGTTTGAGTTCAGATGGTCGGTCCAGACATATGTCTTACCCCTTCATCCCCTCTCCCCTCCAAGTGAAATCAGAATACAATTAATACCAAAGTTACTTTGTAGCTCTATGAGGTCATTGTTGTTGTTTAATCACTAAGTCGTGTCCTACTCTTTGTGACCCCGTGGACTGTAGCCCGCCAGTCTCCTCTGTCCATGGAAATTCCCAGGCAAGAATACTGGAGTGGGTTGCCATTTCCTTCTCCAGGAATTTTTCCAGACCCAGGAATGAAACCCATGTCTCCTGCATTGCAGGCAGAGTCTTTACTACTGCACCACCTGGGAAGCTCCCATGAGGTCATAGATGTTAACTAAATTTATTGTGGTAAGCATTTCACAATATAGACATATATCAAATCATTATGTTGTACAGTTTGAGCTTATATGCTATGTCAGTCTTTACATATCAATAAAATTTTATCTGTCAATAAAACTGGAAAAAAACTTAAAAAATAAAAACAGACTCTTGGATTATTTTTATTTATTCATTTAAAATTGCTTTTAAACATTACAAATCAACCATACTCCAATAAAAATTAATTAAAAATAAAATTATTTTTTAAAGATTTGATCTCATATTTATAAAACTGTTTTCTATATTTCCCTCTTTGTTACAGACTCAACTCTTTCTATATCTTCTTTATTGTCAAATTATCCCCACTATATCCTGTCACATGTGGAAAACAAAACTATTATAAAACTATAATAAAGTATAAGCTTGTTTTAGCAGAATCACTTATTTAGTTTAAACTCCCTATAAGTAAGTTTAGTTTGTGGAATAGGAAAAGGATTTTAACTCAAGGTTTGCATACAAATACACAAGATCTGTTGATATGCAGAATGAAATAGGACAGACAATCAAAATGGAAACTGAGATTTTAAAAAGTATTAATTTCTAATGAAATCTACTTCCTGATTCAGAGTAGCTATGTCATATCTGTTAAGACTTGCACATGAGGTCCAAAAATTCCTTGACTGACTAAATGGAGGTTGCACATTATTCACCAGCTCTGTATCTATCTTTCACTTGTCTCTCCTAATTTAAAACAAAAATGGAAAATTAAGTGATTATCTTTTATAGTGTTGTGGGACAAGATAGTATGCATTTCTGGCCTAATTTATTTAGAGACTGGTAAATTAAATGTTTTAATATATTCACTTATGAACCATACAGCAACCAAATGTATGCATATAGCTTAATCAGAGAGAAAAAGAGCAAAAGATAAGTCTTCAAAAAAATTACTAAGGATAAATTCATATGGACTATTTTAAGAGAACTGTCGCTTATAGTTGGGGAAGTATTGGTGGCTCAGTGGTAAGGAATCCACCTGCCAGTGTAGGAGATCAAGAGACACAGTTCAGTCCCTGGGTCAGGAAGATCCCTTGGAGAAGGGAATGGCTACCCATGGCAGTACTCTTGCCTGGGAAATCCCCTGGACAGAGGCGCCTGGTGGGCTACAAAGAGTCGGATATGACTGAGCGACTGAGCACGCATGCATTTCATGTGATTAGTTCCAACACATGTTCCCCCCAAAATTAAAAATGAGTCTTGGAAAGGAAAACAGTGTCCCATACCAAGAGCCTGCAAATAAAAGAAGGAAAAACTCAACCGTTTGTTTGGTAACAGTATGGACCTTACAAATTGACCATGTGTTAGACAAGTTCAGCTATTTTTTTAATTAATTTATTTTTTTATTGAAGGACAATTGCTTTACAGAATTTTGCTGTTTTCTGTCAAAGCTCAACATGAATCAGCCATAGGTATACATATATCTTCTCCCTTTTGAAACTCCCTTCCTTAAGCTATGTTTAAGCCATCTGCTAGGTGAACCAATTCTTTCCACCATGAGCTCCCTTCCTGATCCACATTTTAGGATCCTGAGCTTTGGATTAACTGAAGTTTCATGACCAAGAATCATTATTACAAGATTTGGTGCATCTGAAAGCTACATGTGGTTCCTCTTCAGAGCCACTTACTCTGTTTTTATTCCACCTGATTGATTTGAAAACAAATAATCCCATTCTGAGGAATGGTAAAAATCCACCTGCCAATGCAGGGGACATAAACTTCCATCTGTGGGTTGCGAAGATTCCCTGCATGGCAACCCACTCCAGCATTCTTGCCTGGAGAACCCCATGGACAGAGGAGTCTGAATGGATACAGTGCATAAGGTCGCAAAGAGTCAGACACTCCTGAAGTTGACTTACAACACGAGAAAGGTTGACACACAAAGGTATGAACACTGAGCCTATTCTTTACAATGTACTTGGTCTTCTGAGAATGTAATATGAATTTTTGTTTAGAACTTATTCCTAAGCAGTTCCTAAACTTATTCCTCTGTATTGTAATTCAGTGCCTAAACAATTCCTAAACTTATTCCTCAGCTCAAGTCCCCAGAAAGCTCATGATATATATATACACAAGAAGCAATATATTTCATCCCTAGGGTTATTTTTACATAGTTATATTTCTTAGCATCTTAAAGGTAGGAATTGGAAACCATAAATGAAAATGATGAATATTATATTAAACAGGCAACAGAGCATGTGGTATATATTTTTTTAATTAAATTTGTTCACCTTTAAAAATGTTCATTTTCCCCTGTTAAAAAAGAAAGTGAAGATCTGAGTTCTTATGCTATCCACTTAATAAAATGAGAGGAAAGAAATAAGAGCCCTCAATGTGAATTTTTAAAAGGGAAAGAAGAAACAGAAACCACAAGCCAGACACACCTGCTGTGGAATTCCTAGTGTGATATTCAAAATCATGGATAAAATCATTCCAATGGCACAACGTCCTCTAAGGATCACAAATCCTGTTTCCCTCCCCTGAGATATTTAGTGTTTTAATTTCTACTCACACCAAAGCTATCTACATGACACTGAAATAGTCAGTTAATAAACTCAGTCAAATTCATTGATGGGTTTGACAGAACTAGATAAAGCATATTCAAAACCAAATGACTTGCCAAAATACCAATTGTAAATTTACAGACGCATTACTGATGTCACCTATTGATGCTAACTCTCAAACCAGGAAACATAAATTTTAAAATATATAGATAAACTTACTGTCCGTAAAGATGTTTGCTGTGAGGAAGGTACAATAAAAGTTGACCAAAAAAGATATAAAATATCTATTTTGGAAACATTACAAATCAAAGACAAAGACAGACTACATATTACTTCCAAGGAAAATAACTAGCAAAACAATTCTATCTAAACACTGTCTGCATTTCACTTTTTCAGGATTATTCTGCCATTTAATAAGTCCAAATTTTCTATTGTTTTCATTTCTTTTAGCTCTAAAATACTAAACTATCATTTCTAAATTGCCCTTTCCAATAAATTTTATTTATATCCTGAGACAATAAAAAAATGACCAAAAAATTAATGTTACTGAAAATTGCATTGCAAAAACTTACTGTAGAACTTAAATTATCTGTCATCACACAGCATACTGTTTATATCAAAATGGCTTTATAATTCAAATGCCTGCTGTAACAAGACTTTACTATTCCAGTAATCTCTTGCCCAGGAAGATGAAGTTGCAAATAACTTACTTAATCACTTTTTGGAGAAACTTTCAAAAATCCATTTGTTCCATTAATAGACTATTCAACTAACCCTTTCCAGAGTAAAAGCCCCTACTCAGGACACTGGATGACTCCATGAGGTTCCCCAATTGACTGTCTGCTCATCAAGATTGACTTTAATATGCTCGCCTTGCTTCATCTATCAATCCTAAGCCATTTTGTTACAAACTCTCCTGACTCCAGTCAGCCCCCTACCCCACACTTACAGATGTGCCTTTAACCAGAACCCTCAAAATCTTATAAGTGTTCCATCTACCCCTTGTCTTCTAAAAAGCTACAGATTCCCAAGGTAGACGTCTCCTTTACTGAAGTAATAGATAACTTGGATTTCCTTTATCAACAGGCTACTTGACAGTCTCTCTGGGGATTCATGGAATCAGTAATTGACACTGCACATTTCAAATAACAGTACTTTTATATTACAAAATCAGTGATATGAGCTATGTCTATTATTCTCATAAATGTGCTGCATGTAAACTTGGAACAATTCCCTGGTAAATGTTTTATTGGACGAAGTAGATAAAGGCAGTGGCACCCCACTCCAGTACTCTTGCCTGGAAAATCCCATGGATGGAGGAGCCTGGGAGGCTGCAGTCCATGGGGTCGCTGAGAGTTGGACGCGACTTCACTTTCACTTTTCACTCTCATGCATTGGAGAAGGAAATGGCAACCCACTCCAGTGTTCTTGCCTGGAGGATCCCAGGGACGGCACAGCCTGGTGGGCTGCCGTCTATGGGGTCCCACAGAGTCGGACAAGACTGAAGCGACTTAGCATAGCATAGCATAGACAAGACTAACACAGAAGCTTAAAAAATACTACATGAGAAAAATCATATAATCATTTCTATAGGATATAAAGTATGACATATAACCACTGGAGACTATTCATGGTATCAGTCTTGGGTTGTTTTATCTAGTATTCTTCAAATGTCTGTAACTATATTAAGAAAATCTGCAACTTGCCTAATCCTAACTTACCACAGTGAGCAAAAAAGTCCTTGTGATTACAGAAGGTGTACAGGGCAACAACAGCAAATACAGGGCATTGGACACACCCCATAATACAAATTACAGTCCAGAAAAAGAAAAAGCCTTTTAGACATTTTCCAATGCAATATAAATAGAACAAAGCTTTGTCTTCTACAAGTGAATAGTTAAGGTTTAACTAGATATTAAAATAGATATTTCTGTTCCACACGGTAGCTCTGTTGTATAAATTCATTCTGAATTCACTTCAATTTCTATTCAGGCATTCTTGGAACATATCTTATTAATTGGTATTAAAGTAAGCCAAAAGCAAATTATGTCTTTATATACGGAAGTCTGAGAGAGTAGCTCCTTTTCTTGAGTCTAGGTTTTGAGAGACTAATAATAGAACTCTCCTTTTCCTCATCTGTGTTCTAAACCATTTGAGAGATAGATGTAAACAAAGGAACTCAACATATCAAGTTTTATTATTGACAAAGCTCTTTGGAAATGAAGTTCTAGGATTGTTAGTTCAGTGGATTCACTGACAATGCAGATAAATGGTAATCCTCTCATTTTTAGCGCTTATCCCCATAAAGTCTCTAAGATGAAAGCCAGAGAAGGCAACAGCAACCCACTCCAGTACTCTTGCCTGGAAAATCCCATGGGCAAAGGAGCCTGGTAGGCTGCAGTCCATGGGGTCTCAAAGACTCGGACACTACCAAGCGACTTCACTTTCACTTTCATGCATTGGAGAAGGAAATGGCAACCCACTCCAGTGTTCTTGCCTGGAGAATCCCAGGGTCGGGGCAGCCTGATGGGCTGCCATGTCTGGGGTCACACAGAGTCTGACATGACTGAAGCGACTTAGCAGCAGCAAGATGAAAGCAGCTAATCCTGAAGAGCACCAGGAAAAAGGAATTATGTTACTTCTAAAATCTGTCTAAATTTTTCTGCCAGTCTCCCCATCAGAAAGGTATGTCACTTCCTTTAGTGAGGCCTGAATAAAGGATTGGAAAAGTCAGAAGAATTTATTCCCAGTGGAAAATCTTCCTGTGCAAACATAAAGCCAAAGGAAAAAAGTTTGAACACTTAATACTTCGATGGTATGACTGGAGAAGTGATACAGGGTAACTACTATTTACTGTTCTACAAACTATTGCCCCTGCTGTTTGTGGGTGATACCTAAGATCTCCATCATCATGGTGGTGGTGGTGGTAGCTTAGCTGCTCAGTCATGTCCAACTCTTGCAACACCATAGACTGTAGCCCACCAGGCTCCGCTGTTCATGGGATTTTCCAGGCAAGAATATTGGAGTGGCTTGTCATTTCCTTCTCCAGGGGATATTCTCAACTAGTGGACTGAACCCACTTTTCCTGCACTGGCAGGGTGCAAGTGGTTTCTTAACCGATGAGCCACCAGGGAAGTTGTTTCATCATCAAACATAGATTTAAAATGTTAGGGTTTCCCTGGGGGCTCAGATGGTAAAGAGTCTGATTGCAATGCGGGAGACCCGGGTTTAATCCCTGGGTCAGGAAGATACCCTGGAGGAGGAAATGGCAACCAACTCCAATGTCCTTGCCTAGGAAATCCCTTGAACGGAGGAGCCTGGTGGGCTACAGTCCATGGGGTTGCGAAGAGTCAGACACGACTAAGTGGCTAACGATCATAACATACAAAGGGACTTCCCTAGTAGTCCAGAGATTAAGACTTCACCTTCCAGTGCAGGGGGTGTGGTTTGGATCCCTGGTTGGGGAGACTGCAAAAAATTCGACAAAGACTTTAAAAACGATCCATATTTTAAAAACCTTTAAAAAGTAAGTTAATATAGCTCTAGAAATTTCCAATTCACCAGAACATATGTTACAAGATTATTTTTTAAAAGGTAAAATCATGCCCAGCTTAACAGTTTAAGGTCAAGAATCTTTTTTCAATGAATTTATTTTTAATTGAAGGATAATTGCTTTACAGAATTTTGCTGTTTTCTATCAAACCTCAACATGAATCAGCCATAGGTATATATATATCCCTTCCCATCCCCTCCCTCCTGAACCTCCCTCCCATCTCCCTCCCCATCCCACCTCTCTAGGTTGATACAGAGCCCCCGTTTGAGTTTCCTGAGCCATACAGCAAATTCCCATTGGCTATTATATATGGTAATGTAAGTTTCCATGTTACGCTTTCCATACATCTCACCTTCTCATTCCCTCTCCCCATGTCTGTAAATCTATTCTCTACGTCCATTTCTCCATTGTTGCCCCATAAATAAATTCTTCAATACCATTTTTCTAGATTCCATATATATGTGTTAGAATACAGTATTTATCTTTCTCTTTCTGACTTACTTCACTCTGTATGATAGGTTCTAAGTTCATCCACCTCATTAGAACTGACTCAAATGTGTTTCTTTTTATGGCTGAGTAATATTCCACTGTATATATGTACCACAACTTCTTTATCCATTCATCTGTTGATGGACATCTAGGTTGCTTCCATGTTCTAGCTATTATAAATAGTGCTTCAATGAATAATGGGATACATGTGTTTCTTTCAATTTTGGCTTCCTCAGGGTATATGCCTAGGAGTGGGATTGCTGGGTCATATGGTGGTTTTATTCCTAGCTTTTTAAGGACTCTCCATACCATCTTTCATAGTGGCTATATGAATTTACATTCCCACCAACAGCGCAAGACTGTTCCCTTTTCTCCACACCTTTTCTAGCACTTATTGTTTGTAGCCTTTTTGATGAGGGCCATTCTGACTGGTGAGAGGTGATATCTCATTGTAGTTTTGATTTGCATTTCTCTAATAATGAGCGATGTTGAGCATCTTTTCATGTTTTTGTTAGCTATCTGTATGTCTTCTTTGGAGAAATGTCTGTTTAGGTCTTTTCCCCACTTTTTGATTGGGTTGTTTGTTTTTCTGGTATTGAGTTGTATGAGCTGCTTGTATATTTTGGAAATTAATCCCTTGTCAGTTGTTTCATTTGCTATTATTTTCTCCCATTCTGAGGGTTGTCTTTTCACCTTGCTTATAGTTTCTTTTGCTGTGCAAAAGCTTTTAAGTTTAATCAGGTCCCACTTCTTTACTTTTGTTTTTATTTCCATTACTCTATGAGGTGGGTCATAGAGGATCCTACTTTGATTTATGTCATTGAGTGTTCTGCCTATGGTTGAGAATCTTTGGAATCATGGGACAGAAGTGTGCCATTTATGTGCAAAAGCTAAAATGGCTTAACATCATACTACACTTTCTACTATAAATGTATTACTATGAATGGTCTCTTAATTAAACCCAACAAGACAGCCAAGATATCCATTCACTCAGTGAGCAGATGTAGTTTGCTCATTTATAGCATGTCTCTTTTGGAGAAAGTAGTGGTGGACACATTTGGATCAGATTTATACAGTTGTGAAAGTAAAGATTCCATTCTGGTCAAAAAATAAAAAGCAAAATCATGACTCCCATGCAAACATAAAATTTAAATATATCAAGAATTTATTTAACTTGTTAATAAATGAAGGAACCAGTATGATGTTACAACCATCAGGAATGCTGACATGAATGTGCAAATAGATTCAAAATTGGTTAACACCCATAAGAAAAAAGGCTTCCCTGATAGCTCAGTTGGTAGAGAATCTGCCTGCAATGCAGGAGACCCTGGTTCAATTCCTGGGTCAGGAAGATACCCTAGAGAAAGGATAGGCCACCCACTCCAGTATTCTTGCACTTCCCTAGTGGTTCATCTGGTAAAGAATCTGCCTGCAATGTGGGAGACCTGGGTTCAATCCCTGGGTTGGGAGAGGGAGAAGGAAAAGGCTGCCCACTCCAGTATCCTGGCCTGGAGAATTCCAAGGACTGTATAGTCCATGGGGTTGCAAAGAGTCAGACATGACTGAGCGACTTTCACTTTCACAGGAAAAGAACAGATTACATTTCCACTAATAAAATTTATTTGCATTCCTATGTGTCTGTTAGTTGTTCAGTCATGCCCAACTCTGCGACCCCATGGACTATAGCCCACCTGGCTCCTCTGTCCATGGAATTCTTCAGGCAAGCATACTGGAGTGAGGGGATCTTCCCCACCCAGGGATTAAGCTCAGGTCTCCTGCATTACAGGCAGATTCTTTACCATCTAAGCCACCAGAGAAGCCCATTCCTATGTACAAAAGTTGTTTATATTAGCATACAATTTAGATGGTAAATTTGCTTAAAACCAATGAAAAGCACAACAGATAATCCAGCAGAGTGCACCAGGCAGGATGTCCAGCAATTTTTTGTACATTTCAAAGTCTTTTGCAATATTCCTTGTTATAGTCTATTAATAAGAAAAACTAGTGAGCTGCTCTCTCTTAATTTACTTTGTCACATTAACCTATATCATTTTACAGTCAAAAAACATGAGACGTGGAAAAACACGTAAGAATTTTCATCATATGGTTTTGTCAACCCTATGAACTCAACGTTTCTTCTAGAATCAATTTGTCAGTATCTATTCCTACCAATAGTAGTTTTCAGCCTAAGGAAAGGGGAACAGGATGGAAGGTGGACTTCCTTCCTTCCTCTTATTTCCCCAAAAGCAATTCTAGGAGAGATTATCTGGCTTCTCACCTGCTTTCTTCCCTAGATAGTCCTGAATCCATTAACTTTACTTCCTGATTCCTCCAGAGCTTTTACTGTTAATACTCAAGACCAGACTCTTACTATGCAAAACATTGTGCCTGTGAAAAAGCCCAGTTATTGTAAATCAAAAGCCTTGGCATTCAAAGTTGTTTTCTTTGCTTTTCTTTAAATCACTGTTACAAAATTGAAGTGATGAGTCTCAAATATTACTTTTTCTTGTCATCTCTGCTACAATACTTAAAAGGCACCTCAGGGCAACAGATACCTCTTTCAGAAAAGGAAGTTATTTATGTACAAGAAAGTTTAAGACCTTGTCCTAAGTTCAAGACTGGGTCTAAATGATATGCAGCTCATTATGCTCAGTCACTCAATCGTGTCTGACTCTTTGAGGCCTCATGGATTGTAGTCCACCAGGCTCCTGTGTCCATGGGACTTTCCAGGCAAGAATACTGGAGTAGATTGCCATCACCTCCTCAAGGGGATCTTCCCCAATCAGGGATGAACCCTCATCTGCCTCTCCTGCACTGACAGGCAGATTCTTTACCACTGAGCCACCTGGGAAGCTCCCTAAGTGATTCAAAATCTGCAAAACATGTATTTTATAGTGACAGAAAAATCTAAGCCAAAAATATTTAGAACATGACCTGTAAACATATAAGATATTGAAATAATTACAGAAGGAATAATAAACACTAGGCTAATAATTTTTAAAGCTGAAATAAAGTCTAGTGATTTTAACAAAATTTATTCTTTCAATCCCTGAAAATGGTATATCTTTCCATTTGTTTGTATCTTCAGTTTCTTTCATCAGTGTCATAGTTTCCCAAGTACAAGTCTTTGATCTCCTTGGTTAAATGTATTGCTAGATATTTTGTTCTTTTAGATACAAATGTAAATGGCGTTTCTTTCTCTTTTTTGCGTAGCTCTTGGTTAGTGATTCACCCATTCCAGTCCATTTTAGTTCACTGATCCCTAAGATGTTGATGTTCACTCTTGCCATCTCCTATTTGACCACTTTCAGTTTACCTTGATTCAAGAAACTAATATTCCAGGTTCCTATGCAATACTGTTCTTTACAGCATTGGACTTTACTTTCATCACCAGTCACATCCATCACCAATCACACCCACATAGGCATTATTTTCACTTTTTCTCCAGCTTTTCATTCTTTGTGGAGTTATTTCTCTACTCTTCTCCAGTAGCACATTGTGCACTTACCGACCTGGAGTGTTCATCTTTCACTGTGATATCTTTTTGCCTTTTCATTCTGTTCATGGGGTTTTCAAGGCAAGAATGAAGTGGTTTGCCATACCCTTCTCCAGTGGACCATGTTTTGAACCAAAGAGCCTCTTAATGAAAGTGAAAGAGGAGAGTGAAACAGTTGGCTTAAAACTCAACATTCATAAAACTAAGATCATGGCATCTGGTCCCATCACTTCATGGCAAACAGATGGGGAAACAATGGAAACAGTGAGAGACTTTTTCTTAGGCTCCAAAATCACTGCAGATGGTGATTGCAGCTATGAAATTAAAAGACACTTGCTCCTTGGAAGGAAAGTTATGACCAACCTAGACAACATATTAAAAAGCAGAGACATTACTTTGCCAACAAATGTCCATCTAGTCAAGGCTATGGTTTTTCCAGTAGTCGTGTATGGATGTGAGAGTTGGATCGTAAAGAAAGCAGAGTGCCAAAGAATTGATGCTTTGGAACTGTGGTGTTGGAGAAGACTCTTGAGAGTCCCTTGGACAGCAAGGAGATCAAACCAGTCAATCCTAAAGGAGATCAGTCCTGAACACTCATTGGAAGGACTGATGCTGAATCTGAAGCTCCAATACTTTGGCTGACTGGTATGAAGAACTGGCTCATTAGAAAAGACCTTGATGCTGGGAAAGATTGAAGGCAGGAGGAGAAGGGGACAACAGGAGATGAGATGGTTGGATGGCGTCACTGACTCAATGGACATAAGTTTGAGTAGGCTCAAATTGAGTTGAGTTGGTGATGGACAGGGAAACCTGGGATAACTCAGCCCACAGGTCACAAAGTGTTGGACACAACTGAGTGACTGAACTGACTGACTGGTTTGTGATTACCAGAAAGTTCGTGGTCAGTATTTATTTTAAGTTGATGATCTCTTAAGTTCCAACATATTCTAACAATTCATTTTTACTCCCTTTCACCACATTTAATGTTTTTGACATCATATTTGACATTTTTTTTGTTTTATATATCCTTTAATACTTATTGTGGGTATTTGCCTGGAAAATCCCATGGACAGAGGAGCCTGGTAGGCTGCAGTCCATGGGGTCGCGAAGAGTCGGACACGACTGAGCGACTTCTCTTTCACTTTTCACTTTCATGCATTGGAGAAGGAAATGGCAACCCACCCCAGTGTTCTTGCCTGGAGAATTCCAGGGACGGGGGGAGCCTGGTGGGCTGCCGTCTGTGGGGTCACACAGAGTTGGACACGACTGAAGTGACTTAGCAGCAGCAGCAGCAGATGATTTTATTACTTTTGTCTTTTAACCTTCCTACCAACTTTATAAGTAACTACTTATATCTACTATCCTGACTGTATGTTTGCCTTTACCAATAAGATGTTCCTTTCTGTAATTTTTATATTTCTAGTTGTGACCTTTTCTTTTCTGCTTAGAAAAGTCCCTTTAACACTTCTTGTTCAGCTGGTTTACTGATGTGAAACTCTTTTGGTTTCACTTGTCTGTAAAACTCTGATCTGTTCCTTTGAATCGTCTAATCTGCTGTTGATTCCTTCCAGTGTATTTTTTATTTCAGTTACTGTGTTCTCCAGCTATGTTTGGTTCTTCTTTATATTTCCTATAATAACTCTTTATTAAATGTCTCACTGTGTTCACCCATTCTTCTCCCAAGTTTGTTAAGCATCTTTATGATGATTACCTTGAAATCTTTATCACATGGGTTTGCTTCAGTTTGCTTAGTTCTTCTGCGATTTTTGTCTTGCTGTTTGATTCGGAATATATTCCTCTGTCAACTCATCTTGTCTAATTCTCTGCGTTTATTTTCACATGTTTGGTAGCTCAGGCACATTTCTCAGTCTTGGAGAGGGAGCCTTATGTAGGAGATGTGCTATGGGGTCCAGCAGTGCAGTCTGCTCTTGTCACCAGGGCTATATGCTCTAGGAGTTCTCTCCATGTGGGCTGTATGGGCCATTCTGTTGTTATGGAGCCAACTATCTGGCATATTGCAGTTCATGGAGTCACAAAGATTGAAATGACTCATTGTGACATGCTAAAGCAGGACTGGCCCCAGCCTGGTTGGCTGTCAGGCCCTGCCTTTTGTGGTGTTCAGATCCACTGATGAGTAGGACTGGAGCTCAGCAAGGTTGACTAGATCACCCAGTGGGTCCCAGTGGTGTTGGCCTACTGGTGGGTGGGGCCAAGACCTAGGGCAGATGAAACTGTGGGGAGAGGGAGGACCCAGGATTGGTGCCAGCCCAATGATAGGCAGGTAAACCTCTGGCATTAATAGGTTAGATGAAGGACTCCAAAATAGCACTTGTGAGCACCAGTGTCTTCTTGGTAGAATGAGCTCTCAACCATGTTACTGCAATCTTCTGTGTCCACAGGGAGTTGTCTCCTGCCTCTCCAGGAGGTTCTCTGAGGTCAGTAAGTGGGTCTGGGCCAGACTTCTTTCAAATTACTGCCTCTGCCCTAGGACTACAAAGAGTGTGAGATTTTGTACATGCCCTTTGTGGGGGCAGTCTCTATTTCCTATAACCCTTCAGCTCTCCCGAATATATGCCCTGTGTGTGTGTGTTAGTCGCTCAGTCATGTCCTACTCTTTGGGACCCCATGGACTGTAACTCTCCAGGTTCCTCTGTCCATGGAATTCTCCAGGCAAATATATAGGAGTAGGTAGTTTTCCCTTCTCCAGGGAATCTTCCCGACCCAGAGATCAAACCCAAGTCTCCTGCATTGTAAAAAGATTCTTTACCATCTGAGCCACCAGGGAAACCCAAATATAAGCCCTACTGCTTTTCTGGAAGCTCATTTTCCTGGCAAAGAACCCCCAAGCTGAGGAGCCCACTGTGGGGTTTTGATCTCTTGTTCCTTGGGGAGACCCTCTGCAATTGTGATTATCCTCCCATCTGCGGGCAGCCTACCCCGTGGTGTGGGCCTTGATTACACTGCACTTTAATTCCTCCTCATCTCATTGTACTTCATACCTTTACTTGTGGAAACCCTTTTCTGATAGTCTTTGGGTCCTGCCTATAGATAGTTACTTTGTAAATACTTATAATTTTGATGTGCCTGTAGGAGGAGGTGAGCTGAGTCTTTCCACTCCGCCAACTTGGCTTCACTGCAAATTCTTTAGATTTTGAATTGCTATTATATCTGCAGTAGTTTGGACAAAACAATTAAGGTAAAACAGGAAGATGGAGTTTACAATTTGAAGGAAAGAACAGCTGTTGCATATCTGAGGAGAGGACAAAACACACTTTTGTTAATCATGCATGCAACCATAGGAGAGAGAAGTTGACTCAATGAAATGACTCACTTCATTTTCAAGTAAACATTTCAGCTGTGGCTCCTCTGCCACTGTGATAATATTTAAATTTACCTTTAATTATAGCCAAAGACTGCACATTAAATCCTAATTTTTTTCAGCCTGCTACAGGAAAGATATTAAATGCTTATTTCCAAAAATAAGTTTGTTAATTGCTTTAGTAAGACATAGATCTGGCAGCAGCTCCCTTGGAAATAAATACTGAAAAAATCAAATCATCTAATTATTTTAGACAAGCTATAAATGTGTTTTAATGGGCCAAAATTGTAAAATAGTTGAGGCACTGCATAGTTTTGAGGGGAGGATTAAATTGCGCTTTTTTTGCTATTAACAATAGTACCATATGTACTCAGATAAGACTTGGAATTATACACAATATATGGTCATGGTACTCTCAATTTTTAATCGGAAAGAAAAATAAAGTAAGCTTGATTGAATACCTTCAAAACATTTTTTTCTATTTTTGTCATAGTTTTTTCATTCTTCATCCATTCTTGAAAGTCTCCAAACCATAGAAAGAAAAATGTGAGAATAGTAATAAAGTGCAGGGGGCAGGTGGAAAGGAAGACAGAAAGAGGAAGAAAAAGGAATGGAAGCCATACAGAAAGGAAGTAGATGAGTAGCAGATCAGTTAGGGTCATTGGTTGTAAGCAACAGTATCTGACTCTAGCTTAGGAAACAGAAGGGAAATTTAGTGGAAACATAGGAGTGAAATGGTAAGTAAAACTTAGTATCTAAGACTTAGAAAGGACAGGAATGAGGGCAGGAATTAATGGCTACATTCTTGCAAGGATAGGTCAGTCCTAATGATTCATTTTTCTTCCATTACTGTGTCCTAGGTAGAAATATCAGAGATAAGACTTTGACTGGCCTAGTTTGGGTTAACACCTATTTCTTGGCTAAATGGGATCCATGTGGATTATCACCCATTGGGATATTGTGATGATGGAGAAAGAGTATAAAACAACATCAAAAGAAGTGAAAGTGAGAAATAAGTAAATAATAACCCTGAATAAAAACAACTAGTGTATTTTTTAAATGTGTATGCATCCATTGAATGAAAGCATATTTTGAGGCTTTAACTTGTTTTTGGTGGTAGGAGGATTGGGAGGGAGTTAATGAGGATGATAAGAGGATAGGTAGATTTTGATATCTCTTAGGAAACAGAACAGTAAACCATTTTGTCAGAATTTCTGAATAGTTATATAAACAAGAGATATCTCTTCTTGAAAATTCTGTCTGAAAATTATTACAGAATAACTTGTAAAAAGTCAATCTAAATTATAAATTATGTTTTAAAGAAAAGCATTTCTGTTCAGAAAAACTAAAGGCCAATAAATTTGGAAGTCTGCTAGGAATAGTTTTAGTAATAGACCACTTAATAATATCCAGAAGCTCTTATTTGCAGCATTAGATTCCAGAACACTGCTTTCTACTGTTCTTAATTCCAAGAATAATAACTGTTAGGTCAGAGGGAATGTTGCTGGATAATTAGACTAAGAGGATGGAGGGAGAGGATCTGCTTAGTCCTTAGGGTCAGTAGCCAGTTGAGTCTTGTATGTTCCTAAGTACTACACATTAATCACTACTCATGGGTAATACGGGGGAAGAGAGGAGAAGGTAAGAAAAAAATAGGGGAAAAGGAGAAGGAAAAGAAGAAAAGAGAGAGGAAAAGGAAAGAGATGAAAAGAAAAAGGGTTGAAGATACTAGCACATTTCTGGGAACTTGTTGACTCCGGAGTTTACTGCTCCCACACTTACCCCCACCTCTTCCCTGCATTTTATAAACAAAGCAGGAAGTAATAAATGTTGCCTTCTCTCTGCAAGGTCCTGCAGATGGTGTGAGAATAAACAAGGTCTTAGATATGTCCACCAAAAAAATATGTGCAACCTAAAAGCTGAGTGTTAGGTTTTATTCCATGGGAATGTTAGGACTCAGCCCTGGAGACAGCATCTCAGGTGACCCCGAGAAAGCTGACTTTGAGGAGGCAGAGGAGGGGCCAGGCTATATACAAGTTTACAGCAAGAGGCAGATAATCTGAATATTAAAAGATTATTGTTAAGAGAAAACTAAATCTTATATGAAGAGATTAAACGATCTTCTGTATATGGGAAGATGCAAGCATCCAGGCTTGCTGAAATTATTTCTTTCAAATGCATCTAGCTATCTGGGGCCAATCCTGCCTTCTTTATTGCTCACATACTAATCCCTTGTTTACCATAAGAGATAGTGAATGTGACTGATGGCAGCCTCTCACATCCCCCTAGCGTGTCAGTGCTTCCCAGGGAGGAAGTAGCTGATGTCTTCCGAGTAGCTGGCTTTGTTTCACCTGGACTCAGAAATTTTTATTTGGAAAAGGCTTGTTTACTGGTAGAGTGTAAAGCAGGAAACGTATCATTTCACAGATATATGTGCTTATGCTTAATCACTCAGTCCTGTCCAACTCTTTGTGACCCCATGGACTGTAGCCTGCCAGGCTCCTCTGTCTTTGGGCTTCTCCAGGCAGAATACTGGAGTGGGTTGCCCTTTCCTTCTCCAGAGAATCTTCCTGACCCGGGGATCAAAACCGGGTCTCCTGCATTGCAGGCAGTTTTTTTTTTACTATATGAGCCACCAGGGAGGTTTTGTGTGTGTGTGTGTGTGTGTGTGTTTGTAGACTCAATTCCTGGTCTAAGTTAAGTCTAAAGCCTTTTCCTCTCATCCTTCTTTTCCAATATATATAAAAGATGGATAAAAATATTGATCATCTTTGGTTCTTAGGATTAAGTTCCATTTGCTATGGCAAGTTGTATCTCTGAGCCTATGAGAAACATGCTCACCAGTCCAAACTGAAAGAATGGACTTGGAGACAGGAGGTACAGAGAGAAGCAAGGCTTTAATGATGGTCTTGCAAGATCAGGTGTCTGGTGGGTAAGCACACCCAGAGTTGTTACAGGGAGCATCTTATCTATAGCATGCAAGTTCCTCCCCCAGTTCCTCATTGGTTGAGTACCATGGGGAGACCGATCTTCCCAGATATCACCTCTGTTTGATCCCTCCCTCTTTATGGACTGGCCCCTCTCTGACATCTTCTTTCCTCCTTTCCTGGTCACCTATTCTTGTCTTTATGTTTTGAATTCACCAATAGGATTTCGCTGTGTGAAAATTATAGGCACCTGCCCTCCCTTTGTTTGCCCAGACTTTCTAGTTTTGTAACCCTTACAGCTACCAGCTATTGGCTATTGCATCAGCAACTCTCACGCTCAGCTAGCTATTCTTGAAAATGGACCATTTTAAGTTTTTTATTTCTTGCAAGCCTAGCAAGCATCATGGATAGTGTGGTTAATGTGGTTTTTTAAGAGCAATGCTTGGCAGTCATTAAGCAAATGCATTGCTAAGTAAGAACAACAGGTACATTAATCCCCTGAATAAATGAGTATTAGAATCATTATCCCAGATGGAAACAAACTAACAGGATATTTACTGTATTTGGCTTAGAAAGAAGAAGCTGAAAATGAATCTTCAACTGGAAAGAAAAAGGGAGATTCCATCTGTTTTGTTTTTTTTCTTTTCCTCAGTGTTTCAGTGTTTTGGGGGAGATTATAAAAAAAAGCATGCTTGCAATAATCTGATTTTATTAGCCTTCTGAAAAAAGTTCAAGGTTAATCAGAAAGAATATTGTTTAGGATGAAACATTAATAATATATTCTGCAAGAAAACAGATGCAATGGAAGCCAGTAAGCCCAGTCAAAACTACATATTTAATAGGCAAAACATCAAAACCCCGTCACAAGATGTACTCCACACATGAGTTTGCATTTGTGCTTGAACCACCAGAGCCCAGAAGGATCATCGCATTACTCTGTTGGCAGATGCACCCAAAGAACTGGCCGTGTTGTGTCTTGTCTTCACAATGCTTCTTTCTGCTAAATGGTTTAAAATGTTTGACAAGCACATCACAAAGCCATCCAAGGAAATGCTCCCCTTCCAGGGATTAGAGTCTTGAAGCAGACCATTAACACTGCCCTTTGTCAGTGACTCAGCCCACATTAGCAACAGAAAGCTTCTTACAGACAGAATGGGCTCTTAAGGAGGCTCTAAAGAGAACACTGAGTGCTTTGTTATTGCTTCTTCACGCGCTAATAATGGAGGTTTAGCAGAGGGAATGGCGGGTTGTTCCTTGTCCTCAGAAAGTTGTCTTTTTAAAAAAACATTTCCTATCTTTATCGTATTAAGATAATGGTCTAATCAGATTGCAATGAGACTAAAAAATTTGATTCTTAATTAAATGGAAGGAAGCCATCTAACAAAATGGTCTTTTTCTCAAGTTTATGCACCTACCAAAAGTCTTTGGCCAAATTACTGCCAGAAAAAGAATAATCAAAGGCACAAGGAAAGGACTTTGGCTCCCGATGAATATTTCTCTGCATAATAGAGCAGTGACACAAGAATGGATTCTCAAACGACGCTCCTTTTCATTGAGAGTTTATTACCGTGGAGTAGCTTAACTCTTTCATTTGATTTAAAGTTTGCTTTCTTGGAGTCTTGTTTCAAATTAAAAATTAACCCTATCTCTCACCATTTGTTGGCTTTCCTGGTGGCTCAGACAGGCAAGAATCTGCCTGCAAGGCAGAAAACCTGGGTTCAATCCCTGGCTTGGGAAGATCCCCGACAGAAAGGAATGGCTACCCACTCCAGTATTCTTGCCTGGAGAATTCCATGGACAGAGAAACTTGGGAGGCATGGTGTCATAAAGAGTCGGACAGGGCTGAGCAACTAGCACTTTCACTGATCATTTGTTATGCTTTCAGATCTCTTTATCTTTTTTCTCCACCTCAAGTTCCAAGAACCATTGCAACTGGCAAAGAAACTTCAGTAGCTCGTCTTGATCCTCAAAAACTCTTCCCCTTGGGAGAGATATGAATGCATCTTAGTTGGAACTAGCTATTTATCCTCCATATTCTTCCTTACCTTCAAATTATAGAAGCAAAGTAGCATAGTTTTACTTTCTCTAAATCACATGCTCTATTATTGTGCTTCATTCCAATCTGAAGGCATATTTCATAGCAAGAAAACAATGAGATAGTGTACCCAACATCCAAACCATGGGAATGTTGGAAATTTAGTGCAAGACTTCTTATATGACTCAGTGACACAATTATGATCTATAGACCATTTATTATTGAAAAAAGTAATTTAATGTAGGAAATGTATGTCTATACACAAATACATCATATATAGCTCACTATTGTTGTACACTCATTTTCTAGTCTTCTGATCTGTGTGTGTGGTCAGTCATGTCCAACTCTTTGTGAAACCATGGACTGCACCACACCATGCTCCTCTGTCCATGGAATTTTCCAGGCAAGAGTACTGGAGTGGGTTGCCATTTCCTATTCTGGAGGATCTTCCCAACCCAGGGATCTAACCTGTGTCTCCTGGGTCTCCTGCATTGGCAGGCAGATTCTTTACCACTGTGCCATCTGGGAAGGCCTAGAACCAACATCTTTGGAATTCTTAAATTTGGGTGTGCTAATTGGACCCATTCTCTGCACAATTCCCATAAAGACTTATCTATGGATTTCGGGGTTATTTTTGAAATTCTTCTAAGTTAAACTAGAACTTACCAGAACTTGCAAAAAGCAAACAATGCAGAATCACAAGTTTTATTTTGTTCCCAATATTTTACAACTCTCTCACCAATCTTTAATTCAATATAATTTTTAAAATGTCTCTTATTTGCAGTGTCTTTTCAATATTTTAAAGCTATTTTCCATGGAAAAATCTCTTTTTTTTTCCCTTTTCATTCATTCAAGTATTTAATAAGTTATCTAACTACAGTAACAAGTACATCTGGAATAAACAGTTTAAGAAACTTGCACAACTGATTCTTGCTAGCCGACAGTTCAGCTGGTGGGAACAGAAGTGTTGGGTATACCAGAGAGTAGCGTGCGCCGCGTGAATGCTTAACATGCCATGAGCAATGGTAAGCCTGTTTACAGAGGTAGCAGAGTGGCAGCTAAGCCACAGAATCATGTAGGTGGAAGTCAGTTACATGATCAGGACATTTTGAACGTATTACACAGGACATCAGGGCACTAACCAAAAGTGACTATTTTAGTTAAGACTGCTAATATAAAGTCATCATTTTCTGAGAAGAATACTTAAAATACCTTTCTGCTCCCACAGCATGCAGAAGAATCTTCACTGAAACGAGTAAGAAAAGACAAAGCCAGAGGACAAAGACATGCAGGTTTGTATGAGAGACAGGAAGTCACAGCAGTCAGTAATCATTCCTGGTGCTGATAAACCTTCCAACAAGATTGATTTAGAATATATTGGAGAGGATAGCATGAATTGAGAACATAGTGTGTGTGTGTATGTGTATATATATATATATATATGCTGCTAAGTAGCTTCAGTCGTGTTCGACTCTGTGCGATCCCATAGATGGCAGCCCATCAGGCTCCCCTGTCCCTGGGATTCTCCAGGCAAGAACACTGGAGTGGGTTGCCATTTCCTTCTCCAATGCAGGAAAGTGAAAAGTGAAAGGGAAGTCTCTCAGTCGTGTCCTACTCTTAGTGAACCCATGGACTGCAGCCCACCAGGCTCCTCCGTCCATGGGATTTTCCAGGCAGAGTACTGGAGTGCATTGCCATTTCCTTCTCCTATATATATATATACACACACACTACCCATATAAAATAGGTAACTAGGGAGAAGCTGCTATATAACACAGGAAGCCCAGCCTGGCACTCTTTGAGGACCTAGAGGGGTGGGATGAGACAGGGGATGGAAGCTCATGAAGGAGATATCTATTCTTCTTCATGTTGTAGTCCAGCAGAAACCAACACAACACTGGTAAAGCAATTATCCTCCAATTTTTTAAAAAAGACTAAAATATTAAAAAAGACTTAAAAAATTAAAAAGACTAAAAAATAAAAAGGCATATATTGGAGACAAGAAATCAATCATTCATAAGAATCAACTATCAAATACTTCTACTTACTTTAAGGGGGGTTTTGCACAACTGTGATACCAAAGAAAGGAAATAAGCAGCAATATATAAAAGAGTTTTATGATATGACCCAGTGGAGTTTATCCCAGATATGCAAGGTTGGCTTAAAATCTGAAAGTCATTTTGTGTAATATTTCATATTAATATAGTAAAGGACAAAATCCTATGCTCTTCTCAATAGACAACAGTAGCATTTGAAAAAGTCCAATTACTATTCATAATAAAAAAAATTTTTAACTCTTAGCAAATGAAAAGCAAATAGAAACAATATTCCTCAACCTGAAAAACAGCATCTGCAAAAAGCCCAGAGCTATCACCAAACTTACTTGTAGAAGATAAATGCTGTGCCTAATACTGGAAACAAGATAAAAATGTGTAATATAACTCAGGTCTACTCAATACTGTACTGGATTTAAACCACAATAAACAAATGAGAAAAAAATAAAGGTATATATATCAGCAGTAAAGAATCTGTCTGCAATGCAGGAGCCACTGAAGATATAGGTTTGATCCCTGAGTTGGGAATATCTCTGGAGTAGGAAATGGCAACCCGTTCCAGTATTCTTGCCTGGTAAATTCCATGGACAGAGGAGCTTGGTAGGATACAGTCCATGGGGTCACAAAGAGTCAGACATGACTGAGTGACTGAACTTGCACATGTATTGAAAGAAATAAGTAAAACTGTCTTTGAGGATGACACCATCCTATATGTGATATATTATACATACACACACACATATATACACAATATTGGAGAAGGCAATGGCAACCCACTCCAGTACTCTTGCCTGGCAAATCCCATGGATGGAGGAGCCTGATAATGTGCAGTCCATGGGGTCGCTAAGAGTCGGACACGACTGAGCGACTTCCCTTTCACTTTTCACTCTCATGCATTGTAGAAGGAAATGGCAACCCACCCCAGTGTTCTTACCTGGAGAATCCCAGGGACAGGGGAGCCTGGTGGGCTACTGTCCATGGGGTCGCACAGAGTTGGACACCACTGAAGCGACTTAGCAGCAGCAGTAGCAACAGCATACACAATATATGTAAAAACTATATATCCTAAATTGATACAACTTACAAATTTAAGAAAGTCACAAGATCAACTTACACAAATCAATTGTATTTTTATTCACTCAGTTCAGTTCAGTCACTCAGTCATATCTGACTCTTTGCAACCCCCTGGACTGCAGCACACCAGGCTTCTCTGTCTATTGCCAACTCCCAGAGCTTGCTCAAACTCATGTCCATCCAGTTGGTGATGCCATCCAACCATCTCATCCTCTGTCATCCCCTTCTCCTCCTGTCTTCAATCTTTCCCAGCATCAGGGTCAATGAGTCAGTTCTTCGCACCAGGTGGCCAAAGTTTTAGAGCTTCAGCTTCAGCATCAGTCCTTCCAATGAATATTCAGGACTGATTTTATACACAAGCAACAAATAATCAAAAGAAAAACTAGGAAGAAAACTTCATCGGCATGAGAATCAAAAAGAATAAAATATTTAGGAATAAATCTAATTTAAAACTGTAGGTGTTGTACACTAAACTACAAAATATTACTGAGAAAATTTAAAGAGGTTTAAATAAAAAGATATTTTATGGTCATAAACTGATTTAATATTGTTAAAATTTATAATTCTATGCCAAATTTATCTGTAGATTAATGTAATTTTGATCAAAAACAGCAGGAATTTTTTATAAATTGATAATTTGATACTAAAATATATATGGCAACAAAAGAACTCAAAATAATCAAAACAATTTTGAAAAAAAAAGTTGGAGAAAATTGGAATTTGCCAATTTCAGAGAAACCTGGTGTGCTGCAGTTCATGGGGTCACAAAGGGTTGGACATGACTTAACTACTGAACGGCGACAAAGAATTTCAAATCTTGCTACAAAGCTAAGGTTTTACAAGGTGAGGTTTATCAACCTAAGGATGGACACGCCAATCAATGGAACAGAACTGAAACTTCAGAAATAAATCCTTCTAGTTATGGTCAATGTGCTTTCAATAAAGATGCCAACACAGTTCAATGAGGGAAAGGATAGTGTCTTCAACAAATCCTGCTGAGACAACAAGACACACATATGTAAAAACAAGAAAAAGAAAAAAGCATTTAGATCCTTACTACACACCATACACAAAAATTAACTCAAAGGAGAACAAATATGTAAGAACTAAAACTGTATGACTACTATAAAAATAGAAACTTTCTAGAAGAGAAAAATCTCATTATGGCAACTATTTTGCAATATACACAAATATTGAATCATTATGTTTTATCCATGAAACTAATATGCTATGTGCAATCTATATCTGCCTAAAAGAATAAATAAAAACCTCTGTGATTTTGATTAGACAAAAATGTATTAGATGTGACACAAAAAATAAGATCTATTAAAAACTCATAAATTCAACTGTAAGTGAAAATTTTTTGCTCTTCAAAAGACACTATTAAAATGAAAAGAGAAACCACAGACTGGGAGAAAATATTTATAAATCATACATTGTATTAAGGAATTATGTTCAGAATACAAAAAGAACACATGATTCAACAATTAAAAGATAAACAGTTCAACTAAAGAGTGTGGACAATTTTTGAATGCATAGTTCACCAAAAGATATATATATATACACCAAAAGTTAACAAATGTGCATACTAAGTGACTTCAGTTGTGTCCAACTCTTAACCACCCTATGGAATGTAGCCCCCCAGGCTCCTCTCTTCCTGGGATTCTCCAGGCAAGAATACTAGAATGGGTTGCCATGCCCTCCTCCAGGGGATCTTCCTGACCCAGGGATGGAAACTGAGTCTCTCATCTCTCCTGCACTGGGCAGGTGGGTTCTTTACCACTAGTGCTACATTTAAAAGAAACTTTCAACCTCCTTAGCCTTTAGGGAAATGTAAGTTAAAACCACAGTCAGACACAATTTTACACAAAATGGCTATAATAAAAAAGACAAAGCAAGTGGTAGTAAGGAGGTGAAAAAATTCTAACCCTTATGCACTCCTGGTGGGAACGTAAAATGGTGCAGGCCCCTGGGAAATTTATTTGACAGTTTCTTTAGAAATTAAGCACAGACTTACTATTCAACCTAGAAGTTCTCAAGAGAAATGAACACATATGTCCTCGTAAAACTTGCATGTTCATAGAAGCTTTATTCACAATATTCCCAAACTGTAAACAACCGTGAAGTGATGAATAGATAAAAAAGGCAGGGAATGATATAGGGAATAAAAACAAACAACCTACTGCTACATGCTACAATACCGTAAAACTTCAAAACTATTATGCTAGGTAAAATAAGCTGGACACAAACAACTACATATTGCACGATTCAATTTATGTAGCTCTTTTAGGAAAATGCTTATCCAGAGAGACAGAAAGCTGGTCGACATTTATCTGAACCGGGAATGTGAACAGAAATTAACTGCAAATGGACAAAAGAGAAATGTCTTATTTCTACATCACACTGGTTGCTGCACAACCCTTTAAATTTATGAAAAACTACTGAATCCACTTACCATGGATTTATTTTATGGTGTAAATTATACCTCAATGAAGCTGGTTAAAAATAATTAACATTTACAGAGCACTTACTAAGTGCCAAGCACTTTGTTGATTACTTTGATTATCTTATTTGATCTTCCCCCAAACACTGTGAATGTATAATGTTTGTGCAGTTAACTAATATGTACATTTATAAATTATACAAATATAAATTATGAAATTAATATATTTATAAATATAATTTAGAAATTATAAAAGAAATGCAAAATAAACATGTAAATGAACAAATATACATTCATAATGTTTAGAGGATGATTAAGTGAGGTAATTCTTAATTACACTTATTTTTAAATGAAACAAAGGTGAATATTTTTATTGTTAAAAGATACAGTTCACAAAGAAGATAGACATAAACCATTAGACACCTAACAACAAGGAAACAAAAATACATAAAGAAAAAATCAGAAGAAATATAAGGAAAAGAAAAATACATATATAATCATAGTGAAACATTAACACTTCACTGAGAATATTTTATCAATTTCAGAAAAAAGAATAGGAGCATCTTGAATAATGTCATAATAATTTAAATATAGTAGATTTCTATTTATATTAATTTATATTAATCTTATATCCTACACAAATACATTTAAAATTTTGTATCTCATACATTGTTATTAGATATCCATAAGACATTCAGAAAAACAAGCAAAAAGATAAACATTACTAAATTTCAAAAAGTAGAAATTTTTGTGATTAGTTATACATGTACACATATATTATTTTTGAAATTATTTTCCATTATAGGTTATTACAGGATATTGCTATATTTCCCTGTACTAGATAGTAAACCTTTGTTGCTTGTTGCCTATCTATTTTTTTAAATTAGAAATCTAGCATTCATTCATAGTAAGTCAAAAGAGTAAAATCAAAATGTCATAATAACCAAATTTTATGGATAAAGAAACTGAGTACAACTGGGGTTAAATTATTTGCCCAGTAGCATATGGCAGGTAACTAGTGGAGCCAGGGCCCAGGCAGACTAACTTCAAAGTCCCATTTCTAGAACATTGCATATGCACTGTCTCCCAATTAAATAGCCAGCCTGATTACCTCGTTTGCATTGCTTAGATTAATGAATTAGGAGAACTCTCTAAATTTTCCTATATTCTTAATAATACAAGGTTACCAACACCTTATATTACTGTAATAAATTGCTGATGGTGGACTATTCATGACCTCAAAAATGGCAGTTTCATAAGGTTCAGTCTGGAGATAAAATAAATGAATAAATCAATAAACCAATAAATAAATAAATTTGTCCCAAAAAAGTATTTATGTTATTTTTATGGGATGTTCAGAAACTTAAAAAAAAAACATAAGTTATATTAGATTTAACTAGTTTTTCATACAATGGCTGCAAATGGTTCAATCTATTCAAATCTATTACCCCCACTATTGCTGCTGACATAGTCTGCTATTTTTCATGTCTTTGCTATTTTCTCTTTTCAGATTTCCTCATTAATATTTCTGAAGACATCTGCTTTGCCCCTTTTCATTCTTTTCTATAGAAGCAGATGGGAGATTGCTAGCCAGAGGCAATAAAGACTATAACATTAACAATCTTTATTTTCAATGACATACTATGATCACCATTGTTTCTTGAAAACACTGGACTTGACTTTATAAACATAAAGTTAAACATTTATTCCCTTAGTTCTGGATATTTTATTGTGAAATTCTAGATGTACAATAAGTAAACAAACCTCTGTTTTTTCCTCCTCCACAGACACACAGAGAAATAGTTGCCAGGGTTCTATTATTGATAAACTGTTTATAATCTCTTCCAAAACAAACGAAAAGAAAGTAAGTTTTTCTCTCAAGCACCCTTATATTTTCAGGACAAGCTTTTCAGACTTCTTGTTTCTCATTCCCATGACACTTCCAAAAATACCTAAGCATATGCAAGGCAGAAAACCCACTTTATGAATATGTCAGCATTTTCTCTACTTGCATATTGTCTATCATTTGGTCACACCAGAAGTATACAACAGATAAGATGCAATATTTCTGTCCAGTCAGAATGAGAACCCTACATGCAGCACTACTCACCCCCAGCTCAAGATGTAGAATCTTTTTTAAAAGAGTCTATGTTTAGGTTTCCCTTCTTTGTGAAATCTAAGTTCACCCCCTTTGTGTCCTGTGGAACAGTCAACAGCAAATTTTTTATACATAGAATATTTATTGAAAGTATACTGTGTGATTATATCTTATTATAGATAACTGAGTGAAAAAATGAATTATTCAATAAATTGTCCTCTGACCACTAACAAGTTGTATTTGGAGAAAATGAAGTCCAGATTGATGACTTAGTGGAAAATGTTTAAATATTTATTTTAAGAGAGAAAAAAATATAGGTGAATATTTATCTGATCTCTAGCATAGGAAAATCTTTTAAGGTGATGAACAAAAGGTAAAGAAAAAGAGAAGTGCATTTGATAGCATCAGAATGTAAAACTTTGTATATAAAAAAAAATGACCAAACATTAAAGCAAACCAAAAACTGTAGGGGAAAAAAAAATCAGTGTGAACTTTACAGAAGGTAAATGAGTTTACTTTGAAGAAGGAATCAATATGCATCCCTAGGAGATGAGTTGAGAACTAAATAGAAAAGTGGAAAATGATAAACATGGGAAAATTTTGATACTGCCAACACAAAGTATCAAAATATTTTCGTGTTAATACTTAGTGTTAGCAATAGTGCAATGAAATAGCATTTTTGTATAGTGCCCATGAGACTCTTTTGAAAGTAATTTAACATGTATCAAGAACTTTCTATCCTTTAATTTTGGGTTTATTATATATGGAAATTATCTAAACTTCCCTCATATGGTTAAGATTAAAGTTTGATATAGCTTTTGATAGAATACTATACAGCTGTTAAATTAACGTATGAAGAGTTTTTAAAATGTAGCCATGTTTATAATGTTATAATAATATCAAGAATAGGAGAGCAGATTCCACCTAGCCTTGAATAACAATCAGCATTTATACCAATGAGACTTCCCAGGTGGCTCAGTGGTAAAGAATCTGCCTGTCAATGCAGAAGATGCAAGAGATGCCAGTTCAATCCCTGAGTAGAGAAGGTCTCCTGGAGTCGGAATGGCAACCCACTCCAGTATTCTTGCCTGGAGAATCCCACGGACAGAGAAGTCTGGTGGGCTACAGTCCATGGGACTGCAAAGAATCGGACATGACAGCCCATGCACATGCGTGCACACACACACACACATACCAACATGTTTCTGCATTAGTGGACTCTAGTTACAAATGATGGAAGCCCAGGTTGAAATCAAACACGCTACCAGGAGAATTTCATGGCACAGTTGGGTCAACACAGTGGCTGGAACCAGAGACCAAATACTCTGCCCCACAATCTCTACGGTTTTGAGGTCACCTTCATCTACTCAGATTGACTCTTTCTACACAGCAGGGAAAGCAGTGCTCTTGGGGTTGCAGGTCTCACAGCTTTGCCTGCAGGGAAGCACTGGCTCAGTTAAAGATTCTGTGTCATCCCCTGGACTAATCTCTGTGGCCAACAGACTGGTTTATGTGATTAGCAAACACAGCTTGAAAAACATAATCGACAAAGCAGGGTCCGCAAAAAATAATAAGGGCTCTGGGCAAATAAAATGTGTTTGTTGCAAATGCAAACCTCTTTAAACAGGAAAATTTTAGAAATCAGCATTTTTGACAGTCTTCAATAAAATAAAACAACAACATATGCCAAAAAATGAAACATACCAGTACGCTTTTTAAAGTTCTGTATTAAAATTCAAGTCCAGGGGTGAAAAATGACAAATCCTTAAAGTAGACACTATTTCATTCAGTTGTCACAAAAAAAATGGGTGATAGTAGTATTATTTCTAGTTTATTGTGTTGGTGAGCAAATTGAGTTTCAGTTTACTAAATTAGTGGGCATTCCAAAGGAGATGAGTAGTCAGGAAGCTTAATTCCAGAGCCTGTTGTTCAAACACTTTAATATATATACAACAAAAATTGAAGGATGAAGGGGAAGAAATTGAAACTAACTAAACTTTGTAAGAGAGCACTTCTATCTTGGCATCTAAACTTATTTGCATACTGTAGTTCTTCTAGATGTAAACAAGTATCCAGATGTCAGTATAACTGATTGGTTCACTTTTGTCCTTTGACTATTTTTTAAAATGATATTTTATTGGATATCTTCTTATTTGCTGCTGCTGCTGAGTCGCTTCAGTGGTGTCCAACTCTGTGAGACCCTTTGGACTTCAGCCTGTCAGGCTCCTCTGTCCGTGGGATTCTCTAGGCAACAGTACTAAAGAGTGTTGCCATGCCCTCCTCCAGGGGATCTTTCCCACCTAGGGATTGAACCCGGGTCTTCTGCATTGCAGGCAGATTCTTTACCCCTGAGCCACCAGGGAAGCCCATCCTGTTTCTTAGTTGTCCTCAACTGGGATGGTTATACAACTTTGTGCTTAATGGAAAGAAAGAAACCAATTCTATAGACAAATCTGAATGGCTTCAGATATCAAATCTCAATGCAAACTGTTAATCTAGTATGTGCAAACTGAAATGGAACACTAACTTCCTAGGACTGTGCCTACAGGGTGTTCCTCCTATTGTCATGGTTTGGTTTTTCCTTGACTAAGAATCGGCTTTGTGGCTTTCACTTTATTTAAGCCGGCATCCCTCCACTTAGGCCTTAGGAGCAGAAAAGCAAGGCAGACAGTGTCTGATTTTCCTCTTTCTTGTATCTCCACGTAGAATGTATTCGCCAAATATTTATTATACAAATAAATACTGTACCGGCAGCATAAAGATGAATAAAACCATAGTACCCATGCATTGTTTTAAATTACTATCAGGCACAAATACTGATTGTAATGCTAACCTGGTAGAAGCAGTAACAGAGTGTCTTGGAAGCATAGTTTGGTCCTAGGGGCCTGGATATAAAGATCAGAAAAGACTTCTGGAGTAGTTGAAGCATTAGCTGAGTATTAAAGAAACGGTCAGATTTAGAAAAACGATAACGGAGACACAGGCAGCAACACAGAGTATGTCCACCACAGGGATTAATTTATTTCAACATTCCAGGGACAAAGATTTCATATACATTGACTTAGGGAGATGGTGCCCATTTCACGTGCTAGTGGCTGGTGTCCATCCTGTTCACCCCTCTGATCTCCTACCCACTCCTACCCACCATGACAGTCTCTGCAAATTGTAAGTAACAGTAAAGAAATTGCAGAAGTTGATGAGATTTAGCATGAAAATTAAACTCACACAAAACAAGCAAGGCCACTGACCTGGAAGGGGCCTTTCTTCTGTGTGTGCTCTTCCTCCACACGTCGCTTATAGAAGACGGATTTCCTTTGGATCACAGAGTCCTGGAGCAACCAAGAAAAAGAGATTCTTTTGTTTTTGTTCAAAACAGTTCAGGTAAACCAGCCCCAGGCTGCAAACCTCCAAGTCGTAAATAATTGCTGCGATGTGCAGTGAAATGCTATTGCCTGGGGCGGACACTAATGTCAGAACAAGAGGGAGACCAGCTTCTGCAAAAGTGTGATGATAAACTTGACTGAGGCGCCAGAAAGTTTGTTGTGGGTACTTCACTGAAAGAGGATTAGCCTAGGAAAAAGAGCAAGGGCTTTCGGTCAGACACAAGTGGATTTAATCCTGCCTCTTCTGCAAATAATTATGTGGCCTTGAACACCCCACCGCCTTCAACTTTCAGTCCAAATCTACAAAATGGGAATAAGAAAACTATCTGTGAAATGTTATCCTGAAATTTAATAAAAGTATATTTAATCCTCCAACAGAGAAGGTATTTAATTGGTAACTGTTCTCATCATTGTGGGCTTCCCCAGCAGTTCAGTGGTAGAGAATCTGCCTGCAATGCAGGAGATGCAAGAGACACAGGTTCGATCCCTGTATCGGGAAAACCCCCTGGGGGAGGGCATGGCAACCCACTCCAGAATTCATGCCTGAAAAATCCTATGGACAGAGGAGCCTGGTGGGTTACAGTCCATGGGGCCACAAAGAGTCAGACACAACTGAACAACTAACACATTGCTTGATAGTATGCTCAAGCAATGAATTCATATTTAAATCCAAGGTCAATAGTATGCTCAAGCTTCCCTGACAGCACAAATGTTAAAGAGTCTGCCTGCCATGCAGGAGACCCTGGTTCGATCCCTGGGTTGGGAAGATCCTCTGGAGAAGTAAATGGCAACGCACTCCAGTGTTCTTGCCTGGAGAATCCCATGGACAGAGGAACCTAGGGGGCTACAGTCCATAGGGTTGCTAACAGTCTGACACAACTGAAGTGACTTAGCATGCACACACCTTGTCATCACTGTATCACCATCCCAACTCTAGCTGTTCAATACAGTAGCTTTAAAGAGGAAGGTTATAGCCCCAGAACCTTCCCTGGGCACTTCCCTGAAACTTCCCTGAGCATACTCAGATTCACTGTCCTAGGCCAGACCTATGTCCCCTTGCTAACTGTAAATTAATAAAACACCCAGCTAGATCTTATAAAATATTCTGTTATATTCATGCATAATCCATCCTCTGCCCTTAAATGTTGATACTCAGAACATTTACCTCACTTGTTTGGTTAGATGCAACATTCTCTTCTTGGGAAAAACTCTTCTGGCCTGGTCAAACGGATCTTGTTACTACTCAAAGCTTTAGCTATGATTCCTACTTACAGGGCTGAAAAAATTCAGCTTATTGGGAGAAAAATTCTAAAATAATAGTAAAAAACAAAATAGAGGCAACTGCCCTCAAAAGTTGATCTTTAAATATTTGGTTTGGTTCTTTGTTTGCTTTCTTGTTTCATTGAATACAGAATTATGAGTCAAAGCACCTTCAAGGAAAAAATGCATTAACAAGAAGCCTGGGCACACTTTGGATTATACACTAAAAGAGAATTCAGGTCCTTTTATGGAAAAGTAGCTTCAATATTTACTTCAGTCTATCTTTTGCTCATGAAATATTTCCATGTTTCTAACATACCATGTGCTAAGGAATATATATTTATCTTTGGGTGATATTTTCTGTAACTTGATACATCTCATGGAATTTCTTCCTACATCATTGAGTATTTCTATAAACAGATATTAAAACTGTAAAATAAATGTTTGAGGTTTTTTTCCCACTCTATTATATATCCAGAAAAATTAAAACTCTGTTTATTTCAATCAATTAGAAATAATTTGGGGAAGGAGAAAAAACATATTCATATTATATTTATATTATAAATATTTATGTAATATAAACACGGGAAGAGTTTATCCATTTTAGGTTGTAGTATAGCAAGTTAGATCATTCAGATTAAAAATCCATGTTTTAGGTCTATAGGAGTCAGCCTGTCTACACCAATGCAATCAGGCAGTTAATTGTCATATCTGGCCATCTCTTTGTATATTGAAAGCAATCTAAACATCGTGCTTCATAATTTAAACTTTCACTGTTAGTGTAAGATACATGCTTGTTCTTAGCATAAAATAGTCTTTCTTGGCAAAGCAAAGGATTTCTAATGATTACATTAACATTTCTCTTGTCCTTGGTAGCATTCCATCTTGCTATGGACGGTGGCTGAGGGCTAGCTGTTTTTCTAGGTTTCATACTTTCCTTCCTTACTGGAGAGTTGTTGCTGGCAAGTGACTATACTCCTTAATCCTCTCTCCCTTTCACCTACATATAGACATTGTGACTGACTTGCCCTGTGGAATGAGAGCAGCTGTGATGATGTCACCTCCTTGCTGTGATGAGAAGCCACAGGTTGAAAATGGCAGAGCCCCCATCCACTTGGACCATGTTTAAGTGAATGGGGCAAAGCACTTCAACTCCCCACCAGGAACATCTGCACTGGAGTACTGTACAAACAAAAAATGTAATTGTCCTGTTAAGTGACTAGCATCTGGGGGGTTTTGCCTTAAAGTGGTTAGCATCACCATAATGAATACATGGTAGATATGTTAATAATTATTCAAAATATCTATGAAACAAATTTGTTACACTATGCTTTCTATAGAAGTCAATGCAGATGGGGAATTTGGATTTTGGATTACTACAAAAGTTAGAGAACAATGTCAAAGAGGCCATCTGGGTAGAGCTTTATTTTGTTTTATGTCTTCATTGATCCATCATGATACAGATTCTAGCCCACTGTATAGTGGGTTCAGAGTTAAATTTGTTCAGGTGACCTAACATTAGCCAAATTAATAAGAAATAAATTTATAAACCCTGATGCCAATACATTCATTTATTATAACACCTGTACTGGTCTGAGTACCCAGGGTAATTCTGAGAATTACCAATCCTACCTTTTGAGGGTTTTTTTTTTTTTTTGCCCTAGATTCTATGAAGACCATAATCCTGTTAACATAATTATTTTAAATAGCCAACCTACAGTGCGAATGAGTAGATCAATATATCTGACTCACTTAGTAGATAGAGACTGGAAGGGATTTATTTCAAAACCATTTGCTAAGTCACCTCAGTCATGTCCAATTCTTTGCAACCCTCTGGACTGTAGCCCTCCAGGCTCCTCTGTCCGTGGGAATTCTCCAGGCAAGAATACTGAAGCGGGTTTTCATGCCCTTTTCCAGGGGATCTTCTCGACCCAGGGATGAAACCTGCATCTCTTACTTCTCCTGCATTGACTGGCAGATTCTGTGCCACAGCACCACCTACGAAGCCCTTTTTAAGGTAGATTGCTCTTCCAGATGAGGTAAAGAATCCACCTGCCAATGCAGGAGATGAAGAAGACTTGGGTTCGATCCTTGGGTCAGAAGACTCCCTAGAGAAGAAATGGCAACCCACTCCAGTATCCTTGCCTGGAAAACTCCATGGATGGAGGAACCTGGCAGGGTCCTGGCAGGCTCCGTGTGGTCAGAGGCAGACACAACAGAACCTGCAGACATGCTCTACAAATGACTACAGAAATCTGCTTTATATGGATATTTAATAGTTTTACTCTAAACGATTGACATTTCCTTCATTTAAGGGACCATATTATGCTAAAAAAAAACCACACAAAATGGGTCATAATATCAGAAAAGACAAGAGGAGTGAAAAAAGAGGATTGAACAGTTAGATAATGAGAAACCCCAAGAGCCCTGAAGAGATGTAGACATCAAAGTGAAAAGATGTTTCCCACGACATCAGTACCCAGATTGGTGGTCCAAAGGAAACCAAAGTGATTGGCTTATTTATAGAATCGCTGTGCTTACGTTCACGTTCTGTAAATACATCCCACCTGCCTGAAGTAAATGAAACTGGTCATGTATTCAAAGAACACCTGGCCCATATGTTCTTCCTTCCTGAGTCAAAATTCAAACCAAAAATGCCCCATCAAATAGTGACATTTCCTGAGTCACGTGATTAGAAGGCCAAATGTAAGAGGTCATATTTTGCAGGATAAGAAAAAGAGAAACCTTAATATGAAAAAAATGTTTTCATATTTAATGTGGATCATGCCAACAGAATAGAGCATATCTAATGAGGAGTTCTAAATGTGCTTGGGCCCACTACAACGTCAGAAATATCCTATTACAAATCAAAGGTCATAGACTGTGAAATGTGCTTTAAAATCTGTGTAGTCAGGAAAATTTTGTACAAGGGCTCTTCTAGTAAACTCTGCCATAAAACACCTTTTCTATCAATGACCTTCATTGGGTTAGTCTGGTCTACCAGAGAAGATGTATGCTTCACAAGCAAGAACTGAATTTTTTTCCTTCTTTTGTCTTTTTGGCCAAGAGAATTTCATGGACTATATAGTCCATGGGGTTGCAGAGCTGGACACAACTGAGCAACTTTCACTTTCACCTGGAATGCAGACAAGGACGACAATCGACTGGAATGCAGAAATTAGAATGTTAGAGCTCTTATTAATGTCATTCGACTTTGTAAATGCTTAAAATATAACATAATATTTTATTTATAAAACACCTTGTTGGGAATACATACACAAAACTTTTTAATTAATAGTGATGTAGGAGTAAACATTTATAGATCACTACCTTATGGAAACTAGCATTAAAAATTATTAAAATAATGTGCTGACTGAGCTATTGCCATGCCGGTGGTATAGCTGCAGAGAAAATGAAATGGTTGCCCTTGAGATTGAATTCATTCTTTCATTCAGCAATTATGTATTGGGTACCTACTGTATGCCAGAGGCTGTGTGTGGCAACAGTCACCAGAGGAATGATTGTGTTGTTAAAAATAGAGTGAAGTGACAGTAAATCCATGACCATTTTCCCCACTGGAATTGTCCTTCCTTCTTCTAAAAAGGGCTCTGATCCCTTTTCTTCAGGTAAGGACTTCCCTAGAGGAACCACCATTAGTGTATGGCTGAGAAGCTATGATTTACACTGTGCTCACTTAGTGAATATTTACTGACCTACCGTGGGGTTGCCAACACAGAATTAAAAAGATAATTCAATGATTCCAATACTGCTCAGGGTTGTGAAGTGCATATACTTTTCAATTACAGGGTCCAGGATCCCAAGAGAAAAAATGGAATCCGTATATAGTTGCCATGAGTGGCAAAGAATAATTTCTCACTACATCCTAACAACTGCCCTAACAGATACCTGGAGAGGCTTACATGCTGCCTTCATATGTAAACATATAATTAAATATATACAAACAAATATATAGAACAGATTGTGATACAAGACCAAAATTAGAATGCTCCCTGAGTTTAACATACATGAGGGGATACGTTGTAATTAACAAATTATACACATAAGGCAGTCACATGATTTGGAATAATGTGCTCCACAAAAAGGAAATGTCTGACGCACATTTGTTTTTTCTTTTCTATTTTTTTTCCTTCTTAAAGAACATTTATGTAGCTTGCTTAGTCATGTGATTTTCTGTCTTGCAGACATCTGGCTGAGTATGTCATGATGCTGTAATGTGTGTTGTGTCTCTCAAAGCAACATTTCTCCAAAATTCAACTCCTGTTTAAACAAAAGTAACTTTCTCTTTCCACATTAAAATTAAGATTTAAAAAATAGCTTCAAGGGCCCTAGCATTTCCTAGGTCTATAAGAAAGGAGCTTTAGCAAGATTTGATCCATCTTCAAAAGAACCACAATCCTCAAGAGAAGTCTATTTATGTAGAGATCACAATGGTAAACCATGCGGTTGTCTTGATTACCTTAATAGATGAAAAAGCAGGAATCAGTCAACCAGCTGACTTTTACTCCCCTCACTCAGACATCTAATGGATGAGGACTCGAAGCAAAAGATTATTGCCTTTTTTGGCCACAGAATCTGCCAGAAACCGTTTCTGCTCTGAAGCACTAGGAAGAGAGAGAATTTTGAATGTCATTGGCTTTCCTCCATAATTCTTGATTCAGTATGTCTGCCAGCAACTTTCAATAAACTCTTCATTGTCCAAAATTATTCTGATTCCTGGAAATAGGACTCAATCTGATTTAGATTCCTGTGTTAATAATCAAAGATAGCATAATAATATTATGTGAAGAATTAAGAATTATCAAATGTAAAAGATTGTGTTAGTAAAAATATAAACATGCTTTTCTAAATTATAAACATACCTTTTAACATACCCCAATGTATGTGTGTATGTAAAAGAGAAAACATACGTGATGAAAATATGATATAGACTATACTTAAAGTTATTTAGTCTTAAGCTCTCAGACTCACAAATAAAAAAGACTCTAGTAGTCTAGCAACATAGTTTTGAAGAAAGGAAAAGTGGAAGCAAGCCAACCTAGGAACTGATTAAGTATTCAGCAGAGAATTTTCTGTGATTCTGTCAAAAGGCTCTGTCAGTGCATTTAACTATGTGGACAAAAGGTTGTTGAAAACACACAATGGATTTTTTTTTCCAATTCAAATGCTATAGATGAAGTGATATTCACATAGAAGCACACCAGATCTTCAAAGCTTAATAAAAGCCACATCTATTCATTTTATGACTTGAACTTGCAAGTGAAGTAAGAAACTAATATAAAGCAAACAAAAAAAAAATATCTTTAGGAATGGAATTCTTACTTTTTAACATATTTACTTCAAGGCATACATTCAAGAACAGGGCAAGTGCTGGGGCAGACACAAAGCAGAGATGTGAGCAAGTTATTTCACCCTGATATAAGAATAGCATCATTTGTATTCGGCCTCAAAAGTCTCATTATGTGAAAAGTGGGCACACTTTTGTCTTGGAATATTTGTAAAGAGAAATCACCAGTTTAGCAGAACAGTCTGAAGACTTACATTCAAAGCAGCCACATATTCAAATTTGGATTAAGCCTGAGATGTGAGCAAAATGACTCCATATATTTTAATGGCTCTTTGATTTAAAACTTCTTTACTTCCATGAGTCAATAGGTATAATACTTTCAGTCAGTACTAACTCAACAATAGAGAAAAAAGCAACAGGTCAGATTGTATTTATGAGGACATGAGAATTCTGTGCTCTTCTTCCTACTAAGATTCTGTATTCATGTGTGTGTGCGCTAAGTCGCTTCAGTTATGTCCAACTTTGTGTGACCCCATGGACTGTAGTCCACCAAGCTCCTCTGCCCATTGGATTCTCCCAGCAAGAGTACTGGAGTGGCTGCCATGCCCTCCTCCAGGAGATCTCCCCAACCCAGTGATCACACCCATGTCTCTTAAGTCTTCTGTGTTTTCAGGTAAGTTCTTTACCGCTAGTGCCAACTGGGAAGTGCTCTGAACCCTGTAGTCAAATCATAAAAGGTTCTGATTAGAAAGATCTTGGAAACATTTCAGAGAATTGCTCAAACTATGCTGTACAGACTCCTCAGTCTCATGGGGCCAACAGGAGAGGAATGAAGTGATAGGGGGACAGGAGGACCAGAGATGCTCTGCTTTTCTAGTTAAAACTACTTTACTGGGCTTCACTGATGGCTCAGACAGTAAAGAATCTGCCTGCAATGCAGGACACCCGTGTTGGATCCTTGGGTTAGGAAGATCCCCTAGAGAAGTATTCTTGTCTGGAGAATCCCATCAACAGAGGAGGCTACAGTCGATGGGGTAGAAAATAGTTGGACACGATTGAGCAAATAACACACATGTAATAAGACATTAACAAAAAAAGAGGAGTGTTCTATTTTTTTTTAAATAAAACCTTTCCTCATTTTATAGAGACTAGAACAGAAACTTAAGAGAACATACTTTCTTAAGTTCACAAAACTAGGTAGAGACATAACCAAAGTTTGGATGTGTTTACTTTGTCCAAGCTCACCTAGTGAATAAGGTATGTAATAAAGAGGCCACTTCTATTTAACATCTTTAAGACTTAGAAAAATCAGTCAATAGATTTAGGAGAGGCCATCCTATCCAATCTCCCAGCCAGCACAGACATCCTTTCCATAGTACCTATGACAGACGGTTATTCAGCCCCTGTGTGGCTATCTCCAGAGACAGGGAGATCACTATCTCATGTGACAGTACATTCTAGAGTGGAGGCACCTCTAAATTAAAAGTGTTTTCAGGAGCTGGGAAAAAACTGTAATACTGGAACTTTGGACTTAAACCTAATTTATGAGCCAAGCAAAGGGATAAGCAACTCAAAATCATTGCAAATATGAATTTTAGTGTCTGTATTTAACACATTTAGGCAGAATGTATTTCTTCTGCACTCTCATAAACTTCAATATATCAGTAAGGAAAAGTGAGCAGCAAATCACAGAAAACTTGATGAACAGTGGCATAAACCATAAATGTAATTTTTCATTTTCTAATTAGGTGATTTGGAGATAAGCAGTACTTAGATAGATACAGTGGTTCAACAATGTTATTAAGGACTCAGGCTCCTTTGCTCTTTTCAGATTCTCAGCATTTGTCTCTTTCTGTCTTATTAGTAATGCTGTCTTTCATTTGAAGGACAACTGGCTTAACAAAAAGGGGAAGCACAAAGAAGAAACATTTTTTAGAGTGTCTCAAAATATTATACAGGTAAAAGCGTTCTCTGGCTTATGAAATTACATATTGGATTCGTTTGGTAGGAAATTTCATTTCTTTCAGAGGAAATAAAATAATCCAGCTAAGTTGCTCAATTACAGTAGACTTGTATTGAATCATTCTGCTTACCTTTTACTCTAATTATAAATACTTCTGTTATAATAAAGCTTTCCATGAAGATTTTCCTGTAGGGAAAGAAGACCATTAGTGGGCCAGAAGACTACATTCCAAGGTGGTTAAATAAATTAAAAAATCACAGAAACTTTGAAGCTGTATGAAACTCAATTCATATCTGGACTCAGCCATATATGAGTTGTGTGAACGTGGATGGTTTATTCAATATTTTTGAACTTCAATTTCTTCATCAATAAAATAGGAGCCTCCATAAATAAGAGAGACAACGTAAAAGTTCAAACAAATAGAAGGAACGTACTGATTGGTTTCAGGAACAAGGGAAAAAGGAAGGAAGTTCAGAAAGAGGCAGAAAGGGAAGAAGGAAGGAAGAAAGTTATTTTTCCATTATTTAGTTGATGTTTTGACTTATATATAAGTACTATAGGAGATTAGTTAGAATAAGTCAGTCAAAAGTAACCCCTGAAATCAAGAAATTTTTTGTTTGGGATCTAAGGCCTAGTTTTAAGCTCTGGAACTCAAATCTGTAAACTACTCCAAGTTTCTTTGCTCAAGCAGGCATAGTCATCGCAAATGATTGCTCCAGACTGCACATTGTGGATATCATACCCAATAGCTTTCTATTGGGTGTAATGTCTAGACTTGTTCCTGATTCTGCACAAAGAATGACACCAACCAGGTCCCCGCCTTCTACCAGTTATCCTCTGAGATAGTCAGTACATATATACCCATACTGAAGCATGGAGACAGCACCAAGATGCTAGTGGCTATAATATGATATCAATTCAAACAGAATATTCTCCCCCCCCTCAATGGAATTTCATTTTGTCTTCCAATGGCAGAATGCAGAGTAAAAGTCTAGTTGTCTTCCTGCATCTCGTTACTGACTTTAGTCACAGAAAAACCAGCTCTCCTGAAAATCACTGAATGTGATCAACAAGGACTCAAGCATATGGGAGTTAGTATTATGTGTGACAGAATACAGAGTATTTTTCCTTCAGCTAAAGAACTTTACCAAACATCATTTCCAGGTTAAAACAGCATACATTTTGATAGAAGCTGCAAAGAACATATTTTGTTTGCAATCTGGCTGGCAGAAAGGGGGTACCGACTGCCCATCACTGGGAAGAAAATGACGGGAAAGTTTTCATTAAGACTGAACCTGCAAACAGCTGTCAACCAGGAGGTGAAGCAGAACAGTCATAAATTATGAGGAAGATGGAATTACTGGGCCCCAGCTAATCCTTAAAGAAGATATACTTGTTTTAAAAAGGAAACAGTAATTAATAGGAATCAAAATTATTACACAAAAGAAAGCTTAATTCCAAAAGGAAAATAGCTTTTTATCATGAATCCAATATTCTAATAGTTAAAACATATATTAAACTAGCATTTGTCTACAAATGTCTCTCCCTCAACACTCCCATATCATCCCCCACATAAGCCCGTCACCAGACTTACACATACATCAGCAACCAAAAACCTGTTATTCTTTCTGTCTTCCTCATTTTTCATGATGGACAAATGGAATGTGGAGAGTTTGAAAGGCTGATGGTTTATCCAATGGAAGTGTTTAGAGGTGGAGAGAGACATGGATTTGTTGTTCTGGCTCTCTGTAGGTCCCTGAGATGGATCGACAGGTATCTTCATCCAGATCCTTGGTTGGTCAGTGTTCCCAGATTCTGAGCCATCAGTGGCCTAGATTTAACTTTTTCTGTTTCTGTGGATTCTGGTCAACATCCTCACGTACTTTGTCCACAGCCTGTGTCTGTTTTCTCCCAGCATGTACAAGACAGAGCCATTTAGAATGCCTTCAACTATAAGGATTTCTAAATTTCTCAGGAATCTACAGAGAAGTTTCTAGGATTTTGGAAAAGATGTTTTGGGAGTGGACTATACTTTGCTGCACACTGTAGTAGTTCATTATCCCTAAAGGAAATTATTCTTTGTGAATTATGAACAGAACCAAGATGTCATCATTTTACTACTGACCCTTCAACTAAAGCTATTATCTTGTCCATGGAACGATACCCAGGCCTGTGGTTATACAGAAATAGCTTATCCGTTTCTTCTTAGAGTCAACATTCAGCAAATATTGATAGCAGCTGTTGCTGCTGATGTTTAGTTGCTCAGGCCTGTCAAACTCTTTTGTGACCCCCATGGACTGTGGCCCGCCAGGCTCCTCTGTCCATGGGATTTCCCAGGCAAGAACACGAGTGGGTTGCCATTACCTTCTCCAGGGGATGCTTCCAACCCAGGCACTGAACCAATGAATCCTGCATTGGCAGGTGGATTCTTTACCGCTGAGCCATCAGGAAAGCCCATTGGCCAGGCTATTTGGGTTTAACTTTCCTAATCTCCCTTACAGAAAAGATCCCTTCCCAGAATTCAAATTTCTTATAATTAAAAAGATACTAAACAAACTGTCAAACAAAAATAGGAGTTTTTCAGATAATTGTACAAAGAGTTTTTCTTTGACTTGTATAGGACAAACATCAGTAGCTGTTATTCTGTATTTCTAAAAACAGACTTTCCTGTCTTTCAGACAGTTCAGACCACAGTACGGAGTGGTTTGACTATAGCTCGAGTAGAAGGCTTTTCTGATTTAGAAAACTGCTACTCGTATTTGAATATTCACTTGTCCATCCTCACCTGATTCATTTATTTACTTGATCTATCCCCACCGGCTTCCCTACAGCAATTCTGGTGGCTAGGTGATTTTTTTAATTTAAATAAAAAACAGAATGAGCTAGCCACGCATCTTCTCTTGTTTTCATTTACAAGATGTGCTTGCTTAATAAAGTAGAAATGCTAGGAGAGATGACAAGTTCAAACTGGGTGGCAATTTGGCCAAACCTGAACTGCAGGGGGAAGGTGTAAAATGGTGGATGAATGAATAAAGTGGATGGGCAATTTGGGGTGAGTGCTTTGGGGACACCACCTGCTAAACACTGAAACCTTCAGAAACATTGCTCATGTGGAGAATGAAGGGTAACTGTGGGCAAGAATTAAGAATTGTAGATGAGTCCACTGGATGGAGACCGTTAACAGGGGGAATACACTGAAGTTACCAAAGTGAGGACAACTGTCTTGTTAGCACTTAATTAGGATGATAGGTGTATCCCTGGTACCCTATCAGGCCTCTTTCTTACTTTTAAATTGTAAGAGTTGGGTTATTAGGCATGGTCTCTTTAATTACCTTTATATTCACTTGTCCAATAAAACTGATAACAGTCATAGTGTCCTTCAGACTCAAAACATTAACTCTACCAGCAGTGCAGATGAATAAGAGAGAGAGGACCCTGTCCACCTCTAATGGGGCTTTTCAACCAGCCCTCTAATCAAGCTTATTGCTGTGAGCCCTGAAGATCCATACAATTACATGAATATTGGAAGGAAGGCTTTACTCTTTCCCTCTAGCGTCCATACGAAAGCTCAATCTCACCCAACACAACACATGTAAACTACTCAAGAGACTTCTAGGAAAAGAACACCTGGCTGGACCTGGATTCAGTACCCAACATCCAGTCTATGCGATAATATGTACCTGACATCAAAGTCATTGGTTATTTTAGGAAATCCGCATTTTGGGGCTTCACTGTGAAAGTGTTAGCTGCTCAGTCATGTCCAACTCTTTGCAATCCTTTGGACTGTAGCCCGCCAGACTCTTCTGTCCATGGGGATTCTCCAGGCAAGAATACTGGGGTGGGTTGCCATTCCCTCCTCCAGGGGATCTTCCTGACCCAGGGATTGACCCCAGGTCTCCCACATTGCAGGGGGATTCTTTACCATCTGAGCCACTAGGGAAGCCCAGATGCTCTTGAGCACTTCATTATATTAATGCACAGAATTCAGAACATTATTCCACAATGGTTATTATAAAAAATTTATTCATCTTACTTGATCTAATAAAATGTTTCCTCCATAGAATTACAGACAGGAGCCTAACTGACTGAATTTCCACATTGGCACTTATTTGGGCTTTACTGAAATATGACATCTGTGAATGACTGGAGGAAGAAGTGAACACAGCCCCTGTGGGCTGGCCAGAACTAGGAAATGTTTGGCTTGCCTTTTTAACACAAAAGAAGCCTGAATTCTAACTCAGGCAAGATGGTTTTTTGAGTTCAAAATCTTCTCAGTCTGCTGGCTTTCCAAATAAAATCGCTATTCCTTGTCCCAATAACTCATCTCGACTTATTGGCTTGTTGCTTATTGTGCAGTGAACAATAAAAGCTTGGACTCAGAACAAATATTCTAATAAAGTGAAAGTCTCTCAGTTGTGTCCAACTGTTTGCGACCCCATACAGTCCATGAAATTCTTCAGGCCAGAATGCTGGAGTGGATAGCTGTTGCCTTCTCCAAGGGATCTTCTCAACCCCGGGATCAAACCTAGGTGCCCCGTATTGCTTTACCAGCTAGGCCACGAGGGAAGCCCAAGAATACTGGAGTGGGTAGTCTTTCCCTTCTCCAGCAGATCTTCCCAGCCCAGGAATCACACTATGGTCTCCTGCATTGCAGGCAAATTCTTTACCAACTGAGCTATCAGGGAAGCCTATTCGAATAAAAGGATTTTAATAAAGGGAATAACTACAGGGGTGAGTGCTGGGTTAAAGGAACCAACAAGAGATACCAAGGCATGGAGATATTAACAACAAAAGGAAGTCAAGGCTATCACTTTGGTTAAAGAAGCAAGGAGAGGAAATAGTGTCATCAGAGCACAATGAAGTCTGGAGCCACAGAGGAGGATCTGCCAGGGACGAGCTGTAGTACTCAGCTACTCCCAAAGACAATCAAAGAAGAAAGAGAGAGGACATGAAATACACTGATTATCTTTCTTCTAGCCCTTTCATCTCCTGTCAGTGTTTCCCTTTGGCTGAGACCAATCAGAATTCAGAAAGGGAGCAATCTTCTGGGGCACAAAGCAGAGAGGATAATAGATTGCAGAGAGGGCAACAGAAAAACCATAACCACCAAGACTCAGGAAAACACAAGAGAAGGCAAAAAAAAAAAAAAAAAAAAAAAACCCACAAAACTGTATAGAGTCTTCTAATCATCTCCTCAAATTCCTAGAATCTTCTGAGTAAGTTCCTAAAAAAACCATTAACACCTACAGTTTTTACCAGAAAATTCATGTGCCTGTGCCAAATGGCTCTGGTTTGTACATGCTGGGAGAAAACAGCCACAAACTGGGGACAGAGTACTTGAGGATGTTGTCCAGAACCCACAGAAACAGAAAAAGCCAATGCATTTGGTGGCTCAGAATCCACCCTTAAGTCCTCTTCCAGTCACTACCAGCCTCCTCAAGGACAACCACTCTCATGAATTCTATAAACAAACATTAGATTTAACTGATTCAAACTGTATACAAGTGGAAAAAGACATTTTGTGTGTCTGCTTTCTTTCATTCAATACTCTGTTTCTAAAATTCTCCTATGTTGTTGCATGTAGATGGAGCATATTCATTCTCACTGAAAAAAGTAGGGACTTCCCTGGTGGTCAAGTGGTTAAGAACTCGCTTAAGAACCCACCTTCCCATGCAGGGAAACATGCCCACAGGGAGACTAAGCCCATGTGCCACAACTACTGAGCCAATTTGCAGCAATGAATGTTCTGAGTGCCCGCAGCTAAGACCTGATGCAGTCAAACAAACAAAATAAATATTTCTTTAAAGAAAGAAGTATACGAAGTATATGAAGATACTTCAACTTATTATTGATTCTACTATTGAGCAGGCTTCCCTGGTGGTTCAGATGGTTAAGAATCTGCCTACAATGCAAAAGACCTGGGTTTAACCGCTGGGTCAGGAAAATCCCCTGGAGAAGGGCATGGCTACCCACTCCAGTATTCTTAGCTGGAGAATCCCATGGTCAGAGGAGCCTGGTGGGCTACACTCCATGGGGTGGCAAAGAGTCAAACAGAACTGAGCGACTAACATTTTCCCTTTACTTACTTTCTTTTCATGAACAATTTTGCACATATGAATTTTGAATATGTATTTGCATTTCTTTAGGGAATGTAAGCAGGAGTAGAATTATGGGGACATAGATATACATATTAATATGTCAAATATTTTCCCCAGATAGTCCAGTGATTGTTCCTATTTATAGTCCAACTAACAGTGCACAAGCATTCTGGTTACTTTACTTCCTTACCAGTATTTTGCATTTTTTTTTCTTTTTTCATTTTAGCCATTCTAGTAGATATATACTCAGTTACATTGTGGATTTAACTTGCATTTTTCTGATGACTAATAAAAGTAAACCATGTTTTATATACATATTGATCACTTGGATGTTCTCTTCTTAGGCATTCCAAAAGTAATTAACAGAATCAATTATTACAGAATTAATTAAAGATAACTAATACTGGCATAATTACCAGTGAAGTGTCTATTCCAATATTTTATCCATTTTTTCTATTGATTTTTATATTTGTTTCCTTTTAACTGGTAAAAGTTCTTAGTACGTGATTGCAAATATTTTCACCCATTCTGTGAGTTGTATTTTTTCACTACCTTGGTGATATCGTCTGATGAACAGAAGTTCTCAGTTTTAATATCCAATTTACCATTTTCTCTTTCGTGTTTTAGAGGGTTTTTTGTCCCTGTCTAAGACATTTTCACCTGCTCTGGGGTCATGAAGATGTAGTTCTAAAAATTTTGTTATTGTTTCTTTCATATTTACACCTTGATGTGGATGTTGATTTTTGTGAGGTAGAGTCAAGTTAACTTATTTTTCATATCAATATCATATTGACTCTGAAATATTTATTCAGAAGATCATTCTTTATCTATTATATGGCAGTGTCAACTTTGTCAAATCAGACAAGCATTTACAGGCAGATCTGTTTATAAACTTTATCTTGTTTCGTTGGTCCTTTTCTTTTCATACTTAAGCCAGTATTGCATGCATGCTTGCTAAGTCACCTCAGTCATGTCCTGCTCTTTGCAACCCCGTGAACTGTAGCCCACCAGGGTCCTCAGTCCATGGGATCCTCCAGGCAAGAATACTAGAGTGAGTTGCTATGCCCTCCTCCAGGGGCTCTTCCAGACCCAGGGATGGAACCCATGTCTCTTATGTCTCTTGTATTGGCAGGCAGGTTCTTTACCACTAGTGCCAAGCCCTTTAATTAATGTAGTAGTTATTAATTATTAATTCTGTTAATTACTTTTGGAAAGAGGTAGGTAGGTAGAACAGGGAAAATGAGTCCAAAATGGCGGTGGCTAAAAGACAAGGAAGGGAAAAGCCCGCAAAAAATAGAACAAAAGAAGGTCCGAGGACCGGAGTGAGGACCTCAGGTAAAACAAACAACACTCCTGGCTGGCCCAATTTACATAGGACAGGCCCAGGGAGAGATAAACATATAAATAGAGGAGCCAAAGCTAGCTCTCTCTCTCTCTCCCCTGGGCGCTGGGGCGCTCTTCTCCTCCTGTCTTCATGCCTTGAAGATGGATTTTCCTGCTCTCTTCTAAACATAACAGAGCTGTAACACTGAGCTGTAACACTGATTTGTCTAAGAGCTATAACACGATCTATCCAAGACCTGAGAGCTGTGACACGCCGAGGGGACTTTAATGTCTGTCACTCCAAATCTTTGTTGTGGCAAGACCAAGAACCGAGGAACATATACTTGTGTGACAGAAAGCCTGAATATTTTCATCTGGAGCGGGGACTGCTCAACCTACTACTGGTGCCCTGAAACTATTTGTTGAATTATCAGGTAGATATTTTATATTTTTATTTCAACAGATAGAGTTTAGTAATTTTAAAAGTTTGAGAAAAGTTGAGAAATATGGTGTGCCTGTTTTTTACACAGAATGTAAGAGTATATGAAGTTTCTACATGAAGATGACCCCCACTAACACTAGATAACACGTTCCTATTTTTTGTTTTTCCACCAGGACTTTTTATGGAACAAAGATGGGGGAAATGGCATTATAAAAGTTTCAGAAAAATTAATTTGGTAAAGTTCAATACTCATTAGTGATAAAAATTAACCAAACTAAAAAGAAAAGGAAAATTCTTCAACCTAATAAAGGTCACTTATGAAAACCCTAGACCTAATGTCATATTTAAAAAAAACAATGTTTTCCCCCTAGGATCAGGAACAAGGCATGGATTCTGCTCTCTTTACTTCTATTCAACAATGTTCTAGCCAGAGAAATGAGACAAGAAAACAAAAGGAAAGGAAAAAATAAAACTGTATTTTTCCACAAAAACACTGCTATAGGTAGGTAGAAAAAACTACAGACAGAATCTATAATAAAAAATAAACAAGAACTAATAGATGAAGTTAGGAAAGCTGCAGGATAAAGATCAACATATAAAAACCCATTGTATTTCTGTATATGTATATTATGATATTGTATAGTCACTTCAGAAAATAATAAACACTTCGAAAATTTTAAAAATTTAAATACCACTTTTAAAATTTTTCTGAAACATAAACTGCTTGGGGATAAGTTTTTAAAATATGTGTAAATTCTTTTCAATGAAAAGCATTGTTGAGAGAAACTGTGTGCTTAGTCACTCGGTGGTGTGCGACTTGGCAACGCCATGGACTATAGCCCACCAGGCTCCTCTGTCCATGGAATTCTCCAGGCAAGAATACTGGGGTGGGTTGCCATGCCCTCCTCCAGGGGATCTTCCTAACCCGGGGATCGAACCCATGTCTCCTGCACTACAGGCGGATTCTCTACCAACTGAGCCACCAGGGAAGGCCTGAGAAAAACTGAGTTGGACCTAAATAAATGCAGAGTATACTCTATATATATGGATTGGAACATTCGATATGGTTAATGTCAATCCTTCTGAAAATTAGCTATAGATTTGATGGAAACAAAATCAAAATCCTAGCAGTTTCTTTTCTAAGAACTGACAACTTGATTCTAAAATGTATATGGAAATACAAATAGCCAAAACAACTGTGATAGAAAGGAGAGCCAACTTGGAAGAGTTATTGTTCTGACTTCAAGATGTACTATAAAGTTATCAGACATGACAGTGTGGTATCAGCAGAAAAAAAGAAATTTAGAGCCATGGAACAGAAAAGAAAGTTCACAAATCCATATATATAAGGTCAATAATTTTTTAAAGAGATAGTAAAATAACTCAATGGAGAAGGACAGAATATTCTAACAAATAATTTTGGAATGATTGGATACTCATGAACAACAATTAAACTTGACTGTTAGCTCACAACATATGCAAAATTAAATTAACAGAATACGTACCTCTATGTAAAAGCAAAAGTTATAAAACTTCTAGAAGAAAACATTGAGAGGGTAACAGGAAGGAAGGCCAGGGGTCTCCAAACGGAGGAAATAGCCTGCAAGTGTCAGACATTTTTCTCTCTCTTATTAAGCCGCAGGAGGAAACAAACTAGCGATATATTTTTCCTTCTCTATACAAATTTAAAAGGCGGTTTCTCTTAACATACTGTGTTGCCATAATGACACCTGGTTTCACCTGAAGTTAACTATTCTCAAACCTAGAGATAATCAATGCCTTTTTCTTATGGAAATGTTTGTCTTAAGCTAAAAAGTAGAGACATTACTTTGCTGACTAAGGTCCGTCTAGTCAAGGCTATGATTTTTCCTGTGGTCATGTATGGATGTGAGAGTTGGACTGTGAAGAAGGCTGAGTGCCGAAGAATTGATGCTTTTGAACTGTGGTGTTGGAGAAGACTCTTGAGAGTCTCTTGGACTGCAAGGAGATCCAACCAGTCCATTCTGAAGGAGATCAACCCTGGGATTTCTTTGGAAAGAATGATGCTAAAGCTGAAACTCCAGTACTTTGGCCACCTCATGTGAAGAGTTGACTCATTGGAAAAGACTGTGATGCTGGGAGGGATTGGGGGCAGGAGGAGAAGGGGACGACCCAGGATGAGATGGCTGGATGGTATCACGGACTTGATGGACATGAGTCTGAGTGAACTCCGGGAGATGGTCATGGACACAGAGGCCTGGGGTGCTGCGATTCATGGGGTCGCAAAGAGTCGGACACGACTGAGCGACTGAACTGAACTGAACTGATGCTAATGTACTATGCATTTACCCCAAACTCTGTCTTCAAGTCGGTTCCGCCTCTTGGCTCAGAACCTACTTGACAAACCAGTATGTTATACTCAGATACTGTTCCTCTAATCTATGTAAATGAAATTATTTGTATGGTGATCTGCCCTTCTTCAAGAATCAAGTTAATCATTTTAGGCCCAGGATGATCCATTTGGTGCCAAGATTATCCCAAAATGCATCTTATGGCTGAGGGGCCTGGTGCCATTCTGAGTTTCAAGACATTCCTTTCTTTCATTAACAGACTGCTAGTGACTATATAACATCCAGCTGAAGACTAGCAAGGGGGTACTCTTTCTGCTCTCTTCTGATGCCTATGTCAGAAGCTTTCTCTATCTCCTTTATACTTTAATAAAACTTTATTACACAAAAGCTCTGAGTGATCAAGCCTCATCTCTGGCCCTGGATTGAATTCTTTTCCTCTGGGGGCCAAGAATCCCGGCATCTTTGCATGATTTAACAACAACCTTTCAACATGGGAGAAACATTGTTAACTTTAGGATGGGAAAAGATTTGTAAGAAATGACCCAAAAATGAACAATTAAAAATGATAATTAGGCACCATCAAACAACAACCTTTCAACATGAGAGAAACATTGTTAACTTTAGGATGGGAAAAGATTTGTAAGGAATGACCCAAAAATGAACAATTAAAAATGATAATTAGGCACCATCAAAATAAAAAACTTCTCTTTGAGATCAAGAGAAAACAGATAAACCACCAACAGGGGGAAAATATTATGCATTATATGTGAAAATGAATTTTAACAAGGTTTTGCACCTGAAATCCGAAATTTATATGACTGTTTTCCTATTCTTCCAAGGTATTCTCCCAAGAATGGCACATAATTTATGCCGTAATGAAGCAATGGACAGCAGATAATATATATAGTAGATGCCTTTGGGCATAAGTGGTTAATTCTTTCACAGAAATTCCACTGAGAAAGAATGTCAACTCAATAATAAGACAATTAACCTAATTGTAAAATAGTTTATGAGTCAAACACACTTCATGAAAGAATATATGTGAATCATCAATATTACTATGAGAAAATTTTCAACATCATTAATCATTAGAAAAAAGTACATTCAAACTACAGTGAGATCTCATGCACAGCCATTAAGTGGATAAAATTGAAGACCCTGGCCATACCAAGTATTTGCAAGGAGGTTGAATGGTTTGAATTCTCATGTATTGTTTTTATTTTATTTATTGATTTGGCTGTGCCAGGCCTTAGTTGTGGCCCACAGGATCTTTGATCTTCACTGTAGCATCTAGGATCTTCAGTTGCAGCGTGCAGGATCTTTAGTTGAGGCGTGCAAATTCTTAGTTTTAGCATGTGGTATCTAGTTTTCTGCCCAAAAATCAAACCTGAGCCCCTTGCATTGGGAGCACAGAGACTTAGCCACTGGGCCACCACGGAAATCCCTCTTATATATTGTTGATGGGAACATACATCAGTGTGGAAAGCAGTTTCTTATCAAGTTAAACATACTCCTACCATGTTACCAAGCATATCTATTCCTAGGTGTTTACCCAACAGAAATGAAAACACACATCTACATAAAGATTTGTACACAAATGTTCCCAACAGCTTGATTCATAAACAGCCAAAACACCAGAAACAAGCCAAATCCAATTACATGTTGACAGGAACACATAATCCTGGACACAATCAACCCAAAACCTAACCTGGAAACAACCCTTCTGAAGCTTCTGATTTAAAGTATCAATTTTAAGAGTTCCTTTTCTATCCTATTAGAATATGAAGATGAGAGTCCATAGAAAGTAAACACTTAAATGAATGAGTTTCCTCTTGGATTTGCTCTCACACTTCCCTCTGTGAAGCAGGCAGAGCAGGGAAAGGAGACCATTCTTTGTGTCAGTGGTTCTCAATCTGGCCTGCATATTAGCTCCATCAGCAGAACATTAAAAACAAAAACAAAAACACCAGTATCTGGGTTGGGTTCTACCCCTACAGATTCTGATTCCATTGCGCTAAATATTGTCTAGGCAAAAGGATTTTTTTAAAGTTCCTCTCAAATGCAGGCGATTCTCACATGTAGCCAAGGTTAAGTACTATTGCTGTTTTTGAGGACAGTCATTCTGACAGGCATGAGGTGATATCTCACTGTGGTTTTGATTTTCGTCACCCTGATGATTAATGATGTTCAGCATCTTTTCATGTGCCTGTTAGCCCTTGGATGTTTTCTTTGGAATACTGTAAGTCAGCTATAGTTCATGTTTGTTAAATAAAGAAGTATTGCTGTTGACAGCATCTCTAGCTCTTCTGCAGTGAGTGTGATGAATTAGAAGAATGCATGGGATTATTGTGACAACCAATTACGATCACACATATAACAGACTTGCACAGTACCTGGTATATGGGAGATGTCCAAAAATTTTTTCCCACATTCCTACTTCCATTCCAGTTTCCCCTCTAAAACTGTATCTCTCAGGGAGGCCATATTCCTTTTAGGTGACAGCTTCACTATCAAAATGGGCTTCCCTGCTGGCTCAGCCGTAAAGAATCTTCTTGCCAATCAATACAGGAAACAGGGGTTTGATCCCTGAGTTGGGAAGACTCCCTGGATTAGAAAACGGCAACCCACTCCAGTATTCTTGCCTAGGAAATCCCATGGACAGAAATCCATGGGATCTCTGGAAATCCCAGAGGAGCCTGGTAGGCTATAGTCCAGGGGATCACAAAAGAGTCGGACATGACTTAACAACTAAACAACAGCAACAAGAATCAACCACTAGAATCATAAATCCTTTAGGAGTTAGGAAAAAAGCAACAGTAGGAATGAGAAGACGGCTGTTCATAGGCAGGATGGATAGATACCCAAATGTGGTATTACCTAATTAAAACTCTTACTGTCTGTCCCTTAAAGGAAGCCAAAACTGTGATAAACAGAGGTCCTTCCTTGGTAGTCAATTTGTTTCTCAAAGATTCTAAAAAGAAAGTTAAAATAAAGAAAGTAAAAGTAAAGTAAAATGATGGTGTGAAGTTACGATCTCTTTTTAAAATATAATTTAGGCAAATCACTTAGACTTGTTCCACCATCCCTTGGCACTCTCCCCAGTGGGGATAATATGATGTCTCCTTACCAGACAGGTGCAGTGGGAAGACTGGACAACTTTCCACAGGCCCCTCAAGATGAAAGTCATTCTGACAAACTGAGGAATGGACTTTTATACACTTCAGAACAAAGTTATATTCTTTGCAAATCAAAGAGTGAGCTTGGTCAACAGATATGTTTGTCCTCTTGGGATAAGTTTAAAAGTTGAGTAAAAGTCAACATCTCTACATAAGGTACATCCAGCATTGTTTAAAGATAAATAGCAGGTCATCCAGGGGGCAGTGTGGCTGTGTTATCCATACAGACCACTGAAGCAACCTGAAGCAATTTGCTTCTTGCCGACTTGGACTATAGTTTAATAATGCCATATTTGCCTTTTAGAACATGTGTCAAGGAGGCAACTTCATTTTCCTTTACATAGGAAATGAACTGATGCTCCCACAAAATGACTTGCAGCAAAAGACATTAATGGCTCTTCTAGTCTATTTTATCAGAAGAAAGTAAAGGACCACATGAATACCACATGAGATCAGTCATTTCCTGACACACTGGCTTAGATTAATAAATAATAAAATGGGAAGTAACTATGTTGTCATTTAAGGGCTATAATAAGCTTATTTGTATAAAACAATGTTTTATTTTATGGTAGGTATTTACCATCCACCAGGAGCTTATTTCCTACCGAAAGGTGTGAAGGTTCTAATTGTCCTGCTTTCTACTTGTTGAAAACGGAGTGTTTCAACAACTAGATATTGCTATATATTCATTCCATATTTCTGAGACACACATTCTGTTTTCCCAAACAAACATGGAAATTTTATATTGGCTCCTAAAATCTTGTACTGATGTACCTTCCAGAAGGTATTAACTTTGGTGCTTTAAATGGCTGTATAGTCAGTATGTCTGTATTATAACTTCTATGGAAGTCTTTACTGATTTCATAGAGAACTATAGTGTAATAGCAAATCATTATCTTGTGCTTACAAAGTGCTCTACTTTATCTGCACAATAGCCACATGTATTAGGTAATTATTCTTGTTTCACAGGTAAGGAAACTGAGGCACAAAGCAGTTAAGTAATGTGCTCAAAGTCCAAAAGTGAGAATTGTTGAAACTGATGTCTGAAACTAGGCAGTCTACCTCCCGAGTTTATGTCTTTTACTCCTATGCTATAGTGCCCCCATATTCATTCTTTTATAACATCTTACTAACCTTATTTAAAGAAAGAAACAAATCTTTTTGTTGCCAATTCATGATCCCAACCATAGCTCCAAATCAACTTAACTTGGTTTTGCATCCAAACCCACCTATCTTTACCCCTTCTTGCACACGCTTTAATTTTTAGAGCTCTTGTTTCCTCTGCATTTTAGTTGATTTTGGTGATTAAAGAGAACTGTTCATCTGAAACAAAAGCAAAGACATTTCTGCCGATAGCAAAAAATGACAGCTGAAACAGCATTTAAAGTACATCTTGAATAAATGTTCAAAAGCATGCCCTTAGGGCAATTTCCTGTTTTACTGGAAAATCTACTTTGCTAGTGTCTGATAAAATTGTATGAACAGTGGAAGCTTAATTCTCCAAGGCATGTTCTATGAAGCATTTGACAGCTTATCTGATGAAATCCACTCTCCTACCAGTTCAGAGACCATGAGCCCCTCATGGAGGAAGCCCAGTATGAATGGCTCTTGTAGCCTCGGGGCTGATGTTATTAGTTCCTAAATGAACTGATTAGTGTTTCGTTGACTTAGTTCCCAGCATCTCATATGCTTGACATGCCAAAGATTTCCCATTTTGTATAATCAAACCACTGTTGGAAATTACTTGCTTGTGTGTGGAAATCTTATTACATCTATTTAATATTTTGAGCCATCTAGGTGATTCAATAAATTTAGACAAAATTAAATAACAGCTTACAAGAGATAAGATGAGGTGTCAGTCCAGAGCCACAATTAAATGTTTCACTTCCTAAAACTATGGCAAGAAGAAGTAAGAACAAGCATTCAGAGTGTCGAGTGGATGCCCCAGTGCCTCAGAACTAACACTAGGTGGTAGAAAAGAGTATGACACAGAAATGTGCCTTATTAATAAAATACTCCCCATCGCACAAGTCAAAAATACATCAACAACTCTTAAAATTCAAGTACATGTCCTTAAAATTTTCAACCACAGATCCAATGATCTATACCAAGCTGATTAGCCTATTCTGATCAGTAATTCTGAGCTTATGATTATACACCTAACCAGTATCAGAGTCTTTGAACTCTAAGTATTTGCCAGAATTTACATATGTGTGTGTGGGCACGCATCTCCCACCCTCCTTGGATCAAGTGCTAATTAGTAGTGATCAGCCTGCATAGAGAACAGTATTTATGACCTGATGTAAACCAAAGTGATCTAACATGTATCTTTCAGGAAGCCATCCCAGCAACAAGCTGGACAACCAATAGCATCATTTTGGGATCTCCGCAGAATTATTTTGGGGGTCCTCATGGAACTGTTTTTTACTTTGGTGTGCTGTCATAAAAGACTGGGCTGTGCTTAGTCACTCAGTCGTGTTTCGACTTCATGGACTGAAGCCTGCCAGGCTCCTCTGTCCATGAGGATTCTCCAGGCAAGAATACTGGAGTGGGTTACCATGCCCTCCTCCAAGGGATCTTCCCAAACAGGGATCAGATCCAGGTCTCCCACATTGCAGGCAGATTCTTTACCGACTGAGCCACCAGGGAGACAAACATGAGAATTTGGGGTTTATTTCCCATATAGATGCTATAGAAGGGAATGGCACTCCACTCCAGTATTCTTGCCTGGAGAGTTACATGCACAGAGGAGCCTGGCGGGCTACAGTCCACTGAATCACAAAGAGTCAGACAAGACTGAGAGACTAACATAAGCATACCATATAGATGCAACAGAGAAAGTTATTTCTCATGCTGTATTGCACCTTTTATGAGAAAAGCCCAGGATACTTTTCTGGGGTTTCAAAATTGCTCTACTTTAGAATAATTGGTTAATTTTTGCCTTATGAACACTGTAAAGAATGTTTTTCTTATTCTCTTCTAGACAGTGTAAAACCAAAGTTGCAGCTCATTCAAGAATATGCACCAGTTTCTGATGAGCATTGCATATATTTATCTGAGATTCATCCTACATTTTTTTATTGACCTACAGTGGAATTGACCTGCATTTTGTACTCCAAGGCCAAATTTGCCTGTTACTCCAGATATCTCTTGACTTCCTACTTTTGCATTCCAGTCCCCTATAATGAAAAGGATACCCTTTTTGGGTGTTATTTCTAGAAGGTCTTGTAGGTCTTCATAGAACTGTTCAACTTCAGCTTCTTCTGCATTATTGGTCAGGACATAGACTTGGATTACTGTGATATTGAATGGTTTGCCTTGGAAATGAACAGAGATCATACTGTTGTTTTTGAGACTGCATCAAAGTACTGCATTTTGGACTCTTTTATTGACTATGTTACTACTCCATTTCTTCTAAGGGATTCTTGTCCACAGAAGTGGATATAATGGTCATCTGAGTTAAATTCACCCATTCCAGTCTATTTTAGTTCACTGGTTCCTAAAATGTCAGTGTTCACTCTTGCCATCTCCTGTTGGACGGCTTCCGATTTGCCTTGATTCAAGCAAACACCCTCTTCCAACAACAGAAGAGAAGACTCTACACATGGACATCATCAGATGGTCAATACTGAAATCAGATTGATTATATTCTTTGCAGCCAAAGATGGAAAAGCTCTATACAGTCAGCAAAAACAAGACCAAGAGCTGACTGTGGCTCAGATCATGAATTCCTTATTGCCAAATTCAGACTTAAATTGAAGAAAGTAGAGAAAACCACTAGACCATTCAGATATGACCTAAATCAAATCCCTTACAATTATACAGTGGAAGTGACAAATAGATTCAAGGGATTAGATCTGATAGTCAGAGTGCCTGAAGAACTATGGACAGAAGTTCGTGACATTGTATAGGAGACAGGAATCAAGACATCCCCAAGAAAAAGAAATGAAAAAGGCAAAATGGTTGTCTGATGAGGCCTTACAAATAGCTGAGAAAAGAAGAGAAGCTAAAGGCAAAAGAGAAAAGGAAAGATATACCCATTTGAATGCTGAGTTCCAAAGAACAGCAAAGAGAGATAAGATCAATGCAAAGAATGAGGAAAGATAAGATCAATGCAAAGAAATAGAGGTAAACAATAGAATGGGAAAGACTAGAGATCTCTTCAAGAAAATTAGAGCTACCAAGGGAACATTACACGCAAACATGGGTACAATAAAGGGCAGAGATGGTATGGACCTAACAGAAGCAGAAGATATTAAGAAGAGGTGGCAAGAATACACAGAAGAACTAAACAAAAAAGATATTCATGATCCAGATAACCATGATGGTGTGATCACTCACCTAGAACCAGACATCCTGGAATGTGAAGTCAAGTGGTCCTTAGGAAGCAAGACTATGAACAAAGCTAGTGGAGGTGACGGAATTCCCATTGAGCTATTTCAAATCCTGAAAGATGATGCTGTGAAAGTGCTGTACTCAATATGCCAGCAAATCTGGAAAACTCAGCAGGGGCCACAGGACTGACAAAGGTAAATTTTCATTCCAATCCCAGAGAAAAACAATGTCAAAGAATGTTCAAACTACCACACAATTGCACTCATCTCACAAGCTAGCAAAGTGATGCTAAAAATTCTCCAAGCCAGACTTCAACAGTACATGAACCGTGAACTTCCAGACGTTCAAGCTGGATTTAGAAAAGGCCAAGGAACCAGAGATCAAATTGCCAACATCTCCTGGATCATTGAAAAAATAAACATGTCTTTCTGCTTTATTGACTATGACAAAGCCTTTGACTGTGTGGATCACAACAAACAGTGAAAATTTCCTAAAGAGATGGGAATACCAGACCACATGACCCGCCTCCTGAGAAATGGATATACAGGTCAAGAAGCAACAGCTAGAAATGGACATGGAACACAGACTGGTTCCAAATCAGTAAAGGAGTACGTCAAGGCTGTATATTGTCATTCTGCTTTTTTAATTTATATGCAGAGTACATCATGCAAAATGCTGGGCTGGATGAAGCACAAGCTGGAATCAAGATTGCCAGGAGAAATATCAATAACTTCAGATACATAGATGACACCACCTTTATGGCAGAAAGTGAAGAAGAACTAAAGATCCTCTTGATGAAAATGAAAGAGGAGAGTGAAAAAGTTGGCTTAAAATTCAACATTCAGAAAACTAAGATCATGGCATATGGTCCCATAACTTCATGGCAAATAGATGGAGAAACGGTGGAAACAGTGAAACACTTTATTTTCTTGGGGTCCAAAATCACTGCAGATGGTGACTGCAGCCATGAAATTAAAAGATGTTTACTCCTTGGAAGGAAAGCTATGACCAACCTAGACAGTATGTTAAAAAGCAGAGACATTACTTTGCCAACAAAGATCCGTCTAGTCAAAGCTATGGTTTTTCCAGTAGTCATGTATGGATGTGAGAGTTGGACTATAAAGAAAGCTGAGCACTGAAGAACTGATGCTTTTGAATTGTGGTGTTGGAGAAGACTCTTGAGAGTCCCTTGGACTGCAAGGAGATCCAACCAATCAGTCCTAAAGGAAATAAGTCCTGAGTATCCATTGGAAGGACTGATGTTGAAGCTGAAACTCCAATACTTCGGCCATTTGAAGTGAAGAACTTACTCACTGGAAAAGATCCTCATGCTGGGAAAGAATGAAGGCAGGAGGAGAAGGGGACAACAGAGGATGAGATGGTTGGATGGCATCACCGACGCAATGGACATGAGTTTGAGTAAACTCTGGGAGTTGGTGATAGATAGGGAAGCCTGGAGTGCTGCAATCCGTGGGGTTGCAAAGAATCCGACACGACTAAGCAACTGAACTGAACTGAGAGTGGATTTACAGTGTTATGTTGGTTTCTGGTGTACAGCATAACATTTTTATGGATTATTCAGTCCATTAAAAGTTATTTAAAAAATAATCGCTATATTTCCCTGTGCTGTACAATATATCCTTATTGCTTATCTATTTTATACATAGTAATGCACATTTCTTAATCTCATACCCTTATCTTGCAACTCCCCCTTCTGTCTCCTGACTAGTAACCTCTAGTTTGTTTCCTACATCTGCCAGGCTGTTTCTTCTTTGCTATATTAATTTATTTGTTGTAATTTTTAGATTCCATGCATAAATGATATCATATAGTATTTGTCATTGTCAAGCTTATTTCCCCAAGCTTAATATTCTCTAGGTCTAACAATGTTGGAGCAAATGGAAAAATTGCATTCATTTTATGGCTGAGTAATATTCCATTGTGAAGAGGAACTAAAAAGCCTCTTGATGAAAGTGAATGTGGAGAGTGAAAAAGTTGGCTTAAAGCTCAACATTCAGAAAACGAAGATCATGGCATATGGTCCCATCACTTCATGGGAAATAGATGGGCAAACAGTGTCAGACTATTTTTCTGGGCTCCAAAATCACTGCAGATGGTGACTGCAGCCATGAAATTAAAAGACGCTCACTCCTTGGAAGGAAAGTTATGACCAACCTAGACAGCATATTCAAAAGCAGGGACATTACTTTGCCAACAAAGTTCTGTGTAGTCAAGGCTATGGTTTTTCCAGTAGTCGTGTATGGATGTGAGAGTTGGACTGTGAAGAAGGCTGAGCACTGAAGAATTGATGCTTTTGAACTGTGGTGTTGGAGAAGACTCTTGAGAGTCCCTTGGACTGCAAGGAGATCCAACCAGTCCATTCTGAAGGAGATCAGCCCTGGGATTTCTTTGGAAGGAATGATGCTAAAGCTGAAACTCCAGTACTTTGGCCACCTCATGCGAAGAGTTGACTCATTGGAAAAGACTCTGATGCTGGGAGGGATTGGGGGCAGGAGGAGAAGGGGACGACCGAGGATGAGATGGCTGGATGGCATCACTGACTTGATGAATGTGAGTCTGAGTGAACTCCGGGAGTTGGTGATGGACAGGGAGGCCTGGCGTGCTGTGATTCATGGGGTCGCAAAGAGTTGGACACGACTGAGCGACTGAACTGAACTGAACTGAATATTCCATTGTATATGTACATACTACACATTCTTTAGCCATTCACCTGATGATGGATATCTGGGTTGCTTCCATATCTTGGCTATTTAAATAGTGCTGCTAAACAGTGCTGTGAAAACTGCACAAATACATAAAGAATGAGGTTATAACATTTGCTCACACCATATACAAAAATAAGGAGGATTGAACACTTAAATATAAGACCTGAAACTATAGAACTCCTAGAGGAAAACATAGGCAGAACACTCTTTGACATAAATCATAGCAATATTTTTCTAGATCCGTCTCTTAAGGCAAGACCAAAACTAAGCAAATAAGACTAATTCAAATTAAAAGTTTTTAAACAGCAAAGGAAACCATTAACAAAACAAAAATACAACCTACTGAATGGGAAAACATTCACAAATGATATGAGCAGCAAGGGGTTAATATTCTAAAATATATAAACAGCTTATACAACTCAGTATCATGAAAACAACCCAGTCAAAAACTGGGCAAAATACTTGAACAGGCATTTTCTCAAAGACATGCAGATGGTTAACAGGCACTTGCAAAGATGTTTAATATTGCTAATCATTAGAAAAATGCAAATCAAAGCAACAATGAGATATTATTTCATACCTGTCAGAATGGCTAGCATGAAAAAGATTGCAAACAACAAATGTGGTGAAATGTGGAGTAAAGGGAGCCCCTGTACACTGTTGATGGGAATGTAAATTGGTGCAGCCACTATGAAAAATAAAACAGAAGTTCCTCAAAAAACTAAAAATAAAATACATGTTCCAGGAATTCCACTCCTGGGTATAAAGCCAGAAAAAAATTAAAACACTATTTCAAAAAGATACATGCACCCCAATGTACATCCTACATTTTAAATCTCATCTATTCTTGGGATGTTTATCTTCTTGCACTGATTTGATCACAAACATCATCTAGATTCAGAGTGTGTATTCCGGTCACTTGAAATTTCACTGGAGTTTATCAAGGCATAAATAGATGAATGACTGTCCTGGGGTTAAGCACATTATTTACATTTCAAGGTGATTCTTGTGATTGTGTGGCAAGGCTGAAAATGGGAACAAAGATACAGTTACTGATGATCATGAAAATCTGACAAATTCAGTAACAAAACATTCCATTTGCTGGCTCTACAATACCAAGATAATTACTTAATTTCCCCAAGTCTCATTTTTTCTTAATGAGAAAGGTGATATTTCATACAGTTGTTACAAACTATTATTCATTATCTAATCATGAGATCATTTATTCATTAATTCAACCAGTAGAGTAGGTTGTGTACATACTACAAAGTGCTCTGCATACTAGGAACAGAGCAGAAAATAAGACAGGCAAGGTTGCTTCTTTATTCTTATGAGAGGAGATGGAAAATAAGAATATAAGCCAATAAGCAAGATCATTCCAATAGAGTAAGTGCGGTGAATGCTGACAGAGAAGTTGGTCATAGGAGTCTCCTTAAGAAAGTGACACTGAGCTGAGACCCAAGTGATGAGCAGCATCAGTTATACGACAGAGGGAGGAGCATTTCAAAGCAGTTCAGGCCAAAGCATCAGCAGATTTTAAGGCCACGAGATAGAAACTCACTTGTTTCCATCAAAGAAAAGGAAGAAGGTCACCATGCTGATTATGGTGGGTGAGAACAGAAGGATTGGGAAGAACCGAGAACACATACACCACCTTCTCTGTACTCGGCATACAGTCAGTCTTCTTATGTGGTAGATGTCAATTACTGGGTTTCAATATGTTTAAACATAGACTGGAAAGCAAAGATTGTTTGAAGTTATTTTTGCCACTCTCAGGAGTAAAACAAACAGAAGATACTTCATCTAGTTCTGCCATGAGCCAAGTCATAAAGCAGAAAGCAAGAAAGATGATGGGTAGAGTGGAACAACGTCAGTTCCCTGAAGAGGCACCCAGGATTTGTCCTCTGAGCATGGGCATAAAGCAAGAGCTGTGTAAAGGTGTATAAAATGTCATCACCACACCTCCAGGGTCCTCACAAAGTCCTGACTCCTGATGAGGGTACAAAACAAGGACTGAGAGCCGCGGTGGGTTAGTCCTCAGCCCCTCTCCTCCAGTAGCAGATACCCCACAATGGAGCCTCCGTTTCCCCTCTAGAAAAGGTAAATTTAAAAAACCCATAATAGAGCCTCTGCTTTTCAGGTGCTTGATAACTACTAAGACAAGGTTATTTTGTTGTTGTTCAGTTGTTAAGTCATGTCTAACTCTATGCGACCCCATGGATTACAGCATGCCAGGCTTCCCTGTCCTTCACTATCTCCTGGAGTTTGCTGAGATTCATGTCCATTGAATCGGTGATGCTATCTAACCATCTCATCCTCTGTCACCCCCTTCTCCTCCTGCCTTCAATCTTTCCCAGCATTAGGGTCCTTTCCAATGAGTTAGCTCTTCTTATCAGGTGGCCAAAGTACTATGCGCACACTCTGTGCACACAAGACTATGCACACACATAAAGAGAGAAATGACTATGGTGCAATAGGAACAATTACTACTCTCTGCAAAAACTAACCGATAATATGCAGTACATGCCATGTTTTACCAACATTCCATCTTTGAGGGTTTATGAAAAATACCCTGGAAATTTTTGTATAAAATCATCCTTTAGAAAAACAATAGCTCTTTATTACATGAGTTAACACAACTGTATAGGAATTTTGGGAAAACATGAAGCCTTTTGATCATTTTAAACCTGTGACACTATAGCCAGCATCCTGAACAGCCTTAAACTCTCATATGGTTTGTTTTGTTAAAGAGAGAAATCCAGAAGCCAAACTCATATAGCTGAATTATATTCAGCATCTAGAATCAGGTAGAATTCTTTCTAACTTTTTTCTTTTTCCATGCCCAGTTGCTAAATCATGTCCAGCTCTTTGCAACCCAATGGACTGTAGCCTGCCAGGCTCCTCTATTCATAGGATTTCCCAGCCAAGAATACTTCTCCAGGGTATCTTCCCAGATCAGGAATCAAACCCGTGTCTCATGCTTGGCAGGCAGATTCTTTACCACTGAACCACCAGGGAAGTCCCACCACCAACACGATGGGCTTTCACAATGGTGAACATGTTCCATGTAAGAAAACTTCTGATCTCAACCCAGAGAAACAAAGCAACTACTGAAGTGTCACTGCTCAAATGCAGTTCTGCAGGAGCTTGTATTTCCCCAAGGGCCCCAGGAACTTCACAGTAGAGAACATTCCAAACTCTGTGCCCTCCGGAGTGTCTTGGGGACCAAAGAAGCTGGTGTTTAGTTGAATCTGATGCCCTGCAATTGAGCACTTTTCATCAAGCATCACAGTTCATAAACTCATGAGAAAAGATGGTAGGATCCCCCTTAATTCCTAAAGTAGATAACAAATGTAGAAGGAAGGATTCTATTTAATTCCTACTCTGGGGAAAATTTATAGATAAGATAACAAATGGTAGAAACACCACAAAAAAACAAAAATACAGAAGATCTGATGTGACTTCTTGATATCTGTGTGAGTTTTTATGAGATAAGAACCATCTGGCAGTTGTCTGCAGTTGGGGTTGGAATTTTGGTCTTGTTCCTCTGTCGCTGTTATTGTAGTTCATTTTATGTGGAAAAACAGCAGCTAGAGTGGCCTTTGAGATTTTACTTTTAACCTTCTCTTCTAAGATTTTAGAACTTTCACATGGTGGACATAAAGCTGATTTATGGGGTTCTGAAATCTGTCATAGGCTTGGGGCTTTCAAGCCTTTCCCAGATGATAAAGAATCTGCCTGCAATGCAGGAGACCCAGGTTCAATCCCCAAGTTGGGAAGATCCCCTGGAGAAGGGCATGGCAACCCACTCCAGTATTTTTGCCTGGAGAATTCCATGGACAGAGGAGTCTGGCAGGCTACAGTTCATGGACTCACAAAAGAGTCAGACACAACTGAGTGACTTTCATTTTCTGAAAACAGTCAAGTCTTTGTAGATAAGCATTCTGTAGCAAGTTGGGTGAATTTGCTTTTGCTATTTAAAACTATTGATACTTCCTTAAAAAGAAAACCAAAACTAGCCTTGAAACATTTCCTGTAACCCAGTGATTCACCTAGAACAGCAAATACACTCATCTGGCTCTTTTATAAGATGTTGGGATACTAACACTCCAAGTTCAAGTTCATAAAAGACTGCAACTTTTCTAAAATGCAAAATATTTCCCTCAGTTGTTGGTTGTGGGAATTTTTTCCAGGTTATTTTTTCTAAATGCACAGTTCATTTTGCAAAGATGAATCTTTCTAAAAGGACTTGATTGAAATCATGAGACCCACATTTGACACTGCTTCTCAACCCACCTTGAGCTTCAAGATTCAGTAACGATGATGGGCCTCTGTGGTTTATGTAACAGATGCTTCTTTGTGAACCATAAGTGCAAACTGAAATGTGGGTAGCAAGGCTTTTCAGAGTTCACACGGATCTCCCATCCCCATCTGTTCTTAGCCAAGAACCTCCACACTGGCTCTGAGTACATGTTTCTAGAAGTTCTTATTTACTCCATTTAAAAACAACTCAGAGCAGTTGCACCTCAACTTACATCATTTGGTTTTCAGGCAGCCTTCTCAGTGTCAGCTCAAAATGTCCCCCACAGTCTAAACCAAAAGTTCACTGTACAAACATGGGCAAGATTCAAAATATAAATCACAGGTGCTTGTCAAGTTCATGTAAGCACTTGAAGGCTCCCCAAGGACACATGCACAGAAAATCTGACTACCTACAAGAGACAGAGAAAGGCTAGCTCGGGTCAGTGTGTGGGTCCCCTTTCCTCCTGCACCTCTCAATGAGTCCAGAGCAAAGCCTGCCTCGCCTTCCTCTTTGTGAGCAGCAGGGGAGTGTGACAGACACAACCTAGGCAAAAACCAGAGCTGTAACCTTGTTCCGGGGACGTCTTGGAGCACATCTTGTCTCTGCAGGCTCATTCACCTCCACGAAATAAACAAAAGAGGCAGCAGAACTCAAACTCTCCGGAGAGTAATCCCTTCCAGGACTCAGCTTTCTGAAATGCCATTATTTGTCACTTGGCACGAAAGTCTTCTATGCTCTGAGCAGTGACTATGCAGGAACAGTCCTACCTACACAGGAGGACCAGGACCCACTGCCAGAAAGCATCTCAGAGACAGGCAGGGAGGACTATGAGAGCAAAGGGACAGCCTGGTGAATCATGCACAGAGGGCAGGAATTCTGCAGCTCCACGAGCTGCGGAGGACGCAGATTCCCCGACTAAGAAGATATTTCACGGAAACAGGAGAAGTCTGGGGAAAAGGGAGGAGTCTGAGACAGATCACAGGTAAGATCCATAGAAGTTTCCACGGAGGTCTTCTGTGATGCTATGTGCAACACAAGAACAGGAATGGGTCCTCTCTGTCCTCAGCCACACGGAAGCAGAAGTGCCAGAGGAGAGTCGGGGAATCACCTGGTGGGAATTCCTAGAGAAAATGCCAGTGACGCGGCCATCACTGGTGTCAACTGTGTCTTTACAAAATAAGACCTCCCCTTCCCCCCAACACACATTTGTTGTTCAGTCACTAAGTCTTGTCTGACTCCTTGTGACCCCATGGACTGCAGCGCACCAGGCTACCCTGTCCTTCACTATCTCCTGGAGTTTGCTCAGACTGATGTCCCCTGAGTCGATGATGCCATCTAACCATTTCATCCTTTGTCTCCCCCATTTTCCTCCTGCCCTCCATCTTTCCCAGCATCTTCACATCATCTGTAAAATCAGAAAACCAAGGGAAGTAGACAGAAGAAAGTAGAAATGTGCAGAAAAATTAAGAGAATGTTGAGAGAGATGAGAGATGGAGCAAGGTGAGAGGGAGAGAGAGAAACATGGAAGTTGGGGGCAGGGCACAGAGACTGCTTCTTTTATTGGAGTCTAGTTGACCTACAATGCTGTGTTTCTGCTGTACAACAAAGTGGTTCAGTTATGCATGTATATCCTTCTCCATTATGGTTGATCACAGGATATGGAATATATTTCTCTGTGCTATACAGTAGGATCTTGTTGTTTATCCAGACATTGCTTCTCTTTAAAAAGAAAACAACAGGATCGCTTCTCCCAGGGAAAGTGTTCTAAGCATGGGGACTACTAACTTTACCCACACTTAGATGAAGCTAACATTTTCAATTGAACTATTTTTATTTCTCCAGAATAAGAGAAATCCAAGGAGATAGATGCCCCTCTTTTGGCATAAGCTTCAGCACACAGTGGCGCAGGTGGTGTTTGTATGACTTTTCTAAAACTTCTTAGAGAGGGAAGGTAAAGGACTCTGCTACTAGACCCTTTGCATATGTTATTCCAGTAAATCCTAGTAGCAATTTCTTGATCTTGCCAATATTATTCCTACTTTGTGTAAAGAAATAAAAACTCAAGACGTTGACTGAGTCAAGTTTGGACAGACGGAAATCAAGGATTTGAACTCAGACTGTTTGGCCCTGGAAATTATGTACAATCACTTTATCCCACATTGCCCGTGAGTCTGAGCACCTATAACTGAAGAACTCACCTCCTGTACTCATTTATTTTATGAAATCAAAGTTTCATGCAACTTCACAAAGACCTTGAACTCTGGCAACCTCAGCTATTTTAATCTTAACGTTAATGTATTACTAAACAAAAACAATATTGCTTTATTTTTTAATTCAATGTATTTCTTAAAGTGAAAGTCACTCTGTCGTGTCCAACTCTTTGATACAATCCATGGAATTCTCCAGGCCAGAATACTGTAGTGGGTAGCCTTTCCCTTCTCCAGGGGATCTTCCTAACCTAGGGATCGAACCCAGGTCTCCTGCATTACAGGAGGATTCTTAACCAGCTGAGCCACAAGGGAAGCCCAAGAATATTGGAGTGGGTAGCCTATCCCTTCTCCAGCGGATCTTCATGACCCAGGAACTGAACCGAGGTTTCCTGCATTGCAGGTGGATTTTTTACCAACTGAGCTATCAAGGAAGCCCAAGCCAGCTATTAAATTGCTGCTGCTGCTGCTGCTAAATCGCTTCAGTCGTGTCCGACTCTGTGCGACGCCATAGACAGCAGCCCACCAGGCTGCCCCGTCCCTGGGATTCTCCAGGCAAGAACACTGGAGTGGGTTGCCATTTCCTTCTCCAATGCATGAAAGTGAAAAGTGAAAGTGAAGTTGCTCAGTCGTGTCCGACCCTTCACAACCCCATGGACTGCAGCCTACCAGGCTCCTCCGTCCATGGGATTTTCCAGGCAAGAGTACTGGAGTGGGGTTGCCATCGCCTTCTCCATTAAATTGCTAAATAATATCAATTTGCTAAATTCCACCCCACTGCTGCACATCAGCGACTCTTGTCAAGGTGACCAGTGGTTCTCTCCTGCCAAATCCAGTTGTCCAGATAGTCCTCACCTCACATGACCTGGTTGATAGGGTTTGACACTGTTGATTATTTCCTCCATTTGAAAGTCTTTAGTAACTTAGTTTTCAGAAAATTACACAGTCAGGTTTTCCTTCTGCCTCAACTAATGGCCCTCCACAACCTCTCATGCAAGCAATTTCTCCTCTTCTTCCCCCTTTTTTAGTCACATCAACTCCCTAATTTATTTTATCTGCTGTTTCAGTTTCAAATACCATCTGGATATCCCAGACACAAATTCTGCCATAAGCTTCAGATTTACATTTTGAATTGCCTAGACATCTTCCAATGAATCTCTAACAGGCAGCTCAGATTCCGTGTATCCAAAAAAAAAAACAAAAAAACAAAATCCTTGCTTTCCCCTCAAATCATGATCCTCTCTCAATCTTTCCACTTTTAGTAAATGGAGCCTTCACTAACCCAGTTGCTTCGGCTAAAACTGCAGGAGTCATCCTTAAATTCATTGACCTCTTACATAGTGTATCAAATCCAACAGTAATACTTTTGATGTAATCTTAAAAAAATAAATGCTGAAACTGCTAAGAGAGGAGAATTTAAATGTTCTCACCCGAAACAAAACAAAATCCAGTAAATACATGGATTGATTAATGCATCAATAGTAATTAACTTTTTGAGGGGAATATTTTCACAGTGTATACAAATATAAAATCACCACATTGTACATTTTTAAATCTTGCAATTTCTTTAATCATATCTCAATGATAAAATATATAAAATAAAATAATAAATTTTATGGTAAAAATTCTAAAATCCAGACATTTCTTCACAATCTATTGCCATTTTCCTAATCCCAGATTCCATCATCTCTCACCTATACACTTCCCAGGTGGCACTAGGCATAATGAACCCACCTGCCAACAGAGGAGACGTAAGAGATGCAGGTTTGAGCCCTGGACCAGAAAGATCCCCTGGAGAAGGGCATGGCAACTCACTCCAGTATTCTTGCCTGGAGAATCCCATAGACAGAAGAGCCTGGAGGTCTACACTCCATAGAGTCACAAAGATCAAACACGACTGGAGTGACTTAGCCTGCATGCACACTCACCTATACAATTGCAGTAACCCCCCCAACCCCCAACCCTAGCTTCTTCTCTTACACTTTGAAAATACATTCCCAACACACTCAGAATAAAAGCCAGCTTTTCATCTGCAAGTTCTTACGTGACCTGGTCCTGCCAGTCTCTATGATCTCGTAGCCCATTCTTCCCTCACTCATTCTTTTCCACCCCCTTCTCTTGGTTCATCAAACACCCAAACTTACTTCTACCTCAAGCCTTTGCATTCACTGTTTCCTCTGCCTAGAATGCTCTTTCTCCAAACCTCCTCATTCATCCATCCTCTCATTCCATTCACTTCTTTTAAAATGTTACCGTCTTAAAGAGGACTCCCTTACTACCCAACCAGAGATCTTTCTCCATCTTTGCCCTGAAGTGTACACTGTATTATGGAAAAGGCAACGGCACCCCACTCCAGTACTCTTGCCTGGAAAATCCCATGGACGGAGGAGCCTGGTAGGCTGCAGTCCATGGGGTCGCTAAGAGTCAGACACGACTGAGCGACTTCACTTTCACTTTTTACTTTCATGCATTGGAGAAGGAAATGGCAACCCACTCCAGTCTTCTTGCCTGGAGAATCCCAGGGGTGGGGGAGCCTGTTGGGGTCACAGAGTCAGACAAGACTGAAACGATTTAGCAGCAGCAGCAGTACACTGTATTTAGTTTCACTGGATGTCCTAACATATAACATATTGTGTTTATTATTTGCCACCCAAGTTACTAATTCCATATGAGGAAAGACTTTGTTGCATTTGTTCTAAGTGGTATTTGTAGTGTATAGAACAGTGTGCATGCATGCTCAGTCATAACTGACTCTTTGCAACACCATGGGTTATATAGCCCACCAAGCCCATGGGATTGTTCTGGCAAGAACACTGGAGTGGGTTGCCATTTCCTCCTCCAGGGGATCTTTCTGACCTAGGGATCGGACCCATATCTCCTGCATCTCCTGCACTGCACACAGATTCTTTACCCCTGAGCCACCAGGAAGCCGCATATATCAGTACCTAATACATATTAGGCCCTCAAAAAATACTTGTCAAGTGAATAAATGAATCAATGAGTTAGTATTGGGGAATAAAGTGGAAGGAAATGGAGAAAAAAAATGTGCAGAAGAGGCCTGGGTCAAGTGACATTGGGCCTCAAAGGCCGCAGGAAGGAGTTTGGGTTCTGTTCTAAATACAGTAGAAAATCTACATTGTACCTTAATGAGAGATGAGGCATTATTTAAATAATGTTTTAAAAGATGACTGTCTGCTTTGTGGAGAATGACATGTATGATTTCACGCAATTTTTGAAAATGTATGTACAAACCAGATTTTGGTAAACTGAATAATATTCTCAAGGCATTACAGTAATCCTTAGTCTCATAAGATAAAGAATCCATGGAAATAGAACTACCGTTTATTTTATGGAAACAGATTTTCCTGTGAAGGTGGAATAAGAGCAGAAACTACTTCAGATATGCCGTACATAGATGCAAAACATCTTAATTTAAAAGAAAAATAATTATTTCAAAATATCTTAATTTTATCCCCTACAACCTTATGGACCTAGATCTCTTTTTTTATAGTCTATTTGAACAAGGAGAAAATTTAATCGCACTGTTAGACTTCTTAAAGTTACTTTTACTTTAATCAGGCAAAAATAACATATGGATATAGAAGAAAAGGCATAATGTGAAGAAAATGAAGACAGGGAATTATAAGGCATGGAAAAATTTATCTTCACAAGTTAGACACATTTAAGCTTATTTTATCTCATCAGAACAATATAGCTTCCCCCAAACAAGAAAGGAGGCTTGCAACTGATTAATAAACTCAAAACAAATTTTGAACTACACAGAGGAAATATTAAACATTATACATCTTTGCTTTGTGCTGGGGCAATGGGAAGCCATATTTTGTGATATTCCAGTCTCAAAAGTGGTTTAAACATAAAGTATGTTTCATGCCTGTTCATGAGAACTTTTTCTTATCAGCAACATTCATGAAATAAACAGCCATTACTCTAAAGGCAATTCCCAGGATTGGGAAACTGAGGCAAAAAATGTGCCTGAACAGCATGGGAAATGCAGCCAATTAATAATAAAAAGAGGCCTCAAACTAAGGGTCCTAGGCTACCCTTGCACAATTCACATTTCCTTTTAAAATGTTTACATGTAGAAGATGGATTCAATTAAGATAATGGAAGAAACCAATTCTAACCTCAGGCGTCGTGCACATAGAAATATGAAACAGATGAGAAGTTCGTTTGCAACCAGTTTTATTTCAGGAGAAGGGAAGGGGACACCCCTCCCACAAAAAGGATGGGTGAGTTTGAGGCAGACTTCTTCATTAAGAACTAACAAATCCAAACCAAAGACACATCCTTCTGTGAAAAAACAATTGGGCAAATGTGGGTCACATGTGAGTTAACCATGCAAAATTGGAAGGCTTGCACATCATGTTGACAATGCATCTGCATAGACACAAAGTGAAGCAGAGAATGAGAATGAAGGTTTTTTAAATTCATTTATTTGTAATTGGAGGATAATTGCTTCACAATATTGTGTTGCTTCAGCCACACATTAACATGAATCATCCATAGGCATATGTATGTCCCCTCCCTCCTGAATCTCCCTCCCACTCCAACCCTGTCCAACCCTCTAGATTGTCACAGAGCACCAGGTTAAAGAAAAAAGAAAATGGAAAATGAAAATCTGGTTCTTTTTGGAATTTTATCTCCTCTTCTTAACTGAGGGCCTTCCAGGTGACTCAATGGTAAAGAATCGACCTGTCAATGCAGGAGACATAGGTTTGATCCCTGGACTGGGAAGATCCCCTGGAGAAGGAAGTGGCAGACCGTTCCATTCTTCTTGCCTGGAAAAACCCATGGACAGAGGAGCCTGGCCAGGTACAGTCCATGGAGTCACAAAAGAGTCAGACATGACTGAGCTCGTCTTAACTGAATACCAGTCCCAAAGTGCAATGTTCTTGTATTGATGGTAAGCTCCTTGAAGGCAAGAGATATGTCTTACTACTCTTTTTAATCTCCAATATCCACAACTCAATGAGTGTTGTGATGTGTTTGTGCTTAGTTGCTTAGTTGGGTTCAACTCTTTGCAACCCCATGGACTGTAGCCCACCAGGCTCCCCTGTCCACAGGATTTCCCAGGCAAGAATACTAGAGTGAATAGCCTATCCCTTCTCCATGGGATCCTCCCAACCAGGGATAGAACTGGGGTCTCTTGCATTACAGGCAGGTTCTTTACCAGTTGAGCTTCCAGGGAATGAATGTTAAATAATAATAATTGAAGAGAAGAAGCAGAGGAGGCAGAAGAAAAAGAAAGTGGAGGAAAATAAATGTGTTATTATCAGAAGGCTTTGAGCTTGCAATAAGAAGTATTAACGAAGAAGCCAAAACCAGGGCTTGCAGAATAGGGGACTATCTTCCTTTAAGTATTTAACTTTAATTGCTGTGTCAAAGGTGATGCTAAAGGTAAAGAATGCTCCTGGCAATGCAGGAGACATAAGAGGTGCAGGTTTGATTCCTGCATCAGGAATATCCCCTGGAGAAGGAAACGGCAATCAACTCCCATATTCTTGCCTGGAGAATTCCATGGACAGAGGAGCATGGGGTGCTATAGTCCATAGGGTCACAAAAGATCATATACCACTGAAGGGACTTAGCACACTCACATGCACACTGTGTTAAAAACACTCTTCTAGCATTAGTAGAGAGCACTGTCTAAATCCAAGTACACATTCCAAATGCAGCTTTACAAATTGGCTCAGGATCATAATTCCTTCTGGATCTCAACAAAATTGAGATTGTGGTGGGGGATGGGAAAATGACCTCCCCGCACCCCTCATTCCACAGGCAAAACTTCCCAGGGTCTCTTCCAGTGCCCTGGCTTCTTCTTTTGCTGGCTTCCCTCTCCACCAGCTCTACAAGGTGGACAGAGGGGAGCTATCATCACCTCTGGAAGCTTGCCACTCACTTATGTTTCACATACTAAAAATGACCAGAAGGAGCCTTTGATCCCTAGAAGAAAAGGACAACCCCTTTTACTGAACCTATTAATGGACACAGCTGAACTCACAGAGCTGCTGTTTTCAAGCAGGATTTGACACTGTAAGCTTCCAGAAGGTAGAATTCTCCTGGTTTCTGCTTGTAAAGTACACATCAGTGTCTCTTCCACAGTGTCTTGATACTTCTGATGGTAATGATCACTCTGAGTGATTTGGTTAAGCTAGATAATAATTTTATCCAAGGAAGCATTACTCGTGTCTGGAGAGACTGTACTGATCAAAAGATTCTAAAAGTAGGAATCTGGTTCAGCAGGTGAGCCTGGCAGATACTGCAAGTCCAGGCGGGCATGGTTCAAAATATTCAGCCAGTTAATATAGGAGGAAGAAGGGTAGAGCCACACGAGACACCAGAAATGAGTCCTGTGAAAATAAAGGGAGGCGATGATCTGGGCTGACAGGCTCAAGCAGGGATTTTCAGCTAAAGGGATCGGATTAAACAAATGCGCTTATCTCTAGCTCCCTCTCAGCCCTAAAATTTGGAATGAAGGATAAAAATGATACTAATTAATAAAAACAAAAAGCATTATAGATGGGATAATAGGAAACAATATATGTCAATATCATTTTGGAAGTTGGAAATTCCAAGGACTAATTATAATTGATTTAATGGAGCCAAAAACTGAAGTCAGTTCTCAAAAGAATGTGAGAGGGGGCTGATACAACAGAATTCATTCAAATCTTTGTAAGAAACAGACTTCCAAGTCCACTTCCTGGCTTTCACAGCTGGGTGACCAACACAGACATGAGGCATGAGATTTATTCTCTCTGAAACTGGACCAGAAAGGCTCTGCCAGAAGAGGGGCTGAGAGAGGTCAAGGGTGAAACACCTCACTTAAAACAGGGGATTGTATTACATTTTGCATATTGAATAATGTCTTGCTGTGTGAGTGAACAAACATTCCTAGGTCTGGAACTGCAACCAGAAGGTTGGGGCTTGGGAGAATAATTTATGAGGATCAGTAGGTATAAATTATCATATGGGCAGAGGGCTCTGTCTCCCTGGAGATCTTGTAATGAAGGCACCTCATTTTTCTTAGTCAATAATAAAATGAAAAAAAACAAAATGCGATAACCAAAACTCTTTGGCAAGCAACTGTTTTTATAAATACTTTACCTTGGAGAATTTCAAACATATACATAAGCAGAGGGAATGGTGAAACAAACCCATTACCCACATTCAACAATTATGAACCTCAGCAATTGTTAATTTATTTTCTATTGTATTTCTTATTTACTGCCTTCCTTCCCTGGCACTTCCTTCTTTCCCTTATTATTTTGAAGCAAGTCGCACACATGTCATTTCATCCACAAAGAGTTCAGTATTTATATCTGAAAAAATACATATTATAAAACTTCATAGATTTAGAACTAGAATATAGGTATGAACATTGATCAAAGATCATTTTGATTGGTTGAGTTTTCCATATTCAGTTCTTTTAAATTAAAAAATAAGAAGACTAGACTTACCTGCTGGTCTGTTGGTTAAGCATCCGCTTGCCGATGTAAGGGACATGGGTTCAATTCCTAGTCCGGGAGGATCCCAGGGTAACCAAGCCGCTGCACCGCAGATACTGAGCCTGTTCTCTAGAGCCTGAGAGCCAGAACAAGAGAAGCCACAGCAATGAGAAGCCAGCACACCTCAAGGAAGAGTAGCCTGTGCTCACCACAACTAGAGCAGGCCTGCAGGCAGCAAGGAAGACCCAGTGCAGCCAAAAATAAACAAATCTTCAAAAGAAAAAGGTAGATCACAGAGTCAGGACATAATGGCATAAAAGCCAGTTAGAGACATCATCAAAATGCCCTTAATTAGCCAGTGCAATATTTAAGTGACTTCCTAAAAGTGAGGCACTGCTTGGAAGTAAAGTGCAAATGAGTACCCAGAATGATATGGAATCAGTGAGCTTCAAAGAAGTAGACATTTATGACTCTGTGGATGGTAGGGTTTTATAAGATCTGCTACTTTCTACGGTGACTTGGGGTTGTGTGAGAGCAGCTAAGACAGGAACATTTTTCCTTGAGTGATTCGAGCTGGAATTGGCTGGAAGAAAAATGCATTCAAGATTTCGAAGGTGAAAGGGCAGCGGCAGCCATGTTTACGCTGGGAAGACTGGTCACGAGTCAAGCGCTATTGTGCCTCCCATCATGCACATTGTCACAGATAGGCTGGCTCACCTTGGCGGTGTAGGGCAACATCCAGGCCTCAGTTCTTTCAGCTCCTTTCAGATCTTACCCTTCAGCTCCCACACAGTAAAGAGCAAAGAGCATCAGTTCTTTTGCAGTCACCCACACTATCAAAGTAGAAAGCATGGAAGCAATCAAAGAAGACCACCATGAGTTCCAGCAAGAGACTGACACAAGTACCCGCTAACCTTCACTGGGTTTCACTTTGTCCTTCATCTTCCACACTTCATGCCCTTCTTCCCTCCGGCTCCTCCCACCTGACCTAGGCCCAGTACTAGCCATGAAGGCAGCGTTTTTACATAATGACTTAACAAGCTCCCATAATTACACAAAGTCAAATCCCTATAATAAATCTTTTTTTTAACCACTTCTGCTTCTTTGATCAAATTCTTGCTGATACACCTGCATGAAATCGATTAAAAATGTATGGTCTAAAGACATTTGAGGAATTGCTATTGGCTTCCATTTTGTATCTGGGCTCTTTTAAGATAGCACATTTCTCAAAATCAATAAGACATAATGTCTCTGAAATGCATGTGTAATCTTAATTGGCACAATATGTTAAACTTCCCACAGCCTGCTCAACTTCCATTATTTAATTTGATAAATTTATGAGAATATGTGAGCATTTAGCAGAGGGGGTTTGGGGGCCTTCTTGTTAATAATTGTGGGTAGGCTTAATGGGGTGGAAGTCAAAGGAGCTACTGTTAACACTTTAGAAATAGAGATGTTCAGTTGAGTTTCCTATTTGTCTACAGGGATGAGGTAAACCTTGACTTCAAAGTCAGTTTAGGGGTTTCTAGAAGGTATTTGTGAAATATGGGGCCTGGTTGAGAGGATGCACATGAGAATTTCATGAAAATGAAACACTGGAAGAAGATAAATGATGCAAGAAGCAGAGAAAGTTACCCTGTTGCTTCGTTTGTCCCTTTAATCCTTTGCCCAAAAATATTTACTAAGAACAGACTACTATTCTCTGAATATAAGGTGGGCAACTGGACAAATGACATTCTGCCTACATGAAATTTATTCTTCTTGAATGTGGACTTAAATGAATAAATGGATGAATGATAAAAAAAAAAAGCAAGCAAAGAAAGTGACATAAACAATACAACATAAATCCATACAGTGATAAGTGCTATGAAGACGGTAAAATAGGGTAACTGGGGAAGAAAGTAAGAGGGAGGAAGAGTATCTATCTTGTTAGGGTAGTCAGGGAAGACTTCTCTGAGGAGGTGACATTCGTGCTAAGACAAGGTGATAATATTGAGGTGATCACACAAAGATCTTGGGGAAGAGCATTCCTGGCAGGGAAACCAGTAACCACAAAGGCTCTAAGGTTGAAATGAGCAGAGAAGTTGGACATGGCTAAAGCATGAGGAGGGTGAAGATTTGCAGGGCTTTGTGAGTCTTACTCATTTCTGTGGGAAACCATGAGAAATCTGAATCAGGGACGAAATCTAATCTGATTTATATGCTGAAGAATCTGTCTGCCTAGAGGGATGAGAGTAAAGGACCAGATCCCAAAGGATCATTAGTTTTATCTTAAGGTTACCCAAACAAAAGCAAGGTAACAATCTGTGAGCATCCGTAACAACTAGGTAGTGAATGGCTGGTGTGCTGCGGTCCATGGGGTTGCTAAGAGTCGAACACGACTTGGTAACTGAACAACAGCAGCAGTGAGTGGCAGCTGGGTCACCCCACCACCATGTAATATCATGTAGCAATTCGGTATCAATACTAAGTTTTGCTTAACTGACTCAGGAGGTTAAGTGGACATTCTCCAGTTCTGAGACTGGGGACCCTGATGAGAGCCTCTGAGGCCTGGAGTGGTATTGCAACCACAATCTCCACTGAGGATAGGAGTCATGGCTAGAGGGAATTATTCATCTCTGATCACTGTCAAGTTAGAGGGTTCAGACCTCACGCCAACTCTTCTGACCTGAAAGGGGTTGAAAAGGCTGTTAGAAATTCAACATGAAGAACTAGGCTTACAGGCAAGATGCTTAATCACTTGAGAAATATCTCAGTTGTGACTTATTTATCTCCTAAGTGACTTTGTTCTGTTGCCCTGTTTATTTCAAATATTTGAAGCTCGAATTTTACTGCTCAGGAAGACTGAAGACAAAACCCTTATGTTCTTATTTGCAAAGCATGCTCAGGCCTCCAAATGGGCTGTCAGAGGAGGGCAACAAGCATGGGTGTGCATGGAATGTGCCAGAGAGGCTAACCTAGTTCTGAGGCTAAGAACAGCCAGCAGCCCAAAGCATGGTGTCTAAGTTCAAGCAGAGATGTGGTTGTGATCCAGGCTCTTTAACTGAGAAGAGGTCTGAAGCTGTGACTTATTAATAAATAAGGCATAGGTTCAGGGCTTCCCAGGTGGTACTAGTGGTAAAGAACCCTCCTGCCAATGCAGGAGACGTAAGAGATACGGGTTCAATCCCTGGATCAGGAAGATCCCTTGGAGGAGGGCATGGCAACCCACTCCAGTATTCTTGCCTGGAAAATCCCATGGACAGAGGAGGCTGGCAGGCTTCAGTCCATGGGTCACAAAGAGTTGGACATGACTGAAGCAACTTAGCCTGTGCACAAGGCATTGATTCAGATCCCGTTGTGGAGACATGAGGATCCTGAAAAGTTTTGAGTGAGGAGGGAGGAAAACCATTTTTGTAGGTATAAGGGCAGGTAGGGGTTAAAATGGCACCCCACTCTAGTCCTCTTGCCTGGAGAATCCCATGGATGGAGGAGTGGGCTGTAGTCCATGGGGTCACTAACAGTCAAACACGACTGAGCGACTTCCCTCTCACTTTTCACTTTCATGCATTGGAGAAGGAAATGGCAACCCACTCCAGTGTTCTTGCCTAGAGAATCCCAGGGATGGGGGAGCCTGGTGGACTTCCGTCTATGGGATCACACAGAGTCAGACACAACTGAAGCGACTTCACAGAAGCAGCAGCAGGGGTTAAAATGTAGTTGCAACCCTAACTCAGTAGCTTGTGGCTGGGTTGCAACCCTAACTCAGTAGCTCATCCCAATGAGACCATAAACAGGAAAACTGAGCCCCAGGCAGAACAAATCCTAGAATTACTCCAGAAACAACCTGCTTGCTGAGGCCAAGCTGGTCTGTACACTGACCAAGTACCAAGCAAGACTGAGCTTCCAGCTATAATTCTGTAGCTCCTGCAGCTGAGGAAGATAAGTGGAGGTGTGTGCTGGGGAGCCAGGTTGCAGGCAGGTAGATTAATCCTGGCTTTCATAGAAAGTATCCTTTGTTGTTCCTTGTTGTACATTGCCCTTTACTCTTTCTGTGCTAACACTTCTGCCTGCTCATCATAACCTGCTTTGCACAGAATAGGTTTATAAGATGCTAGGATTTTAGGTAATGAGATATGAAGTACTAATTAAAAAGTTGACTTCTGATTGTTGAGATGAGGCATTAGGTTTTAGCCACTTCTGTTAGGCTCTACTGTGCTTCCAGGTGGCACTAGTGGTAAAGAACCCGCCCGCCAGTGCAGGAGATATAAGAGACGCGGGTTCAATCCCTGGATTGGGAAAATTCCCTGGAGGAGGGCATGGCAACCCACTCCAGTATTCGTGCTGGGAGAATTCCATGGACAGAAGAGCCTGGTGGGCTACAGCGCATGGGGTCACAAAGAGTCAGACAGGACTAAGTACACACACACCCATTACACTCCGCTAATCTTCTGGGAAGGACAGTGATGGAAAATCAGTTTATGTTTTGGGCAAAGCTTTTGCTTCAACCCTTATACTGTCTACTTTGACTGCACAAATCTGGGGGTGGCAAACATTTTCTGTAAAAGGCCACCTGGGAAACATTTTAGGCTTTGCAGGCCATGTGGTCTGTTTCGCAACTACTTGACGCAGCTACAGACAATATGTAAACAAATGAACATGACTGTGATCCATTAAAACTTTATTTACAAAATCAGGTAGTGGGTTGGATTTGGTCCACGAGCTGTAATTTCTAACCCCTGGTCTATATCATCACTCGTCAAACATTTCTGATCACACATCATATGCATATATATAAACAGACACAGGCATACATACACACATACATATATGTGTAAAAATAATGTACATAATATAGTATTTATATTTTAACATGCACAGAGAGTAGTCATTTTAAAAACCCGAGATGAAAATGTAAGTGAAAGTTCTAACATTTTCTTCCCATCCTTTCAGCTGATCAGCCTGTGTTACTGGGGGACACACACTCAGCTGTCACCTCTGTAAACACAATGTAAGCGAATGAGTGAGTGAATGTGTGTGTTGTATTTGTGCACACAGATGCCTTCATTTGCATTACGATCCACTCCATGGTCCAAATAGTGAGTAATAAATAGAATAAGCATGGCTTTGAAGTCAAGTACAAACCTAGACTTAAATTCCACCTCTCCCATTTACTACATGACCTTGGAGAAGTAAATTTCTCTAAGCTTAGTTTTCTCTTCTGAAAAGATTAACCTAAAAAATATATAATTACGTTTGACACGTGGATTAAAATTTATTTTCAAGTGTTCAGTGAAGTGCCCAGAACACAGTAAGAACTCAAATCTGTGTCTTTCTCTTGCTTTTCCAGCAAAATCAGAAGTCAAGTCTAGCTGACATGTCACGTCTGAAGCCATAAGCAATACTAGAGTTTTCCCATCTTCCTCCTCCAAATCACATCTCTTCTTCCTTCCCATCATGACCCAACCTGCTACCTGCTCCACCCGTTCGAGTAGACACCACGCAGTGGTGTGCCCACGAGAAGAAGGGCTTCCCTGGTGGTCTAGAGGTGAAATCTACCTGCCAATGTGGGAGACATGGGTTCGATCCCTGGTCGGGAAGATCCCACATGTCTCAGAGTAACTAAGTCCTCACATCACAATGACTGAGCCTGTGCTCTAAAAACTGTGCTCTGCAAAAGGAGAAGCCCCCACCCCACCCTTGCTGCAGCTAGAGAAAAGCCTCCACAGCCACAAAGACACAGCACAGCCAAAAATTTAAAAATTAATTTAAAAATAAAATTATTAAATAAAAAAATTATTGATCAAATTTCCTTGTGAATAAAGATATAAAAGTAAAAATTTTTTAAAGGGCTCTGGGATTCCACACTTCACTTCTGCCTCCTTAGCCCTCACAGAGATCATTCCCTACATCATAATTTGCTACCTACCATCCCCCAAGAGATTGGCTGATGTCTTTACTTTCTCTGCATTCTTTAAAATCATTTTTCTTGGTGAGGCAGCTGGGCCTAGAGTGGAACCCACACCCACTTGACTGCACTCACCAGCCTAAAGGAGCTATCAGACTTTCATTCTATTGTCCAGGGTTTTTTCTTAATCCTTTGGAAACAATCAAACCATCTTCTGTGAATCAAAAGAGCATTAACAGAAATTAGGATGTTAATGGCAGAAAGATTTCTGCAGAGTAACACACACACAGCGTTCTGGTCCTCTCTGGCCGTCCGCATTCATGGCTGACCTGTGATATAAAAATCAGATCCAATGGACTGTGCCAAGCATGTCACCCTGTCTTCTCTTCCCTAGAGAGTGACTAACTTGGGCCCAATAAGCACAGACATGTCATTTTCCTGAATCACCTTGATGTAACTCTTACTCGAAGGAGAAGGGGATGACAGAGGATGAGATGGTTGGATGGCATCACTGACTCAATGGACATGAGTTTGAGCAAACTCAGGGAGACAGTGAAAGGGAAGCCTGGCGTGCTGCAGTCCATGGAGCCTCAAAGAGTCAGACACGACTGAACAACAGCAACTCTTACTACATCTTTCATGCAGAGAATTTTCAAAATGCTGGTGTATACACAGAAACCATGAAAACTCTCAGAAACTGTAAGGCAGGCACTGAGACAAGATGCTAAGGCTCTGTCACCGCCAGAAGAATTGGATGCAAGATCCTTTCAATAAAACCCAACAGAGAAACACATGGTCATTGTTCTGGACGTTTATCAGTCCTGTAACAAGACGAGCCAAACACAATGCAGACCAATTTATCTCAGCAGGATGTCCCAGGTCATCTCTCTTAGAACAAAGCCCTCCTGATTCCATATTGAACAGGACAAGCCCGTCCTGATTAGACAGAAAAGCGCTGGTAATGTGATCTGAATCACGTTCCCAGGACCCCAGTGAGGCAACAGGAGGGAATCCATGTGAACCTGCCCTGAATGCTCAGAAGCACAACCAGAAGCTTTGTTATTGATATTTTTAGCTGCCTTTGTGTTCCTAGCACTTGGCTGGATACGCTGGATGGATATAGGAAGATCAAAGACTGTCCTTCCCTTCAAAGAGTCCCCATTTGGGAGAAAATAAAAACCTCCTGGCTGCTGAAGACTTGCTTCAGTTTGCATTTCCACACCCTCTGGAAGCCTCTCCTTTCCCCCAGTGATTTCAGAGGCACAGCATCAGCTGGGCACAATGGAACGAAATGGAGTTTCTATCTCAAGAGGCTGGGAACAGATAAACTGAGTCTTTTAACAATAATTCTGAGACTTCCCTGGTGATCCAGTGGCTAAGAATCTACCTGCCAGCGCATGGTACCTGAGTTTGATCCCTGGTTGGGAAAGATCCCACCTGCCAAGGAGCTGCTGAAGTCGTGAACTGCAACTACTGAGTTTGTGTTCTAGAGCCCGGGAGAAACGAGAGAAGCCACCGCCCCTGCATCGTAACTAGAGAGTAGCCTTTGCTCACCGCAACTAGAGAGAGCCCATGCAGCGAAGACCCTGCACAACCAAAGATAAAGAAATAAAAACCATAATCCCTATCTGAGGCTTACTTTTTAGATGCATCTCAATTTTATGACTGTAGTTCCAAACCACCAAAAAGAACAAAATATAATGCAAGATATAATACAATAGACATCTGTGTATCTATCCCCCCCAATTTAATACACTTTAACATGTTACCATTTTGGCTTCAGAAATTTATTTTAAAAAGTATGAAAATTATAGTTTTAACTACAATCCCAAACTCCCATCTCCTTCCCCTCCTAACCCCAGGACAATCAGAATCCTGAATGTGGGATTTATCCTTCCTTGTGAGTAGTTGCAAGTTTTGTTATAAACATATACACATGATACAGTGTATCACTTTCTTTCAAATTAAAATTTTATCATTTTGCATAAATCCTTTGCCACGTACTTTCTTCATTCAAAACTATGTTTCCATTCTATACTGATTGGATTTCAGTATAGTTGAAAAGATACATTTCCAAGATTTTTCCATGTTATTTCATAGACTGCAGCCCATTCACTTTAGCTACCATAGTTCTCCACTGTGTCCCAGGGCTTTTTTTAATCCACATTCCTACTGATGCTATTCTAGATTATTTCCTATTTTTTATTATTATAAAAATTACCTCAGTGAGTGTTTTTCTCCTTGAATCTTTTTACTATATTAGGCATGCACGTTGCAAAGTTGCTTTAGTCGTGTCCGACTCTTTGCGACCTTATGGACTGCCAGGCTCCTCTGTCCATGGGATTCTCCAGGCAAGGATACTGGAGTCGGTGCCACGCCCTCTTCCAAGGGATCTTCAGACTCAGGAGTCAAACCCACGTCTCTTATGTCTCTTGTATTGGTAGGCAGGTTCTTTACCACTAGCGCCACATGGGAAGCCCCATATCATACATCTGTCTTACCTTTTAGTTATTTTAACCATCTCCTCCTTTTGGGTATAGTTATGAAAAAAATAAAGGACAAATGTTCAACGTACCCCTTCACCTAATCTTTACATGTGCGTCTGTAACAACCTTATGTGCCTTCCCAGACATTTATTCTGAATTAAGAAAAACTAAGTTTGTTGACAGCAACTAAAAATATCTCTAATAGCAGCAAAGCACGTAGAAGGCAATGGCACCCCACTCCAGTACTCTTGCGATGGAGGAGCCTGGTGGGCGGCAGTCCATGGGGTCACAAAGAGTCAGACATGGCTGAGCGACTTCACTTTCACTTTTCACTTTCATGCACTGGAGAAGGAAATGGCAACCCACTCCAGTGTTCTTGCCTGGAGAATCCCAGGGATGGGGGAGCCTGGTGGGCTGCTCTCTATGGGGTCGCACAGAGTCGGACACAACTGAAGCACCTTAGCAGCAGCAGCAGCAAAGCAATCAAGCATTCATTTATTAACTTTCTGAGGGTTGTTTTTTCCTAAGGGCTTGCCTTTCCATGACCAAACGGAGAAGATCTACATTCAGAAAAGCTATCTAATTTCCAAAATATGGTTCTTTCTAGGCCATAATAAGAGAGTTTTTTTCAAGGTATCTTTAAACTGTGGTTTAAAATTGTTGATTCTTGAATTCCCTAACTATGGAAACATACACCATTCTATGTTCCTCACATGCCCGTCATGAACTGCTCTCCTTCAAACAATTGCCCATTTCCATTTCAAGCACTGAAATGCCAGTCTTACCAGGGCGGTGACTCAGACACCCTGGGCCACAACAACCCTAGGGGCCAAGTTCACTTCCAGGAAAGAGAAGAAAATGCGCTCAGCATGGCTGGGCTGTTCCTGGAAACTGGTGTCTGAGCCTTTGAGGACATGAGTGTTGGTGATGTCTTTTTAGGTTCTAGGACTTAGGAGATGGAGAAGAGAGGGGTGGGATGATGAAGAATTACAGTAAGAGGTGTTTGCTTTTTTTTTTTTTTAAGACTTTTTTCCGCTTTATTTCTCCTCAGCATTTTATTTATTTATTCATTATGTTGAGCTGTGCTGGGTCTTCCTTGCTGCATGCAGGCTTCTGCTAGTTGTGGCGATGGGGTCCCTCTCTGTTTGCGGTGTGCAGGCTTCTCCGTGGTGGCTTCCCTTGTTGCGGAGCACGGGCGCTGCGGCACAAGAGTTTCAGCAGCTGCAGCTCCCGGACTCTACAGCACAGGCTCAATAGCTGTGGTTCCCGCGCCCAGCTGCCTGGTGGCACGTAGGATCGTCCCAGATCAGGGATCGAACCCGTGTCTCTTGCATGGGCAGGTGCATCCTTTGCCACTGAGCCACCAGAGAAGCCCCTATTTTATTTTTTTGGGGGGGACTTGGAGTTTTATAATGAGATATTTAAAAGAATGATAAAAAAAAAAAAAAAAGGAGCCTGCATTTTGGAGCAAATCCAAAACCGGGAACGCCCAGCTCCAGCAATTTTGTAGTTTGGGGATTTTTCACTAGGCGGTGTGTTACTCCCCCTCTGCTCCAGAATATCAGGCTCCTACTATCCAAATGCCACTCAGGGTCCAGGTCAAGTGCCCAGAGTCCAGAGCGTGACCCTCTTCCAGTGCTGCCCATCTGAGAGACGCCTCCTGCCAACCCCATGCAGCCAGTAGGCCTCCTGCATTGCCTACTGGTCCCAGCAGCCAAAAAAAAAAAAAAAAGGCCACCAAGCTGAAGGCCTGTTACCTGTCCCTTCCAGAACCAAAGCATTCAGCTGCCTGTGTGACCCACACCCCCAGACCTCATCAGACTTTTCATGTGTCCACCCTCATCAGCTTAGCTTTCCCATCTCCACAGTTTCTTGATCTCATCCCACCCCATGCTGGACACTTCTTCCATCCAAATACATCTAAGCCCCTGGACTCCTGGCCTGTCTACCTACAAGTTTGACTATGCACCAACCTATCTGTCAAGTACCTTGTCTATCACCTCAAGGTCAACCAGAGCATCAGCAGTTATTTTTCACTTCATTCATACAACAGGTTTTGTTGTGCACCTACTAGGTGCCTGGCATCACAACAGGTCTAGTAAGAGGGCATGGCCTTCATCTTGGCGGGGGTGGGGGTGGGGGCTACCATCTATTGTGAGAGACCAAGAAGTCAACAGGCCCCTATGATGCCAGCTGATGAAGGGCTATGAGATCCACCAGCCACAGGCCACCCCTCTCAAAAGTGGTTTCAGGTAACTCCTGAAGCAGGACATGGAGATAAGGAGAGGGTTGAGGAATGTGAGCTAGAGCAGAGCAGCACAGAGGCAGAGGCTCAAAGGCAAGAGAAAGCAGAGCAAGGGAAAAACTTTCCGCGTGACCCTGGTAAGAAGAAGGGAGATGAACTCCACACATGGGTGGCTGCTCTTGATGCGCTTCAGGCCTTCTAGAAATGTGGAAACAGGATCTGGCTAACCCAACCCCTCCCCAGACAGAAGGGTCAGGGTTAGCACCTGTGACAATACAGCCCTAAGTGAAACAAAAGGCAGGGAATTCATTCCACACCCAACTAGAATGTTCAGGCCCTCCTGCTTACTTCCTAGTGACGGAGCCACAGGGTCAGGTCAAATCCAACAACAATGTTAAATGGTCATGGTGGGTCGCCACAAGATCGCAGTATGTCCAGGGTAAAGGCAAGAAGGGATTCAAAATACTACGGACCTTTCCCTATTCATCATTACCTTCAAGCCTGAAAAGGCCTAGCAGTCTAAGAATGTGTTTTACATGTGCTGACTCACTCCAGGCAGGACTCCGCTCTCACACTAGTTAAGAGAGTGGCATCGGTCCACCCAAGTGGTACCACAAGAGCCTCTGGTTATTAGCACATGTAGCAAGCCAGGTGATCGAGGTTCAAGTTCAGCTTGGAAACTCAGAAAGGCACTTCACAAAGAATCTGAGTCAGCGTCTGGACTTGATGACTCCATTTCCTCAGGGCCCGTGGCAATTTGGCTTTCCATGGATCACCTGTGCAAGAACATAGGCCAGAGATGGACAGAAAGGACAAAAAAGAAAAGGAAAATGGAATAAGAGAAATCCAAGAGGAAAGAGAATTCCAACTGATTCTATCGGATCCGACCCCAAAATAAATGGCAGCTCTTTTGGTATTGATGGGATTGATTCTCAATAACCAAGCATAAACCACTTTTTGCTTACACCACCAGTACACTATAAATAATTCACTTAACAGAATTCCTATTCTCTGCAAAACAGCATGTTTACAGTTAATCCGAAAATATAACTAAAACAGATGTTGCCCTCCTGTGGACTGAACTGGTATTGCTAATTATCTTGTAAGACTTAAGTGAACTTCTGAGGATTACATGTTTGTAATCTGCACCTATAATTTAGTCTGTATTAATTCACTCAAAAATAATTATTTTTTTCATAAGTATATTTGTGTTTCTTTCTAACGTGAAAATGTTTCCAGATGGCCTATTTAAACAAAATGTGTCCCTTCACAATGGTTTTCAAACCGTGGATCATGAAATCAATTTTTTGAAATTCATTTTGTGAGTCATGATAAATTTTTTTAAAGAGTTATAAAATGGAACAGAAAAGAATAAGTAGAAAATATTAGAAAGGATTGAAAAGATAAAAATCCTCAGCAAGACCAGGGCTCATTAAGAAATGGGCATTGTGAAGTGTAATTGGTGCAAGACTCAAGTGACGAACAACGAAGCACATGCGTATCTTAGCTGTTGCTGTCTAGTCTCTAAGTCATGTCCGATTCTTTGCCATCTTATGGACTACAGACCACCAGGCTCCTCTGTCCAGGCAAGAATACTGGAGTAGGTTGCCATTTCCTCCTCCCAGGGATCTTGCCCACCCAGCGATGAACCTGCCTCTCCTGCATAGCAGGCGGATTCTTGACCACTGAACCACCAGGGAAGCCCATATCTTAGCTAGAGGAGGTCTTTTGCTCTTTTCTTCACTAGTATCTCACTCGATTTTCTGACACAGGGTGGTGAATTTGACCGTCAACCTAACAGCAAGGGACTTCCCTGGTGGTCCAGAGGCTGATTCCAAACTCCCAATCCAGGAGGCCTGGATTCAATCCCTGGTCACGGAACTAGATCCCACAAGTCACAACTAAAGATCCCATATGAAGATTCCCTCCTGCTGCAACTAAAATCCAGCACAGCCAAATAAATATTTTTTTAAAAAAACGTAGCGGACCAATGGATGTGGAAGATAGAATTCTAAGGTGGCCCTAAGATTACTGCCCCCTGGTGGACAGTTTCGGTATAATCCCACTTGCGTGCGTTCCCTGCAGGAAACTAAGAGAATCCCTCCTCTGATTAGATTACTAACCTATTGACTTTTGAGCTAATCAAAAGAGATTATTCAGGTGGGCCAAATCTAATTTGGAAAGTGAAAGTCGCTCAGTCGTGTCCGACTTTTTGCAACCCATGGAATTCTCCAGGCCAGAATACTGAAGTGGGTAGCCTTTCCCTTCTCCAGGGGATCTTCCCAACCCAGGGATGGAAGCCAGGTTTCCCTCATAGCAGATGGATTCTTTACCAGCTAAGTCGCAAGGGAATCCCTAACAGGACTGGGCCTCCCATTAAAAGGACGGGAGCCATGTAGCCAGGTAGGACCTTTAGGAGCTGAGCCTAAGCCAGGCTGACGGCCACCAGAACAGGGCCCTTGGGGCCACCATTGTTAATGACGTGAATTCAACCAACGAGGATAAAGGAAGAACCCGAGCTTCAGAAAGCGAGGCATCCCGTGAGACGCCTCCATTTCAGCCCTGAGAAACCCTGAGCAGACAGCCCAGTTCAGCTGAACCTGGACTTCTGACCTATGCAAACCATAAGATAATCATCTTGTGTTGTTCTAAGCCACTAAGTTTATGACAGTTTGTCAGGTGCAGCAATAGAAAAATAATAGAGTTAATGTTCCACAACTTAATGTTATACTTGACAATCCATCGTGAAGCAAAATACAGCTAGTTTTATCCTTTGCAAAAATGTGGGGCCTTTTCACTGAGTATGAGTTAAGAACTTTCAGTGTTACTTCAGGGTGCTTGTCACGTGCTCTGAATTCTTAATCATAACTGTGTCATTACAGTAGTCCAGTTGCCCTTCAAATCGATGTTATTAGAAGGTAAAGAGAACTGCATGCAAAATTCAGAGATATGCTCAATTTTAGGTTTAACTACTGGATCTAAAAATATGAACTGTATAAAAAATATTTCTCTAATCATCAAACTTTGATTTTATTTGCATCTCATTCTAAAAAGAAAAAAGTACAGGATTTTATAATATCATCTTTTTTTTTTTTTACTTTATTTTAATTTACAATACTGTATTGGTTTTGCCATACATTGACATGAATCCACCACGGGTGTACATGCGTTCCCAAACGGATTTTATAATATCATCTTATGTTTGTTTAATTGTGCAATGAAAATAATAAACCAAACAGTATACTCTTTCAAATAGTCTTAAAAACAAAAGTTTACACACTTCGAAATTAATGAGACACCCAGAAACACAAAATGTGAATTTATTAATGTCCCTTGAATATTATTTAAGTAGTGAAGCAATTGGTAGTTTCTTAGCCATTCTACAACTATTAGCCTCATATTTGCTGTATTTAAAAGTTTATCATGTAGCAAAGGAGATAGCAGCTAGCAAAATGAAATTCTTCCTACATGTATAGATATGTTTTATGTGACTTTCATGCTAAATATGCTAATGTGTGAAAAGCTCTTTTTTGTTTGATTTTTAAACCTTTTGAACCCCTTCACTCATTTCTCTCACCCCACATCCCCCCATTCCCATTTCTGGTAACCACCAGTCTCTAAGAGCTTGGTTATTATTTTTTGATTCCATGTATAAAAGAACATACATTATTTCTCTCTTTCTCTGACTTAGTTCACTTTACACAATAGCTTCCAGGTCTACCCATAATATATAATATTCTACTGTGCGTGGGTGTTTCCTTCCTGATATACGCATGGCACATTTTTTTATCCATTCATACTTCCACGGACACTGAGGTTGTTTGCATATCTTAGCTTTTGCAACTAATGCTGCAATGAACATGGGAGTGCATGTAACTTTTTGATCAGTGTTTTCATTTTCTTAGGATAAATATCCAGAAGTTGAATTGCTGGATCGTATGGTAGTTCTATTTGTAATATTTTGAGCAACTGCCATGAAAGTGAAATGTGTTAGTCACTCAGTCATGTCCAGTTCTTTGAGATTCCATGGACTATAGCCCACCAGGCTCCTCTGTCCATGGAATTCTCCAGGGAAGGATATTGGAATGGGTAGCCATCCCCTCCTCCAGGGGATATTCCCTACCCAGGGATTGGACCTGGGTATCCAGCATTGCAGGCAGGTTTTTTAGAGTCTGAGCCACCAGAGAAACCACCATACTATTTCATATTAGCTGATATTCCCAGAAACAGTGCACAAGGGTTCCCTTTTCAACACCTCCTCACCAACACTTATTTCTTGTCTTTTTGCTAGAAGCCATTCCAGCAGGTGTGAGATACCTCACTGTGGCTGATTTGCATTTCCTGATGATTAGTAGTGTTGAGCCAGCTTTCATGTACCTGTCGGCCATCTGTATGTCTTCTATGGAAAAATGTCTACTCAGATATTCTACCCATTATTAAATCAGATTGTTTGGGGTTTTGCTATTGAGTTGTATGAGCTCTTTATATATTTTGAATATTAACCCATTTATCAGATGAAAATGAAAGTGTTAGTCGATCGGTCATGCCTGACTCTTTCTGACCCCATGGACTGTAGTCTGCCAGGGTTCTCTGTCCATAGAATTTTCCAGGCAAGAATACTGGGAGCAGGTTGCCATTTCCTTCTCCAGGGGATCTTCCCAACCCAGGGATCAAACCTGGTCTCCTGCCTTACAGACAGATTCTTTACTATCTGAGCCACCAGGGAAGCCTGTTTATCAGACAATTTGAAAATGTTTTCTCCCAGCCAGTAGGTTGCCTTTTTATTGATGGTTTCCATTGATGTGCAGAAGTCTTTTCATTTGAGCTAGTCCCACTGATTTATTTTTGCTTTTGTTACTTTTCTGGTTGGATTCAAAAAATTCTTTGCCAAGATTGATGTCAAGGAGCTTACTTCCTCTAGGAGTTTTAGGATTTCAGATGTTATGTTCAAGTCTGTAATCCATTTTGAGTTAAAGTTAATTTTTGTGCTTGGGTAAGATAGTGATCCTCTCTTTCTTTTGCATGTAGCTCTCCAGTTTTCCAATACCACCTATTAAAGAAACTGTCCTTTCCCCCTTGTACATTCTTAGTTTCTCTGTGCTAATGTATGTGAGTTTATTTCTGGGCTCTCTATTCTGCAACATTGATCTAGTTATTGTTTTCATGCCACTATCACACTGTTTGAATTGCTGTAGTTTTGTAGTAAGAGTTTAAAATCAAGGAGTGTGCTGTTTCCAGCTTTGCTCTTCTTGCTCATGGCTCCATACAAATTTTGGAAGAGGAACTTAAAAGCCTCTTGATGAAGGTGAAAGAGGGGGATGAAAAAGCTGACTTAAAACTCAACGTTCAAAATACTAACATCATGGCATCCAGTCCCATCACTTCGTGGCAAATAGATGGGGAAACAATGGAAGCTGTGACAGACTTTATTTTCCTGGGCTCCAAAATCATTGTGGATGGTGACCGCAGCCATGAAATTAAAAGATGCTTGCTCCTTGGAAGAAAAACTATGACAAACCTAGACAGCTTATTAAAAAGCAGAGATGTTACTTTCCCAACAAAGATCCATATAGTCAAAGCTATTATTTTTCCAGTAGTCATATATGAATGTGAGTGTTGGACCATAAAGAAGGCTGAGCACCAAAGAGTTGATCCTTTTGAACTGTGGTACTGAAGAAGACTCTTGAGAGTCCCTTGAACTGCAAGGAGATCAAACCAGTCAATCCTAAAGGAAACCAACCTATTCATCCAATCAACCAATATTCATCAGAAGGACTGATGCTGAAATTGAAGCTCCAATACTCTGGCCACCTGATGTGAAGAGTCTACTCATTGGAAAAGACCCTGATGCCGGGAAAGATTGAAGGCAGGAGAAGGGGATGACAGAGGACTATATGGTTGGATGGCATCACTGACTCAATGGACATGAGGAAGCTCCTGGATCTGGTGAAGGAGAGGGAAGCCTGGCATGCTGCAGTCCATGGGGTTGCAAAGAGTTGGACACGACTGAGTGACTGAACAACAACAAGACTAATTTGGGGATTGTTTGTGCCATTTCTATAACAAATACCACTGGAATTTTGATAAGAGATTGCATTGAATCTATAGATTGCTTTGGATAGTGTGGATATTTTAACAATATTAATTCGTCCAACACATGAGCGCAGAATATATATTTCCATTTATTTGTGTCCTTTTCATTTTTTTTTCTTTAATGTCTTGTAGTTTCAGTGTACAGGTATTTAACCTCCTTGGTTCATTTTATTCCTGGGTATTTTATTCTTTTTGATGCAATTGTAAATGGGATTTTAAAAATTTCTCTGACAGTTCATTATTAGTGTATGGAAATGCAGCAGATTATTAAGTATTGATTTTGCATCCTAAAACAAATTCACTTATTCTAACAGTTTTGGATGGCATCTTAAAGGTTTTCTATGTGTAATATCATGTCATCTACAAATAATGACAGTTTTACTTCTTCCTTTCCAATTTGACTGCCTTTTCTTTTTCTTGCCTAACTGCCATGGCTAGAGCTTCCAATACTTTGTTGAATAAAACTGTTGAAAGTGGGCATCTTTATCTTGTTCTTGAGCTTAGAGGAAAAGCTTTCAGCTTTTCATCATTGAGTATGATGTTAGCTGTGATCTTGTCATATACGGCTGTTATTATGTTGAGTATGTTTCCTTCACACCTGCTTTGTTGAAAAGTTTTTGTCATAAATGGATGCTGAATTTTGTCAAATATTCTCTCTGCATCTGTTGAGGCGATTATACGATTTTTACCCTTCATTATGTTAATGTAATGTTTCACATTGATTTGCAGATGTTGAACCAGCCCTGCATCACTGGAATAAATCCTACTTGACCTGGATATATGATGCTTTTAATGCATTGTTGAATTCAACTTGCTAATTTTTTCCCAATCTTATGAGAAATAATTGACATATATCACTGAATAAGTTTCAGGCACAGGGCATGATGGTTTGATTTACATATATTGTGAATGATTACCACAATAGATTCAGCTAACATCCATATTCTCATAGAGATATAATTTTAAAAAGGGAAAAAAATTTCTCCTGTGGTAAGGACTCTTAATCTGTGTCAGTTTCTGTATCAGTCATCGTGTTAAACATTACATCCCTAGTATGTATTTACTTTAAAACTTTCCTTTGTAACTCTGGACCAGCCCCTCCAATTTTCCCTCCCCCACCCACACTGCAAGCCTGACCTATTTTCCTATGAGTTTGGTGTTTTGGGTTTTGTTTTTTTTTTTATTCCACACAGTAAGATCATACAGTATTTACCTTTCTCTAACTGACTTGTTCAATTTGCCTAATGCCTTCAATGAGATTCATCAATGTTGTCACAAGTGGTGATATATTCTCAATTTTATCGCTGAATTACACACACACACACACACACACACACACATACATATATATATATATTGCAACTTCTTTTTCCATTCATCCATCTATGGACACTCAGGTTGTTTCCATGTATTGGCTACTATAAATAATGTTGCTATGAACATGGGGATACAGATATCTTCTCAAATTACTGTTTTTGTTTCCTTTGGATATATTCCCAGAAGTGGAATTGCTGGATCATATGGGAGTTCTAGTCATAATTTTTTAAAGCTCTTCCATAGTGTTTCCATAGTAGTTGCATCAATTTACAATCCCACCAACAGTGCATTACTTTTCCCCCATATTCATGCTAGCATTTGTTGTCTTTTTTCTTATGATGGTCATTCTAACAAGTGTGAGGTGATATCTCATTATGGTTTAATTTGCATTTCCCTAATGGCTAATGATGTTGAGATTCTCTTCATATACCTGTTTGCCTTTCATATATCATATTTGGAGAAATGTTTATTTGACTCTTCACTCATTTTTTAATTGGTTTGATTTTTTTTTGTTGTTATTGAGTTGTGTGAGTTCTTTATATATTTTTGATATTAACTCCCTGTCAGATATGAGGTCTGCAAATACATCTCATTCTGTAGGATGTCCCTGCCAAAAATATTTAGAGCATGTCTGCCCTGCAGACACCAGCAAGAATCAAGAAGACTAAGTTTGCAGAACCCCAGACCATAGAGGAGAAGGTGGGGAGGGAACAGAATCTGAAAACAGGAAGATTATTTAAAAGATGATAGACAAAGCAATTAATTTCTTAGGTCCTTACCTTCACTGTATGCAATCAAGGGACTAACCGTAGCCTACACTTTTAAGAGATGGGGTGTTTACTTTTGGATAAAATGAATAATGATTCACCTCCAGGGCCACCAGACACAAAGGAGAGGGATGGTGAGAAGCTATCCTGAAGTCAGGGGATTCAAGAAGATTCACCATCCTCCTCACACAATGGAGGACCTATCATCAAGCTTATTTCCCCAAAGCAATAAGTCAGAGGGTCCCTCTTTGGAGATACTAAACCACCCTAGAGTTCTGACACTTGGGAGTCATCACAAGACCACAAAAAGCCACTGATCAAACATTCAGCATTCAAAGAATCCATTGATCAACAAGCCCCATAGACACGTCTGTCTTTCCATCGGCTCAAGTGCCTCACTGCTAAATATCATCAGTCTTCACATGCCAGAGAAAGACCGAAAGAAACAAAAAGAAGCTTTGAAGGAACTGAGAAAATAAAAGAAATGGAAGAAAATTTCAAACAACTCTATTAACTTTCTCAGAAAGGGAAAAGAACATACTGCTTCCATGAAAAAATAAAACAGAATACTATGAAGAAGGAATAACAGAACACTAAAAGGAGGTCATAGGAATTCAAAATAGCCTAAATTAAAAAAAAAATCAAAACTGTTTGAAACATATTAGAGGAGATCTCAGGAGAGAAATGCAAAAGGATGGATAATGGAAGAGGTAAGATAGAAAAAGTCATAGTAGTAACAGCAGCTACAACACAAAAATAGAAAATAGGCATGAGTTTCATACAATAAAATTCACAGTCTATGGCAAGACCAAAAAAATACAAACATAAAATTTTTTCTCTGCCCTTTGGCTTCTTCCCTCCTCTCTGTTGTGCACTGTGTATCTTGCAGTTAGGCATCAGCCAAACCTCCCTCATGGGCAGAAATACCTGCTCCGCTGCAAAGCACAGCATTCTCCTAGCGCCATAAGACAGCTCCTTAAAAGAGAACATTCCTTCTTGATCTTGCAGAGTCACTATGGCCCACCACCTTGTACTTGCAAATCTGGATTTTGTAACTGTCAGTAATACTTCATTTAAAGTACAGTCCTGCTTAAAACACACTCACACACACACATACACACACACACACATAAAGAAGCTCCAGTTCTTGGAACTTTCCGAGATGGTGTTCCTGTGTCATAATCCTCAATTTGGCTCCAGTAAAATTTTCCATTTCTTCTTAAATCAACTGAGTAATATTTCGCTGACAGTTTTCAGATTTCCAGACCCCTTTGGGCACCAAATACAATGAAACTGGAACACCAAAGGGTCAGAAAATAAAAGGGGAAATATAAAGGACTGAGAAGAAGAACAGCATGGGATTTCTGAGTATTGACACTGGGATGTAGACGACAATAAAATGCTGACATCAAAATTCGAAATGTAAATGATTTTCAAGTTGGAATTCTATGTGACCAGTCAAGTCACCTTAACAAAAGCATACTTAAACCTGATATGTCTTCAAACCATTGTATCTTCTGTATACCCTTTTTCAAGGAAGCTATTGTTGTTTTTCAGTTGCTAAGTCGTGTCCAACTCTGTGACCCCATGGACTGCAACACTCCAGGCTTTCCTGTCCTTCACTGTCCCCTGAAGTTTGCCCAAACTCATGTCTATTGAGTGAGTGATACCATCCAACCATCTCATTCTCTGTCGTCCCCTTCTCCTGCCCTCAGTCTTGGGTTGACCCAAAAGTTCACTCAGGTCTTTCTGTAACATCTCTAAAAAAATCCGAATGAACTTTTGGGCCAACTCAATACTAATAAGTGTGCTCCATGAAAATGTGGAATATACTGAGAGTGATCTGGTGTTAGCAAACAGGAGAGCCGGTCCAGGAGAGAAGCAAAGGAAACTCAGCTGTGCAGCAGGCTCAGGTAACAACAGAAGGGAGGAGGCTCCAGGGCAATGTCTGCAGGGAAAATAAAGAAAAATTGGGATTGATAAATCACTGACATTTTTCGACTATCAGAGCTGTGTGGAATGTACAGCAGTTTTTTTAATGAAATGGTTATTGCATAGCACAGGGAACTCTGCTCTATGTTAATGTAACAACCTGGCTGGGAGCGGAGTTTGGGGGAGAATGGATACAGGAATATGCATGGCTGAGTCCCTCTGCTGTCCACTTGAACCTATTAGTATCACAACACTGTTAATCAGCTATACTCTAATACAAAATAAAAAAGGTTAAAATAAAGAAATAGTCATTATCTCCTGGAAAATATAGTATAGGAAGTCAATATTGCTGAGGTTAAAAGCTTGTTTAATTATATTCGGGAAACGGAGGGAAGACGTGAAAGAACGTGGGTAGCCTGGAGCAGTGCTCACCAATATTCCAAATCGCTTCTGCTTCCTGGACACACAAGATCATGTCTCCTACTTCCCATGCAGCGAGAGAGGCCGTGTGGGCAGCTCTGGTTACATGCAGTGGAGATGGCCCACATCCCTCTCGCTCTGGGGTACTCGGGGCTTGGTCTCTGACTCAGTTTTCTCTCTGCTCTGATGAGCCCTGCCGCTCCCTGTTGAGAAAGTCCTGTTATTGGAAGGGGTAGCATGACTACTGTGTAGCAAAGCCTGCTCTGATTCCATTGGACCCCAGGCAGTGGTCCCCAACCTTTCTGGCACCAGGGGCCCATTTCGTGGAAGACACTTTCTCCACAGAACTGGGCAAGGGGGATGGTTTGGGGATGATTCGAGTGCATTATATTTATTATGCACTTTATATCTATCATTATTATTATCAGCTCCACCTCAGATCATCAGGCATTAGATCCTGGAGGTTGGGGACATCTGCCCTAGAGCACACAAGAGAAATGGCTGTTTTTAGCCTGAAATGTGGAGATTCGTTGTTACTGCAAGATAATCCACATCAAGGGTTAGGAAAACTTTTCTGTAAAGGGTCACAAAGTAAACATTTTAGGCGTTGCAGGCCATGCATCGTCTCTGTCACATATGCTCTACACAATTCTATAAAAATGTAAAAATCACTATTAGCTTGTATGAAGATTGTGGGAAGATGGGCTGTGGGCCGGGATCAGTAGTGTGCACTGCCAGCCAGCCAGTTGTGTCTTGTTGTTAATTAATTTTTATTTTAATTGGAGGCTAATTACAATATTGTAGTGGTTTTTGCCATACATTCACATGAATCAGCCAAGGGTGTACATGTGTTCCGCATCCTGAATCCCCCCGCCCACTTCCCTCCCCATCCCGTCCCTCAGGGTCATCCCAGTGCACCAGCCCTGAGCGCCCTGTCTCATGCATCGAGCCTGGACTGGCGATCTATTTCACATATAATATACATGTTTCAATGCTATCCTCTCAAATCATCCCACCCTCGCCTTCTCCCACAGAGTCCGAAATTCTGTTCTATACATCTGTGTCTCTTTGGCTGTCGCATACGGGGTCATCGTTACCATCTTTCTAAATTCCATATATATGTGTTAATATCCTGTACTGGTGTTTTTCTTTCTGGCTTACTTCACTCTGTATAATAGGCTCCAGTTTCTTTGAAGCTGGAGAAGGCAAAGCTTTGTCACCCAACATAGCAGATGGGGCGATCTGGGGACTTAACACCCTTTTGTCTGCCAGAAGCCGCTGAACAAACATCTCAGCTCTGAGTGGGAGACCCTCTGGGGTGTGCTCACTCTTTCCCAGAGTATAGTTATGGGCTTCAGTTTTGGCAGGTGGCCGAATAAACCCCCTTGAGTGCCCCCTTTCCTGGTTCTCCCGATTCCCACTCACCTGTGGCACGTCCCACACCTCCCAGTTAAACTGCTGACCATTGTCTCAGAATCTGACTCTGTTGTCATTTTTCATTCACTCAGTCATGTCCGACTCTTTGCAGCCCCATGGACTGGAGCACACCAGGCTTCCCTGTCCTTCACCATTTCCCGCAGTTTGCTCAAACTAATGTCCACTGAGTTGGTGATGCCATCTAACCGTGGCATCCTCTGTCCTTCCCTTCTCCTCCTGCCTTCAAACTTTCCCAGCATCAGGGTCTTTTCCAGTGAGTCGACTCTTTGCATCAGGTGGCCAAAGTACTGGAGCTTCAGGACCAGTCCTTCGAGTGAATATTCAGAGTTGACTGCCTCTGGGGAAAGTCAGATGAAGAGATCTGTGCGTAGCAGCCCAGCTGTTAGTGCAGGAACGGAGCCCTTCTGTGCTACTGACTTAACTGTCAAGCGGTGACAGATGAGGAAAACGACATCAGAGTGGTGACCCACGTCATGCCCCTGTCACAGCAACACACCTGTGATAGCTTCTCATCTGGGAGGCTGCGGAGAACAGACCACAGCCCCTACTCACGTCTCATCATTGGACATGACGTTCACCGAAATGGCTCTGCCAAGCCCGTGTGTTAAACTGGCTTAGCTCTGGTTAAACACTCTTCTAGTAAGGGACCAAGCTCTGCCTGTCTTATCTTCTCCAGATCTCCTGTCTTTCTCTTCCCTATCCACAGTCTGAAGGCAAGCACAGTCATCTCTGTGGTGGGTATGGATGCGGTGGTCCGAGGGGGGTGGCTCCCTCCCCTGCAGAGAATAGCTGAAACCCTTCTCCCTCAGACCTTCTTGCTGTAAGGATTCCAGATGCACCCAAGGGTCCGCTGGTCAGACGCTCTTGCAGGCGTAATTACCCTGGGCGTGTGCGTGCTCTGTCATGTCTGACTCTTTAATGTTTAGTCACTAAGTCGTGTCTGACTCTTTGGGTCCCCATGGACTACAGAGCTCCAGGCTCATCTGTCTGTGGAATTTTCCAAGCAAGAAATACCAGAGTGGGTTGCCAATTTCCTACTCTAGGGGATCTTCCCAGCCCAGGGATCGAACACGCGTCCTTGTGTCTCCTGGGTTGACAGTTGGACCCTTTACCAAACATCTGACGTTTTGTGGGCAAACATGGAGGCACTGGCTTTATTCTGTGGCAACATCAGCAGGAGTCCCTTATCTGATCAGTGCTTTCATGGGTGGGACACATGGGCACATGATCCATCTGCTTTTCGTTGCTGTAGATCTGGAGGGCACGGTGATGAAGCCTGGATGCAGCATGTCCTGGTCCCTGGACCAGAGCGTGGACAGTGCATTAGTGGAGCCAAGGATTCCGGGGCAGCTTCTGATTCTGTCTGCCCCATCTCTCATACCATTAGCCCGTCTCCTGGTCTGCAATGCGGCGTAAGGAGCTGTTCTCAGAGGCCCACCTGTCTTTCCAGTGATCTTATAGGCATTCATTTCCTACATCAAATTGCTTCTGCTTCACAACAGCTAGTCTGTGGCCCCTGCACTGAACCCAGGCTGATGCCGTCTTAGATGGCATTCTTGCCTTCCAGTCTTCTCTTGGCAGGAGTTGGCTCCCTTTTGTACTCTGCATGGGTTCCAAGTCCCCCTAAATTAGCCCTTGCCCATGCCTGAGTCTCTTCCAGTGCTCCGCTGCATGCAGCAGGCTGCTAAAGGGAACAGCTCACCAGATTGACCAAGCATTTTAGCATCTGTTCTTGCACATGCCATTTCCCTGCTCATGTACTGGCCCCTCCACAAGGACTGACCACCCCACTCTGTGCTCACTTCCACACTTGGCTCTCTGCAGTCCTTTCCCCATGTAAAATGAATTTTAACTTCACATTTGTACAAGTTACTTTTTGTCTAAAAGCCAGGGTTCACATCTGAGCTTTGACACCCAATAGCTCTGTGACATTGTTTAACTTCTCTAATAGGTAACAGAAAGACACATGGCATATGAGCTCATGTATATGGTGACTCTAAACAGGAACAATAAGAACGAGCTCCTAAATTCAGAGAACTGCTGGTTCCCAGAGGCTGGTGGAGAGTAGGTAAAAATGGGTGAAGAGGGTCAGAAAGTATCCATTTCCAGGTATAAAATAAATTCTAGGGATGTAGAAAAACAAAATAAAGTGGGGATGCTAATAGTATTTAGAGGCTTCCCAGTGGCTCAGCAGTAAAGAATCCACCCGCAATGCAGATGTGAGAGACTCTGGTTCAGTCCCTGGGTCGGGAAGATCCCCTGGAGGAGGCAACCTACTCCAATATTCTCGCCTGAGAAATCCCATGGACAGAAGAGCCTGGAGGGCTACTGTCCATGAAATCGAAAGAGTCATATAATACAAATGAGTATATGACTGAACATGCACACACACTCAATAGTATTTACATCAGTGGGTGTTTTAACTGTGCTTTCTTAAGATTTGTTATGTCTGTTTGGCATCCGTTCATCACAGAGTCAAACTATCAACCAAGTGTTGACCTCTCTCCTGAGTGGGCAGACTGGCTGCTTCAAGGCCGGGTCCTCAACCCCTTCTTATCCAGTTCTCACACACCAAACCCATACTCCCTGGTCCTCATCAAACCAGGGCCAAGTACTAAGCAACTAGAAACACCTTATAGCAAGCTCCCGCCACCCTGCCCCTGGAACTATTCAGATCAGCCAGTTCTAGACTGTTTATTCTGCCTTGCTATTCTTCCTTGCAGAGAACCCAGCTAGAGACTCCAGGCTAGACTTCCGCCTCCTGACCACAGCCTGGCTCTGCGTGCTGTGACCTGGCCCTTCCTCTCCGGAAATGTGAGTCATAAAAGTTTTCTTTCAGTGGATCAACCTCCTGATGTCATCACTCAGTCACTTCCACAAATTAAAATTGCACAGGTGTAATTTTAGAACAAACTGTGTGAAGATTAAATTAGGAGAAAACTTCTAAAGAGCTTCGTGGAGTGTCGGGCACATAGGAAGAAAAGTGTTAGTGTTACTATTAATAAATAGCTTCCCACTGAACTTGGAGTAAAACTCAAAGCCCTTCCTTATTTGAGGTTCCACCAGCTCATGCTCCTGCTTCTCTCTCCAGCCAGGGCTGCCTTTGTGGGCCAGGACCTGTGCAGTGGCACGTAGCCTGGTGCTCAGAAGGGCCCCGTGGTTGGTTTAATGCTGGACTGCTGCCATCCTGTAATTCTTAGCATGCTTTCACACTGTTCATTGTGAACTGGGCCCACAAAACACGGAGCCAGTTGGGCCATTAAGGTCCAGCCCCACCAGCGTTTTTTTTGGCCCTGTATACACTCCCAAATTTTTCGTCTTTACCAAAAATAACCGTCCCGTTTGTCTTCATTTGATGAATTCATATGCATGCTCAGCTTAAATCTCTAAAGGCCTTTCTGGAGCATCCTCCCCACTCCTCCCATCCCTGTTACTCTGTATCTTAGCTCCTTGCTTGTCCCTTTATAGGAAAGACATGGTATTCGTTAGATTTGAATTTCTCTCTTACTAGAATCAAGAGTGTCACTTCCATGAAGGCACAGACCACAACTGACTTGCTGGCTGGGTCACCCTGGGAGCCTCTCAGGACAAAACTTGACAGCCTCAGAGATTTGTTGGCTGAGTGAACTCAGAACCTGTTTTAAGATCAAACTGCTGACCTTACAGAAGCTGGTCATTCCCTTGGTCCGGTCACCACTCTTTCTCTAAATATCTTTTATCATACAGTGTTGCACTGTTTACATGGCTAAGTCTGATTTCTCTGAATTTTAGGGAGTCCCCAAAATCTAAATATTGTCTCTTCTCCCTAGTCCCTGGCTGAATCATGAATTTCACATACAATTAAAGAGTTAGATGTAAGGTGATTTGGGGGTCCTTTTGTTACCTAGGAGGATGATAAAGGTAAATTATTATTTGATAGGTTAAGAGCGCAAATTGTCATTTTGGGGGTTAACCACTAAAAGAAGAGCAAAGGAGGATTAGGGTATAATTTTCAAACAGGAGACAAAGGCAGAATGAAAATACGATCTAAAGGAAGACAAAAATGGGGGAGAAGGAATAGATTTAACAAACAAAACTCATTAAGAAGGTGACAAATTTCTATCTAAATATGTCAGTAATATTTTATATACAATGGCTTAAATGATCAAGTTCAAGGACAAAGACTTTCATTATAGATTTTAAAAAGTACTGAACTGTATGCTGTTTAACCTAATAATAGAAGTTTGAAAGCAAAGGTTTAAAAATATATGTCATACAAACACTAAAAGAAAGATGTAGCTATTTAAGATCTGAAAAATAGATTTTTAAGACATTTTTTAAAAAGATAAAGAAGACTAGTTCAAAGATAACAGGTTCACTTTGCCAGGAAGATGAAAGATACTAAATATGTACACACCAAATCCTGTGGCATAAGAAGACATACAGCAAAATCTGACAAACTATAAAGAGTATATAGATAATCCACCAGTGTAAGAGGTTTAATCATGCTTTTGGAAGTAGAAAAAACACAACATCAGATTTTTAAAACATGACTTGACTGGGCTCCAGGCCCCAGTCAGTGACTTTACCACTAAGATTTATCACATACGTAAGGGAGAAATAACTCCAATATTAAATAAATCCTCCCAGCTACAAAAACACAAAGTACTCCCCAATTCATTTTATGAGACTAACACCATCTTCATTCCAAAACCTAATAGGGACAGTTTGAGATGGAAAAAGTATAGAACTATTCCAAAAATTGGACAAAACTTCTAAATATTAGTAAATCAAATTAATCTATTTTTAAAAAGAATAATGCATTATGACCAAGTTGGATTTATCTCTAATTCAAGGTTGATTCAACATTAGAAAAATCCATCACAAAGTCATCACATTAATAGATTAAATGAGATAATCAAAAAGCCAATGTTCTGTGGCAACCTAGAGGGGTGGGATGGGGAGGCAAGTGGGAGGGAGGTTCAGAAGGAAGAGGATGCGTGTATCCCTGTGGCAGATTCATGCGTTATATAGCAGAAACCATTACAATATTGTAAGTTAATTATCCTCCAATTAAAAATAAATTTTTTTAAAATGAGAATCACATTTTAATAGATGCAGGAAATTTGTTAAAATTTACATTCTTTTATGATAAACAGCTCTTTAGCAAATTTGAAACCTAATGGTAAAACCAGAAAGCTTTTCAGTTAGCAGAAAGATGGGTATCTGTTATCATTTATATGTAATACTTCATTGAAGATCATAGGCAAGCTATAAGAAATATAACATTCATACATTTGACTGTGTATATGAAGATTCTAAATATAAATTAACATAACTTACATACACTTAAGGTGGTTGAATAAAACATTTGAAACCAACCATTAGGAATGAAATTTTTAAAATATCGTAAGTATAACATCACATAAAAAAGTATCACAGACCTAGAAATTAATCTTGCAAAAGGCATTTCAGTCCTCTGGGGAGAACCTGCATATTTTTATTGAAAGAGAAATTAAAGAATACCTCAGTCCGTAAAAGAAGAGGTAGACCATATTTGAGGATTTTAAAATTCAGTATGTAAACAGTCAATTTCCAACATATTGAATTATAACTTCAATGCAATCCCATCAAAATTCCAACAGGGTGTTTTTCTGGCTAGTTTATTTAAAAATACATATGGAAATGCAAAGGAACAAGAATATCCATGACACTCTTGAAGGAAAAGATACCAAAACTACTCTAGTTAGCAAAACCTAAGTACAAGGCTGTTTTGTGCTTAGTTGCTTGGTCGTGTCACACTCTTTGCGGCCCCATCGACTGTGGCCCACCAGGCTCCTCTGTCCATGGAATTCTCCAGGCAAGAACACTGGAGTGTGTTGCCATTTCCTTCTCCAGGGGATCTTCCCAACCCAGCAATCGAACCTGTGTTTCTTGCATTGGCAGGCAGATTCTTTACCACAGAGCCATGACGGAAGCCTGTTATGTAGCAATAGCTAACTAGTACAGACGTCAGCTGGGCTAGATTGGCTGAGTTCACTCAGCACCACAGTTCCCTTCTGTGTTGGAGAACTGAGCTTCTCAGGACCCCTTTTCCTGTGTGAGTTCTGGTTTATTACCCAGTGTGAGGACTGCACGTGAGACAGAGGGTGTCCGTGAGCTCAGCCAGAGGACCATGGTTTTCAAACCTTCCCCATCCACAGCTTCCTCATCTCTGTTGGAGGAACTCCATCCCTCTAGTGGCCAGCCCAAACACGTGGGGTTTTTCTTCTGGTTTCTCACAGTACATCCAATCCACAAAGAAATCCTGATAGCTACAGTTTTAAAAGGTAGCCTGAATCTGACCATTTTATCTCCTCCATCACTATCCTGCTGGCCTAGATCATCCTCTCTCTTGCCTAAATCGAAGTTCGTCTTTATGCATCTCCATTTCTTAGTCTGTTCCCACCAAATATGAGTGATACTTTTAAAAAGTCAAATCATGAACGCTGCTACTCAAAACCACGAACAGCTCCCATTCCAGAGTAGAGTCAATGCCTCACTGTGGCCCACATGCCCTCCACAGGCCTTTCCCTGTCTCCTTTCTGCCCTCATCTCTACCACTTCCCTTGTGTTCCTTCTGCCTGCAGCCACACTGGCCTCTCTGCTCTTCCTCAGACATCCCAGACAGATGTACACTGTCCTAAGCCCTCGCCTAGGTGGCTTCCTCCTTTCCAGCAGCTCTTCTCAAAGATGGCTCTTCAAACCACCTAGAGGGCCCCTACAGAGTCAATAGGTCTGGGGTGAGCTTAAAGATCTGCATTTTTAGTAAGCTTCCAAGAAATGCTCATTCTAATGCTGCTAGTGTGAGGACCACGTTTTGAGAAGCTGTACCCTAGGGCCTCTATTGATGTAATAAGTTAATTTCTCTTCTATGCATCTGGAATAAATGTTCTAGACCACGTTAGAGAGAACTGTGAAAATGACCACCAACATCATTTTGTGTTCAGTAGAATTCCAGGTGAAAGAGGCTGTGAAATAGCTTTAGGGCTGGCCCTCCAGCTCTAAGTCTTTGTTCAGGTGTCAACTTCTTAGTGAGATCTACCCAGATGACCCTACTTAATAGTGTGATCTCTCCCCATCTCCATTCTCTCAACTCTCCGTACGTTCAGCTCTTTCCTTTTCCTTTTTTGCCATAGCACTGAAGACCTAATGTATTGCAATTTACTTACTTGTAAGTGGTGTAGTATCTCTCTCCTAACTGGAATGTAAATTCCAAGGTGCAGGGATCTTTGGTTTTTATTGCAAGGGCTGAACAGACTCTTTTGAATATAAATGAAATAGTTGATTTGCAAATGAGTTAAATTCTTTCATCTTCTCAGCAGAATATAAACTCATTTTTTATTAAATGTACTGACTTGACTACGTATGTTCACAGCAAGACTGCAGGAATGGTAAAAACAGACTTCTGAGATCAGATACACCTGGATTCAAAAGTCAGCTTCACTGTTTTTCTCCATGGAACTATGTAGAAAGGCACACTTTCTAAAAATAAAAATCTCAAATAACTTCAGAAAAACTCTATTTTAAAACTTAGCATTAAAACCTTTACCTAACCTTCCCATAGCACCTTCTGGCAAAAAGTTTTCCAATATATATCAAATAGTGTAGACTAATAACACCTTGCTGTTTCACTGACACTGAGAAAGTACTTCAAGTTCAACCCCCATAAAATACTGGCATCTCCACTGACAGTATTCATCCAGGAATGGGTTTCTGGTTCTTTGGGTTCTAGTGACCCTCCTATGTGGGACCCAAACCCCACTACAAAACTAAAATCTCACATCTCTTATCCCAAGCATTTGAGAGAAAGAGTTGTTTACAAATGTGAATACTCTGCCTACCCACTTTCGGTCTGACCGACCTGTATAAGAGCATCGCAACGCTTTCACGATTGCGGTGAAACATAGGTGTGGGGCTGGTATCATTTATGCTGCACATCCATGCGTGACCTGATATTGCCGAAATAGTCTTTATTTCTGAACATTCCAAAACAGTGGTGTACACAGTAACAAATATTAAGTCATATCCCGTAAGAAAGCATTCATTAGTGCAAATGGATTTTGTAAAAGGTCTATCAAAAAGATTTATTTGCTTTAAAATGCATTCATTTCCAGAAGCATTGTTAATAAAATGTTACAGTTTCATCCTCTGTAAAAGTATTGAAAATCAATTGTGGTACGGTAGCAAACATTGCAGGTATTAAGTGCAATGAGCTAGTGATGCCATTATAAATGTCAAAGCCAGGAATGACAATAAATTAACAATGAAAACAACAAGACCCATTTCACACTGCTGTCTGGCTGTCTCCTTGTAATGCTTCAGCTTACATTGTGCTCATTCAACAGAAAATTATGTATCAATTGTGTGATGGATTTTTGCTGATATATCCCTAGAGCTAAAAAAATAGTACCTTACCACAAAAATATTTTTATGGCACAAAATTTAAGTTGTTCCATAGTGGTTCACATAGGTGTAAAAAGAAATAGGCACAAAAAATAAAATTCCTGTAAACTATAAAAAAGTAAATTTCAAAGCATACGTTATATAACCTAGTTGTAAATATGCAATGTATTAAAATACAGAACATGTAATGGGAAGATGTTTAGAACATGTAAGTAAATTGAACAGGTTAAAAAAAAAAACCAAAAACCTCAGATGGCAAGGAAAGCATTATGGATACACCTCAATTCTCTCAAAAAGGATTCAGGTACATTATCAGTTCTACAAAAACTTCCTAGCTCTAAGTGTCACAATACTGCAACCGTGGATCTGTGACCACTGCAGTATCTCAGGCAAATATTTAAGTGCAATAATTAGTCTCTGGTGATTGGTCCACTGAAAATGCAGTAGATGTGTTAAAATGCAGAAGGGAAAGAATATCCTGACACCCGCTGTTACCCAGCCAGCTGGGTAACACGACCCTCATTTCCAGTTCTTTCCCACTCCTTAAGGGTACAGAAAACGGCATCAGTAGCAACCGTCTCTCCAGTTTCCATCCCTCAGCGTGCTGAGTGAAGACAGAGGCTTTGGAGGCTGAAGGAAACTGTGAAGGGATTAAAAAAGGAAATGGCTTGTAAGTAACCCCGGCCAAGTCCCGCAAGTCCCATCACTCTCTCTGGTCTCCCCGCCCCCACCCCAGCAGCAACAGCGACAGCGTGCTGGCACTTTCCCACGTGTGTCTTGGGGCTCCGGCCGTCAACAGGCGCACTGCAGGAAAACCCAGTTCTCAGCACGTGCCACGAGTATCGTATGTGCACAGGCAGATGTGCAACGTAAGTGGAAAATGACCAACATCCTTAACGTGTAGTAAGAGCATTTTAAAATCAGAGAGATAAACATGACAGAAAAATGGCCTGTAAATATCAGCGGTTGCTTCACTGAAAATTTCTTCATGTAATTCTATTTGTATTCAATCTTACAAATAATCAAGAGACTTGCCTATTACGTTGGCAGTGAATTTTTAAATGTGTTAAAACCAATGTTTGCCTAAGTCTGGGGAACCAGACCCTCTATCTGGCAACGACAGCCTATCCAGGAGATTAGTTCGAAGACAGACATCCAAGGACAAATGTACTGTCCACAGTTAACATAAGCATCAAACAATGTGATTCTATTCAGTCATGAATGAAACACAGCCCTGCATTGAACTAACACGCATGAAAGTGATTTCCATCTGGATAGTAAGATTATTTAGTTTTGCAATAGTTTCTAAATTTGCTTTTGATCTGAGCACCTATTATGCATCAGAAAATAAAAAATATACATACCTAATGCATAAATAAAGAAAAATTTCTTGTTCCCACATCTTTTGCGAACTGTCACCATGGTTCCCCCTCCCTGTCCTCCTTCAAATACTAATTTCTTGTAAGATTTGTAAGTATTTACTGCCTCCATTGTTGCATCATCTAATCTGTCAACTCACTTTTATGGAATTGTTTTTTAACCATAAAACACTCCAGCAGATCCACTTCAGAAAGGGCACAACACGACTGTGAGCTCATTGAACATGTGCCTGGCAAGCACTGTGGAATTTAAAAAATTCTACCTGGAACATACCAAAGTTCCCAACATAAGCTAATAAAGCCCCAACTAAACATCACTACGATGCTTTTTAAATCAAGACTGTGGGAGGAGGGTGTGTTGTGTACATGCCTAATATCATTTGTGACCATTCTGATTAAAAAAAAAAGATTGAAAAGTATTAAATCCAGAGGCAGGAGGTCATGAGTCAGGGCACAAGGGGAAGAGTAACAGACCAGGGTTAGACAGAGGAAACGTCAGGGTGGTGCCTGCAGACCACAAACAGGGCTACAAGGAAAACGGACCAAGGCTCTCACCTTCTGACAGGCTGTGCAATTTTGCTTCGAGGCAGGTTACTCCCATTTATTGCCAGCGAAGGTCTTGGAAGTGCACTGCGGCCCACGATGCCGGAAGCTGCAGCTTTGGTGGGGGTGGGGATCCCAGTGTTGGAGTATAACTGTAAGCTGTTGGATAAGGGCGCGTTACTGCTGCCCTGGACGGTTGGGCTCACGTAGGCCGTGGCTTTAAGAGGCTGCCGCACTGACGCCGGGAAGTGCCCCACGCTGTGCATCCTGTGCTGGAGCTGCCCTGGGGACGGAACTAGGAGGAAAACGAACACTGCACGTTCACCACTGCCCGCACAGGTGCCATGTGCAAAGACGCTGATGCTGTCTGAAAGGGTTTTAAATGCACATATAAAGGTGTCTACATACTGGGCCCAGCTTCTTCTGAAACACAATATATATAAAGCGTTATCGTTCAGCAGCTAAGTTGTGCTAATGCAACTCTTTGCAACCCCATGGACTGTAGCACGCCAGGCTAAAGGCACCCAAACACTAAGCCTAGAGAGAAATGAAAGTGTGACATGAACACACTCATGTAACCATACCCACATCAAGACAGCAAACACTGCCGGCGCTTCAGCAGCTTCTCACATATCCTCTCCCAGTCAGCATGCCCCCCAAGTGACTGGTACTTTCACTTTTATCACCACAGATCTGTTATTCCTATTTTGATCTTCATGTAAATGGAATTACAGAGTATGTTCTCTTCCATGACTGGTTTCTTTGACTCAACATTATGTTTCTGAAATTTATCCATATATTTGCATTGAGGTGAGGTATTCCACAGAATGTATTTTATAATCTGTTCTCCTGATGATGCAAAGCTTGGTTACTTCTAAGTCTGGGGTTTTACGAACATTCTTGAATATGTGTTGGTGTTCAGATGTATTATATTACAAGTATAGTCCAAATTTATAACTATTAGGATAAATGAAGTTAGCAAAGCTGCTGAACAGACCATCAAAACAGAAAAAAATCAGTTGTATTTCTAAATTATCAGTGAACTAAAATTTGAAAAAAATATTACATATAAAAGCATTTTTAAGATAAAATACTTAGGAATAAACTGAACTACACCTGTATGAAACCTCTATATAGGAAGCTACATAACTTTGACAGATAAGAAGATCTAAGTAAATGAGGGGATATTCCATGTTAATGAATTAGAAAACTAATATTGTTAAGATACCAATTCTAAAATTTATCTACAGATTAAATGAAATTTCAGAAAGTCTATCATTTGAAATGAAACTCCAGAAGAGTAACTTCAGGAAGGCAGTCCTATTAGTCCCTTTAACTCTCCTACACACAAGACAGACAACTGCATTAAGTTTAAAAAGAAATAATAGAGAAACTAGTCAAGATTAACAGACACAATCCTAATTTTACAAACGGGAAAACAAGGATCAGAAAGGATACATAGTTTCCCACGAACTTATGACCAAGCAAAGACCCAGACTCCAGCTGCTGACTGCAGACCTAGTGCCCTCCTCCTGGAGTCGCCTCTCCAACCTTCTGTGTTCACTTTGTTGACTCCAGAAGGCACACCAGTCCACAACTTGCTCTTCATGAAACACACATGTGATGTTTATATACACGCATGATGTATAAAGGATATTCGCTTAGGGATGAAAGTCAATGAGAACAGAGTCCTGAGATCTGAAACAAGTTCACGACTGACCTCTTACACATTAACACTCAAGTTCTTTTGTTTTCTCTCATTATTACGCTTGAGTTACACACAATGATTTTTCTATTTTCTTCATTTCTTTACGTTTATTAATTGCAATTCTTCTATAAAGAAGAATTTCCCCTCTCCGTTTATTCAATTAAGTATGAACCTATGATTATTTAACCTATGGGTTATAATATTTTAATATAATCATTTATTCTGTGGCTCAATCTGTGGCAGGTTTTGTCTCTGGTAGTTTCATTAAGTTGTTTCCTATATCCTTTTGACATGCTCTCTCATCATTTTTTCAGGACTTCCATCAAGACTTTCCATTGTTTGTACGGTATGTTCTATTTTGGGTTACTTTGATTTTTCTGGCACTCAAACTGTACTACTGATCCACACTGAATTAGAGTTCACAGAAACTCCTAAGCATTACCCTATTTGCTACTGTCACTACTGTGTTTCCCCCTTCTATGTTTATACTGTTGACTTTTATACTCAAGCACAGAACTTCTAACTCAGTTAAATTTCATCATGATGTATCTGGCCACCTGTCCTAACCTCCTGACATAAAATTAGAAAGCAGTCCTCAGTTTCTCACCATTAGTTCCTAGGCTATCTTCTGTGTCTTTACACAGGCCTTTAATTCAAATATTAACAGATGAAGCCCTAAGATCCAGCCCTACAGCGTTCATTTACACATTTGTTCAAACATCTCCTGAGAGCTCGATGTGCCCAGCAGCAAGTCAGGTGCTGGGGACAGAAAATCAGATGAACTATGGTCCACGCCCAGGAAAAGCCAGTAAGCTAGTATGGAAGATAAACATAATGGCAGTCAAGTGTGACACACTGAATGACGCAAGCAGCGACAGGAAACCTGACCCATTCTCAGCATGTTCTGGAGGCACCTGGGGTAGTGTATCAGGGGCACCAAGGTGTCTGCTGGGTGGAAGCTGAAGACATCTGGTTGACAGTGCTTGGCCACAAACTTGGCCTTCCAGGTCTGGGCACATCAGTACTGGGCCTGTGGCCTTGAATCTGCCTCCCAGGGGTCAGTCTTGGATTTAACCCTGACTACCCATAGAAGTCAGAGAAGGCAATGGCACTCCACTCCAGTACTCTTGCCTGGAAAATCCCATGGACGGAGGAGCCTGGTAGGCTGCAATCCATGGGGTCGCTAAGAGTCAGACATGACTGAATGACTTCACTTTCACTTTTCACTTTCATGCATTGGAGAAGGAAATGGCACCCCACTCCAGTGTTCTTGCCTGATGAATCCCAGGGATGGCAGAGCCTGGTGGGCTGCCGTCTATGGGGTTGCACAGAGTCGGACACGACTGAAGCGATTTAGCAGTAGCAGCAACCCATACAGGCAGCATTAGTTGGGGGTGGGGAACCTGGAGCCAAGACATCCCCACACAAAGTGAGAACACAAAACACTAGACTGTGCTCTCACCACGCTCCTCATCACTGGGTAAACCATACAGAGAATGAAAGGCTGTGGGCAAACTGCAATGGAGCAGGTGAATCCTACTCTTCAGTCACACTAGAACAGAACCTCATTTGCCCTGGGAAAGCTATGGACTGATGCAAAACAAGACCACGGTAAGAGCTGGACAGAAGAGCTGTGCTTTCCTCTGAGTAAACATATCAAGTGCACAGCTAGAAAGAGGCAGGACTGAGCAGAAAACATTTTTGTATGATGAGTAGAGAGATCAATCACCATTCAGGGCTTCTACTTCTATCCTTAGGTATAAAGGCTAACACAATTTGCTAATTATTAATTAGTAACATATAATTTGCTAATTATTAACAGGCACCAGTGAAAATACTTCTTAATGGTGAAATACAAAATAAAAGTCACAAGGATAAAGGTTTCCTGTAGTGTTCAGAGAGAGAAAGAAAAATGAAATAGTAAGATATTTTCCTAATGGTGTTATAACTAACTGAAAATTACCAAAAAATCTGTCATACTTACTACAAGACTGTATTCTTGAAAGTCCATTTGCAGCTCCATGCAAGCTTGAGTCAAAACTCTGACTATTCCGCACGGTGACTGGAGAACTCCCATTGCTACTAACAGTGGTTGTACTTGGCATCCGAGCTAGGTTAGGCATACTTCTTCGGAGCTTGTCTAGAAAAGTATTTTACTGTGTTAAAAAAAAAATCACTACTTTTATGCTGATTAAGACACTAGATTTCAAAAGTAAATACAAAGAGAAATCATATTTTGTTCAATGACAAACAAATTATCACACATGTTATGAACTCTAAGAAGCTAACTGATTACCCCTCGTATAGGGAGACGCTTAATGTCTTCAGAAAGGCTCCACCAAACAAACAGCTAATGCAAAGCATTTGTTCTTTAAAAAAGGGAGGGATTAGCTAGTCAATTAGCTGTCTGTTCTTAGATAAAATTATATCGAAATGAGGTTAGACAATAATCTTACAGCCATTAACATAAAAAAAAACCCCTACAAATTGTTACATTAGTTTAAAAAAAAAAAAAAAAACACCTAGAGGTGTCAAACCAACTATTACTGAAACTTTTGCTAGAACATCAAAAAGGAAGAAATTCTTAAAATTCTAACGAGATGTTTTGAGATAGCCACTCATCACATCAACATGATCACATTAACTTCTGGGAAGTTTTAAGGGTCACAAGTATGCCACCAAATCTTTGGAGACTTCAAACACTTCCCTTTCTTTTTCTTGCTGAATACACCTTCTACCACCAAGAGGCAGCAGAGGGTAAGCCACACACAGACCTCAGTGAATTTTAATTCCGCCACGAAGCATCTTAGCCTGTACGCACACACAAGACCGTAGCTCTACAATGTAGACAGTTTCCTCTTTATTAATACCATGCCCACAAGCTAACGTATATATATCGGGTCGTTCAAGCTCAGAAAACAGATAATATTTGAATACTAAGCAAAAACCCATTCAAGGACAAACCTGATTCCTTTTTCTCTCCTTCACACAGACACAGCTCCATCTTTATCTCATAGATCCCTGGAGTCACCTATCTAAAAAGGGGTGTTATCTTCCAAGTTTCACCTCCCTTCCTCCTCCTCAACTCCAAGTCCTGTCAATTCTGCCTCGTAAATATTTAACACATCTCCCTCTACCACCTTAGCACAGACCTCATTATCTGTCATCCACATTTTCACAAAATCCTCTTAACAGGTTTCTGTACACCCTGTCTGTTCCTCCCCACCGTCCATACACCTGGTGACTTCCAGCCACTTCCTAAAACCGTCCAATCACTCCCCTTCCCCTTCCTCTGAAAGCCCAAGCTCCTGGGCTGAGCAAAGACCCTTCCAAGGTGTGGTCCCTGCAGACCTCTCCACCCTCACCTCCTGCTGCCCCTGCCTCACAGCCTGCTCACCAACCCGAGTGAACCACAGAGTTTCCAATTACTTCACGTGTTCCTGCATCCATAAGCATACTGGTCCTTCCTCTTGGACACCATTCCTCACTTCGTAGAATGAATGAATGAATGAATGAATGAATGCATATTTATGCTATACAGTGGGCTTCCCTTTTGGCTCAGCTGGTAAAGAACATGCCTGCAATGTGGGAGACCTGGTTCGATCCCTGCGTTGTGAAGAGCCCCTGGAGAAGGAAACGCTACCCACTCCCCATTCTGACCTAGAAAATTTCATGGACTGTATAGTGCATGGGGTCACAAAGAGTCAGACATGACTGAGCAACTCTCACTGACTCGTGGTATACAGTGTATTAGACAGGCAAGTTTCCAACTCTCAGTGGGATTATAGTCTAGACCATCGTTTCTCAATCCTTTATTCTATTATCCATCTTTAGGGATCCATTAAGGAGTAAAGGCAGCAGCCAGTTACCCACCAAACATCTAAAGCTAGCCTTCCCGTCAATAGAGGTCCTCAGACTAACACCACCATGTTGCTGATCGCCCTCCTCCCCCCACAAAATCCTAAAAATTACAGTTAGCAAATGTTCTGTAAGATTTAATTATTTCTCATACCTAGCAAACTACTCCAAATACAGTAGTCCCTCCCTTTCTTATCAGCAGGTGATACGTTTCAAGACCCTCGGGAATGCCTGAATCCATCAACAGTATTAATGCATAGTACTGAACTTTGTAAAGCTTCCCTGGTGGCTCAGATGGTAAAGTATATGCCTGCAGTGCAGGAGACCCGGATTCAATCCCTGGGTTGGGAAGATCCCCTGGAGAAGGAAATGGCAACCCACTCCAGCATTCTTGCCTAGAGAATCCCATGGACAGAGGAGTCTGGCCGGCACAGTCACGGAGTCGCAGAGTCAGACACAACTGAGCGGCTAACACACACACTGAACCTCAGGATGTTTTTCCTACACAGGCACTGACAGGCAGGTAGTATACACAGCCTGGATACACCTGACAAAGCCAAGACTCGCGTCCCACCTGGGACACAGCAGGAAGGCACAAGATTTCCGCACAGTACTCAGGACAACGCACACTTTAAAACTTACAACTGTGTATTTCTGGAATTCTCCATTTAACATTTTCAGACTGCAGATGACCATGGGTGACCGAAGTCACAGGTAAGGAGGGACTACTGAGTGCTCCTTTTAATCCCATGAACCCCAGAAATATTCCAAGGACTTTGAAGAGCCATCCCTTTTGAACCCAGGCAGTGTAGGAGCTATGGAAATAGTGAAGTATTAACACACACTTCTGTTTTATTTTTAATTAAATTAGATCAGTATTATAACAATTGTTTTCTTCTATCTATATTATTTTAATAATTTAGAAAAATAATTGATAGATTAGTTTCCAAGTTAAAACTCTTATTCTACAGTTTTGTTTAAATAATACTGTGGTAACAAATGAAGGTTCAGATATCTGAGCCTTATTAATAAAAGTTAAAAAAAAAAAGTGGAGATGAGGAAACAACCTTTACTTTTTTAGCACTTTTAACTTTTTCAGAAATTTTTGTTCCAGGTGAAATAGTCATAGTTTCATTGATTCCTTATAACAAACTAAGGTTAAAGGATTACATGTTACATAAAGGAGAACGTATATCAGATGACTTGATGTCCAACTATACCTGAGTTATTTGTCTACATTTTGCAACCAAATGAATGAAAACTCAGAGACATGGAAAGACAGGGAAAAGGTATAAGTGGTAGGCCAGGCTGGCAACTCAGCATCTACCAGCCTTCAGGGCTTGTGTGCGCAGCCATCAAGTTGATCAGCCAGAAGTTCAATCCAGAGAACTGTGTTATCTTCCATTTCCTTTGCATGCAGAGACCAGCTCTTTTAGAGAAATAAAACTACCACAGTCAGACACTAGGCTGAGATATGTCTCCATTTTCCTAATAGAAACTGTCGTAACACAGGTTTAGGTAAACCCAATCAGTTTCATAATGGTGTTGAATGTAAGTTAACACCACTTTTCTAAGGGGGAACAATGATCCCACTGATAATACTAATCAAGATGCAGGGAGCATCTGCTGGATAGGCAGGATGTGACCAAAAAATATAACCCTTCACGGGAACAACTCTGGGTGCGCTCTCCCACAGTTTTAATGATCCAGTAGTTACTGTCTTTGATATAAGCTTAAATACATTGGTCATCAGTGGCAGTCACTTTACCTGCCACAGTTTTCTTTTAAATTTGAAATCTGGAAGTATTAAACAGAGATAAGTTCTAACTATTAAACCTTTAATATGTTCAAATGATCTCTCAATTTGCATGAATAATTCAAGTACAGAGGAAGATAAAGTAAAAACTTGGTACACGCTGGCAGGTGATGACTAGTACAATTTGTATCTGCCCTTGCAATATTTTTAAATAACTTGCTTAAGTGATCATTTCTGGGCCCAGGTGTGAGAAATGGTGCTATATAATAATTCAAAAATATTCGTTTATAAATATGGCTTGTTTCTCCATATGCTATAGGATTTGTGTGTGAGGGTTGGACTGATCATTATCGTAAAAACATACCAGGCTAAAATATCACATGATTATTCTCCATATAGTTCTTGGAAGTCATGACCTAACTCCTAGGAGTGGGGAAGGAAGATAAATGATGAAGAGGGAGGTAGGAAAAAAAATACAAAAGAGAATAACATATATTCCAACCCTCTGTGCTGACATCAGGACACATACCTTGCTGTCACCACACACAACCTCAGCCTCCATATCCGCACTGCTGTGCAGACTTAATTCTAGATGTCAGGAAGTCAGGGGAAAGCACACCCCAGCATCCCCTAGGTCTCCACGTGCATGAGCAGCATCCTCGCCAAGCACGGTCGTCCAGGCTCACCATCCAGCACTCTGAGCCAGAGGCAGGCGGGGAGAGACGCGGGGTTTCGAGAAAGACAAGGGAGGGTGCAGCTCTGTGTCTCCAACTCTATGAAGCTCTTCCATGAGCCCCTCAACTCCCGCAACCCTGCCACACTATACTTGGACCAGGTGCAACATAAAGATGCTTCCCATTTCTGACTCCATCTGTTACATCACAGAGGTTTTCTTGACGCTGTAAATCTCTAAGTCTGGGACACGGAATCAGAAGCTGATCAATCAGAGACTTAAGTGTACACCAACTGAACTGGTTAAGGTCTTGAGGCTGTACTTAAGGTCACCTCGGAAACATTTACCCATTATTTATACTGACCTTAAAACCCATTTCTTGGCCACATAGGAAAGATCTAAGCATATCAGATACCAAAGCAGCATACAACCTACCTCCTCCGTTGGTCCTATTTGGCTGCTGATCTGGAGTCTGGACTTGAGGTGAATAATACTGTTGCTGCTGGTAATTATTCGAAGGAAAATACTGGGAACTGGGGCTCCTCCTACACTCCCGAATGCTGGAGAAAGTCTGTGAATGGGGTATTCCTCTTTGGAAAGGGGAACATCTTGGAAGACGGGGCTGAGGTGGTGGCAAATGATCAAACTCCTCCTCATCCTCCAGGCTGAATCGATCATATTCTTGATCACTACATGTCCCTTTTTTTCCTGAATTCAGTGACACACTGGAACTGTGTCTCGACACGGATGCTGAAGTAGAAGCATAATCTTGCCTGAGACCTATAAGAACAACAGGAAATGCTATTACCTTAGGAGGCACTGCAGTTGGGCTTAATTATTGAGTTCTAGTTTATCAAATACTGCAGGAAAATTCATGCCAAGCACACGATTCAAATGGAGACCTTCTGTCTTGCTCTTAGTTTACTAAAACCCAAGAAAATAGACACATTTACCTACCAAACAGACAGCTAACACTAGACTATCCTGTTTTAGGGGGAAAAAAACCTGACCTAATTCCAGGGATGATTAAATACATGGCTCTCGTTCATCAATCAGTGTCTGTCAATATCCCTAAGCAATTCCTGATGAAATCTGGAGAGATGCTTGGGAAGGGTGCTTAGGAAAACCTATTCATCATCATTAGGAGCAGTTAACTCTGAGTTAAGCCAATTCAAAGAATCAACTCTCTGCCCAGGAAGGAGCTCCTTCTGCTCCCCACCCCAGCTTTCAAAGTCAAAGAAAAGTTCAAAACCTAAGGCACAATATTTTCTTAACAAGGTCACTTCTCTTATTCTTTTTGTTACTAATATTACCTTTTTCAAAGCATGCTGACACTTCAAAACTTCAATCATTTGGGGTCATCCTCAATGACAGTCATCTAAAAATAGTCAACCTGCAAGTCTCTGCTTATTTATCTCACTGCCAACTCACAACTTTTTTTAAAGTGGTCTGTGCCTGACTACTTTACTTCTGAGGCTGTCATCTCATCTCTCAGCTACCTATTTTTTTGAAAGAGTTACTGTCAGTTTACTGTTACGAAATATAAAATAATCACTTTTCCTCTCAAAATTTTATCTTATTAAATCCTACACAAGCAATACAGTGTTTCTCATAGTAGCCTTGCTCAATTCTAAAAGCAGGAAACTGTTTTTGCTCAAATGATGCTTGGCTATTTCTATTTATGTTGGCCTGAGAAGCTAACTCCAAAATAAGCTGAGCCCAGTTCTGTGATCTACATCTTCTTCTGCCTTTTGATACCATTAATACCATGGAAGTCGTTCACTCTCAGATTACTTGCTGTAACTTCATTGCACAACCGTTTCCAATTATCCCCTAAACTGTCCCATTTCTAATTATCTCCTCTTCCATAATTATCTTTAGAAATGTATGTTTTTATTGAAATATAGTTAACTTACAATGTTTTGTTAATTTCTACTGCATGGCAAAGTGATTCAGTTATACATGCATATATACATTCTTTTTCATTATGGTTCATCTCAGGGTACTGAGATAGTTCCCTCTGCTATCCAGCAGGTTCTTGTTGTTTATCCATTCTATATATATTAAAAAGTTTGCATCTGAGAAGGCATTTTTAGTTGAATTTTTATTAAGATAACTGCACACTCACATGTAGTTCTTGGGAATAATAGAGATTTTTTTGTGCATTTTGCCCACTTTCCTTTGATGGCATCATTGTGCAAAATCATAGAACTAAAATACTGGCAGTATACAAACCCCTCTGATTTAGATTTTCCCAGTATTATTTATATGTACGTACATGTGTTCGTATTAAATTCTATACAATTTTATCACCTGTAGACTGGTATAACTACCACCACAGTCAAAACTGCGACAGGCTCCCCAAATCCCTCATGCTGCCCTCTTATAACCATGCCCACCTCCCTCCTGAGAGCCCACATCATGTCCCATGTCCCTGAGCCCAACAGCCACTACTATGCCATCCATTTCTAAATTGTCATTCCAAAATGTTATCTAAGGGGAATTATACAGTATGCAACCTGGGGCATCTTTTTCACTCAGCATAATTCCCTGGAGATACACCCAAAATGGTACGCCTAACAAAATTTCTTCTTTCTTCTTGCTGAGTAGTACTCCACAGTATGGAGGTATCCCAGCTTAACGGACCACTTATTATTGAAGGACATCAGAGATCATTCTGGTTTTTAGCTATTATTATAAATAAAGCTGCTAGGAGCATTCATGTAAATGTTTTGTGTTTTTGAACACAAGTTTCCATCGTTCTAGGATAAATGCCCAAGAATACGATGTGCTGGGCCTTATAGAAATGGCAGTTACTCTAAGAAACTGGCAAACTAGTTTCCACAGTGGCTACACTGGCAATGTTTTTACATCCACGTATTTTGGCTGCAGTATATCTCAATACTTTACAATGGTCATGAGGCTGAGAAGCACTTAATTAATTGCTCCTCCTCCAGAGTAGGGTGGTATAAGAGAAAGAACAGAACTGTTTGCCCATTACCTGGGGGAGAAATGCCTGAAATCTTAGATTTCAAGTAGAAGCCTCTAGTGTAAGACATTTTCTAGTTTAAAAAGAAGGACATACTTTCTTCTTGCAAACGAGCCATGATCTGAACATCTGTGAGGTCCTGTAACTTGTATCCCATGGAGATAGAATCATCTTCCAGCTCAGAAGTACTCAGCTCACTGTCTATGGATGACTGGGGACTGAGAGGGGAGCCCCTGGATGTGTAACCTGAAAATGAGGAAACATGTTTGTTATTAACTCTAAAGAATGGGTATTTGTATGTGCTTTACATTACAGTTCATACATCAACAGTCAGCAAATCAAGGCATTCTCCAATCAAAGGACACAGAGTGGCTGACGGATATATTAAAAAAGAAAAAAAAAAGACTCCTTTGTATTTTTCCTGTTTTCATAAGTCACCAAAAAAATGACCAGCACACCACTGTGACAAGACAATGACAAGACAATATGCATGTTTTCACATGTTTGTAATTCACATACACAAAACCACACATTTTGGTTTTTTTTTCAAAGTGAGTTTTCATAGTTCAAAAATCACCCTCTGCTGTACACTACAAAAAACTGTCAAGAAGGCAGATTTCAGTGGATTTCACATACGTGTATTTTTTACCACCATAAGACAAGAACATTCAATACTGCTAAACCTGCACCCTATTAGCTTAAGTATATACCTACAGGCATTAAGATGCACATGCTGTACACTTCCAATTAATAATCAGACACGCTTGTTGCTGGTAACAATGGATTATTTATTTTAAAATAAATTTTAATCTGGTACATTTTTTAAACAGGTACAAACAGCAGTGCCATACATGGATAAGAATATCACACATAAAAGGCACATGTCCACACAAAAGCATATACAAAACCTGCATAAACCTTTATCACTCTATCTGTGATGACAGAGTCCTCACAGGAGACTACAAGTCACTCAGGAAAGTAAGTAGTGACTTGAGATAAGACAACCAAGGAAGGAAGGACCCAAGACAGAAAATTGTAAGAATGGAGTCACACCAGTGCTCAAACAATGAAGGAAATATTGAGACGGCCATCACATAAAACTGTGACTATTCTTTCTACATAACCTTGACTTAAAAAGCGATCAACAAGTTTTTAAACAAGATATAAAAGTCTTATAATCTTCAACCATAATGAGAGTACCTCTAATTTTGTTCAGCATTTAATTTTAAAAGCACATTTGGAAATACATATATGTAATATATACATTTGATAAGGAGGGAAAGCTGCCTGCTATACACAATGAAGAGCAGATTAATGATACTAGTATAAATTAATGCTAGCCTTTTTTGTACCCAATGTAGGTGTACAGCAAACTCCCCATTGTGACAAAATTACCCTCAAGCTTTTCAATGAAAGGTGGATTATTTTTTAAGCTGTGTTTGGTGACCGATTCACAAAGTAAGCAGCTAATCAAGAAGTTGAAATATTACCTGTTCTTTCAGGTGTTAGTATTGCTTTATTTGAGGTTTTAGAGAAGCTGGGAGTATTAATGCCATTGCTATAAGGGCTGAGTCTTGCCACAGGACTATAAGGAAAAGCCAGTGAGACATTTGAAGGGAAGAGACTTCGCCATCGGCTGGCTGTCACAGAAGCAGAAAATAAACAGCAGCAGTTAGCTATACAGAAGCAAACATGGACTGGTCAGAGAGAAAGAGAAGAGGTTAAAAAAAAATAAAGAGACAAAGCAACTTTTCACTCTTAACTGACTCATTTACCTTAGGGAAAAATGTGTAAAAATGGGCTATTTGTGAATAACGGTCCTATTTCTACCACCATGAAGAACAAATCAATCAGAAGCACCTTGATCACAGTCAGTATGTCTATATAACAATGAAAATTTGTCTTTCATTTCCTCATTATGAATGTTTTGTTTTTCTATTTCTGCACAAAAAACTTAAACGTTTTAATAATATAAAATGTTAAGGTCAAAAGAAAAACTCAAAGCAATTTATCTTTATAATCACAGAAACAGTTCTTTTAATATTAACTGTTAATGGTCCTATAGTTTTTCCTCAAGGTTTATTTTCAATCCATTTAATATTAACAAATGTTGATCAAAATATTTTTATGAAAACTTGTTCGTGGATTATGGAAGAAACTTAAAATGACTACCGCATTTCTGAATGGGCTTGAGGCCAAAACAAATTTTATGGAAAAATGATCTATAAAAATAACACAAGGGTGTATATACACCAAAACTTACTGATAGTTATTTTAGACAGCAGGCGTAGAGATAATTGATAATCTGTTGGATTTTTTTTTTTTTCATAAAAAAAATTTTCCAAATTTTCTGCACTGAACATGTTATTTACATAACTTTTAAAGGCAGGATTACACATATTATTAATTTAATACTATAAAATAAGGAAGAAAGGAAATGGTAACCCACTCCAGTATTCTTGCCTGGGAAACCTCACAGACAAAGAAGCTGGGCGGGCTACAGTCCATGGGATCGTGGAGAGCTGGACATAATTTGGCAGCTGAACAAACAAGATACAAAAAGGAATGTACCTGCATGGGCAGGTGATCTAATTGTACATTATCTCACATGTCCTAATTAACATATTTCCCTCCTCCAAAATTCCCAGGACCTTAGGATCATAAAAACACTCTAAATTGTAAAAAAAAAAAAAAAAAAAAAAAAGTCACATCTAAAATCACTCCCTCTCTCTTCATGGAGTAGATTCCTGAGCTAGTCAAAACACACTTTCCTAAAAAGCAATCACTTAGATGTATATTAAGTGGATACTTAGTATATATAAAAGCAGGATAGGAGGGAAGAAATAAAAAATATAAATTAGATTAAGTTTCACTTTGAGCAGTAACTTGGTTATATTTGCTGGAAATTTGACAAAACTTGAAGAAACATGTATAAAAAGGACTGCTCTGAAATGCCCTCCCCAGGACACTTTTAATGAGCGATGCTAATGAGCAAATAGCTGAAAAGTGTTCAAAAATGGGAGGCAGTGGGAGGCAGTGGTGTGGAAAGGAAGAAGCTGTGGGCTGTGGGCAGGCAAGAAAGTTAACGAGCTTCAATCCCAGGGCTGGTGAGGTCCTTGCAAAATATCACCAAGGTTATTTACAAGAGCAAAATGCTTCCTGTTACTTCAGCAAGAATTCTTGAGAAATAGTAACATCCCATATGAACAACTACAGAAGTACCTGTTCCCTATGTAGATGAAAGAACTAGCTGAGGAATCTGCATTCAGCAATTCTGTTTTCAGAATCCACACTTTTCAAGAACCGGACTCTGCCAGGAAGCCACGTTCCTGGTTGACACCAGTCATGACCCTTATCTAACATGCAATTCTCTGGGGGTTAAGGAGTCCCAGAGCAGAGATGTGCAGAGCTGGTTGGTATTCCCTGCCCTAAACCACCATATATGTACACTGAGCCCCAGATACACTGACAAATAGCAGTTAGGATGCAATACCCACTATGTAGTTTGTCTCATACCTTCAAAGTTTCTCATTAACAATTCTGTATTAAAGAAGAAAGAAATGCCCAACTGCTCTTTGTGACTGCTCACTTGCTTAACAGATGATGTTACATCGCACCAGTCTGATCACTCACCAGATTACAGTGACTGCGTGTTCTCACCCACAGATGCAAGCGACAACGCATCACAACTAAACAGCATTCATTACTCTGCACAATGACTTCTGTGACCCAGCCACCCAGCATAATGGCACAGTGATTGTGGCTATGACAGCAAGATCCCAACTAAGAACACAACTAGCCATCTATTGCGAGAAAGAAAGCTCTGCATTGTCCTCTTGGCATGGAGGATTTTAAGAAAAGGGAGGAGAACTGTTGCGCAGGCAAGCAAACAAAACAATGATGTTGTATTTGTGCCCAAGGTTGTGGTGCAGGAGGAGAGGGGAGTAGAGTGGAAGCCGCTGCTTCCTAGTTATTCTTCACTCTGTAGCTGAAGAACTGGAACAACTTTAACGGGAAGCATTTTCATAGAGATTAGAAACAAACAAAAGAACTTTTCATAAGGCAGTTTTGCTTTTTCCAATTAATTAATGGATTTTCTGCATATAAGGATATCAAATTATTTGAGAGGCTTGCTATGATGATCAGAATGACCCTAAGAATCTATGTATGGAAGTGAGAGTTGGACAGTAAAACAACCCGAGCGTCCAAGAACTGATGCTTTTGAACTGTGATTTTGGAGAAGACTCTTGAGGGTCCCTTGGACCACAAGGAGATCAAACCAGTCAATCCTAAAGGAAATCAGTCCTAAAAGCTACAACACTTTGGCCACCTGATGCAAAGAATTGATTCATGGGAAAAGACCCTGATGCTGGGAAAGACTGAAGGCAGGAGGAGGAGGAGATGACAGATGATGAGATGGCTGGATGGCATCACCAACTCAATGGACATGAGTTGAGCTAGCTCTGGGAGTTGGTGATGGACAGGGAAGCCTGGTGTGCTGCAGTTCATGGGGTCGCAGAGAGTCAGACATGACTGAGTTGACTGAAGTGAAGAAAGGAGCAAGACAATTTTTTGATGAAGGCCAAAATGAGTGATAATTTGGCCTTCTGAACAGCTAATTTTCCTATCTTCCTACTCCAGAGTTTTAAGTAAAGGGCTTCTTCAAGTCAGATTAAACAGACTTGTTTGGCAAGTCTTGACTTGGCAAGTCGTTCATCCCTAAATGCCTAAGTTCAGCTTTCCGCCAGAACACTTCTGTCTGCACCCGTGTGGTCCTACAGCCACTTCCTTGATCAATACCCTGGACATCTCTTGCTAAAGCAGCACATCTATTCCTCTACAAACTTCCAGCCATGCACGCCGCCCTCAGCCAGCCTGCTCTGAGCATCACCCGCAGGCTTGCTGTGGTCACTGACCACTTTAACCGCTCTCTTCCTTTCTCACGTAGTGCAGTGGCTTTTCACCAAATACAACATCTGGAAGGTAGTACAGATCATCTCACTTGTACCCTTATCCACTCTCCTGTACCCCACTGCCAACATCTAAAGAGTTTCTAAAGCTTTCTTGTTAAGAATACAATTGGTGTTGGTTAACCTTTCAACTTCGCCACCTTCTATCTAATAAGCATTTTCTATTGAAATAAACGTGACAAAGTATCAATACTAAATTGTGGATGGATCCCTCATCTTCCTAGAGAGAAGCTAGTTTGAGTGTCTAATGGCCTATCAAGTTATTTTATGTACACCTTCAAAGTTATCTAACTTCAAAAAATAAATTACACTCTATCTGTGAAGCTATTTTTTATACATCATTAAGCAAAGTATGACTTCCTCTGCAAAAATCAATTTGATAAATGCTCCAGTGGTGATAATGTCAAGAAAAATCATAAAAGATAGGTAATGGGAGAGGTTTAAAAAAGAATGTAAATATTTTAATTTTCCACACTAAATATTCCTAACAAAAATTTTTCCAGAAACAATGACATTCCATATCTTGATCATCTTTGCTTAGATTCATTGTAAATATTTGAATTTTTGTTGAATATATATATATCCATGCATATAGTCAAAATCTAAGAATTCAGCATGGCTTAATTCACATAAAAAGAATAACTGATCTAATGTGAAAATCCTAGTGATAATCCTCAAAACGACAGTATACATCAACCTAAAAAAGTTCAAAATAAAGTAATGCTCTACTGTGGAAACCATCATTTTCACACTTTCCTGTCATTATAGACAGAGCCAGTTGAGTACCTAATACAATGTCCAACACATAAACGTTGAATGTGGTTAAAATCTTGGCAACTTCACTAATATTCCCCTATTTCAAACCATTCTACCATTCCTCCTTTCACATCTAAATGACTCTGCCAACTTTCTTAAACCTATTATAACTACAATTTAGTGTATCTTTGAAGACAAAGGTGAGTCGAGACATGTCAGTCCAGCTTGAGACCGGCTGAAGAACTATACCTGTAAGAGCACTTCCTAGTAACTGCTCAACTGTATCACACGTGCAAAGCCACGGAGACATGAACAAGAGATGCATATTCAGGGAATGGCCAGTGTTAGGACAGAAGCAAAGGGAATGTGGAGAAGAATCGGGGCTAGAGATGTTGGAAGATCTGCTTACGTCCCGTCACAGGCAGCAGGGTTCCCCAGCCTCCAGGATCTAATGCCTGGTGATCTGAGGCAGAACTGATGCAATAACAGAAATAAAGTGCACAATAAAGGTAAGGCACTTGAATCAAACTGAAACCATCCCCCCACTTCCAGTCTGTGGAAGACAAAAAGGTTGGGGACTGCTAGTATACAGTATTGGCTTTAATATTCAACTAGCATTTTGACTTTGTAAAGGAGAAAGTCATGACCAGCTACGCTATTTTATGATGGCATAAACAGCCGTGCAGATGATGCACTAATGGGGTAGAGACTAATGACTGCGAGACGGGTCAGGAGGCTTCATAGCGGAGCTGGTAGAGACCTCACAAAGTACAGTGACATCTAAGCTAAAGTGGAGATACCTGGTGACTCAATGAATACAGGGAGCAGAGGAAAGAAGGAAGGCAAGGCCAACACCATGGATTCTAAGACACAGATTTCATCCACTAAAATGGGAGAGATGAGATAAGCATGCTTAAGAAAAAATGAACTGAATTCAAGGACATGCCTACATGCTGGTGCTCAGTAGAGTCAGAATTCAGCAGAGAGGGCTAGAGACAAAGAGACCAGAGGACATCAACAAGTAACTTAGGTGAAGCCACAGGCATGAAAAAAGCACCCAAGGGGACTGTAAGGAAGGAAAAGAGAAGAGGCTTAAGGAAGGAGCATTTAAGTGTGGGAAAGGGAGAATGAGCAGAGGCGGCAGGAGACGAAGGCGGGTTTTGTGGCCTCTTATCTGTAAATCAGAAGGCAACAAACGTGCTGAGAAGGCAGAGGCTGGAACCAAGAATCTGTGAAGCAGTAATGAGCTGGGACAAGTATAAGCTATTATGTAGGCGAGTCTGGACAGCATCTCTCTGGAAGAAAACTAATCTCAACAGGCAATCCTAAATAGAACACATGACATTAGCAAGTGTCCTCTTCATGATTCTCTAAAGGGCATTTATGTCCTATTGGGTTACGATAGTTGAACTGTGGTGGTTGTTACTATTCACAGGAATGTCAAAGTGACCACTTGTTATAAACAGTAAGGGAAAAAATAAAAACTCTAGTGACTAAAGGTTATCTGCCACTAGAGAATTTGAGAGATCCAGGGTACAATCTTAGTAAGAGGAGTTAGATGTGAGTCTGGAAGGGCTAGATGGCTGTGTTCAATGCCAACAAAAGTCAGGGATCACAGCAACAGGCCAACACAAGAAATGGCAAACGTTTTCTGTAAAGGGCCAGGCAGTAAACACTTCAGGCTTTGCCACCATGAGGTCTGTGCTGCAACCACTCACCTCTGCCCACTCTACCATCATGGCATTAAGCTAACCACAGAGAAAACACACATGAGCGACTATGGCTATGCACCAACGAAACTTCATATATACCAAGGGCTGAATTTAATAGAAAACATGGGTCATGAAATACTATTAATTTCTTTCAACCACTTAAAAATGTGAAAGAAGCCATACAAAAACAGGTAGGAAGCCAGATATGGCCATAATTTGCCAACCCGTAGGCTAATAATACACATACCAGTTTTTTAATATTCCCTCTGATAAATACATAGGATTAATATTCTAGCGCAAGGGTATGTCAGAGGTTGAGATGTAACAGTGAGGGCCAATAGCATGCTTCTTCACTGTCATCTTTTCCTAACATGTTGTAGTAAAGACACACAAAAGGCTGAAACACACTGGACACCAGAGCTCCGGTCTCCATTTTGCCAGATGCTAGTTCTCAGATCTGGAGCGAATCTGTGTAGCATCCTTGTGTTCCTGTGTTCTCGTTGGAAGAGAAGGTGTGATCGTCGGAGGGTAACAGGCAGGGCTGTGGTGAGTGTGAGACAGAAGTTTGCAGCATGTGTTCACAAACCACAGAGCATTTTTTAAGGAAGACTACAGAAAAGGAGGGGTGGCCTGTGAAGAAGGCTGAGCACCGAGGAATTGATGCTTTTGAACTGTGGTGTTGGAGAAGACTCTTGAGAGTTTCTTGGACTGCAAGGAGATCCAACCAGTCCATTCTGAAGGAGATCAACCCTGGGATTTCTTTGGAAGGAATGATGCTGAAGCTGAAACTCCAGTACTTTGGCCACCTCATGCGAAGAGTTGACTCACTGTAAAAGACTTTGATGCTGGGAGGGATTGGGGGCAGGAGGAGAAGGGAACGACCGAGGATGAGGTGGCTGGATGGCATCATGGACTCGATGGACGTGAGTCTGAGTGAACTCTGGGAGTTGGTGATGGACAGGGAGGCCTGGCGTGCTGTGATTCATGGGGTCGCAAAGAGTCAGACACGACTGAGCGACTGAACTGAACTGAACTGACAGAAAAGTGACAGCAAGTTGGGGCAAAAACATTTTATTAAATTCTGAGGGGAAATGTCCTGGAAGCTAGGTAGAAGAAAGAAAGAATGCAGAAATGATCCACTTTTCCTAATACTTAGGCAGTTTAGCCTCTCTTCTCAAAATGATATGTATGCTTTTTACATTATAGCTCAATTAAATGAGTCCCCAGGCTTAATCTTTCCTCAGCTGTTACCAACTCAAACAAAGTACTGAATCCTGAACCTTCAACAGTTTGGCCAGGATAGGTCAACAGTTCTCACTTATTTACCCAAAGACTATCTCAGAGGAAACAAATGTCCCAAATGACACATTTTCTAAGAAATACTGTTTCTTCAAAACCACAGGCTCCTAAGTCATATCTCTGACTCTTAAATAATGTTGTTCTTTCCCATAGAGTCTCAGAAGGCAGAGGAAAAGGAAGCAAGGAGAGATTAACACACACTCAATCCTTCCTATTTTATTCTTTCTTTTATACAACAGGTAGGCAGCCCTCAGGGCTTCCCAGATGGAGACAGTGGTAAAGAACCCCCCTGCCAGTGCAGGAGATGCAACAGGCATGGGTTTGACCCCGGGTTTGGGAAGATCCCCTGGAGGAGGGCATGGCAACTCACTCCAGCATTCTTGCCTGGAGCGTCCCCACAGTCAGAGGAGCCTGGCGGGCTACAGTTCATAGGGTTGCAAAGAGTCAGGCACAACTGAAGCGAGTGAGCACACAGGCAGCCCTCGGTTTTAAGCCAGGCTGAAGAATTCAACTATACAGCCCTTACAACACCAGTTACAGGGGGCTCCAGGATCACTGAAGGGCGGGCGACAGAACTCTTCTCGTATTGGCAACAGACCACAGCATTTTGATCCAAGCCCACACGTCACTGGGCCAGGAAGAGCTCTGTTTTCACAAATCATTCTCTCCAGAATAAACTTCCTAGGTGATCATATTACAGCTTTATGTATCCACAGTCCGCAGAAATGCTTGGCACACAGATGTACTCAAGTGTTTGGACTAAGCTTAAACATGGGAATTAAAAACCCTGGGCAAATGCAGCATTTTACAGGTTCACTATTACAAACTGACTGCGCAGACAGAGGTAAAGGTTTTCTGGACTTAAGTTAACAGGATGTAAGCATTGCCGACTTGGCTCCCACCTGCGCCAGGCCCCTGGAGTAGTAACATACGGCGTGTGGTTTATCTGATCCATTGTTATTACTTGGTGGACTTCAGTGGCATCCGTTTCTCCATGGCCTGATAAAGAAGCACATGGGATCTACGGGGTCCTATTGCTACTCTGCAATAGGTGATCATTAGGGCTCTTTCCCAAATACAAAGTAACGAGGATCCAACTCATATGCACATGCCAGGGGATTCACAGAGAGGTTAAAGACCTAGACGATGAGGTCCTTAACTGGTGCGCTCTCACAGGCTGCCTCATCAGAGTCAGTTACTCCTCACACCCAAGTCTCTCCCTCTTCCAATTACAGCTAGAAAAACCTACTAGGTTAACTTGAATCTTTTCCGACAAGTTCAGTTCATTCAACCTGTGATGATAGATGTAATGATTTAAAATTATATGTTTTATACATAAATATATATACCTATGACCCCAGAGCATGCTGATACTCAGTAGTTAAACTTCTAATTATATTCAAGTGTAATAGTTTAGAAATAATTTATAAAAACATGACTGCCACCACTAAGTAACATCTAATGAAAGAGTTCATTTAAGCATATAAATAATACCTAAAGATAGTCAAGAAAGTAATTTCAACATTAAGATTTAAAATGTATTAGATTTGAAAGGAACTAAAAGATGGTGTATCTTCCCAAAGATTGGCAGATAAACGTTTAATGCTTGTTGAATACGAGTTACAAAATTTCACCACGAAGGAGCATTAGTTAATATTTATTCTGTAAGGACCAGTTTCATAATCACTCAATCTGAACTTCAGAGATAAACTAATGTTGCTGGTTAAAGGATTCATCACCACGATTCAGGCATTAGGCCTTTGCTACTTCTCAGACCCTCACCAGTCCCAAGACCACATGCTGAACACTCTTGTCTCGCAGCTACTACTGGGTCCTTCTCAGGTCTTCCCTAACCAGGACAATGGTCTACAAGTCAAGCTGGCAAATGAGGGCTGGGAAGAGAAATTCTGTGGATTGTCAACTTGTTTCCACTTAATCACTGGTCAGAACTGAAGATAAGCTGCCAGCTTTAAGTGCACATGGACCAAATGCAGTGTTATCCGGGGCTGGAGTGACCTCTACAGCTTCACAAGTCATCGCCATCATCAGACTTTCCATCTGCAATTAACAGGGGAGATTAAAAACAAATCTAAACTTGGTAGTAACTAGACTTCAAAGGCATGTTTAAAAATTCCCTTGCAGAGAAGTCATTTCCCTCCCCAGGCCTGATTGCTATGGCTTACATCAAATTTAAGGACAGTGAAGATGGCCACAAAATGTGAGAAGAGGGCCTATGTGAAAGTAATAACGGAACCGCGAAGAACAAGAGAAAAGAGTGACTGAAGGCTCTGTCAGTGACGCACTGTTGGCACGTGGACTGCACACAGCTGTTCTCAATTTTGAGGAGAGCCAAATCATGACAGCTGGTCAGAACAATTCGCAAGTTCTACACGGCAGTGATGAGCAGGGAAGATGTTACAGATTCTGAGGCTATGAAGAAACAGGCTACATGACCTCACATCTGAATATGGTGGGTTCCCCCCAACCAACACTAAGGACAAATTGAAAAGAAAGTGTTAGTCGCTGAGTCGTGTCTGACTCTTTGTGATCCTATGGACTGTCAGCCCACCGGGCTCCTCTAACCATGGAATTCTCCAAGTAAGAATACCAGAGTGGGTAGCCTTTCACTTCTCCACAGGATCTTCCCCACCCAGGGACCAAACCCAGGTCTCCTGAACTGCAGGTGGAGTCTTTACCACTGAGCCACCTGGGAAGCCCAGATAACCAGTAAGAGTCTTTCTGGCCATGAACACGTACAGTCTGCTGAGAATCCAAGCCCAGGAGGCCAACAGACAGAACGTAGACGTTCCTAGAGAGAAGAGTGCTAGAAATGGGTTCTGGACCATCCTGCCTGTCTAGTGTCTCATGAGCTGGGGTACTCTTCTGTCAGGAAGGGGCACAAAACATGTGGCCAACATTCCAGTGGCAGAAAAGGCCTCTGACCTACTAATCTTGAGCGGCGGTAGAAAGGAAACCTGAATAGCCAAGTTTTGACATAGCAGAAACATTTTTCGGCCCTAAAACTAACCACCTCCATGATTTTATTAAAATATCTGCATGGAGAAGAACATTAAAATATACATAAAGGTCAAAAACAGATCCCTTTTCCAGGACTGTTGCTTTGGAATTCGCAACAACTATGTAATTCACATTTAAGTACAACTTTAAGTAGACAAACCACCAGCTTGCTTGTACCTGACTCCCTGCAGTGAGAAGTTTCAACATGTAGGGCATGCTCACCCTCTCCAACCTTTTATCCACAGATTTGATGGTTCTATCTCAATTTGCCAAGGTTTCCTGTGAATTTGTTCTGTGCTAAAGCTGGGTTTAAGGTGACCACTGGCTGTTAAGCCACATAAATGTGGCATTACAGTGTTTTGGTGTAGTAAGTACCATTAACTGGAGAACTGAGCATTGTGAAAGGCCCCAAGAAATAAAGCAAAAAGAGAAGTAATTGTTTGGCACTAGACCCGAACATCGCCAGCCTTCAGAGTCAATTCGTTTTCTTATATTTCTTGCCTTCTTCTAGGTCATCTCAGTGGCCAATGTTTTTAAGAGCTGATGCATCTTTTTCCTGGTACTTTTTCCATCATGAAAATAAGGTGCATAAAGTAAAATTTTATAAGTCTTCACAGATCCAAAAACTTCCTCCACTTGTCTCCATAACTTATTATTTGCCTGGGTACAAAATTACAGTTTGAAATGAACTTTCCCTCAAAACTTTAAAGATATGTTGAAGAGAAGTTATTTCTTCCTTAGCACATTTTTAGGATTTTCTACTTAACGCTGGAAAATCTGAATTAAACCAGGATGTCAAGGTCTTTTTTCATCTATCCTAGTGTACACTGACGGCTTGTCTTTTTTCAGCTCAAAGAGAATTTCTTCCGTTATTTACTGATTCTTTCTTCCTTTAAACTATCTGTTCCTGTTTCTACAACTGTTAAAGATGAGAGATTCTGGGTCTGTCCTCCAAGTGCCCTCAGTTCAGTCGCTCAGTCGTGTCCAACTCTTTGCAACCCCAAGAACTGCAGTACGCCAGGCCTCCCTCTCCATCACCAACTCCAGGTGTTTACCGAAACTCATGTCCATCGAGTCGGTGATACCATCCAGCCATTTCATCCTCTGTCGTCCCCTTCTCCTCCTGTAACTTCTCTCAATTTTCTCTTCTGGGGAGATTCCTTTGCCTAATTCAGATAAGTGGCTTGGTTCTTAGCCCTCTCCATTTGTACTTCAGTACTTTTGAGAAGTTAAAATGGCTAAAAATAGTAATACTTTGACCACTGCTCTTCTGAGCAAGCTGTTCTTGTTTGAAAACTGTATTACCCTCTTAAATCGGAACACACTGAGCTCTCAATTCCCATAGTTACTTCCTCCTACAAAGTCATTGATCTATTTTGTTCATGCTCTGAAGTTTTCTCAAAACACAAGGGAGACTTGACTGCTGGTTCATTATTTATGAATAAAGACTAAGTTAATCTGAATACGTAACTAGCATGAGTTTCTTCTGCACTAGTATAGGTATTACCCCAAGCTGCCTCTAAGAAAACAGACAACAGCCACTACATAAACAGGTGGATTGTTTCATAAGCAAGCTCCCCACAGGTGCCTGGACAGAGAGCAGCAGAGGGGCTGAGATTCCCAACCACACAAAGGAAAGAGGTCTCTCTCTGAGGGGAGGAAGGTGGAAGGAAGGCTTTCAGAGTTCCTCCAACACTCCTCCTACCCGCTTCTTCAGTCTAACACCCGGCGTCGCCTCGAGCTCTGCTTCTCAATCAGATCTCTCTGCTTCCTGTAAGAATACATACCTGGTTTTACCCTGAAGACGAGACACCCCACCACTTGTGGTCATCAGCTTCAGCACACACTAGCAACTCCTACTGCGAGAGTATCCTCTTCCTGATTCCACTTCATTATCCAAAAAAAATGCAATGAAAACGGAAGATCGTACATGGTCATACTGCATGTGCACATTTACACATGTATATGAACACACACGCACACACAAGATGACTAAAACCTGAATGTCATACAATTTATACTTTTAAACACTCACCCCAGTTCACTGAGCTACACTCTTACAGCTGTAAGAAGTGGAAAAAGACTACACTCACAAGTATTCAACACACAGTGGCGGGAGCCCCAAAAATCAAACGCATGATACTTGCCATTATATACTAGCTTAAAGCACCATGTATTATAAATACATGAGACTATCAATGCCTTGTATTTTCAAAGTCAATTAAGCACAATGCAGTGTTTGGCCACATTTTAAACTCCTGCTTCTCACAGGAGGTCACACAAGAAATTCAGGATGTTAATGAGAGAAGCAGGAGGAAACATTTTTTAAGTTTAAGCTAAAGGGACAGGGAGGCCTGGTATGCTGTAGTCCATGGGGTCACAAAGAATCAGACACAACTCGGCGACTGAACAAGTTAAAGAATTATCTGAAGAAAATGCTAAAGCCTAACTTTAACATGCCAAAGAAATTTCAAAAATCGCTATTTCAACTTTCTAAATCTCGCCAGATTTCATAAAATGCTCAGTCGTGTAAGCCAACTCAGACAATACCTTGTAGCTTTCCTGCCTGTCCAAAGTCACGCCACTCCTTTGCCTAAACTATTCAAACGCTTCCTGACCATCTCAAGAGAGTCCAGAGTCCTCGACCCTAGTTTCCTGAGTCACTCAGCTCACATGTTCTCTCTTCACTTCCCTGCGCTCCACTGCCACCACGAGGGTCTGCCAGCACCTCTTACATCACGAGCCTCGTCCCGCCGCAGGGCCTTTCCTACAGCAGCTCTTGTGGTCTGGGCTGCTCCCTGTCCTCCTCCCCTAGTATCACCAGCCGAACTTTTGCTGAGGCTCTGACATGTCACATCCCCAGGAAAGCATTTCCCGGCCACACCCCCTCTCAGGGCCCTGAACATCACGATGCTTGTTTCAAGGCAGGGGCCTCTACCTCTGGGATCTAACGCCTGGTGATCTGAGGTGGGGCTGATAATAAAGTGCACAATAAATGCCATGTGCTTGAATCACCCCAAAACGCCCCCAGCCCGGTCTGTGGAAAACCTGTCTTCCATGACACTAGTCCCTGGTGCCAAAAGGGTTGGGGAACAGTGGTTAAGGGAAAGGAAACAAAGAGAACGAGAGCTGCTATCCGTGTCAGCCGTCCCTTGTACAGGATCACATCTCCAAAGGCCAGGCGGAGAGCTCATCCCACTACTGCACCCTCAGCCCTCAGCACTGCGCCTGCACCGAGCAAGTGCTCCATACATTTAGTTCACGATTCAGCGTCTGAATCATCTCTGATCAAGGCCTAGTGTCTCAGGAAAGGGGTCTACAAATTCTTCCAGAAATTGGCTGTCTCATAAGCGGTCCCAGGGTTTTCCTGGTGGCTCAGTGGGTAAAGAATCTGTCTGCCATGCAAGAGATGCAGGTTCGATCTGAGGCGGGGAAGATCCCCTGAAGGAGGAAATGGCAACCCACTCCAGTATTCTTGCCTGGGAGACCCCATGGACAGAAGAGCATGGCGGGCCACAGTCCACAGGGTCGCAAAGAGTTAGACACAAAGGAGGGGCTAAACACACAGAGGCCCCAAGAGACAAGTATGAGCACCTACCAAAAGAAAATTCTATTGCCATAAAGACAAGTGCAATCAATCATCAAGAGCTGCGTGAAAAGCAGTCAACAACTGCTTTGGGAGGATCTGTTTTGTTTTTTCTCATTAGGGTAGATAACAAAATAGCATATCAACTATGTCTTCATTATAACAAGTGTTATGTACTGTCATGTAAGTTATTGCTTATTTTAATAAATAAGCTTATTTCTAATCATGGTAGAAATGCAAAACAAAACTAAACCAAACAGAAACACACGCATAATTGGTAAAATAAAAGCAAGGGCGATTGTTTAGGAATGTGTGGCAAATGACATATCCATGTTGCTGGATATAAAGGGATGGAAACTGAATTTCATAGGAGCACAGTCCCTATTAGTGTGTTACTTCCCGTACTCAACATCCTTCCCAATAATGAGGCACACACACTGGAGCTATCCCGAGTCCCGAAGCAGAGCGAGGCTGTGATGGAAGCACGTGGCCGTGATGATGCAGCTTCGATCTCCAGCACACAGAGATAACAGCAAATGTCAAGAGACCCTGTCTCCATAGAAACATTTTAGTGTGATTCCAGATTACTTCTCCAACAAGAAAGGGATCCCTTTACGAAGCTTACCTAAAATGAACTGTATGGACTCAGTTTTAATTTTGTCTTCCGAATCCGACAGAGCACCTCAAGACGGGAAACACGAGCTGATGGAGATAGCATCTCAGGCCACGTAAGGAGAAACTGGACAGGCTCCGGGAGACAGACACTCGATAAGGTTCTTAACGTTCAATTTGTGTGGCTTTTGCTAATGAAAAAGGCCACCTTCAGAGCACTGGGTTAGCTGACAACTTCCTTCTTCACTGGCTAAACTTAGAAACACTCCATCATAACGACTAAGACAAGAATGGGAACTGATGTCATATGAAGATAAGAGGAAAAACTCTATAAAGAAGCAATATCTCTTCCCTCTTCACATTTGCTTAGGACATCTTCCCAGGGGAAATGAGAGACAGTCACAGGGAAACATGACCCAAGATGGCTAGGTGTGCAGGGTGACACTGTTGGTGAAAACTATACCCATGCTCCTCAAGTGTGACCTGTCCTGATTCAATAGCTGTGGACATTCAAGAATCTTAAGGCAAGAAAAGCTTTTATTAACTGGCCCCAAATTAACTGAGCCACATTATTGGGTGTTTCATATTACTTAGATAGACTTTTTGATCGTTACTTGGTTATTTAACGTCCCAGTCTCATGACATAGACTTAACAAAAGACTCTAGATTAGCCTTATTCCAATTTAGGATATCATGTGAGTTAATGCTACCCGTGAAAGTTCTATGAGTATTTGTTGTTTATATTCTAAGGGGTGGGGGAAGTGGGCAAGAATGAAGACAAGTGTGTCAGAAATGGAACAGAGATCTAAGAAAAGGGATAAAGAGGCCTCTTGAATTTCCTACTATTACTGAATAAACTATACTTGTAAAACTTCCATTTGAGACCCCTACCTGTACCAAGTATCTTTATTTATAGGTAGAGAAAACAGTCTCACTCCCAAAGGAGAAAAAAAAAAAACAAAACATTATTCACTGTGTATCAATAGCCAAACCAAGAGGATTCCCTGTATTTTTTGTTTAACTCTCTAAAGAAAGAACCACATATTAGGAATGTGTCCATACATCTACACAGCAGTTCCCATTTTTCAAACTAAGTTCCCATTCAACATTTCCTGAAGTCTCTCTTACAGCCCTGTGAAATCTGTTAGACGGCCCCACTTATAAGCAAGACACTAGAAACGAACGACAGGCCTGACTACGGAGTTAGGTAGGGCTGCTGCACTGGGAAGCGCTACACCCACGGGACCAACAACTCTTCCACACATCCCTTCATTCAGCCATGAACAGTGTCTATTACACGCCAGGTTCCCTTCTACAGTTGGTAAGACCAACAGAACAGAGTCCTGTCCTTGGGCAATTTAGATACAACCCTGGTCTCAAAGAAGATGGTCAGTGATGTTTGTTACGTGAAGATGCTGATGGTTCAAGAGAGAGAAAGAAGTCTAAACAAAAAGAAAAACACTTTATGACTGAATTACTTGAGACTCCTAGAATACATGGCATACACTACTCCATTTGACCATGCATGCTATTCTATAAAGTTTAAGTTAAAACTGTAATTTCTGATGCCAGTTAATTAGCTGTAATGATTAGCTATAATTACTCCAATAAGAATTCTTCAGTATGGAGGATTAATTATGATTTCTTCTCTATTCTCTTACAAAACCACCATAAAACTGCAGCTAACCCAAGTCTAAATCCACATGGAGAATAGGAGAGGAAATATTATCAGACTAAGAAGAATCATTTTATTGAGAAGTTTAAAAACCAGACAAACATTAGGTGATGGACCCAGTTGGGTTTCAACATTCTGACAGTCCACAATAGAGGATAAGTGAACAAGGGCCTGGAAAAGCTCTGAAACTGAAGGTACAGGTCCCAGAGGGTACAGCATTCTACCCTACCCTACCCTACCCACAGGGAGTCTGTGGTAGCAGACACAAGATGACTGAGGCAAAGTGTATGGGAAAAGCACCAAAACCCTCGGGCTCCCTTTCTGGCTCATGCAGCTGCTCCTCTCCTGCTTTATCAAAGACAGGTTTCATCACTCAACCTGAAACACAAAGCTGCTAGGTTTACAATACTTCACACAAACAAGCGTGCCTTACGAAAAGACAGGGGGATCAAGAGACTGTCTGTGAACTAGCTTGTAAACTCCATGAGGACAGACTTCAAATACGTTATGGGCACTTCTGGATCCCCATCACCCACAACGGTGCCCAACACATAGCAGGTCCATAATAAATACGTGGCAAGAGTTTAGCAGATGCGCTTTTTAAATCTTCCAAGAAAGTAGAATACGCCCTGCAAAAAAAAACAAGAGTAAAAAAAAAAAGGAGAAAAATATAAAATCTGAACACCAGTCTAGGAAATTCAGCATCTGACTAAAGGAGTAGCTAGAAAGAAACAACAGAGAAAACTGAAGGGGAGGGGTGATTACAAAGAAGCAACACATGAAATTTTGCAGAACTAAAGTTTCCAGATTAGAAGTGCCCGCTGTCTAGCACAAAAAAAAAAAAAAGCAATTTCAAAATACCAGGAAGAAAAGATTTTAAATATCCAGTGTACTTTAAGCAGAGAGATCAAAAATGAGAACGGTATAGGACTTCGACAGCAATCCTCAAGCTAAAACATAATGTGACACTACCTTCTCAACTGCTGGAAATGGTTTCTAACCAAGAAATCTAAATGCAGCCCAAAGAACAATCAAGTGTAAAAGACAGGTCCAACAGAGTCATTTTCAGACATATGACATTTTCAGCATTTACCCCCCACATATCCTCTATCCTCTCCTGCTCCCCACAAAAGCCAACAGCAGAGTACACTTCACTAAACTAGGGAAGTTAAGGAAAAGGGAGTCTCCACTATTAGCAATATGATGCAGAAGACACGATGTGGGATTCCCAGGAGGGCAAAGGAAGTCCCACCATGATAGATGCGCACAGGCCTACGGAGAACAGGTAAGGCTGCGGGGAGAACGGAGGCCGCTACCCAGAGAAGAGTTAAACCTCATGTAAACCCTTGGTGGGCGTCCACATCTAACCGCACTGGGAAGGTTTCATTTGGAGAGTCAGAGGATAAATTAATTACAAAGGTCACTAACTCTAGGAAAAACAAAGTTAAATAAAACAAAAAAGAAACAATGATAAAATACTGCATGGCTTAGATATGACTCTTGCTATCATAATCAGTATTCATGTATCCTAAGATTGGTAAAAGCTACATGGGAGAATATGCCGAGAAAAGAAAATAGCTGGGGAGGGTGAGAAGTGGGAGTTAAAAATGAAACCGTCACCACTCAAAGTAGAAAGCCAACCGATAAGGACTAAATTGGATAACTCAGGCAATAGCCATAAAATCATGGACTTTAAAAAGTGGGTAGACAACAAAACCAGAAAAGCTTTTAAGAAATTGCATCTGGGTAATAAAATGGGCATGGGACAATGGGGTGGGAACTTGCTATTTTCCTTATTACGTCTAGAGGACTACTACTCACTAAACTATAGACGTATTGTGCTATATAACATATTAAGCTTCAAAAATTGTTTTTCATCCTTCGGACCACCTATTCTAATCCATTTCTTCTTCTCTCATAATGGGATTATGGATCATGGATCTTTGGAACAAGAGCATTTAATGTCACAGCAAAAGAGGATTTAGATTTATATACAAATTTAGTAAAGGACTAATTTTGGATTTGAAAAGCTAGTTCCCTGCTCGAACACTTTCATATGAAAGTTAAATCACACTATGAATTAGACTGTAATTCATGTCCTCCTGACCTCACAATTCTGCCTGAGCCCCTTGCCAATGAAATGAAAACTAGACAATAAGGCACTAGATAAAATTTAGATAATATCTAGATAAAATATCTAGAGTAAAAAACTAGACGAAAAACTAGATAGTAAATCTAAAGTCTCAAAAATAACCGATCAGGATTATTTTTCAGCTACAATATGTTACATTGTGTTAAATCACCTTGTGTGCAAGTGAACTAAAGCAGGGGTCGGCAAACCTATGACCTGGGTGGCCCAAATCCACCCTGCCTCTTTTTATAATACCACCAACTATGAATATTTTTAACCATTAAAAAAGGTAAAAAGCAAAAATTTAAAAAACAGTGTATTTATTGACACATGAAAAAACAATCCCATGGAAACTCAATTCTCTGTCCACAGCCTTGTCCATCAATGTTTGTATATACAGCTGTTTTCTAGGGATGGCAGAATTGGATGGCCCACAAAGCCTAAAATATTTCCTGTCTGATCTCTTTCATATTGTTGATCCTTGACTTAAAGGATTCTAACTGAATTTTATTTTTATTTCAAATGAAACTGAGCCAAATGCATAGATGAAAACATACACAAAAGAAGTCCTTGAATCAGAGGTGTCTGAATAAGGAAACTTAAGGATACAACCCTTGAAAGAGAAAAGCCCAGGGAGTTTGCTGATCTGCTTAGGGCCATTCAGGGAAATGGGACCAGAATCAAGAGCAGAGTCTTGGCCATCCTCTTACACATGCATCTGTCACCAAAGTTTCAACCCTAAGAAAAAGAAATGCAAAAAGCCAAAATGGTTGTCTGAGGAGGCCTTACAAACAGCTGAGAAAAGGAGAAGTGAAAGAAAGGGGGAAAGGAAAGATATATCCATTTGAATACAAATTTCAAAGAAGAGCAAGGCAAGATAAGAAAGCCTTTCTCAGTGATCAATGAAAAGAAATAGAGGAAAACAACAGAATGGGAAAGACTAGAGATCTCTTCAAGAAAATTAGAGATACCAAGGGAACATTTCATGCAAAGATGGGCTCAATAAAGGAAAGAAATGGTATGGACCTAACAGAAGCAGAAGATATTAAGAAGAGGTGGCAAGAATACACAGAAGAAATAGATAAAAAAGATCTTCACAACCCAGATAATCATGAAGGTATGATCACTCACCTAGAGCCAGACATCCTGGAATGTGAAGTCAAGTGGGCCTTAGGAAGCATCACTATGAACAAAGCTAGTGGAGGTGATGGAATTCCAGTGGAGCTACTTCAAATCCTAAAAGACGATGCTGTGAAAGTGCTACACTCAATATGCCAGCAAATTTGGAAAAGTCAGCAGTGGCCACAGGACTGGAAAAGATCGGTTTTCATTCCAATCCCAAAGAAAAGCAATGCCAAAGGATATTCAAACTACGGCACAATTGCACTCACCTCACACACTAGTAAAGTAATGCTCAAAATTCTCCAAGCCAGGCTTCAATAGTACATGAACCATGAACTTCCAGATGTTCAAGCTGGATTTAGAAAAGGCCAAGGAACCAGAGATCAAATTGCCAACATCCACTGGATCATCAAAAAAGCAAGACAGTTCCAGAAAAGCATCTACTTCTGCTTTATTGACTATGCCAAAGCCTTTGACTGTGTAGATCACAAGAAACTGTGGAAAATTCTGAAAGGGATGGGAATACCAGACCACCTGACCTGCCTCCTGAGAAATCTGTATGAAGGTCAGGAAGCAAATCAGGAAAGGAGTACATCAAGGCTATATACTGTCACTCTGCTTATTTAACTTATATGCAGAGTACATCATGCAAAATGCTGGGCTGAACGAAGCACAAGCTGGAATCAAGATTGCCGGGAGAAATCTCAATAACCTCAGATATGCAGATGACACCACCCTTATAGCAGAAGGCAAAGAAAAACTAAAGAGCCACTTGATGAAAGTGAAAGAGTAGAGTGAAAAAGTTGGCTTAAAGCTCAACATTCAGAAAACCAAGATCATGGCATCCGGTCCCATCACTCAAATAGATGGGGAAACAATGGAAACAGTAACAGATTTTATTTTCTTCTCCAAAATCACTGCAGATGGTGACTGCAGCCATAAAATTAAAAAACGCTTGCTCCTTGGAAGAAAAGCTATGACCAACCAGATGCTACTGCTAAGTCACTTCAGTCGTGTCTGACTCTGTGCAACCCCACAGATGGCCTCCTACCAGGCTCCCCCAACCCTGGGAATCTCCAGGCAAGAACAACACTGGAGTGGGTTGCCATTTCTTTCTCCAATGCATGAAAGTGAAAAGTGAAAGTGAAGTTGCTCAGTCATGTCCGACTCCTAGCGACCCCATGGACTGCAGCCTACCAGGCTCCTCTGTCCATGAGATTTTCCAGGCAAGAGTACTGGACAGAGACACGACTTGGCCAACAAAGGTCCATTTAGTCAAAGCTATGGTTTTTCCAGTAGTCATGTACGGATGTAAGAGTTGGACTATAAAGAAAGCTGAGTGCAAGAATTGATGCTTTTGAACTGTGGTGTTGGAGAAGACTCTTGAGAGTCCCTTGGACTGCAAGGAGATCCAATCAGTCAATACTAAAGGAAATCAGTCCTGAATATTCACTGGAAGGACTGATGCTGAAGCTGAAACTCCAATACTTTGGCCACCTAATGCGAAGAACTGAATCACTGGAAAAAACCCTGATGCAGGGAAACATTGAAGGCAGGAAGAGAGGGGACGACAGAGGATGAGATGGTTGGATGGCATCACCGACTCGATGGAAATGAGTTTGAGTAAGCTCCAAAAGTTTGTGATGGACAGGGAAGCCTGGCATGCTGCAGTCCATGGGGTCACAAAGAGTCAGACACGACTGAGCGACTGAACTGAAATCCTTTGTTCCTACTCCACTCTTCAAACTTTCTATTACTACATCACTTATTTCGTTTTAGTTAAAATGCTAGTAAAACTTGCTGATTTCTAATTTGGCCTTCCCCATAGGTGGCTCAGTGGTAAAGAATCTACCTGCCAATGCAGGAGACTCGGGTTCAATCCCTGATTTGAAAAGATCCCCTGGATGAGGAAACGGCAACCCACTCCAGTATTCTTGCCTGGAGAACCCCATGGACAGAGGAGCCCTAGCGGGCTACATTTCATGGGATCACAAACAGTAGGACATGACTGAGCATGATACACTTAAAACGGATGTCTGTCCCCATTTTCTGCTAACTACGCCAGTAAAGGGGAGACCCAGGCCCTGGCTCTGCTTCCAAGGACCACTGTGTCCTCATTAATACTTTAAACTTCTCTAACCATCCCTTTTCTCACCCCTAAAAGTGAGGGGAGTCACTGCCTCAGATAAGCACAGTTAGAACACAATGAAAGATGTCAAGAACTTAATGTTCTGACTGTCCGAATTAAGAGCTTGAGAAATGCTGTCTTATGTCCACATTTTATAAACATTTGTTACCCTTCAAGAGTTTCATAGGCCGTGTTCTCAAACCTCAACGTGCTTAGGAATTGCACTGGTGACCTTGTCAATGTTGATTCTCTTGGCCCTACTCCCAACTACACTGATTCTTTCATCTGGAGGGTTAAGATTAACGCTTAACCCCGTTTTCAACCTCCAGTGTGATCTGGACATGAGTGATCCATGGAATAAAGTGTTCCTCAATAATGAAACAGATACCAAGAGCATAGGAAACAAGCACAAGTCTCAGTAATCACAGCTGTAAGTACTAGCCCCCTTTATCAAAACAGCCAAGAGCTGAGTACTGCTCAGTCCTTTTGCTTTTTCTTTCCCTGCTACAACTGTCCTGATTTTTTTTTTTTTTAATGTATGTTGGGCTCCATAATTAATGTTACATAGAATATGAGACTATCTCATAGTTTATAAAGGTTAGGACTTCCAGTTACACATCCAAGTAAACATTTAGGGAACTCAAAAGGTCTGTACCCAGATCCCAGTGGAACCCCAGTTTGCTATCTTGGAATTCAGCCACACAATCTTATAACCATCTGAAGAGAATGTAAGACTGATCCATTTTATTTAGTGGTATGTTTGTAAACAAAGAAAAAAATAGAAAAATATGTATTCCTACAACACTCAAAGGAGCTGAAAACAAGCACAGAACTAAATATACTCTACACTGAGAAACCCTCTTGTGTAAACATGTGCAGTGAATTGCATGCAACACCCCCCCTCAGGGTAAGGTGCTTCAGTTAAGTGTCTACTCCAAAACCAGCAACAAGACCCAGTGGACAGTGGCAGGAGTTTGAGAAGGTGGGTAGACGGGTCGCGGTTACCTTGCTCCAGTCTAAAGCACAGGGAACGCCTTGCCGCTTCCATCTCCGGAGTCGGGTTATCTAGGACATGTCTACACCACTGCAAAGGGCTCAGGGATTTCTCTGATGACGGGAATGTCTTTGAAGAGCCAACGTACAACCTTAAAAAAAGAAATCTACATTATAGGGATTATATAGCTATATCGAGATTACCTCTCTTCTACTTGAGAAAACAACATGTATTTAACAGTTTCTATAACTTAACATTTAATTATTTCAAAATACCAAAGTTATTTTTAACAGACAAACATCCCCGAGTAGAAGATGACACCTTCTGTAGCTTGGTGGCAATGAGGACTTCAAAAAACTATGGAACATTGTCTCAGCGGGTCAGAGATCTGAGGCTTTTGTTACTGAACTGACCTCAAAGGGGCCACCATGAGGATTTGACCAGCTCACTTGTATTTCTGGAAATGAACATTTCCAACACGTCTCTTTGATGACAGCATTTTCTGTGACCTTGGGCTAATGCATATAAACATGATGTGGCAAACTAGGCGAATTTGATTTGCATTAAAAAATAAGTCTAAAAACAAATGAAAGTCAGCTATGCATTGATTCCCTCAACCCTTAAATTTATCAGGTATGTCCCCTGTCTCAGATCTATGCTAAATTTGATAGGTCCTTACTTCTCAATTAAAACCTGACCACTTTCAAAAGTCTGTTTTGGGAAGAGCTCATGCCAGCACACTATTACACAGAAGTGGGCAGGATAACCACCCCAGAGTCATTACAAGTCATAACATGGATTTTTCTCTCCTGGATGTACTGTTCAAAGGTACATTTTAGAATATTTTCCAGTGACAGGGCAATACAAAAAGCTTTCTCTTCAGGCTTAACCAGCAGTTGACTAAAAAAAGGAAGAAAGAAAATTACAATCACAGGCTCCAGTAATTGACCTTGCTATATAAAGCTGTATTCTAATTACAAATCTCATTAAAGTAAAACTCTTTCAAGCAAAGTTACCATAATTCTAATGCGGTGGTATTCCTGAAATAACATACTTTGTTATTCATTCTTTTATGTTACAGTCTGGTCCACCACCTATCTGAGTAATTTATCTCAGATGGTTGAGGAATGTACTATTTAGCAAATTTCCCTTATAGTTCATGGTTGGCAAGCTTTTTTCTATAAAAGACCAGCTAGTAAATATATAGGCTTTGGGGCCACAGTTTCTGTTGTAACTACTTAATTCTGCCTCTGCAACCCCAAAATATCACAGATGATAAATAACAAGTATGGCTGTGTTCCTATAAACTTTATTTATAGATACGGAATGCTGAATTCCCCATAATTTTCACATGTCACAAAACAGTATTCTTTTGATTTTTCCCAATCATTTAAAAATGTAAAAATCTAAGCTGATCAGCTAGATTTTAAACCAGGCAGTCGGTCCAATATGCCCATGGGACACGGTTTGCTGACTCCTGTTTGACAGGAAGGTTCTAAAATACCTCTTTTAATCAATTTAAAAGTACTCCTTATATATTATTCTTCCCTTAGAATGTGGCCCACAGTCCTGCCTTCATTGACAGTATATTGGTTAGTTCCAAATTCTTATTCCTGAGTCCCACCTTGGCCTGCTACGGCAAGATGATTAGCAAGCTATGTGGATCCTTGCCTTTCACCATTCCTTGCTGTCAGACCCCTAAACTATTACCACAAAGCTCTCTCTATACCCCTAGGTAAACATTAGTCTAGGCCAGTTGTTTTCAATCTTTGACGTATCAAAATCTGAGGATTTGTTAAAACACAAATTGCTAACACCTGATCATTGCAGGCAGCTCCAACCTACCTGATTCAGTAGGTCTGGAGTGAGATCAAAGAATCTCAACATCTAACAAGTTCCCAAGTAACGCTGATACTGCCATCTGGAGACTCTACCTTGAGAGGGATGTGCTGGGCTGAGCCAACTGTGCCAATTCCATTAATCCCATCTGCCCAATGATCAGTGTAAGCACACACACTAGACACACTGAGCAATAAAAACTAAGGGGAAATACTTTGATGGGCATGTGAGCAAGTTTCTCCTCATGTTTAAAGGGGTCACGAAAGACCCAGTTATGTTTCCTACAACAAGTGCACTTTAAAAATAAATACACGTGTTAAAAGAATGACAGAAAGACAAACAAAACCTACCCACAAAGAAAGTCAAGGCTCAGAAAGTTTCATTATCTAATTCTACCAAGTATTTGAAGAACAACAATTCTTCACAAATTCTTTCAAAATAATAGGAGAGAGCCACATCCTAACAGTCTATGAAACCAGCATAACTATGAAGCCTAATACCCAAACCAGATACAGACATTACAAAGTAAGAAACTAAAGACCAACACCCTTTATGAACACAGAACCAATAGGTCTAAATGTTTTAGCAAATTCAGTACAACCATATGTAAAAGGAATACATCTTTACCAAGTGAGATTTATCCCAGGAATGAAAGGTTGGCTTAACATTCAAATATCAGTGTAACTTACCACATATACTAAAATAGAAAAACCATATGATAATCTCAAAATACAAAGAAAAACATATGACATCCATTCCTGATCAAAACTCAGTAAATTGGAAACAGGAGGAAACATCATCAGTCTTACTAAAGACGTCTACATAAAAAGCTTAGAGAAGGAAATGGCAACCCACTCCAGTATTCTTGCCTGGAGAATCCCACGGACAAAAGAGCCTGGCAGGCTACAGTCCATGGGGTCGCAAGAGCGGACACGATTTCACAACTAAACCACCACATAAAAAGGCTCCTTAATGGTGAAAGGCTGAACACTTCCCCCTTAATATCAAGAACAATACAAGGTTTGCAGGTTCTGGCCACTGCAATCAGGCAACAATTTGGCTTGGATAGACACAAGTATATCTGTTTTATGACATGACCATCTATGTAAAACACTGAGGAATAAATAAAGTGAAGTGAACGTTGCTTAGTCATGTCCGACTCTTTGTAACTCCATGGACCATACAGTCCATGGAATTCTCCAGGCCAGAATACTGAAGTGGGTAGCCTTTCCCTTCTCCAGGGGATCTTCCCAACCCAGGGATTGAACCCAGGTCTCCTGCATTGCAGGCGGATTCTTTACCAGCTGAGCCACCAGGAAAGCCCAAGAATACTGGAGTGGGTAGCCTATCCCTTCTCCAAGGGATCCTCCTGACCCAGGAGTTGAACCAGGGTCTCCTGCATTGAAGGTGGATTCTTTACCAACTGAGCTTATCAGGGAAGCCCGGAATATACAAAAAAATACTAGAATAAGTGAGCTTAGCAGCAAAAGTGTAGGATACCAGATCAAAGTACAAAAGAAAGGAGCAACTAAAAAAAAAAATTAGTAACTATCAGTATTTTTGAGATTTCACTTCCCATTTACAATAGCATAAAAAAACCGTAAGATGCCTGAGGATAAATCTGACGAAAGATGCAAAGACCTTTTCCTTGAAAACTACAATCATCCTGAGAGAAATTTTAAAAGATATATATAGACAGGCCATGTTCATAGGTCAGAAAACTAAATATTGTGAAGATGTCACTTAGCCCTAAATTGATCCATTTAACAAAATTCCAAGCAAAATCTCAGCAGGCTTTTTGTAAAAGCTGATTCTAAAATTCATATGTAAGTGCAAAGATCCTAGAATAGCCAAAACAATGGATTCAGAGAGCTGCTGCTAACTAATTAAGACTTATTACAAGGCTACAGTAAATGAAGACAATTTATCAATAGGACGACATGAAGATAAATAGATCAATGGAAAAAATAGATGGTTCATAAATAGAAATACAAATATATGGAAAACTGATTTTTGACAAACTACAAAGACAATTCAATGAACAGGAAGCAGTGTTTTGAACCAACAGTGCTGGAACAAATACATGCAAAAAGTGAGCCTTGATCCATACTTGACACAATATCCAAAGTTAACTCAAAACAGATCACAAAAATGTGAAATCTAAACTGTAAAACTTTTAGAAGAAACCATAGACGAAAGTCCTGCTGTCTTTGGGTTGGCAAGTATTACTTAGATACATTTTTTAGACTGCAAGCATGATCTAGGAAAAAAAAAAACTGGACGTCACCAAAACTAACAAGTCTGTCTGCTCTTTCAAAGAGACTATTAAGAGAATGAATCACAAACCATGGATTGAGAGAAAATACAAATCATTTATCAGATAAAAGAACTTATAAGGGGAATATACGTGAAATTCTGCAAACTCAATAAGCAACCCAGTTTTTAAAAAATTAACAAAAGATTTAAACAGACATTTCACCAAAGATCTACGGATGGCAAACAGATGTTGAAAAGATGCTCACCATTACTCATTAGGGAAAAATGAGAGCCCCAGTGAGACACTGCTACACAGCTATTAGAATGCCTAAGGAGAAGACTAGCCATAGCAAGCCTTGGGGACAATCTGGTGCAAACAAAACTCTGCTACACTGCCAGCGGAAATATAAAATTCTGGCAGCTTCTTTAAAAATTAACATACACCTACTCTCTGATCCAGCCACTCAAAAGTCATAAAGTATTTACCAGAAAGACACAAATGCTGTGTGTCCACACTAAGACTTAATAGCCCCAAACTGAAAACCTAAATGTTCACAAAAAGATGAACGGATAAGACAAACCATTATTGTGTCCCTATCATCTAAAACCCTCACAATAAAAAGAAATGAACTAGTGATTCATATAACACATGAATTTCAAAATGATTAAATAAAGTCCCCTACATCAAAACCCTCAATTCACAAACTTTCAAAGCTGCAAACATGCATTCATATCTAACTAATCACGTTAAGTTATCATAGTTCACATGACTGGCATACGCTGTCAGTGAACGTGCACTCATCCTCTATAATTGGTTGTTCTTCTGTGTACTTTTCTGTGTAGGACTGTATAGAGGACACTATCTTTAAACCCATGATGTATGGAAGCAAGTGTAAAAGCAGCAGTGATGTAGTGGGTACTACTAAGAAGTGACAAGCAATAACAATGGAACAGAAGTGAAAATAACAGAGTGAAGCAAGGCGCAACAGTGGTAGAGCCGTTGTACTGTACTACGGTACTTTTTAAGGTCCTCTAAAGTCTAAAAGTGTCTTTTCTTTGTTTATGTATTAATTGTGTTAAAAGTATTATAAACCTATTTCAGCACAGTACTACATAGCCAATTGTGTCAGTTGAGCACCCGGGCTAACTGCTGGACTTAAACAAATGCACTCTCAGAAAGAACTCATTTATATGCAGGCGACTTGTCATACCTTGATTTAAAGAAGCCAGACCAAACAAAAAAAGGACATGCTCTGTGATTTCACTGATAAAAAAAAGTGCAGAAAATGCAAACTAACCTAGACTGATAGAAAACAGACCAGTGGCTGAGTTGGAGGTGGTCAGGATCAGGAGAGAATGAAATACAAGGGGCCACGAGGAAGTTTGGAGTGTTGGAATATATTCAGTATCTTGACTGTGGTGATAGTTTTATGGAGTATACATATGTCAATATATACAAAATAGTACATTTTAAATATATGCACTTTGCAGTTCACTTACACAGTAATGAATCTTTATTAAAAATGTCCCAGGACAACAAGCAGCTGACTGCATCCTGTCCTTCAGTGAGCCCGGAGCTGCCATCTCTCAGGCAGGTGCCACAGCCCCCACAGACATGAGCCACAACACTAGCCACCGTGCAACTTCCTTCTATTTCAGTTTCTTTTAATAAAATTTCCTCACTGCTTAATACCCAAGTTCATGCCCTGCCTGAGCCTTGGCTTGTTTACAAACCTCTCTCAGCACCCAAGTGAAGTGCTGCTCTGCACATCACCTCCAGCCTCTCCCGGGACAGCTGCTCCTTCCTCCTGCCGCTAGAAACCTCCACCAACCAGCCTGCCTCGGCATTTCACACACTCCCACCAGTCTCGGGTTTTTTTTTTTTTGGTAGTGTGTTTTGCTTTTAGCTCGCAGGGATCCCCTTAGAAAGACGTGCTTAATCTCTCCATGCCCGCGTAATCTGGTTCTCTCATCTGACCACATGGCCTCACAGCACACTGAGAAGCAGCACTCACGTCCCAGAGGCATTTGTGACTGCTCTGGGACCCGCTCTGCCATGCGCACGTACAGGGAGTTATCTCTTTCGTCTTCCGTTGTCCATTCATGCTTTCTGCTACTATGTCTCACCCTTATTCTGCAGTTCATAGAATATGGAGGTGAGCCTATGACTGAAAGCAAAGAATTCACTTGAAAGTCTGCATAAGGAATAACTGGGACCTCAGATCACCTCCTCTACTGCATACGCACAGTCCCACCACTCCTCCACCACAACCTAAGACCAGAGGCTTACTATGTGGCTAAGAGTGACCCAGAGAAACTCTGACTTCAGGCACACCAAACTTAGCTGAAAGAGAGAGGAAGCACCTCACTGAACCAGAAGGACGAACTGAAAATCTTGCTAACTTGCCCTGTTTTCCCCTTTACATTCCTAAAGCTGACTGCCTTCTATCTCCCAGGAGTACAGAAAGTTTATGTTTGGAAACCCAGATGAACTCAAGAGAAGACCTAGAGGTAATGAAACCTAAACTGACCACCCAGCCCATGTCTAGTAAAGTCAGCCAAAGAGCTCCACCCACAGAGCCTTGATAGATCCATTTCAATACCACCTTTGGGTATGAACAGACAACAAAAGACATCAGATACGTGGGACATTCCTTTTAAGTAAAACCATGAAACTAAAAGTAGAAGCGGAAAAAAGAACTGAAGAGAAAAACAACGCAAGTAACAGATGCAAAGTCCAAGACAATTATAACTGACATCATCTGAGAAAAAAATGTTGTATTCACAAGACAAAACCAGGATATTTACAAAGAAGTAGTTCCTTCTTTCTTGGCAAATGAAACTATTAAACTTGTTAATAGAAGAAACAAAACATTCAATAAGTGAGCTTGAAAGATCAAGTTGAGGAAGTCTTCCAGGAGCAAAACATAAGGATTAATAACAGGAGAAGAGGGTAAGAAAATTAAATGATTGTACCAGGCAGGGCCCATCTGACTATTTTAAGTTCCAAACAACATGAAAGTGAAGAAAGTTTTTGTAAAGGCCAAAAATTGTCCAAAGTTGAAGGCAGGCCATCAAGTTCTAGATTGAAGGCACCCACAAATCCCCAGTGCAACAAGTGAACAGACAGACCCATACAAGGTACACAATGACACTTAAGAGCCTTAGGGATAAAGAAAGAAAACCAAAGAAAAAGTCACAAAGAATTTACCATCCAAATCACAGTGCACTTCAACAGCTGTAAAACAATAAAAACTGAAACAATGGAACAGGGCCTTTAAACATGAGGAAAAATAACTGACTTAGACTTTTATAGCCAGCCCAACTATGAATCTTGCATGAGAATAGAATATGGACATTTTCAAATACACAAGATTTCAAAGTCCTTCTCATGCATGTCCTTAGAAAGCTATTGAGGCTGCACCCCACCCACAAGAATAAATGAAATTCTGAGACAAAGGTTTATGAAATAGGAGATCAATACTACCAAGAAACCTAAGGAATTACCAATGCCAACAGCACTGTGCCTCTAGTCTAAGGAGCCAGCAGTAAAGGATGGAGTGATGGAATTAACGGTTCTAGAAGGGATGGCACTACAAAGTAAATTTTTAAAAACAGATTTAAGGTATTATCAAATATTTCTGAACTTCTTGAGAAACTTTATCACTCCAGGAGCATGTTTAGAAAAATAATTAGTAACAAGGGATTAAAGAAAGTGAAAAGAAAAGAGAGAGGCTGTTGTTACTAACTCTTGGGAAGAACAAAGAGATTAGAGAAAATGAATTAACAGGGCTCAGCTAGTAACAGTCGTAACTAACGATTTAAGGGAAAAAACTATGAAAACACTTATGAGAAAGAAAAGAACATGGCAGATGAAGGGAAGAGTGCTTAGTCTTTATTTTCTAAAACAAGTCTATATCTTTTTAAGATCATGTAGTATAAAGACTTTAGAAATAAAGAATGAAGAAACTGCTAAAGTAGTATACAGCAGTATCTGTATGGAAGACTCAGGGGTACGAGACAGTTGAAGACTGTTGCCTTCTGCAATAGGTCTCTGTATAGATGAGTTTTTTGTATTATTTACATCCTATTTATTGTATTACTTTGACAGAACTTTAGAAGCACTATGAAAATATATGGCATGAAGACAAAGGATCATTTTTAAGTCAGCCTTTAAAACAAAGTTCCCAGGATAGTTTTGAGCCTACTCTTTCTCTGGCTAGGCCTAGAATTGGATTTAAAAGGAAGTAAAGGGCAATTAGTTATGAAGACCATGTGGTTACAAACTCCCTGAGTATGTCTCCAAAATTACATAAGCAAGGTAAAACCTGTGTTTCTCATAAATGGCTATCTCAGCAATATTTACAATATCCTAATTTGCCACTGTTAATACAACATACCTCTTACCAATTGCTCTTTCACCTTCTACTGTTTCATTGATGGTATGTTAGAATCTGGCAAGAATATCTAAAAAGCCTTAGTCTAAAACTTGAGGATCCTACAAATATTAGAAAAGCTATCATTTAAAATGTCACACTCTAATTTTCCTTCCCCTCTCTTCAAACCTTCCAAAAGTTAATATTCAAAGTCTACCATAATAACCCTTAATGCTTCAAATGTATTTCAGAATGTCTAGAAAAATTGTCTTGGCTAATCTCAACGTTTGGTTCTAAAAACAACCTTTTTACAGATAATCAAAAATACATGTTACCGCAAAACAATTACATGCGTATCACAGACCTGTCACGGAAGAGGAAAATGTGTCAATTTTCAGATAAGCCATTTTAAGAGGCTTCAATCGCTAGACGTTTTATGTTAAGGAAAGGTAAAACACGGGAGCTGATTAGCACAAGCAATCAATCTTTAGTCAGCTTAGATTCACTAGCACATGCTAGGGTTAAGCCTGTCAGAAATCTACCGCCACTAAACTATTTAAAAGGATACATCAAGTCTAAATTTTAGTTATTGAAGGGTCCGAAAGCAGATACTCCCTCTCGTTTACATTTAGATCTAAACTCTATTTCAACCTCTCCCTGCAGGGTTTTCAAAAGTTATTCATTTAAGAAGGCACATCAGCACAGACTTCAGTCAACTCCCCTTGCTCTGAGAAAACACTGCGTATTTTCAATTAACATTGTCAGAAAGTGAAGTACCCTCTGGTCTTTTCACTGAAAATCAATTATGAAAAAAAAAGAAAACAGTTCAGGTGGTCTAATTTAGCTGTGCCATATGTATAGCACAAGGTGTTCAACAGCTTCGATGCAAAACTGGCAATGATTTTAGCCAGCTGTCCAGGGTCTCGATGTTATACGAGGAAGACGAATATCTCATTCACTAAGCTTTCCGTAATTTGTATATACTACCGTTTTACCCTTGTATCTTTAAGAACTTTTCTGTCCTTCCCAACTGAGCAAGTTAAAATCCCTGCCACATCCCTTTTACATAAACCCCAATACTCTAATTGCCACTCCACTAAAATAAATGCTTCCTTATATGGTTATATTTTATATCAGCTGGCATGTTTTAATCTTGGCATTGTCTGAATATGCTCGTCTTCTGGTTGAGGTGTGCAGGCCCTGAGATGCCCCAGCACTACACTATCCTCAAGGCAATTGTGCTCCTCTACTTGTTTTTCCAAATCCATTTTGCTTTAAAACAGAACAAATCGGAGTTAGAAAAATCTAACTTTAGCCATAACGCACAAGTGCACGTACTATTTCAACGCAGGACACATACACATAAAACTGAATTAAGTTTAATCAAGCCATGTTTGCATTGTAAGATACAGACACTCTGATCCTAATTCTACAGTCTATTGCACTTCATTAAAAAGTAATACAGGTCAGTCCATGAAATGGACTTCACAGCCTACTAATGGGTCACAACCATGCCTGGAGGAAAAAAAATAATCAATGGTGTAAACGCTTTTGAATCCACATAATCTGATTTTTAGTCAATTCTTTCAGTAAATAACTGAAGAAGTTCACATAAGTTATTTTTCCATGGAGCTTCAGTCCCTTAACACTGAAATAGGTCAGAGAAAGGTCTAGTATGCACTGTTCCCATCACCACTCCATACCGGTCTGATTCCCTCTCCTGGTCCTAAGAAGGACCGTGGTCCTTTTTAGCCTGGTGACACTGGGCAGAGCCCTTTAAAACATTCTTTTGTACAGACCAGCAAATCATCCATGTGTGAACTGGGACTTTAGTCCTTTCGAGCTTTTAATTTGCTGATGATGATCAGTTTCTCTGCTGTACTTTCCAGTCTGTGGTCTCCTGGAGAGCTAAGGCTGTCAAGTTCGTAATATGATGGCGTCAACAGTAGAGTAGGATGTAAAGTTTACTACAGGATTATAATAACTGGACTTAAGAAGATTCTGAAACCACCATCAACTTAATTTTCACAAATTTAATTCTAGCAAAACTGTGCTACAATAACCAGACTATACTGAGGCAAAGTTAAACACTTTAAAATTCATCTAAGATAACAATTTGAAGAAATAAGACAATTGTTTTGCTTCAAAGCTTTTCTTCAAAACAAAAAGCAGAACACATCGTTCTTACATCCAATTTTTTTTTTTTAAATCAGAAGATGCTTTTAGGTTGAACAACTTGTTTGGAAAAAAAGGCCTATGAGATCTGACTGATTAATAAACTATCACCAAGCATTAATTATTCTGTTATTCACTGTTTTCTACGCATAACTCTTGAGCCAAATTTTGCCTAGGTTGTAGTAGAAGATGAACAGTTATATTCTAAGATTTTATTTGAAGAAGTAGACTTACATAAAAGAAATTCTATAATGTTCAATGATTAACCTACATTTGTGAACATTCTTTCCGGAACTATCCTTCTCCATGACATTTAAGCAGGAAGTACTATTCTAAATAATCAATTTGTTTAACCCATTAGGAGAAAGTCATGATAAAAATGCATGAAAAATTGTAGGTAATAAAAGTTAACAGTAACTTATTCCTTAACAGTGTTACTTTAATAACGAATCTAAAAAGAAAAGATACAAATGAACTTACAAACAGGAAGAGACTTATAGACTTTGAAAACCAACTTATGCTTGCCAGGACAAAGGGACAGTTAGGGAGTTTGGGAAGGTCATGTACACACTGCTATATTCAAAAGGGATAACCAACAAGGACCTGTTGTGTAAGACACAGAAATCTACTCAATGTTGTGTGTCAGCCTGCATAGGAAGTGGGTTTGGGGGAGAAAGGATCCATGTATATGTATGGCAGAGCCCCTTCACTTGTATACCTGAAACTACCACAAAATGTTAATCAGCTATAATCCAATATAAAACAAAAAGTTTAAAAGTCTGAGGAAAAAAATGATCCAACTGTTTGCACAGGGGGACAAATTGGCAAGATACATCCAATGAAAGCTAAGTGTAAAAGTACTGATGTGTACATTTGCATGTTAATTTGTATAATTATCTTGAAGGTAACAGGGTTAACTGAGTCACGGCAGTAAATTAAGGACAAAACGGAAGACCTTTGTGACTTTATATTCACTTCTGTGTTTTGTCTTTTGCCATGAATATGTAAAAATTTTAAATATTTTTAAAATAATCAAGTACATATTTTGTCAGCTTCAATTGTTTCTTAATAAATAGGGGTGGGAAGTAAAGCTGCTCTCCTGCAAACATATCAGGGAAGCCAAATGACATCACCAGGGTGGGACATGAGGTTTATAGGGATGAAGAACATCAGAGAACTCTTCAAGCATCAACAAGTGGGCTTAGTTTTGAAAAGTAAATCCCTTTGACTGCTTGTTCAGCAATAAACCAAGTACTGCAATATAAAAATCTCAACATATAAAAGTGCTATGATAGGAAGTTTTCTATTAATCAGGCGACTTAAAAAAACATTTAAGTCCATCCCACTAAGATTAAAAACCCCTCCCTGTTTTTCCACTTGGGATTCTAACCTCGGTTTGTTCTGAGGAAGATAACTCTAAACAGTGTGCCATTTGTCTGTAGAAACATCTGTAAAGCGTCAAGGCACTGATTTATTCATTCACCTATATATTTGATGAGGGAAATTAGTAAAACCTGCTACAACTCAAACCTGGTTAGATTTGCTTCAAATCATCTGAAGTGCTAATTGCCTAATCTCACTAAGTAGGTGGTTTTTTAAGTTACTTTAATGCTGTTTTGACAAAAATTTAACTAAAAAAGAAACCCTAGGTATCAAAATACTAGCAACAGTTGAAGGATAACAAAATATAGTTGAAATCCATTTAATAAAAGAAAATATTACAATTATATTCACAACGTGTGTGCTAGTAAATCTAATACATCTGTAAAATAGTAAGTGTATCCTAATAAGTTTTAAAATGCTAATAGTTTTAATGCACAGGATCGATCCCCATCCAAAATACAGTAAGTTTCCTTCTATTATTTAAGTACACATCTCCAGAAAAGGCCAAGTGGGGACTAAATCAATCTAAAATAATTTGAAAGTGGTGAAAGGGCTTACAGTTACTAGGTAAGAACCACCATGAGGGCATTTTCTGGTGCCATATTCAGGCTGAATTTGAGGTTACAATACAGCCTGGACTTTACAAAAATGAAACTGTTTAAGTTCCAGAAAGCAGTGAGTGGCTTCAATATTTACACCCTGCGCGTCCAGCCCAGCTGCCTGAACGTACTCAGAAGGAGGATGACTACCCCTATTTATAGAAAGAGTTCCAAGTATTTTGACTCTCAGAATCACGTCAATTGGTGAACCTTACAGTCACAGTTCTCACCTTAAGAATGTGGAAAAAAAAAGGAACCAAAAAGGTCTTCATCTTTCATTCCCTCCTCAGCAATCATGGGACAGAAACACAAAGAAAGTGAGGAAAACCCAACTTGAAGACAGGAAGAGGACCTGAGATTAAAGAGAAAAGGACTACAACTGTTCTTCATGCCACTGCTAAGTAGAGGTGAATGCCATTCACTTACCAGGCCTGAACCTAAGTCCCACCTGATCTGAAGGGTCTACTCATCTGACCACATCACACTGCCTCTAGTGACTGAGGACAACATGAATCAACCAAAAGGCATGAAGTGACTACTCCATGAGCAAGCACCATTAAAAATAAAGAAATCAGAACTATAACCACTACCGCCCCCAGGTACTCACTCAACTGTGAAAATAGAGCTAACAGATTTCAACTGAATAAGGGCTGCCAGCCTCAAGTTTTCTGATAACTTAAAGTTCCTTAAAAAAATTAAATAATAGCAGCTTCTCTAAGCTCACTTTTCTTCAATCACCATTTTTTTTATTTAAGCAAGTTCCTCGGGTCCTAGGTAACAGTGCCTTCAAGCTGCTCACACCATTCCCCGAAAAGATTTTTTTAAAAAAAAAGACACCATTACTGATAGGAAAGCGAGTTCAGCACACTGCGAAAAGCAAGTCAGTCTCTGAAATGAGAAGCTATCAAACGATGCCGCGAATGAAGACAACCAACAGATAGAACGAACCTCTTCAAGAGAGAACCATCACTAGGTGGCTTAGGGTACCAAGGAGGTAGGGACAGCACGCCAATGCTGCCCAGCCTTGGTCTGGGAGGACAGAACAGTATCAGCAGAGATAGAGGCCAACCCCTACCCATCCCCCAAAAGACTGACAAAAGAAAAAAAGCAGGATTGAGTGACAAAAAGACAGCGTGGATTTTGCAGTTAACGCTAACGAGGAGCTTCGTACCCAATCATCAGCAAAGAAAACAAAACAAGGAGATGAAAAGGACCAGCTCATCCCCAGACAACGGGTCAGCCTGGTGATGGATCAGCCTGAGCTATGAGAAAATAGGTTTCTACCCTGGTCAACAGCCTCTGCTTATCGCCCAGCTCAGCATGAGCCAGGTCACCCCGTCTACGGACGATGGCTGTTGTCCCCCTTCTCGCGCCCAGCCCTCGCCCTCCCCGGGGGTCGCAGCGAAGCTCGGCAATACCAGGTGTAGTCGTCCTCGTCCCGCCAAGCGGCCAAGCTCTCCAGGTCCAGCGGCTCCACCTCGTCCAGCAGCGTGGGGGGCGGCGAGGAGGGCGCGGCGGCGGCCCCCGGCGGTGTCCCCGCGCCCCCGGGCTCCGGGCCGCCGCCGCCGCCGCCCGCGCCGAAAAAGCCCGCCGCAGGCTTGAAGTAGACGAAGGGCGCCTCGGGGGGCTGCGCCAGGCTGCAGAGCAGGGAGGGCGCCGGGCTGGGCAGGCAGTAGGTCCCCGGGAAAGCGGAGCTGGAGCCGCCGCTGCCGCCGCCGCCCCCCGCAGCCAAGGCCAGCCCCAGCCCCAGGCCCCCCGAGGCCGTGGCGGCGGCCGGAGGGCTCCGCGGGGCCAAGGGGCTACAGGCCCCGGCGGGCGGTGGCGCGGCGGGCGGCGGCGGCGGCGACAGGAGCAGCAGGTGCGGGGCGGCGGACGCGGTGGCCGTCTGGCTACGCAGCTGCTCGTTCTGCTTCTCCAGCATGCGCACCAGCTCCTTCAGCTTCTTCACCTCCAGCTCGGTGTTCACCACCTGCCCGGAGCCCGCTCCGGAGCCGCCCCCCGCCGAAGCGCATTTCACCTGCTCCGCCATCATCGTGGGCCCAGAGGGCGCCTCGGACACCCGGGGAGCGGGTGGGGCTGTGCCGAAGCGCCGGCTCCTCGCGCCGCAGGGAGAAACTACGGCTCCTTCCCTACCGCCCCGGCCCGGACGGCCGACCACGCCAGGCGGAGGCCGAGCGGGCGATTCGCATCAGCACCCGGGCCCAGCCTCCCGCCGAAGCAGCCGCCGCCGAGCCGCTCTGCACATGCTCAGAGCGTCCCTCCAGTCCCCTGGGCGCCGTGGAGGCTCCGGGTTTTAGCCGCGGCCCCCGGGCGGGGCGGGGCGCGGGCGCCGGGTGGGCGGGGCCGGGGTGTAGGACGAGCCTTTGAGGTGGGGGCCCGCGGCGCTCGCGAGGGGCGGGGCGCGGGCCGGGGTCCTTGGGCCACCGCCCCCGCCCACGCTACCCAACCCCAGGTGCCTGATTGGACCCGGCCAGCACTTTCCCGCCACCGGCACTTCCTCTAGCCGCGGCCGGGGAGGGAGCTGCGCCGACTTGAGAGCCAGGGGCGGTGTTCCAAAAAAGCAGGCGCTGCAGGTGCCTGCCTTGGCGGGATGCAGCGAATGCCCGCAGGTTTGCTCTTTTGCCAGAGCGCTTGTGCTGAACGACAGCATCTACTAGCCACTAGCTGGTTAAACCAATAGAAATCCAAAAGGCCAGGGAACGCTGAGTACCAAAAAGTAAAAACGTGGAGCGGAAAGGCTTTGAGATGATGCTGTTAAGCCCCTAATTGGTAATGCAAAAACAGAGTGGCGAGAGAGCGAAGAGTCCAGGAGAAAGAAAATCGCCCTCTCACTAAGAGGGGGAGAGTGGCCAGTTGGTAAGAGCCAAGCGTTCAGCTTATTCTAAAGTCGTCCGATTTGAACTGTTCTGCTACCACCAGTGTTTAACACGAAAAGGAGCATTTTTATACCATGTATATATTCATACATTCATTAAACAAAAGATCTTTGAGCTCCTAACTCTGTGCCAGATACCGTTCTAAGAGTTGGCCAAGCATTCAAGTGAACAAAACAGACAAAAAAATCATTGTGGGAGAAACATGAGTAAAATTGAATGATGTTCCATCTGTTAAATAATTTACAAGCTCTTAGGTCAGACTTGCTGGGGTGGGGAAGAAAAGCAGAAAACCTAGGAACTCTGAGCCGGGTACCCCTGCGATCTGCCGTTTCTTCCATCTTCCGGAAATTATTGATAGATCTGCTTTTAAACGGGGTTGGGGGAGGGTTCTTAAGCAGAAGAATTGAGTCAAGTTTCATTCCATTAATATTGACGTAGCATTTGCGGGTGTTTAACACGGAGAAAAGTCTGAGGGCTTTATTATAAGACACTTCCGCACAACTGGCTCTCATCCTCAGATGATACACTATCTAGTAAAGCTCTGGGACTTTTCCATAGCAGTCTGTGTGACCATGTACCACATCCCTCTGGAACTGCTCCCATATTGTTTCTGTTGGTTTTATGACAGACACAGCTCTGTGCCTTCCTGCTCAGAAACACTTGTGTCTTGTCAGTTGCCCATTTATATCTCCAACTTGTGTGTGTAGGGAGCGTGATCTCCATTTCACTTGCTTGGTGAGATATTCCGTAAATCAGATAAATATGTGTAATTGGTTCCCTGAGTCTTCCTACCAAGCGTCCCAGCTTGCTAGACCACCGGAACCACCTGTATCACCCATCACCTTTCCAAGTTTCAGTCTAGCGTCTAGATATTCTGGTTATCACTAAAACCTGGAGAAGTGGAGTAATTCTACTGAAAGTCCTAAAGTAAAGAATCTATGGAAGGATTTTCCGCATGCTCAGTGGCAGATGCAGAGAGCAGTATCCTTGCAACACAAAGAAAGGGAGACAACAGATACAATGAGAACAAAGAGCTGCTGGGTTCCACAGTAGCAAAAGAAATTGGGAATAGGCGCAGAAGAGCGACGGCAGTGAGAATTAAGACCTAAAGAAAAGGAGTCATTTTTCTGCAAAATTTATATACCCTGGAGAAGGAGAGAAAAAAATCTCGCTCCTCCCCCATATACTTAGTAAGGTGTATAGAATATATCCAAGCAACCAGTAGTCCATCCTGAGAACTGTTTTCTAAGTAGCAATTAGTATTGTTAAAAATCTTGGTTGTTTCCAAAGAGAGCATTCCTTGAAATTTAGACCTCGGAGAGATGAAACATTCCCATCCTAAGTTTCTATACTGCATTTCTTCTTTCAAAAAGAAAAATTTGCCCTCTTCCTAACTGTTTTTTAATTGTGAAGAAATTCAGGTCTAGAGAAATTTTAAATCTTCTCTTTCTTTCCTATAAATCACCTCCTTTTTTTTCCCCTTCTGGGAATTACATATGTACACACCCAGAAACACTCAAAATGCACACTGATTTTAAGTTGCTTATCTCCAGGATGCCTGTCTCTTTAACTCGTAATTAAAGAGGTTGATGGTGTCAAGGTTTCAATTAAGCAGTCTTGATTTTTTTATTTTGATGCAAATTTGTAAGCTGAGTGTGTTGAAAGAAATTGCATGCCTAGCTTCTCAATTTTAAAATATTTTTGTTTTAAATGAAATACATGGGGTGATTGCAGAGATTTACAAACAAGATATGGAAAATAAAGGTGCATATTTCATTAAAAACTTTATACTTTAAGGATACATTTGAAACATCATAAATTGATGAGAATTATCCATCTATTGCACATTCAAAATCAGATAAAGAACCAGTGCTCCCCATTCCTTACACTCCAGAACTGTGGTCACTGGGTCACCCTAGTGAAATTCAAGAGAGAAAATAACTTTTTTTGATTTGTATTTTTCACATATACCTGTAATAGTATCTACGGACATCAAATTGATTCATCCACAAAATTGCAAAGACAGCGTAGTTTCTTCCTGAGTCTGTAAATCTGATTCTCCATGTTAATCTAGGAACAGTCCATTATCCTAGTTTCACAGATGGGCTAACAAAGTTAGATTACTTGCCCAATGCAGTCTTGAAAATGACAACAATTCTTGGCACAGTTTCTGGTAGCCCAGCCACCGTTCTCTTTGTGCCTTTGTCTCAGAGTGAAATTCTACTAAGAGTAAGCCCCTTATGTTTTAAATGCAGATTTTCCATCAGTGCAATGGATATACCCTAATATGACCACTACATTCATTCAGGTTGATAAATCCAAATACCATAAGGAGAAAAAATCACCTGATACCTTACCAAGGGTTGTGTACTCAATCATGTCCAATTCTTTGTGACCCCATGGACTGTAGCCTGCCAGGTTTCTCTGTCCGTGGAATTTTCCAGGCTAGAATACTGGAGTGGGTTCCCATGCCCTCCTCCAGGGGCTCTTCCCAACCCAGGGATCAAACCCGTGTCTCTTGCATCTCCTGCATTAGCAGATGGATTCTTTTACTACTGTGCCACCTGAGAAAATCACCTGAAGATTAAAGATCCCCAGCTCCATTTTCAAGTTCATTTAGAAAGACCACAGTCTTTGATTATTTTTTTTTCTTTTAATTGAGATTCCTGTTTATCCATGCAAAATAGTTCTGAATAATATGGGTCCCCACTACCCTTGTCCAGTGCCTAGCAAGTCTAGCATTTAGCAAAAACACATTGAAGTGTCTTTTTAAAGAATAGATGAATAAATAAATAAATCCCCAAGTTCTAGCTGAAATTTAGACAAGACTCTAATCGGTTACTTCTATAAGCCTCATTTGTCATATGGTAACAGCATGGGAGGATTAGAAGGCTTTTTGCAGACTCCATGATAATTATTTCTTGTCTGACCTAATTAAAGGCTAGAAAAATGCTTGCTGCATTAATGTCTGGATTTTAGAGTAAGGGAATAACACAGAGAGAAAACAAAAATATATGAATTTATGTAAATGAATCTCTGTATGGGTTGCTCCATTCAGACCCCACCCAACTCTACCACTAGAATTCACACCAACAACCCCTGTAATTATACCCTGTAAGATTACATATAGTGGTAGTTACTATAACAATAATAGTAATAATAATAATTCTGTTGACTTGGCAAGGTATCCTTGTCAGAGCCCTTTTTAATAAACACTTATCAGGTATCTATTATGTTCAAGTCATGATGCTAGATAACCTTTTAAAAGTAAGACAGTGTCTCCACCACCAAGACCTTATCGCGTTGGTGAAAGAAGCATATAAACAATTGATTAAGACTTAGTGTGTTATGTGTCATGATAAAAATACAAGTCAAAAGCTTAAGGAGTGCCCAAGAAGGAACAATTAATTTTGGCTAAAATTTTGGGAAGACTTCATGTAGAAAGTATATGTTATTTCATTTGATTCTCCTTAGCAAGCAAGCAAGGCATTGGTCAAGTACTGTGATATTCATTTATCAGACAGAATCTAGGATATTTCAAAGCAACAGAAGTAGGATACAGCACAGAGCTCTAACTCCTGATCAATATCATTTCCTCTGTGGTCAATTTGTTTTGTTTTTATGACTCACTCACACATCTACCATGCCCACTAAAATGAAACTTTAAATATTTACCTTCATTGTAGCTAGGGGTCTTACTAAATGCCACATGTTCTAAGCCCTTTACTTGTATTAACTCATTTAATCATCAAACGCCCTTTGAAGTACTTTCTATAATTAGTCTTGTAAATGAGGAAACTGAGGCACAGGAAGTCAAACAAATTACCCAAAGTAGTGTGCTCAGTCGCTCAGTCAACCCCATGAACTGTATTCCACCAGGCTTCTCTGTCCATGCGATTTTTCAGGCAAGAATACTGGAGTGGGTTGCCATTTCCTCCTCCAGGGCATCTTCCTGACCTAGGTATATAACCCTTGTCTCCTGTGTCTTCTGCATCAGTAGGCAGATTGTTTACCACTAAGGCACTTGGGAAGCCCCTACCCAAAGTTACTCAGCTACAAAGTGGCAGAGCCAGGAATTGAAAGCTAGGCAGTCCCAGCCTGTTAATTGCAGTATGTCTTTTCTGTTCTTAAGCTGATCCCAGCAGAATACCATACTCTGTTCTTAATGGTTTATCAAGAAGAACTATTGACTTATGCAAAATCAATAGCCAGGAATGCCTTGAACAAAGTCTGATTCATTAACAAGCAAATATTACTGGAACTTAAAAAGTCACCAAGCACAGATGAGAAAACAGTAGGTTTCCAAAATCAACAAAGTTGCCACTGCTGGTACAACAATTCTGACAGTACAAAGGCTATTCATTCAATGCTTATTTCTGCACAGATGACAAAACAGCATGAACTGTCACTGCTTTGTACTGTATTTCTAGGCATTTGGATTCTTCACGTGTCAAAACCGCTCTTAAGAATACTCAGAGGAAACCGAGTCACAGCCTATGTTGGGTTTGAACAGATCCCATCATGATTTTGGATGTATTTAAAAATTCAAAAATGTAAAAATAATTTTTGGAAGTTCATAAACATTTCAAAATCTGAAACTTTCAAAACTAAGACACTTTTGAACAAGTTGTTCTTTTTGAAAGAAAACATATAAGGTTACTTAAACCTTGAAAAATAGGCATCTTTTCATTTTTCCTTCATTTTTTTTAACTTTATAAGAGAAAAATGAATCTGGTATAACTTGAGTCTTGCTGGCAAAAATTGGTACTCTATATTACCATTGCACTGGATGTCTAGAGCTTTTGAAAGTGTTTGAATTTTGAACAATCTAATTTCTTGTTTTCCTCAAATGTTTCTCTCATCATAAAAGTCAGTGTGGTAGTTTTTCTTTCTTTAATTCAAAAGAGCTCCTTTTTTCTTTGATAATTTCCAGAGCTTTTATTAAAAAAAAAAAAAACTTCTTTGCAAGAATTTGTGATCGTACTGGAGTGTTACAAATCAAAGTCAGAAATCATTTGAAAGTCTGACACAGCAGAGCAAGAAGTCTTTCTATGATAGTGAGTCCTTTAGTTCTCTTTCAAGTTACTGGCATAGCTGCAAGGACATTATGGGAATCTAAGCAAAACTCAATACAGAAAACAGTGCAGTGTTCTCTTGGCATAGCATCACATTCTAGAAATTATCAGTATAGGCCAGCCTCAAAGAAGTCACTGCAAGTTTACTCAAAGTAAACCTACTCATGCAAGTTTACTCAAAGTAAACCTACTCATGCAAGTTTACTCAAAGTAAACCTAACCATGGGCAGTGCACATAATGAATTTTCAGAAAATGCAATAATTGATACCCATAACCAGGTTATCTGTGTTTCACTGTTTCACTCATCTCAAATCCTTCATGGAGGCAACAGTTATAAAAATCATGTCACTGAAGGACTTTGTCGTCATGATTACAAATATATTCTTACTTCTCATCTTCAGGAATATTTTTTGTTTGTTTAGTTTCAGAAAGGAAGTGTCAATTAACAGAAAATACTTTATTATGAACTAATTTTAGGGGGGCCACAGCACGTGGCATGTGGGATCTTAGTTCCTCAACGAGGGATTGAACCTGTGCCCCCCTGCATTAGAAGGGTGGATTCTTAACCACTGGACCACCCCGAAAGCCCCAGAAAATACTTTATTAAAAGATATGATCCCCAACTATACTTCAGTTTAAAAAATGAAAATGATGCAATTAAAAGTGTCGGGTGAAAAAAATAAAATAAATAAATAAAAAGATATGATCCCTTTCATCCAAAGAGAATGCAAAATATCTCTGGGGTATATTTACTCTGAGAACTAAAGAATACCAAACAGGATGAGGGGGTCAGGCAGGGGTTAACTACTAGACAGATTTCCAGCTTTGTAGCCAGTTTAAAGCCTCTGTTTTCAGACTGTAGGCTTTATTTAATGGTAATTGTAAGCATTTTCTATTAGTTCATGAAAATAGTGTCTGAAAGTTCTCCTGCGCTACTGAAAACCTGGAAACAGAGAAAACAACAGACAATAAAATTTTAAAAGATCAGGCTCAGTAGGTGATGAGACCAACAGATTGCAAATACAGATTCAAAGAAGAGAGATCTAAATTAATTTCGTTCATTGAGGACAGACATCTTCCACAGAGTCTAATGTGGAAACCTAACTTGAAAGTGAGATGGTAGCAAGCTGTCTCTAGGATGCTGCGGCGTTGCACACGTGGACACACAGGGAGAGAGCTACAGTGGGACTCAGAAGACGGTCGTCTTTGCTCAGGTACCTATCACTGCTAAGGCCTTCCCAGGTGGCGCTGGTGGTAAACTAGTGATACCTAGTTCACCAAGGTAAAGGTAAATTTGCCTGCCGATGCAGGAGATGTAAGAGATGCGGGTTCAATCCCTGGGCTGGGAAGATCCCCTGAAGAAGGCCATGACAGTCCACTCCAGCATTCTTGCCTGGAGAATTTCATGGACAGAGGAGCCTGCCGGGCTGCAATCCATAGGGCTGCAAAGTCAGACAAGGCTGAAGCAACTTAGCATGCATCATTGCCGAGGTAAGAATAAAGTACCTGCACAACCCGCATGATAGCTCAGAAAGCTACTGCCTGAAAGTGGCAAAAATTCCTTCTATCCACATTTCATCGCCCAAAGCAAGTCACAGGGTTACATATACTTTTAAAGCAACAGGAGTATGTCATGGATCGGAAACTGTGGACAAACCCCTGTGTTTTTGCTTTTTGAAGTAAAATGCTGCCTCAGTAGTTAATGACTGGGAAATGCGAAGGAGTAGAAACAAAGAATAGCTGTTGGACTGGGGAACTAGTAACAATTTAGATTATAATTCTGCCACAGAGCAGAATCACTGAACTGGCAGTTCCCTGAAAGATATAGATAAAGGCCGGACACGCATTCCTGAGTTATTTTTATAGGAAGCAGACCCTCTCCAGATGAAAACTGCGGACCACAAGAACATAGACCCTAGACTAGTGGAAACCAGAAGGTTGATGACACTTTAGACTTCACCTTGATGCCAACCAATCCAAGAATTGTCCACAATCACGCCCCACTCTTTGAACACTATAAAACTCCTCCCTACCCTCTCCAGTGCTGGAGGGCACAGTTTTGAGGGCATTAGGCCACTGTGGCCCCCTTTGCCGGGCAAAGCAATAAAAGCTACTCTTTCCTCCTTTACCCAAAACGCTATCCCCATGTTTCTAATCGGCACCAGTGACCAGAGGCTGAGTTTTGGCAACGGTATCCTGTGACCTGAAGGAGAACTGGAACTATTTAGTGTACAGCACTGCCTGAAGTGAAAAGTGGAAGTGTTAAGTCCGTCCCTCAGTCGACTCTTTGCAACCCCACAGACTGTAGCCCACCATGCTTCTCTGTTCATGGAATTCGTCAGGCAAGAATACTGGAATGGGTTGCCATTTCCTCCTCCAGGGGATCTTCCTGACCCAGGGATCATTGTAGGCAGATTCTTTACCATCTAAGCCACCTACGATGCCCATAGCACTTCTCACTACAATGTAATTTTAAGTAAATGTTTCCTGCTACTAAATAAATTGAAGGCTGACTATTCTTAAATATTTTGGCTGACTATTTAAAATTTTGAAATCTCCTGCTTTTATGGTTATCTGGCTAGAAATTTATTGTGATTATATCTTGAATTTATTTGTAATTTAAAAATATAGTTTTCATTTAAATATACATCTAAACTTTCTTATTATGTTTTACTCAGCTCAGTTCAGTTCAGTCCAGTCTCTCAGTCATGTTTGACTCTTTGCGACCCCATGGACTGCAGCACGCCAGGCCTCCCTGTCCATTACCAACTCTCAGAGTTTACTCAAACTCATATCCATTGACTCGGTGATGCCATCCAACCATCTCATCCTCTGTTGTCCTCTTCTCCTCCTGCCCTCAATCTTTCCCAGCATCAGGGTCTTTTCCAGTGAGTCAGTTCTTTGCATCAAGTGGCCAAAGTCTTGGAGTTTCAGCTTCAACATTAGTCCTCCCAATGAATATTCAAGACTGATTTCATTTAGGATGGACTGGTTGGATCTCCTTGTAATCCAAGGGACTCTCAAGAGTTTTCTCCAACACCACAGTTCAAAAGCATCAATTCTTCAGCACTCAGCTTTCTTTATAGTCCAACTTTCACATCCATACGTGACTACTCGAAAAACCATAGCCTTGACTAGATAGATCTTTGTTGGCAAAGTAATGTCTCTGCTTTTTAGTATGTTGTCTAGGTTGGTTATAACTTTCCTTCCAAGGAATAAGCATTAAAATTTTCATGGCTACAGACACCATCTGCAGTGATTTTGGAGCCCCCAAAAATAAAGTCTATCATTATTTACACTGTTTCCCCATCTATTTGCCATGAAGTGATGGGACCTGATGCCGTGATCATAGTTTTCTCAATGTTGAGCTTTAAGCCAACTTTTGCACGCTCCTCTTTCACTTTCATCAAGAGGCTCTTTATTTCCTCTTTACTTTCTGCCATAAGTGTGGTGTCATCTGCATATCTGAGGTTATTGATATTTCTCTGAGCAATTTTGATTCCAGCTTGTGCTTCCTCCAGCCCAACATTTCTCCTAATGTACTCTGCATATAAATTAAATAAGCAGGGTGACAATATAAAGCCTTGACACACTCCTTTTCCTATCTGGAATCAGTCTGTTGTTCCATGTCCAGTTCCAACTGTTGCTTCTTGACCTGCACACAGATTTCTCAATGATTCCTTATTTAATGGCATTGTGATTAGAAGTCATTGGCATATAAATCAGATTCACTGACTCTTTAAATAGAGATATAATTGGCATATAATATTATATTAGTTTCAGGTGTACAACATAATGATTCAATAATCATATGTGTTGTGAAATGACCACCACAGTAAGTCTAGCCAACATCCTAATGTATTTACATTTTTTTCTTGTAATGAGAACTTTTAAGATCTACTCCCTTAGCAACATTCAAATATATAACATGATATTTTTAATCTGTAGTCATCAAGCTGAATATTATATCCCCATGACTTATTTATTTTATAACTGGAAGTTTGTACCTTTTGACCACCTCTCTACCATCAAACCATGCACTCTGTATCTGTGAATTCATTGTTTGGTTTTGTTTTATTGTGTTTTGTTTTAGATTCCATACGTAAGTGAGATCAGACATTATTTCTCCTTGTCTGAGTAATTGATTCATTGAAATTTGGTGAGACTTCTTTTGTATCCCAGGATACTGCCAGCATTTTAAAATAATCCAAGTGTGCTTGACTAATATATGTAATTCTATTTGTTAGGTGCAAGATACAAATACACTATATATTTATACACATATAAATATATAATACTTATCTAAACAAAGTCTTTATGAAATATATAATTTCTATCAATTTATTTGAAATCAAGTCACTAATGTTATTCAAATCTTCTACAGTCTTACTAGATTATCAGTTATCTGGTTGAAAAATGCTTGAATGTCTTATCTTGATATTGTATGTATGAACATATATATTCGTTGTGTTGTATATTTGTGCATATATCTTCAGTTCAGTTCAGTTCAGTTCAGTTGCTCAGTCATGTCTGACTCTTTGCGACCTCATGAATCACAGCACGCCAGGCCTCCCTGTCCATCACCATCTCGCAGAGTTCACTCACTCATGTCCATTAAGTCCGTGATGCCATCCAGCCATCTCATCCTCAGTCGTCCCCTTCTTCTCCTGCCCCCAATCCCTCCCAGCATCAGAGTCTTTTCCAGTGAGTCAACTCTTCGCGTAAGGTGGCCAAAGTACTGGAGCTTCAGCTTTAGCATCATTCCTTCCAAAGAAATCCCAGGGTTGATCTCCTTCAGAATGGACTGGTTGGATCACCTTGCAGTCCAAGGGACTCTCAAGAGTCTTTTCCAACATCACAGTTCAAAAGCATCAATTCTTCAGCACTCACCTTCTTCACAGTCCAACTCTCACATCCATACATGACCACAGGAAAAACCATAGCCTTGACTAGCCAGACTTTAGTCGGCAAAGTAATGTCTCTGCTTTTGAATATACTGTCTAGGTTGGTCATAACTTTTCTTCCAAGCAGTAAGGGTCTTTTAATTTCATGGCTGCAGTCACCATCTGCAGTGATTTCGGAGCCCCTCAAAATAAAGTCTGACACTGTTTCTATTGTTTCCCCATCTATTTCCCATGAAGTGATGGGACCGGATGTTATGATCTTTGTTTTCTGAATGTTGAGCTTTAAGCCAACTTTTTCACTCTCCTCTTTCACTTTCATCAAGAGGCTTTTTAGCTCCTCTTCACTTTCTGCCATAAGGGTAGTGTCATCTGCATATCTGAGGTTATTGATATTTCTCCCGGCAATCTTGATTCCAGCTTGTGTTTCTTCCAGCCCAGTGTTTCTCATGATGTACTCTGCATAGAAGTTAAATAAGCAGGCTGACAATATACAGCCTTGATGTACTCCTTTTCCTTTTTGGAACCAGTCTGTTGTTCCATGTCCAGATCTAACTGTTGCTTCCTGACCTGCATACAGATTTCTCAAGAGGCAGGTTAGGTGGTCTGGTATTCCCATCTCTTTCAGAATTTTCCACAGTTGATTGTGATCCACACAGTCAAAGGCTTTGGCATAGTCAATAAAGCAGAAATTGATGTTTTTCTGGAACTCTCTTGCTTTTTCCATGATCCAGCAGATGTTGGCAATTTGATCTCTGTTTCCTCTGCCTTTTCTAAAACCAGCTTGAACATCAGGGAATTCACGGTTCACGTATTGCGGAAGCCTGGCTTGGAGAATTTTGAGCATTACTTTACTAGCATGCGAGATGAGTGCAATTGTGCGGTAGTTTGAGCATTCTTTTGCATTGCCTTTCTTTGAAATTGGAATGAAAACTGACCTTTTCCAGTCCTGTGGCCACTGCTGAGTTTTCCAAATTTGCTGGCATATTGAGTGCAGCACTTTCACAGCATCATCTTTCAGGATTTGAAATAGCTCAACTGGAATTCCATCACCTCCACTAGCTTCGTTCGTAGTGATGCTTTCTAAGGCCCACTTGACTTCACATTCCAAGATGTCTGGCTTTCGATTAGTGATCACATCATCATGATTATCTGGGTCGTGAAGATCTTTTTTGTACAGTTCTTCCGTGTATTGCCACCTCTTCTTAATATCTTCTGCTTCTGTTAGGTTCATACCATTTCTGTCCTTTATCGAGCCCATCCTTGCATGAAATGTTCCCTTGGTATCTCTAATTTTCTTGAAGAGATCTCTAGTCTTTCCCATTCTGTTGTTTTCCTCTCTTTCTTTGCATTGATCACTGAAGAAGGCTTTGTTATCTCTTCTTGCTCTTGTTTGGAACTCTGCATTCAGATGCTTGTATCTTTCCTTTTCTCCTTTGCTTTTCGCCTCTCTTCTTTTCACAGCTATTTGTAAGGCCTCCCCAGACAGCCATTTTGCTTTTTTGCATTTCTTTCCATGAGGATGGTCTTGATCCCTGTCTCCTGTACAATGTCACGAACCTCATTCCATAGTTCATCAGGCACTCTATCTATCAGATCTAGGCCCTTAAATCTATTTCTCACTTCCACTGTATAATCATGAGGGATTTGATTTAGGCCATACCTGAATGGTCTAGCGGTTTTCCCTACTTTCTTCAATTTGAGTCTGAATTTGGCAATAAGGAGTTCATGATCTGAGCCACAGTCAGCTCCTGGTCTTGTTTTTGTTGACTGTATAGAGCTTTTCCATCTTTGGCTGCAAAGAATAGAATCAATCTGATTTTGGTGTTGACCATCTGGTGATGTCCATGTGTAGAGTCTTCTCTTGTGTTGTTGGAAGTGGGTGTTTGTTATGACCAGTGTGTTCTCTTGGCAAAACTCTATTAGCCTTTGCCCTGCTTCATTCCACACTCCAAGGCCAAATTTCCTGTTACTCCAGGTGTTTCTTGACTTCCTACTTTTGCATTCCAGTCCCCTATAATGAAAAAGACATCTTTCTTGGTGTTAGTTCTAAAAGGTCTTGTAGGTCTTCATTAAACTGTTAGTTTCTTCAGTGTTACTGGTTGGGGCATAGACTTGGATAACTGTGATATTGAATGGTTTGCCTTGGAGATGAACAGAGATCATTCTGTCGTTTTTGAGATAGCATCCAAGTACTGCATTTCAGACTCTTTTGTTGACCATGATGGCTACTCCATTTCTTCTGAGGGATTCCTGCCTACAGTAGTAGATATAATGGTCATCTGAGTTAGATTCACCCATTCCAGTCCATTTTAGTTCGCTGATTCCTAGAATGTCAACGTTCACCCTTGCCATCTCTTGTTTGGCCACTTCCAATTTGCCTTGATTCATGGACCTGACATTCCAGGTTCCTATGCAATATTGCTCTTTACAGCATCGGATCTTGCTTCTATCACCGGTCGCATCCACAGCTGGGTATTGTTTTTGCTTTGGCTCCATCCCTTCATTCTTCCTGGAGTTATTTCTCCACTGATCTCCAGTAGCATATTGGGCACCTAATGACCTTGGGAGTTCCTCTTTTGGTATCCTATCATTTTGCCTTTTCATACTGTTCATGGATTTCTCAAGGCAAGAATACTGAGGTGGCTTGCCATTCCCTTCTCCAATGGACCACATTCTGTCAGACCTCTCCACCATGACCCGCCCGTCTTGGGTTGCCCCGCAGGCATGGCTTGGTTTCGTTGACTTAGACAAGGCTGTAGTCCTAGTGTCATCAGATTGACTAGTTTTCTGTGAGTATGGTTTCAGTGTGTCTGCCCTCTGATGCCCTCTTGCAACACCTACCATCTTACTTGGGTTTCTCTTACCTTGGGCGTGGGGTATCTCTTCCCGGCTGCTCCAGCAAAGCACAGCATATATGTTCATGATTTTTATCTTGTGTATATTTCATTATTATATAATGTTTTCTTTGGGCTTCCCAGGTGGCGCTAGTGGTAAAGAACCTGCCTGCCAATGCAGAAGATGTAAGAGACACAGATTCGATCCCTGGGTTGGGAAGATCCTCTCGAGAAAGGAATGACAACCCACTTCAGTATTCTGGCCTGGAGAATCCCAATAGACAGAGGAGCCTGCCAGGTTACAGTTCATGGGGTCGCAAAAGAGTTGGACATTACTGAAGCAACTTAACTCATGCACACCTTACCAAAAAATAAAAAAACACCAAGGACAAACGACTGTTTAATAGGATTGTAGTAGATTTTGAAAACTAGGATAAAGGATACTTTTTAAATAAACATCTCAGAATTGTACTTGTGATGGTTTTCACCCCTTTTTTGGGAAAGCGTGGAATGGAGATGATGAGGAAGGTTTACATTTAGATTTGTTTTAAATTTTAAAAGCTGTTCTTTTAAATTTACCATCTGTTACTTCAGTGCTTCCAAGTGGCTATGGTAACTGTTCAGGGCTTCTAGACTGAACAGTGGTATAATTGGGTATGGCTTGACCCCTACTGGGCCTTTCTCATGAAGGGAGATCAACTTATTGTGAATCTTGTCACATTACAAGAGGGTTCCTTTGCAAAAATGTTAGCCTTCTGGTTGATGCATAGCAGAGATAAGAATTAGTTATAGACTTTCTGGTGACTCATTTGAATTACAAGGTGCTAATTCTGCAAAGAAAATTTTGTTATCTTCCTGAGAGAAACTTCTCTATATACCCCAGTATTTCAACATTTTGATACAGATCTTAAATAACACTAAGTAAATATGCTTAAGGTATGTGGATTAGTTTTTGCTAAGAAAGAATGATTCATACTCTCAGTGTTAAGTTTCCATCCCTTTCCTAGAGCTACTTTTATTTGTTGAAGAAATTACTGGAAATATTTTGCTGATAGTGGTGTTGATAGAGCTATTTGGAGATTGTGATGTGTGCACCATAATATGGGCTATGGGGGAAAGGAGATATTCACTAAGACCAATGAGTTTAACCTTACAACCTTGAATTGAATTGTAATAACAGTGCAGATTCATGTATATTTTTTGTTAAAAAAATTATTTTTAGCACTATCCACTGAAATGGGCTAGAGATATTGATCAACCCAATAGCGATGTGACCCTAATGCCTAGAATTTGGTCTTTAAACACCATTTTCCACAGAGAGAGATATGGGTCCTTGAAAAAAGAGGCTAATAGGAGGTCTAAGGTAGGAAATATACTAGATAAGCTTGAAACGTTTTATCAAAGTCTAGTTGGATTGTGTGAAAAGGACCTGGAGCCCACTTGTATAAGCGCCTACCATTCAAAGATCAGACAACTTAAGTATCAACAAGGAACAGTCTCTGACACGGATTGAAACACATCAAATAATGTTTAAATCCTGGGGTTCAAAATAATACTTGAATACATAGATAATCTTTGGAGAATACTAGGGCTTTGAGTTATTATTTTGGAAACTGTTAACTAAAGGCTTCCCTGGTAGCTCAAATGGTAAAGAATCTGCCCACAATGCAGGAGACATGGGTTCGATCCCTGGGTTGGGAAGACCCCTTGGAGAAGGGAATAGCAACCCTCTCCAGTATTCTTGCCTGGAAAACCCCTTGGACAGAGTATCCTGGTAGGCTACTGTTCATGGGGCTGCAAAAAGTTGGACACAACTGAGGGATTAATACTTTTAAATAAAGGATAAAGTCTTTATCCTGCCTTTTCTATACATATTCAGAGTAACCAAATTGTGGATGAGAGAAAGTGTCTTTTTATAGATGTATTCTGGCTAATAAATGAAAAGGGGAAAGTAGAACGAAAACATCACATTTTGAAATTGCCATGAAATTGTTAATACCACCAAATGAAAGACAGTATGTGCTTCTGATGAAAGTACCCAATATCACTTATGTAGTCTTCATATAGACACACACACATAGCACCACCACCACTACAACCACCAGCCTCAAACCTAAACTTAACCACATCTCAAGACAGCAATACGAGGGCCAAAAACATGTCGAAAGCCATCAACATGTAAACAGTAGGAGACTTTCTGAGACAAGCAACTCAACTTCTCCTTCTCCCCATCCCCTTCGTTATTTCCTCCTCTCCTACAAAACGACAAAACTGCACGGTGAAAAAAAAAAAAAAAGATGGAGGGGAAAATCTTTAGATTAAGAGCCAAGAGCATATTAATCAAATGCAAAAAACAGCTTTTGGAATCGTGATTCAAACAAACTTAGAGAACATTGATAGTATAAATTGAGACATGTGAGCACTGCCTGGATATTGGAGTAGATTTCAAAAATTACATTGGAGGAGGGAGATGCACTGATAATACAGTGTCAGTGTTTTAAAAATGTAAACATAGTAAATTGCTATATTGAAACACTTTCATGAGGCTGAGGTAAGTGGGAGTGGGGATGGAAGAGTGGAGGGGTGGAGGAGGTGGGAAAGGAAAGTTTGTTTCTTTCTTTTGCCAAAAGAATATATAACTTGTGTTTCAAATTCAGTTTTAATGCACCCTGAACCATGTATATGAGCAGTTTAACAATTAATGGATGATACACTTAGGGCACATACCTAGTGCGAAGTTTCTCTGTAGCCCATTTTCCTCTACTAAATAAAGTGTATTGGAACTTGATGGCAGATTCAATCATCTGCATATATACTAGAGTTTATAAAATGTGCTTAGTTGCTCAGTTGTGTCCAACTCTTTGCGACTCCATGGACTGTTGCCTACCAGGCTCCCCTGTCCACCGGGATTCTCCAGGCAAGAATATTGGAGTGGGTTGCCATGCCCTCCTCCAAGGGATCTTCCCAACCCAGGGATCAAACCCAGGTCTCCCCCATTGCACACAGATTCTTTACTGTCTGAGCCGCCATGGAAGCCCAAGGATACTAGAGTGGGTAGCCTATCCCTTCTCCAGGGGATCTTCCCAACCCAGGATTCAAACCAGGGTCTCTGCATTGTGAGTGTATTCTGTACCAGCTGAGCTATCAGGGAAGCCCATTTATAGAATAAAAGTCTCAATACCTAATGAAAGAGTTAAAATACATATGTGCCTGCATTTTGCTATTTTGTGTTTGTTAAAATTTGGTAGAACCCTAATTTTTTTTTTCACTTTTCCTCCTTAAATTAATCATCCAGCATTGAGCTAGAAGACAACCACAAGTAAAATAATAATAATAATAAAGGAGTTTTTGAAGCTTAATATTTTGATACTTACATATGTAATCTTCCCCCCTGTAGTATGTATTTCCTTTACCATATCAAAGTATTATGGAATGAAGCACATCAGCAGCAATTCTTACAGTATTTCTTGAATGACTTTGCTTCCACTTACAATTGTTGAAAATTTTCCTAGGTTGTGACATCTCTGAAAAGGTAAGATATTAGATCCAGAAACACATGTATGTAAAGTGTATGAAACACAGTTGATGCCCAGTGACTGAAAGTTACTGTGTCAGAAAAAAATAATTAATATTGACATATGCATTGATTTTCCCCATTTCCCTGCCTATTACAGAATATCTGCATTGGTGAGCCCCGCTTGCCATCCCTTCCCACTTCCTAAAGAGGATGGATAATTTTGCGCTGAATTTAAGCCTAAATTAATGTCTAAACAATGTGATGAGAAAGAAGAGAGAGAAAAGGAGGAGGGCGGTATTAGGTAGGCTATGAGTTTAAGAGGTTTTTTGTTTTGTTTCTGGTTGGGGGAGATAGGATTGGGGATGGGGAAAGAGGACTTAAATAAAAACGGATGTGGAGCATGTATTTGGGCCCTCTTGAATGTCCTTTGAGAGTCACTACTGAAAGGTGGAATTCTTAATTACATTTCAAGAGTTGAACTATGCTTCTTGAATAAATGTAGCACTGTGATGGGACTGAACCCTGAGTGTCTCCGGATTTACAAGATTTACAATACTATTTACTTGAAAGATGTGTAGTAAAGGATTAGCATTGCCCAGAGAGCAGTTTGCCTTTGACTTCTGGGAGATCCCTGGAATGCCCTGCCTTCTATGTGTGTCTCTATTTGTGGGGGCACCCTGAGCCACTCCAAATGTTCTATTCTAACTCTGAGATTTGTGGTGAAGGCTTTGGGCCACATAGTATGAGCCCTATCTGGGGTGGAGGTAGGGGGCTGTAGACTAAGGTCAATGATGTGAGCCATCAACCAAGTCTACCTGACTGAACCCCAGTAAAAACATCTCAGCACCAAAGTTGAGATGACCTCAAGTTGTCACAACTTGGTGTGTATTGTCATACATAATTGCTTGGAGAAACAGGCATGGGCCACACAAATCCGCCTGGAGAAGACACCTGAGGACCCGTGCCTCGCATTTCCTAAATCCTGTCCTGTGTGCTTCTTCCTTTGGCTGATATTAATCTGTATCCTTTCACTATAATAAACCATAACCAGGAGTATGACAGCTTCTGGAAGTCCTTCCAGTGAATTCTCGAGCTGGACAGTGGTCTTGGAGACCTCTTGAACTTTCAGTTTGTGTCAGAAGTTTTGGGGGCTCACAAACTTTACAGAAGTGCATGGTGAAATCTATTTCTACACAAAAATGTAAAGTGAAAAAAATGTATGGAAAATGCTAAAAGTAAAAAAGAGAACTGCATTTTAGAAAGGAACCTAAGACTATAGACCAATATGCTATTTATCCTGCACTTCCTGGGTGTCTCAGTGGTAAAGAATCCGCCTGCCAATGCAGGAGACACAGGTTTGAGGGTCAGGAAGATCCCCTGGTGAAGGAAATGGCAACCCACTGCAGTATTTTTGCCTAGGAAATCCCAAGGACAGAGGAGCCTGAGGGCTACAGTCCATGGGGTCACAAAAGAGTCCAACATGACTTAGCAACTACAACAACAACAACAAGCTATGCTTCCAGAAGAAATATTAGAATATATATACAAAATAGCAAGATATAGAAAATAATATGGATTTATCTTAATTTTACTTTTTTTAGAGTAGTGATAAATATAGTAAATCAGGGGCATATAACAAATAAAATACATATCAACTTTGGTAAAATTGTTATTTGGTGCCAGGGTTTGACTCTTTCAAGCATCTCATGTTAAATGAGATCCAAAAGGACTCTTCCTCAAGTTCAATAGTGACACACGTGCACAGTACAAAAAATAACTTATGAAAGAGGAAATGTATACAAATGCAAGCTAGGACAGAACTTGGTTTGCAAATGTATGGCACAAATTGATCCAGAATCGTAAAAACCACAAGTTAAGTAGGAGTTAGCAGTGTGTCATTGTAATGCCAAAAGTTAATAAAATACTGAATTATCTAAATAAGAGAATGGTATGTGAAGCTTAGTCTATCACTGTGTTCTATTCTGGTGAGATCATTTTTAGATGATTGCGTTCATTTTAAAACCCCACATTTCGTGAAAGAGACTTCAGCATGTTGGGTTCCGATCCTAGCTTTGCCCCTGACAGACTGGCTCTAGCATGGAGCTGTTCAGGAACAGAAGTCGCCAGTCCTCTTCATTTCTGGATCCTGTTAATGAGCATACTGGGTCAGAATCATACTTAAATGGCCACACAGATCTAAAATTCTTTGTTCATCAAGGAAAGACATTATTGGGACTTTCCTGGTGGTCCAGTGGTTAAGGCAACATGCCTCCAAGGCAGTGGGTGCTGGTTCAATCCCAGAGCCAAGGTCCCAGGAGCCTCGTGGCCAAAAAACCAAAGCATAAAACAGAAGCAATGTTGTAACAAATTCGAAAAAGACTTCAAACATGGTCCACATCAAAAACTCTTAAAAAAAAAAAAAAAGACATTATTAACAGGGATGAGGATTGGGAGGTATAAATCACAATGTCTTTGTATGGAAAGCATATTTTATTTATAGGAGACCCTGGGTTACCATCATCCAGCAATAAGCTCTCCAGGGGAATGAATCAAGAGCCCAAGCTCACTGGGCTCTGTGCCAAGACTACAACCTGCTCTCCCAATGCATTTCTCTATCTTCCTTTAGTGCCAGAAACCTTGACACCTATTGCTTGGCTAGGAGACATGTCATGACCTTCCTGCTGTTGTTTTTGTTGTTCTGCTCAGTCCCATGGACTGCAGAACACCAGGCTTCCCTGTTCCTCACCATCTCCCAGAGTTTGTCCAATTCATATCCATTGCATGATGATGCCATCCAACCATCTCGTCCTCTGTCACCCTCTTCTCCTGCTGCCTTCAATCTTTCCCATCATCAGGGTGTTTTCCAAAGAGTCAGCTCTTTGAATCAGGGGGCCAAAGTATTGGAGCTTCAGCTTCAGCATCAGTCCTTCCAAAGAGTATTCAGAGTTGATTTCCTTTAAGATTGACTGGTTTGATCTCCTTGCTTTCCAAGGGATTCTGCTGTTAAGCGTGGCCAGTTGAATGTGAGTCACAGGAGTGAGGGCATATTCTTTATCACATCCTTTCTTTTTCTCTTGTTTCAGGCAGGGGCACAGTCACAAGAGCTAGCTTTGATCATGAGATGCTAGGAATGGCAAAACAATACGCTTTAGACAATTTTGTGGACAGAGTCTCCTGTTTTTTTATGAGAAAAAGAAAAAAAAATTCCACCCTGTTTGAATCACTGTATTTTAGAGATTCTCTGTTATAGCCAGTTGGTTGTGCCCTGACTTATTTAGAAACTGGTGCTGGAGATAGGCTGCTATCAAATAAAAGCCTGAAACAAGTGGTATGGGCCAGCTGTTTGTGCAATAAGGAGCAAGGAAGTGTTGCTGGCTGGAAATTTGATGACCCTCGTTATGCCATGGAAAAACATTTGGCAAAGTTCTTGCCTACTTTACCATCTGAGCAACCAGGGAAGTCTGCCTGGTTGCAGACTTGCAACAAGGAAATCTTGCCATTTGCAACAAGATGGATGAACTTGGAGGACAGTATACTGATGTATACTTAAATATGGGTTTCCCTGGTGGCTCAAATGGTAAAGAATTTGCCTGCATTGCGGGAGACTTGGGTTTGATCCCTAGGTTGGGAAGATCTCCTGGAGAAGGGAATGGCAACCCACTCCAGTATTCTTGTCTGGAGAATTCCATGGACAAAGGAGCCTGGTGGGGTACAGTCCATGGGGTCACAAAGAGTCGGACATGACTAAACAACTCTTGCTTACTTTAGCTTTGGAGCCCATAGTTCTAGCTGAAAAGATTGAAAAAAAGCTCAGAGAGTCAGTACATGTTTGCTGTTCCTTACTGCATTTAACAAGATACCATGAGAGAGATGAAGCAAGGTGTCCATTAGCCAGTCTGCAAGCATAAATACTTAAGCATTGCAGTTCTGCTTCACTGAGAGCTGCAGTCTAAGTTGACTGAGAGTTCAGTGTGTGTGTGTTCAGGTGCTCAGTTGTGTCCAACTCTTTGTGACCCCACAGACTGTAGCCTGTCAAGCTCCTCAGGCCACGGGATTTTCCAGGCAAGAATACTGGAGTGGGTTACCATTCTCTTCTCCAAGGGATCTTCCTGACCCAGGGAGGGAACCCATCTCTCTCGTCCTGCATTGGTGATGGATTTTTTTTTTTTTTTTTTTTTTTTTTTTTACCACTAGCATCACCTGGGAAGCCCAGTGAATGAGCATTCAATCAAGCTAGAAAAGCGAACTGCAACTTTATGACAAAGAGCAGAAGACAGCAATGTTTCTCAGAGACTGTACCAGGCCTTCCATTAAACACTCTTCCTCAGACAACGTGAATCAACTTAACTGCAAAGGTCATTTAGTTGAAGGAGAGGGATGAGCTAAGCACAGTTCAGTTCAGTTCAGTCGCTCAGTCGTGTCCGATTCTTTGCGACCCCATGAATCGCAGCACGCCAGGCCTCTCTGTCCATCACTAACTCCCAGAGTTCACTCAGACTCACGTCCATCGAGTCAGTGATGTCATCCAGCCATCTCATCCTCGGTCGTCCCCTTCTCCTCCTGCCCCCAATCCCTCCCAGCATCAGAGTCTTTTCCAATGAGTCAACTCTTCACGTAAGGTGGCCAAAGTACTGGAGTTTCAGCTTTAGCATCAGTCCTTCCAAAGAAATCCCAGGGCTGATCTCCTTCAGAATGGACTGGTTGGATCTCCTTGCAGTCCAAGGGACTCTCAAGAGTCTTCTCCAACACCACAGTTCAAAAGCATCAATTCTTCAGCGCTCAGCCTTCTTCACAGTCCAACTCTCACACCCATACATGACCACAGGAAAAACCATAGCCTTGACTACTGAAAACATTATGGAGGAAGAAAACGGCAGCCCACGCCAGTATTCTTGCCTGAAAAATCCCATGGGCAGAAGACATGGAGGACTGTAGTCCTTGGAGTTGTTAAGAGTTGGACATGACTGAGCAACTAAGCACTAGCAGCTACAGTGAAGGTAACGCAGAGTTCCCATACGCCTCACACAGAGGTTCATCTATTATGAATGCCCTACATTAGTGTGGTTGCTTTGCCACAATTCATGCGTCAATTATGAACTAAAGTCTTGGATGTGAGGGTGATCTGGCTGCAACACCTGTCACCGTACTGATCACCAGGGATGATGCGGTTGATCTGTCTGACTAGGTAGGTGACCTCCCTGTCTCATCACTCCCTGTGTGTCCCTCCCAACGCTGCACACTTGGTCCACCCTCCCAGATGGAGGAGGACCATTCTTGGGTCGAGGGTATACGAAACGCATGCTCCCCTGCTAGAACCTGCACACAAGCTCTCAAGGTCCAGTTGTAGAAAAACGAAGGGTAGCCAAGCTTCCAGGACTCCAGACACATCCTAATGAGTCTACATGTGGCAGTCTGCTTTGTTTAAAATTTAAAAAAAAAAAAAAAAGAAACACTAGAGCCTCTATTTTATTCTGAATTCTTTGGGAATAAAGGGTTCTTTCTTGTTTCAGGGTCTCATCCAGGAACCACATTACATTTAGTTGCCGTGTCTCCTCAGGCTCTCTTTTCTAGCTGCAAACGTGTTTCAGACTTTTAAATTTTTGATGTCTTTGACAGTTTTGAGGAGTATGGACCATTCAATAAAGATGTGTATTTTCCCTGGTGGCTCAGTGGTAAAGAATCTGCCTGCAAGGCAGGAGACACTCTGGAGAAGTAGGTTTGATCTCTGGGTTGGGAAGACCCCTCTGGAAAAGGAAATGGCAGCCCATTCCAGGATTCTTACTGGGAAAATCCCATGAACAGGGGAGACTGGTGGGCTATGGATCATGCAGTCTCAAAGAGTCTGATATGACTGAGCGACTGAACACACACACACACACACACACACACACACACACACACACAATATGTTGGGGGAAAGAAGGCTTCAGAGAGGCTGTGCTATTTTTATCGTATCCTATCAAGTGCATACTAGTAATGTGATCAATTATTGTTGATGTTAATTTCGATACCTGTCTGAAATTTCGATACCTATATTTTGTTTGTCAGATCCCTCCTCTGTAAATTGCTTTTCTTCCTGTCCCATTCTGTGCTCTGGAAGGTATGTACTGTGCAGCCCACATATAGAAAGTGAAGGGTTATGCTCGACCTCCTTGAGGATGGAGTAGCTCCATCAATTATTTGGAATTGTGCATAGGAGATTTGTGTCTCCTCCATTATTTACTTATTCAATCATCTGTTTATACCAGCACTGACTCACAAACCTTTATTTTATACTTTGGGTTATGATTCAATACTATGTTATTTATACAGTTGCTCAAATGTCAGCTTTGGCCACTGGGAGCTCTTTCAGTCAACTCCTATGTCCCTTGGACATATCCATATCATTCCTGTGTACCTATGTATGTGCACGTGTATGTTTAAGCATTTTCTTATTTCCTGACACTACAAGATGTTCTGGGTGCATCTTCTCTACATCCTGCCCTAGCCCTAAAACCAACCATTTCTCTGAGGACCCTTTGTCCCTTTTATTGGAGAATGGTATTAAAAATCAAGATCTGGATTTATTGCCTCTAAGCTCTGTCAGCTGACAGAGCAAGAAAATAAATGTATGAATACTAACCCAAGTATTAATAAATGTGTATACCTATAGATATTTCTATATATAATCATCTGTGTCTATATTAAGGTAAACATGAAATCATATTGATGTCTCTAACTCATTCATTACCACAAGGATCCTTCCTGTTTCCTCCCCTCCTTATCTGCAATCTCCAACTCCCAAGGTAAGAAATCTGGCTCCCACCAACTATTGTCTCTTTACTAAATTATCAACTCCAGTATATATATATACTGGTTTCAGAATTGTTAACTTGACTCCATGAAAAACAACTGGACCCACTAGAGTATAGTGTTCTTGCACAGTTACTTGTGTCTTTAGTCTTACACACTCCACTCATTTCCAAAGTTACTAAGGTCAGCACATTTTCCTCTCAGCACCTTTACTGAGACTGTTTCACACATTTGCGATACTACTGGATTCTTTTGCTGCATTCCACATTCCATCCTGGGATCCCTTGCTCCTGAACACCTAAATAAGACTTAAAATTTGCATTTGTTAAAGTTCATTCTTTGAACTTCAAAGTTCTTTGGGTTTTGACAAGCGCAGTGTCATGTGTTCACCATTACAGTATACAGGATAGTTCGATGGCATTAAACGTTTCCCCATGCTTCACCTGTTCAGCTCTCCATTTCTCCAGCCCCATTCCCCCGAAGCCCCAGAAATCACTGATCTTTAATACTTACTCTTTCTTGTGCTTTGTCTCTATGGTTTTGCCTTTTCTAGAATGTTACATAAGTGGTTTGGTTTAGTCACTAAGTCATATCCAACTCTTGCGACCCTATGTACTGTAACCTGCCAGGCTCCTCTATCCATGGGATTCTCCAGGCAAGAATATTTGAGTGGGTTGCCATTTCCTTCTCCAGGGGATCTTCCCGACCCAGGGATCAAGCCCGTGTCTCCTGCACTGCAGGCAGATTCTTTACTGAGTGAGGTACCAAGGAAGCCCATTACATAAGTGGAACCATACAATATGGTTTCTTTTTCAGACTGGGTTTTTTCCACTGAGCAACATGCATTTAAGAAGTGTAGCTGTTTCTGAAGGTTTGATAACTCATCCCTTCTTATTGCTGAATATTATTCCATTGTATAGATATACCACAGCTTTGTTGAGACACTTGTTTACTGAAGGACATCTTAGTTTCTTCCAGTTTTTTGATGACTGTAAATAGAACTGCTATAAACATTTATGCGCAGCTTTCTGTATGAACATAAGTTTTCAAATTAGTTGGATAGAAACCTTGGAGCACAATTACTGACTTATGTGAAAGAACACGTTTAGCTTTGTAAGAAACTGCAAACTGTCTTCCCAAGTGGCTGTGCCATTTTGTACTTGCATCAGTAATGAGTGCGTGTTCCTGCTGCTCTGCGTCCTTGCCAGCGATTGGCATTCTCAGGTTTTAGCTTTTAGCCATTTGAATAGTCAGGAAGTAGGCTCATCATTATTTTAATTTGCATTTCCCTAATGAAAAGTGACATTGAGTGTCATTCATGTTTATTTTCCATCTGTATATCTTCTTTGGTTAGGTGACTCCAGATCTTTGGCTATTTTTAAAAGTTTTTTTTTGTTTGTTTGTTTCCTTAGTGGTTAGTCTTCAGAGTTCTTTGATATGCAGAACAAGTTCTTTATCAGATATGTACTTTGCAAATATTTTCTCCCAATCTGTGGCTTATCTTTTCATTATCTTAACAGTGTCTTTCATGGAGCACACATTTTAAATTTTAACAAATTGAACTTAAATCCTTTTTTTTAATTTTATAGATTACACTTTTGATGTTATATCAAAAAACTCTTAAGCAAGTTTAAGGTCATGTTGTTTTTCTCCTATGTTTTCTTTGAGAAATTTTGTGGTTTTGCATTTTACATTTAAGTCTATGATCCACTTTGAGCTAATTTTTGTAAAAGATGTAAAGTCTGTGTCTTGGTACTGCTTTTTTCTTTTCTGTACATGGGTGTCCAATTAGCTCAGCACTGTTTAAAAAAACTATTCTTTCTCCATTGAATTCTCTTTGTACTTTTGTCAAAAATCAGTAAACTATATTTGTCTCAAAATAATTTTAATCTGTTCATGAAACCAATTATATTCAACAATGTCTTAATGAAACAAATTTAAAAGGCATAAATGAATTCGATGAAATATCACCATTCATTTGATGATGTACATTTTTAATAATATATTATGAAACAACCACAGCTTATCTCTTGTCTGCTTCTTCAACCTCATCATTTCATGCTCACTAATTCCAGCCTCCTGGCAATCTTTCTGTAATTGCCAAGGTCACACTTGCCTTAGGGCCTACACACTTTCTTGTGGGAGACTTCTGATCCAATTTGCCTTTTATGGACCTGAAGGGTCCTTGAAGCTGGTGATCTTTCCTTTTCTCTTGGGAAAAGAGGTGAAATTAACAAATTGTAACTGTCAAGAAAGTTACATCAAGATCTGTATGTTCCTTTCAACCAGATACATTATTCATATTGCCACAAAGGAATAGAACATGTAACATTTATAAAATTCCTGTGAGAAGTCTCTTCTAGACCTGAAATGATGCTGCTTAACTGTTTACTGTCTCTTTTTGGAAAACAGAAAGGAATTAGATCCTGAGTGCTGCCTCAGATGAGGTGAGCAAATGTCATACCTGGCCCATTGCTTCCACTTCAGGTGAGCATTGGTTCAGACCCACCTCTGACACACTCACTCCTTTATCCAGTGAGCAGCTTCAGCCTGAGGACCAAGATGGAGTAACCATTTGGTGTAACCCACCCGTTGGCAGAGACCTGAAAGCTATCTACGTAATATCTGAATATTGTTTTGCATGCGGAATAGAGGAAGCTTAAAAATCCTTTGACTGTTCTCTGTCTCTTGGCATCTATGAATTTGGATCTCATATTTAAGAGAAACAAGGACACATTTAGCCCAGAAAGTGGAATGATTTTGGCCAATCCTAAAATATCTCCTCTTGGAGTGCTTTTCCCCAGGCTAGTTCCTTCTCATCATTCAGCTGTTATTTGAAATATCATCTGACAATATTACTTTTAAATACTACCCCTTGACCTCGTTGCTGTATTTTATTTCCTTCATGGTCTTATTTGCTTTCAGAAATTATTGTGTTTATTTACATTTTGTCTTTCAAATTGCTCCTCCAACCTTTCTTTAGAATTTAAGTTCCATGAGGGCAGGAGTCTTGGCTATTTTGGTTACCATGGAGATCTGCGACATAGATTCTAAATGAAGATTTTTAAGTTATTGGAAAATGAACAAATGAATGAATGAATGACGGTAGATTATAAGCCATGCATTTTTTCCTACAGACTCTAGAATGATTGGATTTTCATGTATGAATGAGAATGTTTCAAAGGCAATGAAGTTAGAAGATCTTTCCCAGGTGGTATTTATAAGTGATGCTGATAATCAGTTTCCTCTATAAATTGAGACCATTACCTAACTCAAGAGGCATCTGAACATTTCAATAATATATCAGAAGCCATACTTCTCAAATGGCAGGACAAAAAGGTCCAGTAAACGTGAATCAGGATGGTGCCCAACAGTTGTGCTGTGACAAAGTCAACAAGCAATTCTGTAGCACATACAAAACATTCCACAACTCTTAGGTATCTAACGAAAGAGTTATCTGAGAAGGGGGTAAGCGCAGATTTATAGATCATGCAGTGTTTGGGCTGGAGGGGTACAACAGCACATCAATGTTTTAAATCTCACATTTTAAGTAGCAGGAAATAGACTCATGAGACAAATGGCCAATGCACATTAATACAGCTATATATGAGTGAAAAGACTGACTTAAAACTCGACATTCAAAACACTATGATCTTGCCATCTGGTCCCATCACTTCATGGCAAATAGATGGGGGGAAAATGGAAATGGTGGCAGATTTTATTTTCTTGGGCTCCAAAATCATGAGGATGGTGACTGCAGCCATGAAATTAAAAGATGCTTGCTTTTTGGAAGAAAAGCTATAACCAACCTAGACAGCATATTAAAAAGCAGAGACAGCACTTTGCCAAGACAGGTCTGTCTAGTCAAAGCTATGGGTTTTCCAGTAGTCATGTATGCATGTGAGAGTTGGACCATAAAGAAAGCTGAGTGCCAAAGAAGGGATTCTTTAGTACTGAGGTGCTGGAAAAGACTCTTGAGAATCCCTTGGTCAGCAAGGAGATCAAGCCAATCAATTCTAAAGGAAACCTTGAATATTCACTGGAAGGACTGATGCTGAAGCTGAAGCTCCAGTACTTCGGCCACCTGATGCGAAGAGCCAACTCATTAGAAAAGACTCTGATGCTGGGAAATCTTGAGGGCAGGAGAAGAAGGGGGTGACAGGGGATAAGATGGTTGGCTGGCATCACTGACTCAGTGGACATGAGCTTGAACAAGTTCTGGGAGTTGGTGATGGACAAGGAAGCCTGGTGTGCTGCAGTCTATGGGGTTGCAAAGAGTCAGACATGACTTAGCGACTGAATAAGCGTCTCTGGGAACTGTTGAATGCTATGAAATAGGTAGAATACTAAAAATAATTTATTTACATTATACCAAATAACCAGTATATTCAGTATACACAACAACAAAAAATACATATCACAACAACAAAAAATAACATTAACATTGTTAGTTTGCCTCAATGTAGACCAAACAGTCACTTGTTTTGGTAGCGCTCTGAATCAAGTTGAGCTGGAAAATGTTCCAAATGCTCATGATTTTCTATCATAGTAAACAAGTCAGAGAGTGCCCCAGTTGTGAGAACTGGACCATCTCATCACTCATATCTAATTATAGGAGTGATTGCAATCAAATAATTAGGCATGCACGGATTACTTCTTGAATAAATTTTTATTTCTTGGCCTTAGTAAAAGAAAAAAAAAGATTTTAACAGATTCTATCTCCAAGATTACTAGATAAATTTTATTTTGTTTTTTGAAGAATGTTCTCATAGCAGAGCAATTAATTATTTTTTAGAGACATCTTTTAATTAGTAATAGAATCCAGGGCCTGGTATTCTGAGATGTAGGCGCTTGTGTCCAGGAAAAATATGCCAATCATAACATAATTCGCTACAAATAAAAATGAGATCTTACAAATTGTTTCAGAAATCTGTCATTCCTATGGTGCAAATAATCCCAGACATAATGGAGCGGACTTGGTAAAATCAGCAGCCCTTTTCACTTCACTCTGTATCTACTCTATTTTTACAACAGCTTTTGGTTTAATTTAATACATTATTGTAGAAGAAAGGGTCCATTAAACAGCTACAGAAGAGTGAGAATCATGCCCCTTTTAGGTTTTTTTCTTTTTTTGAAGTGAAGCATTCAACAGTAGAGTCCTTTAAAAATGGTATTCAAATGATTTTTAATTACTACAAAGGCATTGAGATGTTAATACACTTTCTATAAAAGAGAGGGCTACTATTCTACTCATCCTTTCCTGCCACGAATTTCAACTCTAAGAAAATTATTTCTTTTGATCCATTCTGATAGCATGTAATAAGAGAACAATAAAACATATGGCTCAATTACCACCACTTCTCATCCAGCATGAATTAATGAATATCGAATTATTATTAATTGTTTTTTCTGGCTTCCTCTCCATAGGACAATGATTACACATTGCTGTGTTTTGTTAAGTATTTAGTGTTTAACACTTTGTAGACCAGTGTCTAACAGGAACAGATGCTTGAAATCATTATATGAAAGAATCATTCTTTACATTTAGCAACACTTAGAAAATAACATGATTATCTTTTTGGTCTCCTTAGTTTGTCAGTTTTTTTATAACTGCCTTAAACTCCCTTAGAATCTCACCCTCTCTCAATGTTCCATATGCTTTCCTTAGAGAAGCAGTTCCTATATGCATATAAAATAATTTATAAGTGTGATGTCTCAATTTTAATAATAATAATTTCATACAAGATTACTGACTTTTCAATTCCTTAAGAAAAAGCTCTTTAAAAACCAATGTTATGGCTTGAGCAGACAAAAAATTAAGTAGCATAGCACAGAATACAATAAATTATGATCACTATAATTGACACTATCAATGTCGAGTACTATTTATAGATGACGCACAAGAAGATTCTGTGTAACTGACAGTTCGTTTTATTTTTATAAGCCATCTGTAAATATAAAGTGCTATGTAGTAGGAATAGGTATAGCATGCTAAAGAACATGTCTTTGTAGTCCATTACCATTATTTCTCATAGATCATTTACAAACCCAAATTTTGAAAAGAAAGCGTAACAAATTATAATATGTAAACTATACATGCCATGTGATTTTTACCCATTGCCAATAAATGCATGTGTTTGTATTTATAAAACATGTTCTATAAAACTTACATCTGTAATAAACTAAAGGATGACAGCAACATTAAATTGTTTAGATATCCTATCTAGTTCCACATGCTTAACAAACACAGATTCAGGTATGATTCTAAAGATCAAACAAAACTTGCTTTATAATCTGAGAGTTTTGGAGCAGAAAGTGACCTCACCTCAGAAATCATTTTGTCCATTTCCCCTCATGTTACAGATAATAGCACCAAAATCTGAATAGTTTAAGTGATTTTCTGAGGTCCATACACCTTTATACACTAACATCTTTCTGCCAGACTTTATCTTTCTGCCAAAATTTCTGTCAACATTTCTTCTGCACATAAGAAATGTACATATCTTGCTTCCTTGACAGTTTTGTCAAGATGTCAGTAACATCTGTAGATCCAAATCCCTAGGGAAACAAAGATGAGAAATTGGGAATCTTGGTCTCTAATGGAAATTGTGATGCACAGCCTAATACTGAGCAGAGATAGACCTGGTCAAGGCTGACAATGCTCACTGCCATCAGAAACATCCTTCCTTTGATGTTGGTAGCTAGACCACTTGAATTTTTTGTCTCTAAATCTAACCAGATACCAGATGGTTCCCTTTATGTATGTGACCTTAGTATAAGCAATTATATTATTTATGCAATAGCAGAATTGTTATACAAAGAGTCAGTCATTGGTGTAAAAGCTTTTTTAGATTACATGTTCTTATAATAAAAATTTTAATTCTTCAGTGAATACTTTCCTCTTGATTTTCATGTGCCAGAATTACTGAATCCACTTGGCTGAAAAATGTAAAGAAAATAAGTTATATATACAAATTCAGTACAAAAATAAGCTTATAACTAAAGTTTTAAAAATAATTATTCATCAGTGAGGGTGAGGGTGGACTAAGCAATGTACTTTTACCACCTACTGAAGTCATCACTGTGGCAAGGCTTTTGGTCATACTGTGAATATGAAGCACTGATGCCCTGTATTCATATTTATGACATGCTTGAGAGTCATGTCTTGATAACTTACATGTACTATAAAAGTACACACAGACAGGGAGGAAGACACAAAGACATCTGAGTGTTTTGGTAACCACATCTCCTAAACCATTCCATGGACTCTTGGGACTGAAAGTTTTAGAGCTGCCACCATGCATATCAAGGCCCCCTGATGTAACACTGGATCCTGATAAGGCTGTTCAATGAGGAAGAAAAAGGAATATGAGAATGGCTGGAATATGAGAAAATAGAAAGCCAAGTATGAATATAATTAGCTTTGTTCTTGTCATCGATTCTGCAGCCTGATGGAACGTGGGTTTCTGAATATTTTTCAGAGCATTTTCCAGATGTAGCCTCCAAGCACCTCATTAATATCACACATTTGTCATTAAATTCCATATTTTGGATCCCATGTAACAACCGCAGATGTTCCTTTTCCATTAGCCACCAGCAGGAAACTTTCCCTTTATACACCATTAACTTTAAAGTTTCCATTTAAAATTAACATTAAAAGGTGTTTAGTTTAATAACCAAATTAAATTATAAAAGTATATTCCAGTGCAAATGTAAAAGGTCATTCACAGAAATGCACTTTAATTCTAACAATGATCTGAGCAGAGAAGATATATTTTTGTTTGCAAAAAATGGAAAATTTCCTACAATAAATGACCTACACTTATTTGTATCTAAGAAAGAAGAAAACATAAATTTTGACTTATTTTATACCATAAATGAAATGCTACCATTGTATCTGCAGCTGAATTTTTAATGTAATTAATAAAATACTTTCCATTCTTGAAATATTTCAACAGTATCTAAAGCTCATTAATGTTAGTGATAGTTTCTCACAGAGCTCAACACTTACCTACAACTTTAGAGTAGCAAGATTCACAATGTATTGTCTGTCTATAAATCCAAATACTGTCACCTGCTTGTAGGTTTTCCAAAGGTTGTTTGCATATTTCACACTAAAGGAAAGGTATATATAAAGTTTACATTAGATACGAAGTTTAGATTCTTGGTGAACAGGATTAAAAAAAGAACCTTTTACTGTATTTTGTATCATCCTTTATAGCAACACTCTGATGAAGAGAACCATGAGAGAAAGTAAGAGTATACTTGTCTGATCCACACACCAAACTTTCTAAACAAATTCTCTCATAAATCCCTCTGCTATGGAGGTGTGCATTTCAGGGCATACCTACTACTGAAGTTTCTACCTAACTCACAATAGAGTAGATAAATATTTTCAAAAATTGGTCATGCCAAAGACAAGATCACTGTTGGATATTGCAAATAAGAACACTAAGTGTATTTATTGTTTGCTTACTAATGGAGAGCTATGCTGTCCTGATATAGTGTCATTGAGCAAAACAAACTTCTGACTCCAGACACAATTTAGGGGGAAATTTGTTTCAAGTTATGCTGGTTAAAGAGGCAAAAAAGGTTTGACATCTACCTTAAACCTGTGCTCACCGGAGCAAGTCTACTGCCAACTGGCTGGCTTTCAAGTTCATCGACGCAAATTGTCATAGGTCAGTTAGACATGTTTAAGCCAGTTCAGGTAATTCTCTATAATTATGGCTATAGAGTAATCTGTCTTTTCTTAGGAGTGTAGGGGTATTTTTATTCTCAATAGTATTTTATGATTAAAATGACAATGGAAATAAATCATCTAAAATATAACAAAATGGAAATTATTCCTATTGACCAAAGGCAATAATCAGGAGAATTTTCTTCCTTAAAAAGTTTTGTGCATGATAATTTAAAATACAGAGCCTTAGACTAATTTTTGTTCCACTGAATAAATTTTAATAACTTCAAGGAAATTTTACTGCCTTATAATGAAATAATTATGAAATTTTCATGTCTTACTTTATATAGAATTCTATATATGATGGCCTAAATTTGGATTTTGTTGCCTCAAAATGAGGCATTGAATTTGTTATTACTTTGTGTCATTGCCTGAAGCTAATTGCAAGAGAAGCAATCAAGTGTCAAAGTATTGGGCTGGCCAAAAAGTTCATAACATCTTATTGGAAAACCCAAACAGACTTTTTTGGCCAGCCTAGTATTACATCTACCTGACTGAATCAGATAATTTTCATCAATCATAGAATCTATCAGCACTAGAAAGGACCCACAGATTCAGGCTGTGGTTCTCAAACTGGCTGCCTGTCAGATCTATCTAAAGTGAAAGTGAAGGCGCTCAGTGGTATCGGACTCTTTGCGACCCCATGGTCTATAGCCTACCAGGCTCCTCTGTCCATGGGATTTTCCAGGCAATAGTACTGGAGTGGATTGCCATTTCCTTCTCCAGGGGATCTTCCCGACCTAGGGATCGAACCCAGGTCTCCCGCATTGTAAACAGACGCTTTACCGTCTGAGTTTCCAGGGAAGTCTAAGATCTATGTAAGAAGTCTTAGATCTATCTAAGAACACTTTAAAAACACCAATGCCCAGAAATCATCTCTAAGATTCATGATGTAATTGGGGCTGGTCCCAAGCATTTTATTTTTCTCATCATCTCCCCAAATGATTATAATGTTCATCCTGGCTTGAAAACCACTGGTCTGATCAGCTATGTCATTTTACAGATGAAGAAACTTAGGCTAAGCTAATTTAGGTGATTGTCCAAAGACACACGGCCACAATTAGTGTCAGTTAGAACTCAAACTCAGGTCTTCAGGTTCCTAGTTAAGTGCTCACCTAGTTATGCCAAACACTATATTGTTGACCTACTTAATACTTTGTGAAAATTAAAAGAAATGGCATATGAAGGCACAAATTGTGAAGCATTCTACTATGTACACTTTAGCATTATTATTATTATTCTACCAAGACACTGACATTGACAAGTTGCTCAGCCGTGTCCGACTCTTTGCAACCCTATGGACTGTAGCCTACCAGGCTCCTCTGTCCATGGGATTTTCCAGGCAAGAGTACTGGAGTGGGTTGCCATTTCCTTCTCCAGGGGATCTTCCTGACCCAGGGATCGAACCCCAGTCTCCCGCATTGTAGGCAGATGCTTTACCGTCTGAGCTACGAGGGAATCCCAAAAGAATTTTATGAAGGAGGAGAAGGAAGTGAAAGTCACTCAGTCATGTCTGATTCTTTGCAATCCCACGGACTATACAATCCACAGAATTCTCCAGACCGGAATACTGGAGTGGGTAGCTTTTCCCGTCTTCAGACGATCTTCCAAATCCAGGGATCGAACCCAGGTCTGCTGCATTGCGGGCGGATTCTTTAACAGCTGAGCCACCAGGGAAGCTTATTCCACTACCGCTGCTGCTGCTGCTGCTGCTAAGTCTCTTCAGTTGTGTCCAACTCTGTGCGACCCCAGAGACGGCAGCCCACCAGGCTCCCCCGTCCCTGGGATTCTCCAGGCAAGAACACTGGAGTGGGTTGCCATTTCATTCTCCAATGCATGCAAGTGAAAAGTGAAAGTGAAGTCGCTCAGTCGTGTCTGACTCAGTGACCCATGGACTGCAGCCTACCAGGCTCCTCCGTCCGTGGGATTTTCCAGGCAAGAGTACTGGAGTGGGGTGCCATTGCCTTCTCTGGCTCATTCTACTAAGCCATATTTAATTATAATTAATCATGCTCTCAAAGGCAGACTGAGTTTTAACTATTGTTAAGCCCATCGATCTTAATTTTATGATGTAAGAAGCCAGTAATTTTCTTCTCAAAAATTTCTTTTCCTTTTTGGATTTCATTATATATTTAATGCCATGTGGAGAAGGCAATGGCACCCCACTCCAGTACTCTTGCCTGGAAACTCCCATGGACGGAGGAGCCTGGTGGGCTGCTGTCTCTGGAGTCGCACAGAGTCAGACACGACTGAAGCGACTTAGCAGCAGCAGCAGCAGCAGCAGCATGATTTATGAAAATGCTGCAAAAACTTTTCTAAAGAGAACAAGTGTTTATCTTTTTATAGATTTAAATATGTAGAATAAGAGTTATCAACGTGTCAGTAATCAACTCTAAGCCTAAAGTCAAGAGAGTAATTATAAACCTTGGAGTTTCAGGCTGAGAAGTCAAAAAAATATTTTAACAGTGCATTATTAATGTGTATGACAGTGTTTCTGAAAGTTTTAACTTCATCTCATATATTCCACTAGATAATTATTTTTATTCTAGTCATTTTGCAATTTTGTATGAGGATTAAATGCAAGAAACATAGCCATACCTTGAAGCAAGTCGAATGGCAGCAAATTTGTAATTCATCTAAAATCATCTTGGTTTCTGTGCCCAAGGGTTTTCGACAGTAAGTGCACATGTCTCTCTCAATGACAGACCTATAGAGATGTAAGCAGTTAAAAATAAATTTGTCATCATGAAAAAGACAGATGTATTCCCCATAAAGTCATATGGCAATAACATGTTAATTTTATTGATACTTCAGTAAACTGTGTAAAAATCATGGAAAGTTGAGGACTTACTTATCCTAGTAATAGACTGGATTCTTCTAGTTATTTCAGAATGATATCAAAGAATTAACATAAAAGACAGTTTCAAATTATTAATTCATTAGCAATCAAAAGTGCATCTGAGCAGGTTAAAGATGTTCACAGTTTCCTAATTGAACTAGGTCATAAGTACCCCCTTGAAGCTAGAAGAGGGTTTTAAATTATTAATGTACATATATCATAGAAAAATTATGTTGAAGATTAATATAAAAATTTAACTCTCAAACATTCAGTAGTACAAAAATAGAAATCCATTCAAGAACATGTTGGTAAATTCACAAATGATGGATACCCTGGACTACAGAGTCGAGAATCACCAAATTCTCCCTTGCTGATTCTCTTGGTGTCATTGCAAGACTCAGAATATTAGGGTGACTTTAGTGACAAAAATTCTTTGCTATTTACTTTGGAAAAATAATGTTCAATAGTAAATAAATGATAAGCAAGCTCTAAAGCCCTCAAGTCACATTAGAGCCTTAATAAAGGGTCAATAACTATGTGATTCTTATCCTTTTGGAAGGTCTTAGATAGTCTTAAATAGCACCTTGGGCAGAGTTTACTAGTCTCAGGGTGTTAGCATAAAAGCCTAAAATTTCCAAAGTACTGGGGTAGTGAAATAAAATAGCTAATACTTATAGTGCTAATATGCTTAACCTGTGCAGCACATTTTCCATGCACTTTGCATATATAAACCTGTCTATTCTTCATAACAGCTCTGAGAAGCAGGTTACTCTTATTTTTATCATTATTGTACACAAGAGGAAGCTGAGGCATAGAAGGGTAAGTCATGCAGCCAGTGAGGGGCAGAGGCAGGATGTGAATGAAAGCAGAGTGGCCACAGAGCCCTAGGCTGCCTCTGGGCCTGCCCGTTGACTGGGCTCACTAGATGATAAGAAACTGGTTATGCCCAGAAACCATGATCAATCCTATCATCAGGACCAGGACTCAAAGCACAGAGGAGGGAAAGAGGATGGGAAGAGGGGGTAAGAGAGGCTCCTCTCTCCACGGAATTCTCCAGACAAGAATCCTGGAGTGGGTAGCCATTCCCTTCTCCGGGGAGCTTCCTGAGGCAGGAATTGAACCCTGGTCTCCCACACTGCAGGCAGATTCCTTACCAACTGAGTCACTGGGAAGCCCATACATATGTACACACACGCTTAAATTTCCCATTTAGACTGTAAACTCTTCAAGAGTAGAAAGCAGGCACTCTCTGGCATCCTTGCATTCCAGAGACACTGAGAGAGGAGCTGGGAATATAAAGAAGAGCGAGAAGGTCTCCTTCAGGGAGAAGTTGCTTTCCACTAGGGTAGCCAGGTGGCTGGATGATCACCATGTATTACGGACATGTGAAGAGTTAGGAGAGCACAGCCAGATGAACAGCTAATCTCTGGGGTGAAGTAGGAAAGGCTTGTCAGCATAAATGCCAGGTGAGTTAAAGCTTGAAGGTGAAGGAGCTCTCAAGGTGAGGTGGGGAGGGGCATGATGGAAGGGTTCTAAGCAGAGTGAACAGAACGTGCCAAGGTGAGACACAATGAGGGTGGCTGGAGTGGTTGAACTTTAGTCCCTATTCAGCAGGACAAGGTGCTGAAGGCCCATAAATCCTGTGCAGAGGATTTGCTCTTTATTCAATAAAGCAGCACTGGCCAATTTACTGTGTGTGTGAGCTTAGACCACAGCACTTTTAATGCGTTTTCCAATACAATCATTATTATAAGCTTAATATGCAGAAAATGATTTGAAACCACTTAAAGTGACAAAAGTACAAATAACGACTTAAAACTCTAATTTATTAAGAATTTAAATTGTGATCATAAACTGAAGCAATGTTTAGTTCTTGGGTACAATTAGGAAGAAAACATACTAAATTTAGTGTTTGCCCTAGTACTGGGTCTCTCAGTCATAAATTTTCATACCCTAATAATTTAATGTGTGTGCATGCTCAGTCACTCAGTTGTATCTGACTCTTTGTGACCCCATGGACTGTAGCCCACCAGGCTCATCTGTCCATGGGATTTTTCACACAAGAATACTGAAGTGGGTTGCCATTTCCTTCTCCAGGAGATCTGTTTGACTCAGAGATCAAACCCATGTCTCCTGTATCTCTTGCATAGGCAGGCAGATATTTTTATCACTGAGCCACCTGGGAATCTCTTATTATATATATAGTAGTATATATATGTCAGTCCCAGCCTCCCAATTTATCCCTTCCCTCCCCCATCCCTTGGTAACTATGAATTTGTTTTCTACATCTGTGACTCTATCTCTATTTTGTGAATAAGTTCATTTGTACCCTTTCTGATTCCCCATATGACAGACACCATATATTTGTCTGTCTCTGACTTAGTTCACTCAGTTGATAATCTATAGGTCCATCCATGTTGCTGCAGATGGCATTATTTTGTTCTTTTTTTATGACTGCATTAATGCTGCTGCTGCTACTGCTTCAGTCGTGTCCGACTCTCTGCGACCCCATAGACGGCAGCCCACCAGGCTTTCCTGTCCCTGAGATTTTCCAGGAAAGAACACTGGAGTGGGTTGCCATTTCCTTCTCCAATGCATGAAAGTGAAAAGGGAAAGTGAAGGCGCTCAGTCGTGTCTGACTCTTAGCGACCCCATGGACTGCTGCCTACCAGGCTCCTCTGTCATGGAATTCTCCCGGCAAGAGAACTGGAGTGGGTTGCCATTGCTTTCTCCAACTGCATTAATGACTTGACTTTAAATGGGATTGACATGATTAGATAAGAAGTGTGGGGAAACAGCTAATTTCTCACAATAATCAACAGAAAATGTTACCTGACTGTCAACAGAGAATTGACTTTTGCTCTGGTGACTGAAAAAATTTCAAGGACCACTTGGGGAACAGGAGTGAAATTCTTCATATGAAGAGCAATACTTTAGTGAAGAATGTTTTCCTTCACTTAAGCTAACCGTTAAAATATGAGCCCACCAAACTCTGAAGTTGCTGATGCTCTTACTAAGGTCATACTGTTAGTCAAAGATCTTTTCAGAGTATTTTGAAAAATCTAGTTCTGCTTTTTTTTTTTTTTTTTTTTGCTTATCTAGACAGTATTTGTGGTGCTCACGTAGTCACATCAAAGAGCTACGACTTAAAGGCAAGACACTCATGAGACCCTTGGTAATACAAGATCTCACAAAAGTGACCAAAAGAGGATATAATTTTGATGCCTGGTTCATCTGTGTTTCCCTCAGCAAATGGGACATAGGTGTTTTGTTTTGTTTTTTTCCTGGAGTCATTTATTGAGTATCCATGAGGTGCCAAGGACTGTGTTCCAAGCTGAGGCTGTGCATAAAAATATGTCCTGACCCTCAGTGAGCCTTATTTCAGCACCAGCGATAGAGAAACACCGTCAACAGAATATCGGACATTTGCATTACAGCTGGTTTCCAGTGTTTGGGTTGCAACATGAATCATTTATTTTCTTTTTCTCTGCTGGAAGTCTGCAGACTCGTGCCACATGAGTGTCACCCATTTGCCCCACTGAGCATTACATGCTGAAAGAGAGTAATCAAGAGCAGAATTCTGGGGTCAGTTCACCGGCATTAAATTGATGCTCACTCTAACCCTCCCTCCTGGGCACTGAGCCCATGCTCGGAGTGGGTCGTAGCAGTGCATCCACGCAGCTGTTTGTAAGGTGAGCTGGCTCTAGAAGACCACAAGGAGAGAGGGCTGAGGACACGATCTAGGGATGCAGTGAAGCCTAGAGGCTAATAATGTGGGGGCAATGGGGACCCCAGGGATCACAGCAGAGACACTTGCCTGGGAGCTAGCTGTAAACACAGAAAGCTCTACTGGAACGAAGTACATCAAAATCAGAGAATGACAGCCAGGAAGCCAAGCAACAAACTCCTGGATGCAGAGGTGGTTGTACTTCCTTCCACTCATACAATCAGCAGTAGAACAGTCACTCTCAGGAGGGACATCTTCAAGTTCAATGGACAATAAGAACGCTATATATATATATATATATATATATATATATATATATATATATAAAATACTTGTAATACTTTAGTATATATATAAAACACTTGTAATACTTTAGTATATATATAGTGTATATATATATACTTATAATACTTTAGTATATATATACTTGTAATACCTTAGTGTATATATATACACTAAAAATATTAAATATATATTATAAGTGAGTACATGTATACATATCTAATAAAAACATATTATTTATAAAAGTAAATATACACATATATATGTAACCCACCAGGCTCCTCAGTCCATGGATTTCTCCAGGCAAAAATTCTGGAGTGGGTTACCATGCCCTCCTCCAAGGGATCTTCCTGACTCAGGGATCGAACCTGGATTTCCTGCATGCACAGGCAGATTCTTTACCATCTGAGCCACCAAGGAAGCCCAAGAATATATATGTTTATTAATATATGTGTGGATATGGGTATATATATACTTGTATGAACGGAAGTACAAATATACTCACCTATCTGAAGTCGAATAAACAGTTTGTATGTATTTTCCAGAGACAGTCTCCTGATATCCATCCTTTGGTGATTTGCTAGAAACAAGCACATACGGACATGTGAGAACTGGGCTATTTCCCTAGTGTTGAAGTATTGATGTATATTAATACCCCTATGTAGGCAAGGAAGCGCGCGTACACACACACACACACACACACACACACACACACTCATTATTGTTATTCTTTGTGATGTTATATGTCAGGACAATGTACTAACCCTTTTTTTTTAACCTGGAGAAGTATTGATATGCAAGTTACCTCCAAGGTGACATAAGTTGACATATACACCTAAATAAAGAATGAGGCAAGGAGAGCGCAAGCACAAGTGTAAGCAGGAAAAGTAGTTATTGTTTTTCATGAAATTTGTACTTGCATCTCCTTTATTTTTACTAAAAGAAAGCTAACTGTTGTTCTAACATAAAGAATATACACAAAGTATGACTATACTCATTGCAAGCAAATATAGACAGACATCATTCACATAGAGAAATACTCTTGAACTTTTAGGGGAAACTTTGGAAGCTTTTATTTCTACATGAAAACATCCAAGAATTTTTTAGAATAAAGCAAAAAATATTTTAACTTTCGAAAGTCCTCTTTGTTCCTTTTCCGCTCCAGTTTGTAAATGTCATTCGCTCCTGGAGACAAATGAAGAGTGTGTTGCGCTAACCGGCTGGCTGCCTGTAATTGCCTCCCTGGTAAGTATGCTACCTAGGAACATATGAGGACCAGAAGCAATGTGTTCCTATTATTTCATACAGTGAGGGGTAACTCCACATGCCTCACCTGGGATTTTTTAATGAGAAATTTCTCTCTCCCTCCAAACAACCTGCAGGCATTTGCAGTCAGAAAGAGAAACTGCTTTATGGAACACAGAGCCCACAGTGCTAAATGAGTTTGTGCATATTGACGCATGACACGTATACAGACATTCCCATTTTATGGGTCAGAAAATTGAGACTTGAATTGAGACAGGAAATTGAAGTCAAGTGGCTTTGCTGAGGCCACATGGTCAGTAAATGACAAACTCAGATTTGATTCTAAATCACTGTCGATTTTAGGGAGAATTGGATTAAGCAGGAAAATCAAGGTTGAGGTTGCATTTCACAAGGAAATTTATTCTTGAGTTTGAAAAATCCTTTTGAGGGGGAAGGCTGCTCAAATCCGGACACACCTTGAATTTATGGCGGCTCCACACCCACCCCGTACACTGCTCTCTGGTCTCTTTGAACTGGGTGATGATCAACACGTATACAACCTATAGTTCATCCATATTTAAATGCCCCACTGTTACCCTATCCACAATTAGGCTAATTCTTTTTTATAGACCCTGAAAAACTGAATAACTTGTGAATCCCTGATCTTGGTGGACATTTTCCTCGACATCCATCACATCAGGCAGCAGAGTTTCTGGGCTTGAGCATATTTACTAAAAAGTTATACCCCTTGTTTCAGATTAGAGGTGAACAATAGAAACAATTAAAGTGTGACTCCAAATTAACACAGGAATACTTGTGTGATTTTATTAGGTTCGTTATGGGCATGTATGTTTATTTGACTACTTTCAAATAACTATCCTATGATGTATACATGTGTTATATTAAAATATTATTTAGTTTGTCCTATGACTTTGTATGATTATTTGACAACTACTTAAAAATATGACTTCCCTGTAGCTCAGATGGTAAAGAATCTGCCTGCAACACAGGAGACCTGGGTTTGATCCCTGAGTTGGGAAGATCCTCTGGAGAAGGGAATGGTGACCCACTCCAGTACTCTTGCCTGGAGAATCCTGTGGATAGAGGACCCTGGTAGGCTACAGTCTATGGGGTTGCAGAGTTGGACACGACTGAGAGACTAACACTACTACTGATAATAATGGAAAGATTATAAAGAATTATTAATATATATCTAGAACTCAGTACTCTTTTAAATGGTCTGTTATTTGAAAAAAATAACCATACCTTAAAAAATGACATTTCTTCTTAAACACAGATTATTTCAAAATTATAAAATACTTCAAATAAATTTCCAGTACCTATTCTCCACGTACGTCCTTGTGTACACAACTGTATCCTTTGATCCTGCATGCCTGGTTTCAGCATTGGAGCTGCAATACAAACCATTTGACTTTATGTTTAAAGTTTGTTTATAGGATAATCAAATCAACAAGGCAATTATCCAATCCAATGAAAAAATAATGCTCACATATGCCTTCTAAAGTATAACCTTTGAAATATAAATGTTAAATTGGTATTAATCCATTTCTGAAAAATTTATTTATGTTTCCCATTTTGTCTTAACTTCTACTGTCTTGGCCTATTTCCAGAATACTACTATGAAAATCGGTCGCTCGGGAAGTCTATTGTAGACCATAATGATTACTTTGAATATTTGTGTACTATGTTTCAGTGTCTATTACCCTAATGTCTCATTCATACTTCCAAACCATTGCTTTTCCCACAAATCTCAGGCAAAAAGTGGACCTTAATTAACCAACATGATAACACCTGATTCAGTGAAACCTTTAAATCTATCTAAGGAAGTCAGTTCAATGTCACAATCATGTTTTTTAAAAAATTACAGACTTTTAAGGAAAAATCGCATCTACACTTATTCATAACTGACAGCTTACCAATGACCAAGATGTTTACTCAACATCTTTGTACAAGCCTATAAAGCCACTGGTTAAAATTAAAAATTTCTGCATTTCAAACAAATATCATATATTAATGCATATATATAGAATCTAGAAAGATGATACTGATGAACTTATTTGCAGGGAAGCAAAGACAACAGACTTATTATGGACATGGGTAAGGGGGGAGGAAGGAGAGGGTAGGATGAATGGAGAGAGTCGCATGGAAACATATGACTAACATATATAAAATAGATATCCAAAGGGAATTTGCTGTATGACTCAGGAAACTTAAACTGGGACTCTGTAACAACCTAGAGGGGTGGGATGGGGAGGGAGACGGGAGGGAGGTTCAAGAGGGAGAGGTCATATGTGTGCCTATGGCTGATTCATGTTGATACATGGCAGAAACAAACACAATATAGTAAAGCATTACCCTTCAATTAAAAATAAATAAATTTAAAATTAGAAATTTTTATTGGAACACAAAAAAATGCACAAAAACAACAGCAAAATTCAAAAATTTTCTGTATTTCAAAGGAAGGATCAGGTGGCATGTGGATGTTTACTTTAAAAAAAAAAAAAGACAGGATATAAAAAAGCCAGAAGGAGAATGGTCCTGTCATTTATTCTATAATTGACCACAGTACCTGAGTATCTTCCTGGCTTCATAAGCATAGGCAGCTGTTCTAGAGGATGGGCTGATTAAATTCTCAGTAGATCCAGTGACCTGGCCATCTTGCCTGAGAAAGCAAATGCAAATACTTGGCACTTAAAATCAAGGCCACTTAGAGGATTTTTGTTTTATTAAGATTCTGCTCAAACATTTTTTTTAAACATACAGTAAAGCTGTTTCTGTTTGCCTGGTTTCTGCACATAAACAGAGACAGAATACATGTACTATTTTACTCTTCCATAGACACAACTGTCTTCCCATTATGAATAATCTATAGGCACGTGTCACATTACCTAACAGTAGGACAGAATACTTTTTTAACCAAGGGCAGGAACCATATGAACCTGGCTGCAGTAACATTCTCACAGCACCAATGCCATTTTTGAAAGTTTTTCATGTATAACATATCTGGGAGTTTATCTATTTAATGAAAATTATCTGGGGGTTGCTTTGAGAAATTCCGGTTTCCGTTTTAACAGAAAAGCAGTACTTTGAAGATTGCTAAAGAACTTTGACCTAGATTTCTGCTAATCTAAAAATGTCACTATGCTCAACAAAGTGTAGGCATATTTGCTTTTTCCTATGAAACAGTGGAAAATTAATGCAGGCATAGTGAAAGCTTTAGCTCTTTTTCTTTCCTCATGTTAGAAAACTCTGACAGAGGCAAGACATAAAAATCAAGAGAATTTAGATCTCAATCACGATTTATCATTCTTGACTGGCCTGTTCCTTCCATTTCCAGGTAGCTTTTAAAGAAGAGAAAAACAATTGTTCACATATTATCCTCTCTGGCATGTGGAAAACCATCTTCTAGTTTTAAGACAGATGTTTCAAAAGACACTTGGCAATGAGAAAGTAGAATGAATATTATTAGAAGATTCTCAAATGTGATCATTTATGTCATTTCAGAACAATAGACCTAACTAGGAACTATTTGGAAATATTCATATCATATAATAAATAATACAAAACCCAATTTCAGCAAATAGTTTGAAAGGACAACGGTTGTCAATGAGTGTGAAATGTGTTTGTACTGCCTCAGAAAGGTAAAATCACACATTACCAGTTTGTGAAACCTGTAGTAGGAATGGGAAATACTTTGCAAACAGTTCTGATAAGGATTGAATTGTGTCCTGCCAAAAATTCTTATATTGAAGCCCTACACCCCAGTGTGATGTGGAGACAGGGCCTATAAAAAGGAAATAAAGGTTAGGTGAAATCATAAGGGTGGGGCTTTAATCCCATAGGACAGGGTGTCCTTATAAGAGGAAGCTTATAAGGACTAGAGCTTGCTCTCTCTCTGAGGACACACAGAGGAAAGGCCATGTGAGGACATAGTCAGACACAGTCGTATGCAAACCAAGAAGAGAGTTCTCATCAGAAACCAATCCTGACATTGGTCCTCATGAATTTGATGTTCTTGCTATATCGTGAAAGAATTCAGAGATAGGTAAGAAGTAGATTTTTTTAGAGAAGAGCACAGACAGAGTGTGGCCATCTCAGAAGGAAAGAAGAGAGAGGCTCAAAATGTGGTACGGTTAGTTTTTGTAGGCTGGGTAATTTCAGAGGCTAGTGAGTGGAAAGATTACTTCAATTATTTGGGGGAAGGAGTGGAGATTTCTAGGAACTGGGCCACTGCCCACATTTTGACCCTTTATGGCTGGCCTCAGAACTGTCATGACGCTGGTGGGTGTGTCATTTACCATATGCCAATGTATTTGGCCTCCTCATGTGAAAGTTGACTCATTGGAAAAGACTCTGATGCTGGGAGGGACTGGAGGCAGGAGGAGAAGGGGACAACAGAGGATGAGATGGCTGGATGGCATCACTGACTCGACGGACGTGAGTCTGAGTAAACTCTGGGAGTTGGTGATGGACAGGGAGGCCTGGCGTGCTGCGTTTCATGGGGTCGCAGAGTCGGACACAACTGAGCAACTGAACTGAACTGAACTGAATGTATTACAATGAGCATATAATGAGGCTCAAGGTCTACTGGGAGTTGAATCTTCAGCCATCTTGGACCTAGTTGGTTTTAACCAGTTTTTTCATGTCCTATGGCCATGTCATTCTTTTTAAGGTTTTACCCCGTGCCCTTCCTCCTGTTTCAACAGTATCTTGATCTAGAATTTTAGTCTCCAAAAGAGTGAGAAAATAAATTCTGTCTTTTAACGCCTGGTCTGTGGTATTTTGTCATGGCAGCCTGAGCAGACTGACACAAGTAGCATTTCCTGGTTGTGTTTACAGTGAGACTAATGACAATACTTTATAATCGTCAATAAAAACCAGATGTTAGTAAATAAATGTGGAATGTGGAACAGCAAATTCTTTCTTGGATTTGTTCCTCTTGTAATCTGGGAGGATAATACACTTTTTAAAAAAGAAATCTTTTATTTTGGATCATTTTAAAGGTATAGAATAATGGCAATGATAGTTCAGAGAATTCCAGTATACTCTTCACCCAGCTTCTCTTAATTTTAACATCTCACACAACCATGATCCATTTGTCAAAACTAAATAATTACCGTTGGTACAATGTCATTAGCAAAACTACAGACTTATTTCTATTTTACCATTTTTTTCAATGATCTCCTCTCTCAATTTCAGATCCAAATCAGGATACTACTTCCACATAATCACTATGTCTTAGGGTCTGTGATAGTTGACAAGCCTTTCTTTATCTTTCATAAGATGGTGATAGATTTTACTAAGGAAATTCTATCTTGATGCCAGTAAGCGGTAACACTAATTTTTAAAATTATTTAGAATCATAGAAATAGTTAGAGAAACAATTCTTTGGAAACCAATTAAATAATCTGTAGTGCTTTTAAAAGTGCTTTTAAAAAGGATTACTCTCCAAAATATATAAGCAGCTCATACAGTTCAATATCAGAAAAACAAACAATCCAATCAAAAAGTGGGCAGAAAACCTAAACGGACATTTCTCCAAAGGCATACAAATTTCAAATAAACACAAGAAAAGATGCTCAATATTTCTCATTATTAGGGAAACACAGATCAAAACTAAAATGAGGTATCACCTCACACCATTCAGAATGACCATCATCCAAAAATCTACAAAAAAAAACAATGTTGGAGAAGTTATGGAGAAAAGGGAACCCTCCTGCACTCTCAGTGGGAATGTAAACTGATACAGCCATTATGGAAAACAATATGGAGATTCCTTAAATTACTAGGGAAAATCTACCATATGACACAACAATTCCAGTACTTGGCATATACCCTAAGAAAACCACAATTTTAAGAGACATATGTAACCCAGTGTTCATTGCACCAATATTTACAATAGCCAGGACATGGGAGCAACCTAGATGTCCGTTGACAGGTGAATGGTTAAAGATATGGTACATATATGTGATGGAATATTACATATATGGAATGGATTTGAATCAGTTGTAGTGAGGTAGATGAAACTAGAACCTGTTACACAGAGTGAAGGAAGTCAGAAAGAGAAAAGCAAGTATTGGAATATATATAGGGGATTTAGAAAAGTGATCTTGATGAACCTAGTAGAGAACAGAGTTGTGGACACAGTGGGGAAAGGTGAGGGTGGGATGAATGGAGAAAGTGGCATTGATGTATATACACCATCATGTGTAAAACAGATAGCTGGTAGGAAGTTGCTGTGTAAATTCCTGGTGCTGCGTGACGACCTAGAGGAGAGGGATGGGGGAGGGGAGGGAGGCTCAAGAGGGAGAGGAGAGATATATATATAATTATTATGTCTGACTCACCTTGTTGTACGACAGAAACCAACACAACATTGTAAAGCAATTTTCCACCAATTAAAAAATTAAATTTAAAATGTTACTGGGTCCCCACATCAGATATTCTGACTTAATTGGTTTAGTGTAGGGCTTCCCAGGTGGCGCCAGTGGTAAAGAACTCGACTGCCAATGCAGGAGACATAAGAGACTGGGGTTCAGTCCCTGGGTCAGGAAGATTCCCCTGGAGGAGGGCATGGCAACCTACTCCAGTATTCTTGCCTGGAGAATCCCATGGACAGAGGGGAGCCTGGTGGGCTACAGTCCATAGTGTTGCAAAGAGTCAGACAAAACTGGGGCAACTTAACAGGCACATGACTTGAGTACTTGGATTCTTTTAAATCTCTCCAGTGAGTCTCACATGTAAGACAAGGTTGAGAACCACTGCCTTAGAGGCAATGTGACATTTTATCCAAAAGAGCACTGATTAAAGTGTGGTCCCTGGATCAGCTGGTGATTCTGATACCATTGCAAAGGAGAACTCTCCACCAAAGTATTCCTCTTAAACGCCTTGAATAATGTTCATAAAAAAGAGCTTATGGCTCACAGTGTTTTTTGCTGGATAGCTTTATTATTAAGTAATCCTTCACTGAAATAAATTGCTGAATTGTAACTTAGAATCAATGGTTACAGTTTCATTTCTAAATTAAATAGCTTCATAAACTATAAACTGAATATTGTGTTGGAATTTACAAAATTCCGAATGGAATTTCACTTGAGAAAATGTTTTCTGCAGTGGAAGTTTACCTTGAAACTGTAGCTATCTAGAACTTTTATACACAGACATTTGATGTGAGAACATCAAATGGTACTGCTGATTTAAGAAAACTGGTAGTTCCTCAAATGGAGTTACTATAGGATCCAATAATTCCACTCCCTAAGTATATACCCTCCCTAAGTCCATCCTAGAGGAAATCAGTCCTGAATGTTCATTGGAAGGACTGATGTTGAAGCTGAAACTCCAATACTTTGGCCACCTGATGCGAAGAACTGACTCATTTGAAAAGACCCTGATGCTGGGAAAGATTGAAGGCGGGAGGAGAAGGGGATGACAGAGGATGAGATGTTTGGATGGCATCACTGAGTCAATGGACATGAGTTTGGGTAAATTCCAAGAATTGGTGATGGACAGGGAGGCCTGGCATGCTGCAGTCCATTGGGTCACAAAGAATCAGACACGACTGAGTGACTGAACTGAACTGAAATGAACTGAACTGAAGTATATACCCTACCAAGAGAAATGAAAAAACTATACAAAACTTTTATATGAATGCTGATCACAGCATTGTTCATAATGGTGAATTACAATCTGATAGTGGAAACAACACAAAAGCCCATCAGCTGATGAATAGATAAAATTCTGTCTATTCACATAATGGAATATGTGAAATTTGGCATTAAAAAGAAATACTGAGACATGTTACAACATTGGTGAATTTTGAAAACATGCCATGTGAAAACAGTCAGTCACAAAGGACCACATATTTTATGATTCCATTTATATGAAATGTCCAGAATCAGAAATTGAAAAAGACAGAAAGTAGCTTAGTAGTTGTCCAGAGCTAAGGGCTGGGGGAAAATGATACATGACTGCTAATGGGCATGTTGTTTCTTTCTGAGTTGATAAAAAGGTTCTAAAAGTGATAGTGGTGATAGTCTACAAATCTGAATATACTAATCAGATTGCATATATATTTGTGGATATCCAATTACTATACAGAGTAAATACATTCATAAAATAGAATAAGTCTCAGTTTAACAGATTTATTTAGATTTCCATTGTCCTGTTTGACTTAACTTTGGCAACCTGACTCCAATTTCTTTTTCTTTTTTTTAATTAATTTTCATGAGGGTATAGTTGCTTTATATTGTGTGTTAGTTTCCACTGAAGAGCAAAGTGAATCCATTATGCATATACATATTTCCCTCTTTTTTGGATTTCCTTCTCATTTAGGTCGCCACAGAGCACGGAGGACAGTTCCCTGAGCTATACAGTGTCAGGGTGCTTAATCACTCAGTCATATCCAACTCTTTGCAACCCCATGGACTGTAGCCCACCAGGCTCCTCCATCCAGGGGATACTCCAAGCAAGAATACTGGAGTGGGTTGCCATTTCCTTCTCCACTGCTATACTGTTCTCATTAGTCATCTGTTTCACACATAGTAGTGTATATGGAACAACAGACTGGTTCCCAATTGGAAAAGGAGTATGTCAAGGCTGTGTATCATCACCCTGCTTATTTAACATATATGCAGAGTGCATCATGAGAAATGCTGGACTGGGTGAAGCACAAGCTAGAATCAAGATTGCCGGGAGAAATATCAATAACCTCAGATATACAGATAACACCACACTTATGGCAGAAAGTGAAGAACTAAAGAGGCGCTTGATGAAAGTGAAAGAGGAGAGTGAAAAAGTTGGCTTCAAGCTCAATATTCAGAAAACTAAGATCATGTCATCTGGCCCCATCACCTCATGACAAATAGATGAGGAAACAATGGAAACAGCGACAGATGCTATTTTGAGGGGGTTTCAAAATCCCTGCAGATGGTGACTGCAGCCATGAAATTAAAAGACGCTTGCTCCTTGGAAGAAAAGTTATGACCAACCTAGACAGCATATTAAAAAGCAGAGACATTACTTTACCAACAAAGGCCCCTCTAGCCAAAGCTTCGGTTTTTCTAGTAGTCATGTATGGATGTGAGAATTGGACTATAAAGAAGGCTGAGTGCCAAAGAATGGATGCTTTTGAACTGTGGTGTTGGAGAAGACTCTTGAAAGTCCCTTGGATTGCAAGGAGATCCAACCAGATCTCCAACCAGATCCATCCTAAAGAAAACCAGCCCTGAGTATTCATTGGAATGACTGATGTTGAAGCTAAAACGCCAATATTTGGGCCACCTGATGCAAAGGACTAACTTATTTGAAAAGATCCTGATACTGGAATGATTGAAGGTGGGAAGAGAAGGGGACGACAGAGGATGAGATGGTTGGATGGCATCACTGACTCAATGGACGTGAGTTTGAGTAGGCTCTGGGAGTTGGTGATGGACATGGAAGCCTGGCGTGCTGAAGTTCATGGGGTCACAAAGAGGCGGACACGACTGAGCAACTGGACTGAACGGAACTGAGTGTATATGTCGATCCCTCAATTCATCCCACCTCCCCTTCACTCCTTGATATCCATACGCTTGTTTGCTCTCTACATCTGTATCTATTTCTGCTCTGCAAATAGGTACATCTGTATCATTTTTCTAGTTTCCACATATAAGTAATACACAATATTTGCTTTTCTCTTTCTTTCTTCACTCTGTGTGACATTCACGTCTCTGCAAATGGCACAGTTCCATTCCTTTTTATGGCTGAGTGGCAACTTGACTTTAAATAGCACAAAATAATTTCAGCTGATAAATACTCAAGTCACTGCAAACTTTATAAACCTCTTTTGCATAAAGAACAAAAGTTTACTGAGAGCTTCTGCCATGCTGTATGCAGTTGTTCAGTTGTGTCCAAGTCTTTGTGGCCCTATAGACTGTAGCCCACCAAGCTCCTCTTTCCATGGGATTCTCCAGGCAAGAACACTGGAGTCAGTTGCCATGCCCTTCTCCAGGGAATCTTCCCAACCAAGGGACTGAATTCATGTCTCCTGCATTGCAGGCAAGTTTTTTTTTTTTACTGCTGAGCCACTAGCAAAGCCAGTTTACTAAGAGCTTACCATTTTGAATTGTTTTGTGTATTAGGATTGACTTCCACAAAACTATCAAGGTTTTGAGTTCTTGTAAAACTTACAGATTTTAAGTATATAAAAATAACTATTCTTATGATAACCAAAGAGGATAGCAGTGGTGGGGAGCAGAGATAAATTAGGAGTTTGGAGTTAACATGAATACTACTAAATATAAAAAATCAGTAAACAACAAGGACCCATTGTATAGCACAGGGGACTATACTCAATATATTGTGATAATCTATAATGGAAAAGAATCTGAGGAAGAATATATATTATGTATATGTATAACTGAATCCCTTTGTTGTACACTTGAAACTAACACAACATTGCACATCAATTAAACTTCAGTAAGAAATAAAATTAAAACAAGGAAGTATTCTATTTTGGAGAAATAGAAAACTTGAGACCAGAACACTACTTTAATTTACTAATTTTCTCTACCTGATCAAATCTCTTAATCCCCTGATTCTCAATTTTCTTTCAGTGAAATCTTTACCCGTTTTGAGAGTCAAAGGAAACTTTCTATTCTGTAAACAGAATGAAGTGACATGTTAGTCTCTCAGTTGTGTTTGACTCTTAGTGACCCCATGGACTGTAGCCCGCCAGGATCCTCTGTCCATGGAATTCTCCAGGCAAGAACACTGGAGTAAGGAGCCACTCCCTTCTCCAGCGGATCTTTCTGACCCAGGGGAACCTGGGTCTCCAGCATTGCAAGCCTGTTTACAAGCATCTCTGTGAGCTACCAGAGAAGCCTGTAAACAGAATAGATGGGCACAAAAATTGGGCCCAGGGATTTCTTTTAAACTTTTTTTTTTTCAAGTGAAAATTTTTATCATAGTTGTTCTGTCATGGCTGGGGCAGTGCTACATTTTACATTTAATTTGTAGCTAGATCCTGTACAAGACTGTGATAGAACTGAAGAAGGATGAATGATATCTAGACACAGAACTCAGGGATGAGCGAAAGATTCTGTAGCAGTGGTTAAGGCCTCTGGGCATAACTGACTGTGATGATCACAACCCCACTGGGAGAGGGGAGCATTTGTGAATGTACCTGGGGTTGCTGGGTTATGTTAGGCAGGAGGCACAGATGAAATTGTAGGAAAGCAAAGGAGAGCATGCATACGTTACTGGCAGCCACGGTGTTTCCATCACACACCTCTTCTACACAGACGGCCACGACCCCACCTTGTTGAAGGAGACCAGACAGCCTCAGAAAGCTAGAGGAAGAAGTTATGAGGAAGGAGAAACTGGGAAGTGGCTAAAGTCCTTGGTTACCAAACAGCTATAGAGTAGAGAATGAAGGTGTTAGTCACTCAGTCATGTCTCACTCTCTGTGACCCCAGGGACTATAGCCCGCCAGGCTCCGCTGTCCATGAAATTCTCCAGGCAAGTAAACTGGAGGTAGCCATTTCCTTCTGCAGGGGATCTTCCCGACCCAGGGATCAAACCCAGGTCTCCTACATTGCAGGCAGATTCTTTACTGTCTGAGCCATAGGGAAGCCCTGGTAGAGAATAAGGACATAATAAGTAGAGGGAAGAAGAGGAGAAAAATGGGCAGAGGCCAACACTCAGGAATGGCTGAGCGACAATAATGATGAAGCCCTAGGGTTAATGTCTGGGGACTCCTGATGGAACGCCCTCTGGCCAAGGACGAGCAATCTTCCAGGGAAGGCCTCGGTAAAGCCTGGCCAGCCTAACGCTTCTGCCCTGGAATTTCCATTTCCTCATTAATCTTTCCATGTGCTTCCCAGGTGGCGCTAGTGATAAAGGAGTCTCCTGGCAATTCAGGATACCAGACACAGGTTCCACCCCTGGGCCGGGAAGATGCCCTGGGGAAGTGAATGGCTACTCACTCCAGCATTCTTGCCTGGAGAATCCCATGGACAGAGGAGCCTGGCAGGCTGCAGTTCCTGCCCCCTGAATTTCCGTTTCCTCATTAATCTTTCTAGTAAGACCCTGTTTCATGAATAAGCCCAACTTAAACTGAAACACCTCTCAAATCGCATTCAGGGAAAAGTTCTTTCATGATACTTCATCGTTTATGGTCAGTTTTAAAATCTTGATCATTTCCAAATAATACTTGAAAGAGATTGGTTAATTGTAAGCCCAGTACTATTCCCAAAATGGTGGATCCTTCTGACAATGTATCCTCCCTTGTTCTCTCAAAGGCTTGCTTGAGATCACGGAAAGAGAAAGCAGAAGATGATTTAGGGAATGAAGGGGACAGAAAGAAACTATGTACCTCGCACAGGAAAGAGCCTTTAACAGACAGGAAAACCAAACAAACCAAGCAGTGAGCCAGCTCCTCTACTTTTCTGTCCTCTGCATGAACCAACAATATCACTTATTCACATAACAAAAAATTTTTAAACAGAAAAGGCAGCTGCACCTTGCTGCTGCTGCTGCTAAGTCGCTTCAGTCGTGTCTGACTCTGTGCAACCCCGTAGACAGCAGGCCGGTAGGCTCCCCCATCCCTGGGATTCTCCAGGCGAGAACACTGGAGTGGGTTGCCATTGCCTTCTCCAATGCATGAAAGTGAAAAGTGAAAGTGAGGTCGCTCAGTTGTGTCCCACCCTAAGCCACCCCATGGACTGCAGCCTACCAGGCTCCTCTGTCCATGGGATTTTCCAGGCAAGAGGGGAAGGTTAAAAACAGAAACCTATTGCTTTTAGGGCCCTCCCACATGTGGGGGGGAAGAACAGTTAAACATCCAGAACTTTGAAAATTGTTTCCTAATTTAAACAATCTGTAACAACAGTGAAGCATAGCTTCCATCCTAACCTTCCTTGTAAAAGAAACAAAAAGTGCAACAGTTTCAAAGCCAGGATCCTCTGAGGTGTAAAGAAATTCCAAAATTAGGTCCCGTTTCCTGGCTCTGACAAATCTGTGCGTTCTTTTAGCACTAGGTATCCAAGGCAGAGAATCTCAAAGCGCTTTCTGCACCGCTGAAAACCTACCAAGCAACAGTAAGTAAAAATAAATCTTCACAGCCCAAGTGCAGAGCACTCAATTTCCGTCATGCCTTTTACACTAAGCCATTGAACAGCAGGCCTTTACTCAGAAATTCTAACAGAATTCAAATTTTGTTACCTTTTTTCAGATCAGCTATTAAGCACCCTGTGGGTGGTGTTGCTTAGTTGCTCAGTTGTTTAGTTGCTCAGTTGTGTCCGACTCTTTGCAACCCCGTGGCCTGTAGCCTGCCAGGTTCCTCTGTCCATGGGGTTTCCCAGGCAAGATTACTGAACTGGGTTGCCATTTCCTTCTCCAGGGGATCTTCCCAACCCAGAGATTGAATCCAAGTCTCTTGCAGTGGCAGGCAGATTCTTTACCACTGAGCCACCAGGGAAACCAAGTACCCTGTACATTTTTCTTTAAATTCAGATAGTATTTATATTTAAACATCACAGTACAGTTCAACCTCTCAGAAAATCGTCCAGGGTTACATAATTTGTGAAGGTTCATATAGAATTCATAAGAAAAACGTAAATTCGAATAAGTCTTACCTTTCATTCTTATTCTTAGACACATTGTAATTTATATCAATTAAATTTTCTAGGTTCTGGTCTCTACAGGAAAAAACATAAGCAAATATTTAAATATATATATGTATATGTGATTTAGTTACATATGATTTTAAGAAATAAAGCATTAGAATAAAACATTTTAAACCAGTACATAATTTTAAACATAGGCATTTGTGGTTGTAAAGAATATGGGACACTGAAAATCTGACATTGAATTATTAGATCTATACAACTCAAGTAGAGCACAAATTACATTATGCTGCTGCTGCTGCTGCTAAGTCACTTCAGTTGTGTCCGACTCTGTGCCACCCCATAGACGGCAGCCCAACAGGTTCCCCCATCCCTGGGATTCTCCAGGCAAGAACACTGGAGTGGGTTGCCATTTCCTTCTCCAATGCATGAAAGGGAAAAGTAAAAGCTAAGTCGCTCAGTCGTGTCCGACTCTTCACGATCCCATGGACTGCAGCCTAGCAGGCTCCTCTGCCCATGGGATTTTCCAGGCAAGAGTACTGGAGTGGGGTGCCATTGCCTTCTCCTTTACATTATGAGAGAGAAGTAAACTAAGTTTTTTGGAGGTTTGAGAAATTCAGTCTGAAAAGAAACAACTGATTGATGTCTATCAGTTGAGTGAATACTTACTTCACATCACAAAGGACTAACTTGTGTATTTCCATGTGGATTATCTCATTTAGACCTCACGGAACCTTGCAGGACAGCATACAAAGCTCAGCAACTCTAAGTGAATTTTCCAAGGTCAATTAACTAATTTGTAAAAGAGTCAAGGCTTGAAGCTGAGCTACCTGCTCATCTGAAATCAATTCTTCAATATTTAATTAGAGCCTTCATTCCAGATTTTTGCATGACAGAGACATGAGAAGTCAACCCAAAATTTGAATCAACAGTCCACAATGTGGAGGATGAATGGGATAATTAGATTTTTAAATCTTGGGCTACAATGATTTGTCACACTTTCATGAGATACAGTGTTCTCTGGTGTGTTATGTAAATATTAGCTGCTTATATATTTTTTCTATTATACTGGTAGTTCTCAGTTTTTTTCCATAAGTTTGGAAAAGCTTTGTCACCAACTCTACTGGTTTGCAGGATGGTTTAGGAGTAAGAGTGAGGCCATTTCTTTTCATGCATTGGAGAAGGCAATGGCAACCCACTCCAGTGTTCTTGCCTGGAGAATCCCAGGGACGGGGGAGCCTGGTGGGCTGCCATCTCTGGAGTCGCACAGAGTCAGACGCAACTGAAGTGACTTAGCAGCAGCAGCAGTAGCATTTCTTCCCCTACTTTTATGGGCCAGTTAGTCAACCTTTCTAAGCTTCCTTTTGTAAACTAGGATAATATCTAAGTTCATAAGGTTTCAGTGAGAATAAATGAGTTAGTGTAAATAAAATTTATAGGCACAATGTCTATAGTTATGCCTGAACTGAGTAAGAATAAATAAGTGATAATTAATAGAAGTGTAGTGACACTGCAGTGGGCACTATGAATTCCAAAATGTTGAGGGACTGTATTTTCATTTCCGCTGTAACTTTTCACATCTTTAGCATTAACTCCAGTTTTCATAAATCTCCCTTCTCTGGTCCTGAATGGTAGATTTCAAGTAAGGTTCTTTTATGTGGAATCAGTGTATAGACTCAAATTGATATTTATAAGGATAAAAAATAATATAAAAGTCTTTGTATTTATGTGGAGTGAGACTTACTACTCTTTTTATATAACATCCAAGCCATCAATAATTGATAAATATGCTAATTGGGCAGCATTCCATAGCTATACTTAAAGTTCACATTTAAAATACTAGCTACATATCTTTGAAAATATAGAAATTAATTAAATTAATTTTTAATGTGAGTTATAGTAGAAAATATGCCAATTTAATATATGTAAAAAGTAAAGGATTTCAGAAGTAGCTTGGAAGTATGAAAATCATTTGATGCTACAGTCTGAATAATATAAAATTCAAAACTGACTTCTCCAGCATAGCTGCTAGAACTGTATGAGGAGACCTCCCAGATCTCATCTTTTGAATTTAGAAACAGAGACAGCAGGCTTTTCCTTTGTAACCCTTGATCAATTCAGTTCAGACACTCAGTCGTATCTGACTATTTGCGACCCCATGGACTTCAGGATGCCAGGCTTCCCTGTCCATCACCAACTCCCAGAGCCTACTCAAACTCATGTCCATCAAGTCGGTGATGCCATCCAACCATCTCATCCTCTGTCGTCCCCTTCTCCTCCCACCTTCAATCTTTCCCAGCATCAGGGTCTTTTCCAATGAGTTGGTTCTTCGCATCAGATGGCCAAAGTATTGGAGTTTCAGCTTCATCATCAGTCTTTCCAATGAATATGCAGGACTGATTTCCCTTAGGATTGACAGGTTGGATCTCCTTGCTGTCCAAGGGACTCTCAAGAGTTTTCTCCAACACCACAGTTCAAAAGCATCAATTCTGTGGCACGCAGCTTTCATTATAGTCCTTGATGGTCCTTCCTTAATTACTAGAAGCACCTCTTGACCTCAGGACTCACCATAGTATTTTGACAGCCAGGGTATTAAATTATCCTCCCCCTTAACATTTAAAAATAATACTTCACCAAACACTTGTGAATAATGGATTAAAAATTTAGTATTTAACTTAACTTTAAAGGATCATGGTCTTCCATAATCCGGTTTCCCAGCAATGTCAAACTGGGATGGTTGGCAGAGGCAAACACTGAGAGAGAAATGTGAATCTTAGGGAAGGAGAATTCTATCCCAGGAAGTGATTCTCCCTCCAAAGCTAACCTTGGATGAACTGAGTGGCATTTTTAAAGGAAGCTGGTGTTTTTCATTATGACTTAAGAATAAAATCACATTACTGTGACTTAACACGGCCTTGCACGCAGTAGCTGCTCCAAAAATACTTATGGCCTTCAATGTATTTAAATTCTCTTTTCTCCTTCTCTGGTGGAAATTTATTGCTACCTTACCCAGCTCTGGGAAAAGACATGAAAAGGACGCCAGGGGAAAGATGTTAGACCCTGAACCTTTAAGGTAGCCAGCTCCGCACACGTCTAGGTACAGAGTATACACCAGGACCACAGAGAAACAGCTCACAAGAGATGGTGATGGACATTTCACCTCCATTTGCATCAGTCACCCAGAGCCTGCCTTACCTCACCCCTGAATTGCACATATTTCTTTCCTTTTTTTCACTCAGCTCCCAACCCTGGCTTTGTTTCCTTATTTTGGAACTCTTCCTTATGGGGTCGAATATTGCCCTTCCACCAAATTTATATGCTGAAGTCCTAACACCAGCATGTCAAAATGTGCCTTTATTTGGAGACGGGGGTCTTTACAGAGATCCTCAAGTTCAAAGGAGGTCATCAGTGTGGGTCCTAATCCAATATGAATGGCATCTTTATTAGAAGAAGGAATTTAGGCTTGGATACACACAGATGGAAGACAACGTGAAGACAAATGGTGAAGACAGCCCTCTACCAGCCAAGAAGGGCGGCCTGGAATAGATCCTTCCATCTAGGCCTTCAGAAGGAGCCAGCCCTACTGACTTCTTGATCTTAGACTTCTAGACTCCAGAATGATGAGAAAACAAATTTCTGTTTTAACCCACTCAGACTATGGTCCTAGTTATGGCAGTCCCAGCGAACAAATTCACTTCTGCCCTCACGACAGATACTATTATGTACAGGTCCTCGGCCTGATGCTGGCTACCCTTACCTGCTTGGCACTTTTCACTCCCAGTTGCTACAGATACTGCATCTTTGATCTGTCTATACTTCCATTCTCCACCCCCACCCCCAGGACCCAATCTTTTGGATCCTAGCTATGGTGAAGGAGGGCAGAAGTGGATTTAGACCTAAGCAAGGAGGAGACACCAGAAGCTCACAAATCCAACCACTCCAGGTAGATAATTCAAAATTGGAACCTGTACTTGCCTTCAAAGAAGCACACTCCCAAAGGGATATAACTGTGAATCATCAAATAAGCCATGTTATTAGAGTTATAGAAATTTTGCTGTTTTTATTAAATAGTGCCACATATCAAGTTTGCTAGAGTGGGCTATAAGATTTTATTCTGAATCCTCTATACTAATATTTAAAGCAAAATTAAAAGTTCCAGGTTATGAAAAGTACAAAATGTGGATTTGCTATGGCTATTCACCCTGATTGGTGTCATCAGTTAGGTTTGGAAATACAATTAAAAAAGTTCAGAATACCCATAAACTTCCCAAGCTGAAGAATGTGAAAATAAATTTTCATTTTTTAATTAAGACCACATCTATCATGTCATGTCTTTTACACCATGGTAGAAGATGAAAAGCTGTGAGTCAAAGTGTGAAAAATAGATTTTTATAGAAGCCCAGCCAAATGCTGCTGGGTCAAACAAACGCTTGATTCCAAACCCTTTCTGTGGCAGTTCGATAGAAGGATGACCTGGTAATTTTGTAATTTTATGAGCAGTCGGAATCAACTTTAAGAAAGACCACCAATTCTCTGTGAATCCAGCAAGAAGTGCTATAAAGAAATTTTGTTAACCATAGTAACTAAAAATGTTTTTCTTTATGTAGATTTCAAAAATTTAGGGACAAATATGAGTTATCTGTTATGTAGAATCATAGCATACATTTTGAATGTAGGTATTTATCTGTTATAATCATGTAATTTATTTTCTACAGCCCCATTAAGGAATATAACACTTCTTAAGAGAGCAGATTAAGCGCCCCCCCCCCAAAAAAAAAGAGAGAGAGAGAGAGAGAAAGATTCCAGGGACCAAGCTATCATTATGTCTCGTATAATACAGGTTTTCATAAGATATGCTCTACATGGAAGTTAACAGATCACTCCCAACTGCTCTTCCTCTCTTATGAGGATGTGGGAGGTGTTTATTAAAAGCGGCAATATGTTTCTCTCTCTACAGCTTACTTAAATTGTTTTTGCAGAGTATCAAACACATTTGCCAAATTAAAAGCCTCCATATAAAAAATTCACTATGGTCCTTCTTTTATGCCAAGAACTAAATCTTAGGCTTTAAGCTTTAGTTCAAAAGGAATATTTATCTCTCTGAAAGAAGTATAGGACACAGTGAGATAACTGCTATAACGCTTCAACTCTATTGACTTCGCAAAATGGGCCCAGCATTACATATTTTTATAATTAGCTTTAATGAGGGAATCTTAAAGATTTTATATTAAAGAAATTAACAGGTCCATAGAGAAAATGATCAACTTAGATATTTTAAATATAAGATATGATCGAGAATTTCAGTGGCTCTAATTCACTCTGGTTCATTGAGATTGTGGTTTAAAATAGAGTCATTGGTTTAAGCAAGGAAGCCAGTCATAGGATAACAGATCCCTCCAGTCTGGTTTTACTCCTGAGAGCTCAGAGTGTTACAGTTATGAGGCACTATAGGTTTTATCTAGCTAGGTGATTACAGGCCTTCATTTATTTTGAGATTTAGCATGTAACTCAGAGAATATTTATTAAGCACCTAATATGTGCCACACATTGTGGTATGCACTGCAGATAAAGAAGTGAACAAGACAGACCCAATATTTGCTCTTAAAAACCCAGTAGTTGAAGACAGATTATTAAATAATAATTCCCTATAAGAGGCAAACATTCTGCAGAACAGAATAATAGCTTGAGAACATCTAGAAGGACCTGATACAGAAGTGATGGGTCAGGGTGGGCTTCTCAGAGCCTGAGTAAAATACATCTAAGCTCACATTTGAAGTATAAATAGCCGTTACCCATGCAAGAATGATGGCGGAGGAGCAAGGTATGGGCAGGTCAGAAAGTGAGTGGCTGGACTTTGCTTGTGGGTGGAGCCTAGCAGGGAATGGGGGTGGAAAACCTGTGGCGGCAACATCATGCTAGGCTTTGGAAACCAGGGTAAGGGGTACACGTTATCCAGTGGCAATGACAAGACACTGAAGGATTTCATCAGAGGAAGGACAGGATCAGATTTATGTTTTAGGAAGATCATTCGACAGTGTGGCAGATGGACTGAAGGACAGAAGGTATCACTGACAGCAGATGGACTAGTCAGGAGGCCTCACAGTAAGCTGGGCTATAGTAGCAAGTGGGGATGATGAAGTGTCTCAGTTCCTGGGATAATTAGGAGAAGCATTCAAAGTGACCTGTTGATTCCAGGGAATGAAGCAACAGAAAGGGTCAAGGTGGCCTCCCACCTCCGGCTTTCTGTCTTGGGCAGAAATATGAGAAAGACGCAATAGGGAGATAGGAAAGAATTCTTGTCTCATTGAAATACTAGCAAGACATGTCTCAGCAAATAGGACACCCTTTATAAAGAAGGAAGTATAATACTACAAGAGCTTCCCAGGTGGCGCTAGCGGTAAAGAACTTGCCTGCCAATGCAGGAGACATAAGAGACGTGGGTTCGATCTCTGGGCTGGGAAGATCCCCTGGAGGAGGACATGGCAACCCACTCCAGTATTCTTGCCTGAAAACTCCCATGGACAGAGGAGCCTGGCAGGCTACCTTCATAGGGTCAGAAAGAGTCAGACACGACTGAAGCCACTTAGCACGCACACAGTGCGTAATTCTACAAATAGTTCAGAATACTTTTTCTACTTTAGATGAACGATGCCCTTCTAACAGTAAAGACTTGTATCACTGGATGTGTTTCAGCCTTCATATGGGAGCAGCTGCTTACAGGCTACAGATAACTGAGAAATATTTATCTTTCTTTAATGTTGGTTCATAAAAATGTGAAACTCACTGCTAAAAGTCACACGGTTTTTCCCTGAGTAAATGAAAATTCTGTGCACATCTGCATTTGTTCACATTGTTGGGTTCCTAGAAGAGCTCAGGGACACCTGCTCACATTCTGATTGATGACTGAAGTTTATTCCGCCCCCTAACTGTGAATTAAATATACAGCTGCTGGAAATGTCAGCAAAGTCACACAAAAGCAACTCTGATTCACTGCTGTTATACTATTAAATAATCAGTGCTCCTGTCACATTGAATTGGATGTAAAAGTGCTTTGTGGCTATTATTTCTACAGGGAGGCATGTTAAAATGCCCCCTCTCTTTACCCATTAAAATCAATGGGCCACAGAGATACACTGTAGATACAGGTGACTGAACACAGTGAATGAACTCCCTTTTTTCAAATAGGCAGCTCAGTCTTCCCTGTTTATTCTGAGATGATTCTTGAATATCCTGGCTGATTATCATCAAATCAGCGCCCCCCACCCCACCCGCCTCCTTGTAGCTCAGCTGGTAAAGAATCCGTCTGCAATGTGGGAGACCTGGGTTTGGCCCGTGGGTTGGGAAGATCCCCTGGAGAAGGGAAAGGCTACCCACTCCAGTATTCTGGCCTGGAGAATTCCAGGGCTTCCCTGGTGGCTCAGGCAGTATAGAATCCACTTGCAATGGGGAGACCTGAGTTCAATCCCTAGGTTGGAAAGATCCTCTGGAGGAGGGCATGGCAACCCACTCAAGTATTCTTGCCTGGAAAATCCCCAAGGACAGAGGTGCCTGGCAGGCTATAGTTCATGGGGTTGCAAAGAGTCGGACATGACTGAGTGATGAAGCACAGCATGAATATATATACACTATCGTGTAAAGTGGATAGCTATGAGAAGTTGCTGTATAACACAAGGAGCTTAGTCAGGTGCTCTGTGATGACCTAGGTGGGTGGAATAGGGGGAGGGAAGGGAGGCTGGAGGTAGAGGTGGAGAGGAGGACTGGGGGTGGGTGTGGGGAGGCAATATACATGTAATTTGGGCTTCCCTGGTGGCTCAGAGGATAAAGCGTCTGCCTGCAATGCAGGAGACCCGGGTTCGATCCCTGGGTTGGGAAGATCCCCTGGAGAAGGAAATGGCAACCCACTCCAGTATTCTTGCCTGGAGAATCCCATGGACAGAGGAGCCTGGTGGGCTACAGTCCAGGGGGTGGTGAAGAGTCGGACACGACTGAGCGACTTCACTTTCACTTTCACTGTGGTTGATTTGCATTGTTGTATGGTAGAAACCAACACAACACTGTACAAATTTTAAAAAGAAAAGGAAAAAAAACCCACACAAATAGAAAGGGCAAATGAAAACACTAATGTAGAAAACAAACTAAAAGACATAAGAACCAGGCTGATAAGCATGTCACACTGTCCTGTTGCTGCCTGTGGCTTCAAAGCAATTTTCTGTATGTTATTTGCTTTCTTCATCCCAGAATGGGAAAGGAAGTCGCTCAGTCGTGTCCGACTCTTTGTGACCCCATGGACTGTAGCCGACCAGGCTTCTCCATCCATGGGATTTCCAGGCAAGAGTACTGGAGTGAGTTGCTATTTCCTTCTCCAGGGGGATGTTCCTGACCCAGGGATCGACCCTGGGTTTCTCGCATTGTAGGCAGATGCTTTACCGTCTGAGCCACCAAAACCTCACTATTTACCATTAAAAATTATGACTCTCCTTGAATGGAATGATCAATACTTAAATCACTATGCTAAATGGTAAAGGCGAACACTCCTCTCTGAAATGAACATCTTTTACAAAGCAATACCAAAAGCATAAGACAACTTCCAGTTACTACCAAAGACTGAAATAATAATTCACCACCTGATTAAAGTACACACGCTGAAGATACAAACACTATCAGTTGTAGTATAGTCTTAAATATACATGCAAAAACCTAACTAATTTGCATACAGTGTTGAAAAAGGGCTTTCTACATTCAGTTATGCCTGGTAAGTAAGCCTTGTTTTAAGACATGGGTTTTGTAAATATGGTTATCATTGAGGCCTCCATCTCTTTGGGAAATAAAGGATCAACATATTTTTTAGAAAGAATATATAAATCACAATAATAAAACTATAATATTATTCAGTTATAACTATGGCTTCCTTGAACTTCTAAAACAATTTTTCCTGAAAAAATTAATCTGAAACAAACTGAACTACATGTTTTCAACATATACTGATCTTTATCATGAATTAAATCCTTCCATTGTAACTGTACTTCTAAGACAGACATTTCAGGAATGGTATGCAACAAATCCTATTAGAAATAAGGATGATAGTCAATGAATAATGAGCCATTATCACTAAGATCTGATTAACTTTTCGTGCCTTTTTTATCCTGACACTTTTCACTGGGAGTTCGGTAGTTAATTCTAGAGCATATGGATGTTCATAAAGACTGAACTTGTTCGTTGATCTTGGTTAGCTACTCCATTAATTCCTACAGACTAGTGAGACTAGAATAGTGAGACTATAATTCCCAGCTATATATTTATTACAACAAAATTTCAGGTCAGCAGAACAATGTAGACTTCTGATACAATGCACTCTGGACATTATCAATGAATAAGCTCTTTTGGTGAAAGATACAACATAAAGATAAGACATAAAGACCCCTGGAGAAAGAAATAGCAACCCATTCCTGTATTCTCAGCTGGGAAATCCCATGGACAGAGGAGTCTGTGGGCTATGGTTCATGGGGTTGCAAAGAGTTGGACACAACTTAGCAACTAAACATGTATGGCATAAAGATAGTGAACTGTAAGAGATTTACAAAACTCAAAATGGGAGTTCAAGGGTAAAATCTGCTGGATTTGCTGTGGAGCTGTAATTCTGAAGACTCAATATCCTTTCCAATACTCTGGTCCTCTGTAAGCATCTATGTAAATCACTGGTTTGGTCCCGCTTTTCCAAAATGTGTTTTACTCTTAATTTATTTCACACATTTTTCATTTCAGGCCTGATACACTATTTCCTATGGATAACAAACAAATATTTGCTTTGTGCAAAAAAGAAATACACAACTGCATGTGAAAGAGTGCAGTTGATTCCAGAAGAGTACAGCATGTTCTTTGCTGACAGGAAACACAGGGGTTATAAATGTGTGCTCATGTGAACACAAGAAAAACAAAAGGCTTCTTTTTTAAAAAGAAAAGAAAGAAAGAACGTTGGGTACATGTCAAGATAGTTAGGCAAAGTCATTTACCGCTTAGTATTTCTGAGTGCTGAAGGTTTCACTTGAATGAGATTGTCTAAAGCTTGGCTGTTAAAAAGAGAAAAAATACACACTCTGATTAGTAATAGGGTTTTTTTGCTTGTGCTAGGTCTATAAACCAATATTATAAATCTGCTCCACTCAGGAGCAACAGACAGGAGAGCTATGAAATGACTACTTTTATTTGATTACCTTTGATTGCTTCTGATGACTGCAGGATTCACTTTGATGAGGTTATCGAGATCCTGGTTTCTTTAAATAGAAAAATAAAAAGGTTAATTATAAATTCTTTTGGTAAGCTCACTAAGGTTATAAATCTGCTTGAACTAACAGTAAAACAGAACATCCTTCCTACCCAAAGTACAAAAATTAATACAGTTCTATTACCTTTGATTGTTGAGGAGAATTTCAGGATTCACTTTGATGAGCTTATCAAGATCTTGATTTCTTTAAGTGCAAAAAAATTAAAGCAGTTTTGTTAGAGATAATCCAGGTTTAAGTTGGTTGGAACTGGAAGAAGGGATTGGCTATTTTATCATTGGTTGTTGTTGTTGTCAGACTCTTTTGCTACCCCATGGACTGTAGCCTGCTAGGCTTCTCTGTCGATGGGATTTCCCAGGCAGGGATACTGGAGCAGGTTGCCATTCCCTTCTCCAGATGATCTTCCCAACCCCAGGATTGAGCATTGGCAGGAGGATTCTTTACCACTGAGCCAACAGGGAAACTCATCTGTGACACCTATTGGTTTGGCATAGAACAGATCTGAGATACATTTCAACCAATCCAGGGAGGATACATTATGTAGGATCACGAGAAAAACTACTCTGACTTTACACAGTTTGTGTTCAGAGCCCATCTACCAGCACACGCTGACTCAGAGTCCACAGCAAACATCTTGTGATTTATCACTTTTACTCTACAATGCTTTAACAATACGAAGATACAAATGATTACAAGGTCCTTGATATTTTAAAAATCATATTCATCAACAAGTGATATCATTTTATAAAAAATTAATAAGCTCCAAAACTGGGATTATACTTAACATAAGGCTTGGCAAAGAGAGTTCCAGAAATCCATCAAAATTGTGACTTCTCTTTCCTCTATGATGACTTAAAAAGCTGAAATCATGGTCAGATTAGGGACATGCTCTGATAACTGTCCACTTCCCAGTTGAAATGCTATCACTTTCTTTCCTCAGTTAGAGAACATGGTTTGCTATCACTCATTGCATCCATATAATATTTTGTTTTTAAGGGCTGGAAATTAGTGATTTTTCAAAGTGTTCCTCTAAACCACTTTATCATATTTATCCAAAGAAATAGAATAGCCCACAGTAGCAAGAAATCTTGGGATTGATAACAGCTGCTTCCAGTCAGTTTTAGACAGTTACCTGCCTGTATCTCTTTCCCCCTCCAAAGTCCTCTTGCCTTAAATAAAAATATAGTTTACTCTTCAAAAGTCTGATGGGAGATTAAGAACTAAAGGAGAACCACTTGGAGGTTAGTCATCAAAAAGTCTGAGAAAACCTACATGGGAAAAGAATCTAAAAAAGAGTGGTATACGTATAACCTGAAACTAACACAGCATTTTAAACCAACTATATTCCAATAAATTTTTTTTTAATCTGAGGAAATGGTGTGCATTTCCCTCCCCAACCCCTAAGCATTTCCATAGAATTTGCTTCCCAGCTCATGTCTTCACTGAGTTTCAGCTCTTATCCTTGTCCTCAGATCTCCATGGTAGACAAAAAGCCCTTAAAACAAATTTTCACTGTTTTGAATTATCTTCAGTAATAATATTCTCAATTAAAGATAATCAACTGGTGTCTACAAACAGTATCAAAGAAATGACAAACATATGAGAATTAGCCAAAATATAATGTTCTTGTATAAACTGGTTACAAAATCTGTGTAAAATTAAATTGTGCCTGAAAGACAATCTTTAAAATGTTGATTATTCATACATTAAAAGAAAAAAAACTAAAAAGAATAAAATTTTGTAGAGGAAATAATATGTTCAAAGGCCTCAACCTTTTAATACATAAGATCAATCTCAATATTTTTGTGTAATTACATATAATTTTCACCTACCAGCATAATTAAGAGTAAATTGTATAAAAAAGCAAACATGAACATGAGAAATTCCTTTTTTACTGTTCTGCTCAGGACAGAAAACTTGGTTCATTGCAAAACTTAGAACTGTGCTATATCATAGAACGGTATCATAGTTCTAGGAGTACTACAATCATAGAAGTCATTAAAAAATACATTTTACATCATAGCTCAATACTTTACCTTTTTGTCAGTCAGTCAGGCAGACATACACACATAATAAAATATAAACTTCACAAAGTAAGACTTCCCAATGTAAGAAGAACTCTCATTTTCTGTTCTTTTTCACTTTAGTTAATTGGGGGGGAAATGCTGACTGCCAGTCACTAAATTAATTACAAGACCATTTAATGGCTTTTCGTCTACAATTTGAGAATCACTAGCTTAGAAAACATATAAACACATGCTATGATTTACTACTTCTCCTAAAATGATAACACCTGTGTTAATAAAGCAAATCCTGAATTGCCTTGATTGATAGTATCATGCTACATATTTTAATGAATTGAAAACTTATAGACACTTTTTTCAGGCCCTGGATTCTTTAAAAAACACAGGAATCTGATATCTAAATTTTATCTGGGAAACAATGTTATGTTTTTCCTATTCAACTTACTGCTTTCATTTATTTTGCTTTAAGGATATAGGGGAATACATCAGCACATTTAGCTATCATTACTTTCATGTAGGTCTCCCAGGTGGTGTAGTGGTGAAGAACCCACCTGCCAATGCAGGAGATATAAACGATGTGGGTTTGATCCCTGGGTGGGGAAGATCCCCTGGAGGAGGGCATGGCAACACAGTCTAGTATTCTTGCCTGGAGAATCCCATGGACAGAGGAGCCTGGCGGGCTATGGTCCATAGGGTAGCAAACAGTCGGACATGACTAAAGTGATTTAGCATGCACCCACTTGCATGTAGTTCAAAAGTTATAAGGTGTTTTGCGGTCATTGGCATAAATTTGCGCCATAGTCACTTCAAAGACAGAAGTAACGTTTCACATGACCCTGTGAAAGCAGTGGAGAACATCCTCTAGCTGTCCCATGGCAAGAGCAAAAGGCCTAGCTTTGTAATTTCCACTCTTTCCTGAGGTGCTAGATCAACTTTCATTTATTTTGAGATCAAAGTCTGTGGACTGTGATTTAAAGACCAGGAGTTGGGCTGGGGGTTGGAAGAACTCACGGAAGGCTATGAGATATTCACCCCTGGCCTCTGTCTTCTCATCTGTGAAATGAGAAGACTGGATTGGTCTAATCCTCTGCCCATCTTTAACATCTTCTACTCCTAGGAATCTATGAATATAAATTTTACTGGTTGTCATATTTATTGAATTAGCAATTTTATTTCTCCTTTTCTTTCCAAATGCAACTCACTGACAATACATTCTATATTCAGCAAGCAGTACATATATTAAATTGACAACCTATTATTGCCTTGGAGTCCCATCTCTGTGCCCCTAGTACATAATTAGCTTTAATCTATGATAATTGCCTGCTGTTAATAAGATTGAATATATCTACTGAATTCTCTTTTTTGGCACCCACGGCCTATAATTATACCTAATGTGCACCTAATGATACCTAGTTGTAAGCTTCAAACCCAGTAGGTGTTCAGTAATTATTCACTGCCTAACAGATCACAGAACCACTATTCATCTTCCACTAGTTTTCTCCGTGACCCTGGCCAAATCACTTAACCTTTCTGAGTCTTAATTTCCTCTTCTGTAAATTGAATATGTTTGACTGGAATGTGAAAAGTGAAAGTTGCTCAGTCGTGTCCGACTCTTTGCAGACTCCATGGACTGTAGCCTGCCAGGTTCCTCTGTCCATGGGGATTCTCCAGGCAAGAATACTGGAGTGGGTAGCCATTCCCTTCTCCAGGGGGGAATCTTTCCAACCCAGGGATTGAACCCAGGTCTCCTGCACTGCAGGCAGATTCTTTACCATCTGAGCCACCAGGCCCTGCTTTAACTGGAATAGTGGTTTGCGAAATTGTTCAAACTAACTGGGCTATGAGTTCTCTAAGGTTCCTCCTTTCCATCTCCAAAATTTGTGATTTTTCTATGTACCAGATAAACTCAAAAAAGTGAAATCATAAAAACATTTAAAAATATATACAAATATATATATCTATAATAGTGGTGTATAATGATATAAAAATCTAAATATATACAATATTACATATAAATATATAATCTAAATATATACATATATCTATAATAGTGTATAATGATATAAAAATCTCCATAAACCAGAGGCAAAAATTGAATTTCATTTTTCATCATCACAGATACTACTTAAAGAATTATCATTTTAGGTCCATTACTTTGCTAGGAGCAGCAAATCATCTAAAAAATAATGAACCTCATAAAATTTCCACCAACTATCAAACACTTTCCAAAAATGAGATGAATAAATTTGCTTATAATGAATCTAATGAGGTGTCCAGCTCTTTTCCAAAAATTAACAAGCATTAACAAATTTTAATCAAACCCAGAAACAAAGGTATTGCCATCAATACTACAAACCATAAACAGGGCATGGACTAATTATGTTTCTAGCCCAGTCACTCCCTTCGCTTGCTTTATCTGAGTTGTCTTTCTTTCTATTAGCAAATACATATCTTATTTATCAGGGATATATAAAATTCATGATGACTTTTCAAGATTTACATTCAGTTTGCCCATGGAATGATTACAAGTCATTTATATTCATATTATGCTTAGTTAAGGAGAAACAAACCAAAGCAAGTAAATAACATCTTTGTCTTACCTAGCCGTGTTTTTGACAGCTTTGGGGCTTACGTTAATAAGTTCATCAAGACCTTGTTCACTGCTAAAACAAAATAAATGGTCAAATGCAGTTGGAAATTAGAAAATTTTATGACTGGTGTTTTTTCTTTTGACACTTGTAGATCATTTGATGGGATCCTAGACAAAAAGTGATAAATATACTGAGTTTCTACTTTGTCTTAAATAGTTATCTTTTTTAAATCCTCAAAGGAACTGAATTAAATATCACCATTCTCTTTTTATAAATAAATTGAGTTACATGAAAGTTAAGGCCTTCTTTAGGCCAAGTATAGGAAATAACTGACAGTGAATTAGGTAGCCACACGTTGCCTCCTGTCCACATTCTTCCTCTCTCTGTTCTCAGTAATTCCTTACAACTGCACAAGGCTTTTCACCAACATTATTATCAAAATAATTTTGAGAGGCAGCTTGGAGTGATTCTCTCATGCTTTTCTTAACTTTTGCTCCAGTGGACAATGAGTCTTAACTTCTTAAGAAGACCGGAGCATATTCAAACTCTTGCAGAAATATTATAATCAAGTATTGGAAGGTTATGTCACCAAATTTCTGAAGAGTCATTTAAAAATTAATCCTCAGGTTTATGAAAGAGAATAAAGCCAATATTCTTTGGTTTATTCAGTTTTATGAACTTATAATTTATTAACTAAATTTGCAGTAATAATCTAGTTAAGCTATAATTGCATTAAATGAATTTCTCAGGTAGTCATTATACAGAATTAGCTTCAATATTACAATTTGAACAATATTATTATGTAACAAATTGAAGCAATATAAAAACCTATCCAGCATTGTTACATGTCAGCAAATCAATTTCTCTCTCTTTCTTTTTTTTTAATATCCCTTTCAACATCCTTAGCCAAATAATTAACTTTATTCTGGGGCATAAATTGAAGACTTGCTCATGAGTCTTCAACAATACTAATAAACTTACTTTTTCTTTGCTGAGGGAGTCACTTTAATAAGACTGTCCAGGTCTTGGCTCCTAAAAAATGTAAATTTTAATAACTGGTAAAATCAAATAAAATCAGTTATAATTTGTATATTTTTTCAATCGTAATATTGAATAAAATGATTGTTGCTAATTCAAAACTTCACTTTATTGAATATTCTTTTTAGTTCTCTGTGAAACCAGAGAGCTAATATAAATTCATTTCTTACACAACTACATATATATGAAAATTTATTTTTATTCTTATTCCTTTCAAGACAAACTCAATTTAAGTTGCTCTTAAATTTCTTATTTCCTGTATTGTATTTGGTACTAGAATCAGCATTTAGAATTTGTTTCAAGATTATAATGAACAAGATAAAAATTTGAATTGTACATCGTTTCAATGCATTCCTTGCTTCCCTCTCCTCAGAATAAAACAAAACAAAAACCTGGAACTTTTTTAAAAAGAGTGTATTTCCTGATTCTAACCTATGGATGTAATATAAATAATATGAATATGTAATATTGAGGCAACTCCAAGATACTAAACAATTCAGAATCATGCTTCATGCATGATCTATATCAGAACAAAGACAACTTCTGACAATAAGATTTGCTTTTGTACTCAAAAAGGCAATATATTTATTTTCTTTATAATAAATACATTTCTTATATTTATTTTTTATAAAATAAATAGAGGAAAACAATAGAATGGGAAAGACTAGAGATCTCTTCAAGAAAATTAGAGATACCAAGGGAACATGTTATGCAAAGACTCAATAAAGGGCTCAATAAAGGACAGAAATAGTAGGGACCTAATAGAAGCAGACGATATTAAGAACAAGTGGCAAGAATACACAAAAGAACTGTACAAAAAAGATCTTCACCACTCAGATAATCACGATGGTGTGATCACTCACCTAGAGCCAGCCATCCTGGAATGTGAAGTCAAGTGAGCCTTAGGAAGCATCACTATGAACAAAGCTAGTGGAGGTAATGGAATTCCAGTTGACCTATTTCAAATGCTGAAAGATGATGCTGTGAAAGTGCTGCACTCAATATGCCAGCAAATTTGGAAAACTCAGCAGTGGCCGCAGGACTGGAAAAGGTCAGTTTTCATTCCAATCCCAAAGAAAGGCAATGCCAAAGAATGCTCAAACTACCGCACAATTGCACTCATCTCACATGCTAGTAAAGTAATGCTCAAAAGTCTCCAAGCCAGGCTTCAGCAATACATGAACTATGAACTTCCAGATGTTCAAGCTGGTTTTAGAAAAGGCAGAGGAACCAGAGATCAAATTGCCAACATCCACTGGATCATTGAAAAAGCAAGAGCGTTCCAGAAAAACATCTATTTCTGCTTTATTGACTATGCCAAAGCCTTTGACTGTGTGGATCACAATAAGCTGAGGAAAATTCTGAAAGAGATGGGACTACCAGACCACCTGACCAGCCTCTTGAGAAACATGTATGCAGGTCAGGAAGCAACAGTTAGAACTGGACATGGAACAACAGACTGGTTCCAAATAGGAAAAGGAGTACATCAAGGCTGTATATTGTCACCCTGCTTATTTAACTTCTGTGCAGAGTACATCATGAGAAATGCTGGGCTGGAAGAAGCACAAGCTGGAATCAAGATTGCCGGGAGAAATATCAATCACCTCAGATATGCAGACGACACCATCCTTATGGCAGAAAGTGAAGACGAACAAAAGAGCCTCCTGATGAAAGTGAAAGAGGAGAGTGAAAAAGTTGACTTAAAGCTCAACATTCAGAAAACGAAGATCATGGCATCCGGTCCCATCACTTCATGGCAAATAGATGGGGAAACAGTGGAAAAAGTGGCTGACTTCATTTTTTTGGGCTCCAAAATCACTGCAGATGGTGATTGCAGCCATGAAATTAAAAGACTCTTACTCCTTGGAAGGAAAGTTATGATCAATCTAGACAGCATATTAAAAAGCAGAGACATTACTTTGGCAACAAAGGTCCGTCTAGTCAAGGCTATGGTTTTTCCTGTGGTCATGTATGGATGTGAGAGTTGGACTATGAAGAAAGCTGAGCGCTGAAGAATGGATGCTTTTGAACTGTGGTGTTGGAGAAGACTCTTGAGAGTCCCTTGGACTACAAGGAGATCCAACCAGTCCATCCTAAAGGAGCTCAGTCCTGGGTGTTCATTGGAAGGACTGATGCTGAAGCTGAAACTCCAACACTTGGCCACCTCATGCAAAGAGTTGACTCATTGGAAAAGACTCCGATGCTGGGAGGGATTGGGGGCAGGAGGAGAAGGGGACGACAGAGGATGAGATGGCTGGATGGCATCACTGACTCGATGGACGTGAGTCTGAGTGAGCTCCAGGAGTTGGTGATGGACAGGGAAGCCTGGCGTGCTGTGGTTCATGGGGTCGCAAAGAGTCGGACATGACTGAGCAACTGAACTGAACTGAACTGAGGCAATAATAGCTCTAAAAGGGGGCTTCCCTTGTGGCTCAGTGATAAAGAACCCGCCTGCCAATGCAGGAGACAGGTTTGATCCCTGGGTCGAGAAGATGCCCTGGAGAAGGAAATAGCAACCCACTACAGATTCTTGCCAGGAGAATCCCATGGACAGGGGACCCTGGCAGGCTACATACAGTTCATGGGGTCGCAAAAGAGTCAGACATGACCTAGTGACTAAACAACAACAATCTCTAAAAAGACATTTCTGTTTTTGTACTGGGCTTGCATATCAACTCTAACACCAAAAGGCCTAAACAAGATATATATCTTGATATACATTATTATTGGACAGTTTATTATATATCCTGAAAAGAAAAGAGACTAGAAAGGCTTCTATCACCTAACTAATCTTTAGGATTAATCTATAAGTGAATTTTATTGTGTTCATATCCTTCCATGTAAATTATTGCAATCTGTTATATTGAATTATTTGAAGTTGTCATCTTGTGGGTCAAAAATTGTTGAATGTCAACAATTTCATAAGATTCAACCTAATAGATAACTTCTTAGGTCTCTTCTTTGAACTAAGCATTGATTGGTGCAATGGGGACTCAGCAATGAAGAAAAACAGCAGCAGTAATAGTAACAGCAATGCTGCTGCTGCTGCTATGTCACTTCAGTCGTGTCCGACTGTGCAACCCCATAGATGGCAGCCCACCAGGCTCCCCCGTCCCTGGGATTCTCCAGGCAAGAACACTGGAGTGGGTTGCCATTTCCTTCTCCAATGGATGAAAGTGAAAAGTGAAAGTGAAGTCGCTCAGTCGTGTCCGACTCTTTGCGACCCCATGGGCCGCAGCCTACCAGGCTCCTCCATCCATGGGATTTTCCAGCAAGAGTACTGGAGTGGGGTGCCATCGCCTTCCCCAATAATAGCAATAGATAATGTTTAATAAGTACTTGGGGAATAAATGCTTCATAAGCTAATTTTTCTGGTAATTCACAAAGAAGGTAATTCTTACAATCCCCACTTTACAGATAAGGAAGCTGAGAATTCAAGGAGGTGAAATGATTTGTCCAAGGCTATACAGCTAACAGATATTCTCTAAACTAAAAAATGTTACTACCGAGTGGAAGAGATGAACACATGACATAATGCAAGGCATGGCAGAGGATGGGTGCCGAAACAAGGCTCACATAGATCGCATGGGAAAGGTCATATTACTAAGGCTTTCTTCACTTTACAAACTAAGTCATCTTGGAAGAGGGACAAGGGATAACTGTCTTTCATAGAATCTTAATCTGTAACATAAAGTATTAACGTGGTCTCTGGATTTGGTATCTGACCCTCACACAGTGACTATACATTATACTTTTATTTAGTGAACAAAATATAAGGACAATTTAGAACTCAGTATTCAAATGAAAGAATGATAAATTCTTCGCTCTAACCATAAGGTGAATGAAGCAATATATGCAATGGAGGCTGTGTTTTGGAAGCTGTTCCAAGTACATGCAAGGTTGATCTTCTTCACCTACCCACATGAAATACTGCCTAGGAATCAGCAGTCTATGGTCCTCAAGCTAAATCCAGCCTGAAGGCTAGTTTTACAAGTAAAGTTTTATTGGAACATAGTCATTCCCATTCCTTTACAATGTGTTATTAATACTTGCTAGTTTAAATAAAGACTGTTTGGGGCCCCTATTCCTGAACTTTTACTCCCTAGCCCTTTAAGCAGAAGTCTGACTCCTGATCTAGTCTAGTAAACTTTATATGATAACTATCTACTGTAAAAATAGAATTCCTAGAAGCAAAGTAAGATAGAAAACTCTGTGAGAGAGAAGATGTGTGCTTTGGTCTCTTTTGTATTTAACTCACATTCAAACTAGCATAACAGTATGTGTTTATAGGTTCATGGTTTGGCTATATCCCTTTGTTTACTCAATACAGTGTACCTTAAAGAAAATTCTTTTTTGTTATTTTTATTATTTCAATGAACTAACTATAATTTTTTAAATGACCTCCCAACTTCAGGAATTATTGGAGTGTAAATGGAAGAGGAGAGGAAAAACATGATGAATGAAGGAGATTTTCTTCACATGAAGACCTTCTCTTAGGCTGCGTATCTCTAGGAGATTGTTTGGGGAAGATACTTCATCCCAGGAGGAATCTCGATTTATTTTGAGGAAATTCCAAGCATGGAAAACAAATCCCACATGGATAAGAGATTATTCTCATATTTTAAGGAGTTCCTCCACAAATATTCACAGCCAGGGAGCCCCAAATAAAGGAATTGAACACTAGTTTTCTGACACAGAGCTGTTGTTTTGGGTCCCCTTATTGGTGGTTTCTTTGATGGAACAATCAGTTTTATCATATTTTCTAAGTTGAACAGAATAAAATGGAGAAATAGAAGAGTTTCAGAATCCTCACCCTTGGTTAGTTTTGTTTGTTTCCGGAGTCACTTTGATGACGTTGTCAAGACTTTGGTCGCTTTAAGACATGGAAAAAGGGATGAGATCATATGACAGATTACATCAGTGGTTGAAAATATTTACTAAAATGGAAAAGTGCTTTTATTACAAAAATATTTTACTAGAAAATATTTACTAAAATAGAGATCATCTCAAGGGATTGGAGGTTTTCATTGTTGACTCTGAAAATATATATTTGGACCTAACTATAATCACATAGAAGTAATGAACAATAATTAGTGGTTTCAGAAAATTCATGATGTGCCAAGCACTGTGCTAAGTGATTTATGTGATTTATATGATTCAGTGCTCATATCAACCCTATGAAATAGTATAAAAATATTAATAAACAGAAACCTCAATGAAATAGAGTTGGGAGACCAGAATGGGGGCTCTCTCCTGCCCTGTGACAATAGCAGAAGCCAGCAGGAAGAGGAAAGACTGTTCTCCTTGCCTGGCAAGGACTCAGCCAATTGAAAAGCTGTGAACTCTGTTTACTTTAGTCCTCCCAATCTCTGTTCCTCCCTCCCCTCTATAAAAGTGTCCTTCCTTCCCCTTCAGGGACTTGGATGTGGCTCCCCATGGTTGCAGACCCCAGACTACAATTCTCTGATGATCTGAGCAAATCCGTCTTGGCTGGAGAAATACCTGACAATCTATTTGTTTCAGGTCAACAATAGGAAGTATCATCATCTCCATTTCACAAAAGGAAAAACTGAGACCCACAAAGATGAAGTTTTTCCCACATGGCCTGTAGTGGCAAGGCTGGAATGGAAAGCTATGTAATTAACCCCAGAGTGTGCACACTTGTCGTAACACCAACCATCTTATTGGAAATTATTAACTGAATTGACATTGGAAGTGACGAGGGAACATCTGGCCCGCTTTCCTCACTGTGAGGATTAGAAAACCAAAGTCCAAACAGGAGTGTGATCAGGCCCATTTCTCACTGTTAGTGAGGGCAGAGTCATGCCCAGACCCACATCTCTGGGTTCTGGTCTGATGCTCTTTCCTCTCTCTTGTGCCATCCCTCTGCTTAAGGAAAATAAACAAACCAACCAATAAAAGTGTCCTGACCACTACTGTTTGGAACAGGGAACTCTGCTCTGTTATGTGATAGCCTGGATGGGAGTTTGAGGGAGAATGGATACATGTATATGAATGGGTGAGTCCCTTTGCTGTCCACCTGAAACTATCACAACATTGTTAATCAGCTATACCCCAAAATGAAACAAAAAGTTTTTAAAAAAGAAATAAGTAAAATAATTGCCTATAAAAGACTCTACCCAGTAAACCATCATTTCCCTCAGCCCTTGACAACCAAACACTTTGTTTTCTTGGTTGCCAATGGATTTGCCATTCTGGATATTTCAGATAAATGATATATAATTGTGAAAAAAAAAAAGGTGACTTGTCCATCCTGGGAAAACACTGCACCTCATGAATCAAAATACCTACATTATATTAGAAATTGGCTGACCAAAATCTTTAACAGCTTACATATGAGGTGGTGCAGGTTACATGGTTTTTCTTGAACTATCATTGATACATTGATACTATAGCAGTGTCAGTCTGCTGAAATGATTTAAGTATGTTTTTAAACATTGGTTAACATGAAACAAAAAAGAGGAATGTACTAAATCTTACCCTTGCACACTTTTCCCAGTTCTTGGGTTCACTTTGATGAGGTTATCCAGGTTTTTGGAACTTTAAACAAAAAGAAACATAGTAAGTAAAAATGAAATTATATCAACTAATTAATCAAGCTAATTACTTTAAAGGATATATGTGCTCAAGATGAATTTGACAATTAAGTTTTGAGAGAAATCAATACCAGTCTATATGTTTCACTTAAAAGAGTAAAATTTTTTACTTTCATTGCTATCAGTTTCCTATATACTCTCAAAATAAAACAATAAAACTAGGGCAAGATTGAGTTTAAAAGATCATCTCTGGAACTATTTGCCCAAAAAATCTTACCTTGTCAGCCCCATTTGGTATTCTACCTGATGCAATAGCTATAATTAAACTGTGTTTTGTTAATAATTTCCATTTAAAGGGATTTAAATGGAAATTTAAACACTTTTGTATTTAAACACATTTTCCTTTAAAGGGATTCTATATTCATTATTTCACATGATCTTTATAATAATCAAACAACAAAAGTGGAACAGACATTATGATCTTCATTTTATAACTAAAGAAGTCTCAGCTTGGTATTCAAGGGACTTGCTCAAAGATACCCAGCTGATAAGTAGTGGAATTCAGATATTTTGACTCCAAACCACTTTTAAACACAGCTTCTCTAATGAGAGCCACAAACTGATTCAGAACTTGATGCACAAATTGATGGGAAGGAAGAAAGATAAGGTATAATCCTCACCTTGGGTTACTTCTGTTAACTTCAGGGGTCACTTGGATGAGATTGTCAAGACTCTGGCCCCTTTAAAACATAGAAAAAGTGGTAAGGTTAATAACAGATTACAACTAAGTTGATAAAACTATTCATTAAAACTCAGAAACAGTGTAAACAACCGAAATCATGCCAAAGAGCTGAAGATTGTTAAAAGCACACAGAAGTATGTAGGGATTTATATATCTCTGAAACTTACTGAGACTCAGAGAGACAATACTTTAATCTTGGAGCCATCAGGCACTAGCAAATACTGAGATAGCCCTCTACCTTGATTCATTGAATGCTATGCCCTTAGCCTTTTCCAGGTGCACTAAACATATTCTGTAATTGTCTGTGTACACATTCCTGGAACATTCCACAAGGCACAACTCCACCCATCAGCTTCCAACATGCTGTGGAAATTTTGAACTTTGGAGAACCCTTCTTTTGTAAAATTGTCAGCTGTTAGCAGATTTTCTGTTTAAACACTGGATTTAGATAAGTGTACCCTTAATATTCATTTGAAGGACTGCTGCTGAAGCTGAAGCTCCAATTCTTTGGCCACATGATATGAAGAGACAACTCATTGGAAAAGACCCTGATGCTGGGAAAGAATGAAGGCAGGAGGAGAAGGGGACGACAGAGGATGAGATGGTTGGATGGTATCACCAGCTCAATGGACATGAGTTTGAGCAAGCTCCGGGAGATGGTGAAGGACAGGGAAGCCTGGCGTGCTGCAGTCCACTGGGGTCGCAAAGAGTCAGACATGCATAACTCAGCAACCGAACAACAGTAACAAGAAGCAATTTGCTAAAGTCTATAATATACAATCTGTTATCTCTTGCTCATACATACTGTGTATTAAAACTACAAATTTTGACTGGTTGTGTTGGCAATAAACAGTAAGATGAAAATCCATCAACTTTTGAAATGTAAGTTATAATGTAAAACTGTAATGTAGAACACCATGTAGTCACTGAGAATGACTCAATATTTTACAGTTACCCTTTAGGATATGTGCTTCTGATCTTAATGGAATTTTTCTTTTCCCTATTGCTTCTACATATGTTTTCCACATTCCCAGTGCCAGCCAATGTGCCTCTGATCTACAGAGGATACCATATGGGTAAAGAACATCCACAGAAGGCACATTTATACCCTGTATCCCCATGCCCCATGCCCCTGCTAAGATCAGATCATAAAGTCTCCAAGGTGGTGTCAATGCAACATCAAAAGATACAGATATCTGGAAGCAGCTAGCTAGATGCTGACTCAAGTTCTTCCTTATTTCCAGATGTCTGAGAATGTGCACATCCATGCTAAAAGCGGCAATAAAAAGTTTGAACGTTTTTCATGCAAATAATGAAATTGTTAACCCCGAAAAAAACAACTATTCTATCCCAGAATATCCTATGTTGATTTTTTTAACCCTTTGTTGCCTAAACAAAATATGTGGAATTTGAATGCTGCTGCGGCTGCTAAGCCATTTCCTTCTCCAATGCATGAAGGTGAAAAGTGAAAGGAAAGTCGCTCAGTCGTGTCCGACTCTTCGCAACCCCATGGACTGCAGCCCACCAGGCTCCTCCATCCATGGGATTTTCCAGGCAAGAGTACTGGAGTGGGGTGCCATCACCTTCTCCGATTTGAATGCTAGTGGCTGAGAAAAAAATATTCCCAGGATTCTGTTTCTAGTACTTTGAGTACTAGAAACAGTAGTACTCATTGGAGTACTCAAGAAGAAATCCCACAGCATTAAGCATTGCAACTCCTCCCTTGTAGTATCTGTGTTGGTTCTGTTGGAGACCTTGATCTCTTTATTTTGAATAAAGCACACAGAGGGTTGTCTAAATTTTAAGGTTCATAAACTCAATAAAGAAGAATGTGCTAGTGGGAAGCAGTGGGTGGGTGGGAAGCAGTGCCTCATAGTGTATATCTCTTCAATACTTATGCAGTCTTTCAATCCACAAACAGTTACAGAAAGCCTACCATGGCCCCAAGTGCTGGGATAGCTGTGACCAATACAGACAGGCTTAACCCTAAAGAAACGCCCATTCCAGGACTTCCCGGTGGTCCAGTGGTTAAGAATCCACCTGCCAATGCAGGGGACTCTATTTCCATCCCTGGTCTGGGAAGATCCTACATGCTACAGGCAACTAAGGGCACCACAATTACTAGAGTTTGGCACTCTAGAGCCCACAAGCCACAAGAACTAAAGCCCACATGCCCTACAGCCCATGCTCCACAACAAGAGAAGCCACCACAAAGAGAAACCCATGCACTGCAACTGGAGGGCAGTCCCCACTCACTGCAGCTAGAGAAAGCTCACGTGCAGCAGCAAAGCCCCAGTGCAGTCAAAAATCATAAATTAAAATAAATAAATTTTAAAAAGAAGCTTCCATTCTAACTTGGCGAGAGGCAGGCTATATGCAATCAAACCTATAAATGAATGCTACAATTCTAGATAATAACATATGGTATTAAAAATCAGTGCCTGGTGCCTGTGATGCTAGGTTTGGAGAAGGGCGTGGTGATGTAATTGTATTCAATGGTTAGAAACAGTCTCTTTGAGAAGGTAACAATTTGGAAATAGAGTTACCCAAAGTGGGAATAGCAGTCACAGAAGTGTTAAGGCAGGAGTGAGGCTGGATAGAAAAGAGGTAAGTTTGGCTGGACTTTACTGAACATATGAAAGGCCATTGCTCAAGTTTAGAACTTAATTCTACCTGAATTAAGAGAACTTTAAAAGTTTTTTGATAAGGGAGGGAGACAATCTTATTTTATCTTTAAGACAGCCACAGAGTTTAATGATGCTTGGTGAAAGGAAAAAAGAAGACTACTGCCCCTAAAGCTCCCAGGAAGCACACACATACAAATACACAAATAGACAAAAAGACTGCAACACTCTTACACACATACACACAAGTACACACACATACACAATCGTGCACATAGGTATTCATATACATACAAAAGCACATGGATATACTCACACATATATTCAGGCACACACAAGCATTTGTGCAGATGTATACAATCACACATATGTCTGCACATACATGAGTACACTCATATCCATTCACACATGTAGACACACACATATGCACACACAAGTATACACATGTGAATGCATACATTTGTGTGTGTGTGCATGTGTACACGTAGGCATACACACACACACACACCCCACAACCTATGGAAAACAATAGGTAATGATTTGAAATACTCTCTTTAATAAAAATTAGAAAGGTAAAACATAAATTTTTCTTGTAGAGTCAAAGTAAATTAAGTATTTGAAAGTATCTAAATTATTGTTGTCATTTAGTCACTAAGTCATGTCCAACTCTTTGCTACCCCATGGACTGTAGTCTACCAGAGTCCTCTGTCCCTGGAATTCTCCAGGCAAGAAAACTGGAGTGGATTGCCATTTCCTTCTCTGGTGGATATTTCCGACCCAGAGATCAAACCTACATCTCCTGCACTGGCAGGCAAATTTTTTACCGCTGAGCCACCAGGGAAGCCCCATATAAATCATTAAGAAAACATAATTCGTGTGAATCTTTGTTATTGCTCTTAATTATTTGTATCTCCGATGTGCCAAGTGTGATAGTATTATGATCTCTAAACTGAAGCATGGGGCAAGTGACACAGTCAGAATTTGAACCCTGATCCTTTAGACTCCCTGCTCCCTTTCACTGCCTCAAGCTCCCTCCCAGAAACACCTAGGTAACCAGGGAAATCAGTGCTTTCTTCTCAGTTTATTGGCTGCAAAAAACTGCATGTCTGTAACACAACGGGTCACTGGGTCTGCAACCACACCAGCATTGCTGAGAACAGGACGGCCTGACGATGCATACCAGCTTTCAGCCAGCTGGGCCCTGGCTCTGATGGGGCCTGCAGGCATTAGTGCCACATTTTAGAATCAACTCATAATATCATGTACTGAGTGAATGGAATGGAAAGAGGTTCAAAAGAAACCACATGGAATTACTTGGTACGCTTCTCAGCAACATGACAACAAGCTCAGTTTCAGATATGATCCATCTGTCTTTAAAAAAAAAAAAAAAAAGCAAGAGGACATAAGCTTTCCAGATTTCCTTGGCAATTCATGGGTAGGGCAAGTCTTTTACAAAGTACGCTTTGTTAACCTCTTCATCTTTAAACATACATTACAAAACATACATATATACACACTGCACACAAATATAGTATACATGCACACACAATCTGTACACAAACACATTCACACACACTACTTACACACCCACAGAATACACTTATTTATATATGCTATACACGTACACTTATATACACACACTACTTATATACACACATATACATTTATATATATATACACATTGTGATGGGCTTTCCTGGTGGTTCAGATGGTAAATAATCTGCCTTCAATGCAGGAGACCTGGGTTTGATCCCTAGGTTGGGAAGATTCTCCAGGAGAAGGGAATGGTATCCACCCCAGTATTCTTGCCTGGAGAATTCCAAGGACAGAGTAATCTGGTGGGCCGCAGTCCATGGGATTGCAGAGAGTCACATGGCTGAGCAACTAACACTTTCACTTTCTTTTCTTTTTTTTTTTTTAAATATTTTTATTTTTACTTTATTTTACTTTACAATACTGTATTGGTTTTGCCATACATTGACATGAATCTACCACGGGTGTACATGCGATCCCAAACATGAACCCCCCTCCCACCTCCCTCCCAACAACATCCCTCTGGGTCATCCCCATGCACCAGCCCCAAGCATGCTGTATCCTGCATTGGACATAGACTGGTGATTTGATTCTTACATGATAGTATACATGTTTCAATGCCATTCTCCCAAATCATCCCACCCTCTCCCTCTCCCTCTGAGTCCAGAAGTCCGCTATACACATCTGTGTCTTTTTTGCTGTCTTGCATACAGGGTCATCATTGCCATCTTTCTAAATTCCATATATATGTGTTAGTATACTGTATTGGTGTTTTTCTTTCTGGCTTACTTCACTCTGTATAATCGGCTCCAGTTTTATCCATCTCATCAGAACTGATTCAAATGTATTCTTTTTAACAGCTGAGTAATACTCCATTGTGTATATGTACCACAGCTTTCTTATCCATTCATCTGCTGATGGACATCTAGGTTGTTTCCATGTCCTGGCTATTATATCCACACAGTGATGGTTAATTTCACATGTCAGCTTGACCGGGCCACAGGGTGCCCAGATATTTGGTCAAGTATTATTCCAGGTGTGCTGTGAGGGAGTTTGGGGATGAGCTTAACATCCGAATCTGTAGACTGAGTAAAGCAGATGACCATCCCCAGCATGGGTGGGCCATGGCGATTCAGTTGAAAGACTGAATAGAACAAAAAGGCTGAGGTAAGAGGAGACTTTGCCTGCCTGAGTGCTTGACCTAAAACGTTGCTCTTCTCTTGCCCTTGAACTGAAGCTTAAACATGGGCTCTCCTGGTCTAAGGCCTTCAAACTGGAACTGGAACTACACAACCGGTTGGGTCTCCAGCTTGCCAACAGTAGATCTTGGGAACTCTCAGCACCCATAGGGGTATGTGCTAATTCCTTATAATAAGTCTCTCTTTCTACCTGTATATCCGACTGTATTTCTACTGTATATTCTACTGTTTTGGTTCTTTGGAGAATCCTGATTAATACACACTCATACACATATCAACACACTTATATATACATACGTACATTTATACATAACACACTTCTTATATCTTTAATAAATAGAATTCACTTAAAGTATATATTTTAAAACTTTTGACTTATTGTATATTGGAATATAGCCAATTAACAGTGTTGTGATAGTTTGAGGTAGACAGCAAAAGGAGTCGACATACAGATACATGTATCCCCTCTTGCTCAACCTTCTCTCCCATCCAGGCTGCCACATAACATGGAGCAGAGTTCCCTGTGGTATACAGTAGGCCCTTGATGATTATCCATTCTAAATATAGAGTGTGTATACATGACATTACTATTTACACTGTACATACACATACGTGCTCACACACACACACACACATACATACAAAGAAATAAATACTAGATAAAGGTAGTCAAGTTCCCATTAAATTTCTCAAAATCTACCTTATAGCAGATGTCACCTGAGAATAAATTGCAAAAGGTCACTTCTGTGTATCAGTCATATAGAATTGCTTAATATGGTGTATTTGGGAAAAAATAGTTTAGTGTGGTTTGAATTCCAATTTGCTCTCCTGAATACAAGTACTCAGAATTCCAGTGAGTTTATAAATGTCAAAGGAGAAATGAAAAGCTTTAAATTACTTACCTCTTAATATTTTTATTTGTTTCAGGATTTACTTTAATAAGCCCATTGAGGTCTTGCTTCCTTTGAGTAAGGAAATGAGTTTTAATGAATGTCATTAAAATAAAACACTAATCAAGTGAACAATGATTGGAAAAATTAAGAAGTGATAAAATATACACATTCTCTAACAATGTAATTTTTAAAGCTCTAAATGCAAATTAAAACTCTTCTCTCACATCCTGAGCTAAAAACCATTTAAATTTCTTAATTTATCAACAAGAAACTTAGCATATTTCTGTTTTATTCTCAAAATGTGTGTGTATACATTAAATGACTTGCTATTTAACAAAATCAACTTTGCCCTCAGATACATCTTGTTTGAATATCCCAGATGGATGGCACCAAAGTAATGTAAGCTATTAATAGATAAAGTTCTATACTGGATCCAGACATAATGTAAATTTCCATCTAATAAATCAGATATAATTGCCTGTTCTATTTTTAGATGACAGTAATAACATAAATAATAGTTTTACAGTATTAAAAATAATAAGAAAAATAGATGTCTTCATATAAATGCAACCACTCCCCCAAATCAAGCCTTTTAGAATATAATTAGATTGTGTGTGTGTGTTGGTTGCTCAGCCACGTCCAACTCTTTGTAGCCCCATGGACTGTAGCCCAACAGACTCTTCTGTCCGTGGGATTCTCCAGGCAAGAATACTGGAGTGGGTAGCCATTCCCTTTTCCAGGGGATCTTCCAAATCCAGGGATCAAAACCAAGTCTCCTGCATTGCAGGCAGATTCTTTACCTTCTGAGCCAACAGGGAAGCCCATAATTAGATTATGGTAAATTATAAGAGCAAGAAAAGGCCTTAACATGGTAGGAAAATAAATGACTCACTTCTTGGGGAGATGCATGTTTCCTCCATTAAAAGGCACTGAGAAATATCAGAAAGGGCATAGCCCGAATTCAAAGGAGGCAGTAGGAGATGGCAGAAGTACTGTGACTGGGTCCTGCTGCCTTGTGGACCCAGCTCTGAGCAAGGCCAGGATGAAAGGCTCTTACTCACAGTGTGTGCACCTGCCCAGCGCCTCCCTTAGACTGCCTTCTGAGACACCATCCTTAGAGAAGTTGATGTCATGAGTTTTAGTCAAGCCTCACTCTTGGTTACCTTTGCCATTTTAAAAACTCACTTTTAAAATGTCAAGATTGTATTTTCTTTAGACACAAAGGAATTCAATTCAATAATTCACCTCTAAAGCCAAACCAAAATCTGGGAGAAAAGGCAATTTCCTATCAAACATTGGGACAATTCTTCAAAAATAAGCAATTTTATGGGGAGCAAGGAGGAAAGGTCATGTGACCCATCATTCTTACCCAATTCCATGCTAGTAAAACATGTTTCTGAAATTTAAGTGCTAAATCATTTTATCTTTGTGCTTCCCTGTGGCTCAGATGGTAAAGAATCTTCCTGCAGTGCAGGAGACCCAGGTTCACTCTCTGAGTTGGGAAGATCCCCTGGAGAAGGAAATGGCAACCCACTCCAGTATTCTTCCCTGGAGAATCCCATGGACAGAGGAGCCTGGCAGGCTACAGTCCATGGGGTCACAAAGAGTCAGACAGTGAAAGGTCATGTAGCCCCTCATTATTATCCAATTCCATGTTAGTAAAACACGTTTCTGAAATTAAAATGCCAACTCATTTTATCTTATTGTCACTTACAGAAATCAGATTTAAAGACACTAGTATGTCTTACCCAGTGGTGTTTGCACTTTCTTTGGGATTCACTTTGATAATGCTATCAAGGTCTTTACTTCTTAAAAAAAAGAAAATTAGATCAGTTTCAAAGTATTCCCATAGTATTTTTTAATATACACACTCCACATTATTGATGATTAATTCAAGCTTTTGGAGAAAATTATTATACTAGTATTAAATTCATTTTTGTTACAAAACTTACCTATCAATAAAAAGTTAACTTAATCTCTAGGATTCTATAGGGCTACATAAATTTAAATTAAGATAGAACGTACTAGAGACTCTCCAAGGTAAAGCTTGGCGCAGTAGGGTTCAGACACAGAGGAGAGGAGCCAGACTCAAAGCTATGTCCCCCTTCAACGGGCTGAGAAAATCACACAGCTAACCCAGGAGAAAATAACCAAGATTCAGAAACATAAAAGCTGATCTCACCCTCTGCTTGTCTGATCTGTCGTGGCATTTGCTTTAATAACCTCTTTGAGATCTTGGCTTCTTTGGGAAAAACATGAAAACCTGTATCAGTTAGGTTGCATTCAGTTTTCCCTGAAAACCGTATAAACAAGAACATCCCTGAAAGGGTGTCAGATGTTTCCAGGGCCAACTGACTGGAGAAATTGCAATGTAATTTTTCCTTAGCTTATCTTTATTAATTTCCACAGTTTAAAAATCTTCACCAGGACGTCCCTGGTGGTCCGGTGGTTAAGATTCTGCACTCCTAATGCAGGAGACCCAGGTTCAATCCCTGGTCTAGGAACTAGATCTCTCATGCCGCAGCTAAGACCCAAGACAACCAAATAAATTAAAAAAAAAAAAAAAAAACTTTACCAATACATTTCTCACTTTGCTTTTTTGTCCTTTATATTTCTCAACTTAAATAGAAAATCTGTCTCATTTTTAAGTTATTTAAGAAAATATAGAATAACAGGCTTTTCTGCACATTAGTGCAACTCAAGCATGTGGTCTTATGGAAACAGGATTCATCATATTCCTTACTTCCTCTCTCTGACAGACCCCAAAGTACAACAGCTCATCTGTGACAGAGGAAACCATAACACTCCATTTTTAATGAGGTGTAAAAAGCTAACATGGAAAAAGGGAGCCCCATCACATTAGAAGCTTTACTTACCCTTTCTCGATTTTGTCAGCCCTTTGATTAACTTTAATAAGACTTCCAAGGCCTTGGTTTCTTTACAACATTGGAGGGGGTGGAGAGAGTGGAGCAGTGGAGAGAGAAAGAGAGAAATTCAACAGCAGATTTCTCACAATAGGAGTAAGATATTATCAGTACCTAAAACATCAGAAGTCTTTAGAAATATTTAATTCAAGCGGCTCTTCTCATGCCAAATGCTGATATGCTAACTATCCTATAGTGAGGACCTAACCATGACTCAGTCATGATTAACTCAATTTAAAAGTTCTTTCCACATTTCAACTTTTGCTTTCTTTATCCTTCGAAGGTGGGTTGGTGGGAAGCTAACTTTAATACGTGTGTTGAGATACTGTCTGCCTTAAAATCATTCATATCAAGGGTGGAAATCAGAGGATCAACATTTTGAATCTAAACACTTTGAAGATTTAGAAAAGTCATCTTTAATAAAAAGAAACCTTGGAAAAGCAGAAATAACTCTATGATGACTTCAGTACTTTATATAAGTTGGTCACAACCAATAAAACTTTCACAGGCTGATAGCTTAAAACAGGGAAAATGAAAGCTAATCTCTCTAAATCCCCCGATTGTTCAATGTTATTTTCATCTGTCTCTGTCTTTCACTGTGATAGGACTGTTGACATCCGAGGTTTTCTTTCTGTATAAAGAAGAAGGAGGGAAGAAGAAAAAGGAACTATGCCTGCCCCCTACTACACCATTGAGAGCTGTCTTTTCTGCATCAAAGCCCAGTCACCATCAAGTTATCCCAGATCATAAATCATTCCCTTTTTTCCTCTTCCCTAGCCCATACAATGATTGACTTGTGATACTCATCTTCTGTTTCCTGATTTCCACCACTTTACTGGAACTTTCCAAATTTCATTTCTTAAAAAATCTGAAATCTCATCTTCTCCTCTAAAACTCATATAACCGCTTATAGAGAATTGACTGCTTTCTTACTTCATCTGTTCTCTATTTGAAAAAAAATGAAATAGAGTATGCACACATTCCTCATCTGTGACAGAGGAAACCATAACACTCGATTTCTAATGAGGTGTAAAAAGCTAACATGAAAAAAGGGAGCCCCATCACATTAGAAGCCCCATGCACATTAGAGTGCACATCCATACTATACTCTGCTAAGTCACTTCAGTCGTGTCTGACTGTGCGATCCCATAGACGGCAGCCCACCAGGCTCCCTCATCCCTGGGATTCTCCAGACTAGAACACTGGAGTGGGTTGTCATTTCTTTCTCCAGTGCATGAAAGTGAAAAGTGAAAGTGAAGCCGTTCAGTCGTGTCCGACTCTTAGCGATCCTGTAGACTGCAGCCTACCAGGCTCCTCCCATGGGAATTTCCAGGCAAGAGTACTGGAGTGGGGTGCCATTGCCTTCTCCTCATACTATACTAATAAGTTGTTAATAAGTATTTGATGTCTGAATGAAGGTGGTGATTATCAACACTTTTTACTATATAGACTTTGTTAAGTGTTCTACATTAGAGAGGGTTAAGAAGGCATACTGCCAAGCTTGACCAGGAAAGCTAGAATATCTGCCTGTGCACAGAGTGGCACAGATGAATGGTTTTTAAAGATAACCAGGACAATAGAAATCGTCATGTTAGAAAGGCAAATCTAATGACTAACCGAACACAAGGTAAAAATAGCCAATCTGGAGAAAAAGCAGTGGAGACCTCATATACCTTTAGCCTTATGCAATTCTTGATTGTTCTGGGAATTTTCTTTAATGAAACTGTCAGAAGTTTGATATTTTTCAATATGAAAAATAATATCAGTAGTAATTTATTTCCTCGTATATCAGTGTCAGTCTAGAACTGTAAGTCAACTTCTTTAAATGTTCAGTTACTGACCATTAATTAACACTTTTTATGATACAAAGTCAATAAAAGCATGGCTTTTGACTTTGAGATGTTTACAAGTGCATCTGAGTGATAGACAAATGAACATTCCAACTGAAAAATGCTTTAGTCCCTGGTAAAGACTTCAGGGGTGAGGGGCTATACTACTGGCATCAAAATGTCTTATAGTGAATATGTTTGGTCCATAAACTAGCCTATTGTCCACTGCTTCTAGTGATCTGTTTGACTTCTTTCACTTTTAGATGTAAAAGGGAACTTGGAGACCATCTATTTAGATCACACCCTTCATTTTATGGACTGAGGAAACAGAGGCCACTGGTCCAGGGTCAGCCTGGTTGATCCTAGTGACAGAGTAGCACCAAGACACTCTCCCCTCCGTCTCCTGACCCCGATCAAGGGTCTGTTCCACCAGCCTGTCTGACTCTTGTCTTGAGCAGAAGGTCTCCCCCAGGAAATGGCACACAGTTCACAAATCAATCAAAAAAGGCTGTAAGAGTCTCAATCAGATCTTACCCTTTGCCATCTTTATCTGTCCGGGTATTCACAAACATGAGATTTTCAAGGCTTTTGGCTCTAAAAAATACAAAGAAATTAAAATAAGAGACTGCATATTGAAAAAAATTATGTGTTATCTTGAAAGGTCAGATACGGTATAAAATTTTCATGAATTGCTCATTTACTCTTACTGAATAGAGCAGCAGAAATCCTTCTGGGCAATTATGTCTGAACTAAATGTACAATACTGAGTGCACCGCCCCATCTGTTAGCACATTTTTATGCCAGGGAAGATAACTCCCTTCCAGCTAATGTCTGAAAGAATAAAACAAGCAATCTGGGAGATAATATTTTCAGGTTAGAGACAGATGCACTTACCTTTTCTCCGTTAATTCTGACTTAAGATTTGCTCTGAAGAGACCATCGAGACCTTGATTTCTTTAAAAGAATTGAGTAAAAAACCTTGTCACTATTAATGATGGATACTTAACTCATCTAAGCAAAGATCAGTTTATAGCTGAGACAGGAAATAGAAGTTGTTTGGGAAAAGATGAGCCACGATTCCTGAAATCACTTTATTCCAAATAGATTTTTTTTTCCTAGACTCAAATATTAAATTGCAGTGGACCTTGGAGAGAAGAAAAGAAGATACATACTGGGGAGCCTCAAGATGTAATAAGTCCATTGTTTGCATTGTTTGCATTCAAGAAGTGTTATTCTTTTTTAATATGAGCCAATATTTACAAAGCTGGCCATGACACGTGGATGCCTGGAGTTTCAGGATCTCCTGAAAGTGTCCTGCAACTCTGGGCTCAAATTCTCACATTGCAACTGTAGCTGAGAAACAGCCAGGCAGCCGGGACCAGCACTCCCTCCATGTTTCACAGCCAGCTCCCTTCATGCATCTCTACTCACCTGGCCTCATCAGACTGTGGAGTCTGATTCCTGATCTAATACTTCCTCTGTAAATTAAAATTTAAAAAAAAAACTGAAAAGCAGCAAATCGTAGTGAGTCGTTGGTTCAGTTCATTTCCGTCGCTCAGTCGTGTCTGACTCTTTGCAACCCCATGAACCACAGCACGCCAGGCCTCCCTGTCCATCACCAACTCCCGGAGTCCACCCAAACCCATGTCCATCGAGTCGGTGATGCCATCCAACCATCTCATCTTCTGTCGTCCCCTTCTCCTCCTGCCCCCAATCTTTCCCAGCATCAAGGTCTTTTCCAATGAGTCAGCTCTTCGCATCATGTGTCCAAAGTATTGGAGTTTCAGCTTCAATATCAGTCCTTCCGATGAACACCCAGGACTGATCTCCTTTAGGATGGACTGGTTGGATCTCCTTGCAGTCCAAGGGACTCTCAAGAGTCTTCTCCAACACCACAGTTCAAAAGCATCAATTCTTCAGCGCTCAGCTTTCTTTATAGTCCAACTCTCACATCCATACATGACCATTAGAAAAACCATAGCCTGACTAGACAGACCTTTGTTGACAAAGTAATGTCTCTGCTTTTTAATATGCTGTCTAGGTTGGTCATAACTTTCTTTCCAAGGGAGTCGTTGGTAGTCATTTATTAATAGATCATTTTTGTCAACACAGGGCATGAAAAATCACATCTCTTTATCATCAGATCTGTGAACTCATTTGACACTTGCTTTGTTTCTCCTTCACTCTGGTACCTACTTATTTCGTGCGTTAGTGGGCCAAGTAACAGAGAGAGAACTAAAATTGCACTTCAAGCTTCAATTAATAAGATCTTTAAATTATGCAGTTACAAATGATTCAAAATAAGCAGGTAATATTAACTAAGAAAAGTGGGTTTTGTAATAATTAAACTAAAAGCATTCAGTGACCAAACGAAACTATTTACATACTAATATAATAGAATTTCAGGAAGATAAATGTGTTTATTTTTATAACTGCTTTACTAAACAATGGTGTATGAAAATCAATGACACTTTAATATTAGTACCTTTAAATTGTAATAACCATTTGTAACAATGATGAAATGAAGATTTCCGCAAGCTTTTTGTTCAAGATTTGTAGGACACTTTTGACTAGCCCAGTATATGGGTCCTCGTGCTCAAAACTACTGAAAAGTAAATTCAGTACTTACCTATTCAAACTTTTGTTCATTTTGATGAGATTATCCAATTCTTCACTTTGGGAAAAGAAAGAATATCTCCCATCAGTAAAAGTCAGGGACAGATTCAGCTTAAAACAACTATTTCTGAGTTTTCTGAAGTTCAACAAACATCCCACCTTCATCATCCATGAAAAACATGTCTACCTGCCAAAGCTCTCCTCAGACAGACCTTTCTGCAACAAATCTTTCCCAGTCCTTTAAGTGAATAGAGATCACTACATTTTTGGAAGCCTTGCAGTGTTTGGGGTTTTTATATCTCCTTATGGTACTTACCTTGCTGTACTTTGTAATGTATTAGATTGGCCAAAAAGTTTGCTTAATTTTAAGTAAAAATAAGACGTGTTTTTCAGATTCACCAAGAATTTTATTGAATAACATATTTACTAACCAAACTTTTTGTTTTGCCCAACCCAATAATAATCACACAATTGAATCCTTGCTTCTACATATATGAGTGTGAGTGTACATAGAGAGAAACACAGACTCTACACACATTCCCACACCACTTAAAATTTAGATCAGTTTTATATTGGATCCTCTTCAGTGTTTAATCTGGAGTTTTTCACACAGTAGATGCTTAATACAAGGTCAAATTGCATCAAAAAATACAGATATGTTGACTTATTATAGATTCTATCTTTGCATAATGTGCTTACACAGAGAAAATTTTGGAAAACACTTGTTTATCAGTAAGTCTGGTCTCTGTCTTGAATTCTACTCTCCCTCATTCCAGATCAGCTAGATTTGCACTCCTGTTTTTGTATTTGAGAACTGTGAAGTCTATTGGCTGCTTCTTCAGGAGCTACCTGTTTAAGCCAAACCCCTGGGTTCTGGAATATTCCTTAGCTCAGCCCTCTCCCCCAAGAAGACGGCCGGAGTGGTTTTTCCTTCCTATTTACTCCTCACAGAACCTCCTCCCCTCATCCCTTCTATCCACCTGTTTTATCCTCATTTCTCTTGCCTTCCTCATCCAGTTTTCCAGTTCATAAATCTTGGTTCTCTCTTCTTCCTGCTCTAGAATCACACATTTTCCACACTTCCTCAATGTTCCTCTTTCTTCTTCAGTCATCACTGGTGTAGACCGGGAGGCCAAGTAAGTAGGTAGTTAGACATTCAGGTTCCCAAGTCAGGGATACTTGGCTTCCAATCCAGGCTTTACTGCTTATTACTTGGTGACTCTGGGTGAGTTGTCTAACCTCTTGCTCCCTCAATTTTTCAGTTACAAAGTAAGAATACTAATTGTCCCCACCTCAGAAAAGAACCAATAAGTTAATGAATAGAAAGTGATTAGCGTGATACCTAGCATGTCATAAACTCTCAATTAATTTTGGCAATTATAGTAAACAGTTCCCAGTCAATATTAATGTTTTCACTTTTAAAATGCTCACTATATTTATTTTTTAAACTGAATTTAGAGGCACCAAGACTTTGGCTCAGCTCTAGAGAGGTATAGTCACTGAGTGACTAATGTGCTTGGAGATGCCTGGTACAGCAGATCACCAGAATAGTTACTGGAATGGTCCTCTCAGGGGCCTGAAAAACTTATTCAATCAACGGCCATCACAGAGATGAATCCTTTCAAGTAATATTGCATATTCAATGGTAGAGTCAAAGGCTGAGAATAAATATAGAAATGTGAAAGTTGCTGATCCTGACAAAAAATGGATTAATGCTCTATCCTTGCATGGGACAAATGTTACCGAGACCCTAACGCAACGCTATATTGTCATCTCCTATTTGAAATTCTACCTTCCAGCTCTGAGGCTACAAATCTGTTCTACGTCCCCTAGGGAAAGAGCAAGCTCTATACATTTCCGCTCCAAACTTTTCTGACTGGTGAGTCACAATGATGAGATTATCAGAATTTGAGGTTCCACAAGAAAATCAGCATAGATCATGAAAAGACACTCTGTGGGAAATTAAGTAAAATGGGGACTGCATTGTGAATGAAGAAGCTGAGCTTTAAAAATGGCATCCAGTTGATGAAAGCTTGGATATTAAGTTTCACCACTGCATTTGCAATAAATTAAATGCTCTTAGTCAGATAGGAGTAATAGTCCATTTCCCAAAGGAGTATTACAAAGCAACTCAGATAAAAATAAAAGCTATATTGAGTCCCTACATATAGCCCAGAGCATCAGACATTTCCCCTGGTTCCCATCAAAGTAGCAGCTTCTCCCTGTAAAGAACGTGTCTGGCTATGGAATTTGTATATCCTGGTGAGGAAGAAGGGACAGGAAAGCTAATCCAACTGAAGCTCTCACTGTTTTTGTTTGACTGGTGCCAAACCGTAATTGCCCTTCGGCATCACTCACCTATCTCTCCCTTAAACAGCTGTCAAAAAATTATCCAGTCCAAAAAACTGTTCAATCCCCATAAAAATATTACCTCAAACAAAAATAAATAAATAAAATGGGAAATCTAGATACTTAGACAACGGAAGAAATGAAAATGAAAAATTTAGGATACTTTCCACTGTCTCTTTCCAAATTTAGACTGTGTCCATGAGTTGCAGAGAAGAGCTCACCGTCACTTCTGTGACTTCTCTTCAGGTCTTTGAGCTGTCAATCCTAACAACCCTCTTAGCACTGCTAACTTCCACTGAACAAGGAAAAAATTCTGTAGGCACAGGATTAAACCACGGAATGTTTATACCCAAGGTTTTCTCACTGCTCACCATTGTCTTACCATTATCCACTATATAAACACTTCTGCTTTGCACAAAGCATTGTGTTAGCCTTTGTAGATGACAGATGGTGAGAAAGACAAAATATCTGCTCTAGGAGATTAAAGAGATAACAAAGAAGATGAGACATTTACATAAATACCATAAAACAATACTAAATATGATTAGCTGCTATGTAACATGAATAATAGGATTCTAATCACTTAAGGAGGCAAAAGTCACATCTCACTGGGTCACTCATTTGGAAAAGACCTCACAGAGGTGTTGGTATCTGATCTGGATCTTGAAAAATGGGTAGAACTTGAATGTATTGATATGGTGGCCTTGAGGCTGGAAAAGCCCTCATGAATAGAATGGTATAAAAAAAGGCAGAGGCTCTGGAAACTTCAGAAAGGAAGCGGTTTAATTTGGTATTGAACGTAGGATAAATGGAACTGGTGAAGTCCGAAATTGCTAAGGAATGTTAGGTCAGAGCCAGGTTAACAAGGGCATTGCATGAAGTTATATGCAATTGACTAGGCCGTGGGAAGCCAAGTGGAGTGATTTTTCAAGCAGAATCATAGAAAGAAAACTCCAGCAGTGATGGGTAGTAATGGTCTAGTGGAAAAAGAGACTGGAGGAGTGTCAGTCAATCTGAATAGCTACTCTGATAACCTGTGATGGAACCAATGAGGGTTTGAACTGGGTGAGACCATGGGGGGTGTGCAGGGCACTTTAGACATTTAATCCATACATGCCTGATACTACATAGAGGGGTCAAGATGGAAGAATCAAAAATGATTCCAGAAAGGTGAGCTTGCCTGAATGAAAGAACGCAGAGAAGATAGGAAATACCACATTTGGGGAGGAAGTTGACAATAACCTAGGGCATTCTATATGGGGGTGCTTGGGAGATGGGTAAGCACAGATCTGGGTCAGAATATAAATACAGGATGGGGGTTTGGAGCAAGGTCACCACCATAAGCATCACTCCACAGAAGAGAAAGCGGAGAGAGAAGAGTGTCCATCAGTGTCAGTATTACCCATTTCTCAGGAACTCTAATCTAGAGACTGACTCTTTCTTCCTTCAAATTATATATAATAAGCAGCATCAGGATTTCGTTCATATTTGGAAGATTTAAAGGTACTGGCTAAGCATTTTTGAAACAGAGAGAGAAGAAAAATGCAAGTTCAAAACCTCTTGAGCACTCACCCCTTGTTAGTTTTCTGAAGCGAAGTGGCCACTTTGACAATGTTCTCCAGATCCTGACTCCTTCAAACAATGAAAAATAAACTCATGTCAATGACAACTGAGCTATGCTTAAAGGAACTAAAGTATCTGTGTTCAGTGAAGAAAGCAGAAGTCCATAAGTTATCAGAAATTACTGACTTTATCTGAATAACAACAGCCTATCCCATCAGCTCACAGCACTCACACACGCGCACACGTGCACGCTGGTCACTCCACCCAGGCATTGCCTCTGCCACCTAGTGCTCACTGAAACAATTACAGTTTCTCCTAAAGACGTGTATCGGCTATGTGCAAGTTACATACTTAAAAAGGATACAGGGGAAAAATTGAATTAACTGCACAAGTAAACACAAAGTATGTTCAGAAGTTTTTCTATCAACCATAGAACATTATAATGTCATTGAGCATACGTTATACATAACATTATAATGACACTGAGTATACATCCTTGGGCTTCCCTGGTGGCTTAGATGGTAAAGAATCCACATGCCAATATGGGAGACCTGGATTCAATCCCTGGGTCGGGAAGATCCCCTGGAGAAGGGAATGGCAACCCGCTCCAGTATTCTTGCCTGGAGAATCCCATGCACAGAAGAGCGTGGCAGACTACCACTCATGGGGGCACAAAGAGCTGGACACGACTGAGCGACTAACAGTTTCAGTTTTCAAGGAACATTGAGCAACATATTCAGAAGATCAATCAACCCCTTATATGAAGTGAAAGTATCTGTCTTCTTAGGCTTCCAAAGGGAAAGAAAGCACATTTAATACTGTAGGGTATGTGGAATCACCTGACATGTAATGGACTTAAATCGCCAGGTCATGAAAAGGAATAATTTTAGGTTTACCTGAATTGAGACCTATGTTTCATAATCAATACTGTATAGAAAGTTAACAGAGTTCCATGAAGAAAGAATTTTGTAGTCAAGTAAACTGAGGAAACATAACTGACTTTTAGAGATTTGGACTGCACATACACGCACACTGAAGGCTCTGGAAATTCATGATGGAGAACCCTATTCTCCTCTGTTTCCTAAATGTGTTGTCCTTTAAGCGTCTCTTTCCCAGAACATTCATTGATATCTTGCGGCACATGGGACATACTGTAGAACATGCTGTACCTTAAGCCAGTAGGTACAAGGCATTCCCCCCAAAGGTAAGGTATCTGCGTGACATAAGTCTAAGCGTCATGGGGGATAATAAAGAAAAAAAAATACATAAAGCTTTGCACTTTGAAAAATGTTTTCAATTTTAAAAATTGTTTAAAATAAAGATTTATTATAATGGTTAAGATGGTAAATTAAGCTGGGCTTCCCAGGTGGCTCTAGTGGTAAAGAACTTGCCTGCCAATGCAGCTAGACATAAGAGACACGGGTTTGATTCCTGAATTGGGAACATCCCCTGGAGAAGGGAATGGCAACCCACTCCAGTATTCTTGCCTGGAGAAACCCATGGACAGAGGAACCTGGAGGGCTACAGTCCATGGGGTCGCAAACAGTCAGACACAACTGAAGCAACTTATCCCACATGCACAAGATGGTAAATTACTGCTGTGTTTTTTACCATAAAGAAAAAAACTGGTTTATCATATTGGTTGAGTTATAAAATAACATTGTTCAAAAACTAATCTCAAAAATAGTATTTTTTCAAATAAATAAATAAAGATACATCTAAAGCAAATACTAAACTAGATGGGATGTTTAAGACAATAGGTGTAAATCAGGACTGTCATGGGGAAATCTTACTCAAAAGCATCAGTACAATTTGTAAGCCTTTTACTGATGGTGCAGGAGAAGCTCAGTGACCTTATCATACAGCCAATTCCAAGCAAAGGTTTTGTAGACGTTCAATCAGATGACTGTATTTCCACCTATTCCCTTACACATCAACACCAGCTATGTCATAGACTCTGGGACAAGTGTTAGGAATAAAGAGAGATTTTCCTGTCTTAAGGGGTTTGATCTTATTCTGTTATCATATTCAGGGAATTTTGGTTGTTCTTAATTTAATACTGAGAAATAGCAATAAAAGGAATAAAATTCTCTAAGTACATATACAATTATTTATTACCCACTATTGAAGTCAGCTGGAAAACTGATTTTGTCCGTTTTATTAATTTCATGTATGTTTCAGTGTTCTAATAAAGCATACTTTATCATTTATACAATCAAATAAATATAAATATAGAGATATCAGGAGAGATCATTGTACCTTATACTTCTTTCAGCAGATCTGTTGGCTTCTGTATATACACTTGGTTTAGCTGGATATATCTGCCTATATTTTTCAAATTAAAGATAATGTCTGTTAGGTAAGAAAACACTTCTCTGTTAAATTTAAATTTATGTGAAAACATTTACATTCAAAGAGATGAAAGTGTGCTTGCTGGAATAATAGCTCTATGGAAATGAACTTCTAAATATGTTCATGTTCATTTATTTTAGTTTTCAGTCATCAATAAAGCAATTATCTTTATTAGATAAAAACACTTCTCTCAATTAGATAATGATAAAATGTTTTTAAATAGTAAAAATCATGTTTTGTTAGGTGTCAGAGGAACATCTTTTTCTCAAAGACTCATCCCATTTGAATACTATCCAAAAATATGTTTGCTCAGATAATATGGTAAACACTTTCATTTTTCCAGCACACCCACTACATTGGGAATGACCACACTGAGCTGTTAGAATTAAATTTTACAATGTTAGGTTCTGTAACAATTTGTGGTATAAGGCTTTTCTCGGCTTTTTTTCTAAGTATCTAATTGACCTACTTACACATTCTTGCTTGTTCTCAAGAAACTAAATTCGACTATTTTTTGTACTCCTGAGGACATATGTTAATTACATAGGAAACACTTCCCTTTCATATTCTTTCATTAAAATCATCTTGCTGTGATTAAAGTAATCAGGGTTTAAAACATGCAAGTTGTCCTCCTTTTATATTTAAGATCATTTGTGGAAGAAATAAATTAGAGTAGTAAAAACAGATTAGACCAGTTCTGATGAAATTTAGCTTCTTTTGAATCTGTTCAATTCACCGCTCTAAAATCTAATGTTTTGAATTCAGGACGTACTAACACCAACTTTTTTTAGCCCTCTAAAAAATCCTATTCACATTAATATTAAATTGCTCAATACTGTCAAAGTAAAAGGAAAAATAATATAAGATAAAAAGCCTGAAAAGTTATTTTCAAGTGTATAACCATTGCGCAGATTAGAAGTCATAAATCTGGCCTATATTTTTCATTAATTTAAGGAAGAAGAATTTTTTTAACATTAAAAAAAAATTATCCTGTCCTCCTAAGGACAAAATTTCAAAGATCCTGTGACATTTCAGTGAATAGAAATTCAGACCTGAGTTTTTAACACATTAGGTTGAATGCCTAAAGTTACATAGCCCTGTCACGCAATTAGCATTTTCTTGTCAAAGTTATCCCCTTAATGAAGAATAGTTTTCCAATAGCCCTACATGTTGTCAAAAAAATCACCATCAAAAAGTTAAAATACAAAAGAATCAAAGGCAGGCCATCAAGCAAATCTAATGCATTCAGTCTTCATTGAGACACCATTTAAAAAATCTCTCAACAATAATGGAAATGTGCTATGTAGATTTTGGAAAATAGCTTGAGATTAGTAAACTGTTTAACAGCAACACATGAGGAGGTGCTCAGATCTCCAAATTAGTCTCTAAGTATTTGTTTCTAAGTATTAATTAGAGAGCACTGGAGTTTCAAAATGGAAAAGCAAGTCTGTCTTTTTTTTTTGTTGATTTGGAGGCAAGGTAATTATAATATTTTTCAAAATTTGTTATAGCTTTTAAATAAGTTATGAATGTCTCAATAAGACTAAAGAACTACCCAAAGGTATTTTCCAACATAAGGGAGGGTTTGAATAATAACACAAAGTTTTAAGAATATCTTTTGTTAGAAAATGTAGCTCTTAATGGGAATCTTAACTAGTTAAGATATATATATGTGTGTGTGTTTGTGTATAAATATATATACACACACACATATTTGTTTTTGTTGCTGTTGTTCAGTAGTTAAGTCATATCCAACTCTTTGCAATATATATACATATCAATATATAAGCAATATATATGCATATCAATAAACGGGCTTCATTGGTGGCTTAGTGATAAAGAATCCACCTTCAATGCAGGAGACATGGATTTGATCCCTGGGTCAGAAAGATCCTCTGGGGAAGGAAATGGCAACCTGCACAGTTTTCTTGCCTGGGAAATCCCATGGACAGAGGAGACTGGCGGGTTACTAGCCTTGGGGTCACAGAGAGTTGGACACAACTGAGTGACTATCACCACTGCCACACATGTATACATATATATTTATATACAGGGAGAGAGGGGTTCCTTACATATTGGTTCCCAATACATAAAGGAGAGGAAACCTGAGTATGAACATCTCCTGGGCTGGCTATTGCTCAGTTTCTATCTTGAAAGTCTGTTTCCATAAGACAGCTACCGGCCATAAGTCTCCAGGGACAAACATAAATACACGTTTGTGTGGGCAAATGGAATTCGAGCAGCTTTCCAAGTGCTTCTGCAGTGAAAGTGAAGTTGCTCAATTGTGTCCGACTCTTCGCGACCCCATGGACTATATCCTACCAGGCTCCTCTGTCCATGCAATTTTCCAGGCAAGAGTACTGGAGTGGGTTGCCATTTCCTTCTCCAGGGGATCTTCCCGACACAGGGTGGCTCAGAGGGTAAAGTGTCTGCCTGCAGTGTGGGAGACCCGGGTTCTGCAGTGAATCTGCACAAAAAACATACCCATGCTTTGCACAAGTCACAATTCATATGGTGTCATTTCCTTTAAACTTCATTTTGCAAGAAATTCTGGAATGCTAGATCTTACCTATTATCCTGCTTCAGCTGGTTAGGAGATGAAACAGCGGAACTGGGCTTTGGAGGTATCGGAGGGTGAACAGTTGGTTCCCTTTAGAACAGAAAACAGCAGTTTATTTCACCATGGAAACCAGGTAAATTTTGGCTTCTATTCACCAAATGCGTTTATTGTCTATGTGGAAATATCTCATGCGTCTTACAACCCCCGTGCATGAGCTATTGGAAAGGCCAGGACGTTTGGAGTCCTGAACTTTAAAGAAGTCAAATCTGTAAATTACAGGAGAATTCATTTAATCAGATTTTTGGAAACCCTGTCCTCCCCGGCTATAGCTTGAAACATTATATGTACTTTAAACAGCTTAGTAATTTACTAGAATATCTCACTCAAGTTGTGATATTTTGGGTCAGCAGCACATGAACAGAGTAAATGGTTCCTGGACTAAATTAACATATAAGCTTCTTTAGGAATTATGTCACCTATCAAGCTGCTATGGAAACAGCAAGAAAGGTTTTCAATTCCATAGACCTTAAGAAGAAGTCGATTTGAAGCTCTTAACTAAATCCACCTTAAACATTGACAGCACAGGCCAGTTTGATGCTGGCAGAGCTTATAAACACTGTCAGCCTAAACTTTCCAACAAAGCACCAAGACAGCCTCTGAAATGGCAAGATTTAATCACCCAGGAACTGAAACAGGTGATTATGGGCATATTTGGGGTAGAGTCAGCTCTTTATCCGGGTTTCCCTGGTGGCTCAGTGGTAAAGAATCCACGTATAGTGCAGGAGATGCAGGAGACATGGGTTTGACCCCTGGGTTGGGAAAATCCCTTGGAAGAGGGCATGGTTATCCACTCCCGTATTCTTGCCTGGAGAATCCCATGTCCCACAGAGGAGCCTGGCAGACTGCAGTCCATAGGGTCACAAAGAGTCAGACACAACTGAGGTGATTTATCATGCACACACATAGCACTTTACCTAGGGCATGTCACTTCCCTACCCCCGAACTCCCACCCCAGTAGTGCCCCATAATCCTCGAGTACATTCCATAGAAATACCCTGTGATCTCGACTCTGTACCTCTCTGGCTTCTGCGTTGCACTAGGGAGCATGTAGGCTCTGGAGTTGGGCTGCCTGAATTGCCAGCTGTGTGATAAGGGCCTAAATTATTCCATTTCCTCATTTGTAGTAACCCTTCCAACAGCACTGTGGGGGTGCTGTCGGGACTGAATGAAATCATGCTTTTATTTAACACATTTATTGGTAGCTTTCTATGCATGAGGCACTCTACAAAGTAGATAATTTCCCTGTTTCCAGAAGGTTTTCAATACACAAATAAATAAATGGCAGATGAAGAAAAGTACTAAGAAGACAATAAAGCAGTGAGAGAATATGGTGATGGTGTGGGAACACCTGTGTGTGAGGTGAAACATAAGCCAGGACCTGCAGGAAGTGATCAACTGAGCCAGGAGGATTTCGGAGAAAGAGCATCATCAGCTTTGCGATGGCATCTGACACTTGCAACTGGATGAGACCGCCCAGGAAGTCAGCCTAGGCAGAGAAGGAAGAGGGCCAAGGCTGGAACCCCAGATCCCAGCAACATTTAGACATCAAGAATATGGGGAGGAAACAGCAAAGGGATCTGAAGAGAAGCAGACAAAGAGAAAAGAAGAGAAATACAGGGGTGTGGTGCCAGGAAGTCAAGGGAGACAAGTGTTTCCGGAAGGAGTAACTAGCCTTGCCAAATGCAAGACATTTGACAGATCAGATAAAACTGGAGTGAAGAGTTACTGTGGTAATATAATAATATTGTTGGCAATATAGGGGTCATTGATAAACCTGATGAAGGCAGTTTTGATGGAGCAGTAGTGAAAAAAAAAATCTTCTAGGAGTGGATCTCAAAGAAAATGGGAGGCAGAGGGATAGATGTAGAGATATCTTTTGAGGCAATTTGCAGTGAAGAGGGAAGAGAAAATTGGGAAGCTACCTGAAGATTGGTAGGTCAATGAAAGGTACAAGAGTATGCAGATATGCCAATGGAATGATCCAGGGAAGATGGCAAATTTGATGGTTCAGGAGAGTGAGCAGAAAATGCTTAGACATGGGAAGCAAGAAGACTGAGAACACATGCAGGATGGCTGGTCTTGGAAGCACAGAGAGCGAGCTCATTGAATCCTCTCTTCAGTCCCAGAGATAAGTATTGTACTTCTTCCTACTTTATAGATGAAAAGATGCAGGCACAGAAAGTGAAAATAAATAGCCTGTGATGATACAGCTGGTAAGGGGCAGAGTGCAAAACCCAAACCAAGAAGTCTGGCTCCATAAAGCATCCCCCATGATGCTGTCTCTCATAAGGATTCTTTGAGCAACACCAATGGCTCCACTGAAGTCAATGCTCATGGAACTACAATAAGGCCAATACCCATTGATTTCTTTTGCCATACTCAGTTCTTCAGGGGCAGGAACAGATTGAACAGAGAGTGGATTTAAGGAAGCTTCTAATTCAGCCAAGAGAGTGCAATAAAGACTGATGACAGGGAGGAGAAGGGGATGTGTGAGGAGGTGATTACAGTGAAGGGCTGTGGGAGCTGAGATGGACATGGAGGGAAGCGAGGATGTGAGGGCAGAAGGGCTGTGGAAAGATGGTAGAATCAATGGACTGGGGGTTGTGGGACTGGGAAACTTCTGGCATCAGAGGACTGGAGGGATTGAACCAGAAAGTGTAGACAGAAGGTGGGTAGATGGAAAATGGAAGCCAGAAGAGGGAAAGCTTTGAAGTTTTGTAGTGTATATGGTTTCTTACAAGGGAAAAATCTGTGGGTGGCTGGAGTAGGGCAATGGACAAGATCATTGGAGAGGAGATCAAGAAAGTGAAAGTCCAGGATGGGAAGGATCCATTACACAAATTTGGGAATCACCAGGCATTATGAGGGCTTCCCTGATAGCTCAGTTGGTAAAGAATCCACCTGCAATGCAGGAGATGCCAGTTTGGTTCCTGGGTCAGGAAGATCCACTGGAGAAGGGATAGGCTACCCACTCCAGTATTCTTGGGCTTCCCTTGTGGCTCAGCTGGTAAAGAATCCTCCAGTACTCTTGCCTGGAAAATCTCATGGACGGAGGAGCCTGGTAGGCGGCAGTCCATGGGGTCGCTAAGAATCGGACATGACTGAGCGACTTCACTTTCACTTTTCCCTTTCATGCACTGGAGAAGGAAATGGCAACCCACTCCAGGGTTCTTGCCTGGAGAATCCCAGGGATGGGGGAGCCTGGTGGGCTGCCATCTATGGGGTCGCACAGAGTCGGACACTGAAGCGACTTAGCAGCAGGAGCAGCAGGGCTGGGTCAGGTTCAGTGATGCACAGAGCTCTGCAAGGATGGTCCAGGTGATAAGAAGTGATCTGACTGGGGTTCCCATAGGGATCCATGGCCACAGGGGTGGGGGACATGACAGAATTAGTCCGGAAGCTTTTCTGGCCGAGTGTGGCAGTGAGTCCTTGGGTGAGAGACAGTGGAGGAGTGGACACAGAGCACAGTGGGTCTTCTGGTCCTTGTGTTGATGGTGGCTTTGAAGCCAGCAAGAGGGCAATGCAAGGCTTTAGAGCACCGCCTGGCTTAGTGTAAGGGTTGTGGCTGCTGTTGTTTTCATGCCAAGTGATCCCAGTGCTGTAACGGAACCAAACCACCAGCACTTCCTAACCCCATCCCACCCCACACCACGGTCTCTCTCCTCTGGGGCGGACCTCCTGCTACCTTCCACCTGGAGAGCCCTCCTTGCCCTTCAGCCTCTGGTTGAGGGGGTTACTGGGTGGAGTGGTACCCAGTGCTCTGGTGAACACTCTTCTATGTCTCCCAGAGTAGCGCACCTTCTTCACAACACATACCGTGCTGGTCTGAATTGCACATAATTTTCTGTCTCCACCCTGGCTGGACCCAAAGTCCCTAAAAGGATAGTTATACACTACGAAGTACTAGGATTGTACACGATGTTGTTGCCCGATAAAGATGTGTTGGAAAGGGGAGTGATTGGCTGAATTTTTATTTGGTAAGAAGAAAAATGGGTACTGAACAGGAGTCTAAAGCTTTGAAAATCTGTTCAAGGTTACCTGTCCCATAGAAGTCCATTGTCCATTGTTGACTCCACTACCAAGTACCTGGTAGCTCAGCTGGTAAAGAATCTGCCTGCAATGCGGGAGACCTGGGTTCAATCTCTGGGTCGGGAAAATCCGCTGGAGAAGGGATAGGCTACCCATTCCACTATTCTTGGGCTTTCCTTGTGGCTCAGCTGGTAAAAGAACCTGCCTGCAATGCGGGACACCTGGGTTTGACCCCTGGGTTGGGAAGATCCCCGGGAGAAGTGAAAGGCTACCCACTCCAATATTCTGACCTGAAGAACTGGACTGTATAGTCAACAGGGTCGCAAAGAATCAGACACAACTGAGTGACTTTCACTTTCACTGAGTATCTGGTGAGCACTGGGTGCTCAGATGAGTTATTGTGTAATATGATATGCCTGCAAAAAGTAATTTACAGGAAAACACTCTCCCCCTTCTGACCTAATGTTAGATCTTACAATTAGATGTTCTTTTATTTGTATTGATTGTCATCATCTTCTCTTCTCAAAACATATCCCTGTGTTGCAACAGTGTAATGTCACTCAAATGATAATGTGTCTTTCATGCATCTGTGTGGATGAGCTGGTTATATGTATCTCTTCCAGGGACAGAGGAAAGGATAAGAAGTTGGTTGGCCCCAGATATTAATGAGTCTACACAGAGCACTGGATATCTAAAAACAGGCAGGAAAGTAGTAACAAGATGGAAAGGAGGCTTACAAAAAGGGAGACAAGGGATGGTGCCCAACTTTGCTTATGCCAGAATCACAGTGATACAAAGCTAAGTTTCTTCCATGTAAAGTGGTGCTGAGTTACTTCAGTCGTGTCTGACACTTTTATAACCCCTGGACTGTAGCCCACCAGGCTCCTCTGTCCATGGGATTCTCCAGGCTAGAATACTGGAGTGGGTTGCCATTTTCCCCCCCAGGGGATCTTCCCAAACCAGAGATCGTACCCTTGTCTCTCATGTCTCCTGCATTGACAGGTGAGCTCTTTACCACTAGCCCCACCTGGGAAGCCACTAAGCCCTCAAATAGGCCAGAAAAGATTGCCTGGGTGTGTCTGAGGGGCAGAGATGAGTAGAGAAGAAGATCTGGGTGTACAGGAAGGAGATGGTTTGGGGAAATAAAAGTCAGGTGTGCATTTGTGAAGGCCAAGAAAAGCAGAGACGCGAGAGTAATGCATTTACACCCCTACTGGGCTGGGCCAGGGCAAGGTCACGCTGACTTCAGTCCTTCTCAGAGGAGCTTTTTGCATCTCCGCAGTGACAGTCACAGATGACAGAACCCCGGCCCTGGGGGCAATGAGAGGCGTCATTCAAGCTGAGCCAGGAGCTTGAGGCCACGCCAAGCAGGGGCTTTAGAATGTGAGAGCGAGACAGGAAGCTGTGGCCTGGAATGTTTCGAAGAGACAAAAACAAGAAACATTCCTGTGAAATGATCTTGTCTGAATACCACTGTGAGATGCGCGTTTAAGCTTGGATCAGTTGACCCTGGTTCTCCCCTGTCTTTCCCTCCAGCCTATAAGACCTTCCGCGGGGTTGATGACGCCACACTAGCTGCTATAATTGTAAAAAAATAACTTCCAGGGATCAAAAGGCAGCTTTCCTGGGCAACATTTGAAAACCTGCAGATTGTAGCCCGAAGGCCAGAGCTAATAGAAATAACACTGTCAACCTGTTTATGTTCCCTCATTTCCATAAGCTCCTGCAAAGGTCACCTCTTTGTATTATGGCTTTTTGGAAAACATGCTTGGCTCTGTGACTCGTGTTCCAGAATGACTTTGTGAAGAACCTTTCTATGACTCAACACAGGTCAGGGTTGAAAGAATATTGACTCTTAAAAACTGATGGTGAGTTTTGTTTTACTTCATGAAGTGACTTAGCAGCTTAGCAGCATGCTTAGCTGTTGTAGTCTGCCAGTAGAATTCTTATTCCAACAATGGCGAAGGAAATGGAACTTAACATTTTTTTGAGCTTCAGTAACATGTCAACTTGTCCAAGTTGAGATACTTCTCACATACTTTTTTTTATTTAGTCTATATCTGTCCTGTGGAATGTGTGTATGTGTGTGTGTGTGTGTGTGTGTGTGTATTTATATACATACATTATATATACAATTTATTTTTTTCACTGAGTCTCAAAAAAGGTAAGCAATTTGCCCTGGGTCACACTGGTAGTAAGTGACTCAGCCAAGGTTCTAACCCAGTCTTACTCGTGTCTAATTCCATGCTTTCTCCTCTATACCAGGCATCCCCTTGGTCTGTGGCCTGTTAGGAACTGGGCTGCAGAGCAGGAGGTGAGTGGTGGGCTAGTGACTGAAGCTTCATCTGTATTTACAGCTGCTCCCCACCACTCGCGTTACTGCCTGAGCTTCACCTCCTGTCAGATCAGCAGAGACATAATAGACTTAATGCACTTGAATCATCCTGAAACCTTCCCCCCTCCCTAGTCCACGGAAAGATTATCTTCCACAAAACCTGGTGCAAAAATGTTGGGGACTGCTGCGCTCTATTGTACTGTATTAAATCATTATTCTTCTAGGTATTTCCAATGAAAATCTAATAACAATAAGAGATCCTGCATTATTTGCTTGCCCAAAGGTGTCAGTTCAAAAGCACTTATTCCACAACTGCCCTAGTTATTATGTTAGGACATATAACAAGCAAAGTTGGGCATTCAAGACTAGGAAAGGTGTGATGTGGTCCATGGTCTCAAAGAGCTTGCAGAATGCAAGGCATTCTAAAGATTCCAGAAAATAATCTTTCGATTATTTGTTCAAAAGCATGATTGCTCTAACAGTGTCTTACTTTCAGTGGCCAGGGGCCATTTCAATGAACCACACCACAACAAAGAGCATGCATTGAACAAAAATTTCAGAGACCTAGGTTTTAGACTAGTTTTGCCACTGACTTCCAGTTTGATCATGGAAAGAACACTGACCCTTTCTGAAGAATCTGCTTCTTCATTTATAAAAGGATGAGATTGGCTCAGATCTGTGGCTGGCAAACCACGACATGATCATGAGAAGGCAGAATATTGCAAGGAATCTTCAATTCCACAGTAGTCGTGAATACTACTTGCTATGCACTAAGTACCCTGAATATTCATATACTGTACTTTCTAAATGTATGACTATTCAGTTGTGGTTAATAAAATTTAAATGGCATAATTTAATATAAGAACACAAATAAACTTTAGCTTCTAATAGACACAGAGGGATAGAAATTTTCAAGTATTGCTGAATTCATAGCAGCACATTCTGAATTAACTTTCTCCTCATTCTATTAAAATACTTCAAAAAAATAACATATCCTGACTCAGGTTTATGTTTTAATTATTTTGAATAAATATAATTGGTATTCTAGGCATTCAGATACAATTTTAAAATCACTATACTTTGACATTTTACTGAGCATTTTAGACTTAGTTTTTGCAAAATGGCTTCTAGTTAATACAAGAAGATGTTTGTTGTGATAAAAATTAAATATACTGATTTAATTTAGGGTGACAGCAAACTTCGTAGAAGGCTTGGTACCAATAGAGTTAAAAATGTTGCAGCATAATTAGAAAAGCTACATTTTACCATTTATAGTTACAGATGGGAAAATATAACTGTAGTGCAAAGTTGCCATAGCAACCCACTTCTCAATCAGAATTTTTTTTCTCCTCCATATCTACCAATCAGCTAAGTGGAAGTGGAAACCACTGAAAGAGAAGAGATTGAAACAAATATGGACGAGAAATTATGAAAGTACGTAACAAGCATTTCACAATATGGTGATTTCCTGCATGTGTTTCCACTACTTTAATTTTACCAGATATTATACAATTTATTTTCTGACTTTGGAAATGATTGCAGAAAAAAACACATTGGTTTTTTTTTTTTTTTTTTTTTTGATGGTGCTGGTGGTTTGCTTCATTGTTTCTCCAGAATCACTACAATGGGTAACACTGTAAACATTCATATTGTTTAAGCAACTGCTACCTAAATCTGGCTTCCACGAGTTTCTTAAATGAGCTTCATATGCCATCAAAGCACTGTATCTCTGCATCACCTAAATACAAAGGCATATGTACTTAAATTTACCGTAAACAGAATACCAAGAGTTAAAGGTGGGTTCTAAAATCAGAAGCAACTTTAATATTAACTTCCTAGAAATGCTGCATCTGTATTTTATTGCGATTTGACTGAGCACTTCTCACGAATGGCACCTATTATCCACACCATTGGCTCAAGTCCTGGCATATGTTATCACTCTTTTAAAGACTCAAAGAAAAGAAAAAGTTTAAGAGCTTAGAAAGTAAGATAGACACAAGTGATTGCTGACAAATTGCTTTGCGTCATGCTTTCTGATAAATCTTTAAATGAAACAAGTGGAAAAGGAAAAACTTTCACTGGCTCTGACCTTCTAATAATTTTCCATATTGATGACACATGTATTTCTTTTATATGTATTTCAGAATCTTGAATACATAGAGCTCAAATTACATTACACCAAAACATTAAAACAGAAGCAATATTCTGAAATAATGAAAGGGATTTGAACACAGGAAAGGGGGTGAACCCGTGATCACAGAGGAAGGAGAGACAGATCACTGCAATGAGGAACAAAAGTTGTAGAGGTAAAATTTGATTCAGTCCTGATTAAAATGGAAAGAAACTATAGGTTCTGACGGCAGTTGAAAAGAGGATTTCAGAGGAAATAATCTTGTTGACCCAGGTTGACAGGCTTCCCTGGTAGCTCAGCTGGTAGAGAGTCCACCCGTAGTGCAGGAGACCCCAGTTTGATTTCTGGGTTGGGAAGATCCCCTGGAGAAGGCATAGGCTATCCACTCAGTATTCATGGCTTCTCGTGGATCAAATGGTAAAGAATCTGTCTGAATGCAAGAGACCTGGGTACAGTCTCTGGATTGGGAAGATCCCCTTGAGGACAGCTCGGCAACCTGCTCCAGCCAGTATTCTTGCCTGGGGAATCCCCATGGACAGAGGAGCCTGTCCTGTGACAGCGATGGGCTACCGTCCATGGGGTTGCAAAGAGTTGGACATGACTGAGGGACTAAGCACGGCACACACAGTGCATACAGGTTGGTCTCTCAAACCCTGTGCTAGAGTTTTCCTTTCTGAACAAGAGAAGAAAGAGATCAGAGAACATTTATATCCAAGGACCAAGGAGTTGCATTAGAAAGCAGCTAGAAAGAGTTTTATTTAAGTTCAGAACTTTACCTGCTGTGTCTTACTACCATGAATTACAGCTTCTTTCTCTACTTGTTTTATCAGAAAGAGGGCAAGAGACTTTCAGAGATATTTGACTCTTAATTCATTCCAAAATGTTGTTTGATCAGCAGATCTTAACCTTCTCATTGCAAGACTACTGTGTGTCATACATAAAATGACACTTGTCTTAAGAAATTGCTTTTTTTCTTTAGCTCTACTATATAGTTATATTAGAAACTTTAACTTGCTCATTTAAAATCTAGTTGAATTCACCGATGTGATAGACATGAGTTTGAGTAGGCTCCAGGAGTTGGCGATGGACAGGGAAGCCTGGAGTGCTGCAGTCCATGGGGTTGCAAAGAGCTGGACACAACTGAGTGACTGAACTGAACTGAATTCACCAGCCTCATGTTAATTATATAGACAGAATGAGATGTAGATATATTTCTAGATGTAGCTATAGAAATATCAATGGCTGTAGACATAAGCATAGACTAGAGTGATAGGTACAGATATACATATAAATATAGAGAAAAGTGTGATATCATGGGTTCTTCTATTGATTGAAAAAAAAAGCTTAAGACCCTTTGGGTGCAGCTTACATCATACCTGTAACAGATTTTAATCCAAACACAACACCAATACAAGTTGTCAATCCAAACATGACTAAGTTTGGTTCTTCCACACTACGTAAGTCAAGAAAGGGAAAACTGAGGAATGGGGTAGTCCATGGGGTTAAAGATCACAGAGAGGTTCAGTTCAGTTCCGTCGCTCAGTCATGTCCGACTCTTTGCAACCCCATGAATCGCAGCACGCCAGGCCTCCCTGTCCATCACCAGCTCCCGGAGTTCACTCAGACTCACGTCCATCGAGTCCGTGATGCCATCCAGCCATCTCATCCTTGGTCGTCCCCTTCTCCTCCTGCCCCCAATCCCTCTCAGCATCAGAGTCTTTTCCAATGAGTCACCTCTTCGCATGAGGTGGCCAAAGTACTGAAGCTTCAGCTTTAGCATCATTCCTTCCAAAGAAATACCAGGGCTGATCTCCTTCAGAATGGATTAGTTGGATCTCCCTGCAGTCCAAGGGACTCTCAAGAGTCTTCTCCAACACCATAGTTCAAAAGCATCAATTCTTTGGCGCTCAGCCTTCTTCACAGTCCAACTCTCACATCCCTACATGACCACAGGAAAAATCATAGCCTTGACTAGACGGACCTTAGTCGGCAAAGTAAATGTCTCTGCTTTTGAATATGCTATCTAGGTTGGTCATAACTTTTCTTCCAAGGAGTAAGCGTCTTTTAATTTCATGGCTGCAGTCACCATCTGCAGTGATTTTGGAGCCCCCAAAAATAAAGTCTGACACTGTTTCCACCGTTTCCCCATCTATTTGCCATGAAGTGATGGGACCAGATGCCATGATCTTCGTTTTCTGAATGTTGAGCTTTAGGCCAACTTTTTTGCTCTCCTCTTTCACTTTCATCAAGAGGCTTTTTAGCTCCTCTTCACTTTCTGCCATAAGGGTGGTGTCATCTGCATATCTGAGGTGATTGATATTTCTCCCGGCAACCTTGATTCCAGCTTGTGTTTCTTCCAGTCCAGCGTTTCTCATGATGTACTCTGCATAGAAGTTAAATAAGCAGGGTGACAATATACAGCCTTGACGTACTCCTTTTCCTATTTGGAACCAGTCTGTTGTTCCATGTCCAACTCTAACTGTTGCTTCCTGCATACAGATTTCTCAAGAGGCAGGTTAGGTGGTCTGGTATTCCCATCTCTTTCAGAATTTTCCACAGTTGATTGTGATCCACACAGTCAAAGGCTTTGGCATAGTCAATAAAGCAGAAATAGATGTTTTTCTGGAACTCTCCTGCTTTTTCCATGATCCAGCGGATGTTGGCAATTTGATCTCTGGTTCCTCTGCCTTTTGTAAAACCAGCTTGAACATCAGGGAATTCACGGTTCACGTATTGCTGAAGCCTAGCTTGGAGAATTTTGAGCATTTCTTTACTAGCATGTGAGATGAGTGCAATTGTGTGGTAGTTTGGTTGGGGGAAAAAACATTCAGGAAAATGATCTCTCCTTGTAATAACTGGGAATGGGTGTGTGGGAGAAAATGAAATCTCTGGGAAAGATTAGGTGATGGAAAAATGAAGGTTCACAAAATGAAGAACAGAAATGAGAGTGAATGTTGGAATTAACGGGAAATTCTTTTGTAGAAGAGGAGAAAGGGGAGAAAGGGAGATGGAGACTGGTGAATAAGTAAAGGTCAAAGGGAAATAAAGTTAGCATGGGCTATTAGCTAGTATTAAACATCACAGTTCTCCATTTTTATCGTTCTTGACCTATTTCCTATCTTCTTTTTGTTCTTCTGGGGACAAAGATCTCTTTTTGAAACCTTTGATTCCTTTCATCATTTAATAATTGCTTCTAGTTTTCGGCTTCTGCTGAAAAGGCTACTACTTCTCAGCCCCGAGAATGCACTGGTACTAAAGGTGAGAAACAGAAGCAGTACTTCGAGCTGTTCCAACAAAAAGCACTTAGGAATCAAAGGCATTGCTATATTACTATTATTCTCTCTTTTCCCTGAAAGCTTTGGATAACATTAGCTCTGATCCTGAAAGAACTCAAAGTCTTTTGGTCTAGCCATTCTATTAATAATCTGTGACTTTAAGAAAGGAGTGGATATTTAAATTCATCAACCTTATCCAATAATCTCTCTGCCTTAAATCTGGTGCTAGGCATCTGATCCAGAAATCAGAAATAGCAGCATTGTAACTTATTTTATCTTCCATGTAAATCACATCCAGCTATGCATAAATTGTAAGGGCATATAGCCAGGCAGTATCAGTTCTGTTCAGAGATCCATGGCTGAATGTGCGCTGAGCTCATATGATGGGAGTGCATGAATAGCCCTTCCGTATCTTTACACAGTTATATAACAGTTGCTTATTATGATGGTAATTTACATGAACAATGGAATAACAGATAAAAGATAAAAATAAGTTATTTGGGAAATTAGTAATAAATGTTTCTAAGTATCAGTTACTGTCTATCAAGACAAAATTGGATGGAATATACAGTGGTATCTTACAATAATAACTTGGGTAGTTCCATGAAAGGTACCACTCGTGGAGAAATATCTAAACACAGCCTGAGGAGAAAGGAGGTTATAAATTAGAGACATAATCCATATTTGGCAGTTCACATAATTGGAAACCACCCACAGGTTTAAAAAGATGAACAGGTTTAAAAAGAAAATATTTTAAGAGAAGGTTGGTATAATTCCAAGCTGTGATTATTCAACATGTCCAATCGTTTTATACATATGTTATACACATATAATACATACGTACACACACACACACACACATATAGATGAAGCCAAGGGTATGAAAGACAGTTTGAGTTCTTTTTGTCTATTAGTCAACTAAAGTTATTTATGTCCTTATAGATTCAACTTAAATTATAAGACACTTCCAAATATACCTATTATTTGGAAATAGAAGACACATTAAAAGCCTGTGCAACAGCTGAAAACTTTTGGAAATAAAACAGTCCCATATGAAACAAGGGCACTGCTTCATACCCTTTTTCCAAGTGTTGGATTGGGAAAATGAATCCCATTTAAACATGGAAATATTGGGTGAAGATATTCTAGGGGCTGATGACATGGAATTAATTTTGGATACCTAAAACCAAAACCAACTTGGAGACCTATTTTTCTTCAAGTGCTAATGACAGCATAGATTATGAGAGGCCTAGACTGTGTCTGTTTCACTGAAGGCTTGAGTGTAGGCTCCGTGTTTTGTTCACTGATATCTCCCAAGATCCTAGAACAGTATCTGGCATACAGTAATCAGTTATTATTAAATATTTATTCAGTTAAATAGTTGTTGACATTCCCAGTATGGAACTTGTAGAACCAGGTGTTCTCCACATGGGCTCTAATTTAGTGATAATTATTGCTCTCAACAGCAACAAAAAAGCAAGAGCAAACACTACTCATCTGTCACTTTAAGTTTACCAAGAACTTGCCATACACGTTCCCATCCTGACATCTGGGGTCATCAGAGCAACAATGACTGTGCACCAGAGCCCACACTGGGGCCCCAACCTAGTGATGGCCCCTGTTCTCTCCCCTGCCCCGCTTATGGATCGAATGACGTCCTCTCCAAATTTGTTTGGAAATAGGGACATTAGTAGACACAAGTAGGTAAGGCAGGAGTCATGGACATAAGTAGCTGAGTTGGGGTGAGAGCATACCAGCGTTGGACGAGCCCCATTCAATAGGACTGGTGTCGTTATAAGAGGGAGAAATTTGGACACAGACAGGCACACAGGGTAAACACCATGTAAAGGTGAAGGTGGAGATTGAAATGGTGCGACCCCATGGACTGTAGCCTGCCAGGCTCCTCTGTCCATGGAATTCTCCAGGCAAGAAAACTGGAGTGGGTAGCCATTCCCTTCTAAAGGGGACCTTCCTGACCAAGGGATCAAACCTGGGTCTCCTGCATTGAGGGCAGATTCTTTACCATCTGAGCCTCCAGGGAAGCCCTTATACAAACTAAGGAACACCAGAGATTGGTGGGAAAACACTGGAAGCCAGGAAAAAGGGTGGAATAGATCCCCTCTCAGAACCCTCAGAAGGAACCCCGTCAACACCTTGATCTTGGGCTTCCAGCCTCTGGAACTGTGAGACAATACATTTCTCTCACACCACCCACCTTTACGGTACTTTGCTACAGCAACCCTTAGCAAACTAAAAATACAGTCATTTACTTCTCAAAGCATGTCAGATTTCCTACCAGGCACAACTTGTACCCTGACCTCACTTTCACTGGGCACTATCTTATTCAGAGCTCAGAGTTCACAAAATTGCCTCCGCTTTATTCCAAAGCATCCACAATTATATGTTGTCAATATCTAACACATTCTTCCATCATGTTACATAGCAATTACCTCTGACATCTTTCTCTTACCTTCTGCTTGCTCCTGTGTTTGGGGTGGTGTTGTAACCTGGAGGGGGTGGTGGAAACCAGGACTGTCTGTTAAGAAATGACATCAGTTATAAACATTGTGCTCGAAAGACTTGACCCCACCCGCATGTCTTCCAGGGAAAGCTGAAAATAAATTGACAGGTAAAAAGGCAATGAGATGACTTTCGTACAAGGTCTTAGAGATAAAATGAAAACTATTTAGTTCCTACCATAGGAAGTAACGGCCTATATTGCAGGCAATCTGCTCTCCCAAATAAATCCTTTTGCCCATTTCCTTTGACACTAAACAATGTAGACACTTTTTTACAAAGAAATCTGCAGGAAATCTGGAAAATAATAATGTTAAATCTATATGGTAGGTTCATGGGTGCTCATTATCAACACACCTCTCTGTTTTTCTGCGTTTCTGAAACATTTCATAATAAAAATAACAACACTCTTATGTTCTACTCAAAATATGGTTTTAAAAAATCTGTATGACAGGAAATGCTGAAAGTAAGAATATTGAAAATATAAATGAATGCCACAGCAACGCCAAGCTCAATTTTATATAGCTGCATATGAGCAACTAAGCACACACATTTATACATACATGTACATATATATACACACACATGTATATCCAATTAGAAAGATGCCTTCCCATTATTAAGACATCATTGTAGTTGGTAGAGATAGCTGAGGACTTTGTCAAAAAGACTAAGTTACAGATCAAAAATGATGTTCAGAGGAGAGTAAGATAGCCTGGAAAAGGAAGATGAAGTATAAGGACAGGAGAGTCATTTAAATTCTCGAAGCTGGTCTATTCTCTGAGATTGCAGGACTGCGCTAAGATGGGATGGGAGTAAAGCAAAGCCAATTTCAGCTCAGTGCAACCCCCAAGAGCTTAGTCAAGGCACGTCACAAAAGAGAGTCATGCTTCTGGCTGCAATGTTCCTGAATGATGCCTACCCTATCAGAGGAAAGATTCTTGCCCTGGGTAGGAGACTGAACTAACGGACCTTAAATTTCCCTTTCGGTTTCTTCTAACAGACAAGAAAGGATCAGGGGAAATGTGAAATTTGGATCCGAGAGAAGGATAATCTTATTTCCTGAGACTCTGTAGACACAATCAAAATTTCATCTGTAGGAGAAAATAGAATCAGTCATTTCCCTCCAGGAGGACTGCAGGAGCAGCGCGGCAGTCAGCCAGCTCATCAGCAAGCACTGAACACCTGCCCTACACCAGGCATCGTCCTGTGTGTGCGTGCGGAGTCGCTTCAGTCGTTTCTGACTCTTTGCAACCACATAGACTGTAGTCCACCAGACTCCTCTGTCCATGGGGATTGTCCCAGGCAAGAATACTGGAGTGGGTTGCCATGCCCTTCTCCAGGGGATCTTCCCGACCCAGAGAGGAGCCCATGTCTTTTACGTCTCATGCATTGGCAGGCAGGTTCTTTACCTCTAGCACCACCTGGGAAGCCCAAGCATGGTCAGAGGAGCAAGCAAAGAAAATAAGAAAATTTGAAAAGCACTGAGGTTCACGAATGCTTGTTTTCCATTCATGTCATGATTCACTGGCACTATGTTCTCTTCAACATGCAAAAATCACTTCCACCATCCCATTCTGTCACATGAAGAAGATGCCACCACTGAAGATCTGCCTCTTCCTTCATGCCTACTAGATAAATGGAAGTTAGCACAGGCGAAAGTGGAAGGCCGTGCAGGGGAAGTTGAAGGAAGAGATAATAAGCACGCAAACAGAGACTGACGCCTCCAGATAGGACCCTTGACCCTGAACGTGGAGGAAGCCTGATCTACAGAGCAGAGGCGGCCTCCAAGATGCAGACTGGTTTCTGGAGTCTAGTGACACTTGGCTACACTGCAGACGTTGTGCAGGATAGTTCCTTGTAGTAGGACTCTTAACATGCGTTACCTGAAGTAGCTTTACTATCTGAGCTCTTGCATCAAAACATTACCCAGCTGTTCAAGACCCTAAGATAGCACATATGAAAATAAGATCAGATTTGTGGTTATCAGAGGCAGGGGGATTGAGGGAGATTGGAGGACAGTGGCTAAAAGGTAAAAACTTACATTTTTTTGTCCTTTAGACCAACTTATTTTATAAACATTTGAAATATCATCCAACAAAAGACAAAGATGTTATAAGTTCTAGGGTTGTAATATATGACATGATGACTACAGTTACCATGATTGTATTATACATAGTAGTCCCTATGATGGTAAAGAGTCAGATGGTAAAGCGTCTGCCTGCAATGTGGGAGACCTGGGTTCAATCCCTGGGTCAGGAAGATCCCCTGGAGAAGGAAATGGCAACCCACTCCAGTATTCTTGCCTGGAAAATCCCATGGACAGAGGAGCCTGCCAGGTTATAGTCCATGGGGTTGCAAAGAGTCAGACACGAGTGAGCGACTTCACTTTCATATCATTTCATGATACATAGAAAAGTAGTTAAGAGAGTAGATCTTAAGAGTTCTCATCCAAAGGAGAAATGTTTCTATTGACATAATGGATGATCTGTGAGATGATGAATGTTGTGCATGCTAAGTTGCTTCAATCGTGTCCAACTCTTGGTGACCCGATGGACTGCAGCCTGCCAGGCTCCTCTGCCCATGGGATTCTCCAGACAAGATACTGGAGTGGGTTGCCATGCCCTTCTTCAGGGGATCTTCCCCACCCAGGGATCGAACCCGTGTCTCTTATGTCTCCTGCATTGGCGGGAGGGATCTTTACCACTAGCGCCACCTGGGAAGATATGATGGATGTTAATTGAACATATTGGGTGATCACCTCACCATATGTGTAAATCACACTATACACCTCAAGCTTACACAGCGATATATGTTAATTATTTCTCAATAAAATTGGAGGAAAAGATAGCATTTTTGAAAAGGAGATTGGGGAGGAAAGGACTGAAGTGTGAAGACAGTAGGCACCAGATCCCTGGGAAGGGGAGGAGGGAAGGAGGAGGAAGGGCGGAGAGCAAACTCTAGATGCGGCCCGGGGGCCTTGGATGATTCGGTGCAGACGTTAATAAAGATCAGTCTGTGAGAGAACAGCAGGAAGAGGGGCTCCCAACAAGCCCATCCTACCTCTTTTTCTTCACAGGAGTAGTAGTGGAGGTGGAAGCTGGGGTGTTGGTGGCGTTTGCACCGGACAAACCTCCAGGTTGCCTGTTTTGTCACAAGAACAAGCAGTGAGCACATTGCTGACACTTCATTTTATCTCACCTTTGAAAGGACTTGCAATCTGCTCCTAATCCCACCACAAAATGTTTCACTTGAGGATGAAAGGACAACAACAGGAAAAGCTCTTCCTTAGTTTACCCATTATACAAGTCACCTGGCTTTCACTCAGATAATTAAAACAGAAGGAGTTGAGTGGAAAAGTCATTCATTATATGACATTCTGTGTCTGAAACCCAGACCAATTGATTCCGATGTGCTTGATTCCACATCAAAGGATTCCAACAAATATTTTAAAATCCTGTCTATGCTGTGACTCACAGAATTGTATTACAATTTTTTTTATTAAATACATTAGCTCGTTTAAGAAAACATTTAAAAATCACACTGTTTTAAATCTCTGTGTGTGTTAGTTGCTCAGTCGTGTCTGATTATGGAAGCCCGCTAAGCTTCTCTGTCCATGGAATCCTCCAAGCAAGACTACTGGAGTGGGTTGTCATTCCCTTCTCCAGGGGATCTTCCTAACCCAGGGGTCAAACCCAGGTCTCCTGCATTGCAGGCAGGTTCTTTACTGTCTGAGCCGCTAGGGAAGCCAAATCTCTATTTAGCATTTGTTAATACATGCAGACCCTCAAAAAACTGAAGTGACTCAGGCCTGTTTCAACTATTGGAGGGCAGTCCAGGGTGAAAATTACTTTTTTTGAAAATACAAATTTAAAAATCAACCAAGTTTTCAAAAATATATCTACTTTGCTTGTTTATAACCACCATTAGTACATTCCAGGGAAAATGCATTTTGTCTATACAGATTGTTAGCAAAACCATGATTTTAAGACTCAGCTGAGCTGTAGATGTGATGGGTATTTTGGGAGGCAAATGAAATGTACAAGAAGAAAGAGTTGCCATAGGACTAGGAAAAAATTTTAAAGTTCTATGGGCAAAAAAGTAAAAAATCTAGACTTTTAAAAAGAAAAGAAATAAAGAATGACTCAAGCTTTGGTGTTTGATTAGAGCAGAGGTTGGCAAACTTCTTGTGTTAAAGTCCACATAGAAAGTACTTTAGGTTTTGCTGACCACTTCAGTATTTCTATCAATACTATTCAACCTGTCAAAGCTGGGGGTGGGGGCAGGGGATGGCTGTGTTACAATGAGACTTTGGCCTGAAGACAATATATCTTGATTTTTTCTTGGACATATAGGAAGAAATACACTTTATTCTTAAAATGTAAGACCAGTTAGAGAAGTACATACGTCTTTGTCACTTCTGGTGGTTGAAACGTGGACATATTTCTGGTAAGAAAATGAGAAGGCAAAGTTTGAGCAGCAGCAAAGAATAAATTCTTACATCAATTTGCAGTTGTCCATGAATTTAGAGTTATTACAATTAAAAGTTAACATTAGTTGTGAGAAAGAAAAAGCAAGTATCAGTAGTTGAATACATTTGAAAAGTTGATCTCATGGTTTTTCACCTTTTGTGTATTAGATTCCAGATAAAGGTGTTTTTCTTTAGAGATTTCATCTTTTAAGCCCAGTGTTTTTCTTTGATGGGTTCAATAATTTTTGTACCATAGGAATGTAAACTTTACATTTACATGTATTTTGTAATACTTCCTGTTGCCACCAGGATAATTTAAACAGACACATAAATGGGGTAGAATGATGGCCTGAAGCAATGAATTCTCTTCATTTTGAAGCCAGGAATAAGAGTTTATTTCTCTTTAACCATGAGCAGGAGCCAAGTTTTTATGCCAGAATTATTTCTGTTTAAAAAATACAGGATAAGCGTTTACAGAAAGATAATAAGTAGGACTGAAGAACTGTATGTAAGTAAGTAATGCTTAGAAAAATATTGTACTTGAACCTTTCCCCAAGTTAGTAGATACTGGTACCTATTGGTTAGTCGGTTATCCAGGGTATTGGCCTTATATGTTTTAGCAGCATCATTTCTGTTTGAAATCCTTTATAAAGAAATAAGACAAAAGTCTGGATCAACATTTAGGTTTTTAAACTCCTCTTAGACCTCTTTCATGCTAGAATCACTTCACAACATAACGTTTCTCTAGTGAAAACAATTGCTTTTCAGGTATCACATTTTATAAAATTTTACAATTAAAAAAAACTGTTATACTCACCACAAAATCTATTTATTAGGCCATTTTGATACAGTTTGTAACTTTTAAAGTTTATGCTTTTTAGCTAGCCTTTCTGACTCATTGAGCATTTAATTCATTAACTATTTCCTTTTCATTGTTGTTTAATAATTGACCCAATGACAGTACTTTCTATGTCACTAAAAGGAATCAATGGAAGACTTAAGCAATTTAAAAAAATGTTCTATGGTATCAGTTCAGTTCAGTTCAGTCATTCAGTCATGTCTGACTCTTTGCGACCGCGTGAATCACAGCACGCCAGGCCTCCCTGTCCATCACCAACTCTCAGAGTTCGCTATGGTATAGACAATGCTATATTTTTGTCAATCTCTTTGTTTTCCTTCTGAGCACACAGGAAGACTGCATATCCCAATCTTTAGTACACGTATATTGGGATCATGTGATTGAATTCTAAAGAATATGGACAGAAATATTATTCATGACTCCCAAAACCATCACGAAACCTCTTGCATGATCCTCCATGCTCTTTTCTCCTCTTCTACTGCAGCTTTGGTGCTCATGGGTTGAAGATGGAAGAATTAAAACATGGAAAGAGTCATTTTATGGAGCAGAGATTTCCCCTAATTTTCTAGGATATCACTTTGAACTCTGCTCAGAGCAAGCAATAATCTTCTATTGGGCTAAACCATGGAGATTTGAGGCAGGGGAGAGAACTCGTCACAAGAATTGCTCTACCCTGGCAAATTTGTTTACATTGACTAACACATTGTGTTAATAGGTCCTGGGGACCATCAGAGGTTTAAAACACTCTAAACTTGGGTCTCCATAGGAGAGTAGGTCTGGGAAAGGTGTGTTTGTCTGTCTTTTGGGTCAGAAGACAAACTAGGAATCCTGTAGCCTGCATGCCAGTGGTGGGATCTCACAACTGCAACCCCTAGAAAAGCACATCAGAAAGGAAAGCTCTTCCTGAGATGTGAGGCTGCCTTCTGGATTCTGCAGGTTTGCACAAAACTGCAGCCCCATAGACTGCAGCCCACCAGGCTCCTCTGTACATGGGATTCCCCAGGCAAGAATACTGGAGTGGGTTGTCATTCCCTTCCCCACGTTGCACAAAACTAGGATGGGGAAAAATTAGGTTCTGGAAAACAAAAGGTCAGCAAGACTCTTCTGCTGATCTCATACTATGGGTCTATTATTAATATAATTTTCTCTAAACTGTTATCTTTATCATTCATGTTATTAAAAAAAAATAAGCTATGGTAGTGAGCACATAGCATCTGTTTCTTTTTTAAAGATATTTATATATTTATTTAGGCTGCATTGGGTCTGAGTTGCAGTACACAGGATCTTTCTTGTGTTAAACGAGATTTTTCCTTGCAGTGGGTGGGCTTAGTAGTTTCCGTGAGCAGACTTGGCTGCGACCCCACATATGGGACCTTAGGTCCCTGATCACAAATCAAACCCGCAGACTGCAAGGTGGATTCTTAAGCACTGGACCACCAGGGAAGTCCCACCATCCACTTTACTACAGGGCTTTATATAAACTGTTCCTGGGAAGATGGACGATAACCTCGCCTTGCTCTAAAAGAAGCTCATGATGGAAAAATATGGCTTATTTGTCCCAGCTTTAAAATGATTTCAATTCCTAGATGTCATTGTGACATGTGTAATTAAAACATTTGATAAATAATTCTAATACATGAAATTCCCCAAGTCAACCCCACACAGTTTCTGTTTATGGTGCATAATGATGATACCTTGAACGCAAACTGGTAACTCTTGCATGCAAAAAGGGAGGAACACTGAATCATCCAGAGCTCCATATTCTCAACTGACTGTTTACAATCCAGGTATTAACTTGTACAGAATGAATCCACATTTAAAACTCATGATGTGGAAAAGGAAATGGCAACCCACTCCAGTATTCTTGTCTGGGAAATCCCATGGACAGAGGAGCCTGGCAGGCTACAGTCCATGGGATTACAGAGAGTCGGACACAACTTAGCAACTAAACCACCACCATCCTCAAGGTATTAATCACTTTTACATTCACTTGTTCGTTTAAAAATCCTCTAGTAGATAACAAAGTTCATCTTCCTAATGACTTGTAGGGTTTCTACAGTGATTAACAAGGTTTGTTCAATATCACAGTTATCCAAGTCTATGCCCCAACCAGTAATGCTGAAGAAGCTGAAGTTGAACGGTTTTATGAAGACCTACAAGACACTTTAGAACTAACACCCAAAAAATATATCCTTTTCATTATAGGGGACTGGAATGCAAAAGTAAGAAGTCAAGAAACACCTGGAATAACAGGCAAATTTGGCCTTGGAATGCGGAATGAAGCAGGGCAAAGACTAATAGAGTTTTGCCAAGAAAATGCACTGGTGATAGTAAACACCCTCTTCCAACAACACAAGAGAAGACTCTACACATGGACATCACCAGAAGGTCAACACCAAAATCAGATTGATGGTATTCTATGCAGCCAAAGATGGAGAAGCTCTATACAGTCAACAAAAACAAGACAAGGAGCTGACTGTGGCTCAGATCATGAACTCCTTATTACCAAATTCAGACTCAAATTGAAGAAAGTAGGGAAAACCGCTAGACCATTCAGGTGTGACCTAAATCAAATCTTTCATGATTATACAGTGGAAGTGAGAAATAGATTTAAGGGCCTAGATCTAATAGATAGAGTGCCTGATGAACTATGGACTGAGGTTTGTGACATTGTACAGGAGACAGGGATGAAGACCATCCCCATGGAAAAGAAATGCAAAAAAGCAAAATGGCTGTCTGGGGAGGCCTTACAAATAGCTGTGAAAAGAAGAGAGGTGAAAAGCAAAGGAGAAAAGGAAAGATTTAAGTGTCTGAATGCAGAGTTCCAAAGAATAGCAAGAAGAGATAAGAAAGCCTTCTTCAATGATCAATGCAAAGAAAGAGAGGAAAACAACAGAATGGGAAAGACTAGAGATCTCTTCAAGGAAATTAGAGATACCAAGGGAACATTTCATGCAAGGATGGGCTTGATAACGGAGAGAAATGGTATGGACCTAACAGAAGCAGAAGATATTAAGAAGAGGTGGCAAGAATACACGGAAGAACTGTACAAAAAAGATCTTCATGACCCAGATAATCCTGATGATGTGATCACTAATCTAGAGCCAGACATCTTGGAATGTGAAGTCAAGTGGGCCTTAGAAAGCATCACTATGAACAAAGCTAGTGGAGGTGATGGAATTCCAGTGGAGCTCTTTCAAATCCTGAAAGATGATGCTGTGAAAGTGCTGCACTCAATAAGCCAGCAAATTTGGAAAACTCAGCAGTGGCCACAGGACTGGAAAAGGTCAGTTTTCATTCCAATTCCAAAGAAAGGCAATGCAAAAGAATGCTCAGACTACCACACAATTGCACTCATCTCACACGCTAGTAAAGATATGCTCAAAATTCTCCAAGCCAGGCTTCAGCAATACGTGAACCGTGAACTCCCTGATGTTCAAGCTGGTTTTACAAAAGGCAGAGGAACCAGAGATCAAATTGCCAACATCCACTGGATCATAGAAAAAGCAAGAGAATTCCAGAAAAATATCTATTTCTGCTTTATTGACTATGCCAAAGCCTTTGACTGTGTGGATCACAATCAACTGTGGAAAATTCTGAAAGAGATGGGAATACCAGACCACCTAACCTGCCTCTTGAGAAATCTGTATGCAGGTCAGGAAGCAACAGTTAGAACTGGACATGGGACAACAGACTGGTTCCAAATAGGAAAAGGAGTACGTCAAGGCTGTATATTGTCACCCTGCTTTATTTAACTTCTATGCAGAGTACATCATGAGAAACGCTGGACTGGAAGAAACACAAGCTGGAATCAAGGTTGGCGGGAGAAATATCAATCACCTCAGATATGCAGATGACACCACCCTTATGGCAGAAAGTGAAGAGGAGCTAAAAAGCCTCTTGATGAAAGTGAAAGAGGAGAGCAAAAAAGTTGGCCTAAAGCTCAACACTCAGAAAACAAAGATCATGGCATCCGGTCCCATCACTTCATGGCAAATAGATGGGGAAACAGTGGAAACAGCGTCAGACTTTATTTTTGGGGGCTCCAAAATCACTGCAGATGGTGACTGCAGCCATGAAGTTAAAAGACGCTTACTCCTTGGAAGAAAAGTTATGACCAACCTAGATAGTATATTCAAAAGCAGAGACATTACTTTGCCAATAAAGGTCCGTCTAGTCAAAGCTATGGTTTTTCCTGTGGTCATGTATGGATGTGAGAGTTGGACTGTGAAGAAGGCTGAGCGCCAAAGAATTGATGCTTTTGAACTGTGGTGTTGGAGAAGACTCTTGAGAGTCCCTTGGACTGCAGGGAGGTCTAACCAGTCCATTCTGAAGGAAATCAACCCTGGGATTTCTTTGGAAGGACTGATGCTGAAGCTGAAACTCCAATACTTTGGCCACCTCATGCGAAGAGGTGACTCATTGGAAAAGACTCTGATGCTGGGAGGGATTGAGGGCAGGAGGAAAAGGGGATGACCAAGGATGAGATGGCTGGATGGCATCATGGACTCGATGGACGTAAGTCTGAGTGAACTCCGGGAGCTGGTGATGGACAGGGAGGCCTGGCGTACTGCGATTCATGGGGTTGCAAAGAGTCGGACACGACTGAGCGACTGAACTGACTGACTGAACAAGGTTTGAAATTAGTGTGTGTGGGGGAAATGGAATAAAACAGAATCACTTGTTAAGCTTCCTGAAGGATTGAGTGTCTGTTATATGAGAAAATATTATATGATGGTGATAATGATCTGTAATTGAAAATTTTTTTAGAGATGTCATATGTAAGGGGTCTAATGCTCAGAATACCACCATTGAAATTAAAGCTCATAGAGAATGTAAAAACAGAAAGCAAATAGGTTTGGAACTATTCTGGTATAAATTATTTTTAGTTAATGAGGAATGTAAACCTTCAGTGTGTCTCTTAGACACTCTAGCTTGCTGCTCACAGAAGGTGCTGGCACTTACTTTTGATGTGCTGTCCCTCTGGTTCTAGATATCCTTTGTTGAGAGCAGGAAATAAGATGGAAAAATGTATCTGGATGGAAATGTCACTCTGTTGATTTGTAAATTATAAATGTATACTTTTAAAAAATAATTTAAAGGTATAAACAAATGATTAGTATTTAAGTTGATATAGCAGTGAAAAAAGCAAAAAAAATAATAATAATAATGTGAGCCTCCTGTATTTTGGCTGTTGCTTTAAGAAAGGATTTGCACAGACATGAAAAAAAAAAAAAAAACTCATGAAGATCACTCAGGTGCTCATTAGACCAAAGACTACAAGTATATTCTCTGCACTAATTGCTACTGAGGCTCTGATATGTTTATATTTAAAGGGCTCTGCAGTAAATCATGGTGAATATCACAAACATGATGTCATATAATCCTAAATCGTAAAACTTAAATGTTCCTTGCAAACTACTCAGACTTTAGAGCCATCTATGAGATCTTCATAGAAGATAAAAATAATCCTGGGAAATTGCTACTCTGGTACCCTGAAAATAACAATCTGTCTAAAGAAAACAGAACCTTAATTTCAAACATCTTCAAGGTTTAAATAAAGGAGGATTGTGATGTTAAAATTAAATGAAATTAATCAAAATTCTACAGTGTTTGTCTTTGTGGGCAATATAGCATGGAATAATCAAAATAGCTACCTACTACTTTGCAATCTTCAGAACATCTCTAGAAGGTAAATGTAATTATTTTCATTTTATAGATGAAGAAATAGAGTCTCAAAAAAAGTGAGTAGCTTTCTCTTGGCCATACAACCAGGAAGCAGTCTGTCTCCAAAGTCTTTCCAGTAGGGCCCACTGTCGTACACCTGGTTCTGTAGTCTAATTGTTGCAACATGGATGAGCAACATGTCTTTCTTCAGTTATTATTTTTCACCTCCACTATCTCTTTCACAACACTAGGGGGATAAGTCTATAAATAACATATAAATAATTGTGTATAATGTAGATAATAATTTATATAAATATAAATAATATAAATCATAATGGACAGAACCATCATTCCAATGTATTCGTCAATTTAACCATCATCCCAATGTGTTCATCAATTTCTCATTTCTTAGGGAGATTAACTTGGTACTTCCCTTATGAAGTTTCTATCAACTTGTGATATGAGATAGATTGTTTTAATAGGAGTCAGTCTTGGAGACAGGAAATACTTAAACATAATCAGCAACATGATCAAAAGAACCAAAAGAAAAGTTACACTTCCACAACAGAACACTAGAGGTCTCCCTAACCGCGGTTTTTCAAAATTAGATATGAAACAATCTTCAGGATTTGAGCCATATTAAACGCTACGGTATACTATTGATTACCTATGTTTCTTTAGAACACTTCACATTTTTACCAACAGATTTATATTTTAAAAGGGAACTCTTTAAAGGTAACTCAGTACTTTTCTCATATTTATTTATTACACACAAAGTACTAAAATGGCACATGCATGCACACTCCTAATATATTTGACCATCTTCCTTCTAACATTACTTCGCGTCTTACACTTGGAGTGCCCTGCATGATGGGGTCTGACTCCTGCTAGCAGGGCTTGCCTTTCTTGACCTCTCTGTTCTCTCCCTCACACCTGTGCCCACACTTACAGGGATGAATGTAGTTCACTGTTGGGGGTGAGCTGGGGATAGGACTGCCTGGGGAAGCTCATCTTCCAAATATGCACTGCTAATCCTCTGTGTAGATAAAGCAAGAAATCTCTGGCTTCATTTTCTAGTTTTTAAAATGAAGGGTTTGGGCTGGTGTGGTGGTTTGGAATTTTGGCTGCTCATCAGAATCATGTCATAAACTTTAAAAGATGCCCAAGGCCCCCTCAGACTAATTAGACTAGGATTTAAGGAATAAGAGCTGTTGGAACCAAATTATCAGTGCAGTCGAAAAGCTCTCTATGTGATTTGGGCTTCCCTGGTGGCTCAGATGGTAAAGAATCTGCCTGCAGTGCTGGAGACCTGGGTTCAATCCCTGGGTTGGAAAGATACCGTGGAGAAAGGAATGGCTACCTACTCCAATATTCTTGCCTAAAGAACCCCAGGGACAGAGGAGTCTGGTAGTAAAGAGACAAGACTGAGAGACGGACACCTTCACTTTCTAGGTGATTCTAATCTGCTGCTGAGGTTGAGAATGACTAACTGGCTTGACTGTGAGGTCTGGTCTAGTTCACTGCTGATGTTCTAAGGTTCCATCTTGACTGGACTGATATAAACACTCAGACACAAACATTCAGCCTGTTAAAGGCTTAGGTCTCCCGTATTTACCTTTCTAGAGATAAATTACCTCACTTGTAAATTCATCCCTAGAAGTAGGGTTTCCTGCTTCAATTAACAGAGCTCTAGGACAGCCCGCAAGGCCAGGATGAACAAATGGAAGCACTGTGACTCCTCTCTCACTCAGGGCTGTGGAGATGAGATCCTGGGTAGACACTTTCACAAACTTATTCTTGTCAAGGTTGTTAATTACAAGAGAGATGTCACCTCCTTAGTTCACTATTAGGGAGATTGACTTAAAAGCCTATAAAGAGTGCAGAAGCGCATGCATTTGCTGTTTTAACTGACGTTGGCCTGGTCTGAACATGGAATCTATTAGATGCCATCAGTTTCAGTGTATGTGCTGCAAGGGCAGCAGGTTGCACGTTTGTTTCCAAAGACAGCACATCTTTAGCTTATGGGGTGTGGCTTTGACTCTTGATGGCCTCGGGCATTCACCGTGTCTAGACTCCAAATGAAGATATGAACTTTGTTCTTTATCTATGCTTAATAACCACTTCTGTACTCAGCTGCTAAGTTGTGTCTGACTCCATGCGACCCCATAGACTGTAGCCCACCAGTCTCATGTCCCCGGAATTCTCTAGGCAAGAATGCTGGCGTGGGTTGCCATGACCTCCTGCAGGTGATCTTCCCCACCCGGGCATTGCACCCAAGTCTCCTGTGTCTCCTATATTGGCAGGCAGATTCTTTACCACTGAGCCACCTGGGAAGCACCTCTACCAGATATAAAATTTAAACGTGGCTTGTAGCATTTACACTTCAACCTGAATAGATATTCCTTGGTTTTCTGTTTATGAGCCCTTCCTTTCCTTCCATCTAGGAGTGAGCCAACAACAGGCACAACACAATGACTCATGTATAGCCATGTGGTGACTCCGTGGCCGAAAGAGCAGTTTTACTTTCTAGAGTAAAGAGCCAATGTCTTTATCCTAGAGTGAATCAAAATTACTGTGTTATTAAAATATATAGTCTCTCCATAAGACAGTTAAAATGAAAACTGCTGTTTCTCTGCCTCCGGAATGGAAAAACAGAAGTTAGAACAAGAATTGGTGACTCGCACACAAAAAAACTATATTCTCCTTTTAAAATTAAGCAGATAACATGCAGCGCCCATCCCATCTATACTCAAACCAGCTCCTTTAGAATTTTTCCTTTTGATGTACTATTAGCAAGATTTTAGGAAAATAGCATAGCACGTCAAGATTTTGTGAGTTTTGAAGAAGATAATTCCATCTTTATAGCCCTCTGTTCCTGGGGATAAAATATAGTTTGAAGCTCACTTTGGTAAACATTTAGCTGCCTCATGCCTTATAAGAAATGGGATTTAACATATCTTATACATTCCACTTGCTGGTTCAAAACACCTTACCTGTCCAAAGTGTCATCAGATCTGTACCGACTGATTGTGGCCTTTGGCTCTTCCCTCTCATTTGTTTTCCTGTAGCAAAAAATAATTACAGGAAGATCAAATAAATTATAAAAAATAGTTTATACAACTTCCACAGATTTAGTAAAGTCTTGGCCTATTAGGGTAGGAGATATATATGTTACCAAGAAAAGACATATTTGGAGTACCAAAATTGTCCCAGGCTTTGACCTGACTAGGATAAACTAGCAAACCCAATTTCCCATGCTAATAAAAGAATTCTTCTTTAGGTCCAATTAATCTAATCACAATGTAACATATTCAAATTGAGGATAAGGATATGTGAAACAAGCAACACAACATGCAAAAGCGTTGATTACTAATATGTACCGCTTTCAGGGTTGTTGTTGATTTTTATGTAATAGGAACTCAGTCCCTTATCATCAGCTCTGTTGTGTTTACAGTTTTATCAGAGCCTTATGCCAGCACAATGGCTACATACAAATCAGTCTATTAGGAGTTCAGCACCGTGGACAGGGTTGAAAGCAGAGGCCTTGCTGGAAGAAAGAGGGAGCAAGAGAGAAGAAAAGAGAGAAACAGGAAACAGGAAGAAAATGAACAGAGGAAAGTGGTAGAAGAGAGAAAGGATGGATGGGAAGAAGAGAAGAGAGGGGAGCCTGGGAGACGTAGGGGAGGAGAGACAGTGGCAGAGAGCTGAGACAGATAATTTGAAAAAGAGGGAGCAGAGAGAAGACAAGAAAGTTAGAGAAGGAACCATGATCATCAAAGCACTGGAGATAGCTTGATCAGACTGATTAATCAGCAAGAAAAGCCTATTCAACGTCTTAACCCTGTGATACAGGGAAAGTAAGCTCTTTGGAGAATTCTATCATGATTGACTGTATTTGCATTTCAAAGCATCATTTGAAGCTAACAGATCAAAGGCACTGAATCAGAAAATGTACCAAAACAGTATACTATTTAAGATGCAATTTTTAACTTGATGTAGTGTATCTTTATTAAGCAAATATTTGCAGGTATAAACCATATACTGTATTAATGACAGTATATCATCAGCAGTATATCATCAGCTGAGGAATGAGTTACGATTTAACTATAGACCCTGCACACACAGAGCTAGAGGGACAAGTAAGACATGTATGTCCAAGCATAGAAAGCGGTCAGTATCAGAAAAGAGGTTCAGGTCAAGTACAAGGGAGTTTGAAGCTGAGAAAGCTTGTTTGGAGACGTGGGGATCAGAGAAGTCTTCCTGGATGAGATACAAGTTGAGCTGGGACTTGAAGGATAAACAGACATGAATGAACAGAGATAGAGGGAATAGTGTTTGTTAAGGAAAGAATAATGTTTATAAAAAAAATAACTAATGCAATCTCTTGTGTTTTTAAGGAAACTAAGAGTGAGGTTATGGTGAGACTCATTAGCAGGTATAATGCATGGGTGCAGATGGAACTGACCCCCATCCAGGAAATAGCTCCTCATAGACGCCATTGCTTTGTCTCATTAGCTGCTTCATTCTTTCAGGTACTTATCACCACGGGACATAGCATACTGTGTTCATTTACATTCAATCTCTCCCTCCTCTACCTTTAACCAGGAAGCTTCCCTGATAGCTCAGTCGGTAAAGAATCCGCCTGCAATTCAGGAGACCCTGGTTCGATTCCTGGGTCAGGAAGATCCACTGGAGAAGGGATAGGCTACCCACTCCAGTATTCTTGGATTTCTCTGGTGGCTCAGCTTGTAAAGAATCCACCCACAATGCGGGAGACCTGGGTTTGATCCCTGGGTTTGGAAGATTCCCTGGAGAATGGAAAGGCTACCCACTCCAGTATTCTGGTTTGGAGAATTCCATGGACTCCATGGGGTCACAAAGAGTTGGACATGACTGAGTGACTTTGACTTGAATCACTTGAAGTTTTATGGAAGCAAGGGTTTCGTTTTGTTCCCAGACTGCAAAATATTGTCTGGCTCCGAAGGGCATCTCCACTGGTACTATTTGTTGTGCTTTCTGCCTCCTTTGACATGTGTTAATGATCTCGCAGAGAAAGGACATAGTAAAATGTCCTGTTTTTTGTGCATCCTATGAAGCTTGTCTTCTAGCATGACGAGACAATTATTTATTCTCCTTTATTTTCAGTCTCTGCTCACGTGGAACTCTTGGGCATGTTATCACTTCTGCTGGAAGTGCCTCTTTCCTGGCCCCTTGCTCACCAGCTACCCTTTCCTACTTGGAAACAGCTTCCATCCTTCAAGCAGCAACACCAATGAGCACTTCCTCAGGGCGGGCTTCCACTCTTACAGTCAGAGTTACCCTCTGCTTCTTCCCATAGCATGGCCCACACTTCTACAAGCACTTTGCATGGTAAATCTGAGTATTTGTGTCTATGGATCCATCTTTTTCCATGAAATGTGAGAGCGTCTTAAGATCACAGCTGGCGTCTGATGCATCTTTGTATTCCCAGCACCTGGCACAGTGTCAGCACACAGTAGGTGCTCCAAAGTGGTGTTGGGTGAACACCAAAGTGGACACAGCCTCTGCAGAAGGATGGAAAAGTATCACACGGACGTCTGTTTGTGCAAATGCAAGGAGAAAAGTAACCTACACTACTTTTTATAAAGATGTCACTTGAGATACTCGCCAAGGAGTCCAGGGGGAAATGTCTCAGGCGTATAGATTTTTATTTGTGAAGATAAAACAGCTCAGTGTGCTGCTTTAGCCAGAATGCTGTCCAGCAACATGAAGGGTTCAGGTAACTGATATAATTTTAAATACATAAAATTACCATAGAAGGCATTACGATTACATTATCTTGAAACATGGCTTCCCTGGTAGCTCAGATGGTAAAGAATCCGCCTGTAATGTGGGAGACCTGGGATTGATCCCTGGGTTGGGGAGATCCCCTGGAGGAGGGCATGGCAACCCACTCCAGTATTCTTGCCTGGAGAATCCCATGGACAGAGGAGCCTGGTGGGCTACTGTCCATGGTCACAAAGAGTCAGACATGACTGAGCAACTAAGCACACACACATATCTTGAAACATTAAGAACATGAATCTTAGTTTTTCTGGTCATGCTTCACAACAAGTATGTTCTTTAATAGTTCCAGACAAAGGCAAATACAATGGAGGGTGTGTTTTCCACTGGTGCCTGGATTCAAGTTATCAGGTTCCCCTTATTCGGTAAGAGAGGGCCAACAGAGAACACGAACATAAGCTTCAAAACCATGAAGACCCAGGACAAGCCACAGGACAGTCAGCTAAATCACAGAACAGTCAAACAGAAGAACTAAGGCTGGTATCCAATGGGATATGTCATGTAGAGGGGGGTAAACTCAGGACCCTTCAGTTTAGTTCAGTTCAGTCACTCAGTCATGTCCGACTCTTTGTGACCCCATGAAGTGCAGCATGGCAGGCCCCCCTGTCCATCACCAACTCCCGAATTCCACTCAAACTCATGTCCATGGAGTCGGTGATGCCATCTAACCATCTCATCCTCCGTCATCCCCTTCTCCTCCTGCCCCCAAATCCCTCGCAGCATCAGGGTCTTTTCCAATGAGTCAACTTTTCACATGAGGTGGCCAAAGTATTGGAGTTTCAGCTTCAGCATCAGTCCTTCCAATGAACACCCAGGACTGATCTCCTTTAGAATGGACTGGTTGGATCTCCTTGCAGTCTAAGGGATTCTCAAGAGTCTTCTCCAACACAACAGTTCAAAAGCATCAATTCTACGGTGCTCAGCTCTCTTCACAGTCCAACTCTCACATCCATACATGACCACTGGAAAAACCATAGCCTTGACTAGACGGACCTTTGTTTGCAAAATAATGTCTCTGCTTTTTAATATGTTATCTAGGTTGGTCATAAATTTCCTTCCAAGGAGTAAGTGTCTTTTAATTTCATGGCTGCAATCACCATTTGCAGTGATTTTGGAGCCCCCCAAAATAAAATCTGACACTGTTTCCACTGTTTCCCCATCTATTTCCCATGAAGTGATGGGACCAGATGCCATGATCTTCATTTTCTGAATGTTGAGCTTTAAGCCAACTGTTTCACTCTCCTCTTTCACTTTCATCAAGGGGCTTTTTAGTTCCTTAGAACACGTCAAAATTCTGAACACTTTTTAAATGGTTTAGAAAAATCCACATATAATAACTCCAAAATAGATATATTCAAAGTGTCCACTTAATGTTTTTTTAATTTTTATTTGGGTATAGTTACTTCAGGGCTTCCCAGGTGGTTCAGTAGTAAAGAATCCACTTGCCAATGTAGGTGACATGGGTTTGGTCCCTGGGGGTCAGGAAGATCCGCTGGAGAATGAAATAGCAACTCAGTCCAGAGAATCTCACGGACAGAAGAGCCTGGTGGACTACAGTCTATGGGGGTCACAAAATAGTTGTGTCCAACTTAGCAACTAAACAACAACAGTTACTTTACAATGTCTACTTATCTCTTTAAAGCCCCACCATGAAAAACAATCATAGTCCTTCACTAAGTATGTCTTGGTTGTAGACTCTGCCCATGGAATTGGATAAAACTTTTGTCTGAGAAATAACTAGGTTCTTCTGCTGGGTGTGGCTGTTTGTTTGTGTGTTAGTGTCAATGTGCTTTAGTAAGAATATTGTCTATTCATTTTATCAGTCTTAGAGTATTTACATCATTGTGACTATGAGTTTTGCTTAAATTTTCCTACTAATTTGCATTTGTCTGGCCACTGGCCACTGAGTATCATTTAGCGATTTTCCACATGCCTAGGAGTTTCTGAAAAGAAATGTTTTCAGTCGCTAAATCGTGTCCAACTCTTTGAGACCCTATAGACTGCAACACACTGGGCTTCTCTGTCCTTCACTATCTCCTGGAGTTTGCTCAGACTCATGTCCATTGAGTCGGTGATGCCATCCAACCAACTCATCCTCTATTGCCTCCTTCTCTTCCTGCCCTCAATCTTTCCCAGCATCAGGTATTTTTTCCCTTGAGTCAGTTCTTCGTATCAGGTGGCCAGAGTATTGGAATTTCAGCTTCAGCATCAGTCCTTCCAATGAATATTCAGGGTTGATTTCCTTTAGGATTGACTGGATTGGTCTCCTTGCTGTCGAGGGACTCTCAAGGGTCTTCTCCAACACCACAATTCAAAAGCATCGATTCTTCGGTGCTCAGCCTTCTTTATGGTCCAACTCTCATATCCATGCATGACTACTGGAAAATTACAGCTTTGCCTCTATGGACCTAGTTGGCAAAGTGATGTCTCTACTTTTTAATATGCTGTGTAGGTTTGTCACAGCTTTCCTTCCAAGTAGCAAGTGTCTTTTAATTTCATGGCTGCAGTCACCGTCCGCAGAAAAGAAACGTACTGTCCCATAAAGCAAGTGAACTCAGCTGTTATTTCTGTTTTAGAGTTCCTTTCTCTAAGGCTTGGAAATATCTTATCTCATCATGTTTTTGTGGGAGCCCTTGCTCTTTCCCGTCAGGAAGGCCACCGTGGTAGGGTGAGCAGTGGATTGATGATTCTATACCTTCAAACTGTATTTGGGGAGCAGAAAGCTGGAGAAGCATAGTTTGCTTTGTGAAAATCCCTAATGTTGTCAGATTCTCCTTCACGTGCCCAGAACATCAGGGAAAGCCTGTGGCTAGGCACCAATATTCAGCCTTGAACAAGTCTACTCTCAAAAACAACTGTCTTTGTGTTTCTGCTAATGATGTAACTTGTCTAAAACACCTACCTGTCCAAGGCATCGTGGGAATTATGTCTGTGGAGCACCGCCCTACCGTAATTTTCATCTCTGCAGAGAAAGAACAAAATTAAGTCACATGAAAAGTTATCACAGTCTTTAGTAAGCATTAAATAAGGCAGGCAGGAAAGAGCTCGCAATGCTTGGCAAAGTTAATTCAACCAGTCACCACTTGAAAGAACACGGTGAAAAGAAACAAGTTTGGGAGTACAAACGACCATTATTCTGATTTATCCCATGAGATTTCCAGGTGATTCCACAACAGAATCAGTGTTTGCTTTTTGGTTTTGGTTTCTTTCATCAGAGTGTGGGAATGCTCAGCCAACTACTTTGTATATATTAGAAGCATGCTTTTCTGCAGGAAGGCAAACTTTTCTTCAAACATGTTTTAAATTTAATTAAGCCTGTTATGTCTGAAATTTTTCCCGTTGATGACCTTGATAGTTTTCCTTGACAAAGTGTAGGAAAATACATACCAGTATTTGTAGTTAAGAAGGTTGATTGTTCACAGATTTAGCCTATTTCTGACCCATGAGATCATATAGTGTGCTCTGTTTGGTCCTTAAAATACCCTATATATTAGGCAAGGGAGACACTCATATCCAATTCACAGATGAGAAAATTGCTCAAGGAGTCTGTGGCTTTCCTAAAGCTAAAGATTAGCAATTGACAAGGGTAGGTTTAGGTCCCAGATCTCTATATTCCAAACTTTTGCTTTTCCTACTGGTCAATCATGCAATAGGACTTCATACATAAAATCCTAAAGTTAAATATTTCTTATTTTGTACAGTGGACCTGAAAATACAGGCAATGTTGTATGTGTATGTGCTAGGTTGCCTCAGTCATGTCTGACTCTTTGCAACCCTACAGACTGTAGCCCGCCAGGTTTCTCTCTCCATAGGATTCTCCAGGAAAGAATACTGGAATGTGTTGCCATGCCATCTTCCAAGGGACTGTAGCCCGCCAGGTTCCTCTGTTCATGGGATTCTCCAGGCAAGAATACTGGAGTGGGTTGCCATGCCCTCATCCAGGGGATCTTCTAAACCCAGGGACTGAACCTGCATCTCTTATATCTCCAGCATTGGCAGGCAGCTTCTTTACCACCTGGGAAGCCCACAGGCAACGTTAGGAAATGTCAAAACATGTAGTAAAGACTTTGGTCTTGAGCCAAGGCAGAGAGTAAGTATCTGAACCTTTCAATGTGAACCCAGCCAAACCTGAAATATCACATTTCTCCTCGTTCTGCTCCACTAATGTTACTCAACACTCTGGAACCACTGACAATAAAGCTATAAAAGAACTACAGTAGATAATTGAAAAGAAAGACGAACAGTGAAACTGAAACAATTCCAGCAAATATACACCCTCAGAGATCCCAAGAGAACCCTCCAGATTCCCAGTATCCCCTCCCTACACTTGGGGGAGAGCAGCAGATGACAGACGCAGTTTTTGCCTAAAGAAAAATTCTAACGAGGAGCCCAGCACTGGGCCAGCGAGTGTGGGGGAGGCATCAGAGCCAATTTCCCCTTCACTGAGAAGCTGTCACACCGTCCAAGCTTCCCTAGGCCTTTTTAAGGAAGTGTGTCTGGCATAAAACCATCACTCCTACCGACTGTAAACTGTCTCAGACATCTCTATCTCCCCACATCTGTGCAAATACTTGCAGTGCCAAATTTACCTTTGATCTCCCTCTGTCACTTTGGAAAAATAGAAATGTCATAATAGGTTTCAAGAGAAGCAGTAAATGTTGCTTTATAGAAGGAAATGACTGTAGTCCAAGAGTGTTAACTCCAAAACTTAGTGTGTGGAATTGATTGTCGTCTAAGAGTGTTATCTCCAAAACTTAGTCTATCTCCAAATACCCCTATGGTTCCTTAAAACAGTAGAATTTAACAACAGATTTTAAGAGACATTTTTGTTCACCAATTACAAGTATGCTCCTCAAACAACCACTCATGGATAGTTTAGTAGAAAGCTTGGAGTAAGTATCCTGTAATGCAGCGCTTCCCATCTTCAGTGCTCTTGACATTATGGGTTTGATCATTATTTGTTGTGAGGAGTGTCCTGCGCATTGTATTAATAGGTTATTTAGTGGCATTCCTAGTCTCTACTGACTAGATGCCAGGAGCACCCCACCCCTAGTTTTAACATCTATTAATGTCTCCTGACCTTGTCAAACATCCCCTGGGAGCAAAATTGTCCCTGACTGAGAACCACTGGTGTAACGGAAAGACAATGGGTCATGTTACTCTCAGCTCTACTATGTAATAGCTGTGTGCTCTTGGGCAAGTTACCTAACTTCTCTGAGCCTCAGACTCCTCTTTCTGTAAAATGAGAATGTAATACCTACCTTGTATGATCGCTTCAAGAAAATTAGACATACCAAGGGAATATTTCATGCAAAGATGGGTTCAATAAAGGACAGAAATGCTATGGACCTAACAGAAGCAGAAGATATTAAGAAGAGGTGGCAAGAATAACACAGAAGAACTGTACAAAAAAGATCTTCACCATCCAGATAATCACGATGGTGTGATCACTCACCTAGAGCCAGACATCTTGGAATGTGAAGTCAAGTGGGCCTTAGAAAGCATCACTACGAACAAAGCTAGTGGAGGTGATGGAATTCCAGTTGAGCTCTTTCAAATCCTGAAAGATGATGCTGTGAAAGTGCTGCACTCAATAAGCCAGCAAATTTGGAAAACTCAGCAGTGGCCACAGGACTGGAAAAGGTCAGTTTCCATTCCAATCCCAAAGAAAGGCAATGCCAAAGAATGCTCAAACTACTGCACAATTGCACTCATATCACATGCTAGCAAACTAATGCTCAAAATTCTGCAAGCCAGGCTTCAGCAGTATGTGAACCATGAACTTCCAGATGTTCAAGCTGGTTTTAGAAAAGACAGAGGAACCAGAGATCAAATTGCCAACATCTGCTGGATCATCGAAAAAGCAAGAGAGTTCCAGAAAAATATCTATTTCTGCTTTATTGACTATGGCAAAGCCTTTGACTGTGTAAATCACAAGAAACTGTGGAAAATTCTGAAAGAGATGGGAATACCAGACCAGCTGACCTGCCTCTTGAGAAACCTGTATGCAGGTCAGGAAGCAACAGTTAGAACTGGACATGGAACAACAGACTGGTTCCAAATAGGAAAAGGAGTATGACAAGGCTATATATTGTCACTGTGCTTATTTAACTTATATGCAGAGTACATCATGAGAAACGCTGGGCTGGAAGAAGCACAAGCTGGAATCAAGATTGCCGGGAGAAATATCAACAACCTCAGGTATGCAGATGACACCACCCTAATGGCAGAAAGTGAAGAGGAACTAAAAAGCCTCTTGATGAAAGTGAAAGAGGAGAGTGAAAAAGTTGGCTTAAAGCTCAACATTCAGAAAACGAAGATCTTGGCATCTGGGCCCATCACTTCATGGCAAATAGATGGGGAAACAGTGGAAACAGTGTCAGACTTTATTTTGGGGGGCTCCAAAATCACTGCAGATGGTGATTGCAGCCATGAAATTAAAAGACACTTACTCCTTGGAAGGAAAGTTATGACTAACCTAGATAGCATATTCAAAAGTAGAAATATTACTTTGTGAACAAAGATCGATCTAGTCAAGGCTATGGTTTTTCCAGTGATCATGTATGGATGTGAGAGTTGGACTGTGAAGAAGGCTGAGCGCTGAAGAATTGATGCTTTTGAACTGTTGTGTTGGAGAAGACTCTTGAGAGTACCTTGGACTGCAAGGAGATCCAACCAGTCCATCCTAAAGGAGATCAGTCCTGGGTGTTCATTGGAAGGACTGATGTTGAAGCTGAAACTCCAGTACTTTGGCCACCTCATGCGAAGAGTTGACTCATTGGAAAAGACCCTGATGCTGGGAGGAATTGGGGGCAAGAGAAGAAGGGGATGACAGAGGATGAGATGGCTAGATGGCATCACTGACTCAATGGACATGAGTTTGAGTGAACTCTGGGAGTTGGTGATGGACAGGGAGGCCTGGCGTGCTGCGATTCATGGGGTTGCAAAGAGTCGGACATGACTGAGTGACTGAACTGAACTGAACTGATGATAGTTGTGAGATTTAGTGAAGCTTTATATGTAAAGTATCTAGCATCTAACTTGACATGTAAGAGGGAATCAAGGAACATATGCATATATGTGTATCTATATATAGAGATACACACATACATATATACATGGGCTTCCCTGGTAGCTCAGCTGGTAAAGAATCTGTCTGCAGTGCAGGAGACCCCAGTTCAATCCTGGGTCAGGAAGTTCCCCTGGAGAAGAGCTAGGCTACCCACTCCAGTATTCTTGGGCTTCCCTGGTGATGCAGACAGTAAAGAATCTGCCTGCAATGCGAGAGACCTGGGTTTGATCCCTGGGTTGGGAAGATCCCTTGCAGGAGGGCATAGCAACCCTCTCCAGTATTCTTGCCTGGCAAGTCCCCATGGACAGAGGAGCCTGGCAGGTTACAGTCCATGGAGTCGAAGAATCGGACACAACTGAGTGACTAAGGACACACACACGTATGTGTGTGTATGCTGCTGCTAAGCCGCTTCAGGCATGTCCGACTCAGTGCGACCCCACAGACGGCCTCCTACACACACACACACACACACACAATTTATAATAAATATATCTGGGTTGGACAAACACCTATTATAAACCTGTGCTGGCAATGAGGCAATATGTTTAGGGACATAGTCTTCAAACCTTTAAACATACAGCTAATAGATGTAATGCTTGAAACAGACAATACTTTCTTGGTGGTAAATGTCTTGACTCACGAAGTGACACTGCATTTGGCACCTACCTGGATCTAGAGGTATACAGCCAGTGGGAAGTAAAACGAGCCAAGAATTTATCTATTTCACTTGCTCATAAGGAAATTTCAGATACATTATTATTGAATTTGTAAACTTGGAGTCATACTTCCATTTGTTTCAGCAGACATGATCAATATATACCAGGAATATCCCCATTGTGGACTAAATATTACCTTTTTGGAAACTGGAATGTCTTTTTTTTTTTCAGGTTATCAATGTCTACGCTACTCATAACGATGAAATCCTGCTTTCTCTCACTCACAACTCATATTCTTTTAGGTATATGGATATTTAAGATGGTAGAGATACTGTTAAAAATCTGATATAACCAATGTATGCTTACTAAATCTTACCAAAAATGAGGCCAAGCAACACAGTGCTTTAGGAAAAAAAAGCATCCACTTTCCAGTTGGCCATTAGTTTCCCAAATGGAGACTAGCTCTTTCTTCTCCCCCTTCCTCCCTCCCCACGCCCTCTTACCTTTCTTCTTCAGGACGTTTCTTTATCCAGCTGTTATCCTGTAAGAAAGTCCTTCTTTTGTTGACCTCCTGGAAACCCTGTTGCCTCAGTGTGGTCCCCTGCGTGGTAGTCCTCATATCTAACAACAGAAGAATGAAACCTCAAGAGATACAGTGCCATGGAGTTGAGTGTGTGTTTGCTAACTTGGAAATCTTGAGAGGCACATCTGATGGTCCAGCCTCCATCTTCTAGGCTGGAACCTCCAGTACTATATCAAAGGAGGATGCACTGGCAAGAAAGAACAAATCCCACACCTATCATCAAAGATAACATAACATATAAGACCGCTCAGGTGCCAACTGAAACTACCTGTGCACGTTATGAAGCCCTGCCCTGCACCTGGGAATGTAGAACCACAGGCCTCAGCTAAATCAATACTGCCACTTTGCTCAAAAAGAAATATGCCTTGGAAGGACACATGAGACTGTTTTGGAAGTACTTATAATACTCAATAAGTCCTGGTGCTTCTGATTATAAATAACATGATTCTTTGATCTCAGAAATACAGAAGGTCACCTATACTTGATTTTTGAAAGAAATCTTTGAATTGCAATTGGATGAGATAAATCTACAGCACCCTGACTTGTATCTTAAGCCTAACTTTGGCCATGTTAATTAAATTAGACTGATGCTTCTAAGCATTTCATAGCTACATGAAAAAATTAGGAACTATGGATTGTTTTCCCCAGATTTTTAAATTTTCTGAGTAAGGGAAATAGCATCTACATTACCATTTCCTGTGGGAGATGTTCTTCTCAAGGTGAAATTGGACATGCTCCCTTCCAGTCAGGACCTAAAAGAAAAATGGGGATGGGGAAAAACACAACAATGACTTAACAAAGAATCAACAAGGGGCTCGTTCATTGCTAATGATACACAGTTTTCAATGACATGGACAGTCCCATAACCTGGTATAACAAATACATGATATAAACTGTCCCCTGAGAACATGAGAGTTCATCTATTCCAATGTATTTATTTTACAGATGAAGATACTGAAGTCAGGAGTATTTAGTGTCCCCTATGTTACAGGACAAGCAATTGACTGAATCAGCCCATCTGTTAATTCATTTACTCAATGACTAAATATGCATTGAGAGCTTGGCACTGAACCAGGAGGTGGAGGCAAGAAAGATAATATGACATGTGTCTGTTCTGGGGCCCTAAAGGTACTGTGAGTCCCAGGTGTGGCCTTTCTGCTTAACAGAGAAGTCAGCCCTGAATTTCCACAAATGTGGGACTCTTCAGTTTTTAAACCAGAGAAGGCAGTGACACCCTACTCCAGTACTCTTGCCTGGAAAATCCCACGGATGGAGGAGCCTGGTGGGCTGCAGTCCATGGAGTCACTAAGAGTCAGACACGGCTGAGCGACTTCACTTTCACTTTGCACTTTCATGCATTGGAGAAGGAAATGACAACCCACTTCAGTGTTCTTGCCTGGAGAATCCCAGGGACAGGGGAGCCTGGTGGGCGGCTGTCTATTGGGTCGCACAGAGTCGGACACAACTGAAGCGACTTAGCAGCAGCAGCAGCAGCAGCAGTTTTTAAACTGGAAAAGTCCTGGGCCAATAGCGATGACTTGGTCACCCTAGGTGGGGTGTTATATTTTTTGCAGAGTCCATCCCACCAGATGGTGTATGGAATGTGGGAGGGGCCCTCCATCTTGAGTCAGAATCAAGTCCTAGGTCCAGCTTCATGACATCAAAGTTCTGAACCACTTAATCTCCCTGTAAAATAGTCTAACGAAACCCACTACCTGCCTCATAAGGGTGTGATGATCATCTGAACAAGGTACACAAAAATCACCTTGTCAAACTAAAAATGAGTTGGGACTTCGAGTTGCATCGTCAGACAGCAGTTTACAGGTATAATGTGGGGGTTACAAAGCCCCCATCTCCCACCCTTTGGTTCAAATGTATCTCCTACGATAATGGCCTATAGGACCTGAAAAGGTAAAGATATATTTTCTGGATCAAGGCATCGTTTCCCTGGGATCTTCATTTAGAACCAGTGCCCCAAGAGTGGGTGAGAAGTGGAAGCTGCTGGTGACTTTACCAGCCTAGTGCTTGGCACTAAGGGCTCACAGCTTCATCTCTTCTGGGAAATTGCCCTTGGCTGGTGGGACTGCCAGTTATACACCCTCATCCATGACACCTGCAGCCAGCAACTTGACTACCCTGGAATGCAGAGCCACGTCTGCAGGCGACTGGTGCTTCCGCCCTCGCCATGGCAGACGTTAGGCCAGCAGGGGGCGCACCATTGCCCAGCTCATTCCCCTGCCTCCCCAACCCTCCCCCTCTTCCCTTTCTCCTTCTCTCAGACACATACCCTTCATAAATCACAGGCACCCAAGGGCCTCTCAGTCACTGCTTCGAGGGGACCCAACCTCAGACTAACAACCAGCATAAGACTGACAGCTATTCACTCCGCAGAGAGTCTCAAGGTCTCAGTGAAATTTAAAAGTTGTCATTAACTCGTGTCCAACTCTTTTGTGACCCCATGGACTGTGGCCTGCCAGGCTCCTCCATCCATGGGATTCTCCAAGCAAGAATACTGGAGTGGATTGCTATTTCTTTTTCCTGGGGTTCTTCCCAACCCAGGGGTCAACTCACGTCTCCTGTTTGGCAGATGGATTCTTTACCACCTCGCCACCAGGGAATTAGAAAGACCTGCATCTAAGGTTTACTATTTACTGTGTCCCTTTGGGGATGATATTTATAGTTCAGCTCCCTTCTGTGTAAAATGAGATGAACTGTGGTTGTTTTGAGGGTCAGATTTGTCCATCAAGATGATGACACAGGCTTCTATCACCTCAGAAAGTGTAAAGCAAAGACACAGAGGAGGTGTGGTTGGGAGTGGGGAGGAGATGCACAGCCTGGGCCGCTGGGCGCTGGACACGCAAGGGGTGTAGGGCAGACCCTGTCTCATGTATTTGAGTGAGTGAGTGAGTGACGTCGCTCAGTCATGTCCGACTCTGCGACCCCATGGACTGTAGCCTACCACACTCCTCCGTCCATGGGATTTTCCAGGCAAGAGTACTGGAGTGGGTTGCCGTTTCCTTCTCCAGAGGATTTTCCCGACCCAGGGATTGAACCCTGGTCTTCCGCATTGCAGGCAGATGCTTTACCGTTTGGGCTACCAGGGAAGTCCTCAAAAGTGAAGTTGTTCATGTATTTGGAGGCCCCTCAAATTTGGAAGAAAGGGGAGGAAAAAGGACCTGGCGAACTTCATTCTCAACCACTTGTTCACTTCACCTCAGTCTGGCCTCACTTCTCCAGGCTCTTGGGTAACCAACTTTCTGTTTCTAAATGGGCTCTGATAAACCTTTTCAGAGCCGGTAAAGACCTGAAGCGTTCGTAGCCAACTGAACTGGGATTCTGACGTGGGCAGAATGCTGAATGTACAGCTGGTAATATATTTGGAGAGATTGCAAACTCAACCATGAAACACAGGGCAGGGGCCACAGAGAAGAGGCATTTGTCAATTAACTGCTTATTTGTCTCTCACAAAAGACCGAGCATCCTATAAGTCAGACCCAAGGCTGTCTTCTCATTTCCAGCCTGTGGGACAGAGTAGATGCCCCTTCAGTGCTTACTATGTACTGAGTTAGGTCCTTTTCAAAATTTCTAACACCCCAGTGTCTCAGGATGTGTCTGTATTTGGAGGCAGGGCTTTTAAAGAAGTGATTACATTAAAATGAGGCCATTAGGGTGAGGCCTAATCCAATCTCTCCTCTGACCTTACAAGAAGAGGAATTTGGATGCACAAAAACACCTTTTCTCTGGTGTGAGAGGACGCAGACAGAAAGAAGGTGGCCATTCTGAAACTGAGAAGGGAGGCCTCAAAACTGAGGATACCTTGATCTCAGACTTCCAACCTCCAGAACTATGAGACAACAAATTTCTTTCTTTCTTAAAAATATTTTAAAAAATATTTTGGCCCCCCCACATGGCATGTGGGATCCCAGTTCTCCAACCAGGGATGGAGCCCCACCCCCTGCATTGGCAGTTCAGAGCCTTAACCTTAGGACTTCCAAGGAAATCCCCCAGATAACAAGTTTCTCTTACCAGCCTGTGCTACTTTGTTTTGGCAGCCCCAGCAAACTAACAGAGTCCTTATGGGGGAAGTAGTTTAAACATTTCTAAAATAGCCAAGTCATTCAAACAGCTTCCTGCCACCGTATCTCTGAACTTCATTTTTTTAATGGCCCCACTGCACAGGGCAGTTGTCCATAGCCATGGTATCTGTTCTCGACAGGGTACCTCACAGGCATCATAAACTCTTCCTCACATAAACTCTGCACAGCAGCTATTACCTCCGTCTCCCAGATACGACACCTGAAGCTCAGGGAGAGGATGTAACCTGCCAAAGTGGAAACAAGCAGAATTTGGTTCTAAAGTGAAGCCAACTCATCCCTCGACAACCAGCAATAATGCTTGTGATGAGTCACTGCAAGACGGGACAGGTACCTGGCATTACATTGAGAGAGGGTAGGTACACAGCAGGGCCTGTCTGACTCTTGACATCTCTCGAGTCCCGTGATCTCTGCCCCCAGTGCCTGGCGGCAGGAGAACCAGGACAGCTTCTCAAGGAATCACTGCAGCAAACAAACGCACAGAGCAGCCTAATCTGTGTATTCCCTGACACTTCCTAGCTTACAAACCTATGTCCGTACAAAATGTGCACACAAATGGTCATGGCAGCATTATTCCAAATAGCCAAAAAGCGAAAATAACCCAGATGCCCATCTATGGATGAATGGGTACACAACATGTGGTACACCCATACAGTGGAATATTGGTTGGCAACTAAGAGAAATGAAATGTGGATACGCATTACAATGTGGATGAAACTTGAAACAAGCTAAGCGAAAGAAGCCAGACTTAAAGGTGACCTATGTAGGGTTCTATCTGGATGTTGTTTATTTAGATTTTCCTTGGTATCCTCCCCATATTCCACCTCAATTTCCCCCCAAGCCAGGCTTCTGCTGCCCCTTTAGGCTCTGCTGGGTAAGAAAGAGGAGAGTTCAGACAATAACAATTCTGTAGATGATGTTATAGTAATATATAATTTACCTCATTTCATTTCCATAGCCATGTTCTAAGAGTAATATAATCCCAACTTAGCAGAGACATGGCTGGAGCAGTGGCTGAGAGGCAAAGCTGGGACTCCGCCTGAGGTTTTCCAGCTCAAGGTTCATCATCTTTTCCTCTCTGCCAGGGACTCCCTGCAGTTGTAGAGAGAACAGCACCTCCTCTCTACCTTATATTTACTCTTCCCCAGTGGCTCAGCAGATATCTGCCTGAGTACAAGAATCTGCCTGTAGCACAAGAGATATACGAGACCTATGTTTGATCACTGGGTTGGGAAGATCCCCTGGAGAAGGAAATTGCAAGCCACTCCAGATTCTTGCCGGGGAAATCCCACGGACAGAGGAGTGTGGTGATATGTAGCAACTCCATATATTTGGGCTTCCCTGGTGACTCAGATGGTAAAGAATCTGCCTGTAATGCAGGAGACCTGGGTTCGAAGCCAGGTCAGGGAGATCCCCTGAAGAAGGGAATGGCAACCCACTCCAGTATTCTTGCCTGGAGAACCCCATGGACGGAGGAATCTGGAAAGCTACAGTGCATGTGGTCACAAAGAGTCGGACATGACTGAGAGACTAACACACACATGCTGCTGCTGCTGCTGCTAAGTCGCTTCAGTCGTGTCCGACTCTGTGCGACCCCAGAGATGGCAGCCCACCAGGCTCCCCCGTCCCTGGGATTCTCCAGGCAAGAACACTGGAGTGGGGTGCCATTTCCTTCACACACACATACACACCTTCTATTCAAGGCTGGCTCTAATCAGATCCTGCTAAAGCATCTGATATTTTCATGCTTTGGTAGCCAGGCATTCTCCAGAAGGAGTCATAAGCTCCGACATCCAGACAAGATCAGGGCCCTTACTGCTGTCTCCCTGCCAATGATTAGCCTCTGCTGCTGCTGCTAAGTCGAGTCAGTCGTGTCTGACTCTGTGTGACCCCATAGACGGCAGCCCACCAGGCTCCCTTGTCCCTGGGACTCTCCAAGCAAGAATACTGGAGTGGGTTGCCATTTCCTTCTCCAGTGCATGAAGGTAAAAAGTGAAAGTGAAGTCGCTCAGTCATGTCTGACTCTTTGCGACCCCGTGGACTGCAGCCCACCAGGCTTCTCCGTCCATGAGATTTTCCAGGCAAGAGTACTGGAGTGGGTTGCCATTGCCCTCTCCGATGATTAGCCTCTGGTATCCCATAAACACCTCTCTGGCTCCACCCGGAGTCTCTGGGATACTTTCTAGGAATAGCTTCCAATGACCTCACTCGCTTTCTCTGGGACACCCCAGTTTCAACTTGTTCCCTCTTTCATGAAAGTTCCTGGGAAGAATTAGGCCTTTTGTACTTCACATTTTCCATCTCTGAAACTGCCAGACTGAAGGTAAAAGTGGCCACCTTTGGACTATGAACTAACCTCAGGACTGAAGTCTCACTAACAACGGCAGAGCAGGAAGTTAGAAGGAGCAAGGTTCCTTACAGAGTTGCCAGACAGCCCTGGATCATCTAATTCTTAACTTTGGGCGAGAGAGAAGTAAACCTCCTAGTTTCTTCCTGAGTTTACTCTTTCATATTTTTGTTACTCAAGCTTAGTGCTCTTCTTGCCTGTTACAAGGTCACTGTGTAGGTGTGAAACAGAAGGTCTAAAAGCCCATGGTGGTCTTCAAAATATGAGATACTAGTGACTCTTTTATTAGTAGAACACTTTTTCTTGCAACATGTCGGTGTGTTTGATGCCCCTAGCAAGAAAGATCATGTGTTTAGTCCCTACTGTTGCTTCAGATTATGCCACATGCTTAGTGCACATCGTCTTATTCAATCCTCCAGGTGAGTATCATTACCTCTAATTATAGGAACTCAAGAGAGGCTAAATAACTTGGCCAAGGTCACAGAGGAAGGGACAGCCAGGAACTGCAATTAGGTGCCAGGGTCTTCTCAGTGCAGGATACTGCATGTTGCACAAAGTATCATGTGATGTAGCCAATCCCAGATATGCAGGAAGCGCCCGCAAGTTCCAAAAGATGGGAGATAATGGGAGAGGAGCTGGGAGGAGCAGCAGAAGTAAACAGCTGCTCCATCACCACTGGGCAGCTCAACCCCGAGCCTCTTCCCTCCCGTGGCCACACCGACGCCGTGAGTGGCCTGGCACTATTCCTTACCTGACTCCTTCTCTGAATCTCTCTCCCTACTCACTGGCTTGATAATGTTTTATACTCTTTCCTAGCTGCTTGCTGTCCATCGACTCCTTTTAAACCACCAAACGCTTAAGTTGAAAACTCTGATGTGAAATGAGACAGGAAACTATAATGTATTCTATTTTTAAATGATAATAGTTTAATAAGTATGCAGGAGCTTTTTTTAAGTGAAAAATGACTAATAACAGTGGGAAATTTTTTTTTTTTCCATCAAATCTACATGTTTCACTCACAACTGCACAAACTTCCTCAGGGTTATCTGCTCTTTTATTTTTCCCTAGGACCCATTGGCCACAGCACCCTAATTATCTCCTTATGTCAGCCCATTTGGTGGCCCCAGAACAATTTCTAGAAGCTCCAATCTAAAACCTTTAAGGTGCAAGCTCCTCTTTCATCAACCTCTAATTCCACAGAAATTTTACAGTTTACAATGGAACACTCTCCATCTTGACCAGAATATACATTTTTTACATATAAAGAAATTTTCTATATTGCTATTAAAAATGGATCAACAATATAGGTCCCTGTGAATAATGCTCTTGTTAAACAAATAACTGTTTGTAGAATGGATTGGAGATTAAAAACCTTTCAAATTGGTAATGTCAAGAAATACATGCAGCAAAATCTCATATTTATATTATTTTTTAAAGAAATTACTTATTTCAGCAGCTGAGATTATGCTGTTTCATATTTACTTAACACCCAGATAATCACACTTCAATAGTCTCAGTTCAGCCAATTAGATTTATTTCTAAGTGCTTTCCTTGGCCTCCTTCCAATCAAGTTTTAAACTTCTCATTAGAAAGATGCAACTGTCATCTTGGCCTCTCAAAATGCTGTTACTGGCACATATGCCAACAACTATATTTTAAATGTGTAATATTATGGGAAAAGATGTGTAAAAAGATGTGTCTCTATTATGCTGGGAACTACAGAGACTTTTCCCTTTTAAACCACCAAATGCTTAAGTTGAAAACTCTGATGTGAAATCATGTTGTCAAAAGTCAATAGGGAGGGACTTCCCTGGCTGTCCAGTGGTTAGGACTTCACACTTCCACTGCAGGGACCTGGGTGTGACCCCTGGTTGGGGAAGCCAAAAGTCAATATGGTAAAAGGAAAAAAAAAAAAATGTTTTCAACTTTTGGCCTTTCATTTCCTCTTAGTGGCCAAACACCAGAAGGTGCTAGTTTGTATCCAATTCTACAGTTTTGCCCAAAGACATGTGTATTTAAATTTTAGAAAAAAATTGGTCTTCTTAAATTCTGAATTACAAAGCCAGTCAAGTTTTCCACGGTTTTCTTTGGATGCATTTGAAACTATCAAACATCCCCTATTTCTTCAAGTTGTTGTCCCTTTCCAGATCCTCTTCATCTCCCTCTGGGCCTTCTCAATTTCTATCTTGAATAATAGCACTTCCTTGAGAGATTTAGGTCACCACGTGATCTGCCTGCCCCCGGAGCCAGTCAGCCCCAGCTCCTCCTAGCCCAACTCTAAGACTGCCCTGGGTCACCTCCCAGCTAAGCTGCACTCCTCTCCATCTTTTGGGTCCTCCTGACAAAAAGACTTTGTGGGTTTCTCTCTTCCCTCCCAAGGACAAAATGCCTCTCGATATACCTAATAAGTGCTACGGGTTACCACTCCCTGCTAACTCTCCCTAAGAAAGATTGTGTGAGCAAAGCAACTGGAATGAGGTGGTGCAGAGATGAAAGAGACTAGGAAGAGCAAGACAGAAAAGAAAAAAAAAATGCAAAGCAGAAAATAGGATAACAAACTCGAAGATGAAAGAAGAAAAGAGAAAAACGCCAACAAAAAGAATTCACCACTGATACTCGGTCATGTGATAGTGTTAGCCCTTATTCAGCTTAGATTGTATATGTATTATGCTTAGGGCTTCCCCGGTGTCTCAGCAGTCAAGAGTCCACCTGCACTGCAGGAGCTGCAGGAGACATGGGTTCAATCTCTGGGTCGGGGAAGATCCCCTGGAAGAGGACGTGGCAACCCACTCTGGTATTCTTTCTTGCATGGAGAATCCCATGGACAGAGGAGCCTGTTGGGTTACAGTCCATAGAGTCACAAAGAGTCAGACATGACTGAAGCGGCTTAGCATGCACGCATGTATGTATTATGCATAATACATACCCGCATAATGCCTTAAGGCTGATACTGTGATTATCCTCCTTCTCCACCTAAGTAAACTTTATAATGAATGATTTCAATGAAGTCAGAGTCTTTTTGCAGAAGGCAGTGCAGGAGTTGGAAATGTGGAGAGGGGGTGATACTAGTCCTTTCTGTTCTATAGCTGAGTAAACAGTGGAGACAGTGTCAGACTTTATTTTTGGAGGCTCCCAAATCACTGCTGATGGTGACTGCAGCCATGAAATTAAAAGACACTTACTCCTTGGAAGAAAAGTTATGACCAACCTAGATAGCATATTCAAAAGCAGAGACATTACTTTGCCAATAAAGGTCCGTCTAGTCAAGGTTATGGTTTTTCCTGTGGTCATGTATGGATGTGAGAGTCGGACTGTGAAGAAGGCTGAGCGCTGAAGAATGGATGCTTTTGAACTGTGGTGTTGAAGAAGACTCTTGAGAGTCCCTTGGACTGCAAGGAGATCCAACCAGTCCATTCTGAAGATCAGCCCTGGGATTTCTTTGGAAGGAATGATGCTAAAGCTGAAACTCCAGTACTTTGGCCACCTCATGCGAAGAGTTGACTCATTGGGAAAGACTCTGATGCTGGGAGGGATTGGGGGCAGGAGGAGAAGGGGACGACAGAGGATGAGATGGCTGGATGGCATCACCAACTCGATGGACGTGAGTTTGAGTGAACTCCGGGTGTTGGTGATGGACAGGGAGGCCTGGTGTGCTGCGATTCATGGGGTTGCAAAGAGTCGGACACGACTGAGTGACTGAAGTGAAGTGAAGTGAATGTCCTTTAATAAAAAAAGAAAACAAGGAAAGTAGGAAAAAAATTCACTCTTTTTGGAAAAAGGTTTTTAGGATGAGTAGTTTGCCTCAAGTAACACAGCCAGTGCACAATTGGGATTCCAACCCAAATGGACCTGACATCAGAGTTCCTGTCCCAGAAGCTGGGGAAATAAAAAGGTGCCAACAGGTAGAAAGTTACCAGGTTAAAAGAAAGGGTGAGGAGAATGACATTTCCTTTGCAATAGAAATGGACCTCCACCAAGAGAGAGATTTGGGGCAGACTTTCTCTGATCTTCTTAATAAAGTATCATGGGAACAGCAGAGAGATAGCTGGATGCTCCAGAGTTAATTAACTCTCCAGAGGTAATTTATTGAGCTTCTAATATACTTAGGTAAATTGATATCTTTTTAAAAAAAATAAATTTATTTATTTTAATTGGAGGTTAATTACTTTACAATATTGTATTGGTTTTGCCACACATCAACATGAATCCACCACAGGCATACAAGGAAAAGACCAAATGTGAATAGTTGCCTAGGAGAAATCACTTAAGTGATAGGGGGAAAACCAAAAGCAAACACAGACTATGGAAATAAACACAGCAAAACTGCTTAGAATGACATATGTAGCTTGGTGGTATTCATTTTTGTGTATGAAAAAGCCTTCATGGCTACTAGTACTTGCTTCCCAGAAATCACTGATAATAGGGAAAAACGCCTAGAAACTGAAAAAAGCACAAACGCTATTAAACTATTTTCAACAGAAGAATAAGAGAGACTCTATAATTACAAACCAATAAACAACAGCATTATCTTCTGTGAGATAAACACAACAAACCACCAAGCAACTAATTATCACCTAAAAGAACATGAAATATTACGTACGAATAAAACAAACAGCGCTTCACGAAGTGTAAACGTTAATAATTGCATTTAAATTAATGGACTATGTTTAGCCTTCACATGCACTGTAGAAGGAAATCCAATAATTACGAGGCTGGGCAAGACTTGCTTAGCCTGCTGTGATGGTTAGAAATTTGCTATTTCTTTAGTTACACAGCTTCCCAGTCTACACTTACCATTAGAAAACTTGCTTACTGAGGGTGAAATAGTTCAGAATGTAGCACAGAGGAAATCTTGGAGCCAGCGAATCTGGAGTCTGAAAACCATCGACCAAGGGCTTTCCGGGTGACTCACTGGTAAAGAATCTGCCTGCCAATGCAGGATATGCGAGAGAGACAGGTTCAGTCCCTGGGTCAGGTAGATCCCCTGGAGAAGGAAATGGCAGCCCACTCCGGTATTCTTGCCTGGGAAATCCCACGGACAGAGGAACCTGGAGGGCTACAGTCCATAAGTTCACAAAGAGTTTGGACACAACTGAGCAACTAAATAACAAACCATCGAACATAAAATGTTTTTACTGCTTGTTCTTGCTTTTAGCGTGAGCCCCCAGCTGCCCTTGTTTCCACCACCAATCTTTACTGCAGAATGATTGATAACGTCAAGCTGCAGCATGCAGAGTCCTAGTCTCTGTGACAGTGATTAAATTCATATCATGACTCTGGTCTAATGTTTATTATTAATAACAAAAATGGTATCTAATAAAAATTATCTATTGCCTGAGCCCCTCAAGCATTATTTTCAGTTCTAACTGAAAACATTTGCTAAATGAGTGGAAGTGAAGTCGCTCAGTTGTGTCCAACTCTTTGCGACACCGTGGACTGTAGCCCACCGGGCTCCTCCGTCCATGGGGTTCTCCAGGCAAGAATACCGGAGTGGGTTGCCATTCCATTCTTCAGGAGATCTTTCCGACCCAGGGATCGAACCCAGGGATCAAACCCAGGTCTCCCGCGTTGCAGGCAGATGCTTTAACCTCTGAATCACCAGGGAAGCCAAAAAACTCAAATTTAGACCATGCACTGTGAACCAAAATACTGTTTCCCTAAGTTCTTTATCTTAATCTTATTTCATATTCACTACAGCTCTGTCATGTGGTCAGTCTTCATCTCAAGTTTACACAGTAAAATCTCTCATTGTATTAGTAATATATGTTCAACAGAAAATGTGGAAAATATAAGAAAGCACAAAGAAGGAAAAAGTCAGATACCTTTCATCAACCTTTGTTCTTTTCCTCCAGGGTTGTTTTATTATCATTATTATCATTTTGCATATTACAGCCTATTGATGCACATTTTCAATACCATTTAAAAATATTTGAATTATTAATTCTTCTGCAACTACAAAATATTTCATCTTATGGGTCTATCAGTATAACATAACTCCTCTGTGTTTTTCCAACAAAACCATACAGATCTTTTGACCACATCCCTTATTATTCTTATCTATGTCTTATAGATCTTTAGAAGTAAAATTATTTGCCAAGGGGTGTAACTTCTAAAATGTACTTCGTCTCTATTGTGAAATATGTTCCCATAAACTTTATACCAGTTTACAATCCACCCTCAGCACACGAATGTCCCCACATTGGCTTATTTATTGGATTTAGAATTGTCATTTATTAGTCTCTTTAATGATTTAATAGGTGAAAGTGGAATCATTTTGGATCAAATGCATATTTTTATAATTTTACGGGTTATTTTCTTATTTTGTGAATTATCCATTGATTAATATTACAGATTTCTTATTGCTTTCTTATTTTCTTTACAGGAAAATGTTTAAATGTCTGACATCTTTTTATGTCAGAAATATTTATTTTTACTTTCCCAGTATTCATTTGGCTTCTAATTCTGATTTTTCACTAGCAGTTTCTAATTTTGTAATTCTCTCTCTTTCCCCTTATGAATTCTTTCACTCCTTAAAACCCCTGTAGACCATCAATAAAACTTTTTTTCTGACCTCAAAATCCAAGCGATCACCAAATACTGTAACTCTTCTCCTAGACCTCTCTTGATTGTCTTTCTTTCTATATTCAAGCTGGCATGATCTGCTTACTGTTTTAACAGCTTCCTACCTATATTCCCAATCTCTAGACTTTCACTCTTAATCCATTCTCACAAGTCACCACTCTGCTTAAAATTCTTCAATGGCCTCCATTTCTGTCAGGATAAAATCCAAATTGTTGACAAGTCTGTACCTTCTGTACATCTTCTTTCTTCCCACTCCCCATGCTTCACTCAAACTCTACTTTCAGCTAGACTAGGGAATTTAGCCCTCAGTCGTACCTGACTTTTTGTGTCCCCATGGACTGCAGCCTGCCAGGCTCCTTTGTCCATGGAGTTTTCCAGGCAAGGATACTGGAGTGGGTTGCCATTTCCTTCTCCAGGGGATCTTCCTGACCCAGGGGTTGAACCTGGGTCTCCTGCATTGCAGGCAGGTGCTTTACCATCTGAGCTACTGCTAGACTAAGTCGTTCCGATTCCCGAGGGCTCCATCCTTTTCATCACCTTTATTCTACTGCTCTCTCTACGGTTTTTGCCTAAAGCATTCTTTCTGAGCCTCTCTTCACCCTTACTCTGCTTTCAGGAAAGACTTTTCAGGTTACACATTACATATCCTCCTAGAGGCATTCAGTGATGCCATCACAACCTGTCTGTACCTCCACTTCTCCAGGCTGAGTTAAGAGGCTTACTAAGTGTTCACAAAGCAAAGAGTACCTCTCCATAACGGCATTACCATACAGACTGCCTGTTTGTGTGGCTGAATAGTTTGTCTCCAACACACACACACATTGTAAATCTGAGGGTTGTAACCAAGACCATTTTCTCTACAGTTGTATTTCCAAATATTATTATTGTATCTGGCACATAATCAATTCTAGAGGAACATTTGTTGCAAAAATGAGATGAATAAATATTTACACATTTTCTTCTAATTAAAGAATGTATTTTATTGTTACATAGAAACTCCAATCTATATGAATTTACTTTGATCATCTCTTTCCCACTGATACCTGATTTTTCCTTTGTCACATAAAAAATTTCTTATATATTCAAGAATGTGCTTCATGGCTGTCTCTTCTGTTCCATAGATCTACCATTAGTTTCTTGCAACAGAAACAAACTATTTTAGTTATTGTCTTTTTATAATACATTTAAATATTTAATACAAGCACACCTCACTAATTTCCCTTGTAGAAATTCTATCAGCTATTCTAATTATTAATTTCTTAAGATAAACATTAAAATTATTTTCTTTGATTTCAAAACAAATATTCTATTAACACTTTTGATTGGAACTGCATGAATCCTATAAAATGGTTTAAGAAGAGCTGACACTGATGACATTCAATCTGTTCATCCAGGAATCTACTCAAAGATGTTTTTTCTCAACAAAGTTTAGGCCTTATAGTAAACTTCTGTGATTTTCTTAATCTAGGTCCCACATTTATTGTACGGAAATTTTTTCTCCATGTTTTACATCTCTTTGTGTTTTGGTGAAAGACTATGTAAGTCATATTATCTTATTATACAAATATATGCATAATTAAGTAGGAACCCTAAATTTTCTTTTTATTCACTGGTACTGTGAGGTAAGTATGATCATACAAGTGACACTTGGTCAAAGTGGGGTCATAAATAAATCCAAGTCTATCTGGATTCCAGCCTTCTGTAGATTCCTTTCAAATATTTACTTAACAAGAGAGAGAGAACACTGGGAAAGATGAGGGAGGAAGGTAAGGCTGCAGGGGGGCCATTTTCTCCAAAATATTTAAAATTAGTTCTTGACATGGATGTACTATGTATTTCCTGTGGCTTCTGAGAATTTTCTGGAATACTGTCACAGTTTCCTGAGATGGGTATATTCTAGTTACAAAAGTATGGTCTATATGATTTATTACTTTCTCCCAGAAGGTTCCATTAAAAGGAGACTTAATCATATTTTAGGCCAGGAAAACTTGGGTCTAGAAACAGAGAGTAAATTATTTAGATGCTTAGAGCTCTCAAGTATACAATTACAATGAGTTCAGAACTAGAAATAAGCCAGTTGTTGTTTAATGGATAGCTATAAAAAGCACTTTTCCATTTAATAATCACAGTAAAAGGATGATTCATATCTTTAAAAAATTTAGCAACTAACATAAACACAAATCTCATAAATATAGCTGTTATTTGACAGAACATCCATTTAAGGAAGGGCCTTCACCAAATTCTAAAATCACATGGATTTCTTTACAATGGACTAGAAACCCTTAAGAAATATACTTGATAAAGACTTTTGATTCAAAAGTAAACTTAAAACAACAGACAAGTTTCCAGTAATTAATACACAAAACCCTTATTTCAAAGTTCTCAGCAAGAGAAACATGATCAACCAATAGCCTAGAAGCAGGATAATGTCAGAAGACAAACTGTGGGACCAGCAAAGGTTTCCCATGGACCACTGGCTGGTCAATGAGTCTATCACATCCCTCTTGAAGCGTGCTTGGAGTCGATGCCCAAATCATAGGGTCGCTATCAGTGAAAATCGCTTAAGTTGACTGCTTAGTTAACTATATACAGTTCATCCCACAGTCTGGGCTTTGTCATTCAAAACATCTCCTCTTTGTTGACAAAGTCCCCAGGAAAATGAATCTCTCAGCTATTTCAGTCAAAATTCCAGCAGTTAGAGGAGTCAGCCAGGTGAACAGCACCTACAGACTGGAAGCTGAGGTGAGGCTGGCTCTGAGTGCGAATATCACAACCTGCAACCTACATACAACCTACATGTGCATACTACATCATCTTCTTATACGGGGCTGACTGCTCCAGTTGCAAACTTATGTTAGTTGGCTCCAAGATTTTACATGAAGCTAAAATTTTAATAAAAATCCTGGCCTTTTATCTGAATTCTCTGTCTACCCTGACATTCAGAACCGACCAAATATTTTACTAAAATTTTTATTGATGTAATCTCACAGTTTTCTCAAATTGATTTTCCTAGTACCTAAGTTCTGGAAAACAGCAAACATCAGAAGGACCTTTTGTGCATTATAAACGGTGGAAGAGAAAGCCGGTTTTAAATCTGATCACATTTCATGACAAAATTATAATCCACAAATGCCACCCTTTAGCTTTCTGATTGCTATAGATGTTTGAAAACTAATTATAAAATTCCTCAGTAACCTTTGAGCACTGAGCTCTAAATGCCTCTGAGATGGCAGGTGACCTGCTCAGCAATGGAAAGTGATGGAAGCTCTAGAATTCAAGGCCAAGACAGATGTGCTGTGGGAAGCATCCTTCTGAAGGAAAGAGAGCTCTCGTTCTAAGTGTGATTAGCGCCTGGGTTTGACTCCCACAGCTCTGAGTTTTGAATGGAAATGGTGGAGAAAAAACACAGGTCAGACAAATCAGCTTAGCTATTAATTATAAAGGAAAGCCTGGTTAAAATAACTTTTCTATTCCTATCAAAGGACTTCTAAAACTGGTTTTTCAGGACTAGGATTTCAATAGACATTGAAAATCACCCCCACGTACATTAATCAATTTGTAAATTGGAACTCAGGATATAACATAGTCAAGTTGGCAAAATGCACACGAACGAATCTCTGCAGGAAACTGCATACCACCCCACAGCCAGTTAATCCCGCCCTGCTTTATTCCTTGGTACATTCACTCAATAAACATGATTTTCTTATTTGGAGAGGACAGGGCGGAGGGCTAGCCCTCTCACACAGCTCAGTGACTGACTTGCAGTGTTTTCAGCAGCCAAGAAAAACAAATAAGACTTCTTATCTCTAAAACGGTAGAGCTCACCATTTCAGTAAAAGCATCATCTGTGAAGACAGGGAGCTCCTTTTAAAAAAGGTTTTTATAGTATCTTGAGAAAGTAAACCAGTAAATGCTGGCCCCTCAACTTAAAGAATTTACTATCCTTATGTGTGACCAGATTTGCCAGCTGACAGCTCCCACATGGAAACTCAAATAGGCTTTCATTTCTCTACTGCCAGAAATGTGTAAAATTGTGGAGAATTTTAAAGCAACGCCATCTAAAATCACAACAAAGAGCAGCAGAGCTGTGGACAAGCAGAGCAGCCAGTTGGAAGCTGTCAAAATTTCGCTGGAAAGAGGACAAAGTTAAGAGAGTAAGTTCTAATTTTAACCACTTGTAAAGGAAGCAGAGAAAGTGACGCGATAAAGCAAATGTCTTTACCTTTGCAAATATAATTCAACTTACCTGTCTTGGGCAGAAAACCAGGACTTTCTGTCTAAACAATCTGCAGTGATTCCCTCAGGTGATCCAGCTGAGACGAATGAGTACGTGGGGTTTACTGAAAGCAGTTTCCACCTCCACCTGCCTGCGTTAATGAACAGTTCAGAGGCTTCTCCTTCAGTGGCTGAGTCACCCAGGGAGGGGGTGGGTGGTATGAGAGAGGGTGTCACCTTGTACAAATACCAATTCAATTAAACCAGCTCACTCACCAACCTGCTGTCTTTGGTGAATTCTTTCTGCAATTTATGGCCTTGGTAGACCAAAAATATGTACTTCTGTTATTACCCTTTTAATTGGCATCAACAGTACATACAACTCTACCTTGACCAGGTGCCATAGTATCCAATCTATTTTGGATTCTCTTTTAAAAAACAAAACAGAAAACTTAAGCTGGGAGGGATCTCTTCTCTGCCCATGGTGCCTGGAAGACTGGGGCCCAGATACACACACAGGAAATGCACTGCTGTTTGGAATCAAGATCCTCAGGAGAGAAAAGTCCTTTGGAAGGCTGAGATCAGGAAATAGGAAAGCAATCTGTTACATCCTGAAGTAAACATAAGAATTCTGATTGTTTTGTGATTTCACCACCTATAAAAATATGAAAAGCATCCTGGAAACTTCTTTCTCATCTGAGAGCAGCAGTAGACTCCAGTGTCAACACCTGCTTGGAGAGCAAAGAACACTGAAGTGGAGCCACACGAGGTGGGGGCCCTCATTACAGGTTCTGAAATGTACCTTCCGTGACAGTCAGGAGTCTTTAAAGAAGCTTAGTGAATCTGGAACACTGCTGAGAGGAACGAGTCATTAGAATGTCCTGGGTCATCTTTATTCATCTGCCACACCAATAATTAACCAAATCCTCCCCATTTCAAGACAGTTCCTGAAAAACCACAGTCCAGCGGAGCTACAGTCATAGAAGTGACCTATAAGAAGATACAGAAACATTCCCATTAAAAGGTTCAGGCAATTGCAGGATGCAGTCATTATGGACTGGGACATCCCTATCTTAATGTGCCCTTATTCTGTGTTGAGGATTTGAACATTTAAAATGGAAAACAAGGGCTTCCCTGGCCATCCAATGGTTGAAGCTCCATGCTTCCAATGCAGGGGACAGGGATTCGATCCCTAGTTATGAAGCTGAAATCTTACATGCCGTGTGGCTGGGCCAAAAAAAAAAAGTCAAATGGAAAATGTTCTCTAAAGGTTATATACATATACATATATATGTATATAAGTGGTGGTGGTGGTGGTGGTGGTTTAGTCGGTAAGTTGTGTCCGACTCTTGGGACCCATGGACTGTAGCCCCCTAGGCTCCTCTGTACGTGGGATTCTCCAGGCAAGAATACTGGAGAGGGTTGCCATTTCCTTTTGCAATGTATATATGTATATCTATATTCCCTGGTGGTTCAGATGATAATCTGCCTGCAAACCAGGTTTGATCCCTGGGTTGGGACGATCCCCTGGAGAAGGAAATGGCTATCCACTTCAGTATACTTGTCTGGAGAATCCCCATGGACAGAGGAACCTGGTGGGCTACTGTCCATGGAGTCATAAAGAGTTGGACATGATTGAGCAACCAACGTTTTGACTTGAGATATATATATATATATATATATATACACATACATATATATGTATATATATATACGTGTTTATTCAGTGCTTTCGGAGAATTTTATGTCTGAAAGGCATTTTAGAAATACATTTTAAATTTCTGTGAGGCCCATAACTATTGGTTGGACTGAGGTTTGGATATTAATATTACAGATGAGATAGTTGAAAAACCAAGATGTGACTTGGCTCATCTCAAAAAATAAGTATTTTTTGAAATATTATATTCAGGATCATTCAGTATTCATTTAGCTGAATGAAGGGCTAAAACAGTTTCAGAGTTAGCTTGTAGGAACAAGTAATATATTACAGAATGCTTAAATGTATGTTTTCATCCTTTGTAGAATATAGAAACAGAAAATAATTTTCTACTTTGCAATGAAGAAAAATATACTGCCCAAGATACATTATAGATTTTGAGCTTTGAAACAATTATTTCTGCATGGAATTGAAGGTTTTTATTATTTAAATTGTTTAATTATTATTTTATTATTCTTTTACCTACACTTTTACCTATACTACTAAGTCACATCAGTGTCTTTCCGTTTAGAACTAAGTCTTTGATTCAAAAAAGGGCTAATTCTAAACACCTGGACAAAATTCAGACTTCCTCATTGCCAAACAGACATTCAGGCAAGACTGCTGAAAATTAAGAATCTCAAAGTTCAAAGAGGTCAGTCAAGTATTTGCCCGGGAGTGGAGGAGGTCAAATAGGTTTAGCCTTAGTTTCACTCAGGCATTGAGCTGGGGAGCTTTGAACATGCTTAGAATAACTCAGCTCTACCACGCCTAGTTCACTGTGAGAGGCAGAGTTCTTGAGACCTCTAGAATGCAAGCTCCTAGGCTGGGATGGCAAATGTTTTATCCAGGTTGCCAATGTCGACTGCTTGGCACTAGCTGCCTGGGGTGATACAATGAGGTTTGTAAGGTGACTTTGAACTTACATACAAGACTCCTTTCGGAGAAGGCAATGGCAACCCACTCCAGTACTTTTGCCTGGAGAATCCCAAGGATGGGGGAGCCTGGTGGGCTGCCGTCTACGGGGTCGCACAGAGTTGGACACGACTGAAGCAACTTAGCAGCAGCAGCAGACTCCTTTGTGGTGTGCTCATTAATGCCTGGGAGAAGGCAATGGCACCCTACTCCTGTACTCTTGCCTGGAAAATCCCATGGACGGAGGAACCTGATAGGCTGCAGTCCATGGGGTCGCGCAGAGTCAAACACGACTGAGCGACTTAGCAGCAGCAGCAGCAGCAGCAGTAGTGCCTGACTCTTTGTGACCCCATGGACTATAAACCAACAGGCTCCTCTGTCCATGGGATTCTCCAGGCAAGAATACTGGAGTGGGTTGCCATTTCCTCCTCCAGGGGATCTTCCTGACCCAGGGATGGAACCTGCAACCCTTGTCTCCTGCTTTGGCAGATGGGTCCTTTACCACTAGCACCACCTGGGAAGCCCCACATAGGGGAGAGCCACGATCGATTGGTTCTCAGACGGGGGAATGTTTGCTGAACCTATTGCCAGAAACAGGACAAAGCTTTTTCTATGTGTTGTATTCCAGTGAAACAAACAGCAAAAAAATGAGCACTTATTTCTACATTATAAGGAAAGTAGCAAATACTTATACAACACTGTCTGTGTGCCAGGCATTGTTTTAAGAACTTGCCGTACATTCATTGAAGAATTGCTAATGTTATGTGCCAGCCTGAATGGGAGGGGGATTTGGAGGAGAATGGATACATGTATATGTATGGCTGAGTCCCTTTGCTGTTCACTTGAAGCTGCTGCTGCTGCTAAGACACTTCAGTTGTGTCTGCCTCTGTGCGACCCCAGAGACAGCAGCCCATCAGGCTCCCCCGTCCCTGGGATTCTCCAGGCAAGAACACTGGAGTGGGTTGCCATTTCCTTCTCCAATGTGTGAAAGTGAAAAGTGAAAGCGAAGTCACTCAGTCGTGTCCGACGTTACTATAATATTTTTAAACTAATTTATTTTTATTGAAGGATTGCTTTACAGAATTTTGTTGTTTTCTGTAGAACCTCAACACAAATCAGCCATAGGTATACATATATCCCCTCCCTTTTGAACCTCCCTCCCATCTCCCTCTCCATCTCACCCCTCTAGGTTGATACAGAGCCCTGGTTTGAGTTTCCTGAGCCATACAGCAAATTCCCATTGGCTATTTTACATATGGTAATGTAAGTTTCCATGTTACTCTTTCCATACATCTCACACTCTCCTCCTCTCTCCCCATGTCCATAAGTCTATTCTATATGTCTGTTTCTCCGCTGCTGCCCTGTAAGTAAATTCTTCAGTACCATTTTTCTAGATTCCATATATATGTGTTGCTACTGCTAAGTCGCTTCAGTCGTGTCCGACTCTGTGCAACCCCACAGACGGCAGCCCACCAGGCTCCCCCATCCCTGGGATTCTCCAGGCAAGAACACCAGAGTGGTTTGCCATGTCCTTCTCCAATCCATGAAAGTGAGGAGTGAAAGTGAAGTCACTCAGTCATGTCGGACTCTTAGCGACCCCATGGACTGCAGCCCACCAGGCTCCTCCATCCATGGGATTTTCCAGGCAAGAGCACTGGAGTGGGGTCGCCATTGCCTTCTTCGATATATGTGTTAGAATACGGTATTTATCTTCCTCTCTGACTCACTTCACTCTGTATAATAGGTTCTGGGTTCATCCACCTCATTAGAACTGACTCAAATGCGTTCCTTTTTATGGCTGAGTAATATTCCATTGTGTATATGTACCACAACTTCTTTATCTATTCATCTGTCAGTGGACATCTAGGTTGCTTCCCTATTCTAGCTATTGTAAATAGTGCTGCAATGAACAATGGCGTACATGTGTCTCTTTCAATTTTTATTTTCTCAGGGTATATGCCTAGGAGTGGAATTGTGGGGTCATATGGTGATTTTATTCCTAGTGTTTTAAGGGATCTCATACCATCTTCCATAGTGGCTGTATCAATTTACATTCCCACCAACAGTGCAAGAGTGTTCCCTTTTCTCTACACCCTCTCCAGCATTTATTGTTTGTGCATTTTTGATGATGGCCGTTCTGACTGGTGTGAAGTGATACCTAATTGTAGTTTTGATTTGCATTCTCTAATAATGAGCAATGTTGTACAATACTGTTAATTGACTATACCCTCAATACTAATTACAAAGTTTAAAGTAAAAAAAACAAACAAACAAGAATTGCTATGAAAAATCCTCACTTCCTCCTGGTCTGAATGTTTGTGTCCTCTCAAAACTCACATGTGAAATCCTAACCTGCAAAGATAATAATGCTCTGAAGTGGGGCCTTTGGGAAGTGCTTAGGTCATGAGGGTGGAGTCTTCATGAATGGGATCATTGTTCTTATAAAAGAGTTCCCACCCCTCAGAGCTTTCTAGCCCCTCCCACCACTAGAGACACGGTAAGAAGATGCAGGCTGTGAACCATGAAAAGGGGCCTCACCCCACCATGCTGGCAGCCTAATCTCAGACTTCCCAGCCTCCTGGAAGAATCAAATTCCTATTGTTTCTAAACTACAAGGTCTGTGTAATTTTGTTTTAGCCACCTGAACAGACTAAGATACCTTCTCATCCCACAGAGATTCAAAAAGTGATGCTGAAAATCCAAAAGAAAAATATAAACAGGACAAATCAGCAACTCAAAGCTCTCACATCTGTCATGCAGGGACTCGGAGAGGTTGAAAGATAGAAGGCTTCCCACTTTCCTCCCAGATGGAGAAAAGAAATGTTATGTACATGTTGCAACAAAAGCAGTATCATTAGAGTGATAATTACAGTGCCAATTTCTCTTGGGCTGGGAGTAGACAGATGCCAGAATTAATGAATTACTGCCTTACTTCCAGTGTTGCAAGAGCAAGTGCATTGCTTAATAGGTACTGGTAGTGCCAGCATGATGCCCAACAGAGACCCCGTGGGAACCTGGGCACCATCACTTGTGCAGACCCACCGCTCACTGTGGACAGTCACTTCAGTCTCAGGTCCATGTCTTTGTTAGTGCAAGGATTAGAATGACATCAATCTCTTTACCACCCAGACAGGGTGCAGTGAAGAGATCAGGTTTATTTAATCACAAATCCATACCTGCACTTTACACACAACACTGGGAGGACCCCAAAGGGCTCAGCCCTGAGTTCCTGAAGCTTTCTGACTCTTCTTAATTCTCCAAACAGGTAACTACCTTTACCCAAAGAAACCAGCAGAGATAAGGCAAGGTAAATGATGATTATAATGACGATAAAAAATAACAACAGCAGCAACAATAGTTTAAAGATGTTCCAGTCACTGCTTAGGGCTTTCAGTTCAGTTCAGTTCAATCGCTCAGTCGTGTCCAGTTCTTTGTTACCCCATGTGCTGCAGCATGCCAGGATTCCCTGTCTATCACCAACTCCCGGAGCTTGCTCAAATTCATGTCCATCGAGTCAGTGATGCCACCCAACTAGCTCATCCTCTGTCATCCCCTTCTCCTCCCGCCTTCAATCTTTCTGAGCATCAGGGTCTTTCCCAAGGAGTCAGTTCTTCAAATGAGTTGGCCAGAGTATTTTCAGCATCAGTCCTTCCAATGAATATTCAGGACTGATCTCCTTTAGGATGGACTGGTTGGATCTCCTTGCAGTCCAAGGAACTCTCAAGAGTGTTCTTCAACACCAAAGTTCAAAATCATCAATTCTTCAGCACCCAGCTTTCTTTATAATGCAACTCTCACATCCATACATGACTACTGCAAAAACCATAGCTCTGACTAGATGGACCTTTTGTTGGTCTCTGGCTTTTAATATGCTGTCTAGGTTGGTATTAGCTTTTCTTCCAAGGAGCAAGTGTCTTTTAATTTCATGGCTACAGTCACCATCTGCAGTGATTTTGGAGTCCATAAAACCTCTCACTGTTTCTATTGTTTGCCATCTATTTGCCATGAAGTGATGGGTCCGGATGCCATGATCTTAGTTTTCTGAATGTTGAGCTTTAAGCCAAATTTTTCACTCTTGTCTTTCACTTTCATCAAAAGGCTCTTTAATTCTTCTTCACTTTCTGCCATGAGGGTGGTGTCATCTGCGTATCTGAGGTTATTGATATTTGTCCCAGCAATCTTGATTGCAGCTTGTGCTTCATCCAGCCCAGCATTTCACATGATATATCTGTGCATAAGTTAAATAAGCAGGGTGACAATATACAGCCTTGACATAATCCTTTCCCAATTTTGAGCCAGTCTGTTGTTCCATGCCCAGTTCTAACTGCTTAATGCTTTACGTATATTATTATTTCATTTAATCCTCACAAAAACCTTACACCATAGAAACCATAGAAACTGTGGTTAGGTGATAGACAGCAGAAAATGGAAGCCTAAGATCACACAGTTGGGAGTTAGACATGTCCAGAATTCCAGTCTAGACAGGCTGACTGCAGAGCCCGCAGTCTTGGGTTTGCAGGTCCACTGCCTCCCCAAAGTGCCAGAAAGGAGATGGGCACTTTACCCCAGAGACCGTGGCTGGATTATAGGGTGAGCTACATTGACATCAGGTCTGAGCCCTGAATGATAGGTGACAGTAAAGAACAATGGCTTTTATCAGTAAATGCACATGTATGGACTTCCCAGGTGGTGCTACTGGTACAGAATCTGCCAGCCAATGCAGGAGACATAAAAGATGTAGGTTTTGATCCCTGGGTCGGGAATATCCCCTGGAGGAGGGCGTGGCAACCCACTCCAGTATTCTTTCCTGGAGAATCCCATGGACGGAAGAGCCTGGCTGGCTACAGTCCATGGGGTCGCAAAGAATAGGACATGACTAAAGCGATTTAGCACATGCACACACACATAGTTCTGGTACTGTTTCAGTCCCAGTGGACAGAAAAATTAACGAGACCTGGTGATTGGTCTCCAGGTCCTCTCCATGTTTGGGGAGATAGACATTGAATTAAGTAATTATAATACATCAAGATAAAGTAATACAGAGCAATTTTGAGTGTGTCACATAGTGTGGAGAACTTAGAAGACGTTGTTAACACTCAGTTTCGAAGTTCAAGTGGCTGAGAGGGGAATGAACCATTCATCCATTCTGCCGCCCTGTATTTTCTTGTTAGTGTTTCCAGATTTTGCTTATGATTTTGCTTATAGTTTGGAGTTTGGCAGTCTGAGGCATGCCTGGTTTAATTAATGAGAGACTAGGAGCAGAGATTGCCAGGTAAGCAGGGCTTGCCACCAAACTCACCTCAGTAGTGTCAAAGTTGAGAAACCCCAACTGAAAGCTTTGCTAACTTCCTTCTTCTTGCTGTACCCACCAGAATCAGCCATTTTGCAGCCCCGCAAATTCAGTTCCCCATGGCCAAGAGTGAGATTTGGAGCAGACCTTATTTTATCACTTTACCAAAGCAACAGAGTCAGCATGGAGTGATCATTGATTATTTTAACTGCTCCAAAATCTTCCAACAATTTATCAAGATTCTAGTATTTTTATGTTAATATCTTTATGCAAACAGCCTTACTAAAAAACCCAGACTGTTATTTCATAATTTCACGATCATTTTTTATTTTCTTCAATTCACAATCTTCCCACTTTACATTAGTCTCTCCATAGCCAAATATTTCATGGTATTACATCAAGCAGCCCCTTGCAATCAGAGGCCAGGCCTGTCGATTTAGCTTTATTCTAAGCATGTAGCATAGTTGTGATACATAGTAACACCAGTATTGTGGACTGAATGAAGGAATAATAATCACAAACAGTAAAAGGACCTTGTTGCTGTTATTATTGTTCAGTTGCCCAGTCAGGTCCGACTCTTTGCCATCCCATGGACTGCGACCCCATAAAAGGACATATACAAGGTATAGTCACTGTTTGCCAAATATCCGGTTTATCTGCTTTCTAAATCTGATTTTCTAATCAAATTTTTCTGTCTCTGGCTGGAGTATAAGCTATAGACTATAAAATAGGCTCAACTAAAGGCTATATGACCGGTTCTTCAACTCTCCTACAGGCTACAACTTTCACTATTCTCTTAAAAAAAGAGATTTCTCTGCATCTTATAGAGACTGCTCAAATCATATTAGCATAGCTGCCCTTATTGCCTAAGGTTGAATCCTTCACTGTCATCGCCTCCTCCTCCCCTCTCTCCATTCCATGTATGTGTGTTAAGTAGCTTCAGTCAAGTGTCTTTGTGACCCCATGGACTGCAGTCCACCAGGCTTCTCTGTCCATGGGATTCTTCAGGCAAGAATACCGGAGTGGGCTGCCATTTCCTTCTCCAGGGGATCTTCCTAGCCCAGGGACAGAACCCGTTTGCATCTCCTGCATTGGCAGGCAGGTTCTTCACCACTACCACCACCTGGGAAGCCCATTTCATATCCTCATCCAATTAAGTGGTGACTGGCCCATCACTGCCAAGTCTATGCTTTAATTCAGCCCAACCTTCCCCTTCTGTACTCTCAGCACCCCTGCTTTGACTGGAAACTTCACCATCTTGAGGGAACACTACTTCCATCACCTGAGAACTGGCCTCTTCCTTGTTCAAATATGCCAGCTGAGTTCGTCAGACTTTTTCAGGTAGTAGAGAACAAGATAAACTCTGGGAAGAGCCATAGTACCCAAAATGATGACACTTAGAAATCTACAGTTCGTTAGAAGAAAAAGATGCCCTGTAGCAACACATTAAGGACAAGTCTCACAGCTAAAGACTGTCTCATTAAAGCATCAAAACAGTTACTTGTGGGTTCAGCTGTCCTTCCTCTGAAAGGGTCTTTGCAGGATATACTTTCTTTCTCATATCCAGAACCACTGACATGTGAATGAATCACCCAAATGGAGTCTCAGCTGGAATTTCTTACATGCTGCGAGTCACGTAGAGTATTCCTGCTGTGTGACTAGGGGTTCCAGAGTCTCACCAGATATAGCCCTCAGTCTCACTGTTATCAGTAAATAAAGCCAATCAGCTGGTTCAAACCACCCTGAAACTCTCAGGGTACAAGTTGGAAAGCAATGCTATTAATTAGTATGTTTCAGATGAGGGCTGAGCATGCTTATTTATCATTTTAGTAGAATCATCAGGTTAATTCCAGGCCTGCTGAAACTAATTCTCACAACACAGGATGTTCAGTATAAAGATTCCGGGGACAGTCAGGAAGACAGAAGACAGTGTCAGCAGCCTTTTTTAGAAATTACATAATGTTCTCTATTGGTTAACTTTGCAAAGCAACAGTGGCTGTCCAGTGCAACTCTGGGCACCCGATAGAAATTTTATGAGTCTCCCTACCATGATTCTGATTCTCTTCCAGCTTCTTTGTTCTACCATGTCACCAATTTATCACAGTCCCTGCACGGATCAGCTTAAATCCTCTGGGAGAAAGCTGCTTGCATTGGTCTGCCACCAGGCCATGCTGGGTCCCTATAGGTAGAGCTCTTGCATCAGGCCACCCCCGCACCTCCGGGCTTCTGGCAAGCCAGACAAGGACAGCCTTGCACAGACACCTACTCCAAATCAATTAGCTGTGACCGAGGAAACAGCACTGCATGGGACAGGGTACTGCTCCCCTAGGCCTTGAAACTATTCAGAAGTGGGCTCCAGGCAGGGCACACAGCAAGTCAGAACGTCTCCCCAGGAAAGACACATCACCCCTTAACATTACTTTTCCAAAACAGATGCACCTATGTCCCTGCCCAGCTTCAAACCCATCATAAGTTCCCCATGCCCCATAACTTGAATCAATTCCTTAGATTCCGAGGCAGCAGCCACTAGCCATGTGTGGTTATTTAAATTTAAATTAATTAAATTAGGAGTTCCCTCATGGCTCAGCCTGCCAATGCAGGAGACATGAGTTCGATCTCTGATCCAGGAAGATCCCACACCCTGAGGAGCAACTCAGCTCATGGGCTACAACTATTGAGCCTGTGCTTTAGAGTGTGGGAGCCTCAACTACTGAAGCCTGCATGCCCAAGAGTCCGTGCTCTGCAATAAGAGAAGCCATGACAATGAGAAGCCCACGCACCCCAACTAGAGAGTAGGCCCTGCTCACTACAACTAGAGAAAAGCTCGCCCAGCAACCAAGACTCAGCACAGACAAAAATAAACAATGAATACATTAAAACTTATATAAGAATTAATCAAATTAGATACAATTTAAAATTCAGTTGCACTAACCACTTTGAAATACCACACAGTTCTGGGCAGAGGGCACAAGCAGAAAGTTGGTCTAGATGCATTTTTAAAGTAACTGTCAACTCCTCCAGGCTCCGCTTCCACCACTTGCCCCCACGCACCCTAACCTCTAACTTCATCGAAGTCCTTGCAATTGCCCAAACATACTGCATGCTTCAGGGCCTTAATATTTTCCTTATTCCATTCCTGTGACCTGAAATATCCTTCCCTCTTGTGCAAAGCGTAATCTCTTATTCATCTTTACATGCATGTGCGCTAAGCCGCTTCAGTCATGTCCGACTCTTTGTGACCCCATGGACTATAGTGTCAGCCAGGCTCCTCTGTCCATGGGATTCTCCAAGCAAGAATACTGGAGTGGGTTGCCACGTCCTCCTCCAGGGGATCTTCCCCACCCAGGGACTGAACCTGCGTTTCTTACATCTCCTGCACTGGCAGGCAGGTTCTTTACTGTTAGCATTACCTGGGAAGCCCTATTCATCTTTAATGGCCCAGTGAACACCTAACATGCTCTGTGAGGATTTTCCTGCTGTCCCATTCCCCAAGCACAGGCAGGCGCTCTCATTCTCTCTGCTCCAATGGAACTCTATATGCCTCCGTTACAGGGCTTTAGCACATTATATGATAAACGAGGTGTACCCAGCACACCACACACCCTTCTAGCAGACTTCAACAGTGAAGGCAGTGTGGCCAGTGTTAAAGAACACAATGACGGGTGTCAGATGGCCTCTGCTAACAGCTATGTGTGTGTTATATGACCAGGGGCTGGTCATTGAGCTCTTCTCGTCTCAGTTTTCTGATCTGTGCAGTGTTCCCTGCAGGATTCTGAGATTCCCTTCTCTGAGATGACACCTTGCTCTTGTATTTGATGGGTTTCTTTTTGTCCCCACTGTTCTCTTTCCTCAGTATCTGTCCCAGATCCTTCATGGTCGAGTTTCATTTCTTTTTTGAAATCTATTTTATCTTTCCTCCAATAATTCACAATTGTATTAGTTTCCTATTGCTGATATAACAAATTACCGCAAGTTTAGTGGCTTAAAATCAACATAATTTATGATTTTCAATTTTCTGTACTTCGTATTTGGTTCTTTCAGGAGGAAAAAAATACATAAATGTGTATTCATTCACATTTTTTCCATAAAAACAAACCTGCACTTTTATCAGTTCTACTAATAGCCAAAGAAGAGTAAAGACAGTGAGAGAATTTAAACTAAAAAACCAACCAAATTCCCAAGACAGGCTAAAAAGTAATCTAAAGCCTTGATTAAACACACTCATATGAAAAGACACCATTTACTGACCTATGATTCCAAAGTTATTATTCATTTAAATTATTATGACAGTTACCAAAAAAAGTACATTTTATAAAACATTTCTTCTCAATCACGGGAAATTTCCAAGAAACCAACAAGATTCTGGTTCACAAACCCTGTATTAGCAAATAGACTATGATACTGTTTGGCTGTGAGCACAGAAAGAGATCAAGTCTGATCGGAAATCATCAAACAGAATAAAAACGCTATGACAACTTTCACTGTTAATGCAACCAACACAGCTCAGAATCAGCCCTCCTTATTGCTCATTGTCTGTGGCCAGAGGTCAACCATCTTTTTCTTAAAGGGCCAGATAGTAAATACATAAGCTTTGTAGGTCATATCCCAAAACTCAGCTCTTCCTTGGCAGCAGAAAGCAGCCATAGACAATACGGCCAAGGAACTGGGTGTGCACAGAATGGTCCAGAGCAGCTGGAAGTGTCTGAGGTGGGTCCCTCTCTGCTCTCTGCTAGCCAGTGCTATGGAGAAAGCACGGGTTTTCTTTTCCTCCTCTCCCTGTGGAGGGGGGAAATGCTAAATGATTTAAAAAAACAACAAAAATTCATTTTCAAGACAGGGATAGTGAGGTTCTGAATGATCAGGTGACTTGCAAAGATCCAACAGCTTCTTTTATGTGGACATGAAACCCGTTGTCGTCGTTGTTCAGTCGCTAAGTCGTGTCCAGCTGTTTGAGACCCCATGGACTGCAGCACAACAGGCTCTTCTGTGCTCCACTATCTCCCAGAGTTTGCTCGGATTCACGTCCATTGAGTCGGTGATGCCATCCAACCATCTCATCCTCTGTTGTCCCCCTTCTCCTTTGCCTTCAATCTTTCTCAGCATCAGGGTCTTTTCCAAAGAGCTGGACTTTCCCATCAGGTGGCCAAAGTACTGGAGCTTCAGCTTCAGCATCAGTCTTTCCAGTGGATATTCAGGGTTGCTTCCATTTAGGATTGACTGCTTTGATCTCCCTGCAGTCCAAAGGACTTGCAAGGATCTTCTCCAACACCACAGTTCAAAAGCATCGCTTCTTCAGTGTTCAGCCTTCTTTAAGGTCCAACTCTCACATCTGTACATGAGTACTGGATATGGACCTTTGTCAGCAGAGCAATGTCTCTGCTTTTTAATACACTGTCTGGTTTGTCATAGCTTTCCTTCCAATGAGCGTCTTTTAATTTCATGGCTGCAGTCGCTGCCCACAGTGATTTTAGAGCCCAAGAAAAGAAAGTCTGTCACTGCTTTCACTTTTTCCCTTCTACTTGTCATGAAGTGATGGGACTGGATGCTATGATCTTAGCCTTCTGAATGTTGAATTTTAAGAGAGCTGTCTTCTGAATGTTGAATTTTAAGAGAGCTTTTTCACTCTCTTTTTTCACTCTCATCAAGAAACTCTTTAGTCCCTCTTCACTGTCTGCCATTAGAGTGGTATCATCTTCATTTCTGAGGTTGTTGATATTTCTTCTGGCAATCTTGATCCCAGCTTGTGAGTCATCTAGCCCAGCATTTTGCATGATGTACTCTGCATAGAAGTTAAATAAGCAGGGTGACAATATAGAGCCTTGATGTACTCCTTTCCCAGTTTTGTACCAGTCCATTGTTCCATGTAGGTTTTAACTGTTGCTTCTTATCCTGCATACAGGCTTCTCATGAGACAGGTGAGGTGGTCTGGTATTCCCATCTCTTCAGAGTGGTATCATTTGCATAGCTGAAGTTATTGATATTTCTCCCAACAACCTTGATTCCAGCTTGTGATTCATATAGCCTGGCATTTTGCATGAAACCAGAGCTTATTCAAAATGACGGAATGTTTCTTGATCACTTCCTATGTCAGGTTAGCTTTGAGGCACTTACACTGTATCTGATTTCATCCTCGCAACAAGTTATCATCTTCATTTCACAGATGAAGAAACTGAGATGCCAGAAAGATTAAATAACATGCTGAGAGTTTCACAGAAGAGACATGGTCCAGAGTCAGGGTTTTTAACCCTCTGCTCCTTGCTGCTGTTCCTGCCGCTGCACCACATGCCGCCCTTTCTACTTTCCATTGAGTGTTGTTTCGTGATGCTCTTGAGAAGTCCTTTCACTTTAGTGCATGTATTTTCTTTCCAACACTAGACTCCCCACCACTGCATCTGACTCAAGCTGGTCAGGACTTTTTTCCCCCTCAGAAGCACTCACATAACCAGACTTGCCTATCTAGTCTAACTGTTATTCTGCAACACAGAAACAGGGAGGGGACCTGGAGTTTACACACCCATGGCCAGTCCCAGGTAGAAAGATTGAGGATGCCAGTGTTTGATCTTTGTTTGCACCACTCCAACCTGAGGAAAGCCCACCTAAATATCACTCCTCCTCTGTTAGACACCTGGAGCAGCTCTGGGGCTCCCTATCCAGTTCACAGCCACCAAAAGTCCGTGGAAGGCCCCCTGAAAACCCAGACTGGGGTTCCCTCTCATTTTACAGTGAAAATGTATGATTCTCTTGGCAAGTCAGGCTTTCCTGGCTCCCTAACATTGCCCACTTCGCCCACTTTGTTTCTCCATAAGCCCCATGGAAGAAGTAAGTGCAAAAAATATAGGAAGGAATAGAGAGACTTCCCTGGTGGCTTAGAGGGTAAAGTGTCTGCCCACAATACGGGAGACCTGGGTTCAATCCCTGGGTCATGAAGATCCCCTGGAGAAGGAAATGGCAACCCACTCTAGTGCTCTTGCCTGGAAAATCCCATGGATGGAGGAACCTGGTAGGCCACAGTCCATGGGGTCACTAAGAGTCAGACACAACTGAGCAACTTCACTAGAGAGACACTCAGTGCACACTTCTTTTCTGAATGGGTGGATCCTCCTATGAACACTGGCAAGTGTCACCTCTAAAGCCTTCACCATTAAAATAAAAAGACATCACAGACTAAATGGCAAGCTATGAACTGAAAAAGAAAAGCTTCAAGAGTTCATGTTATAGAATCAAATATTCTTCATGTGTCTTATGTATGAATGGAGGTCCCTGTTACTCACCCAGTTTCTTAAGAAGTTATGTGGTCTGTGTACTTGCATCTTCATCCCAGATTCCAGAAAAGGGGTACATACAAGATGCCTTATTCTCTGATGACTGAAACCTATAAGCATACACTCCCCCTCTGCCTTTCTTCCCAAACAAGCCCCACTTTGCCTCTGTTAGAATGAAAACACTAAGTGCAAGTGAAGGCCTGTCTTGCGCCAAGACTAATTCCTGCTGCTGCTAAGTCACTTAGTTGTGTCCGCCTCTTCGTGACCCCATGGACTGCAGTCCACCAGGCTCCTCTGTCCATGGGATTTTCCAGGCAAGAGTACTAGAGTGGGGTGCCATTGCCGTCTCCAAGACTAATCCCTAGTGGGTTTCTAATGAAGCTACTTGATAAAATCTGCTGGTTTTTACTCTTTCATCCAAATCCTCACTTCTCCAACAGTAAGGAAAAAACAGAACTGGGGTTAAACTGGTAAGGCACCCCATAGGAGTCTCCAGTGAAGTAAAAGACTGGAGTAGTAAAGCAATGGTTGTATTATGAAAGAGCAGCATTGAACACCCTCCTCTCCTTTTCACTCATTCAGCAGCATCATGGCAGAGAGAAATTGTGTGTGCTCTTTCAGGGACCCCCTGAGTTGACTGCAAAGATGAGAAGGGAAGAAAGCCAAGAGAAAGCCAATATTTTTCACATAACTCTGTGATCTGCCAGGATAGCAGAGACAAATCAAGAAATGTTAAAAAATCATGTCAATTGATGTCATTTAGTGAAGGTAACCAGAGTTATTTAAAAATAACAACAAGCAATCACCATGGAGAGGAACTCACTGAAGCAGTTCAGATATTTCCAGGCAAATGCCTACCCACAGAAGAAAATTTCTTGTTTCATGTTAAGTTCCCACTGTCCTGTGAGTGGTTGGACAGCTTCCTGGATCTCCCAGGAAAGGTATGCAACCTTGTGGGCTGACCCACCCTTCACAGCCAAATCTGACAAGGTCTGAGTAAATACACTCTCAAAAGCAAAGACATTCTTTGGGGATTGTGCAGAAGAATTTGGCAGCTGGGCCTTCCTTCTGAGGTGTGGCATAATGAACAAGTTCCCCAGCCAAGGGCATGGGGTTAGCTGCAGTCTCTCTAGAAGAAATCATTACTAACCTGTGTTTATCCAGAAACCCACATTTACATTAAAATACCCATAGTCTTTCTCTGCTACTGATATTTTTAATATATTAAAACATAGCAAAACAAAACTTAGCCTGGCAAACATTACTTGCACTGAACCAAGTGAAGGATGGAACTAGTACAAGGTGCTATGCATGAGTACCATTTTTACTTCTTCCTTTTCTCTCCTCCTTCCTTCTGGTGCCTCAGATGGTAAGGAGTCTGCCTGCAGTGTGGGAGACCTGGGTTCGATCCCTGGATCAGGAAGATCCCCTGGAGAAGGAAATGGCAACCCACTTCAGTATTCTTGCCTGGAAAATCCCTTGGATGGAGGAGCCTGGTGGGCTACAGTCCATGGGGTCTCAAAGAGTTGGACACAACTGAGCAACTTCTCTCTCCTTCCATGGGACAGCAGTGAAATAGCTTCTCATATTCACGGCAGGCTTTGAGAACCCAGTAAAGAAGACTGTAGTACCTCATACATTGCAGGAGGGATGACAGGCCTTAGACACAGAACTGGCCCTCCGTGGTGTCCTTTTCAATCCCAGAGGGCACTGTATGTGCAGAGAGATGCTAATGTCTTTCTAACTATGACCTTGTTTCCACTGGGCTTCCCTGGAGGCTCAGACAGTAAAGAATTCACCTGCAATGCAGGAGACCTGGGTTCGTACCCTGGGTTGGGAAGATCCCCTAGAGAAGGGGAGAGCTACCCACTCCAGTATTCTTGCTTGGAGAATTCCATGGACAGAGGAACTTGGCAGGCTACAGTCTCTGCAGTTGCAAAGAATTGGACACGACTGAGCAACTAGCACTTTGTTTCCACAGGCCAGGTCAGTTATGCGAAAAGTCAAAGTCTTGAAAAGAATTCATTTCCAGCCCCCACCTTTTTATCTCAAGGATCCCAACTAGACCAGCCTGAGGGTCTAGTTCCTATTTCTGATGTGTGGTTCTGCTTGCTTTGGACAGAGTACAATATTGGGCGATAAAGCTGTTATTACTGTGTTGGTTTACAAAGGGGTGAATCTACTTCTCTATCAGGAGGGAGGAGTCTCAGGCTGAGTGGGAGAACCAGGGGAGACTACAGAGATGACCTGAGCTGTCACCCAGGGCTGAGAGCTGAGGATCTTGTTAGTTCTCAATGAGAGTCAATTATCTCAGCCCTGTGAATCATTCGTGAACTAGGCATGAACCTACTGAATGCCAGCATCGAGTGGGTGGTGCACTAAAGGGCTTTTTGTTGTTGTTATTTAGGGGTTTTTTCTTTTTTTTTTTTTGCAATAAGGAAGACTCTCTGACTCATCCGTGGACAGGGGTAGATGAAATAATTGGCCAGTTCCTAAAGGCCAGAAAGACCAACTACGAAACAGGAAGGATGCTAGGAGGAAAACATCATACAAAATGTTTGGGATGGTATCAGCCCTTTGGGACTGAAGGTTACCTCAGGGCAGAAGGGTTCTCAGGTGGCTCAGAAGGTGAAGAATCGGCCTGCAATGCAGAAGACCCAGGTTCAATCCCTGGCCGGGAAGATCTGCTAGAGGAGGGAATGGTTACGCCTTCCAGTATTCTTGCCTGGGAAATCCACGGACAGAGGAGCCTGACAGGCTACAGTTCAGGAGGTCCCAAGAGTTGGACACAACTTAGCGACTAAACTAAGCCTCCTCTGCCTGCCTCCTCGGCTGTGTGGCATTGGAGTGGCAAGCGGCCGAGAGGAGATACCACACGTCCAAGCTAAGGAGCAGCGGCTGCACTTTGCTGGAGCAGCCGGGAAGAGATATCCCACATCTAAGGTAAGAGAAACCCCAGTAAGATGGTAGGTGTTGCGAGAGGGCATCAGAGGGCAGACAGACTGAAACCACAATCACAGAAAACTAGCCTATCTGATCACACGGACCACAGCCTTGTCTAACTTAATAATCTAAGCCATGCCATGTGGGGCCACCCAAGACGGACGGGTCATGGTGGAGAGGTCTGACAGAATGTGGTCCACTGGAGAAGGGAATGGCAAACCACTTCAGTATTCTTGCCTTGAGAACCCCATGAGCAGTATGAAAAGGCAAAATGATAAGACACTGAAAGATGAACTCCCCAGGTCGGTAGGTGCCCAGTATGCTACTGGAGATCAGTGGAGAAATAACCCCACAAAGAATGAGGGGATGGAGCCAAAACAAAAACAATACCCAGCTGTGGATGTGACTGCTGATAGAAGCAAGGTCCGATGCTGTAAAGAGCAGTATTGCATAGGAACCTGGAATGTTAGGTCCATGAATCAAGGCAAATTGGAAGTGGTCAAACAGGAGATGGCAAGAGTGAATGTCGACATTCTAGGAATCAGTGAACTAAAATGGACTGGAATGGGTGAATTTAACTCAGATGACCATTATATCTACTACTGCAGGCAGGAATCCCTCAGAAGAAATGGAGTAGCCATCATGGTCAACAAAAGAGTCTGAAATGCAGTACTTGGATGCAATCTCAAAAATGACAGAATGATCTCTGTTCATTTCCAAGGCAAACCATTCAATATCACAGTAATCCAAGTCCATGCCCTGACCAGTAACACTGAAGAAGCTGAAGTTGAATAGTTCTATGAAGATCTATAAGACCTTTTAGAACTAACACCCAAAAAAGATATCCTTTTCATTATAGGGGACTGGAATGCAAAAGTAGGAAGTCAAGAAACACCTGGAGTAACAGGCAAATTTGGCCTTGGAATGCGGAATGAAGCAGGGCAAAGACTAATAGAGTTTTGCCAAGAGAATGCACTGGTCATAGCAAACACCCTCTTCCAACAACACAAGACTCTACACATGGACATCACCAGATGGTCAACACTGAAATCAGATTGATTCTATTCTATGCAGCCAAAGATGGAGAAGCTCTATACAGTCAGCAAAAAGAAGACCGGGAGCTGACTGTGGCTCAGATCATGAACTCCTTATTGCCAAATTCAGACTTAAATTGAAGAAAGTAGGGGAAACCACTAGACCATTCAGATATGACCAAATAAAATTCCTTATGATTATACAGTGGAAGTGAGAAATAGATTTAAGGGACTAGATCTGATAGACAGAGTGCCTGATGAACTATGGATGGAGGTTCATGACATTGTATAGGAGACAGGGAGCAAGACCATCTCCAAGAAAAAGAAATGGAAAAAAGCAAAATGGGTGTCTGAGGAGACCTTACAAATAGCTGTGAAAAGACGGGAAGCGGAAAGCAAAGGAGAAAAAGAAAGATATACCCATTTGAATGCAGAGTTCTAAAAAATAGCAAAGAGAGATAAGCAAGCCTTCCTCAGCGATCAATACAAAGCAACAGAAGAAAACAACAGAATGGGAAAGACTGGAGATCTCTTCAAGAAAATTAGAGATACCAAGGGAACATTTCATGCAAAGATGGGGTCAATAAAGGATAGAAATGGTATGGACCTGTCAGAAGCAGATGATATTAAGAAGAGGTGGCAAGAATACACAGAAGAACTGTACAAAGAGCTTTACAACCCAGATAATCATGATGGTGTGATCACTTACCTAGAGCCAGACATCTTGGAATGTGAAGTCAAATGGGCCTTGGGAAGCATCACTATGATCAAAGCTAGTAGAGTTGATGGAATTCCAGTTGAGCTATTTCAAATCCTGAAAGATGATGCTGTGAAAGTGCTGCACTCAATATGCCAGGAAATTTGGAAAATTCAGCAGTGCCCACAGGACTAGAAAAAAATCAGCCTTCATTCCAATCTCAAAGGAAGGAAATGACAAAGAATGCTCAAACTACTGCACAATTGCACTCATCTCACAAGCTAGTAAAGTAATGCTCAAAATTCTCCAAGCCAAGCTTCAGCAATACATGAACTTTGAACTTCCAGATGTTCAAGCTGGTTTTAGAAAAGGCAGAAGAACCAGAGATCAAATTGTCAATATCTGCTGGATCATCGAAAAAGCAAGAGAGTTCCAGAAAAACATCAATTTCTGCTTTATTGACTATGCCAAAGCCTTTGACTGTGTGGATCATAACAAACTGTGGAAAATTCTGGAAGAGATGGGAATACCAGACCACCTGACCTGCTCTTGAGAAACCTGTGTGCAGGTCAGGAAGCAACAGTTAGAACTGGACATGGAACAACAGACTGGTTCCAAATAGGAAAAGGAGTACGTCAAGGCTGTATATTGTCACCCAGCTTATTTAACTTCTATGCAGAGTACATCATGAGAAACGCTGGGCTGGATGAAGCACAAGCTGGAATCAAGATTGCTGGGAGAAATATCAGAAAAAGATAATGCTTTGTCCTGATAGAAAACACGGCCCAACTGTCAGAGCAACACAAGTTTGCTCCCTGAGCCGTATTTCCTGTGTCTACAGACTGCAGTGTTCTTGCCCAGAGAATTCCAGGGACAGGGGAGCCTGGAGAGACACAGTTCTTGAGTTGCAAAGAGTTAGACATGACTGAGTGACTAATGCTTTCCTTCACTTTCACAGAAGTCAGTAAGACTGTGTATCTTCCAAGGACTCAGGCCCAGGAGCATGGTTGCTTTTCCAGTTAGAAAATCAGGAGGCTCAAGGAAGGAGCAGGCTCCTCATGAAAGCACAATTTAGGAGCTGGCTGGGCAGAACTCAGATTCAGAGGGTTGGCCACTGAGAACAGTACAGGAAATCTCAGCCATGTAGCTGCCTGAGGGTGCCCACTGCAGAAGGAAACTAGGCAATTCCAATAGGGTTTGCTATAACATCTATGAGAGTGTATTTTACAGATGACCCAACGATCATTCATTGAAAGCCAAAATAAAATATAATTTTCTACCTTTAAAAATCTCCAAATTTGTTATGACTCCTCCTCCTTCTAAGTTACTTCAGTCGTGTCTGACTCTGTGCGACCCCATAGACGGCAGTCCGCCAGGCTCCCCCGTCCCTGGGATTCTCAAGGCAATCACACTGGAGTGGGTTGCCATTTCCTTCTCCAATGCATGAAAGTGAAAAGTTATGACTCCTAAAAAACAAAAACAAATGATGGAAAACAACAACAACAGAAAACCTTTGGCAATATTTAGGTCTTCTTGGATGATAATTTAATTGACTGGGCTGGGTGTGGTTTAAAGCTCACAATAGTATTAGCTGTTTCTTTAGCTGAGTTTTTCTAGATTTGAAACTTGCAATTTTTAAAATTAACAGGATTTATTTTTTGGAGTGATTTTCATTTTACAGAAAAAATTAGGCAGAAAATACAAAGTTCTCACGTACCCCCTTTCCCACCCCCCAGCCCGGGTCTCTTCTATTACGAATCTCGTGCATTAGTGTGGCGCATTTGTTATGTGGATGAGCTGACATTGATTATTACTAACTAAAGCCCACAGCTTACAGGAGTGCACTCTGTGCTGGGCCACTCTATGGACTTAGACAAATGTAGAACATCTTGTACCTACCATTACACATCAGAAAGAGAATTTGAACTGCCTTAAAAATCCCCTGTGTGCTATTTACTTACTCTCCCTCTCCTGGCCAAACCCCTGGCAACCAATAATTTTTTTTTTAATTCCCTACAGTTTACCTCTTTCAGAGTGGCATATAGTTGGAATCATAGTACACAGCCATTTTAAACCAGCTTCTTTCACTTAGCAATATTCATTTTAAGGTACAACTGCGTATTTTTCTTTATATGGTGGTGAAAAAATGAAAAGGATAAAGAGAGCACAGTTTTAAAAAGAAATACTCCTAGTGCATTGCCAATAATTCTCTCTCTCCCCACTCACTCTCATACACACACATAGACACATTGGTCCTCAGATTCAATGACTCTTCCCTTTATAGGCTCTGAATGCTGAGAGTTCCTTAATTTATTAAATGTTATAAAACAATTAATATTAGATATATCTCTGATTTCATTTAACCAGTCAGTAAGAAAGGAGGTTCAGAAGCAATTTAATTGGCACCCTCAATAATGACTATGCGAACAGGAAATAGGAAGCAAGGAATACTGAATTTCTGAGAAGATTTCATCTTCTCGAGCATACAATGCACTATGGAACCCAGCTGATCTTCAGCAAAGAGTCACTAACTCAAAAAGAATTTTCATGCACAGAAAAAAAATTTAAACCTTAAGACTCATATAGTCACCAAATATATTTCAACTTTTACTATGTTTCAGGAAATTTGCTAGTCGAGAAAGACAAAATGGCATAAAAGGATGAAAAACTCTTATTAATTTCATAGAATGTTTAGCCTTAGAGAGTTTTCCTATCTAGTAAATGGTAGAGCATGGTTTTAGCCTCAATCTTGTTTACTTCCCAAACCCTGCACTTGACTGCTATATTTTTACATTAAGAATTAGTTCCTTGGGAGGGGCGTTCAGGATGGAGGGGACACATATATGCCTATGGCAGATTCATGTTGATGTATGGCAAAAACCATCACAATACTGTAAAGCAAGTATCCTCCAATGACATAAATAAATTAAAAAAAGAATTAGCTCCTCTTGAATACTGCCATCTTAGATTTTGGGTCTATAGTCAAGTGATGGTTGAAGATCCTAAATTGTTGCCTTTCATACTTGTTCTTTCACATAAAAAGTGAAGCTGGTGCTAATGGGTAAGAGAATTGAAATATTCATTGATATTTTATTTCTAAAGTTCACTTTCCTGACTTCTGCACAAATGAGCTACCAAAATTTTTTCACTGCTCAGATTGCCTTATGGTTGTCTCAACGTAACAATGAGCATTTTGAACTACAGAGCAATAATTTGGATATTATTTTTCTAATTGATGCCAAAAATTCAAATGACCCAATTTTCATTCTAGATTGACTAGATAATTTGTCACTGTGAGCAGCCTCAGCACAGCCATCAGAGATATCATATTAAACATTACCCCAAATGAAAGGTGGGCCTCCAGGAGAACAAAAGCCATGCCAAGCAGATAAACACACACCCTCCTGTAAAGATTATTGCCAGCTGTCTTTAAGATAAAGCCAGAGAAAATCTTCTCATCCAGGTTTACTTCATCTTAGTTTCCCCCGGTCTAATTCTAAATACCCTGGATGTTGCTACAGCTCCACCTTGACCTTTAAAAACCTATCAGCTGAGACTGTTGGCTGAAATCTGAAAGGTGCCATTTTATCATTTCACCTGATTGTATCATCTGCTGGAGAAGAGGCAAGGAGAATGAAGTTGAGGTATCTGGTCATATACCATATATGTGAGGCCACAAAAGATGAGGGTTTGTCAAGGTCTCAGAGCATCTGCATGTTTCCCTGCTGGCCTGTCCAGCACCCTCTTTACTGAGAAGAGGACAAAACCAACCCTGGCTGGTTGTCACGCCAAGATTCTCTGATTAATGGACCTGTCATTGTGGGAAGTTGTCCAGTCTAAACTCTGAGATCACCAAACCCTAGAAAAACTACCAAAGTATTCTTTGGCCTCCTGCCAAAAGGAATATTAAATGGCTCTGAATCACAGTTCTAGATTACAAGCCCAGAGTGACCAAAAAGCATATTCTTCCTCATTTAGAATACTGACAAGGTAGTAATTCTCATCCAAAGGACTAGCTCTTGCTATGGTAGCAAACTCTGATCATTTATTTTTCTCTTTTTTAAGACAGGGGCAAGTTAGACTTCTATTTCCTCAGATACTCAAGAACGACTAAGAATATGACAAGGAGAGTGTCTTTGGGTCAAAATGGAGTGCTTGCCCCCTGGAATCCAAATATTAATCCACTTCTCCTTTTGAAAAGTTGCTATAAAGTTAGGGCATTACAAAGTGAAAATTTGACTGTATTAAGCCTATAAAGTAGTTTATTTTTTTAACCTATAAGTAGATTTTTTTAACCTCTAAGATAAAAATTGTTCCGACTTGAGCGTAATGCCTGCACATCATTGTAATCTGTAGTGTCACTCGGGTCAGCTCAGTTCAGTCACTCAGTCATGTCCGACTCTTTGCGACCCCATGAACCGCAGCACGCCCGGCCTCCCTGTCCATCACTAACTCCTGCAGTCCACCCAAACCCATGTCCATCGAGTCCGTGATGCCATCCAACCATCTCATCCTCTGTCATCCCCTTCTCTTCCTGACCTCAATCTTTCCCAGCATCAGGGTCTTTTCAAATGAGTCAGCTCTTCGCATCAGGTATTGGAGTTTCAGCTTCAACATCAGTCCTTCCAATGAACACCCAGGACTGACCTCCTTTAGGATGGACTGGTCGGATCTCCTTGCAGTCCAAGGGACTCTCAACAGTCTTCTCCAACACCACAGTTCAAAAGTATCAATTCTTCGCTGCTCAGCTTTCTTCACAGTCCTACTCTCACATCCATACATGACCACAGGAAAAACCATAGCCTTGACTAGATGGACCTTTGTTGGCAAAGTAATGTCTCTGCTTTTCAATATGCTGTCTAGGTTGGTCATAACTTTCCTTCCCAGGAGCAAATGTCTTTTAATTTCATGGCTGTAATCACCATCTGCAGTGATTTTGGAGCCCAGAAAAATAAAGTCAGCCACTGTTTCCACTGTTTCCCCATCTATTTGCCATGAAGTGATGGGACCGGATGCCATGATCTTAGTTTTCTGAATGTTGACTAAATTCAGACAAAATACCAAGACCAGGTCAACGATGTAAAAACAAATATACTTAGGTGCAATCCCTTAAAAGCTGAGTATGAGCAGGAATTGAGGAGTTCAGTAGCTAGTGAGTTATGGAGGTAAAGGGGATTCAGGACTATGGTCCACACATCATCTTAACAGGGACTACAGCACCCAGCTTCTAAAGAAAATGAGAGTCATCATCATTTAAAAAAAAATTGGAATATAGTTGCTTTACACTGCTCTGTCAGTTTCTTAAGTACATAAAGTGAATCATATATATATATATGTATCCTCCTTTTTGGATTTCCTTCCCATTTAGGTCACACAGTGCTCTGAGTAGAGTTCCCTGGGCTATACAGTACATTCTCATTAGTTATCTGTTCTATAGATAGTAGTGTATATATGTCAATCCCAATTCACCCCACCCCCTTTGCCCTTTGGTGTCCTATGTTTGTTCTCTATATCTGTGTCTCTAATTCTGTTTTGCAAATAAGATCGTCTATACCATTTTTCTAGAGGAGGGTGTGGCAACCCACTCCAGTATTCCTGCCTGGAGAATCCTAAGGACAGAGAAGCCTGGAAGGCTACAGTCCATGGGTTCGCAGAGACGGACACGACTGAAGCAACTGAGTATTGCATACCATTTTTATAGATTCCACATGTACCCAATTCCTTTTTAATTGAACAAATTCATTTGGGTTGTTGGATATCTCCCTAGAAAGTTCTCCTTGCACTTTTCCCTTTGAGCACTAGAGGGAGACAAAGTAAGAAAAACGATGATTAAAAGACCACGATTCTCATCGATTAAAAGAACACATTTGTTTCATTAAGGCATTCTTTAGGAGAAGACTATCTTAATGAATTCTTCTTTAGAAGAGGGAAAAAAAGCTTTCAAATAGTGGCCTGGTTTCAAAATATGCTGTTTGGGGTTTTATTTCACAATATTTCAATCCAACTTCTCAGGAATTAATCTACAGCGGAAACTCAGAAGATCCATTATCTCCTGTAAAGATGGAAAAAAAAGTGAAACTGTAACTCAGGTTCAAGAAGAGTTTCGGTTACACCAGCTTATTATTAAAGGCCTATTTAACTTCTTTTCAGGAAATTACTTTCCAAATTACATGTAGAAGCACATTTTCCGCTTATTAAGAACTTACTAAGAACTTTCACTTTTCACTTTCATGCATTGGAGAAGGAAATGGCAACCCACTCCAGTGTTCTTGCCTGGAGAATCCCAGGGACAGGGGAACCTGGTGGGCTGCCGTCTATGAGGTCGCACAGAGTCAGACACAACTGAAGCGACTTAGCAGCAGCAGCAGCAAGAACAGGGGACAACAATCCATTTCTGACTTTTGGCTTTCTTTTTAAGTAGATCAATAGGAAGGTCATGGCTGAAGAAAGAAGTATTACAATTAAGGGCATCCATTTCAGCTTCAACTTCTCATAAGGAAAATGTGTTTGAGACTTTCATTGTCGATGATAACAAGTGTCATTAATCCTTTTTAGGAATTTCCAGGCTTGAACCCTTCCATCTGCTGTTCATCTCCACCTTCAAATGGAGCAAAATTTCAGGTGAAGGAAGACAAATCTTCCAAGTGCTACCTCAGTGATTGGTTCTAATCATGTCTTATATATGGAACAATTTTAGAATTAGTTTGATATTGAGATATAATGATAATGTTTGAATTTGTAACTGGCCTCATCCAACCAGGGATTGTTCATATTGAAGGGGAAAAAATAACATTGGGCCCCAGTAAATTTACTCAAAGCAATGGTGAAGTAGTACTAGGTAACAAGGGTCATTAAGCTCTTTTGGGAGCTCTGAGGCTTGAACCCTTCGTTCTGCTGTTCATCTCCATTACATGTAAAAATGCATACATGCAATATGTGTGTGTAATATAGTTAAGAGCTAGCTAGCCATTGTTTCAATAGAAAAAATAAAGTGGTAAGTGCCAGTTTTAGGCACTTGAAATATTTTTTGTGGAAGCCAAACATATGCATTTTAAGTGATGGTGCACCTTTGGTTTTTATTTTGCAAAGCTGAATGAGGATAAATGTAGTCAGTCTTTTCTAGGTCCTTAAAATCTGAGGGAGTGTAAGGTCAATAGTGTTGGATACGTCTAAATTGTTCCATATAGTAAGAGAATGACCTGGAAAAAGTAACATTACACTTGTGTTTTATTTTTTTCCTGAGTTTCAAAATTTAACAGCTCTCATAAACCCTATGGATGATGATAAATGATAATAATGGATAATGGCACCGTGTTTTCTCTCTCTTTTTTTTTTTTTTTTTTTTGTCTTTTCATCTTCTAGTTCAGTGTTTGTGATGCTCAAATAAAAGTTGTATAAATGCAGGGAAGTATGCAATGCGGGAGACTCGGGTTTGACCCCTGGGTTGGGAAGATCCCAGGGAGGAGGGCATGGCAATCCACTCCAGTATTCTTGCCTGGAGAATCCCCATGGGCAGAGGAGCCTGGCGGCTGCAGTCCACAGGGTCACAAAGAGTCAGACACACCTGAGAGACTAGGCACACACATGCCCTATAGAAGTTTACCTGAAACAAAAAGCGATAGTGAACGCTGTAATAAAGTCTTGCAAACACATGTGCAATTTGCGCAGCTACTTCTAGATATAAGGTCCACGAGAGTCGTGGCTGCCGCTGCCTCGCCCAGCGTGGTGTCCCTGCCCCTAGGACAGTGCTGGGCACATGCAGGGCACTCAGTCTTGGTTGAATCAATTTCATGAGCTTGAGCAATGAAAAATTAAAACTTTGTTCTCATCTTAAAAACGGAAATCAATAGGTGCGTTTACATTGCCTAAATTCTAAATATTCTGACTCAGGTATAGGCTAATCTGAGAGAGTCTCTCAGGCTTCCTTAGGAAATGAACTGATCCTACAGAGCCTTGTATCTGACCCCGAAGCTGTGATAGTCATCGACAGATATAAAGGGGAAAGCACCAGTTAGTATGCCCACACAGATGAGAACACTGATATACTCTGCTTTTCACAGAAGTAAGCGGCAGAGACGGAACTTCATCTCCAACTCTCTGAACGCAAGGCTTGTGGCGTGCGTGCTAAGTCGCTTCATTGTGACCCTTTGGACTGTAGCACATGAGGCTCCTGTGTTCATGGGATTCTCCAGGCAAGAATACTGGGGTGGGTTGCCATGCCCTCCTCCAAGGAATCTTCCCGACCCAGGGATTGAACCTGCATCTCCCGCATCTCCTGCACTGGCAGGTAGGTTCAGCTATACCAGCTCAGGCAAAGTATGGGAGACAGTGATTCACATAGTGATGTTACTTTCTCACTAAAGCTGAGATGAAAGGTCATAACTATTGAATAGGAGAAAAGGCAGAATTAGGAAAAATGCAATTTTTAACAAGCTGATTGAAACAGATAGTGAGGTCCAGCAGTCTGTATAACTATTTCTAAAATGTAAATGAAATACATGATGTTAAATATTCATCTCAGTGCTTCTGTGAGGATTTTGCAGTAACATGAATGAACCTAGAGATTATCATACTAAGTGAAGACAGAGAAAGACAAATATCGTATGATATCATTTATGCATAGAATCTAAAAAATAATACAAATGAATCTGTGTACAAGACAGAAGCAGACTCATGACGTAGAAACAAACATGGTTACCAAAGGGGAAAGGGGCAGAGGAGGGAGGCAAATTACGAGCAGGGGATTAATGGACCCAAAATGATATACATAAAATAGGTAAACAATCAGGATTTACTACATAGCACAGATATTGTATTCAATATCTTGTAATAGCTTTTAATGGAAAATAATCTGAAAACACATATATAGAGAGAAGGGAATGGCAACCCACTCTAGTGTGCTTGCCTGGAATATCCCCATGGACAGAGAAGCCTGGCAGGCTACAGTCCATGGGGTCACAAAGAGTCAGACATGACTGAGAGACTAACAGCCCCACACACCACACACACACACACACACATATGCGTATATAACTGAATCATTTTCTGTATACCAGAAACTAACAATATTATGAATCAACTATGCTTCAGTTAAAACAAGAGAAAAAAGAGAAACAGATTCTAAGTCAGCTGGCTTGCGGTGGGGCCAAAGACTGCATTTCTAACACAATGGAGGCTATAGATCTATGGAGCCACAGACGGCTCTGTGCATGGCGAAGCTTTACCTGATGCCTGTTTGAAGTACCAGGTGAGAACTGCATCTCTCTGCTTTGTCAAATGAAACAAGACCTTTTCAGGTTTCACCTGCTTGAAACAGGTATGGTAACAGCCAGTTATCCCAGAAATCAAAGCAACCACAACAAGCTTAACGCAAGATTTTGGAGATTAGAATTGGGGTTTAGGTGGAGTAATAATTATGCAACTATTCCAGAGCACCCCTCCCTGTTTTCCTTTATGAACCCTGAGTAGTAGTCCCTCAACTTCTCACCACTTATAAAACTACAGTATAAACCCCACAGTGTTCAGGACAGTCTAATGGCAGAACATGCTAAGAATCACAATATTTCCAAGAGATCAGACTTGTGGTTATCAGAGGCAGGGGCTGGAAGAGAAGGAATTGAATGAAGGTAGTCACAATGTACGAACTTCTAGTTACAAGATAAATAAGTGCTAGGGATGTCGCGTATAATACGGTGACTATAGTGGACACTGCTCAACATTATACATGCAAGTTAAGAAAGTAGATCCTGAGTTCTCATCACACACACAAAATTTCTTTTTCTTTCTTTTGTATCTATTTGAGATGATGAATGTTAACTAAACTTATTGTGGTAATCATTTCATGATATATGTAAGTCAAATTATTATGTGGTATACTTTAAACTTACACAGAACTGTATGTCAAGTATATCTTGATGAAACTGAGGGAGGAGAGTTGTTATTTTCCAAGTCAAATTCGTTTGTGATGAAGAATCATACTATTGTTTTTTAATCTAATGCGCGATTCCCCACCTGCTCATTTTAAAGACAGCAATGAAGTTGTAGTTACGGTGGTATCTTTCCTAGTTTTATAAGCTGATATTTATTAAGGGCATTCAGACTTCCCTGGTGGCTCAGATGGTAAAGAATCCACCCACAATGCCAGAGACATGGGTTTGATCCCTAGGTTGGGAAGATCCCCTGGAGAAGGGAATGTCAACCCACTCTAATATTCTTGCCTGGAGAATCCCATGGACAGAGGAGCCTGGCGGGCTACAGCCCATAGGGTCACAAAGAACCGGACACAACTGAAGCGACTTAGCATGCCTGCATTAGGGCATACAAGGGATAGATAGTATACTAAGTATTAAATGAATTATTTCCTTTCTCTACACAATAATTTTATAAGTACTACTAATATACCCATTTTAGAGATGAGAAAACTGAGGTTTGAGGAGATAATGCAGGTTTCCCAGAGTAACATAGCTGATTAGTGAGAGAGTCAGGACTCACTGAGATCTGCCTGAATCCAAAGCCTGATCTCTTCTTCCCTATGCCCCAGGAGATGCTTTTCTGAAAGAAAGGAGTACATTTTCTTTTGAATATCTGTAAGGAGCAAGTTAGGAATATCTGTAACTTACAGATATTCCTAAGTCATTGTCAAGCCAAGAAGGCATCTCTGGCTTACTGGGGAAGTGACGCTTCTCATCCTGATCTGGATCACTGATTCTCTTAAGTGTGTCTGGTTTTCGTTTCCAGGGTGGTGAATTCTGGCAGCGTGCATGTTTGCTCCTGTGGGGAATCCTTTTACACTGTGTTACCTCTCGGCTCTAAATCTAATTTGTAGCTGCAGCCACCACAAGCAGCGTCCTCCCACTGTCAACTCTTCCATCTTGAACTGTGTTTCTACAATGGTGTGCGTGTGTGCTAAGTTGCTTCAGTCATGTCCAGCTCTTTGCAACCCTGTGGACTATAGCCTGCTAGGCTCCTCTGTCCATGGGATTCTCCAGGCAAGAATCCTAGAGTGGGTTGCCATGCCCTCCTCTGGGTGATCTTCCCAACCCAGGAATCAAACCTGCGTCTCTTAGGTCTCCTGCATTGGCAGGTGGGGTCTTTACCATTAGTGCCACCTGGGAAGCCCAAGAAGTGAAAATGTTAGTTGCTCAGTCGTGTCCAACTCTTTGCCATCCCATGGACCATAGCCTGCCAGGCTCCTCAGTCCATGGGATTGTCCAGGCAAGAGTACTGGAGTGGGTAGCAGATTCCCTTCTCCAATCTTCCCATCCCAGGGATCAAACCCAGGTTTCCTGCATTGCAGTCAGGTTCTTGATCATCTGAGCCACCAGGGAAGCCCGATGGCAAATATATAAGAGTTTTGTTTTGCTTTTACATCATGCAAGTAGGACTCTGAGTGAGTCATGAAGCCTCTCATTTTTCATCTGGGTCATTAGGCATATGAAGTCATTGGCTTCCTGGAACAGGCTGGAAGAAGGAAGCAGAAACCTATATGATGAAGACACACCAGTGGGACAAGCAATCCAGAAAGCTGCTCGCAGTGCCCAGAGGCCCAGAGTGGCACAATGGCTCAGCCCTGAGTGTGTCAGCATCAGCTACACAGTACTGAGAAGTCCAGTGAACACAGAGCTGGATGTGTGAGTGGACATCAGGAACAGAAGCTGACATGACCTCAGAGAAAGGCTTAGGGCAATTGTCCCCCAAGGAATGAGGAGAACTTTGGCCCAACAGGACCCACTGAGTGAAGTGCAAAGCAAGGGGCTTGTTTGTTTGTTTTTTTAAGTCAAAGTTCAGAATGAAGTATTACATGCCTGCCAATGCAGGAGACGCAGGTTCGATCCCTGAGCCAGGAAGATCCCCTGGAGAAGGGAATGGCAACCCACTCCAGTATCCTTTCCTGGACAATCCCATGAACAGAGGATCCTGGAGGGCAACAGTCCATGGAGTCATAAGAGTCAGACACAACTGAGGCACAGAGAACACACACCCAAAGTTCAATGAGGGAAATTGACAGCTTGTGACCTGGTACTGGGTGTCCATGCCATAGAACTAGATTTCCTTTCATTTATTTCAGCTCAGAATGAAATTAATTCCCAGTCAGGCACTCACCTCATTTCCTGTGTGGAATTTGCTATGGGAATTTAACAAATAGGGGTTTAGGAAGCCAAGAAGATCACTTAAATTACATCCTCTTGGCTTGAAATCCTAATTCATTGATTGAAATAAAAGAGTTTCTCTCATGATAATTAATTGAATACTATATTCTAAGAAACCGAGCAATTGGAGATGTCCCTGAGATACTTAGATGAGCATTTAAATGCATGTTACATCATTCTCTTATTTTACAGGTTGACTTACAGTCAGCCTAAACCCAGGAGGTGAAGGCTGCTATTTGTTCCAAAATAACTGGGTCTCACTTCTTCCTGGGCACATCGTTGTACAGAATAAAAAGGGTAGCTCTCAGTTTCCCTTGCTGCTGCTGCCGCCAAGTCGCTTCAGTCGTGTCCAACTCTGTGCGACCCCATAGACGGCAGCCCACCAGGCTCCCCCGTCCCTGGGATTCTCCAAGCAAGAACACTGGAGTGGGATGCCATTTCCTTCTTCAATGCATGAAAGTGAAGAGTGAAAGTGAAGTCGCTCAGTCGTGTCTGACTCTTAGCAACCCCATGGACTGCAGCCTACCAGGCTCCTCCGTCCATGGGATTTTCCAGGCAAGAGTACTGAAGTGGGGTGCCATTGCCTTCTCTGATGGGATGCCTATATACAGGCATTAATGGGAGAGGAAAATGAACTTTCTTTTCAAAAGCATTATCAGTGGAGTTTTATTGAAAGCAGAAACTATTCGTAAACTCAATTCTAAGTAATTCACTGTGCTGTCTTCTTTGTAAAAGTCATGTCAAGAAAAAAAGCATGAATTCTAAGTGGTTACAGGATGATCAGTGTAGAATGTGGTAGAAATGAGGGTAAATCTGTGGGAACTCAGTTCTCAGCTCATCCTTTTCAGCCATTTATGTTTTCTGTTTAATGCAACATACAAGCTGAGCAGTGAAATTAGCATCCCCAGAATAAAGCGTTTACTTCTGTCACTGTTTCTTTAAGAAACTTGTACGAGATTTTCCTACTTGGACATAAGAGAGACACTGAACAGCCTGCATACTCCTCTAGCTTAATCCAAAAAGTTTTCTTAAATTAATGGAACTGGAAGAAGAGAAAATAACTAACTAGGGGAATAGAAAACTCCTCTATTGACAAACAAATGGATTAGTGGACCATAAGATGAGAGAGGAAGTTTACCCTAATCCCTCTCTGGCAACTAAAGTGGTAAAGGTACTTTAATCAGTGGCTGGATGATTCTGTGAAAATTTGTGACAATGAAGATTAATAATTGACACCCATCATTCTTCTGGGTGCTCTCTTCATATTATTTTCTAACACCTGCACTCTTTTCAGCCCTAATGTTCTCATGATGTCTTTTGGCTGTCCCCTACACACCACACACACACACACACACACACACACACACTTACTATGATTCCATTTCCAGATCTTTTCTCTCATTTAATTAACATAATAGGAGTTGATACTTATATAGTCTTCATATATATATATATATATATGCTCATTCAAACCTGTGAAGAACATGGTTACAAGGCATCCTATTATCCCCATTTTAAAGATGAAATTGTGAGTTGCTCAATGTGAATTTGTTCTACAAATATAGTCTATTCTCTCAGGAATATTTGTGAAATGAAAATTGTTGGCATTTCTCAGACAGTTACATCTTCCACAAAACACAACTCCTAAGTTTAGCTAGTATGGGTCTTCTCAAGGAAAAATCAATAATACAGAATTGGTCAGTCTGTTAGAAGAGAATTTCAGGAAGGGGGCTATCCGTATCACCCAAAGGGTTAGGGTTAGGGTTAGGGTTTGGTCACTCAACCAGTTAGTACAAGCTGGGCTTCCGTCAGAATCCTACGCGTGACTCTACTTGAGCTACTAACACACAATGTGAACATGAGAAAGTAAGTTAATCCGGCAATTTCTAAAATGAGATTGGTAAGAGTGAGCGCTGCTCTACCTGAGCCCAATAATATATTCAAAATTTTCAAAATTGCTTCCCTTTTTCTTTCATGAGGCCTAAGGTTTTGATCTAGGGAAACTGCTGGAATTTTATTATTTCCTGCTTAGTATTGACTGCTGTTCTTCCATATCATTTACGATTCATTGTTATCTTCACTGTACCATTGATTTTTTTTTCTTCTGTGCTGCTAGCCTTTTGAATCAGCCAAATACAGACATTAAAAAAGACTTTTTATCTATTGTGATCATGCCATACTTTATATTTCTGAGGTCTGATGCTGAGTTTTTCAAGTAAAGGAACTACCCGCAGAAGCTACCCCTTGTAAAGCAGTATATTTATAACAATAATTGATATTGTACACTCTGTGTGGTGGATTTTTTGGTCCCTATTAGCAGCAGAAGAAAGTGATGCTCAGGGAGATATCATGCATTGCCCAGGTCTAAGCAGTGGATGAGGCAGGAGCCAGCATTCATCCGAGCCTCCCGACTCCCAGCTTTGTGCTTCTTTTATAACACTGTGCAGTGACATGTCTTTACCAGATTGAAAGGATCCATGTTCATTTTTTTTCAGTTTTTTTATTAAATTCTTTTTTTTAACACCCAAAACATTTTGCACTGGGGTATAACCTATTAATGATGTTGTGATAGCTTCAGGTGAACAGGGAAGGGACTCAGCCATACATACACATGTGTCCAATCTCCCCCAAGAAAATGTTCATGTTTATAACGGTAAAAAGTCCATGAATTATATTTTTAAGATTGTAAAGCCAATGAAAATCATTATTCAATTTATTAAAACTCACTAAAAAGCCAAGCAATGTTTCCATAAACATATTTACTTACATCTTTAGCCAATGCTCGTTTAAGGGTGTCCACTTCCCATCCTCTCTTCCGTCGGAAACTGGAAAACTGGCTGACAACATTTGATGAGAGGCAGCGCCTGTGTCCTGTACATGGATTCCACCCCCACCTCCTGCACTGTCACGGTCTTTGTAGACCGGGACCTGGGGACTGGAGTCGACGAGAAGAGGGACGCAGGAGACCCAAGTCTTGAGTGAAACAAGGGTGCTTTATTTGCAGAAATGTATGTTTCTATATCTTCATACAAGGCAGCTTTAGGCAGTAAAAAAAAAAAAAAACTGAGCAAAAACAAAGCCCAGCAAATAACAATCTTCAAAGGGCTAGAAACCATTCAATATCCTGAGTAAGAGGGGCATAACTGAAAAGGTCATTGAAGGGAGTCACTGAAAGGAATCCAAGCAGGTGCCCCTCTCATGATCTCAGTCCTGAGAACTGTGTGAGGCACTGCTCGTTCCTGTTTTACAGGAACTGATAAGGAATAGAGAGTCCTTGAGAAACAGCACACAAAAGAAGAACATATTGGATCCCTTAAAGTTGAACGTCCCCTGACACTGTAAATGGCACTGGACCACAGCAAGGCATTTACCTAAAAGGCAGTCAATCCACTGGCCTGCTAGGAACCAACGTCAGTGTGGCCCAGCTTAAAAAGATGAGCTATGCCAAAGAGATTCCTTTGTTGAGGATGTGGGACTGAGTTAGCAACAGGGTGAGAGTTATCTTGTAGAAAGTATCAGGACACACATGCTGGTTAACCGGCAAGCTGAAACAATGAGGAAATGAAAATCAAGTGTATAAGTCATAAGAATCACCACTGATACGGTACTTACGATGGGTTTCACGTAGTGGGTTTCTCAGTTTATTTATCCGATGAAGTTTTTATTCTAGTAAACAACTACCCCCCACCACCATTCTACTGATGAGAATACCAAGGCTCATAGGAATTAAGAAACTTGTCCAAGGTCACACAGATAGTGAGATCACTAGCTGGGAGAGCAAGATTGAAGACCAGGAGTTGTGGCTTTGCTGCCAAATCTGATTTCACAAGAATAGCAAGGAGAGATCAGAAACCCTACCTCGGTGATCAATGCAAAGAAATAGAGGAAAACAATAGAATGGGAAAGACTAGAGATCTCTTTAAGAAAATTAGAGATACCAAGGGACTATTTCATGCAAAGATGGGCTCAATAAAGGACAGAAATGCTATGGACCTAACAGAAGCAGAAGATATTAAGAAGAGGTGGCAAGAATAACACAGAAGAACTGTACAAAAAGGATCTTCACAACCCAGATAATCACGATGGTGTGATCACTCACCTAGAGCCAGACATCCTGGAATACAAAGTCAAGTGGACCTTAGGAAAGATCACTAGGAGCAAAGCTAGTGGAGGTGATGGAATTCCAGTTGAGTTATTTTAAATCCTAAAAGATGATGCTGTGAAAATGCTGCGCTCAATATGCCAGCAAATTTGGAAAACACAGCAGTGGCCACAAGACTGGAAAAGGTCAGTTTTCATTCCAATCCCAAAGAAAGCAATACCAAAGAATGTTCAGACTACCACACAATTGCATTCATCTCACACACTAGCAAAGTAATGCTCAAAATTCTCCAAGCCAGGCTTCAACAGTACATGAACAGTGAACTTCCAGTTGTTCAAGCTGGATTGAGAAAAGGCAGAGGAACCAGAGATGAAATTACCAACATCCATTGGATCAACAAAAAAGCAAGAGAGTTCCAGAAAAACATTTACTTCTGTTTTATTTACTATGCCAAAGCCTTTGACTGTGTGGATCACAACAAAGTGTGGAAAGTTCTTAAAGATATTTTAAGAATTTAAAATTAAAGATGATCTGACCTGCCTCTTGAGAAATCTTTATGCAGGTCAGGAAGCAACAGTTAGAACTGGACATGGAACAACAGACCAGTTCAAAATTGGGAAAGGAGTACATCAAGGCTGTATACTGTCACCCTGCTTATTTAACTTCTATGCAGAGTACATCATGAGAAACGCTGGGCTGGATGAAGCACAAGCTGGAATCAAGATTGCTGGGAGAAATATCAATCACCTCAGATATGCCCATGACACCACCCTTATGACAGAAAACAAAGAAGAACTAAAGAGCCTCTTGATGAAAGTGAAAGAGGAGAGTGAAAAAGTTGGCTTAAAGCTCAACATTCAGAAAACGAAGATCATGGCATCTGGTCCCATCACTTCATGGGAAATAGATGGGGAAACAGTGGAAACAGTGTCAGACTTTATTTTTGGGGGCTCCCAAATCACTGCAGATGGTGACTGAAGCCATGAAATTAAAAGACGCTTGCTCCCTGGAAGAAAAGTTATGACCAACCTAGACAGCATCTTAAAAAGCAGAGACATTACTTTGTCAACAAAGGTCCATCTAGTCAAAGCTATTGTTTTTCCAGTAGTCACGTATAGATGTGAGCATTGGACTGTAAAAAAGGCCGAGGGCCAAAGAACTGATGCTTTTGAACTTTGGTGTTGGAGAAGACTCTTGAGAGTCCTTTGGACTGCAAGGAGATCCAAGCAGTCCATCCTAAAGGAAATCAGTCCTGAATATTCATTGGAAGGACTGATGCTGAAGCTGAAGCTCCAGTACTTTGGCCACTTGCTGCAAAGAACTGACTCATTGGAAAAGACTCTGATGCTAGGAAAGATTGGAGGTGGGAGGAGAAGGGGACAACCGAGGATGAGATGGTTGGATGGCAACACCGACTCGATGGAAATGAGTTTGAGTAAACTCTGGGAGTTGGTGATGAACAGGGAGGCCTGGTGTGCTGCAGTCCATGGGCTCACAAAGAGAAGACACGACTGAATGATTGAACTGAACTCAACTGAAAGGCAGCTTACTATACAGACACAGAGAAGACAATAAAAGGCAACACACACACAAAGAGAAGCAGAAAGTCACAAGAGAGAAGGACCTGGAAACAAGTAGGGAGGGACTTCCCTTGTGGTCTAGTGGTTAAGAATCCACCTGCCAGTGCAGGGGACATGGGTTCGATACCTGGTCTGGAAAAATTCCCACATGCCACAGGGCAACTAATCCCGTGTACAGAACTACTAAGCCTGCACTCTAGAGGCTAGTATTCTGCAACAAGAGAAGCCACCGCAGTGAGAAGCCCGCACCCTGAGACTAGGGAGTAGCCCCTGCTCACCGCAACTAGAGAAAACCCGAGAGCAGCAATGAAGAGCCAGCGTAGCCAAAAAGAAGAAATAAACAAACTAGTTAATTAAATTTTAAGAGAAAGGCATAGGCAGGGAGAGAGAGAAACCATCTGATACACAAGAGGCACCCAGCTCCCAACTATACTCTTCTGAGAGTCCCATGAAATCCCTGATTACGCCCTTATGTAGCACGGCTTAGTGCATCTGTGCCTTGTAAATGAGAGATTCCCTAAATAAAATAGTATGATTCATTTTGGTACTTTGTAAATATAGCACCAAAAGGTATAAAAGTTATATTACTATGTATTTCTTGTTTGAGGTAAAGAGTGGATCTCTTAAAGATTAATGAACCCAATAGTAAAGAGAAGATACAAAAATTCACACGCAAAAGAAATACTTATAATTTCAAGAGTATGAGAGTATGACCTAGATGAAGATAAACTGAATAAACTCAAAATTTCTGATAATAACTCATGAAAAGTTTCTGAAGAAATAAAGCATAAGCAGGGACGTAAAGATAGGTTCATGTTTGTTTAATATACAGCTTGAATCAGGGTAAATGGAATACCTTTCGCCTCAATACAGAGAAGGAAACAGCATGAGGAAGCTTGGCTAATAAAGTGAGTATGTGTGTTATTGGAAAATAGAGGAAAGAAAAAGATAAATAAGTAAAAGAAAATAGATAAATAGATCAAAGAAAATAGATAAGAAAAATCAGAATGAAGGTAGGTGTTGTATGATTGCACAAAAACCTAGGCTAGGGTAATGAATTTATTTGGTTTTATAAAAAGTTTATATATTTTTGGCTGATGCTTACATTAAAGCACTTAAACATACACTTTTATTTTCATAAAACCATCACTAAGTTCTTGTTTTATGATATTGACCAAATAATCAAGCATGCTGAAATCCATGCCTCCTTGCTCACTGTCTTCCTGCTGGAGTGCCTTCCCTGTTATCCTACACATTGCCACAGACTAGGCCCTACATTAATACTTGTGGACTGAATAAATAAATGATCGTGTTATATCCTCATTCAAACATGAGATCATGTCGATAAAATGTCAAATCTCATACAAGTTTTTTAAAATGAATTTCCTATATTCATGTCTTAGGAAACCAAAAAGTTCTTTGCTGATGATTCCCTGCTTTCTGCACCCCCTATTAAGTTTTCTGTGACTGCAAAAAAGATCAGTTAAAACATGAATTTTTAGTTATTTAAGCAGATTAGATTTTGCCCTAAAATAAAGTGTAGGCTATGCTTTGTTTTGGAGAAGGCAATGGCACCCTACTCCAGTACTCTTGCCTGGAGAATCCTAGGGATGGGGAAGCCTGGTGAGCTGCCGTCTATGGGGTCGCACAGAGTCGGACACGACTGAGGCGACTTAGCAGCAGGAGCAGCATCCTTTGTTTGCAAACATCGTCCAAATGGCAGCCTGGTCTTCTCTAACCTAGAAAACCCAAAGGGGCTGGATTCAAGAAACCATGGTGGTAAAATACAAACTAAAGGCTCTACCAATATAAAGAGAAAAGGAAAGAATAATAATTCATAACAACCTACCCTGTAAGCAATTGCCATATAAAATACAATTGAGAATCTTCTTTGATCTTCTCAGAGAACTGTACTAAAAAGCTGCAGAATAAAGCTCTTTTATCCTTTGTTAGAATGTATAATGTTTGCTAATCTATTCCAAATGCAAAAGAAAACATTCAGTTTGAACAGTTGTATGGACAAATGGAGATTTGTAAAATTACGGATTAACATCAGTATTTGCAACGTTCTTATAGCATAAGTGAAATGGCAAGTAACTGACAAGCTTTGATATTATCTCAAGATGAGGAAGCAGGTCAAAGAAAATTTTAAAAACAAAGATTTATGCTATAAGATGTTTCAATATATTATAAAACTGCAATATTAAAAACAGTTACCTTGGCTTAAAATATAATTATACATTTTTTATATTTATATATAAATAAATAGAATCTTGGTTTATTTAAAACAGTTTATAAAGACTTATAAAAATTATTGCAACATTTCAAGCTTTTTCATTATTATCATATTTGTATTGTGATCAGTGATTTTTGACATTACTATTCTAATTATCTGGGAGGGCATTGTGAACTGCACCCACATAAGATGGGGTAGTTAATAAATATCTGTGTCTTCACTGCTCCATTGACCAGCCATTCCCCATCTCTCCCTCTCCTCAGGCCTCCCTCTTCCCCAAGACAAAACAATATTGAAATGAGGCCAACTGACAACCCTACAGTGGCCTCCTGGAGGAGGAGGGCATGGCAACCCACTCCAGTATTCTTCCCTGGAGAATCCCCATGGACAGAGGAGCCTGGCAGGATATAGTCCATGGGGTCGCAAAGAGTCGGACACGACTGAGCGACTAACACACCCACACACACACAGTGGCCTCTAAGTGTTCAAGTGGAAAGAAGAGTTGCATGTCTCTCACTTTAAATAAATAGAAAGGATTAAGCTTAGTGAGGAAAACATGTCAGGATCCGAAACAGAATAAAAGCTACTTCATCTTGTGCCAGTTATCCAAATCGTGAATGCAAAGGAAAAGTTCATGGAGGAAGTTAAAAGTGATACTCCAAAGAACACACAAATGATAAGAAACAGTCTTATTGTGGATACACAAACTTTTAGTGGCCTGGATAGAATATCAAACCAGCCACAACATTCCCTTAAGCCAAAGCCTAATCCAGGGCAAGGCTCTGATCTGTGAAGACAGAGAGGTGAGGAAGTTGTAGGAGAAGAGTTTGAAGTTGCAAGAGATAGGTTCATGAGGTTTAAGGAAAGATGCCATCTCCATAACATCAAATTGCAAGAGGAAGTAGCAAGGACTGGTATAGAAGCTATAGCAAGTTATTCAGAAGAGCTGGCTAATGTAACTAATAAAGATAATTAAAGACAGATTTTCAATGTAGATAAAATAGCCTTCTCTCAGAAGATGAAGATGCCATCTAGGACTTTCATAGCTAGAGGGGAGAAGTCAATGCCTGGCTTCAAAACTTCAAAGGACAGGCTGACTCTCTTGTTTAGTGGCTGATGCAGCTGATGACTTGAAGTTGAAGCCAATGCTCATTTCCCGTTCCAAAAATCCTAGGTCCTTTACATTTATGCTAAATCTCCTCTGTTTGTGCTCTATAAATGGAGCAGTAAAGCCTGGATGATAGCACATCTGTTTGCAACATGATCTATTGACTATTTTAAGTCCATTGTTGAGACCAATTGCTCATAAAAATTAAAAAAAAAGATTCCATTCAAAACATAACTGTTCATTGAAAAGGCACGTGGTCACCCAAAAGCTCTGATATAGATGAACGATGAGATTAATGACATTTTCACATCTGCTAATACAACATCCATTCTGTAGTCCGTGGATCAAGAAGTAACTTTGATTTTCAAGTCTTATTATTTAAGATGTACATTTTCTAAGGTTATAGCTGCCATATAATGACAAAATAAGTGGAAAGCCTCCTGGAAAGGATTCACCGCGCTGGATGCCATTAAGAACATTCATGACCCATGGAAAGAGGTCAAAATGCCAACATTAACAGGAGTTCAGAAGAAGTTAATCCAGCCCTAATGGATGACTTTGAGGGTTTCAAGACTTCAGTGGAGGAAGTAACTGCAGATGTGGTGGAAATAACAAGAGAACTGGAGGTAGAGACTGAAGACGTGACTGAACTTCTGCCATCACTGATGAAACTTTAACAGATCAGGAAATGCTTCCTATGAATGGGCAAAGTAAGTGTTTCTTGAAATAGAAAGTACTCTTGATGAAGATGCCATGTAGCTTGTTGAAATGACAACAAATGATTTAGAATATTACATAAACTTAATTGATAAATCAGTGGCAGGGTTTGAGAGGACTGGTTCCAACTTGGAAAGAAGTTCTGTGGGTAGAACACTATCAAACAGAATTGTATGAAAAAGAGAAATTGCTCATGAGAAATTGCTCAATTGATGTGGCATACTTCATTTTAGCCTTATTTTTATAAATTGCTACAGCCACCCAGCCTTGATCAGTCAGCAACCATTAATATGGAGTCAAGATCCTCTATTGTTAGCATTGTTAGCAACAAAATATTTTTAAATTAAGGTATGTATACGGATTTTTTTCAACATAATGCTATTACACACTTAAAAAACTTCATTATAGCATAAACCTAACTTTTATATGTTCTGAGAAACCCCAAAATGTATGTGATTGTGAATAAATAAAGCAATGGTGGTCTGGAATCAAATCCACAATACTTCTGAGGTATTCTTCAGTTCAGTTCAGTTGCTCAGTAGTGTCCAACTCTTTGTGACCCCTTGAACTGCAGCACGCCAGGCCTCCCGGTCCTTCACCAACTTCTGAAATGTACCCAAACTCATGTCCATTGAGTCGGCGATGCCATCAAACCATCTCATCCTCTGTCATCCCCTTCTCCTCTACTCTCAATCTTTCCCAGTATCAGGGTCTTTTCAGATGAGTCAGCCCTTCGCATCAGGTGGCCAAAGTATTGGACTTTCAACTTCAACATCAGTCCTTCCAAGGAACACCCAGAACAGATCTCCTTTAGGATGGACAGGTTGGATACCCTTGCAGTGCAAGGGACTCTCAAGAGTCTTTTCCAGCAACACAGTTCAAAAGCATCAATTCTTCTGCATTCAGCTTTCTAATAGTCCAAATCTCACATCCATACATGACCACTGGAAAAACCACAGCCTTGACTAGATGGACCTTTGTTGGCAAAGTAATGTCTCTGATTTTTAATAAGCTGTCTAGGTTGGTCATAACTTTTCTTCCAAGGACCAAGTGTCTTTTAATTTCAAGGCTGCAGTCACCAACTGCAGTGAATTTGGAGCCCAGAAAAATAAAGTCAGCCACTGTTTCCATTGTTTCCCCATCTATTTGCCATGAAGTGATGGGCCCAGATGCCATGATCTTCGTTTTCTGAATGTTGAGCTTTAAGCCAACTTTTTCACTCTCCTCTTTCACTTTCATCAAGAGGCTCTTTAGTTCTTCACTTTCTGCTATAAGGGTGGTGTTATCTGCCTATCTAAGGTGATTGATATTTCTCCCAGCAATCTTGATTCCAGCTTGTGCTTCATCCAGCCCAGCATTTCTCATGATGTACTCTGCATAGACGTTAAATAAGCAGGGTGACAATATACAGCCTTGACGTACTCCTTTTCCTATTTGGAACCAGTCTGTTGTTCCATGTCCAGTTCTAACTGTTGCTTCCTGACCTGCATATAGGTTTCTCAAGAGGCAGGTCAGGTGGTCTGGTATTCCCATCTCTTTCAGAATTTTCCACAGTTTCTTGTGATCTACACAGTCAAAGGCTTTGGCATAGTCAATAAAGCACAAATAGATGTTTTTCTGGAACTCTCTTGCATTTTCAATGATCCAGCAGATGTTGGCGATTTGATCTCTGGTTCCTCTGCCTTTTCTCAATCCAGCTTGAACATCTGGAAGTTCACAGTTCATGTATTGCTGAAGCCTGGCTTGGAGAATTTTGTGCATTGCTTTACTAGCATGTGAGATGAGTACAATTGTGCGGTAGTTTGAGCATTCTTTGGCATTTCCTTTGTTTGGGATGGCAAGAAAACTGACCTTTTCCAATCCTGTGGCCACTGCTGAGTTTTCCAAATTTCCTGTCATGTTGAGTGCAGCACTTTCACAGCATCATCTTTCAGGAATTGAAATAGCTCAACTGGAATTCCATCACCTCCACTAGCTTTGTTTGTAGTGATGCTTCCTAAGGCCCACTTGACTTCACATTCCAGGATGTTGGCTCTAGGTGAGTGATCACACCATCGTGATTATCTGGGTTGTGAAGTTCTTTTTTGTACAATTCTTCTGTGTATTCTTGCCACCTCTTCTTAATATCTTCTGCTTCTGTTAGGGCCATACCATTTCTGTCCTTTATTGTGCCCATCTTTGCATGAAATATTACCTTGGTATCTCTAATTTTCTTGAATAGATCTCTAGTCTTTCCCATTCTATTGTTTTCCTCTATTTCTTTGCACTGATCACTGAGGGAGGCTTTCTTATCTCTCCTTGCTATTCTTTGGCACTCTGCATTCAAATGGGTATATCTTTCCTTTTCTCCTTTGCTTTACGCTTCTCTTCTTTCACAGGTATTCATAAGGCCTCCTCAGACAACCATTTAGATTTTTTGCATTTCTTTTTCTTGGGGATGGCCTTGCTCACTGTCTCCTGTACAATGTCATGAACCTCCATCCATAGTTCATCCAGCACTCTATCAGATCTAGTCCCTTAAATATATTTCTCACTTCCACTGTATAATCATAAGGGATTTGATTTAGGTCATACCTGAACCCTTATGGCAGAAAGTGAAGAGGAACTAAAAAGCCTCTTGATGTAAGTGAAAGAGGACAGTGAAAAAGTTGGCTTAAAGCTCAACATTCAGAGAACGAAGATCATGGCATTTGGTCCCATCACTTCATGGCAAATAGATGGGGAAACAGTGGAAACAGTGTCAGACTTTATTTTTTGGGGCTCCAAAATCACTACAGATGGTGACTGCGGCCATGAAATTAAAAGACGCTTACTCATTGGAAGGAAAGTTATGACCAACCTAGATAGCATATTGAAAAGCAGAGACATTACTTTGCTAACAAAGGTCCGTCTAGTCAAGGCTGTGGTTTTTCCAGTAGTCATTTATGGATGTAAGTGTTGGACTGTGAAGAAGGCTGAGCACTGAAGAACTGATGCTTTTGAACTATGGTATTGGAGAAGACTCTTGAGAGTCCCTTGGACTGCAAGGAGATCCAACCAGTCCATTCTGAAGGAGATCAGCCCTGTGTGTTCTTTGGAAGGAATGATGCTAAAGCTGAAACTCCAGTACTTTGGCCACCTCATGCGAAGAGTTGACTCATTGGAAAAGACTCTGATGCTGGGAGGGATTGGGGACAGGAGGAGAACAGGATGACAGAGGATGAGATGGCTGGATGGCATCACTGACTCGATGGACATGAGTTTGGGTGAACTCCAGGAGTTGGTGATGGACAGGGAGGCCTGGCGTGCTGCAATTCATGGGGTCGCAAAGAGTTGGACACGATTGAGCGACTGAACTGAACTGAACTGAACTGAACTGAATGGTTTAGTGGTTTTCCCTACTTTCTTCAATTTAAGTCTGAATTTGGCAATAAGGAGTTCATGATCTGAGCCACAGTCAGCTCCCGGTCTTGTTTTTGTTGACTGTATAGAGCTTTTCCATCTTTGGCTGCAAAGAATATAAGCAATCTGATTTTGGTGTTGGCCACCTGGTGATGTTCATGTATAGAGTCTTCTCTTGTGTTGTTGGAAGAGGGTGTTTGCTATCACCAGTGCAATCTCTTGGCAAAACTATTCACCTTTGCCCTGCTTCATTCTGTACTCCAAGGCCAAATTTGCCTGTTACTCCAGGTGTTTCTTGACTTCCTACTTTTGCATTCCAGTCCCTTATAATGAAAAGGACATCTTTTGGGGGTGTTAGTTCTAGAAGGTCTTGTGGGTCTTCATAGAACCATTCAACCTCAACTTCTTTAGCATTACTGGTTGGGTCATAGACTTGGATCACCATGATATTGAATGGTTTGCCTTGGAAATCAACAGAGATCATTCTGTCATTTTTGAGATTGCATCCAAGTACTACAGTTTGGACTCTTTTGTTGACTATGATGGCTACTCCTTTTCTTCTAAGGGAATCCTGTATACAGTATGCTTATACACATTTAAATTCACTAGGAAAAATCTTTTAAGAACCTAATAGTTTCATGGCAAAGAGATGTCTGCTGCTGCTGCTGCTAAGTCGCTTCGCTTCAGTCGTGTCTGACTCTGCAACCCCATACACGGCAGCCCACCAGGCTCCCCCGTCCCTGGGATTCTCCAGGCAAGAACACTTGTTATCAACTATTTGGGAAAGTGATCAACCTCATAAGTCATCAAACAATGCCAAAGGCTTCGTACCACTCCAGTTCATCCAAAAATTTACCTCCTATAAAGGTGTTTAGGAAACTATATACAACAATGGGGTTCAGTGCTATGAAACCAGTACTTCTCCACATCAGTCTCTTCCTGAGAGGACCACAACCTGTATAATTTTTTAGAAGCAACTTGACAACCTGCCCTTCAGTGGATGTGCTAGATGGGTACTCACTCAACAGCCACTGCTATCTCCTTCTTCGCTAAAATAGTTCCGTAACCTGCTAAACTGCCAAAACCAGAAAACTGAAAATTCGCATTCCAAAGTTTCTGGTAGCCGTGATTCTCATATGATTTGAGTTGGTATGGGCTTCCTAGGTGGTGCTAGTGTTAAGGAACCTGCTTGTCAATGCAGGAGATGTCAATTTCAGGCCCCTGGTGGGATTTGGAAAGCAGACGGGAAGCGGTGGCCATTCTTGGCCACTGCGGCATATCTTCCAGCAAGAACAGATGTGGAGACATTTGGGTTTATAGTGACAGGGTGACAAGAATGGCCAACAATCCCCCACTTGCTTTTTGGGTTTCAAATATGGTGCATTCATTTGCTAGCATGGGTTTTAGCTGGCACAGTGTGGCTTTGCACATGGGAACTGCGGTGGCCGTGTTTTGACTCACCAGGTGGCTTCCTGACCATTCCTGGTAGAGGCATCAGTCCCCTTGCTGGCCCAGTTCTGAGTATGACATTGAGATTTATCCCTGGAAGGTCAACCTAGTCTCTCTCCAAATTCTATAAGCCTTTTAATGTCTTACTATAAATCTTTTCTACTATTCTCTGTGGTTCTGTCTCTGACTAAACCCTCATTGACACATGCATCAGAAGTGTCTAAAAGGGTCAAATTGTTGTCCCAGTCATTTCACCTCTGGACTCCAGTCTATTTAAATAATATCTAAGAAGTACAAGATTTATTAGCAAAAATATGCATAATTGTACAATAAAAATTTGAAACTAATCAACAATGGGGACTATTTAGGTAAATTGTGGGTCATTCATCCAGTATGGTGGACACTACTGCTAATAATAATAGTATGAGCCCTGCTCTCCTGTCTCTAGAACTTTGCTCACGTGGTGTACTTGTAGAAAACACCGGACCCCTACCCCTAGGGTTTCCTCTCCTTTTGTCTAATTACTATGGTTCTTACTTGTCATTCACAAATTTATTGATTATATACGATATGTCAAATGACCATCTGGACACTGCATTAACAGCAGCAAAAAAATAAAAACAAAAATTCATGAACCTTGAAACTCAGGCTCTAGATAAGGAAATAGCCGACAAAAACATTTTAAGTAATATATATGGCATATCATATGCCACACATTTCTCCTTTAGGGAAACTCGTAGGAGTCCTCAACACTGGGTTTGGTATCTCTTCCTCCCTTAGCAGTCTCAGTTTACATTACAAGTTGTACACATCATTGTTGTTGTTCAGTCAATAAGTCATGTTTGACTCTTTGCAACACACATGGACTGCAGCATGTCAGACTCCCCTATCCTTTCTACCTCCTGGAGTTTGCTCAAATTCATGAAACTGCATTTTTACTGGCAAGACACTTTTTGACAATAAGCTCTTTGAAGGCAGGGCCTTATCTCTTTTGCTTAGTCTATCCTCATATATAGTTAACATTCAGTAAACGCACTAATTCCATAAAGAGATGAATGATGTTTTAAATATTTCATAATGAATTGAGAAAATTGCTATAATGAGAATAATAATGAAAAATGATTAAACTTCAAATGTTATGATGATAATTGTTGAGGCTGGGAAAGGGGTTCATGAGAGTTTAGTTGTCTTTTTACTTTTGCATAAAAGTTTAGGAAAATGTTACCCCAAATTTAATACCTCTTATGTCAAGAACTTCCTGATGTTCAAGCTGGCTTTAGAAAAGGCAGAGGAACCAGAGATCAAATTGCCAACATCCACTGGATCATCGAAAATCAAGAGAGTTCCAGAAAAACATCTATTTCTGCTTCATTGACTATTCCAAAGCCTTTGACTGTGTGGATCACAATCAACTGTGGAAAATTCTGAAAGAGATGGGAATACCAGACCACCTGACCTGCCTCTTGAGAAACCTATATGCAGGTCAGGAAGCAACAGTTAGAACTAGACATGGAACAACAGACTGGTTCCAAATAGGAAAAGGAGTATGTCAAGGCTGTATATTATCACCCTGCTTATTTAACTTATATGCAGAGTACATCATGAGAAATGCTGGGCTGGAAGAAGCACAAGCTGGACTCAAGATTGCCGGGAGAAATATCAATAACCTCAGATATGCAGATGACACCACCCTTATGGCAGAAAGTGAAGAGAAACTAAAAAGCCTCTTGATGAAAGTGAAAGAGGAGAGTGAAAAAGTTGGCTTAAAGCTCAACATTCAGAAAACGAAGATCATGGCATCTGATCTCATCACTTCATGGGAAATAGATAGGGAAACAGTGGAAACAGTGTCAGACTTTATTTTTTTGGGCTCCAAAATCACTGCAGATGGTGACTGCAGCCATGAAATTAAAAGACGCTTACTCCTTGGAAGAAAAGTTATGACCAACCTAGATAGCATATTCAAAAGCAGAGACATTACTTTGCCAACTAAGGTCCATCTAGTGAAGGCTATGGTTTCTCCAGTAGTCATGTATGGATGTGAAAGTTGGACTGTGAAGAAAGCTGAGCACCGAAGAATTGATGCGTTTGAACTGTGGTGTTGGAGAAGACTCTTGCAAGTCCCTTGGACTGCAAGGAGATCCAACCAGTCCATTCTGAAGGAGATCAGCCCTGGGATTTCTTTGGAAGGAATGATGCTAAAGCTGAAACTCCAGTACTTTGGCCACCTCATGCGAAGACTTGACTCATTGGAAAAGACTCTGATGCTGGGAGGGATTGGGGGCAGGAGGAGAAGGGGACAACAGAGGATGAGATGGCTGGATGGCATCACTGACTTGATGGACGTGAGTCTGAGTGAACTCCGGGAACTGGTGATGGACAGGGAGGCCTGGCGTGCTGCGATTCATGGGGTCACAAAGAGTCAGACACGACTGAGCGACTGAACTGAACTGATGTCAAGAACACACTACACAGGAGAAAAATGAAAGAACTACCTTAAAATATTGAGGCTGTTATTATAGACTGTTTGAGTATTTTTGCTGTGGTTGGCAGAATTCGAAGTTGACCCATGTTTGTTGTATAGTGCTCTCCCCTTGAGTGTTAGCTGAACCTGTGAATATGATGAGATGCCTTATCTATGATTTAGTTACATTATATGGTAAAGGTGAAGAGATTTTGCAGTGATAACCAAAGCCCTTCATCAGCTGAGTTCACCAAAAGGTGGATGATCCTGCGTGGGCCTGGTCTAATCAGGTGAGTCCTTTGAGAGCTGGCCCAGATCTTCCCTGAAAGGTGAAATGCCTGTGGCTTGAAGAAGTTAGGCAGCATGAGTTCTACAGCTGCAGGAAATGAGTTTTGCTAACAACAACTTAGAGCTGGAGTCACATCATAAATCTCAGATGAGACCACCGTCCCTAGTGACACCGTGAAGGCAGCCACTGAGCAGAGGATCCAGCTGAGCTGTGCCCAGACTCCTGACCTACAGAAACTGTGAGATATTAAGTGAACGTTGTTTCAAGCTACTGTATATGTTAAGTCGCTTCAATCATGCCCAGCTCTTTGCTACCCTATGGACTGTATGTAGCCCACCAGACTCCTCTGTCCATGGGATTCTCCAGGCAAGAATACTGGCATGGGTAGCCCCTTCAAGCTACTAAGCCTGTGGTAATCTGTCATGTGTTGATAGAAAGTGAATTCATTTCCCTCCCCCCTTTTCTAAGTTTTCCAGATTTTCTTTAGTAAATATGCTTACTTTATAACAGAATAAAAAGCTTTTTACAAAAATAAAACTAGTATAGATAATATGTCAGCCAAGTCATATCTTGCAGAAAAGTGAAATGACATTATTTTTCTTAATATTGTTAGAAAAGAACTACATTAAACAGGAGGAAATCTTCTCTTTGTACTTTAATGTTTGGGATCAAATCCAAAGTTTGCTAGATCAAGGTCAAAAGCTTCACTCTATGTATCAAACTGAGCGGGCTCTGAAAATAAAAGTGCTGAAAGATAAACTTTTGCACAAATCATTCCTCTCTTATTGTACTAAACTTCCTTGAAACCACCCTAACAAACAGATTTTAATCTCAGTTTAACAGCAACACCAAGCAGATTACCCCACTGATTAATGACAGCAAAACAATGGAAAAGGAGGTCATTCATGAAACAAACAATATAACAATCTGTCAAGCTACGGAGAATAGTTTTCCAACACTACCAAGTACTTGTCTCTCTAGCATCATTCCACGGAGACCAGCTGAACTGTTAAATACTTTAATATCAAATGTATCAGTGCAAAAGATCACAGTTTTAAGTAGGTGGTGGTGGTTTAGTCCCTAAGTCCTGTTCGACTCTTGCAACCCCATGAACTGAAGCCTGCCAGGCTCCTCTGTCCATGGGATTCTCCAGGCAAGAATACTGGAGTGGGTTGCCATTTCCTTCTCCAGGTGATCTTCCTGACCCACGAATCAAACCCAGGTCTCCTGCATTGCAGGCAGATTCCTCACCGACTGAGCTACGAGGAAAGATGTATCAAGTAGGATGAGAACTCAAATATATAACACTGTATTGACTGATCACCCACAATGAGATGGATTCGCTATGTGGTATGCTTAGCTTAAATCCTGATAGAGAAACACAAAAACTTTCTCTCCAACACCAGTTTGCCACCTGCATCTGCCAGGCAGACACATTTGACATGGAGATGAGATAGACAATTATCATCCTTACATCTTTCAAGCCCCTGCTGGTGACTTTCTGATTCCTTCCACCATGTGAAAATGGTTATTGGTTTGCTTGTTTTGCATTTGGTATTATCTATTATTTCATTATTCCCTCAATCTGTCTTTACATTGGTCACCTCAAGAGGTCTAGGACCCCTACAGCAGCCCCTAATTCCTCAATTCTAATCCCAGTTGGCTCTATGAGAAATGAAGCAATCCCTTCACTGCCACGCCAAGCCTGACTTTTTTTTTCCATGGCAAGTCAAGAAGCAACAATTAGAACAGGACATGGAACAACAGACTGGTTCCAAATGGGGAAAGGAGTACATCAAGGCTGTATATTGTCACCCTGCTTATTTAACTTATATGCAGAGTACATCATGAAAAATGCTGGGCTGGATGAAGCACAAGCTGGAATCAAGATTGCCAGGAGAAATATCACCTCAGATAGGCAGATGATACCATCCTTATGAAAGAAAGTGAAGAAGAACTAAAGAGCCTCTTGATGAAAGTGAAAGAGGTGAGTGAAAAAGTTGGCTTAAAACTCAACATTCAGAAAATGAAGATGCATGGCATCTGGTCCCATTGCTTCATGGCAAATAGATGGGGGAACAATGGAAACAGTGAGAGACTTTATTTTGGGGGCTCCAAAATCACTGCAGATGGTGACTGCAGCCATGAAATTAAAAGACGCTTGCTCCTTGAAGGAAAAGCTATGAACAACCTAGACAGCATATTAAAAAGCAGAGACATTACTTTACCAGTAAAGGTTCATCTAGTCAAAGCTATGGTTTTTCCAGTAGTCATGAATGGATGGGAGAGTTGGACTATAAAGAAAGCTGAGCGCTGAAGAATTGATGCCTTTGAACTGTCGTGTTGGAGAAGACTCTTGAGAGTCCCTTGGACTGCAAGGAGATCCAACCAGTCCATCCTAAAGGAGATCAGTCCTGAATATGCATTGGAAGGACTGATCGTGAAGCTGAAGCTCCAATACTTTGGCCACCTGATGCAAAGAACTAACTCATTGGAAAAGACCCTGATGCTGGGAAAGACTGAAAGCGGGAGGAGAAGGGGATGACAGAGGATGAGATGGTTGGATAGCATCAGTGACGTGATGGACATGAGTTTGGGTAGGCTCCGGAGGTTGGTGATAGACAGGGAGGCCTGGCATGCTGTAGTCCATGAGGTTGCAAAGAGTCAGACACGACTGAGCGACTGAATTGAACTGAACCTGCCATACCATATATTTGCCTTATTAATTTGTCTTATTCCTCCAGGACTTTTACTCCATCAGGCAGATTTTTTGTTTGTTTTGTTCCCTCATAAACGACCACTGCCATAGTGTCTGACATAAAGCAGACATTCAACAAAAACTGTTTAATGAGTGTATTAAGTATTTTTTGAAAACTGTTAGGAAGAATTCCAGGGCTTCCACTGGGCTCTTCTTATCACAATAACCTTTGTTTCATGTATCCATGTCAATAAAGGGATTTTGCAGTTGCTGAGGTATTTTAATTGTAATCATAAAATCAGTAACAGAGGTGAGTCCAGGTTCAGCTGATATAGATTCAGCTCAAAACTCTACTTATTACCTGATCCCTGTATGCCCTCATCCTGACTGATAGTCACAGTGGGGTTCTGGCCCCTCAGAAATTAATGTTAACTCAGAGAAACTTGTGCGCTATACCTGAAAAGTCCAGGCACTTCATTTTCCCAGTGTTGTCATCCCAATAGCTGAAGGTCCGTTTGCAGAAGAGGCTGGAAGAAATACATACTTACAATCATAGCATTGAATTCTTTTTCAAGGCAATGTAGCTTTCCTTTGGTTTGTTGTTTAGTTGCTAAGTCCAACTCTTTGTGACTCCATGGACTGTAGCCTGCCAGGCCCTTCCGTCCATGGGATTTCCCAGGCAAAAATGCTGGAAAGGACTGCCATTTCCTTCTCTGGGGGATCTTTCCAACCCAGGGATCAAACCCACGTCTCCTGCATTGGCAGGCTGGTTCTTTACCTCTGAGCCACCAGGGAAGCACTGCCTTCCTTTTAGTATTGAGAATTTAAGTTTGGAAACTGGGTATAAAGTCCAACACTTTCTTGTGTGGTAGTTCAAGTTGGACATCTGATTACCATACCTAGAGTTCTGGGGGTTTGACTGGTGTTGGTACTGTCTGATGAATCAAATTTCTCTTGGCAGGTTGTATACATAGTTCATTCCTAGAATATCGTGAGTGATTAGCAAATACCAGCGCTCTCTGGGGATTGGACTACTTTGATTACCACACTGGCTCAGCCTCTCCTTCCCCCGATGGCCATCCAAGCCCCAATTTCCTCCAATATTTATGGCTGCTACATGGCTTCTGCCACTCTGGGATTCTAGTATCAAAGTGAAATCAGAGAGCTCATTTCGACTGTGCCGCCTCTCACTGCATCTAGGTCCACAAAGAGCAGCTTCTATGGGGATTTTCCAAAAGACTGGATGCTCTTCACCAGTGAATTTCTCAATGCTTGGCTCTGTGAGGAGGACTTGGGGCCACAGTTAGGAGTTATGTACATGGATTGCACACAAGAAACTCACTCCCACTTCCCTACATCCTTAAGTCTTAATTTCCTCTTCTTTATATTACACCAGGAATGTCTAGATCACTGTTCAGTCCAAATTTTGTCAGTAGACTACTAAAGGTAACTAAAATCACCCCAGTTCAATATAGAATTGCATATAAGTGCATGCACAAACTGTGACACCTTTGGGGGCTTCCCTGGTGGTTCAGACAGTAAAGAATATGCCTCCAAAGCAGATGTAGGTTTGATTCCTGAGTTGGGAAGATTCCCTCTAGAAGGAAATGGAAACCCACTCCAGTATTTCTGCCTGGGAAATCCCATGGACAGAGGAGCCTGGCGGGCTATAGTCCATAGGGTCACAAAGAGTTGGACACGACTGAGCAACTAATACTAGCCTTGCATGCACAAGCTGGGACACATTCTGCTTCATCTCAATTGCATTCCTCCATCCTTGGTTAACAATCCTGAGAATTCATTCCCATCTGTATCAGCTGGATTTTTGCAAATATAAGCGAACAAAATCTTGTAATTCTTTCAGATGGTCTTTACAAAAGCCCATAGGGCTCACACTGGTGGGGTCAGGATGGATTTGCATTGTCCCTGATGGTTTGTGCTGAATACCCAGCTTCTCTCACTGGCCTCCACCTGATATTGGGACCTTTGCTTAGCCTCCTATGTTAGCTGAAATTGGAGTTTCCATGCAAGGGACAAGGGAAGGTTATAAAATTGACATAAGCAACGTGGAGGCTAAATCTTTGAGTGTGCATTCCAACTGTTGCAAAGAGAGATTAATCTTTTAGCACTGTTTTAGCAAGTGACTGCTTTTCAGTGGTGTCTTGAGCTAAGGGTTAAAAGCTTTCAGAAGAATGGGGTGGGAGAGATGTTCAAGAGGGAGGGATATATGTTTACCTATGGCTGATTCATATTGATATATGGCAGAAACCAAAACAATACTGAAAAGCAATTATCTTCCAATGAAAAATCAATTCAGTTCAGTTGCTCAGTTATGTCTGACTCTGCGAGCCCATGGACTGCAGAGTGCCAGGCTTCCCTGTGCATCACCAACTCCCAGAGCTTGCTGAAACTCATGTCCATCGAGTCAGTGATACCATCCAACCAACTCATCCCCTGTTACCTTCTCCTCCTGCCTTCAATATTTCCCAGCATCAGAGTTTTTTCCAATGAGTCAGTTCTTCGCATCAGGTGGCCAAAGTATTGGAGCTTCAGCTTCAGCATCAGTCCTTCCAATGAATATTCAGGACTGATTTCCTTTAGGATGGACTGGTTGGATCTCCTTGCAGTCCAAGGCACTCTCAAGAGTCTTCTCCAACACCACAGTTCAAAAGATTCAATTCTTTGGTGCTCAGCTTTCCTTATAGTCCAACTCTTACATCCATACATGACTACCAGAAAAACCATAGATTTGACTAGATGGATCTTTGCAGGCAAAGTAATGTCTCTGCTTTTTAATATGCTTTCTAGGTTTGTTATATAGCTTTTCTTCCAAGGAGAAAAAATACTTCGAGTTTTTCATTTTCTGCTAGTAAACTGTCCATTGCTACACAGTACAGTCCTTGAATTCCTTCTTTCAACTGCCTTCTTATAGTAATCATTGTCTTACACACCAGACTTCAATGGAACTGTCACTCGAGGGGACAGCACGTGATCTTTTCAATACTTGGTTTTTGTTTGTTTGTTTTCATAAATGCCAATGGCTGTTCAGTTCCAGTTTCTTAATAGCAGCTTGATTTCTATTTCCCCTTACCTACTCCCAGAACAGGTAATTAATTTCAGGCTTCCCTAGTGACTCAGACAGTAAAGAATCTGCCCACAGTGCAGGAGAAACTTGCTATGTGCAAGACCCAGGTCCAGTCCCTGGGTCGGGAAGATCTCCTGGAGGAGGAAATGGCAACCCACTCCAGTATTCTTGCCTGGAGAATCCCATGGACAGAGTAGCCTGGCGGGCTACAGTCCATGGGGTCGCAAAGAGTCAGATACGACTGAGTGACTAATACTTCCCCTATTTTTCTGAAGGTCTATTGCCTACAACCTCTCCTGGCACAACTCTTAGTAACAGTCAGGGCTTCGGGATGCTAATAAAAGAAACCAACTCTGCCAAATTAAAGCAAGAGTGGAGGTTGTTTAAAAGATGCTGGATAGTTCACGTGTTCTCTGAAAGGGCTAGAGTGGCACATTTAGGAATTTTACAGCCAGAAACAATTCTCAAAGGCAAACCACAGGACTCGACAATTAAAGACATCCTAACACTTCTGCTGGGCACAGACTTCTCAGCACATTCAGGCAGCCTCAGTGACCAGAATCTGGATTCTGTCCTGGGAGCCACTGTCACTGTGGTCTTTGACAATCAAATGTGGTTGTCATTGCTGTCCCCAATCCCATGCATGCATGCTAAGTTGCTTCAGTCACGTCTGACTCTTTGGGACACCATGGACCATAGCCCGTCAGGCTCCTTGATCCATGGAATTTCCCAGGCAAGAATACTGGAACGGGTTGCCATTTCCTTCTCCAGGGGATCTTCCTGACCCAGGGATTGAACCTGCATCTCTTATGTCTCCTGGCATTAGCAGGTGAGTTCTTTACCACCAGCACCACCTGGGAAGGCCATATGTTGTCCAAATATATTCCGGGAGGCCCCTGCTTCCTGGTGTCACTGGTGACAGATTCACAGTCTGGAGATCAAGTGGATCTGATTGGCAGAGCCTAGGTCTGTGCCCTAACTGCAAGGAGCCTGGCAAGGCTCTAAGGAAGAACATTTCCCAGACGTAGAAAATGGGTCCTGATGCTGAGATGGACACCCTCAAATTGGTTAAATATCTACTGTATTTAGCTTTATATTATCTTATTAAGCTTTATTTATATTAATAAGAACTGGCAGGGTCTATGGTTATAGATAGCCCAGGCTTGACTCTGTACACTTTCTTTACTTTCTGTCTGATCTTAGACAAGTCAACCTCTCTGAACTTTGTTTTCCTTCATGAGCAAAATGGATATGAAAACTTTCTTGCTGCAATGAGAAGTAAGGCGTAAGGCCAGATGTTTAAACAATGAAAGCTGTTACTTAAAAACACTAATCAAAACAGACACTATTTTAAATGGGTTCATTTTAGTAAAAATATTTTATTTTTTATTGCATTTTTCATATATGTATGCTTTCACTTCCCAATTAGATTAGAGACCATGTGGGAATAATGCGGCCGTTATTCCCACTGCATTACATACTTATACACACAGTTAATAAATGAACTAAGGTCCCAGACCTCATACATCAAACAGCAATGTTTCATTCTAAAGCAGTGAGTCAAATAGTACGTAAGTATAGGATATATCACACTCCAGCTTTGAAGTGGGTTCCTAGAGAGCCTCCACTGATGACTGCAACTTGACTGCAACTTGTAATAATACTCCATATTACACAGGGTTCTAAATAAAAGAACACCGATCATAAATGACACCAAATGGATCATCACTATTATAAGCAACTCAGACAAAAGTTTCAACTATCTGAACCAAGTCAATTCAAGGAGACACATATGGGCCAATCTGGAAAGAATACGACAATAGCAAAAAGGTAATATATTTCTTGTACACATGCAAGACATGAATCATGCTAAAAGAATTAGCTTGTATTAATTAAAAAAAAAAAAACAGTGAAAAGTTTTTGATATAGTTTTCTAACACTTTCCTGTACTGAAAAATACTCCTGCCAGAATAGCTTCCTAAAGTATAAATCTGATCCTTTCATTGTCCTCCTCAAATTCCTCACTGATCCTCAACATAGACCCTACACCTCTTGGAATGGAGATTATTCATGAAGGACATGTAAATAAAATCTGATTTAAATTTTTTATAATTTCTCCTCCGCTTACCCAGTACTAGAGAATAGATTTATTTTTTCAACTGTCTCTAAAAAATATCAATGATTCTATAATGATTCAACTAGGAGAGGAAATGCATCCTCCTATTTCCACTCCTATGGAATAGCTTGGCACATCATGTGACCTCTTTGAGTTCAGTTTGCACATTTACAAAATGAAGAAATTGAACAGTGTTTTCTGCATCCCTGGGGCTTCCCTGGTGGCTCAGATGGTAAAGAATCTGCTGCAGTGCAGGAGACCCAGGTTTGATCCCTGGATTGGGAAGATCTCCTGGAGAATTCCATGGACAGAGGAACCTGGAGGGCTACAGCCCATGGGGTCACAAAGAGCCACAACTGAGCAACTAACATTTTGGCTCTCATTTTGCAGCCATAAAATAGTGTCAGCTCTCCTTGGCAAAGTCTATTTGCCCATGCTCTGCTCCCACCTAAGTGGGCTCTGTTTCCATTTGGCTTGATTGATCAAGGTAATCAGCAAAGAAGATAAAACAAAATTGTAAAGTTACCAAGTCCAAGTCACATTCGGAAAAAATGGTCATTCAGGACTTCTATAATGCTTTAAGATGTTTTCAAACAGTGTTTGGCCATTAACACAGATTGTGGTTAAGAAGACCAGAGATGAAAGAAATTGCCACTGACAAAACTGGTCCAGCAAGTCAAAAGCAGAGAAAATGACGTTTCCAATAGGTGAATGATCCCATGAATGACTAGAGGAGCCAGACATATTTTGGGTATCAGTCTCACTTGGACGAGGAACACCACAATTGAGCCCTACTATATGGGTCCTCATCCCTCTCTAGTCCACTCATCCCGACTCACCTGGAGCTGGGATGATGACTCTCCCACCTGACACCAGGGACCACTATTTTGACACTTCCATACATCCCTCCTTGTTACAATCAGGTAATTCATCCAACCTTCCCCACACCTTTGTTAGACATGCCAGTGTTTCACACAACTCCCTAAATAAATTATCAAAATCCTTCTCCATCATCCTCATGACCTTTCTGGATCCTGTTCTCTGCCTGGTTCTGCTCTGATCACACTGGGCTCTCTTCCTTCTCACATGTGGTGGATGCCTCTGAGTGTCTCCCCTTTCTCCCTCCTCCTCCCTGAACTACTCCCACCCGTTGTGTGTCTGTCCAGCTCCATCTCTGTCTCTCCCTGCTCCCCTAGCCCTACTTTTCCCCCTCATGGCTCTCCAAACCTGAAGCTTTATCTGCAAATGGGTGCTTTATTCCAAGTTTCAGCCTGGCGATCCCAGACCCATCTCCCTCCCTCTATTCAGATGTCAACCAGATTAGAGGTGATGACATTAAACAGAGACTAAATCTTCACTTTGGGTCAGGAAATAACTTTGTGAACTTTCAGAATAAAACTTTTAAATAGTAATAACCCATTGAAAATGGCATGTCTGAAAATCAATAAGGTTTTGGTTGACAACATAATGAAATCATACTTCATTCAAAAAATATATTGAGTGCCTAGTATTTTTGAGAGAAAAAGATATATTCTTGAGTTCTAGAAGTGTACAGCCTACTGAGAGAGGTAGCCATGGAAATAACTGGATCATAAGGGCAAAATTGCTGCAGTAGGTATATGATTCGGGTGGAAGAAAATGGAAAGCAAAATCTATCTTGGTTTTTACTGGGCCATATTAAAGTTGTGTTTTTATGCCTTTGCTTCTCCCTTTTCATTGTAGGCTGCTGAGTAATCAAACTGTGTCTCTGACATCTTTGATTTTTCTAGTATTTAGAAAAATATTACATCTTGCATACGGAAGTCACTCAATAAGTGCTGACCTGAATTATTAGTCCCACACAGGGCAAGAGGAAAATTCATGGATGGGTTTACAGAGATGGTAACATCTGAGCTGGATCTTGAAAGGTGAGGTGGAATTTCCTGTGATGATAAAGGAATAGAATAGCATTTTAAAAAAAGCCACGGGAGACATAAAATAATAACAGTAATAGGTAACATATCATATGCCATGAACTATGCTCAGCATACGCATTGTCATTATACACATTATCATTCTGTTGTTTCACCTAAATGATGCTGGTGCAATTTTTACCAATGAGGAAAGTGAGTTAAAAAACATGTCCAAGGTCACCCAGTTAAGCTGAGGTTTGAATCTCAGGGACACCCATGATACTCTGACTCCAAAGCCTGTGAGCTAGGAAACACCACTTGCTCTTCCAGAGCTGAGCCAGCTCCAGCGTCCCAGCACCTGTGGTCACCAGTTGTCTCCACCTCCTGACACGTTCATGATACTTCTCTAAGCCCCACTGTCTCTTTGAGTCTTACCTCATCTTTGTTTCTCTCTGCCATTGCTTCTCCCTTTCACTGCTTTCTGTTTCTCTGTTATGTGTGTCTCCCATTCATGCTCTTCGGGAGAGCATCTCATTGTGCGGCAAGAACAAACCTGACTCCATATTGGTTCTATTCCTTTAGCCCCAACCTTTGCGCTCTGTTGCCAGTGCTTAGTCATGGTGGCGCTGCACCTTTGTGAAACAATATTCCCTCTAGTCTGAAATATACAGCATAGCCTATTCTCAGGGCTCTGACCCCTGAAGGTATAATACTGTCCCATTCATACAGAGATAAAAAAATTTGCAGAACAGACAACTACATTTGTCTTATTAGAGGTTTACAGAAACACTATAAACACCAAACCTATGTGGACAGCTGCAAGAACAAAGGATTCCATCATCAGGAAATTTATAACAACCAGCCACACCTCTTCCCCTTTTCATATAAAAGAAGCCTGAATTATAACTCACCTAAGATTATTCTTTGGGACACAAGTCTACCATCTTTTCAGTCGGCTGGATTCCCAAGTAAAGTCCTAGTCCTTGCCCCAGTAACTCGTCTCTCAGTTTTTTGGTGCATCATGTGGCTAGCAGTACAAATTCAGATTCCGTACCAATTGTGTTAGAGAACCAACTAGAGTCACCATCTGTTGGTTTGGGTTGTCCAGCACCCAACTCCTGGGAGCGATCCAATCCCCTTTTGGGGGGAATCTCCTATTATGTGTAGTTGTAAGGACAGAACCTGCTTCCCACACAGTAGCCAATGAGCCAATGTGTTCTCTTCCCACCCAGCCCACTTACGGAGCAAGCCTTCCATTCAGCCTAAGCCAGTCAGACAAGACAGCTGTGAATGCAGCTGCAGACCAGTGCCTCGGAAGAGCAGCAGAAGCAGCCAACGGAACACACTTCTTGTAGTACACTTGCTGCGCTCTTCACAGCAGAGCTCTTCGGAGCTCCTTGGCTTTTGCCTCTTTTCTAAGTCAGGTCCTCCAGGCCCCCATCGATGTGTGAACCACGGACATCCTTCCAGTGAATATCCTGCTGAGGTTAAATTAAGCAGGATCATTTTCTATTGCTTGCAAACAGGGATTCAAACAGGACTCAGACTCCATGTAATTTTGGCTCTCACATTTGAACTGGCTTTGGTAACAGCCTTTTTTTTTCTGAAAGTCACTCAACAGTGTCCAACTTTTTGTGACCCCATGGATTGTAGCCCCCGAGACTCCTCTGTCCATGGAATTCTCCAGGCAAGAATACCGGATTGGGTAGCTGCTTCCTTCTTCAGGGGATCTTCCCAACCCAGATATCAAACCCAGGTCTCCCACATTGCAGGCAGATTCTTTGCCATCTGAGCCACCACGGAAGCCCACAGCCTTTACATCTGCTGCCTTTGACTACAGCCCCCATCATAATCCAGTTCCCTGAGGCCAGGGTGGTAGGGCCACGGCCCTGAAAACATGGCAGCTTCTGTCAGAGGAGTCACCTGTGGCCTCTGTGTTCAGGAAGAAGCGGGGAGCTGTTGCTTGGATTTTCATGGGAGAGATGGTGTCAGGTTTACATGCTGAGAGAATGGAGTCGATGACGAGTAGAGACTGAAGATGTATCAAGAGAGAAGAGACAGGCTTGAGCAAGGGCCCTGAGGAAAGAGGACTGAGGGGGAGGGACGGGTCTTGGAAAATCAGCCTCCTTGCCCTCCTCCCCAACTCCACTCCGAGATGGCAGAGGATGGCGTGTCTGCTCACTGGAAGGAACTTGAAGGAGTTCCTGTAAATAGAGTCTATTTGCTCTGTGAGGTAGCGGCCAAGGTAATCTGCTGACAGTGAGTGTAGGGAGTTCAGGGGAGGATTTGAAGAGGGGAATGAAGACTTTGAAAAGCCACAGTAAGGAAGGGGGAGGGGGCCTCCTGGGAACTGGAAAAGCTGAGCTGCATTGAGGCAACTGTTTCTATTTGCCTTAGCTAACAGCAATTACTTCAGAGATGTGTTTTCAACAAGGACCCAGACAAAGGAAAACACAATTTTTCAACACAAAACCTGAAACGTGGCAAAATCCAGCACATTTCACAAAACAGAAGACCTTTAACCTAGCTTCTCAGTTTTGCAATTTTGCAGCTTTGGGACTTTTCAGAGTGACCTCTTTTTCTGGCCCAGAAGACCAAAATTATTGGACTAAAAAAGAAAGTTTGAACAAAGAGAAATTTTTTCCTTAAGGAATCTGGATTCTGTCTGATTCAATTTTTTTGAGATTAAGAAATGGGTTCATTTTATACATAAAAGTATAAAAGAAAATTTAGACAAAAGATTTTTAGGGTCTTTACAGAAACAGCAAGTAGTAGTGTTATTCACATGGATAAATTTATTCAAAATAATCTTTGTAATAACTAGTGAAAAATGTAACTAGCAAGACGATTCTCTCTGAAATTCAAATAGACAGTGAAAAGCTAATCTTTAAAGTCTCTGAAGAATAACAGAGCTTGGGTGTGGTTATGTTTGATGGTTCGGTACACTGAATTAAATCTTAAAATTCCCTGCATGCTGGTGCTGGCAAGCAACTGAGCTGATATATAAATTGTAGACTTTGAGGTAGATTGCTGGTTAGATTCATAAAGCAAGTGCTTCCGACATGTCATAAGAAAATGAACAACTGCTTTGCATCAATTGGCACATCCTAAAAGACGACAGCTTCTGGATAAAATTCAACATGCAATTTTAGCTTTTGTCCCATTTTGAATAAAAATACTTGGCTGAAAAACTACCTATTTAAGTTATTGAAAGCCGGTGATTACAAATCAGCGTCCTGGCTGATAATTAGAGGGGCAGCAGAAATCGTGTAGAGTATGAAGAGCTTGGATAACATTCCAGAGGTGGTTTTCCCTTAAACTGAGGGGCGCAGACAAAAGCAGTTTGTTCCTCAAAGAATGACTATTCTTAAACTATCGCCTTCGCTGACGGGGGCTGAACAGACACGGATTAATTTACTTAACACTTCAGAGGCTGAGTTTTTCAGGCTGCAGCAAAGGTAATACAAAATGGAGATTAAAATCCATCCTTATTCTTTTTGTTCTTTTCAAAGAGGAAAGCATAGCGTTCTTCCAGGACCACTCCCAGCACACCGGTTTTTCTGTGAGACACGGTAAAGAAACAAAAAGACAAATTCTCTTCTTGAAAGAGAATATGATTCCAAACAGCCACTAGGGGGCAGTCAAAAACACTGGGTAATGTAGCAAGGCAAGTCCCTGGATCAGAACCTTAAAAGGAAAGCTGTTTTGCAGGATTTTAAGTGTTTGATTGTTTAGCGGCGGGCTGGGGCGGGGAGACAAAGTATCTTCTTGATTGCATTAACATGCTATTAATGGGACACGAGGAGACAGCAGTAAAAATATCACACAAAGCCTGCAAGGATTTTCACTTGCACACATTTCCATGGCAGGGTGATGACAGTTCTGTCTGCCCCGTGCCTTCGGAAAGGAAGTCGGACAGCGGACAGTGAATCAGCACCTGTGATGTGATGAGGTCCGTCCCCCAATCCCTTCTGATTTAACACTGCTTCCCAAACAGCAAAGGATCAAGGCTAACACACCAAAACACAAATCACTGTCACTGGCTTTACAGAATATTCATAGGCAGCTGCATTGGTGGATGGTTTGCTGTCTACGTGTGTCTTATTAATGTAAGTGATATCGTTTTGGATTCCAAAATCAGAATTATTACTCCAAAAAAAAAAATTCCCATAGCTCCATTTAACTCATGCTATTTGTGGGAAGTGAGGAAAAAATGACTCACGAAATTGCTAAAATGTGTGTGAAAATGCAGATAAAATGGTGACAGACACTGAAGCACTCAGTTCTTCTTTTTTTCTTCTTTTTAAAAATTTGTTTATTTTTAATTGAAGGACAATTACTTTGCAGTGTTGTGTTGCTTTCTGCCATACATCAACATGAATCAGCCATAGGTATACATAGGTTCCCTCCTTCTTCAACTTCCCTCCCACCCCCGACCCCACCCTGGCCCTCTAGGTTGTCACAGAGCAGCGGGTTTGAGTTCCCTGCTATCTATTTCACACATGCTAATGAAGATGTTTCAATGCTGCTCTCTCCACTCGTTCTGCTCTCCTTTCCTGAGTCCACAAGTCTGTTCTGTGTCTGCTCCTTCCTCTCTTGTTCCTCAGTCGCTCAGTCATGTCCAACTCCTTGCAATCCCATAGACTGCAGCACCCCAGGCTTCCCTGTCCTTTACTGTCTCCTGAAGTTTGCACAAATTCATGTCCATTGAGTTGGTGATGCTATCTAGCCATCTCATCCTCTGCCGCCCTTTTCCCTTTTGCTTTCAGTCTTTCCCAGCATCAGAGTCTTTTCTAATGAGTCGTCTCTTCTAATCAGGTGGCCAAAGTATTGGAGCTTCAGCTTCAGTATCAGTCCTTCCAATGAATATTCAGAGTTGAAATCCTTATTGCTACATTACAAATGGGTTCATCAGTACCACTCTAGAGTCCGTATGTCTGCCTTAATATATGATATTTGTTTTTATCTTTCTGACTTACTTCATGCTAGGTTCATCCACCTCACTAGATCAGTTCTTATTCTTTAAAAAATCTTTCCAAAAGGAGAATAGGGCTAGGAGTGAGGAGGATGTGAACAGGAATTAATTCTAAGCATAATTCTAAGCATAATGAACAGGAATTAATTCTAAGCATAATCCTAGACCTTACAAATAAGAAGTATTTTAAGGTTCTCAGCAGAGATTATTTTCCATTATTTCTAGTCTCTAATTTTCCTCTTAACCATTTTAAAGTGAAAACAAAAGTCTTTACACTGTGATATTACATCCAAGAGGCTTTTTCCATATCAGTGACTGTTCAGCTGACCATGCAACTGTGATGATAAATGTAGTTTGCAAATGTTAAAAGTAACCAAAGAATCTCTGGGGATTCTAGGTATGAATGTAATGAATAAGGACAGAACATGTTTGCTTTTCTGAAGCAGAGGTCAGCCAGCAGGTGTTGGGATTTCCCTGGACAGCACCCTGGATCCTTGCAGGAAAAAGTTTCAGGCACTTGAAGTTGAGACAGTGGGAAATAACCACATCCTTAGTCCTTCAGAGAGAGATGATTAATCCTAACTTGCTGACAGTAAAAAGGAATAAGTGTGATGCTTAGGTCCAAGACAGTTTTTCTCACCATCTGTCCAAAACAGAGCTGCAATATACTGAACATATTTACTTATATTTTTGTTAGGAAATATGTACTTTTCAGATGAGTGCATAGAAAAACAAATCATTTGGTCTAATGGAAACCATCTTACAATGCGTCTTCTGAGTATATTTTATTCTAAACTCCTCTCTAAATATCTAAGTGGAAAAAGATAATCTATGTGACCTTGGGTTTGCCTTTCCTTTTCCTTCTACAGAGCAGGTTTGCAAGGCAGCAGTAGAATCACGTGGGCTTCTCTGTTGGCTCAGTGGTAAAAGAATCCGCTTGCAATACAGGAGACGCAAGTTTGATCCCTGGGTCAAGAAGGTTGCTGGAGGAGGGCACGGCAACCCACTGTAATATTCTTGCCTGGAGAATTCCATGAACAGAGGAGCCTGGAAGGCTATAGTCCATGGGGTCACAAAGAGTCAGACACGACTGAAGCTACTTAGCACATACACAGTAGAATCAGGCAGGCCTTAAATATTTGGCCACGTGGAATCACTGGAGTTATTCTACTTACTGTAAGAGGCAGGGGAATTTGGAGTAGTGATTTCTAAAATTCCTGAGGAGGTCTTCATAAGCTACATAGGTTCTGAGCACCAAAGGGGTTCTGTATATCCGGTTATTACTGAAGGCAAAGAATCTAGCCTACGTTGTGTAAATTTCAGGACAAGTTGTAAACTCAGTCAGTCACATGTAAGTTAAAAGTTCAGATGCTAAAGTACATGTACATGTGAGACTTGGGGCACCCAGTTAAAACATGCAATGAAATAGATTCTAGATTCTTCTCTGAAGCTTCTCTGGTCTCACCAGGAGAGATATGCACCCCTGTAGCTTATAACTGTATCTTTCAGATGGCCCTGTGTATGTTATGGTTACTATAAAGTCCTAAAACACTGGGTAGTGTCTCATTCACCATTCATTTGTCCTGTACCCCATGGACTATAGCCTCCTAGGCTCCTCTGTCCATGGGATTCTCCAGGCAAGAATACTGGAGTGGGTTGCCATGCCTTCTTCCAGCCTGGACTGTATTATACATTTGCAATTCAGTGAATGTTGACCCAATGAACGAGATTGCAAAGATAGAAGGTAAGCCAGGGGTGGGACTCAGCCAACACACTTGCCTGAGCACTTTGCTTCTAATGCAATTTAATCCCCCAGCCAGAGGCGAGAAGACCCAGCACTTCCAAGGATGGTTTCCACCTTGTTCACAGGTGTCGGTGCTGACTCTGGTTGCCGTGTCTAGATGCACAAGCTAGTCAACTTCTGCACCAATGAACCTCCAAGTTCTTGAGCTGTTGGACGATATTAACTCATTACTCCTCCATAGGCTGTATGGACTGGGTCATGTCTAGCACAGCATCTCTCATATTGCAAGTATGCTCTACAAAAGGAAGGAAGGAAGGAGAGAATGACTATATGGAAAGACATTAAGCTCTGGATTCTTGAATATAGACAGAATTTTCAAAGCCAAATCTGCCCAACTGTTCTCTTTGGAAGCCCTTCCAGTCTCTTCTGTCTTTACACTTAATGATACCATTGGAATGGGCCATAGAGTTCCCACAATGAGGGTTTCATAAAGTTCTATGTTTGAGGAAAAAGTTGGCCTCTTTGATCTTTTATCTGGTTTATAGCTCTATTTGTAGCTATGTTTCCAGTTATTCTCTCCAGGCTCTGCTTTTCTTCCCAAACCTCCTCCAGGGTATGGTATTTGTGAAACTGCTTGCACTTTACCTTTCATATGTACTCTGCCCAGAAGCTGATAAACTCCTGTATTAGGAGTGAATGTTGATAGAGGTAGGGATAATCTGCTATAACTGAAAGAAAAGAAAAAAATCACTAAACATTGTGCCAAAACAAACCGTGAAATAAAATTCTGCCTGTTTTTCACAGTTCAGAGGAAGATCTTAAAATTTAACAGGATCCATTGTTCAACAAAACAATGCAGAAAATGGTCACGAGTATGGAAGACTTCCCTCATGGTCCAGTGGTTAAGAATCCGCCTGCCAGTGAAGGGGACATGGGTTTGATCCCCTGTCCAGGATCCGTGTACCAGAACTACCGAAGCCCAAGAGCCCTCCAGCCCATGCTCTGCAACAAGGCAAGCCACCACCGCGATGAGAAGCCCGTGCACTCCAACTAGAGAAAAGCCCATGCACAACAGCGAAGACCCAGTGCAGCCCCAAAGAAAGAGATAGAACACAAGACAAGAAGGCAAGTGTAGGGGTGCTTATATTCCACTTAGTATACAAGGAAAATTCTCCCTTCCTTCTCTCTCTCTCTCTCTCTCTGTTTATTCATTCTTTCATGATCGCACGTGTTAGCAAATAAACAAAGGAGATTGTTTTCCTTTGAAAATATGAAAAATGGAGAAATGAGAAGGTGTCAAACATCCTGCAAAAAATGACAAAGCATGATCAAACTGTCTTCAATGTCCACTAAAACACGGATCATTATTTTGCCAAGAGAAAAACGTACTGTATTGGCAGAGTCACAGTTCTGGTATATCAACCACATATATTTTAACCTTCAGTAGGTCCGTCTAGTCAAGGCTATGGTTTTCCCAGTGGTCATGTATGGATGTGAGAGTTGGACTGTGAAGAAAGCTGAGTGCCAAAGAATTGATGCTCTTGAACTGAGGTGTTGGAGAAGACTCTTGAGAGTCCCTTGGACTGCAAGGAGATCCAACCAGTCCATTCTGAAGGAGATCAGCCCTGGGATTTCTTTGGAAGGACTGATGCTAAAGCTGAAACTCCAGTACTTTGGCCACCTCATGCGAAGACTTGACTCATTGGAAAAGACCCTGTTGCTGGGAGGGATGGGGGGCAGGAGGAGAAGGGGATGACAGAGGATGAGATGGCTGGATGGCATTACCGACTTGATGGACGTGAGTCTGAGTGAACTCCGGGAGTTGGTGATGGACAGGGAGGCCTGGCGTGCTGCGATTCTTGGGGTGGCAAAGAGTCGGACATGACTGAGCGACTGAACTCAACTGAGACTTTAATATAGCATATTTCACTTCATTTTTATAACTTGATGTGTCAAAGTATAGTGGTTTCCCACCTGAAGGGACCTTTGAGGACTTTGTATGTACCCTTTGAGACTGCAGTATTTTTTCTTAGCTTTTAGTTAAAGCCATTTGCGATGAACAGAAACAAAGACTCATTCACTGCATCTATGCCAACAGCTAGTCGGTTGTTCACCAAGTGAATTTTCCTTTCTCTCCAAGCACACTTCTGGGCGACATGTCACAGCTGGCTTTGCAGTTGAATAGAGCCCTGTTACTGGGTGTTGGTCAATGGAATATGAATGGAATGAACAGTATATGAATGGTAATAGTGTATGAACAGAAATGTATATGACTTTCAGGGCTCACATACACAGTACTCTCTCTTTTTCCCCTTGCACCTAGTGAACAGAGAAGTCTAAGAAGAAAGAAAAAGATCTAACGCCTACATTGCTGCTTGGAGGAAACCTGCCCAGTAGACCCAGCCCAACCAGGTGAAGGCTTTAATATGTGTGACAAATAAACTTTATTTTGGATTTGTAATCCAAATTTTAAACTTTGAAACATTAAAGTTCTGTATTATAGCAGTTGGCCTGTTCCAACTAATACACCAGTCTGAGAAAATTAATGTTCTTCTATAGCTCTTTGCCAACATGTGCTGGAATGGGAAACCAAGCTGCTGGGAACTGGTGTGAATATAAACACCTACTATTTTCTCCCATTTTCTGTCACTCATTCACAAAGCTCCAGACCAATATAATATAGCCCTGGCAAAGATACTATGAATATTCAATTCAAAAAAAAAAAAAATTTAGTAGGCAAAGCTGTGTGCCAGAAACCAGGAAGTCTTCCTTTGGTTAATCACTAGATGGGAGTGGTAAATACTTGTCAAGAAAAAGGGTGGAGACCCAGAAAATGCACAGCTTAGTAAAATAATTAACTAAAGGCTTGGGTAGGCAGAAACAAACCAGGTATGAAGAAATTGGGGAGGAAGGGAGGAGGAATACCAGAAGAAGGAAGTTCAGAATAGGAATAGGAACTGGATGGAGCTTGAACAGATTCCTGGAAGCACTTCAGAGGATTTTCAAAGGGACACTGAGGTCTTGCCCAGGGATGAGGCGAAAACAGGGTCAAGCACCAATGTTGGATCTGATCCCTTCAGACTTCATCATCATTCCCCTTCTTCTTCAATTTTCCTTCATAAATCGTATTTTCTAACCCTTTAATTGTCATTTTGTTCCCTTACAGTAGACACAGTGCTAAGTTGCTTCAGACGTGTCCAACTCCTTGCAACTCTATGGACTGTAGGCCACCAGACTCCTCTGTCCATGGGATTCTCCAGGCAAGAATACTGGAGAGGGTTGACATGCCCTGCTCCAGGGGATCTTCCCGACCCAGGGATCAAACCCAAGTCTCTTGAGTCTCCTGAAATGGCAGGCGGGTTCCTTACCACTAGTGCTACCTAGGAAGCCCTTAGCTCCCTTTTAAAGTAGGTAGACTATTTCCTGGTTTTGTATAGACAATTTTGATTGTAGTCCCTTAAACTAGATACAAGCTGGAAGGCTAATGAGGAGAAGCATCTCCCTGTGCTCTCCCAAGCCACACTCCATAGTCACATGTCAAGGTACACCCCAGGTGTCTTGTTAGAGTCTTAAGGGGACTGTCACACCAATCAAGCAACAGCAATTTCTGGATCTTTTTCTACCACAGTGAAGCACAGACCATTGTGCAGAGCCTTGAATTTCTATGCAATCCTTTCGATAAAATATGAAAAAAAAAATTCCTGTCCTAATTTTTGTGACTCTTTGGAATTGGCTGCCACCAAGCAAGGTTGAGCAATCTATTTCTCTGAAGGGAACGCCCATCTTTCTGGGAAAATTTGGGCACATTCCTTCCTAGAAAAGAGGGGAGGGGCTAGGTGACCTTTGGCAGATTTTTTAAACCCAACTATCTAAAAAAGCTTTTCTTTAGACTGTCTAATTAGCTACATTGTATGTCAACCATTGAAATAAGCCTAGATTGGATTTTTTTTTTTTAGCTTTTTTTTTAAGATTGGATTTCAAATCCTGCATTAGCCCCACTTTACAACCTTTCAGATATTTTTCCATGAATGAGAGTGAAGTGTTTGTCACTGAGTCGTGTCCAACTCTTTTGAGACCCCATAGGCTGTAGCTGGCCAGGCTCCTCTGTCCATGGGATTTCCCAGGCAAGAATACTGGAATGGGTAGAGATTCCTTTCTCTAGATCTTCCCAACCCAGGGATCAAACCTGAGTCTTCTGCATTGCAGGCAGATTCTTTACCATCTGAGCTACCAGAGAAGCCCATTTTACAATTATGACATGGTATGGTTGTGAAAGTTTTGATTTGATGTTGCCCATTGGTTTCATGTCTTCAAACCATTCACAGTGTCTTTCTGAATACATCATTTAGCCCTGATACTTAGTTTGGTAATAGCCTCACTTGCACAGACAGATAGATCACTTAATCCAAGGCTTCCAAGACTTGGATACAGTGAGCCTAGAACTAGTGCTTTTGTTCAAAGAATAACTAGGCAGAGACTGGAATCTTGACCTTATCCCTTCTGAGTCAAACATGTTTGAGTAGCCTAGGTAACTCTGCCCTCTGGATCTTTATTTCTGAAATGGGTGGATTAACTAGACCAGGTTTCTTTCATCTTTACTCCTTTTGATAGAAATAGAGAAGGATAGTTACACAGGTAGTTTTAGAAGTCCCACTGCTGCTGCTGCTAAATCACTTCAGATGTGTCCGACTAGGGGATTATAGATAGACAGGGAAATTTAGGGAACTTTGGGAGACCACTGTAAGCTCAGAAAGCTATGGGAAGGAAGGAAGTAGACTTATTTAACTATAAAGTCATCAATAAAAGCACAAGACATACTCCAGGTTATTAAGTGAAAAAACAACGAGGCCTGCATCCTGCTGATGAAGTCTAGCAAGAAATTGATCCTTAGAAACAAGCACAGAAATATAAGGGAAAGGTGACTTTCCAAAGTAGGAGACGCTCATTATACTGAAACCTGAGATTACTAAACATATTTTAGTCTATGTTACCACCCTCCTGTGTGGATCACAATAAACTGCGGAAAATTCTGAAAGAGATGGGAATACCAGACCACCTGACCTGCCTCTTTAGAAACCTGTATGCAAGTCAGGAAGCAACAGTTAGAACTGGACATGGAATAACAGACTGGTTCCAAACAGGAAAAGGAGTAGGTCAAGGCTGTATATTGTCACCCTGCTTATTTAACTTATATGCAGAGTACATCATGAGAAACGCTGAGCTGGAAGAAGCAAAAGCTGGAATCAAGATTGCCGGGAGAAATATCAATCACTTCAGATACGCAGATGATACCACCCTTATGGCAGAAAGTGAAGAGGAACTAAAAAGCCTCCTGATGAAAGTGAAAGAGGAGAGTGAAAAAGTTGGCTTAAAGCTCAACATTCAGAAAATGAAGATCATGGCATCTGGTCCCATCAATTCATGGGAAATAGATGGGAAAACAGTGGAAACAGTGGCTGACATTATTTTTCTGGGCTCAAAAATCACTGCAGATGGTGACTGCAGCCATGAAATTAAAAGACGCTTACTCCTTGGAAGAAAAGTTATGACCAACCTAGATAGCATGTTGAAAAGCAGAGACATTACTTTGCCAACAAAGGTCCATCTAGTGAAGGCTATGGTTTTGCCAGTGGTCATGTATGAATGTGAGAGCTGGACTGTGAAGAAAGCTGAGCACTGAAGAATTGATGCTTTTGAACTGTGGTGTTGGAGAAGACTCTTGAGAGTCCCTTGGACTGCAAGGAGATCCAACCAGTCCATTCTGAAGGAGATCAACCCTGGGATTTCTTTGGAAGAAATAATGCTAAAGCTGAAACTCCAGTACTTCGGCCACCTCATGCGAAGAGTTGACTCATTGGAAAAGAGTCTGATGCTGGGAGGGATTGGGGGCAGAAGGAGAAGGGGACGACAGAGGATGAGATGGCTGGATGGCATCACTGACTCGATGGACGTGAGTCTGAGTGAACTCCAGGAGTTGGTGATGGACAGGGAGGCCTGGCCTGCTGCAATTCATGGGGTTGCAGAGTCAGACACGACTGAACGACTGAACTGAACTGAACTGAACCACCCTCCTACTAATTTGCATAAGCACTGAGATAGTCCTAGTTTGACTTCATAGCGTCATATACTCTCCTGCCCAGTGCAAAAGAAGAGTTAGCAAGGTAAGCCTGACATCTACTGAAAGAATGAGGAAGACGGTGGTCTTCTCTCTCCCCATTCCCTTTTCTTTAAAATTTATTTATTTCTAATGGAAGGATAATTGCTTTACAATATTGTGTTGGTTTCTGCCGTACATCAACATGAGTCAGTCATAGGTATACATATGTCCCTTCCCTCTTGAACCTCCCCCCCACCCCCCAACCCTTTTGCATCCCTCTAGATTGTCACAGAGCCCTGACTTGAGTTCCCTGAGTCATACAGCAAATTCCCATTGGCTATTTTACATATGGTAGTGTACGCTTCCATGCTACTCTCTCCGTTCATCCCACCCTCTCCTTCCCCCATCACCCTGTGTCCATAAGTCTGCTCTCTATGTCTGCCTCTCCATTGCTGCTCTGCAAATAGGTTCCTTACTACCATCTTTCTCAATTCCATATCTATGCGTTAGTATACGATATTTGTTTTCCTCTTTCTGACTTACTTCACTCTGTATAACAGGCTCTAGAGTCATCCACATCATTAGCACTGACTCAAATGTGTTCCTTTGTATGACTGAGTAACATTCCATCGTATATACGTACCACATCCTTCCTTATCCTTTCATCTATCGATGGACACCAAGCGAATGATTATAGTTGAGAGACTGTGGGTTCAAGTCCCACTCTGAGGTACAGTGTTTCACTCTGACTCTCCTCACTCCATCCAGTGGGGCAAGGTGGACTCTCTTGTGTGCGTCCTCACCCTCAGGAGAGAGGGCATTTTTAAGCATAATACTGAGAACTTTCTGACTTTCCAATCTAAAGGAAACATTCAGTTCTCCATTACAATGCCCTGATTTATTTTCTTCATAGAATTTATCATCACCTGAAATTATCTTCTTTTAAAAAAAGTGTTGGTTCACTTGTCAGCCACTTGCACCCCCCCGTACATACACACATATTAAAACAATCTCCACATCTGCTTGCTCACCACTGTATAGCACAGTACCCAGTACTCTGTGTGCTGTGCTTAGTCACCCAGTTGTGTCTGACTCTGTGCAACCCCATGGACTGTAGCCCACCAGGCTCCTCTGTCCATGGGTATTCTCCAGGCAAGAATACTGGAGTTGGTTGACATGACCTCCTCCAGGGGATCTTCCCGACCCAGGGATCAAACCTGGGTCTCCTGCATTGGAAGCAGATTCTTTACCATCTCAGCCACCAGTGAAGCTCACCTAGTACACAGTAGTCACTTAATAATTAAGTGAATAAATTCAAGATGCACCATGAAAAGTGATCAGTAGAAGATTTGTTGGTCTTATGAGTGCTTCTCAATAATGGGAAAATACAATACAAAGAGAACTTTCTAAGATAGGCAAAATAGTGTCATGATATAAAGTCAGGACTGTGAGACCAGGGAGAGGACCCAGTGGAGGTGAGGATGAGACTCTGTGAGCCCGTAAAGGACTGAGGCACTGCCCTATCCCTGCCACTATCCCTGCCTTTCATAAGGGGTGCCGCAGAAGAGCTCACTTTCCCGCACATGAAGAAGCCCTTGACTTTCACTCAGACTGACCCAAAAAGAGAGTCAAACCACTCAGCAGGAAATACCTGACTCTCAGAGTACTCCAGTTACACGGACTTTTCACCAGGAAGTTTCACTTTCACTGAACCAACCACCTCCTGGGAATACTTGAAACTCCTTTCTGCAATAGATTTGGGAGGAAAAAATAATTAAGGAATCTTTCCAAAGCCAGGGTCAGCACTGCCCAGGATGCATTTAACAATAAAATTTTGCGTACACATATAACCAATCTGTTATTAGATTCTTTTCTCATATAGGCCATTACAGAGTATTGAGTCGAGTTCTCTGAGCTGTGCAGTAAGTCCATATTAGTTTTCTATTTTGTGTACTGCTGCTGCTGCTGCTGCTGCCAAGTCGCGTCAGTCGTGTCCAACTCTGTGCGACCCCAGAGACGGCAGCCCAACAGGCTCCTCTGTCCCTGGGATTCTCCAGGAAAGAACACTGGAATGGGTTGCCATTTCCTTCTCCAATCATGAAAGTGAAAAGTGAAAGGGAAGTCGCTCAGTCGTGTCTGACTCTTAGCGACCCCATGGACTGCAGCCTACCAGGCTGGACTGGGGTGCCATTGCCGTCTCCGTATTTTGTGTATGAGTGAAGGGAGTGAAGTCGCTCAGTCGTGTCCAACTCTTTGCAACCCTATGGACTGTAGCCAACCAGGCTCTTCTGTCCATGGGATTTTCCAGGCAATAGTACTGGAGTGGATTGCCATTTGTATACTGGTATATAAATGTCAATCCCAATCTTCCAATTTATCCCCCCTTACCTCCTGATAACCATAAGTTTATTTTCTACATCTGTAACCCTATTTTTATTTTATAGATAAGTTCATTTGTACTATTTTTTTAAGATTCCACATATCAATATTATATAATATTTGTCTTTCTCTGTCTGACTTACTTCACTCAGTATGACAGTGTCTAGGTGTTGCTGCAAAGGGCATTATTTCAGTTTTTTGCTTTTTTTTAATGGCTGAGTAATGGCTATACAGTCCAGAGGGTCAGTCCATGGGGTCACAAAGAGTCAGACACAACTGGGCGACTGAACAACAACAATGGCTATACACCAGAAACGAATGCAACATTGTAAACAACTATAGTCCAATAAAAAATTAAAATAGAAATTTTAAAGTAAATAGAAGTTTTAAAATAAATTTTAGAAAAGCAATAAAAGTTCTGCCTCACCCATCCCTGCCTTTGCCTTTTTTATAGTTTATTCCACTTTTGTGTGAATAACTTTCCTGAAACTTCCAAGTGTGGTTGTGCTTGCCTTATAAATGCTTTCACCTTTAAATTCAACACAGTGCCACAAGTTACTGATTATTCTCTGCAATGATTATTTTAAATTAGTTTATCTGTGGAAGAATTAATCATTTATGAAATTCTTCTGTCAAAACTTAACACGAGACTCATAATAAAAATGGACTAATTAAGAAGGAAAATTCTAGATGCTTCATATTCTGTCAAAATATGTCTAGGTTCTTGGAGTCATATTTTCTCACCTTTTACCACCATTCTGTGGGGAAAGACAACTCTTCTAAAATAAATCTCATGCAAGTTTTTGAATGGTAATTTGAATTTTGAAACACTGGATAAATTACTGTGACTCTACTTTAAAAAGAGTGGAAAAATCATTCTCACTTGAGTATTTTTGGCATGAATTTTTGACACATAAAGGTATTCATGCTAGTTATTATCTCAGAAAGTAAACAGGAAAATAAACAACTTTTGAAGGCATTATTAGCCTACTTTAAGTAAGTAGGCTACATTAGCCTACTAGCCTACTTTAAAAAGCCTTCTATTAGCCTACTTCAGAAAAATAAAAGGACAGTAAGATTAGTCAAATATTCATAAGGGAACAAGAAATATATCTTTGATATATTTTTTGCTAAGGTGGGGTTCACCTTAGCAAAAGAAAATATTTCATAAATATCTTTAACTTGATGCCCAACTGTACATTTTAAAATATATTCAGTAATAAAAAGACATGATAATATCACATCTTTAACATTATGTACACTATCTCCAAAAAAGCAATTTCCTAAAATGATAACAGTATTTTTCCTTCCATATTTGTAATTGTAAAACAAATGCTAGATGCAACTCTATTTTATGAAGTTGGGCCACACAAATATGTCTGAGTTGATGGTCTACCAAGAGAAACATCTTAAAAGAAGCAAAAAAAAAAAAATCACTTTTGGTGACATTTTATTTGGCCTTAAAGCAGTGGGGACACAGAATTTTAGAGAAGTGATATTTATCTCCTTCTTAAATTAGGAAAAGGGATGAAAATGAAGATGCCGCCAGAGTCTTTTTAAAAAAATAATCTTTTTGCCTGTGCTGGGTCTTCATTGCTGCATGAGCTTTTCTCTTGGTGCAGAGCCTGGGCTCTAGGGTGCGAGGCTAGAGTAGGTGCAGCATGTGGGTTCAATAGTTGTGGCTCCCAGGCTCCAGAGCACAGGCTCAATAGCTGTGATGCATGGACTTAGTTGCCCTGTGGCACATGGAATCATCCCAGACCAGGGACTGAACCCATGTCTCCTGCATTGGCAGGTGGATTCTTTACTACTAAGCCACCAGGGAGGCCCTAGAAATTTTAAAACTCTTTTTTCTTTTTTAAATGTATTTTTTAAACTGTGATAAAATATATATAACATAAATGTTGCCACTTTAACCATTTTTAAGTGTATAATTCTGTGGCTTTAAAGGGCGTGCGCCATGTTGTTATGTAACCATTACCTCTATCTATCTCTAGAACGTTTTTATCTTCCCAAACTTTAGCTGTACCCCCATTAAACACTAACTCCCCACCCCCTATTTCCCCAGCCCCCAGCAATCACTATCCTACTTTTCACCTCTGTGAATTGAACTATTCTAGGTACCTTATGAAAGTGGAACATATGATGTTTGTCCTTTTGTGACTGGCTTATTTCACGTAGCATCATAGCCTCAACAGGCATCTGTGTTGTAGTATGCATCAGAATTCCATTCCTTTCTAAAGCTGAAAAATAGTCCACCGTCTGTAGTAGCCACCACATTTCCTTTGGTCACTTATCTGCCCATGGGTACCTGCTTTGCTTCCATCTTTTGGCTCGTGTGACTTATGCTGTTTCAGTCCAGTTCAGTCACTCAGTCATGTCCAACTCTTTGTGACCACGTGGACAGCAGCATGCCACCCCACCCCCCCTCCCCAGCCATCACCAACTCCCAGAGCTTGCTCAAACTCATGTCCATCGAGTCGGTGATGCCATATAACCATCTCATCCTCTGTCATCCCCTTCTCCGCCTGCTGTTTAAACTCTTTTAAAAAACATTTCTTGTAAAAGCAGAAGTTTCTTGTAAAATATTGGCTAAAAAAATTTCTCAATAAGAGAAAACTGACACCTTTTGTTTCAGGTGGAAACCTATATGGTCAAGGAAGAAACTGCATGTTATTCAGTAATTCTGTTACTACAATTACCTTCCTGCAAGTTAAGGGTCATTTCATTAGAGAAAAAGTGTACTGTTCTTTTAACCAACCTCCCTCCAGATCACCAACAGTTTTAGAATTCATATGATATAGAGATTGGATAACATCCTCCTTTAGTTACAAAATTTGTGCCACTGAAAGGTGACAACCATTTGCCAAATTCACCAAGATAGTAACAAGAACAAATGAGTCCTTGTCTTCTAATTTTCCAGGGAATTGGGTTTACGTCAACTCTGTGGATACATGTAAGTTTCAGAGCCACAACGGTGCAAAGAGGGGGTAGATTTTAGGATGAATTCAGGCCTACCTTAAACTCCACACTGGGAGATTAATTATTCAGATTCTATTTTAATATGATCCCAGGCAATCAAGTTTTAAAGGATGGACTCCCAGAACCTTCTCATATATTATGCAAGACACCATAAAGATTATCTTGGGCAATCTGTCAGTTTACATCAGGCCAAGGGGTATTTTCCCATCACATCATATAGCCAGTTGCCTTAAATCATTTTAGGAATAATAAAGGAGATGGGTTAATTAGTAACATCCTACATCTCCTTTTATGTCTAAAAGGATGATTCTATCATAATTTGATGGTTTTAAAGGCAGCACACTAAGAAGTTATCATTTCATATTTTCAGGCTGCAGAAACTGAGTGCCATGAAGTTGAAAGAATCTGAACCTTTCATCTCAGGAACTGCTATTAAAATTGATGTGTTTATCAAAGGCCAGATCTTGTTGATAGCTCACCTGATTGAATGCTTCTTGGAGATGAGCTATCCATATGGGAGAAGCATCACATTGCTCAGTAATACATGCGGTTCCCTTCTTGCAAGTCTAGGGCTGTTTCCTCAGATGAAAATTACGGTCCTACCCTCCTGTGAGCACCTTTCCTTCCAGTCACTGTCTTAATGTTGCCCTTCAGTGTGATTTCATCACAAAGGCAAGGAGGAGTAACTTTTGGGTTTCATGCTAAGATTATCATAGGACTCACAGGAGGAAATCATAATGAAACCCTCCACCGTTGCTTCTAAATTTCTGCCACTCAAAGGTGACATCTTATCATCTGTTTAAAAATACTGTGCTCAGTCTCTCAAACAATGTCACATAAAAAGAGCAAGCAAAAGGGAAAGAAAAGTCATTCATCTTTCTAATAAAGGATTCAACCTCTGCAGCAAATGCTGAGCAGGTATTTCTTGCTTTAAGTCATGGGGGGTGTAGAAAGACTCCCTTCACAATTCCAAACTTATAAAATCAATAAACTATGGAAATTATTATTTATATTGCACAGAAATTTTTATGTTTTTCATATAAGGGCTCGCTAAGCCTTGATTCTGCCTTCAGAATCTTGGATGAGTTCATTTTATTGATGTTACTTTCTTGTGTTTTGTTTTAATAATGTAGATTACAACCACAATAACAAAAGCAAAGGAGTCTGGAAAATAAGAGTCTCGTTTCCAGCCCTGTGATGAAGGGAGAGTATAAAAGTATGGAAATAAATGCCATATATATATTTATATGGGCTTCCCTGGTGGCTCAGATGGTAAAGAAATTGCCTGTAATGCAGGAGACCCAGGCTCCATCGCTGAGGAAATATACCCTGGAGAAGAGAATGACCACCCACTCCAGTATTCTTGCCTGGAGAACTCCATGGACAGAGGAAGGAGCCTGTGTGTATATATATATATGTTTGCCTTTCTCACTTATCAGCTGTGCTGATGGATGGGGTGCTGATGTATGGATGAAGTCACATCATCCATACAGAGGGTTTCCTACATGGAACCATCTCTAGACGCTTTCACAGAGATGGTTGTAAACACTGCATTGTGAACATCCACCCACTTACTTTATTCTTGTACCCTCTGGTTAATGTTGTCACAGTTATGTAGCAATGCAGAGCTTACAAAAATTAAAAGAGAAAGCAAAACACACACACACACAAAGCCAGTTAAGCTTGGCTATTCCATTTATGAATCAGATGAAGGAGACTTTCTTCCTAAGACTGTCTAGAGCAGCCAGCTGGCTTGTATCTATAAGCCAGTTTCAGCATGTGCTCTTGTGTTTGCATCTGAGTAGTTTCTTATTTGGCAATATTTCTTGAATATCCACCCTAAAGCAAGACAAAGAGAAACCACAGACATTTCCCTGGATGAACATAGTTTTAGTTAGTTTCCTGAACATTTATTGAGTAGGAGGAACTTTACATACATTTATGTACATCGTTAAAATAAATCTTCAAGGCAAATATCCTCATTTTACAAAAAAAAAATTAAAAAAGAGAAACTAAGTATCTTGCAAAACCCCAATTCCAGTCTAATTACTGCTAACACAGAAAAACATAAGAAAGTAGTACACCCACAAGCTCATCTGAAGAGCAGAAAGGATGCAGAGCCAAGCAGAGCAGGAGATGGTTGAAGACGAGTACCCAGAAAGCCACTGGTAATTGAAGCAAATCAATTACCCCAAATCCCTTTTAAAAAGCAGAAACATAACACTTATACAAAACTGTTGCACTAATGCCTTATGACACTTAAAATGGTTATATTTTAAATTTACATAATTGCTAATTTAGCATTCACTTTTGCTTTCTAACATGTCAGTTTCTCTTTCCAATGGATCATGTATCAATGGATTAGTATTATGCACTAAATTTTGACACCACACACATAAAAGCACCAAGCTAATTAAGAATCTGTGACTGTTACAGGGCTTCCACTATGGCTCAGACGGTAAAGAATCTGCCTGCAATGCAGAAGACCCAGGTTTGATCCCTGGGTCAAGAAGATCCCCTGGATAAGGGAATGACTACCCACTCCAGTATTCATGCCTGGAGAATTCCATGAACAGAGGAGCCTGAAGGGACACGGTCCATGGGGTTGCAAAGAGTCAGACATGACTGAGTGATTACTTCCAAGGAAAATTTGATGTTTAAGCTTGGACATATTATTATGTTTAAGCTTGGATGTATTACAAAAGACAATGTGGTATGACCAGCGTTCACAGGATTCAGCTACAGCAAAGATAAAGTTCACCTTTCCTGGCATAGGTACTAACAGTCCCAAGCTCCTGCCATTCAAGTTTACAGACTGGCCTCTATAAATCACTGGTCAATTTTAGCCTCTCCAGTTTTGCCATCCTGGGAGCAGACCCAGTCAAAACATAGGGGACCATGAATAATAATCTAATAAATAAAACATCTAATTTGGAAATTTTAGGTCAAAACCACCTTCTTGCATGTAGGAGTTTTGTACTGCCTCAGGAAAGTATTCTGTGGCTTCTTCAGTTCATCACAAAAGTTGTCATTTCCAAGATGAAAAGGTTGCCTTAAATTTTCCTTAAAGTTCTTTTCAGCCCTTATTGTTGACTACTTTTCAACATGGATTTGACTACAAACACTTCATGCAGACAAAATAACAAATTCCGGCAATAGGTTTAGTTATTTTGGTGATATACAGATAAAATTTTAAGAACTGATTCGCCATCTCCCAACAAGATTGGAATCACCATGACTGAATTTTATTGTCCACCTAAAATCACCAAGCAAACTTTCAAGTGGAATAAAACATGACCTGGCTAAAAGCAGCAAATGGATGCAGGTCTCATGACCCAAAGCAGTGGTTCTCAAACATCGTCATCCTGGCTCCAGTCATTATAATCTTATATAATGGGACCCCAGCTCAACCTCAACCACATACACACAAAGCAGTTTTTAATCCTTTGAGATGAAGAAATAGCAGCTCCACATTGATCAAATGGTAACATTTTTTCCCCCATAGTTACAATATAAACCACCTTGGGTTGGGTAGACAAAAGCAAGAGATAATCACAAGGCCTCCTTGTCACAAATATAATCACGTCTTCTACTGAAGGACTGTAATGCTAAAGCTACCTGAGTCAACTCTATCAGAAAGATTCACAGTAACAATACATGTTACAGGAGAATTTTTCTTAAAACTGAAATTTCTTAACAATCACTTAAGAAATACTGTTAGTTGCTTATTCTTCCCTCTTTCCCAATAACTAAAAATTAATGTAATTGGCTCCATACAACTATAGGTAACTATGTTTCTCTGAGATGTAATTACTTACATTATTTTTGTACTATAATTAATTGTTATGGATCTGCCTGTCATCTCTCTTCATCAAGAGACAGAAGTTTTTTCTTTTTATTTCCCCACTGACCTATGTCTGCCACATTCTTTTAGGGTACAAATACACAATGGTATCTCATAAACAAAAATCCCCCAAATCAAAAAAAGTATTTTAATTGCTTTCACTTCTAATCTCTGAAATACCAGTTTTAATGTTCTATTCATTAATAACACCAATTTAATATGACATTAAGAAGAAATATGTAAGCAATTAAAATTTTTTCAAACTAGAAATTTTATTTTGATGTGTGTTGTAACTGCCAACCTTCTTTGTTCCGATTATGAACTTAAGCAAGTGACATTTACCTCCAGCTCCTGAAGAAATATCTTTGCTTGCATGTCTAAAGTCTGAATGTCATCTACTAACAAAATTTGGATCACCATTATTTAATTTTCTGGTATGAGTACTGACCCCACAGATTGCTAATTCTCTCTTCTGTATATGCTCTTTCTTGTAAAGTATGGTTTCCTCAAGGACAGGAGTAACATTTTGTTCCTATGAACACACAGGGACTGGCAGACTCCATGATGTTTATTGATGATTTATTGTATCTTATAAACTATTCTGGTCTAATATTCACATCAATGGAATAATGGGAGTTTATATCATCTCAGTGATTAAAGTCCCTGTCTTCTATTCCAAAGAGAATACTGTAAAATTTTGCTCTACTTTCCTTGGGAAAAAGAAAAAGAGGTACAAAGACACAGGAGCAAAAGCTGGAAAATATTATAGCACCCAAAATAGCATTCATAAACCATTACTAAAATCATGTAATTGTATAAAACAAGTAGTAGAAGTGCCACAATGTAAAGTGACATTTTGCAGAGTCAAGCTCATTTTTAGTAACCAAAAATATATATTACCCATGTATTTGTTTGTTGCCCTTTAGTCGCTAAGTTGTGTCCGAACTCTGCAACACCATGGATTGTAGCCCACCAGGCTCCTCTGTCCATGGGATTTTCCAAGCAAAAATACTGGAGTGAGTTGCCAGTTCCTTCTCCAGGGGATCTTCCCAACCCAGGGGTTGAAAGAGTATACTGCATTATAGACCAGAATGAATTCCTTATGTGCGAATTACCTACATATATTCACACGTAAAGAATTCGTTCTGATCTATAAGGTAATATTGTGTGTGTGCTCAGCCGTGCCTGACTCTTTGCAACCCCATGAACTATGGCTCGTGAGGCTTCTTCTCTGTCCATGGAATTTTCCAGAAAAGAATACTGGAATAATGTAATACACTCTTCCATAAAAGTATTACATCAGGTGTTGTTCTACTGGACTTAAGGCAGAGAAGATATGCGAAGCACCTGGGCCAAGAGAGAGAGTCAGAATCTGAGTTAGAAGCAGCTACCCTTTCAGTCAAAAAGGGATAAGGAATCTTATTTTTTTAAGAGCCCATTAGATATGTGATAAGCAGAAGAATGAGGATGAGATGGTTAGATGGCAGCACTGATTCAACGGACATGAACTTGAGTGAACTCTGGGAGATGGTGGGGCACAGGGAGGCCTGGCGTGCTGCAGTCCAGGGGGCCACAAAGAGTCAGACCTGAATTGGCAACTGAACAACAAGAAGCAAAAGAATAACTCCTTAAAATATATCCATGTCTTTATCCTGGGGTCAGTGAATATATTGTCTCACGTGGCAAAAGAGATTTTAAAAATGTGATTAAAATAAGGATCTTGAGCTGGGGAGATAATTCTGAATTATCCAGGTGGGTCCTATGTAACCACAAATATGCTTATAAGTGAAAGATGGATGCAAGAATTTCAGAGTGAGAGAAGGAGATATAATGAGGGAAACTAAGTCAGAGTGATGAGCATGAGAAAGACCTGATTGGCTTTGAGGATGCAAGAGCCACTGCTGAAAGAATGCAGGTAGCCTCTAGAGTCAGGAAAAGGCCAAAGGAAGAATTCTCTCCTAGAGTTTCTAAGGAACACAGTCCAGACGACACTTCGATTTTAGCCCCATGAGGCGCATTCCATACTCTCACCTCCATGTTGTTTCAAGTCACTGAATTTGTGGTCGTGTGTTACAGCAGTAAAAGCCTACTACAAGAGAAGGAAAGTTACATGGCTCCAAACAGCCTGGAGTTAAAACTCCCCCCCTCCCCACCATTCTATGCAAAACAAAGAACTCTCTCACCCAAAGAAAAAAATGGACATTAAGGTTGATTACGCCCAGCTCCCAGCCAGTCCCAGCCTCTGGCCGATCTCCAGAATTCCTTGCCCCAGCCATTTAAGAGTTAACTAATCCGAACAACCTTGGAGAAAACAGGCCCCCTTAAGACAGTAGATTTCCACATATATGCCTATATATACTTACTCTTTTCTTGGGTTAGTGCAGCAGCTCACTAATCTGACTGCTGCCCCTTCTCGTCTCATTAAAGGTGATCTGTTTCTGTACAGTACCAGTCTCATTCTTTTTCCGAACCTTGCCTTCTCTAACTCGCTTACCCTACACTTTTTGGTGCCGAAGCCCTGAAGGTTGAGGTTCCTTCTTGTTCTCCACAGCCAGCTCTTTGGAGCGTGGAAGACTGCCGAGCTCACTTTTCCGCCCGGGCTTCCAAGACCTCCTCGAGAGGATGCCCTGTGCCTTCGTGAGCAGTACAAGTTCTGTGTAAGGGCTTTATTGGTTTTCCATGTACCCCAAGGAATATTGGTCTCTCTCTGCCTCTTTTCTCTACACTTTCTTTTCCACGAAACCGACCAACTCCAGGACAGAGGCCTTTGGCCATTTGACCTCCCTCCATCCACCACGAATTCTCGCCTGACCCAGTGGCCCAGGTAAGCTCGGACAGTACTCTAGAGCACCACAGACTATCATCCTTTCTGGGTTCCCAGGGAACCCTCCGGCTAAAAGGCCCTCTGGGGAGGTACTTGGGGGACACCCCTTGCTCCTTCAGAGTCTCTCTCTCTCTTTTTGCCCGGTCGAAAGATTAGGTGATGATCTTTTCTCTCAACTGGACAGTTGCTAGCTATTTGCTATGGAGTCAAGCCAATCCATCCCTCAGGACTCTCCCTTGGCCTGTGTAAAATGAAACCTCAAACCTTACTCTTGACCGATCTCAAGGTTCATAAACTCGAGTCACTTTGCACTCAAATTTGGCCTCAATACAAACTGGATAAACAAAACTGCTGGCCTGAGTTCAGGACTTTCGCTTTCAATATTTTATCAGATCTCACTAACTTCCTCAAACGGAATGGCAAATGGTCAGAGGTCCCCTATATTCATACCTTCTGGGACCTAAGAAGCTGTCCTATCAAATCCTCCTCTGCTGTCTCTCCCCCTCCATTACAAAAGAATCCAAATCTAATGCCCCTAAAAGGCCCCCTAAACCCTCAACCCCTGATTTTGAGCCCTCGGATGAGCTTCCTCCCTACCGCCCTGGAGAGGAAACTTTCAGAGATGAGATCCCCTCCTCTAGTCATTCCTCCTCCAAAGCAGGAAGCAATGACTCCAAAACCGCAAAAGAGATTTCCACCCCTCCTCCATTGACCAGGACCCAAGCAAACACGTTTCCCCTCAGAGAGGCAGCAGAACTGGAGGGCCTTACACGGGTTCATGTGCCTTTCTCAATTTCTGATATGAGCCAGATTGAAGAAAAATTTGGATCTTTTTCAGAAAATCCTACTAGAGATAGAAAAGAATTCCTCCTTACACAAGCATATCATATAACTTGGAATGATCTTTCAGTTCAGTTCAGTCCAGTGGCTCAGTCGTGTCCGACTCTTTGCGACCCCATGAATTGCAGCACGCCAGGCCTCCCTGTCCATCACCAACTCCCAGAGTTAACTCAAACTCACGTCCATCGAGTCAGTGATGCCATGCAGCCATCTCATCCTCTGTCATCCCCTTCTCCTCCTGCCCTCAATCCCTCCCAGCATCAGAGTCTTTTCCAATGAGTCAACTCTTCACATGAGGTGGCCAAAGTATTGGAGTTTCAGCTTTAGCACCATTCCTTTGAAAGAAATCCCAGGGCTGATCTCCTTTAGGATGGACTGGTTGAATCTCCTTGCAGTCCATGGGACTCTCAAGAGTCTTCTCCAACACCATAGTTCAAAAACATCAACTCTTCGGCACTCAGCTTTCTTCACAGTCCAACTCTCACATCCATACATGACCACTGGAAAAACCATAGCCTTGACTAGACGGACCTTTGTTGGCAAAGTAATGTCTCTGCTTTTGAATATGCTATCTAGGTTGGTCATAAACTTTCCTTCCAAGGAGTAAGCGTCTTTTAATTTCATAGCTGCACTCACCATCTGCAGTGATTTTGGAGGCCCCCAAAATAAAGTCTGACGCTGTTTCCACTGTTTCCCCATCTATTTCCCATGAAGTGATGGGACCAGATGCCATGATCTTCGTTTTCTGAATGTTGAGCTTTAAGCCAACTTTTTCACTCTCCTCTTTCACTTTCATCAAGAGGCTCCAATGATCTTTATTGCATCCTAAATGCCACTTTAACCCCTGATGAAAAGGAACGGATATGGCAGGCAGCCCAGAGTCATGCTGATCAGCTCCATAACCAAGATAGGACTAATCTGGTGGCTTAGGATGCAGTCCCTTTAACTGAGCCACAGTGGACATACCAAACAGGCAATGCTGGCATCCAGTACCTGCCTCATATGATTACCTGTTTATTAGAAGGAATGCTGAAAAGCTCTCACATTCAGGTTAACTATGATAAGATTAGGGAAGTGACTCAAGAAAAAGATGAAAATTCTGCCCTATTCCTTTCACGGCTTACTGAGGCAGTCCAGAAATACACTAATCTAGTTATTTTCACCCCCGTCAGACTCCTATACTTACACGTCCAGTTCATAAGCCAGTCAGCCCTTGATATTCACCAAAACTACATCAGTTAGAGAAGGGCCCTGAAATCCCTCAGCAAGATCTCCTAGAAAAAAGCCTTAAAAATTTTCAACAATAGGGAGGAAGACGTGAAAAAAGAAAAAGAAAAGGAAAGAAAGGCCAAATATGCTTTATTCGCTGCAGCTATCCAAGAAAAAAATTCAACCCCTTTGGCCCATCAACCTTGGCCCACCTGTATGGGACCTAACCCTCTAGGCCCCTGTTTCAGATGTAGCCAAACGAGACACTGGGCTAAGTCCTGCCCAAACCCCCAGCCACCCACCAAACCCCGCCCCACCTGCAAACAATGGGGCCACTGGAAAATGGATTGTCCTCAGACACCACCCACCAAATCTCGGGGTCCACCCTAGGCCCAACAACAATGGGCTGGGAACCAGACTGACGGGGGGCTTTGGCACCCCAGACCATGGTTCCTCAGATGAGGTAAGAGATGATCCAATTGTGTCTGGATTATTCCAGTGACGGAGCCCAAGCTCCAGACCCCAAGTCCGCCCCATACAGATGGACCCAGAGCCTCGGGTAATTGGTACAGTGGCCAGACACAAAGTCTTGTTCCTAATAGACACTGGAGTGGCCTTTTCACTTATAACCTCCTTTAAGGGCCCTCTCCAACCTTCAAAAGTGGCCATTGAAGGGGTCTCAGGCGTCCCTTTTTATCCCCAAATAACCCCTCCTCTCCTTTGTTCCTTTCGTAAGGCAACACTAACACATTCTTTTATAGTAGTTCCTCAATGCCCAATGGCATTGATGGGACGTGATCGTCTGGTTAAGCTACAAATTTCTATAAACCTCCCATTCTTAGATCCCATATCAATTCTTTGCATCCAAATGGCACCCGAACCCTTGGCCAGCCCTCACTGCCAAAACCTGCCCCCTGACCTTCCCTGGATAGATCCTCAGGTCTGGGACACTGAAGCCCCATCAGTAGCCCGACACCATTCCCCTGTATTGGTTTTTCTTAAAAATCCCCCTCAGGTAATAACCAAAACTCAGTATACCCTGACCACAGAATCCTGACAAGGACTTAAACCAATAATCTCCCGACTGCTCAAAGCCGGCCTTTTGCGGCCTATCTGTTCTCCTCATAACACTCCTACACTGGCAGTCAAAAAGGGACCCCACTCCTGGCGTCTAGTCCAAGATCTTCACAAGATCAGTGAGGCCATAATACCCGTACACCCCGTGGTCACTAACCCCTGTACCCTTTTCTTGCATATTTCCCCTGACACACTCTACATGGTATTGGACCTCAAAGATGCTTTCTTTACTACGCCTCTACACCACTCTTCATAGCCCCTATTTGCCTTCACCTGGACAGGCCCAGGCACGTATCAATCTCAGCAATTAACTTGGATTGTTTTACCACAAGGGTTCAGAGATAGCCCTCATTTTTTTGGTCAAGCCCTTCAAAGGGACCTACAACAGACCTAAGCTCTACTCCAATATGTAGACGATTTATTGTTACGTAGTTCCTCTTGCCATAACCGCCTAGTCCAAACTGCAACAGTATTAAATGCCCTAGGCAACTGGGGCACAGAGTCTCGCTCTCCAATGCACAAATTGCTTCCACCATTGTCAATTACATGGGATTACTTATCACTCCCACATCCAAAATAATTCCAGCTCAGAGACTTCGAGCCTTGACACAGACCCCCAGGCCCCAAACCAAGAGGGAACTTCTTTCTCTATTAGGTCCATGAAACGTCTTCCAAACATGGGCCCCAAATTTTGCCCTTCACGCAAAACCTCTCTAGCAAGCTATTTGAGGAAACTTAGATGAACCCTTATTGGCCCCCACCTCTCTCCATACCCCAGTACAGACTCTTATCAAACAGTTTCTACAGGCCCCTTCTCTTTACTTACCTGATTACACCAAGCCTTTTATCCTTTTTGTACATTCTTGACAAGGACATGCCTTAGGGATTCGGTGCCCAAAATGGGGGGACATGTGGGGGCCTCTAGCTTACTTATCTAAACATGCTTGGATGGCCACCTTGTCTCCAGGCCTTAACTGCAACCACCCTCTTAATACCTGAAGGCCCCAAACTAACCCAAAATACTCCTCTAAATGTATGCTCACCTTGTTCCTTCGAAGATTTACTCTCTCACTGGGCTTTCCTTTCTCTGCCCCCTGCTCAACTACAGATCCTCCACACACACCTCCTCAACTCATCCCTTTCTTTTATGCCTTGTAAACCTCTTAATCCTGCTAGATTACTCCCTACACCAGGTCCAGAAACAGGACACCTATCTCATGACTGTGTTCAGACCTTAGATATGGCATTTAATCCCTTTGAACATATAACCAATCAGCCCCTTACTGACCCCACAGTCCCATCCTGGTTCATAGATGCCACTGCCCAGAAACAAGCCCCATTTGGGGCTAGATATGCCATAGTCCAGGGACAGCCCGATAAAGCTATCCCCCCTTGCCTCATCAAGTCAGCCACACTCCCAGCTCATACATCCTCACAACAGGCTGAACTGATAGCTCTTACACCAGCTTTGACCCTAGCCAAAGAACGAAAGATAAACATTTACACTGACTCCAAGTGTATCTATATCATGTTATAACATTATAATCTGGAAGGAGAGGGGATTCCTGACGCAGAGGGCACAGCTGTTCTCAATGTTTCTTTTATTTCTGAACTCCTCCATGTGGCTCAGCCCCAAAACAAGCCACTGAAACACATTGCCTGGGACATCAGCAACATGGTCCCATCTCCTTTTATAACAATATAGCAGATCACGAAGCAAAGTGGCAGGCTGCCTGTTAGTCCTGTCTTTCAGTTCAGTTCAGTTCAGTCACTCAGTCATGTCCGACTCTTTGTGACCCCATGAATAGCAGCACGCCAGGCCTCCCTGTCCATCACCAACTCCCAGAGTTCACTCAGACTCACGTCCATCAAGTCAGTGATGCCATCCAGCCATCTCATCCTGGGTCGTCCCCTTCTCCTCCTGCCCCCAATCCCTCCCAGCATCAGAGTCCTTTCCAATGAGTCAACTCTTCGCATGGGGTGGCCAAAGTATTGGAGTTTCAGCTTCAGCATCATTCCTTTGAAAGAAATCCCAAGGCTGATCTCCTTCAGAATGGACTGGTTGGATCTCCCTGCAGTCCAAGGGACTCTCAAGAGTCTTCTCCAACACCACAGTTCAAAAGCAACAACTCTTCAGTGCTCAGCTTTCTTCACAGTCCAACTCTCACATCCATACATGGCCACTGGAAAAACCTTGACTAGACGGACCTTTGTTGCCAAAGTTATGTCTCTGCTTTTCAATATGCTGTCTAGGTTGGTCATAATTTTCCTTCCAAGGAGTAAGCATCTTTTAATTTCATGGCTGCAGTCACCATCTGCAGTGACTTTGGAGCCCCCCCCAAATAAAGTCTGACACTGTTTCCACTGTTTCCCCATCTTTTTCCCATGAAGTGATGGGACTGGATGCCATGATCTTTGTTTTCTGAATGTTGAGCCTTAAGCCAACTTTTTCACTCTCCTCTTTCACTTTCATCAAGAGGCTTTTTAGTTCCTCTTCACTTTCTGCCATAAGGGTGGTGTCATCTGCATATCTGAAGTGATTGATATTTCTCCCGGCAATCTTGATTCCAGCTTGTGCTTCTTCCAGCCCAGGTTTCTCATGATGTACTCTGCATATAAGTTAAATAAGCAGGGTGACAGTATTACTATAGCCCAAACTGACAAGCCTAACATCTGCACATTACTTTCATATTTACATTCCCTTTTCCACCCCTCTGCAAAAGAACTTAAGGCTTTCCTTCAGAACTTTATTGAGCTAACTAAGGACAATGTGACTTATTTAAATAATCTGACCCAAACCTGTACCATTTGTCAGTGGACAAATCCTAATCCTAACATTCACCCACCCACCAAATTTGTGGACATCTTCCCACACAAGACTGGCAAGTAGATTTCACCCACGTGCCACCTGTAAAAAGGGTTAAATTTCTCCTAGTCTTCGTAGATACATTTTCTGGATGGATTGAAGTTTTCCCGACTACTAACAAATAAGCCCCTACTGTGGCTCGCCTTATTCTTACTGAAATCCTCCCCAGATTTGGAATGCCTACCTCCCTGCAATCTGACAACAGGCCCGAGTTCACATCCCAAATGACACAAAATATTGCACTAGCCCTTCAAGTTCCTTGGAAGTTTCACATTCCTTATCACCCACGGTCTTCCCATAAGGCTGAGAGAGCTAACTGAGTCCTAAAAGTAACTCTGACCAAATTAACAATTGAACTTCACCAAGACTGGACTAAACCCCGCCCTTTAGTCCTCTTAAAGGTCCAGGCCTTACCAAAAACACCCTTAAATATCAGTCCATTCAAGGCCATGTATGGGAGGCCCATAGTACCTTTAGGTTGTCCCCTCTCCAGGGACGGTCCCAAACTGCCATCCCATCTTCCTTTTCCTTTACTTGCCCAGATACGAGCTGCCCTTTGGCAACATATGGATGACTTACTCCCTCGACCACATCCTAATCTTCCATACCTGTCCTTTCAAATAGGAGGCAAAGTCTATATGACAATTCAGCCCCACTCAGATCTAACCCCAAAATGACAGGGTCCCTACACGGTAATTCTGCTGACCCCTACCACAGCAAAATTAAAAGAAATCACTCCTTGGGTACACATCACTCATCTAAAAAAGGTTGTGCAGCCCAACGATGAAAATGCTTGCCGGACTAATACTTGCCAAGTTTCTCACCCAGGCCCTACAACTCTAAAGTTCTCATGGCTTCCATCGGCCCCATCTGGCTACGGATGAGCCTGTCAGTTTCACAGACGCAATTATTCCTGGAACAACTTCTGGCAGATATTTGGGTCTTGAGTCCTCAAGGATCCAAGTTTGAACACGTTGAAGATTACATCTCCATCCTGTGGCTACAGAGAACCTTTTATAACTTTTACCCCTTCTCAGACCATTCATTTTTATCACCTACTCACCTTTGGGCCTTGTTTGTTTAATCTTTTACAGGGATTCCTCCAAGACCGAATCTGAGCCCTTTCCCGAGACCAAGTCAAGACTGTTCTTTCGCTTGAGACCCTGATGGCTAGAATAGAAAATCAACACTACGGGCCTTATACTTCCTTCCTCCCAGACCACACACCCCGACCCTCATTTATCAGCATGAAGAAGCTCTGAACATTAATGATGCCCACCTCTCTTTCTCTTTTTATATATATTCCTTAGGGTCTGGAATGAAGGAAAGTTACACGGCTCAAAACAGCCTAGAGTTAAAACGCCCCTCCTCCCCACCATTCTATGCAAAACAAAGAACTCTCTCATGGGAAGAAAAAAATGGACATTAAAGTTGACTATGCCCAGTTCCCAGCCAGTCCCAGCCTCTGGCTGATCACCAGAATTCCTTGCCCTAGCCGTTTAAGAGATAACTAATCTGAACAACCTTGGAGAAAACAGGCCCCCTTAAGACAGTAGATTTCCACATATATGCCTATATATACTTAACTCTTTTCTTGGGTTAGTGCAGCAGCTCACTAATCTGACTGCTGCCCCTTCTCACCTCATTAAAGGTGATCTGTTCCTGTAAAGTTCCAGTCTCATTCTTTTTCCCAACCTCGCCTTCTCTAACTCCCTTACCCTACAACAAGGTCATTAAGCTTTCAAAACTCCCAAACACTTGGGAATCACATTGTAATAAAAACGTTGAAAGAATTAGTGCACGATTTATATGTAGAGAAAATCAATGTGGAAGGAAAGAAGGAAGGGAGAGAGGGAAGGAAGGAAAGAAGTAAATCTAATTTAGCAAGTTCACAAAAACACTAGGATTGCTCAAAATTCAAAGCATTTTGAAGAAATGTTCTTCAAAATTAGAACTACTGAGAGGAGAAATGTTAGGAAGCCTTGTAAGTAATTACAATTTTTTAACTGAAAAAAAAAAAAGTTTAGAATAATGTGTGGGATCCAAAACCTGAACTTATTAACACAACAAAAATAGACTGATGGACTTCAAAAATAAATTTATGGTTACCAAAGAGAAAAGGTTGGGGGAGGGATAAAAGGAGTTTGGGATTAACATATACACACTATTATAAACAAAATAAAAAATCAACAGGGACCTATTGTATGTCACAGGGAACTCTACTCAATAGTCTGTAATAACCTACATGGGAAGAGAATCTGAAAAAGTATAACTGAATCACTTTGCTGTACACCTGAAACTAACACAAAATTGTAAATCAACTATAATCCAGTATAAAATAAAACTTAATTTAAAATGTAATAGGAATGAGATGAAAAAGGGGTAAAGATAAGCAGGATTGCTCAATAAACCTAAGGATTGCAATAACGGACTGAGGTCTTTTGAGGGGTAGGCCTCAAGTTCTATCCATTTTTAAATACTCTTAATCTACCAGAGCACCTAACATAAAGTTGGCAGTTAATAAATATTTGTTGTGTAAATAAATATAGGCTCTAGAGAAGCAGGATCTAGACAGAGAGGGAGAGACGGCAACACAAATAGAAAATAAATGTTCATTCATTCATTCATTCAACAAAATTGTTCAGTGTTGATTTTTTTTTACTCTACTTTTTTTTATTTTTTAAAATTTTTATTTTTACTTTATTTTGCTTTACAATACTGTATTGGTTTTGCCATACATTGACATGAATCAGTGTTGATTTTATGCAAGGTGAAAAAGATTAAGAAAAATACAGTCCCTGCTGTCATGAAGCTTCAAAAATTCTTCCTCCTTCAAATATCCTCCAGTCTTTAAGCATCTTTGCCATCAGTTTCCCAGGGAGATATAGCTTTAATTTCATAAATTACTATTTCGGCTTGTCAGGTTTTTATATGCTCAAAAATCTGAATTGCCTGAGGCCACTATTTACTTATTTTCCATTCTGTGCCAATGGAGTCAAATTATTTTAAAGAGCATTTTTCCTATTCTGTTAAAAAGGAAAAAAAAAAAAAAGACCAAGTTCCACAGTCCACCAAGTCCTCAGTGGAATCCCCTGCTTCTAGCTCTGGAGTTTCCATCACCCCACTACTGTCTGAAACCAGGTGAGAAAACCCAAGCAATACAGTGAGAGCGGATGTCCCAAGCACAGAGAGAAAATATTTAAAATAAATATAAGGAAAAAAAAGAAGGAGGAGAAGGGGACGACAGAGGACGAGATGGTTGGATGGCATCACCAACTCAACCGACATGAATTTGAACAAACTCTAGGAGGTGGTGAAGGACAGGGACGCCTGGTACACTGCAGTCCATGGGGTCGCAAAGAGTTGGGCATGACTGAGTGACTGAACAGCAGCAACAACAAAGAAAAATAATTGAATTAATGACTGAGTTAGAGGACATATTCTCATACGTCCTCAGTCTACCATGAATTTTGCTATTGATACAATCACAGGATACCCCAGTGCAGTAGAAATTGCTGTATAGTACACATGTTCAATAAATGAATGAATGCCTGATGGTCAAGATTGGAGCCGAATTCTTCTTCCCAGAAGCAAACCTGTCTTCTATTAATAAATACTATTAAATACTACTAATAAATAGTATTCCCAGGTGGGTCAGTGGTAAAGAATACGTCTGCCAATGTAGGAGACGTGGGTTTGATCCCTGGGTTGAGAAGATCCCCTGGAGAAGGAAATGGCAACCCACTCTAGTATTCTTGCCTGGAGAATCTCATGGACAGAGGAGCCTGGCAGGCTACAGCCCATGGGGTCACAAAAGAGTCAGACATGATTCAGTAACTAAACAACAAAATATACGTACTGGGAGCCCTAGAGAATTGTTGTTGTTGAGTCACTAAGTATTGTCCAAAACTTTGTGACCCCATGGACTGCAGTACAACAGGCTTCCCTGTCTTTCACAGTCTCCCAGAGTTTGTTCAAATTCATGTCCAATGAGTCTATGATGCCACACAACCATCTCATCCTCTACCGCCCCCTTCTTCTCTGCCCTCAATCTTTCTTAGCATCAGGATCTTTTCCAACATGTCAGCTCTTTGCATCAGGTGTCCAAAGTACTGGAGCTTCAGCTTCAGTATCAGTCCTTCTAATGAATATTCAGGGTTGATTTCCTTTAGGATTGACTGTTTTGGTCTCCTTGCAGTCCAAGGGACTCTCAAGAGTCTTCTCCAACACCACAGTTCTAAAGCATCAATTCTTTGGCACTCAGCCTTCTTTATATTCCAGTCCTCACATCCATACATGACTCCTGGAAAAACCTTAGCTTTGACTATACAGTCCTTTGTCAGCAAAGGACTTTGTCGCTGCTTTTTAATAGACTGTCTAGGTTTGTCATAGTTTTTCTTTCAAGGATCGATCATCTTTTAGGAGGGTTAATTCATTTTCAGTTTGAATGCTGATGGAGAAGGCAAGCAGAGGTAAGCATTTAACAGTTTAGTCATCCCTTCTTTAGTAACCTGCCCCACAGCAATCTTCACGCAGAGCCAACCCAGACTCAAAGCCTGGAAAGTCAGATCTTCATGCTTGTGGCAAATTTAAGCAAGGAGACAGCAGAGTGTTGCAATGTTGTACAGATTTAGAAGAAAAGCAAATGGGAAACTGTTTCTTTAATTTTGTGACTTTGGCTGGACAGAACACTTTTAAAAAAATTCATTAGAAACTGTTTTGGGTGCCAGCCCAAAGAAGTTTTATGAAGTAGACAAAATGTTTTTGATCTTCTTAAGCCTCATCTTGGCTTCCTCCCCTGCCCTCTCACCTTGCTCAGCTCAGAGAGGCTCTCCCTGCACTGACTTCTGGTATCAAATCTGGCTGCCTAGGGCCTTCCCTCATCGGGAGTATTGGATTCATTAATTCCCAGCTGGCTAGACAATACTTTGCTCCCAGATCCATCCCCAAAGGTCTACAGTATCCCTCCTAAGAAATCCTACCCTTTAACACAGAGCGTATGGAAACATTTTCTTGGCCTCAAGAAATGCAAATTAGCATACATGATATTCACCAAAAAAGCTCCTCAACCAGCTGAAGTCTTATTGTAAGTCTGATCATGGTCACGCCTCTGGAACTCCTGTCCAAGTGAATGCCGTGTGTCAGGAGTCAGACAAATAGCATCACAGCATGTAGAGATCAAATCCTGAGCTAGAAGGTTCTGCTGGCTTACAAATGAGGAAGATGACACAGGAAGAGTGGCCTTTATTAAATACTAAGGTCACGTGCTGTTCTAGTGTGTTCCTGGATATCAGGTTCAGTTTTGGAATAGCCAGCAAACGCATCCCAAAGGTGGGGCATGCTTCTGTAAAATTCTTAGTTTCCTGTTCCTGTTTCAATGTTCTTTTGTCTTTGGAAAGTAACCTCATAGAATTTCACTGTATTATGAACAGCTCTGCCAAGGATGTATTTTCAATTTCCTTTAATGATTTTAGTATATATCTATATCAAAACCATCTAATTCTTAAATAGATATACACTGTGTGTGTGTGTGTGTTTAGGAAGTGATATTGTTTTCAAAAAGAGAAGAACTGCGTAAATACTACTGCTGTGCATAATATTATGCTGGTCTAAGACATACCAGTTAAAATTTACTTTGGAATATAATTCAATAATATACACAATATCACCTTCCTTACAGCCATTTAGGGTAGTAATAGCACATGTGGCCTGAAGTTGACTTTAAGCTCTGGGAAAAGGTTCATTAGTGCAATAGGGTTGTTTAGGTGGGTGGTTTGTCAATATGTCTAAAGTGGTGTATATAGTAATCATTTTTATGACCATAAGCACTGGAGAGGCTATTTTAAAATTACAACTGGGGAAAGATAAAAACAGAGACTCTAATCACTGTGGTTGTTGCCTGTCATTTTAGATATATTTTTTTGTTGGTTGCCGCTAGCAACAAGATAATTAAGCTGAAGAAGTTTTTATCAAATAAATACTGCTCTTTACCTCCCTGATCATATACTATTAATATGTTGCACTGAAAAGTAGGCGAGTAAAAAATAAAAATCAATAATCTGAGATATGAATTCTTTGATGGAACTTTAAAAAATCTTAAAAACAACAATCATCAATCTTAAAGATTACATTCCTGGCGTCATAAAAAATAACCTCCACTGAGTTCACGAGCATCTTTCTGCTTGCAGTGTGTGGAAAAATGAGATTTCTTCTCTAGCCCCCATAAACAGAGGCAGAGATCAAATTAAGTATCCAGTATTTGAACCAGAAATTGCTCTGAGCTCTAGCATCGCTGATTATAATCCTGAGGGCTTTGATCATTAAAATAGAATGTGTCTTTAAAAAAGAAATAGAAAACCTTAATAGCACAAAAATAATATATTCACAGCTGCAGCTACTCTTAAATGAGCATTTATTATGCCAGGCACTGTGCTAGATGTTTACATATCATAACGCATTTGATTTTCATGTGTCTGCAGACAGTCTACTTTTTCTTTGGTATATGTGGAAATGGAAACTCAAAGAAGTTAATTAATTTGCCTGAAGTCACCAGTGACCAAGGAGTGACAAAGGAGACTAAGGTTGGTTTTGTGCAACTTCGAAGGCTCTGTTCTTTTCACTTTGCCATGCTCGCTTTCTGAAAAAGCAGAAACCTCTTAATTATTTGCATTATAGGTATATACTGTTGTAGGTCAAGGAGGTAAGAAAACAGAGGATTCCCTGTGTTTCAGGACTTTTCACAGCACACTGCAACCCTGGAGGTAGGAAAACTGACATTCAGACCCATTAAGGGATACGTTCCAGTACTTTGGCACCTGATGCAAAGAGCCAACTCATTGGAAAAGACCCTGATGCTGGGGAAGATTGAGGGCAGGTGGAGAAGCAGGCGACAGGATGAGCTGGTTGGATGGCATCACCAATGAACATGAGTTTGAGCAGACTCTGGGAGACAGCGAAGGACAGGGAAGCCTGGCGTGCTGCAGTTCCTGGGGTCACAAAGAGTCAGACACGACTTAGCAACTGAACAACAACAACAAAGGGAACTAAGATTACAGAAATACTAGGTGCACAGCTAGTACTTGAAATCAGGTTTGTCTGACTCAAGTGCACATTCTTTCTGTTTCACCTTCCCCACCTCCTACCAAGTGGAGTCTTTATAATGTTGATATTTATGGATAGAATAAAAATCATCTTTGATGAGAATTTTTTATTGAATAGAGTTATGTTTCAGAGGATAGTATTTGATCTATGGCGTGGCCTAATCTATATACATCACAAATTGCTGTATGACAAAGTTCTATATTTTCTAGTTTTCATCAAATCTCATTTAATATGTACACATATTTTTTCTTATTCTGCTTGCATGGAGAAAAAAAATGAAATAAAAGTCACAATGGAGCTAAAGAATGTTATGGTCAAACAGCATAAGAATAAAATTCTATTGGTTATGTATAACATATCTAAAGTTTTGCTGACTTTTGTGAATGCCACTTAAAGTTTTGCTGAGTTTTGTGAATGCCACTTAAAGGGGAAAAAAACAAACAAAAAAATCCCAACTCAAATGGAAATTAAAAGCAAAAATTTATTGATCAGATAGTCATTTCCTATAGGTTAAATTGTAACTGACATTCTTACAAGTGTGCATGGCGTTTGCAAATTTCAACATGTTAAACTGAAGTGAGAATAGGGAGCCTTCTCTTCCAGAGATAGTTCTCCTGGAGACCTTGTATTAAGACCAAGCCCAGCCCTTCAGGTCCTGAATAAAATCTCCATAGGATTGTACTGTATATTGCTGCGAGCCAGCAAAGGCAATGGTGGTGAGAAATAGAGAAAAAGGTTTTAAGGGTGCTAAAGAGCAGAAAGAGAAAATGGAAGCATAGAAAAGTGACAGGCGCAACATAAGATTATGCTAGCATTTTAAAATTTCAAATGCTATTAAAATAATACCTGCCTCCCAACACTGTTTGTAGTGAGGCAAAATGACAGTGTCAATAGGACCCCCATGATGGATGTTTCTACACAGACATGGCAACACTGAGGGGCATTCAACCCCCTCAGACCTGTAGTCCTCACATTTGGCATCCCCAGACCACTCAGCCTCTTTCCCTCTGGATTTTGGCTTTGTTAACTTTCTATACTGTTGTGTGTGTGTGTGTGTGTGTGTGTGTGTGTGTTTTCAATTTCACCAACTTCTGCTCTTATCTTCTTTCCTTGTATGTATTTTCATTTTGCTTTGCTTTCCCTTTCCAACCTTCTTAAGATGGAACTTCAGAACAATGATTTTAGACCTTACTTCTTCCCTTAAATAAGCATTTAAAAACTTAAATTTCTCAAAAAGACCTAAACAGACATTTCTCCAAAGAAGACATACAGATGGCTAACACATGAAAAGTTGCTCAACATCGCTCATTATTAGAGAAATGCAAATCAAAACTACAATGAGATACCACTTCACACCAGTCAGAATGGCCATCATCAAAAGGTCTACAAACAATAAATACTGGACAGGGTGTGGAGAAAAGGGAACATTTTTGCCACTATGGAAGACGGTATGGAGATTCCTTAAAAAACTAGGAATAAAACCACCATATGACCCAGCAACCCCACTCCTAGGCATATACCCTGAGGAAACCAAAATTGAAAAAGACACATGTAATCCCATAGTTCATTGCAGCACTGTTTACAATAGAACATAGAAGCAGCCTAGATGTCCACCGACAGATGAATGGATAAAGAAGTTGTGGTACATATACACAATTGAATATTATTCAGCCATAAAAGGAATGCATTTTGAGTCAGTTCTAAAGAGGTGGATGAACTTAGAACCTATTATACAGAATGAAGTAAGTCAGAAAGATAAATATCGTATTCTAATGCATATATATGGAATCTAGAAAAATGATATTGAAGAGTTTATTTCCAGGGCAGCAGTGGAGAAACAGACATAGAGAAAAGATTTATGGACATGGGGAGAGGGGAGGAGAGGGTGAGATGTATAGAAAGAGTAACATTGAAACTTACATTACCATATATAAAATAGATAGCCAATGGGAAATTGCTGTATGGCTCAGGAAACTCAAACAGGGGCTCTGTATCAACCTAGAGGGGTGGGATGGGGAGGGAGATGGGAGGGAGGTTCAAAAGGGAGGGGATATATGTATACCTATGGCTGATTCATGTTCAGGTTTGACAGAAAACAACGAAATTCTGTAAAGCAATTATCCTTCAATAAAAAAAAGATTAATTAAAAAATTTAAATTTCTCTAGAAGTGCTACTTTTGCTGCATTCTACATATTTTGATACATTGCCATTTTATCATTCAGTCTTAACTATTTCCTAATTCTCTTATTGCTTTTTAGACCTACAGTTTATTTAGAAGTCCAAAATTCCAAAAAAAATGAGATTTTCCTTGACATGTCATTGTTATTGATTCTTAATTTAACTGTAGTGGTTCAAAATAATATTCTATGATTTTGTGAAAATTAATAAGCATAACCTCAATTAAAATAGAGTCATGAGGCCAGATGGAGGAGCCCTCACACCCACACCCTTTGATGACAGCAAATCCCAACAGGAAGAAAGAAGACTTCTTCTTATGTACCAAGAACTCAGCCAATAAGAGATCATCACAACTCACCAGCGAGAAGCAACTATACTTGAAGTCTCAGTTCCTCCAATGGACTCTTTATTTACTTTATAACTTCCTTTCTCCCTCATTAAAAGATGTCTCCTTCCCTTGCTGTTTGGCAAATTCCACAGTTGCTCACCATGATTGCAGACCCTGAAATGCATTTCTTTGTTGATCCCAAGCAAACCCATTTTTGCTGTAGAAATAACTGGAAGTCTACTTGGTTCAGGTCAATAATTTTAATTCTTTCAAATTTATGGAGGCTCGTTTTATTGCCCAGCATAGTGTGAGGATCATGCCCATGTTTAAAGACTGTGTATTTTCCAGTTGTTTGGTGCAGCCTCCTATAAACATCAGATAGATTGTGACGGTTGATAGTGTTGCTCACTTCATCTATGTCCTTACTGATTATTTTGTCTAGTCTATCAGTGAGAGAGGAATGTTTAAATCTCCAAATATGACTGTGGAATTGCCTATTTCTCCCTTTAATTCTGTTAATTTTGCTTCGTGTATTTGGAAGCACAGTTATTAGCCATTGTGATATAATGAAAAATAAACATATGGTTTTCATCCCCAGTCCTGGTAGAGGTACAGGGCTCCTAGAACCCCCAGAATTTCCTGTCTTTTTATGTACTAATCAGATAACTCAGGGAAGGGCCCTAGGTAGCTTTAGGATGTAGGCTGGTCACCTTTCTGCATGTTAAGTCACTTCATTCGTGTCCAGCTCTTTGCAACCCTATGGACTGTAGCCAACCAGGCTCCTCTGTCCATGGGATCTCCAGGCAAGAATACTGGAGTGGCTTTCCATGCCTGTCTCCAGGGGATCTTCCTGACCTAGGGATCGAACCCACGTCTCTTATGTTTCCTTGCATTAGCAGGCAGTTTTTTACCACTAGCGCAACCTGGGAAGTCCAATAACAAGTAATTTTAATGAATGGTGTCTACATGATAAAACTTTCATTAAAAACCCTTAAAGACCAGGTTTGGGGAGTTCCTGGGCTGGTGGACACCCTAAGGTGCCAGGAAGGTGATGTGCCCAGAATGAACATGGATCCTCTGCACCCCTTCCCCTGATACCTTGCATGATACATGTTTTCCATTTGTTGTTCTGAGTTGTACACTTTACAGTAAACAGATAATTTTTTAAGCAAAGTACTTTCCTGAATTCTGTGATGCATTTTAGGAAATTATTGTATCTGAGGCAGGGTCAAGAGAATCTCCAAACTTGTATTCTGTCTGGCAGAAGTGTAAGTCTCCTGGGAACCCCATTTATGGTTGGTGTCTGAAGTGGGGGGCAGTCTTCTAGGATTCAGCCATTAACTCTTGTGGTTATACCATGTCTGAATAGTTAGTATCACAACTGAATAAATTAAACTGAATGTAGGACCACAGTTGGCATCAGAGAATTGGTTGGTGTTAAGAGAAAAAAAGAAAAACACAGGTATATAAACATTTATAATTGCTATGGTTTCCTGATGAATTGATCTTTTTATCATTATGAAATAATCCCACTTACCTCTAACAATACTCGTTGTCTTGAAGAATGCTTTATCTGGCATTTTTATGGTATATCTTTTTATATCTTTACATTTAAAGTATATCTCTAGACAACATGTAATTTTTTAAAGTTCATTTTGATCTTCTCTGTTTCCAACATCATCTAATAGAACTTTCTGGAATGATGCAAATGCTCTACCTCTGGACTATATAATATGGTAGCCACTATCCACATGTAGCTATTGAGCACATGAGATATGGCTAATACAACTGAGAAACTGAATTTTTGATTGTATTTAATTAATTTATAGTTAAATAGCCACATATGGCAGTGTCATCCATACTAAACAGCACAGGTTTAGTTCGTGAACATTTACCGTAATTGCTGACATGGTTGGACACAGGTCTATATCCTGCTTGTGTTCTGTTTTGTGTCCCTCCTGGATAATTTCTATTGGTCTGTTTCCAAGTTGTCTGACGTTTTACGTCATCATATGAGCTTTAAGTGCTCTGCACATTGCTTTCTTCTCCTCCGTCATTTGGAAGCATACATTCACTGGTCAACACTCAGTTAAATGCTTTTTAACTTTTTGAGGAATTTTCTGAATTCCCATAAGTCAGACCATCCCCCTCCTTTTTGCCCCTACTATGTCATACACGTTTCTCCTTCCTGGTACCTCTAATCTTGTTACTAGCTCTGTCTCTTGCTCCTAAGCTGTCCATGTCTTATTTGTCTTTGATGTGTCCTGTGATCTGTTCTCCTAACAACATATTGATTCTTCTTTCTTTCACATCATTTTTAAAATCTTATAAGATCCACTAGAAGTAACACTATTTCCTACACTATGATTTTTATCTGCCATGGACTATGCAGATATGAATAATGTTGTTCTCAGATTCATCTGACTGAAAACGTTATGAAAGAATTGCATCTCAGAAAAACCCCTAACAACAGCACATCCTTTGTCAAGATGGGGTCTTGTTGCTATTAGACTGAATTGAAATCCACACCAATGGAAATAATTTAATCAGCTAAAGGGATTCTGGATTCTAGCAAAGAAGAGAATGTAGGATTCCGAATGGAAATTGTGAAATTAGCAGCAAAATATTTAGTATTCACCGAGGAGACAAAACCACCTGCTGATCATCGCTCCCTGTAAATGGAAGGACCCATTTCCTGGAACTTTTGGCGTAGTCTCTGAGCATAAAGCTGGTGTAGTAGAAAGAACAAAGACTAAAGAGCAAAACAAAGCCTTGGCTTTAAATCCCAGGTCTTCTGCTTACTAGTTGTGCAGCCTTTGACAGGTTCTATAATCTATCTGAGACTGATTTATCTCTAATGTATGAAAAAGGCTACATAATTTTGCCATTATTATAAATACTTAAAATTGTATATTTAAAGTCACTGGGAAATAAAGTTTACCTTGAACAAATAGAAATCTTTAATGTTATTATCTTTATAAGCTTTATCATTATTACTTTTATTTGTAGTATATATCTAGCCAAGTTCATTGGAAACCATTTAAGGCATATTAAAGCTAATTTGGTAGCTACTTGGCTTAAAGTTCAACATTCAGAAAACTAAGATCATGGCATCTGGTCCCATCACTTCTGGGAAATAGATGGGGAAACAGTGGAAATAGTGTCAGACTTTATTTTGGGGGGGCTCCAAAATCACTGCAGATGGTGACTGCAGCCAGGAAATTAAAAGACGCTTACTCCTTGGAAGGAAATTTATGACCAACCTAGACAGCATATTCACAAACAGAGACATTACTTTGCCAACAAAGGTCCATCTAGTCAAGGCTATGGTTTTTCCAGTGGTCATGTATGGGTGTGAAAGTTGGAATGTGAGGAAAGCTGAGCGCCAAAGAATTGATGCTTTTGAACTGTGGTGTTGGAGAAGACTCTTGAGAGTCCCTTGGACTGCAAGGAGATCCAACCAGTCTATTCTGAAGGAGATCAGCCCTGTGTGTTCTTTGGAAGGACTGATGCTAAAGCTGAAACTCCAATTCTTTGGCTACCTCATGAGAAGAGTTGACTCATTGGAAAAGACTCTGATGCTGGGAGGGACTGGGGGCAGGAGGAGAAGGGGATGACAGAGGATGAGATGGCTGGATGGCATCACCGAGTTGATGCACATGAGTTTGTGTGAACTCTGGGAGTTGGTGATGGACAGGGAGGCCTGGGGTGCTGTGATTCATGGGGTTGCAAAGTGTCGGACACAACTGAGCAACTGAACTGAACTTGGCAGTATATTTTGTACAAACTTAAAAGTCTCCAAAGTTTTGTTTCATTTTAGCTGTCCCTAGAGATGGCTGGATGGCATCACAGACTCGATGGACGTGAGTCTGAGTGAACTCCAGGAGATGGTGATGGACAAGGAGGCCTGGCATGCTGCGATTCATGGGGTCGCAAACAGTCGGACATGACTGAGCGACTGAACTGAACTGAGGACTTAACAATTCAACCCCTGAGAAGGAAATTTTAGACCAAAAGAGATGCTCCAGGATCATACATAAATGGCAAAAAAAGCTGTTTTACTGAGAACCAAGTGCCAGATTATATGCTAAATCACTATCTGATTTAATCCTTTAAATGATCATTTACAGTAGGGGCTGTTGTAAGAGAAGAAAACAAAGCCTTTTAGAGATTAAACAATTTGCCCAAGCTCATGCAGTAAAATACAAGCTGGGGTTCAAAGGCAAGGCTTTAAAACCCTTGCTCTTTAACTACCACTCAAAACTGTTTCCCAGATGATCCAAACCCTCTGTTTTCCAGTCCTGCTGGTGTGCATAGAGGCCAGTCCAGGGTGTGCACTTTCTTTACCATCTGAGCCACCAGGGAAGCCCACAGGGTGTGCACTTTCTTGGTAAAGCCAATGGTAAAACCAACTTGAACCATAAAAAGTGCTTTGACATCAAGAAACCACATCATTTTAAAGATGCTACAAATTAATATTTCTACTAAAGCGAGAAGGAAATGGCAACCCACTCCAGTATTCATGCCTGGAAAATCCCATGGATGCAGGAGCCTGGTGGGCTGCAGTCCATGGGGTCGCAAAGAGTCAGACACGACTGAATGACTTCACTTTATTTATTTAAGCAAGAAGTGGCATAGCACTCATGCAACCGATATCGGAAGGCATTAGCAATCCTAACACTCGGATTAGCTTTTCTTCAAACACTTAGGTAATGTTTTTCACTAATGCTCAAGTGTTCTCCTGTCAGAGTTGACTCTGCCCTGTTTACCAATGGGAAAAACAGAGCCCACTTATATCTGGACACCACCCACACATCACCCACACAACAGAGTGAATCACAGCTCAGAGGTAGTGAAGTTCTCTTCTTCATCATCAAGATTTTCCCTACTTTGTTGCTTCAGCTTAATGAATGAGAAACTTAAAGGAGAAGATGAGGATTAAAGGGACAATAGATACTAAAATGCATCCACAGTATACCCGTGGCAGATTCATGTTGATGTATGGCAAAACCAATACAATATTGTAAAGTAATTAGCCTCCAATTAAAATAAATAAATTTATATTTTTTAAAAAAGAGATTACATTTCTAAATGGATTTGGAAACAGGAAATCAACAGTCTAACCTGAAGACTGGCATTCTCTTCCTCTAATAGTGTCTAAAATTAAAGAAAGATTCTGTAGTTCTTATTAAAAGTAAACACAAAGTAAATGTTGGTTTTAATTCCTTAATATTTGGAATGTGTGTATGTCTAAGTGAGATGAAATGGAGTTTTAAGATTTCAGCTTTAACAAATTCCTCTTGAAGAACTATCATTATGATGGTTACATACATTTAATTGGAGCTGTTTAGAGAGCCGCTAATTCCAACTGAATTTCTGGGTGTGTGTGTGTGTGTGTGTGTGTTTACTGTGACTTAGGTTGCCCCTAAATTGTTACATAGCACAGAAAAGCTGTGTATGTGTCTGGAAGAGAAAAAAGTGATTTCAAGTTTTTTAGACTGTGGCTTTTGCTAATTTTTTAAGTGCATTTTTATTTTTTCTAGTGGCTCTTCTAACACAAAATAAGAATGCACAAGGAAATAAGAAAATTCACTGACTGTTTCATTACTAAAATATCCAGGCTCAGAGTTCAACGTTTTTGGTTTTCAAAATCTCAAAAGGGCCTATTATTTATAGATTACAGTATTAGAAGGGAAGGAACTAATCTACCTAATGCATTTTTCTTGAAAAATAAAGCATGACATGGATGTTTAATAAGGTTTAAATCATTAGAATGCAAACATTTTATATCTTTTCAAACTAGGCAGACTGGTACTTTTTTGATTGAGAAATACAAAAGGACACTTGCCCTACCACCCCACCCCCCAAAAAAATCAAGGAGAAAATGAAATAAACTAGACCATCCCATACAGTTATATATTTTGCGCACTGCTTAAATGCATATTATCAAGGTGGGTGCAAATGAGTTTGGAAATCTAAGCTTTATTTGCCTAGCTGGACTCCATAGCTCTCCAGAGAAGGTTATCTTCTGGGGTGGGGAGAGGATGAGCAGAGAGGAAGTCAGAAAGAACATATCTATCAAGTGGATGCCTTTTCCTAATTTATCCAACCCGAGGGATAACTCTTCTAATTTGTAAAAAGCCCTGTAGAGGTTGGTTGTGGCCTGGTGACCACATGATATGTATTCTTTGTTTAATTCTTTGATAATATATTCTTCATGATATGTATATTCTTTGTTTAATCTTAAACCCAACTTGCTTGCACTCAATTTCCTATATGGTTCATTCATTTGACAAGTAAGTTTTGAGTTCCTTGGCTGTCCCAGACAGTAATATACCCAAGAACAAACCATACCACCTGACCACAAAGAGCTTTTAGTCTAGGTACACTAAATAGGTACCCAAAGATTACAATGCAGTTACTTTTAGGCTTTCGTGGGATCACGTTCCTAAAATTACCATGATTGTCAAAACGGGAGCTGGCAAAATTAACATCCGGTAGAAAATAGGGGGTATGGAAGGATCTCATTTCTACAGCAAACCAGATTCCCCATGATAAAAGCCTTGCTTCAACAGCAAACATTTCTCTTGACTAATTTCATCCAATTATTCAGAAACCATTGCTGCATCCTTGTGATCTGGGAAATTAGAGAATTTTCTACCAGTTCCACAATTTGTGGTCTCTCTAGATCTAATACAAACTCTACCCTTTATTAGTATATAAACTGGGCAGATTCTGTGCCTCAGTTCCTCACTTGTTAAATATGGATTAGAATAATACATTTACTTTATACAACTATTAAGAAGACTAAATGAGATAAATTATATACAGTGGCAGGTACATAATACACAGTCTATATTTTATGTATTTATTTTAAAGGTTGCTGGCAAGTTTGAATTTAACGGTGTTTTTGTTTTGATTTGGCGGCATTTTTTATATTTTCCTTTGGTTTTATATTTTCTTATTTTCACAATTTTCTATAAGAATTTTATTTTCTTCATGAGCATTTCACAAGTATCTTGTAGTTGAGGACTGATGTTTTGAATTGGAAGAGCAGAGAATAATAGTAAAAATATTGGTTCTGAAGCCATACAGTCCTGAGTTCAAACTTGCCTCTGAGGCTCCTCAATTCAAAAACATCTGACCTCAGGATCATCTCAGAACTGCTGTGTGTATATAAGGCCATTTTTTTTTTTTCTCTCCCTGAAAAGCTATTGTTAAGCCAATAGTGTTCTGGCTTTTATTTTGAAGCTTTGATATTTGGGGCTTTCTTGGCCTTGCTTTGTCTTACAGCTTATAGTATGTTAACATTATGGCAAAAAGCGAAGAGAAACTAGGGAGCCTCTTGATGTGAAAGAGGAGAGTGAAAAAAACTGGCTTAAAATTCAACATTCAAAAACAAAGATCATGCCTTCCGGTCCCATCACATCATGGTAAATAGATGGGGAAACAATGGAAACAGTGACAGACTTTCTTTTCTTGGGCTCCAAAATCACTGCAGATGGTGACTTAAGCCACGAAATTAAAACACACTTGTTCCTTGGAAGAAAAGCTATGACAAACCTAGACACTATATTAAAAAGCAGAGACATTGCTGACAAAGATCCATCTAGTCAAAGCTATGGCTTTTCCAGTAGTCATGTATGGATGTGAGAGTTGGACCATAAAGAAAGCTGACCGCTGAAGAATTGATGCTTTTGAACTGTGGTGTTGGAGAAGTCCCCTGGACTGCAAGGAGATCCAACCAGTCAATCCTAAAAGAAATCAGTCCTGAATATTCATTGGAAGGACTGATGCTGAAGCTGAAGCTCCAATACTTTGGCCACCTGATGTGAAGAACTGACTCATTGGAAAAGACCCTGATGCTGGGAAAGATAGAGGGCAGGAGGAGAAGGCGACAAAGGATGAGATGGTTGGATGGCATCACCGACTCAATGGACATGAGTTTGAGCAAGCTCCAGGAGCTGGTGATGGACAGGGAGGCCTGGCGTGCTGCAGTCCATGGAGTTGCAAAGAGTTGGACACGACTGAGCAGCTGAATTGAACTGAACTGAATTTGTGTAATGGTAAGCAGTTTATATGAACTTCTGAAGTCACCACTTCTTCATCTGCATGCCTGTTTTATTTATAAACCTGTTCCTTAAAGTGAATGTGAGGAGTAAATGAAATAATGCATATAGGGTGCCTGGCATAGTGCCTGGCATGTATTGAATGATTTATACATGTTGGCCATTAATAATTAGTATCCACCTTTTGCATTGAGAGGATGAAATATAAATAGATTCTCTTTCTCTAGAGTAAACAATAAAGTTGCTCCCAGAAGGATCTATTGGAAGAGTCATTGTCACTGAGCAGGTGTTAGCCAGGTAAGCACAAGGGACAGAGATCTGCAGGTACAGGATGTGCCAAGTCCTGAAAAAGAGGGTATATTTGAGACTAATTGAGGCTATTAAAAAGCTTTATTGTATTTATAAAACACACTGCATATTTTGACCATAAGAAATGAATGCACTTTTTTCAAGATTGGGAGATCATTCCTAAATCATAAAGCCTTTCCATTATGAGATAAAGAAACCAAAGTTTAGAGACGAATGATAGAGAGCTGAGGAGACAGAGGTAGGTAACATGATAGGCATTTGCTGTGTATCAGACAAATGACATTATGCATATGTAATAGATGAGGAGCCTGGGACATAAAGTTGTTAAATAAGTCACTCGAGGAGGTGGCTCAGTCACTCAGTGAGTGTCCAACTCTGTGAAGTGAAGTGAAGTGAAAGTTGCTCAGTTGTGTCCGACTCTTTGCGACCCCCCATGGGCTATAGAGTCAACAGAATTCTCCAGGGCAGAATATTGGAGGTGGTAGCCTTTTCCTTCTCTAGAGAATCTTCACAAACCAGAGATTGAACCCAGGTCTCCCTCATTGCAGGCGGATTCTTTACCACTTGAGCCCAAAGGAAGTCCAACTCTTTCCGACCCTTTGGATTGTAGCCTGCCAGGCTCCTCTGTCCATGATTATCTTGGCAAGAATACTGAAGTGGGTTGCTATTTCCTCCACCAAGGGACTTTCCCAACCCAGGGATGGAACCCAAGTCTCCTGAGTTTTCTGCATTGCAGGTGGATTCTTTACCTGCAGAGCCATCATCAGGGAAGCCCAAGTCACCTGAAGCCATAGCTTTAACAAGAATCGAGCTGAAATTCAAATCCAGATGTACATCCTCCAGATTGTAGGATCATTTTCACTATATTCCCTAGAACTTGTGTGAGTTCATCCACATGTAAAGTTACCTCCATAAGTGCATTGTAATTGTTCATTTGTGTGTTTATTTCTACACTAGTCTGTAATCTCCTTGGGAGTCTTTTTGTGTTTGTAAGCACATTTCCTGGAAGACAGATGAATCCAACAACCAAATAACTAGATGGATGGATGGATGGATGGACAGATAAAGAGCATTTGACAGATTACTTGCTTGGATTTTTCCAAAGGTCTATCCAGTCACCTTGCAAGCAAACTGTAATACTCTCAAACATATTTCTGAATCTAATTAATCATACACATTTTTAAGTCAGTAAGAAATCTACCATAACTTTAAATTTAACAAATATAAAGTGAAAATGAAAGTGTTAGTCACTCATGTCTGATTCTTTGCAACCCCATGAACTGTACCCCACTAGGCTCCTCTGTCCAGGGAATTTTCCAGGCAAGAATACTGGAGTGCCACGCCCTTCACCAGGGGATCTTCCCGACCCAGGGATTGAACTCAGGTCTCCTGAATTGCAGGCAGGTTCTTTACCATTTGAGCTACCTGGGAATAAAGTTCTGAATAGAGTAATAAACAACAAATTCATGAATAGAAGCCCTACTCAGTGAGTTCCTTGCAGACAAAATTCATTGCGAATTTATCCTTTTTCCCTAAATCCTGGCATATTTGGCAAACATATACTAAAAGTCTAATCGGTTAACAGTTCTGATTAGAGTCATGCATGCCTGGCCTTTTAAGTAACAAAAACAGTCCAGTTCAGAAAATAACATTTTCTGGTGGACAAACACTTCTAGCTGATCCTTAAAGGAAGAGGAGAGGTAATATTTCACCACACAAAGATCTACATTTACTATCTTCATAATGAGATTCCAATGATGCCATCAGATGTCAAATTAAATGCTGATTATGGGCAGGAATGACATGAATGTATCTAACCACTGATACATATATGAGCACAAACTAGTCACAACAGATATCATGACCCTGCCAAAGGATGCCTCAATAGATAAGAATATATCAGTATTAATTACCAATCAATGCATTGTTAGGGCATGAGTAACAACACTGCTCATAGGTCTTTGGAGATAAAAAGCAGATGTGGTTGATGGGGAACAGAAAGAGATCGAAAAGAGGACAGAGGACCACAGAACTAGGCTATAATGTGAGGACTTGTTTTGAGGAACAGGATTAAACACAGTTTGCTAACCACATCATTCATATCAGCCTTGAAGCAAGGCACACGTGTTATTAAAAAAGCTGAGCACGTATCAGATATTTGGTGCTGGGTAACCTAATATTCGGAGAAGGCAATGGCACTCTACTCCAGTACTCTTGCCTGGAGAATCCCATGGACGGAGGAGCCTGGTGGGCTGCAGTCCATGGGGTCGCTAAGAATCGGACTTCACGACTGAACGACTTCACTTTCACTTTTCACTTTGATGCATTGGAGAAGGAAATGGCAACCCACTCCAGTATTCTTGCCTGAAGAATCCCAGGGACAGAGGAGCCTTTTGGGCTGTGCCGTCTATGGGGTCGCATAGAGTTGGACATGACTGACTGAAGTGACTTAGCAGCAGCAGCAGCACCCTAAGTATTGACCTAGAGGTGCTGACAAAGGATGGGATTGGTCCAATGGTCTCTGGGGTTAAATAGAACCTGTGTAGATGGAGATTACTTGGTTCAGTTGTGGGGAAAGGAGAATACCACTCAAAGTTAAAAAGATTAGTGTTTGAAGGAACAGCATCCTTTCTTCCCCCTTTTGTTTCTTTTCTGTTTGAATTAGATAGCATCAGTTCCTATTGCTAGCAATCAAAGAAAAACTGCTACATAAAATACTTTGCTTATTCTTGATATAATATCCCTAGTAATTCTTTCTAAGCTCATTAGCTTTTTGAAGAACCAACTGCTTACTCATTAGGTATTGCCACAGATGTTCATGTAATTTGGAGTTTAGCTCTAAAATATTTTCATGCAAAATACTGGACAAGAACTACTTGAGTAAGATTTAGCAATAGAAGTAACAGAATTTTCCCTTATGATTTTATACTGTGGAAGGCATTATTGGTTATTGACCACTGCCAAGATCCAACACCCTTTTTCCATAGCCCTATCCCTTGGTTTATGCTGCTTTTTCTCCCAGAAATGCCCTTCCCACCATCTTCACCTGTAGAAAACATATTTATCCTCAAATAACTGATGTAATATCAGCTCTGTGAAGCCTAAACAGCAACAATAATCTGCAAAGCCTTTCCTATTTCCCAAGATAGAACTAATTGCTCCACATTTGTGATTCCTGACAATGTTGGAGCAATGCCTTCGTGTGCCTTGAACTTCAGATAACTGGACTCCTCAAAGAATTCATCTTAGCTTATCCAGGGCTACAACAAATGTTACAAGTTACATTTATGACTTACTGGTATAAAGATAAATATACAATATTGTATGTGCATGTGCTCAGTCGCTGAATCACGTCCTACTCTTTAGGACCCCCATGGATTATAGCCCACCAGGCTTCTCTGTTCCTGAGATTTCCCAGCCAAGAATACTAAAGTGGGTTGCCATGCCCTCCTCCAGGGGATCTTCCCAACCCAGGGGTGGTACCCATGTTTCTTGAGTCTCCTGCATTGACAGGCTGATTCTTTAATACTGTGCCACCTGGGAAGCCCCATAATATTGTATACCACAACATTTTCTTTGACCTAAAGTTCATGTCTTTCTTCCAATTTCAAAAGAGAGTAAAACATTTTCATTGACCTCTAACAGTAGAGTGGATCCTTGGCACTGTACCTATTTTATGTAATGAATAAACTGCCCCTGTGTGTCTATGCTTTCATTTAAACATTTTTCTCACTTACATAATCCACAGCCTAACGAGGCTTCTCTTAAGGAGAATGGGTTTGGTTTCAAAATAGAACCAACTTGGGAATAGAACCAAACTTGAGATAAGGGTAAAATGATTCAGCCTTAAGGAGGTTCTCTTAAAGGAGTCTTATATATTTTTTGTATTTGAATGATTCAAGTATACAATAATTCTTTTAAGATTTTCAAAAATGTGGACAGTTGGCTAATTAAAAGTTTTCTCCAAAGGGGGAAAAAAATTAAGATAGAACTACAGGCATTAGCAGTCATTTGTTTTGTTTGGGGATATAACAATTTAGAGCAATATTTGAATTAATCTGAAATAAAATAATTAGCCTTTGCAATATGCTTTATGACTTACAAAGCAATTTCCCAATTTAATTGGCACACCAAACCTGAAAGTTTGGTGTCTTTCATTTTTCATTTGATAGGCAGGAAAACAAGCCTCAGATGGATTAAGTGACTTACCCAAGGTCACACAGCTGGTAGCACAGAGTCTGGGACTCATGCCCAGTTTTTCTAATTCCAGAATCTTGTATTCTTTCCACTGCATCACGCTGCCTATAGAAAAAAAGCATCTGTGTAAAAACAAGCTTAAAAATATGGATCTCACACTTCTAAGTAGATTGATGTTTGTTTAGAAAGCCTAATGTCATTTCTGGAGATGTAATTAGATGTAATTGTGTTGTGGGTTTGGTTCTAAAATATTTTAACAAGAAGACGCTTGACAAAATTTATTTTAGATGAAAGTAAAAATTAACTGAACAATATTCTGAACTTGTGTGAAGTCTTATGGACAAAGAACTTTGGTCAAAATTATGATTAAATATGTCAGAAATGTATAGACAGATTTATATATTTTATTTCAAATTCCATGTCTTTGTTCTTTAGGTTGTTAGATTTCATTTTGCTTCCTTTCTCTTCTCAGTCATTCAAGCCTCCCCTTGGAAGTAGACTCCTTTCATATCCTCTTTTGGTAAACAATCTAAAACAGACTTGACTGTGAGAGTTATCTTTTATCAATTCCTTTGCCCCTGAAATGGTAATTTCCTGACAAAGGAAACAAATGAAGGAAGGAAATGGCATTGAACAAGTCTGATCATGAAAAAGGCAAAACTCTCAGCAATGCATTCTTCACAAGAAAACTGGGCAAAACAAAGAAGGAGATTTCAGAAGGACGTGTTGACCCAATGCCATACATACACAAATTGACTCTTTCAAGTATAAATCCAGTGGTTTCGCAGTTCTGGGAAGTAATTTGGCTGAAAAGAAATTATATTAAGCCAAGTTTGCAAGGTCAAGCAGTGAATAATTGAATGTGAACATGTCATTTTGATTACCCAGAGAAGAAAGGTCAGGAAATACTGATTAAGATTTTTCTGGAATGCATTTCTGAAGTTTAAAAATATGTGTGTGCTATTTTACTCAGAAATAAAAATCAAATTAATTTCACAAATGTCTTGATTTTACATATCTTACTATGTGTTATTCTCTTTATCTGTGATATGAATACAATTAATTACCCTGTAAACTTTCAAAATACACAAACTAATTTCATTTTACATTGTACATGCATGAACTTTTTGGTCTCTAGGTCACAAAACAGAAGGTATACTTCAGATGCAGCCTCATGAAGCTAGTGCTACACAGATTGATTGCTTTTTCTACAGCAGACATCCTAACCAGAGAGTCATCAACTCACCCATAATGCTTCATTCCAACCCAGCTCAACACAGCAATGAAGTCCTTGAAGCAGTCTTTTGCACAGTGTGCATTCCTTGTATCCAGGCAATTACTGCCATAGTCATCAATGTCATTTGGAAATCAAAGAATAATATGTGCCCCCCCCTATATTTTACTGATTGGTACATGGAATGGTCCCCCAAATTTGATCAAACATTATTGAAACTAAGAGGAAATAGTCAATATAGATGAAATACTTCACAGGGCAGGTGGGTTTGGGGGAATACTTTCATGAACAATTTTATGGAAGGTCTGCTATGGGTCAGGCGTGTGTCTAACACTATCGATACAGGATGAAAAAGACATAACCTCTAATCTTAAAGAGCTCAAAGGGACTATCTTTATCTTATCTCTAAAATATAGCACACTGATTGTCTTAGGTGCTTAATAAATCTTGGGTAAATCCCTGGAAGGCCTGCTTAGTATTGCAAAAAACCTGCTTACAAACCCAGATAAACACATCTGTGAGTTCTATGCCAGGTCAGAGGGAATCAAAGAAAGAATCATGCATGGAATGAAAGGTATAATAATAGATGCAGCTGTTAATAGACAACATGGAATAAAAATGCGATGTAAAAAAAATCATTAATCATGAAGTGAAAGACATAAGTAAATTGTATCAGAGAGGAAAAGGGAAACTAATGACACTAGAAAATCAAAATACGTACAATAAAAATTTATAGTAGAAAACCAAAATTTACTTTGAAACCAAAAAGAACTTCATTGATAAATATACAATTTTGTGTCACTTAAAGTATGAATTTTAAAACAAACTTTGGACTTTAATCATTAACAAAATCACTGTTTCAAAGCTTCCATTTTTTTTCAACCATTTGATCTCCAATGTTAAACAATAATAGATTGTCAACCATTATTTTCCCATAGTATTCCTTATGTTTTAATATCTGTTTTGAAACGTAGGGAAAGAATTTTGTACTATAGACACAGTAATGGAAATTGTCAAAGATAAAATTAGTAAAGAGCCACTTTAGGAAAAACTAGCACTCACATAATAATTTTTTCATCTTCACAATAAAGTTTTCATCCATGTATATTAATGGGACTAGAATCAGAAATTTAAGGAATTAATCAACCTGATTTGTTGAAAGTTGACAAAGTTCAGGGAGCAATTGGCAAATCAGACAAAGCTGAGAGGGAAAGAATTTGATATTTCAGATTTCAGTGCCATTTTGGCTATAGTAGTTTTTGGAACTGGAAAACATGATAAATCTTGAAAGAACAATTTTCACCGAGGCTTTATGATGACGGGCATTGTTGACAAGTAAATGAATACATGATTCTGACAAAGATTTCTTCATTCTTATTGCTAAAATGCAGTGAACTATCAGAGTCATCTGCTGCGAAGATAGCTCTTAGTCTGTTAGTCCCTGTTACTACTAACAGAGATTTTTCTATTCTCAAAGACCAGCCATGTTCAAAACCTTTTCAAAGAACACCTGACTTCCCAAAAGATATATTTATGCTTTCTTCATGCAGTAAAATAACAGAGGCATGACATAACATTTTCCCAAAGACCTGCACAATACTAAATACATTTATTTCACTTTAAATTTTTTCACTAACCAAAAAATTCTGACTTACAAAAGACAAATTTGACCTGCTCAGTGATATTATTTAGTGATAGATGTTTAGATTTTATTTACTGTAATTTGGTCTTCCAGCTGCTTAGCTACATAGATGATAGATGAAATTTACAGTGACTCAAGCATTTCACAGAATAACATAAAGTTCTCAGATTACTGGAATAAAATATAGATCTGCTTTAAATCTATACCTACTCTATTCTTGTAAAAGCTAGTGACAAAATATATATGCCAACAGTGTGGGGTTCCCTGGTGGCTCAGTTGGTAAAGGATCTGTCTGCAATGCAGGAGACCTGGGTTTGATCCCTGGGTTGGGAAGATCCCCTGGAGGATGTATGGCAACCCACTCCAGTATTCTTGCCTGGAGAATCCCCACAGACAGAGGAGCCTGGTGGGCTACAGAGAATCTCAGAGAATCAGGCACAACTGAGTGACTAAGCATATTCCAATAGTGTGATATTGCAGCCAAACTGTTAAGAAAATTTGGCCAAGTTTGATTCTACTCAAGAACAAGTTTCCATTTTCAAAAGATAAAACAGTAACCATCAAAATTATTAAAATGTTCTATATAAACCCTTTATAGCTAGTGGACTCCAGTGTACCTCAGGCCTGAATTAAGTTTTATTCTCCTTTAAAAAATAGATTTAGATCAATCAATTCATACTGGAAATAAAGGGATTAATTCCACTAAAAACAAAAAGAACAGTATCAGAAATAAGAACCTTTCCACTGGAAGCAAAGCAAGTATTTTTCACAATTCTGGGAAGAGAGTAGAAGATGTCAATGTTCTGAAGATAAAAAGGGAAATCTACCCAAGAACAAATGACCTACAGAATCACCCTCTCACACACACTCAAAATATGGTTTGACCATGTCTGGACATCTCATGGCCCAAGCAAATTGACCTATAAAATTAATCATCACAAATGACATTTTTAAAGTACTGAAATAAAATTCTATTTTTCAAGGAAAATGTTCTCTAAAAATTACCCCAAAAGGCATTTTCAGAAAAACAAAACCAGAAGGATTTAATTTATAGTAAACCACACTAATAGAAACACTGAATGAAGTTCTTCAGACATAAGAAAAACAATTCCAGATTAAAAGTATGAAAAATCAAGGAAGAATAAGACATCATAGAAAGGAGAAATGTGTTGATAAATCTAAGTTAATATTAAATAATTAAAAATATTTTCTGAGGCCTAAATACATAACAGCATTTTCAAAAAAAAAAAAAAGTTAGGCACTAATATGTAAAGGATACGTGTTATAACCTCTAGAGTAATATGAAAAGGATGATAAGAGAATGTGCACCCAGATAGCAGCTGGGGGAGAATAGAATGCTAATGAATGAATGAATAATGAGCTATAATTTCTTGTCAACAAGAAAAAGAGAGGAAATTGAAGATAGATCAGGGAAAATGAGAAAAACAATATTAATGCGGTAAATTTAAGCTCAAATATGTCACTATTGCATTAAAGTTAAATGGACTAAATATTCTAATTAAAGGACTGAGTAAACTTTTAAAAATAAGAGCTATAATGTTAGAGAAATTACAATGGAGGTTGTCTTGTTCAGGCTTTATAAGTAGGGGAGGAGGCCTCTGATTGACTTCTGACCGTGCCTGAACCCTGCCTGGACCACACCCCTGACTGCAAGCACAGCAACTGTCATCACAAAGTCAAGCATCACTTTAAATAAGAAAGAGGGTGGGTCTTGTAATTTCAAGCCCTGGAGGCCTGGCCAACCTTCCAGGGTCTAAGACTTATAACTTATGAGGTAAAACAAACAGCACTGTAAAAGTTAAAGGAAAACCAGAGCTGCATTTTTGCATTATAAATGCAAAATGGGATTATAAATGGGAGTCCCCAAAACTGCAATTTGAAGTCTCACCCATGGGGTGGACATATCACCTGGGACCCTTTCCCAACTGGGACTCAGATTGCTATTAACAAGGGACTTTGCAAGCGCTGTTCAAGTCTGGATATCAGTTCAGTTCGCTTCAGTTGCTCAGTCGTGTCCAACTCTTTGCGACCCCATGAATCGCAGCACGCCAGGCCTCCCTGTCCATCACCAACTCCCGGAGTTCACTCAGACTCACGTCCATCGAGTCAGTGATGCCATCCAGCCATCTCATCCTCTGTCGTCCCCTTCTCCTCCTGCCCCCAATCCCTCCCAGCATCAGAGTCTTTTCCAATGAGTCAACTCTTCGCATGAGGTGGCCAGAGTACTGGAGTTTCAGCTTTAGCATCATTCCTTCCAAAGAAATCCCAGGGCTGATCTCCTTTAGGATGGACTGGTTGGATCTCCTTGCAGTCCAAGGGACTCTCAAGAGTCTTCTCCAACACCACAGTTCAAAAGCATCAATTCTTCGGTGCTCAGCCTTCTTCACAGTCTGGATATAGGTCAGCCCAATTTGGTGATGTAAACACTGTTACTTCTCTCTATTGTTTCTGTTTCTTTTCTTTTAATAATTGTATATTGAAATTGTCAAATAATAGTCTATGAAAAATTGAACTTGTTTATTTGTCTGTAATGAATGTTTTCTTTTGTCAACAAATCCTTTGAACCTAAAATGAAAGTAAAACTTTTGACAAAACATCTGACATAAAAATTATTGAAACTAAAAGAATGGAAAAGATTTCACAAATAAAAGCAATAGAAAAATGGAACTGTAAGAGTTACAATTATTAGACAAACAGACCTTAAAACAATAAGGCTTCCTAGAGATAAAATGTGTTCCTACTGTTAAAAGGGACAGTTGGAAAGAAAGATATAAAAAAGGTAAATTTGTATGCATCAAATAACACAGTTTCAAAATACAGAAATAAAAATTTGCAGAACTGAAAAGGAGAAAAAGACAAATCCACAGAGTGTGATACTTTAACACAATTCTCTTAGTTACTAATAGAATAATTGTGGAAAAATATTAACAGATAGAGAAGATTTGAATAACATCATTCATAAATTTGGGCTTCCCTGGTGGCTCAGACAGTAAAGAATCTGCCTGCAATGCAGGAGACTTGGGAGACCCAGGTTCAATACTTGGAGAAGGGAATGGCTACCCACTCCAGTATTCTTGCCTGGAGAATTCCATAGACAGACGAACCTGGCGAGCTACATACAATCCATGGGGTCACAAAGAGTCGGACACGGCTGAGCAACTAACACTTATATACACTGATGATTAATAAATCTGACATAATAGACATATTTAAACCATTGTACTCAACAAATAAGAATATACACGTTTTCAAAGTGCATTTGAAACATGCAAAATTGAAGCTATGCTGGGCCATGTAGTCAGCAATTGCTCTCTGACTACAGTGGAATTAAGCAAGAACTCAGTAAGAAAAAAATAAGTTTTAAACCCTAGTCTATTTATTATCTCCAAAATTTCTAAATAACTGAGTCAAAGAGAAAATCACAATAAATATCAGACAATTTTTAAACTGTGATAATTAAAATAAAATATATCAGGAATATGTGAAATGGACTAAAATAATTCTTAAGAGGAAATTTTATAGCCTTAAATACACATTTAGATAAAAAAGACTAAAGTCAATAATGCATATACCAATGTAAACAATTTAGAAAAACAGCAAAAATTAAACAAATAAAAAGGAAAAAATATTTTAAAAAGAGGCTAATAAAATTTTTTAAAAAGTCAAACAGTTCTTTGAACAAAAATAAAATGTGTGAATCTCTAGCATAGCCAATTATAACATGAGAAAAAAGTCACAAATAATCACTACAGGAAAGAAAACGGGGACATCAGTACAAATGCTTGAGTCATTAATAAAATAAATAATAATGAGAGATTACTAACAAGCTTTTGTCAGTGAAAATGTAGAGGAAATGCTCAAGTCCTAGAAAAACACAATATGCCAAAACCGATTTAAGAATAAATACAATGAACAGTCTTATATGTATTATAGAAATTCAATCCAAAATTTGGAACCCTCCCAAGAAAAACAAAAGACAAAATATACCTCCAGGTTCAAATTACCCAACAGGTGAAGTTAAGAAAGAAACAGCACCAAGTTCTTTCAGCAAATCAAAAAACAGAGAAAACAAATAGCAGCTTAGTTATGAAGCCGTCATAATTTTTAGACCAAAAGCTGACAAGGAAGTTGTAAGAAAGAAAACAACAGGTGAATCTCTGTCAAAAACATAGATGTAAAACTTTAAACAAAGTATTGTCTTCTGCATTGCAGGCAGGTTCTTTACCATCTGAGCCACCAGGGAAGCCCTATAAAATATTAATCAATATATAAAAAGCATTTGACCTAGATGGAGGTTTTGCTAGGAATTCAAAGGTGGTGTCACATTTGAAAAATCAATAAACAGAATTTCTTATATTATAGAACAGAGTAGAAAAAGAATGTTATAGTATATTCAAGAAAAATATTTGATCATTTTTAAAACTCATTTGGGATTTAAATAAATAGTCATTTTTTAAAAATTTAACAAGCCAAAGCCAGAAGGCATTTCCTCACTTTGAATCTGGGCTGGTCTTGTGACTTTCTTGACCAATAGAAGATGGTATAAGTAACTCTAGGACTTTTAGGCTTGAAACTTCCACCCAACGTTTCCTGAATGCTACCATCTAATTTCAACTTTCCTGAGACCACCATGCTGGAGAAAACATATATGTGTGCCATGGTGAATAATCCCAAATGAGCCCAGCCTTCTAGCCATCCCTACCAAGAAGCTACATGTGAGAGAAACCATCTACCAGCTGAATATCTCAAATTCAAACTAACTTTCATCAATATCATGTGAAACAAATGAATTTCTCAGGGTTATGGGCTTTTCTGATGGTTCCGTCAGTAAAGAATCCACCTGCAGTGTGGGAGACCTGCGTTGGATCCCTGGGTTGGGAAGATCCCCTGGAGTAGAGCATGGCAACTCATTCCAGTATTCTGGCCTGGAGAATCCCCATGGACAGAGGAGCCTGGCAGGCTGCAGTCTATGGGGTTGCAGAGAGGTGGACATGAATGAGAGACTAAGCACACACACACATTTACTAAAAGTATAGCAACTGGTGAAAAGTCAAGTGTATCTTGACGGGCTGATAAATGTTACCAATCATTTTCTGATTAGCTGTGCAAGATGAGATGTCAGAAACAGCTATAACTATACAGATCATCTATTTCCTTCACTAGAACAAAGTTAGAAAACACTTTGTACAAAATCTCAGATTGTAAATATTTTAGGCTTTGTGGGTCAAGAGGCCAAAATGGATACTATATATAAATTATATAGAAGTGAGAAAACAAGCTTATAAAAAATTTTTATTCAAAATATGGGAATTCCATAGTGGTCCAGTGGTTAGGACTCTGTGCTTCCATTGCCAAAGACCTGAGCTCAGTCCCTGGTCAGGGAACTAATATCCTATAAGCTGTGTGGAGCAGCAAAAAAATAAAAATATCATAATATTAACTGAGTATAATTTTTTGTAATACAGGTCTTCTAACGAGATGAATGGAATTCTTTTGCCAGTGATTGCTGAACTAGGGGTCAAAATTAGTGTGTCCTGTCATCAAATAAATTGCAAACGTTCTTCTATAGAAAATACTCATTTCTCAGGTGATACAAAAACAGACAGCAGGAAGATTTGGCTCATAGTCTGTAGTTTGCTGGGCTTCCAAGGTTGCACAATAGTAAAGAATCCATCTGCTAGTGCGGGAGATGCAGGAGACTACAGTTCAGTCCCTGGGTTGGGAAGATCCCCTGAAGGAGGAAATGGCAACACGCTCCAGTATTCTTGCCTAGGAAATCCCATGGACAGGGGAGCCTGGTGGGCTACAGTCATGGTGTTGCAGAGTCGGATACAACTGAGCATGCACGTAGCTGCTGTAGTTTGCCAATGCCTGCACTTCAATACGAAAGAGCTGAATACTTTCTTTGAAGCTTCTCTGCAATTAGGCGAAAGCACAGAGCCAGTTTGTTGCTGTTTTACATGCTCTTCTGTTGGTTTGGAGCAGAGCAGGGCAGATCTACAAAGACTCGTTGGGTAACTTTATGTGATTACTGAGATATATGGGTAAAAGAACAAGAACATTTTCCCTTCAGGCTTTTCTTTACATTTTTCATATTTCTTGAAAGCCCTCTTTTGGCTCAGACGGTAAAGCATCTGTTTACAATGCAGGAGACCTGGGTTCGAGCCCTGGGTTGGGAAGATCCCCTGGAGAAGGAAATGGCAATCCACTCCAGTACTGTTGCCTGGAAAATCCCATGGACAGAGGAGCCTGGTACGCTACAGTCTATGGGGTGGCAAAGAGTCAGAAACGACTGAGCAACTTCACTCACTCACCCCATCTCTCAGGCATAGAATCTTAGAGTTGGCTCTATCTCCAATTTGGGGAATAATTTGTGCCTTAAGACTCACGTGAGTCATACTCCAGCTATAAAAATCTCTCTGTAGCCAAGTTTAGGCATCTTTACTGTAAAAAAATTTTTTTTCCAATCTCAATCATTTAAGTTATGATTAAAATTGCTTTTAATTTAATTAAAATAGAGAACAGTAATTTCTGAGCAAGTATACTCTCAATATCTTCAGGACAGCCCTAGATATCAATTTCCATCTCTTCCTCTACGTGCATGTCAATGCCTCCTTGATTACAGGAAGTGTATTGCTAAGAAGCACATTGTACTGGATCTAAGACAAAACCAACACCATCAGTGTAAACAGCTATGTCATATAGTTATTTCCTACCTGCAATTAACCAAGGGGTTTTTGTTAAAACCCAACAGATGCCATGTGGAAAACAATGTGATTTGAGATGAGTCAACATTCTTAGAAAACTTCCAGTAACTCCTACTAAAAATGGTACACTATCATTAAACCAGTTGACGTGACCCCAGCAAATACTTTTTAGACAACCAAATTCAGTTACTTTACAACTGCAACAGAACTATGTTGTGGTGGGGGGGGAGGGGGGTGGCGGGGAAGCATTTTAACTGGCATTACTAAGCATCCTTCCATTCTCCCATTTTAGTTTTTTGTTGAAAAGATTCATTTTGCCCCACTAGTACTACTATTTGGGATTTGAGAACTAAATTATTTCAAAATTATAGTGGCACAATTTTCTAGAATAATACAGTGATATATAAGATACAGAAATGTATAAGGTACAAAATTAGCAAATATTTATGCAAACAAATAAACTAAAAGTGGAATTTCTTCATTTCTTTCTATGCCTGGAAATTCAGTCACTTATACCTATTTGTCCTTCAAACTCTTGATATAGTGTTTTGTCATGTATTAAGGCCTTCAAAATCACTGCAGATGGTGACTGCAGTCATGAAATTAAAAGACACTTACTCGTTGGAAGAAAAGTTATGACCAACCCAGATAGTATATTCAAAAGCAGAGACATTACTTTGCCGACTAAGGTCCGTCTAGTCAAGGCTATGGTTTTTCCAGTGGTCATGTATGGATGTGAGAGTTGGACTGTGAGGAAGGTAGAGCACCGAAGAATTGATCCTTTTGAACTGTGGTGTTGGAGAAGACTCTTGAGAGTCCCTTGGACTACAAGGAGATCCAACCAGTCCATCCTAAAGGAGATCAACCCTGGGATTTCTTTGGAAGGAATGATGCTAAAGCTGAAACTCCAGTACTTTGGCCACCTCATGCGAAGAGTTGACTCATTGGAAAGGACTCTGATACTGGGAGGGATTGAGGGCAGGAGGAGAAGGGGACGACCGAGGATGAGATGGCTGGATGGCATCACGGACTCGATGGACGTGAATCTGAGTGAACTCCAGGAGTTGGTGATGGACAGGGAGGCCTGGTGTGCTGCGATTCATGGGGTCGCAAAGAGTCGGACACAACTGAGCGACTGAACTGAACTGAATGAGTGAGTTGGCATTCCCAGGTGGTGCCACTGGTGAAGAACTTGCCTGCCAGTGCAGGAGATACAGGAGACGAGGGTTTGATCACTGGGTTGGGAAGATCCTCTGGAGGAGGACATGGCAACCCACTCCAGTATTCTTGCCTGGTGAATCCATGGACAGAGGAGCCTGGAGGGCTACAGTCCATAGGGTCACAAAGAGTCGGACATGACTGAAGCAATTAGCACTTATAAATGAGTGAGTTATCATGTGTACGTATCTTACCTCCCTTAGCGGGGACTTTCCAGGGCCCAGGTCCACATTTTTCCTTCTGCGGCACTAGAATAATATGGGTCAAATTAGGTTGATTAAATCACCAGCTCCAGTGAGTTCCCACCATCCTGAGCATTCCCAGTTTGCTGCCAGGGCAATGAAAAGACTGTTTCTACAGGATTACATCTTGGCTGCTGCTGACTTAACTTTGGGGTGGGTCTTTTCTCTGGAACATATCAGTTAGGACTCTAAGGAACATAGCATGTTTTGCTCACCTTACATGTTAATATGCCATCCTCTTTTTATTGAAATAGCTTCTCCTATGAGAACAATAAGCTTTTCAAAATGTTTTGCTGTGGGTTTTTTTTATTTTTGCTTGTTTGTTGTCTTGTTTTTGCCTCCCCAAAGATGCATTCACATCTGTAAGCCTGACAATTCCTAAGAGCACAAGAGAATCTGTTTACTTCTAAAGGGCCAATTCATCAGAAGGCTTGTTAGCCGCTGGCTTTATTTGTTACCTGGGAATGAAATTGAGAAACTGCACAATGATGACTGCCTTTCATAAAAAGACACGAGCATGCTCCATAATTTTATTTATCATTTCCACACTACTTCATCAGGATTGTTCCATTTGCCTCAGTGTGCTGTAGGAGGGATGGCCCAGCCTTAAAAGTAATCACACATGGCAAAAGAAGTTCTTTGTCAATCATTTGATTTTTAAGCGAATTTTATTTGCAGTATCTGGAGTATCTCACTCTGCTCTGAATTTTCCCAAAGCAATTTATTTGCATCCTTTATGACCTTTACTGTGTGTTATGGGCTGAGTTGTGTTCTCTCAAAATTCATGTGTTGATACAGATGGCCAGCAGACACAGGGAAAAATGCTCAATATTGCTAATTATTAGAGAAATGCAAATAAAACTACAAGAAATATCACCTCACGCTGGTCAGAATGGCTGTCATCAAAAAGTCTACAAACAGGAAAAGCTGCAGAAGGTGTGGAAAAAAGGGAGCCTTCCTACACTGTTGGCGGGAGTGCAAATCAGTGCAGCCATTATGGAGAATGGTATGGCCGTTTCTTAAAAAACTAAAATTAGAGCTACCATATGTCCAGAAATTCCACTCCTGGGCATATATCTGGAGAAAACTCTCATTCAAAATGATATGTGCAAGTATATACCATATGTGCATACATCATTCATATATATATGAATAACTGAATCACTTTGCTGTACACTTGAAACTAATACAACTTTGTGAATTATACTTCAATTAAAAAATTCATATGTTGAATTCCAAGTCTCTAGTACCTCATTTATGGCTGTATTTGGAAATAGGGTCTTTAAAGAGGTAATTAAGGTATAATGAAGTCATTAGGGAGGGACTTAACTCAATATGAACTCAGTCTCTCAGTTGTGTCTGACCCTTGGCAGCCCCATGGACTGTAGCCCTCCAGCCTCCTCTGTCCATGGAATTTTCCAGGCAAGAATATTTGAGTAGGGTCCATATTAGAAGAGATTAGGATGCAGACATGCAGAGAAGGAAGGCCATGTGAAGGCACAGGTTGAAGACAACCATTTCCAAGCCAAGGAGAGAAGTCTTAGGAAAAACAAAAAACAAAAAAAAAAACAGCTCTATCAACACCTTGATCTTGGACTTCCAGCCTCCAGAACAGTGAGAAAATGATGTCTGTTGTTTAAGCTGCCAGTCTGTGGTACTTTCTTATGGGAGCTCTAGAAAATGAATATAGTACACCACCTTGGGTAATAGTTATTTATGCATATAAACTAGTTGCTGGGCTTCCCAGGTGGCTCAGTGATAAAGAATCCACGTGCCAGTGCAGGAGATACAGGAGATACAGGTTTGATCTTAGGTCAGGAAGATCCCCTAGAGGAGGAAATGGCAACCCACTCCAGTATTCTTGCCTGGAGAGTTCCATGACCGAGGAACCTGGTAGGCTACAGTCCATGGACTCACAAAAAGTCGGATGCAACTGAGCATAAACACATACATGAACTCCTAGGGATTAACTTCACGAATCCTTTGGAAACAAAGTCCATGTCATAAACATTTATGTCCTCTATGTTCCTTTGCAGACAGTACATATTTAGTAAAAATAAGCTGAGTGAATACATTTATTAATTACAAAATATAGAAATGGTACAAGATTTAGAAAAATATTTTGAAACAAGCTTAGAAATATACTTTTAAAAAGGACATTTACTATTTAAACACAATACTAAGGAAAAGGGTTTAAATGTATTATTATCTTTTACAATGAATAATACCTTTTATCATGTTAAGACCTTGAGAGGGATTCAATATATGCAATAATTATATTAGTTTCTAATAAAAAATTAGTGGCTTAAAACAACATGAATTTATTCTTTTACAGTTAAGGCTTCCCTGGTGGCTCAGGCGGTAAAGAATCTGCAATGTAGGAGACCAGGGTTCAATCCCTGGATTGGGAAGGTCCCCTGGAGAAAGGAATGGCCACCCACTACAATACTGTTGCCTGAAGAATCCCATGGACAGAAGAGCCTAGCAGGCTACAGTCCACGGGGTCGCAAACAGTTGGACATGACTGAGCGACTTCCACTCCACTCCACAGTTCAAGAAGTCAGAAGCTCACAATCAAGATGTTGGAAGGACCAGTTCTTTATGGAGGCTTTAGGAGAGAGTCTGTTTACTTTCCTTCCAGCTTCTAGAGGCTGCCTGCATTCTTAGGCTTCTGGCTCCTTCCTCGGTGTACAAAGGGTATCCCTCTGACCTCTGGTTCTATTAATACAGCTCCAGCTTCCCTGGTGACTCAGAGGATAAAGCATCTGCCTGTGATGTGGGAGACCCAGGTTCGATCCCTGGGTCAGGAAGACCCCCTGGAGAAGGAAATGGCAACCCACTCCAGTATTCTGGCCTGGAGAATCCCATGGACAGAGGAGCCTTGTGGGCTACAGTTCATAAAGTCACAAAGAGTTGGACACAACTGAGCCACTACCCTTTCTTTCTTTCTTTTCTTTGCCTCTCCTTATAAAAATTCTTGTGATTACATTGGACCCACCCAGATAATCTATTATTACTGCTCCAGTTGAAAAAATTTAACTTAATCACACATCTGCTATGTTTCTTTAACCATGTAAGGTAACAACATACTCATAGGTCCTAGGAATTATACATGTACCTCTTTGGAGGTGGGTTTCCTGGTGGTGCAAGTGATAAAGAACTGGCCTGTCAGCGCAGGAGACGTAAGAGACAAGGGTTTGATCCCTGGGTCGGGAAGGTCCCCTGGATGAGAGCACGGCAACCCACTCCAGTATTCTTGGCTGGAGAATCCCATGGAGAGAGGAGCCTGGAGGATGTGCCTGCCGCAAACTTGGGCAGGCTCTGGGTCTAGAAATGCTGTAATGGAGGCAAGTGAAGAGGCCAAGACAGCCTCAGGGGACTGCACAGAAAAGGAAGGGACGAAGGGAGCTTGTGATGAAGTGAGTACCAAAACAGGCAGCTGGACAGGCTGAGGGCCAGTGTGTAAAAAGGCATGTCACACTCTTGTATGGTCTAACCACAGGAAAACAAAAACTCCCAGTTTCCATTAAGCTCTCTATCACCATAGGTTAACTTTCAGTTTGTTTAGTGGGATGGAGATGTGAAAAGTATGTACCTGCTAAATTTGAAAATTAATTCCACTTAGACAACAACTTCTGGCTATCATTCCAGGTCCATGTCCTAAAAAGCATTTAACTGTACAGAGGTATCATTTTTAAAACACTATTTGATGTAGCGTAATTACTTTTAACAGAACTGCTGAGAAAGTGACACCATTAAATTTCAGAGATCTGTATATAATAATTATATCCAATGTAGGAAGCATGAATTTTAATAATTTATTCAGAGATCATGATCAATTAGGTACCCTGAGGGGATGTTATGCAAATACAAAACAAGTAAAACTAGGTAAAAAACAGAGACATCATTTTGCTGACAAAGGTCCATATACTGGAAGCTATGGTTTTTCCAATAGTCATGTATGGATGTGAGAGTTGGACCATAAAGAAGGCTGAGCACCAAAGAATTAATGCTTTTGAATTGTGGTGTTGGAGAAGACTCTTGAGAGTCTCTTGGACTGCAAGGAGACCAAACCAGTCCATCCTAAAGGAAATCAGTCCTGAATATTCATTGGAAGGACTGATGCTGAAGCTGAAGCTCCAATACTTTGGCCATATGATGCTAAAAGCTGATTCACTGGAAAAGACCCTGATGTTGGGAAAGATTGAGGTCAGGAAGATAAGGAGATGACAGAGGATGAGACAGTGGGATGGCATCACCGACTGGATGGACGTGAGTTTAAGCAAGCTCCGGGAGATGGTGAAGGACAGGGCAGTCTGGAGTGCTATACTCCATGGGGTTGCAAAGAGTCAGACACAACTGAGCCACTGAACAACAACAACCAAGTAAAACCCAGAGCAATATTGGTTTTGAAAATAGATGGTGAATTTGGCTTTTTGTTGTTGTTTTGTTTTGCCATAATTTCCCCAACTCATTCTCTTCCTAAATAAGTCCAACCTCATAGCCATAGGAAGTAAACATACTTTATGAATCTCTTAGATCTTTTTTCTCTGACAAATGAATTAGGGATTGAATTGATTGCCTCAATCACTCTGACTCTTGGGTTCTATGATTTTAAGTCTGTGTGTCCTCATTACCCACAGGGCAAAACCCCACTGTGGTGAATTTCATATAAGCAGCTTTATAATTTTTAATCAAAATAAAATGTTAGATGGGAATTGAATACTAGAGTTCACTTATTGTACCTACATAGCTTCAAGACAGAATATCCAAAAGAGAAAGATTATTAAGAGAAAAGAAAATCTTGGAACTCTTTATTAAAAAGGAAGGAACATCAATTTCCTTCTATTCCAATCTGTCTTCTTACAAGCGCCTGGATGATGCCTGTGTAGTGGATGCTCTTCGAATTCAGGTGTATTTTCTCAATAAGAGTTGAAATGTAAGTGAGTCAAGAAAGCAAAAATGGAAGAATGGTTATTAGTTGATGTTTTTGACAAAAGAATTGGAGAACCACATACCTCAACTATTTGCATCAATTACACAACACAAATAGCACACAAACAGGCTATTTTGATCATAGGTGACAAAGACCAAGAAGAGCATTTATAAAGCAGAGTACAGAGCCCACAGAAAAATGTGAGCCATTAGTGGAAGCAGAGAAATAACTTTGTTATGGCAAACTCTTTTTTGTAACTGTTTCCTTATAACCACACATTTAACTCTAAATGCTCTCTCATCTGGCTGAGACCTTGCCTGGCCACCTGCACTGGGTACCCCTAGGACCCACTGGCTGGGTGTAGAAAAGACCAAAGCATGTTTGCAAAGAAGAACAGATGGGGGCATGTGCCCACAGGCACTTCTATCTTCCCAGAAGAACCAGCTTGTTCTGGCAGAAGGGTTTAGAAAATGAGCTGAAGCAATTACTCTGTTGAAACAAAGCAAAAACGTCACCATTTCCTCTTTCACACGCATAAATGGAAGCTATAATCTTTTGTTCTCTGTATTACAAACAGCCAGTAAACAAGTAGCATGTCTACAATTTTCTATTAATATAACTGAGAGTGACTTTCATTAGATTTCATAGTTAATAAACTGGGTGTCTTGGAATTAGATGGGGGCAGGCATCTTTATTTCACTCAAGAATGTCTAAAAACAAATTTGGCCATGGATGCTACTAAAATCCTTTCAAAAACAAAATACCCCCTGACCATTAACCAAAGTTTGACCCATGATGAAGACAATGATTTTACAGACAAAACAAATGCAAAATTTAAGTAATTACCTAATTATTTTTATTAAAGGCATCGTATGAGCCACTCAGATGACCAACGTTTGCTTTTCTCCTCTTTAAATCAGATATACAGTGTGGAAAATCTAGGTAATTTCCCTTACCGCATAGGCATTAATGACTCAAAGGACATGAGTTTGAGCAAACTGGGGGACAGTGGACAGAGAAGCCTGGCATGCTGCCATTCATGGGGTCACAAAGAGTCAGACATGACTGAGCAACTGAACAACAGCAAAGTCTGTAGTTTTTCAGGAAAAACTACATTCTCTAGTGAGATCCAAATTTTTTTTAAAAATCATTTATTCATTCATTCATTCATTTTTCTGACTTGTTACTCATCACCTCATCACTGACCTCAGGGACAAGCTTGGCACCTTATTAATGGACAGGTATTCTTCCTCATACCAGCTATGTCAATTACAAGGGAAGCTAGAGAAAATAAAACTAAAAGGACGCAGGCAATTGATCCTGAACATAGCTGCTCAGAATCTGCTTAAGGCAAGCTGGGAGGCATAGCCACAGACAGAAATCCACGTTGCTCAAACACTTCTGCAGCTTTGCAGTATCATAGCACTTTAGATCTCAAACAGGTAGACTGACATCCTAACACACAAGTGTGAACAAGGAGCAAGATCTACCTCTCTCATGGCCTGTCCTTCCCTGGTGGAGAGGTTTAAAGTGTCCAAGAAGAGAGATGAATGACATGTCCTGCAGGCAATTGCATACCTATGAATACCAGGTATTCATATATCTGTGGCTATGATTTCTATAGAGAGTTTTAAATATTAGATATTCACATTATGAATTTTGTCCTTCTGAATGGAGTTTTTGAATGAGAAGCAAGGTCTTCAAGTTTAAAAATTTAGAGTGGGAAACCTGAGTACAGCTAGGCTATGTTTCTAACTAAGGGCAGATCAATAGGCTTTCAAATCAAATGAAACGAGTGATGATCTTCTATGAGTGCTGAAGAGCTAATCTAAAACTCATGGCCATCAGATATCTGCACGAAGGAACAGTAAAGCACTGTCATTGTGGAGGTCACCCTTCAAGGTCGCCAGCTTAACTTCACTCTTGACATAGCACATTGCTAATACTTAAACAGAAAAAGAGAGTTTTAATAATATTTTATAATTGCTTTTTATTTTTCTCTAAAATGGATTGAAATCTCCCTGTTATTTCAGTGTGTGTATGTGTGTGTGGGGGTTTACTGGAAAAACTGAGCCTAGAAAGGTAACAAAGATTGAATAAGAAATAATTTCTTCATCCCCAAACTGTTCTCCATGATGCCTAAGCAACTTCTGTCAAAACCAGTGAGTGAGATCAGGGAGGGCAAACAACTGACTGAATTTTCCACTTCCATCCAGTCACCTGCTTCTGCTTAAAAAAGCTACCAGTGAATAGTATCAGTTATTTCATATACAAAATGATACAAGCCTCAAAGTGTAATTTCAAAATTCCTTCTAAAGATAAGCCACAGGGCAACAAAATCTACAAATTATCTGCCGCTAAAACAAGGCAACAATTGCATTTTCTTCCATGTGACATCAGACAGAAATCACTCAAATTCAAAGTAAGACATTAGCTCTGTGAAGTAACCCGATTATCTTAATTGTATAAGCCAAATGTTCATCTATTGCATTACAGAAGCAAAGCAGTAGGACTGTTGCTACATGCTCATAGGTCAATATGCCAGCTCCTTGGAGATGTTGATGTGGAAATATAATAACTTCAAATCAGAAAGGTTGCCCAGCCTTCTACTGGAGAAGAAAAAAAGGGATAATGCTTTGTACATACTTTCTCTACCATACTTGTTTAGCGCTCAGATATACTTTAAATTTCATTCAAAATTTTCCATAAAATTTTATGTGTAGCACTCTATATATCCATAAAACTTAAAAAAAGTTTCAGGTAATAATATACTACTGAGCTTTAAAGTTTCAAACAGCCAAAGGCATTTCCTATCACACACGTGAATTTTTATCAACACTGTACTTGTTTTCATTGAAATGCTGGAAAAGCTGTTCTACTAAATTCTCCTTTTCAACATGCAGTTTGCCTCTACTCATAACATGAGCTTTCCCCGTTATGCTGCAAGAACCAAAGGTCCAATCTGCGAAAAGATTTCACAACATTTAAGCAGATGTTTAAACATCTGTTTCTGAGTAAACAAACAAAAAGTGAACAGGTTCATCAGGGAAATGCCCCATGTGAAAAATTAGTTTCCCTCACATGACACTGCTTACTCTGTGTCGAGCAGTCTGTTATACACATTGGAATGTGTGCCCAGGAGCCTGAAATAACTCGAAGAAGGTAAGACATGCCTTGGTCACAAACAGTGCTCATGATGACTCGGCAGGGCAGCTGACAATGCTGGAAGTCAGAGCAGACTACAGGTGGGTTAAGTCTCGTGTTTATGAGCATAGCTTAGTAAAAAGGAACCAAAAGATTTTAGTACAGGCTGATGGACAGGGAGGCCTGGCATGCTGTGGTCCATGGGGTTGCAGAGTCGGACACGACTGAGTGACTGAACTGAGCGGGCTACATACAGCAAACATCAGGATCAAGCAGAGTGAAGTAAGGAGAGCTGGCTTCCCTGGAGACAGCCTGAGAGATGCTTGCCAGCCCCCGAGGAGGAGGCTGATGTAATGGTGCATAACCTTCAGATCACCGAGCTGTAGAAAACAGCCCAAGGGGCCCTTGGCAAAGATGATGTTGCTTTCATCTGGTCTCATGTGGAAACATGTAAGTGGGAAATCAGAACTGAGATGATTCCTCCTTAGGAACCAGACAACCTGGGTTTTGTTATCTGCTATAAGTGTGCTCTGGGTATGCCTATGTTCAAATCCTGGTCCTTGAGGGCCTCAGCGTGTGGCCTGTATGATGGATCACGGGTCCTTTCACAGCTCTGGGGAAGAGTTCTGGACTGGCAGTTAGGGATGAAACTCAGATTGATGGTCACCCGTGAGCCAGACCTGACCTCTCCACTCAAGTTCATCTTTCAGAGTCTCACCTCAGCCCTTCATTCTCAACCCCTTTGTCTCTGCATTGGACCACTGGCTCACGTCCTTCCCAAGGTCATTCAAGGTCTCCTAAATTATCCTCCTGTCTCCCATCTCTCATCTTTTCATTCCATCTTTCAAGAATTATCTTTTCAAGGTTACATTTGGCTTCTTAATACAAAAGTAATATAGGTAATACATGTTGATAACTGAAGAGATGTTAAATATAAAGAAAGAAAATCACTCATAATCCCACTTTTATCTTTTAATGGATATGAAATAAGTGAAATGCTTTCTCTTGTCTCCTTTCTCTTTAGCATCCAGCTCTGTAGCCACCATCGAGAGATCATTTTACATTCTTCCAGATTTTATTCTATGCTTATAAGAATATATATTTTTGTTGGTTGCCCCAAATTAAAATAGAATTGGGTTATTAATATGGCTTGGCAATGTAATTTTTTTTTACTGACAATGAACATTTTTCCAAGTCAGTACATATGAACCTTTTCAATACAACTTTCTTTTTAATATAACTTTCTTTTTAATTGCTATATGAATTTCCCATAATGCATATTCTGTATTGATTTAACCATTGTCTTATTAATTGAGAGTTCTCTGCCAACTTTTGACTAGTAAACAATGCAGTCAGCATCCATGGACATTTATTTTGTGTGTAATCAAGCTAGTATTTCTGTGGGATAGACCCCTAGAAGTGGAATTCCTAATGACATTTCTGGGTCAAAGGTCATGCATATTTTAATTTTGATAAATAACTTGTCTTACAAAAAGCAATATCCATATTCACTCCCATCAATACAATTATGAGAGTGCCCATTTTCCCTCACTAAAGGTGCATGTTATCAATCAGTTGAAATGTTGCCAATCAAGTGGGTGAATAAGGTATCTTGTTATTGTTTAATTTTCATTTGTTTAATAATTATTGAAATGGATCATTTTTTCATAAGTTTAATGGACATTTATACCCCTTCTTTCACTAACTTCCTATTTGAGTTCTTTGTCAATTTTCTATTTGGCTGATTATCTTTTTTCATATTGTTAGTATTGAATGTTAATAAGATAATCTGGATAGTAATCTCTTGTCTTTACATATGTAGGTTGCATATATTTTTCTCTCAACCTCTCACTTATCTTTTACCCTTATTTTTTATCTTTTCAAATAAATCTTTAATATGTTGATTTTCTTTATGGTTTCTAGTTTTATTTCATGCTGAGAAAGCCCTTCGTCATCCCACAATTATGTTTCATTCATTTTCTTCTGGCATTCTTATAAGTCTGGGTTTTTTTTTTACTGCCTAGATCTTTAGTTATTTGGGATATATTTTTGTGAAAGGCATGGTATAGAGATCTAACTACATTACCAAGTATCTTAACATCATTTGGAATAATTATTTTTCCTATTATTTCTGAAGTTCCACAGTTGCTGTTACACTAAATTTCCAGATGTGTCAGTGGTTAATAAAGACAAAGTGTGTGTGTGTGTGTGTGTGTGTGTATGTGTGTGTCTGTGTCTGTGTCTGTGTATGTGCGTGAGAGACAGAGTATGTGTGTAGTTGCTACATCTATACACATGTTTTAATATCTGGTAGGCAAGCTTCCTATATTATAGACTTCATCCTAAAGGCAGAAATAATGTTTATGCCCTGTAGGACATAATAAATGAATTTACAATTCACAATAAATGAAATTATGCTCAAGAAACTCTGGTGTACTTATCAAAAATGATGCTATTCAAAAGCACACACACAATACTTTTTAATTCATCCTTTTAAAAAGTTACAAAATATGTCCCTTAATGTATAAATAATATTGCAGAAAGTATTCCTTTATGAAACATTATCTCACAGTCTAGTTGGGGGAAGAAAGCTTTTAAAAAGAGCAGACAATTTTCTGTCATCTCTTTAAGCTGATAGTAAATTATTGCTACCACATTTTGCAGTTCATGTCATGACATAGCTTCAATTAGGAAACCATTTATTCTGTCCAGTGAGACAGAAAAAATGGCTCACAGTGGCAGTCCATTTTGCTACTGCCAGGTCTCTAGTCCAACAGAAATAACATTTTTTCACAGATGGGTAGTTCCCAAGGGACCAAGTCTCTGGAATCTTCCCTCAAAGTCTACGTTTTTTAAAGTCTTTATTTCAACACAGAAAAAGACATTTTACACTAAACCTTATTCTTACCAGCACCAAAGCATAGAAAAGAAACTAAAAAAAAAAAGAAAAGATTAATAACTTAGAGATCGCATGCAGGGTATCATCAGTGAGGAGCTGCTAAAGGCATAAAGTACTAACAAACCCCACCACTTCCTCAGCACCACTGGATTTTCACTGTTGCTGAAACCACAGACATTCTAAAAAGAGGGGTTGAGAGACATGCACAGGGACACGGTAGCAAAAAGATACCACACGAACATGTCTCCAACCCAGGTGTGCTCAGTTGCTCAGTCGCGTCTGACTCTTTGCAACCCCATGGACTGTAGCTCGCCAGGCTCCTCTGTCTGTGGGATTTTCTGGGCAAGAATACTGGAGTGGGGTGCCATTTCCTACTCCAGGGGATCTTCCCAACCCAGAGATCAGACCCACATCTCCCACATCTCCTGCACATGCAGGCAGATGATTTAGCTCTGCGTCAACTAGAATGCACATCAACTGTATTCCTTCCAACTCCTCCATCCCTTCCCCGGTGCTTTGCAGTATCAACAGCTTGGCAAGGAGAATGAATGGAAATGTATACAAACCACTGAATTCTTAATGTTCTTTGCACTGTGAAGCTAGGTGATAAAATCTTCCCTAAATTAGCTTAACACAAAGATGTGGATTTTGTCGTCAGCTAGGCTGTCTTTGTGGCTGCTGAAGAACATTCAGGCAAAGGTCTTAGATACTGAAGTACAGTTGGAGAAAAGGTCTTCAGACACCTTGTTCTTAGAGAATGTAACATCAGCTTAAATCAGTGAATATCTTCCCCAACCCCCATAAAAGGACATAGATTAAGTGCTCCCAAGGAAGTATGGCATCTGTCTGCACACCTGAGTGTCTGCTCCTTCAAACTGATAATTAAGCCAGGAATAATTTGCACCTTAAGTATATACTTATTCTTTATCTTAGCCAAGGATAAAAAAAAACTGAGATCATATCATTATTATTAAAACTGCTTTCTTGTCCTTTAAAAATCATATTGGCTACCCTATTCTGTGCCCATGTCTATGCGTGGTTGTCTTAATTCTTTCACACTAGAGCCAGAACTATGTTTTACTCATTTTTATATCCCTTACAGTGTTACCCAACTTTTTGGCATGAGGGACAGGTTTCAGGGAAGAAAATTTTTCCACGAACTGAGGTGGGGGCGATGGTTTTGGCATGATTCAGGAGCATTACCTTTATTATGCACTTTATTTCTAGGCCTTCCACTAGTGACCCTGGTGGTTAAGAATCTGCCTGCAATGCAGGAGACCCAGGTTTGATCCCTGGGTTGGGAAGATCCCCTAGATAAGGAAATGGCTACCCATTTCAGTATTCTTGCTGGGAGAATTCCATGGACAGGGGAGCCTGGCAGGCTATACAGCCCATGGGGTGACAAAGAGTTGGACAAGACTGAGCGACTAACAATTATTTCTACCATTACGACATCAGCTCTGCCCAGATCATCAGGCATTAGATACTTGAGTTTGGGAACACCTGCCTTATAGCATCAGAGAAGGCAATGGCACCCTACTCCAGTATTCTTGCCTGGAAAATCCCATGGACGGAGGAGCCTGGTAGGCTGCAGTCCATGGGGTCGTGAAGAGTCAGACACAACTGAGCGACTTCACTTTCACTTTTCACTTTCATGCACTGGAGAAGAAAATGGCAACCCACTCCAGTGTTTTTGCCTGGAGAATCCAAGGGACGGGGGAGCCTGGTGGGCTGCTGTCTATGGGGTCGCACAGAGTTGGACACGACTGAAGCAACTTAGCAGGAGCAGCAGCCTCATAGCGTATTGCCTTGTGCATGGCAGGTATTCTGTACACTTATTCAGTGAATTACATGAAGCATCTCAAATATTCTTTAGAATAATATGATTTGGGTGGGACCTGGTCCAATCTGATTTATATGAAAAGCCAGTACTTTTTTGAAAACATAATACTGTAAGGTTTAAAGATATAGTTATCAGGTACTTAAAAACCACTACACAGAAAGACATACAGTTTGCAGAAATAAATTGTGCATTAGTTAAGCCCTGGATTCTTTCAGATTAATAACAGCTCTGATGTCACAAACCAAAAAGCATTCACTAATGATTCACTAATGGACCACTGTTCTCGCCCCATGGTACCACTGATAGTCAGTGACCATCTTCTCAGACCAATCTAGTGTTGTGTGAAGAAGTTCAAACACAGTTATGCTGCTTTAAAAATATTTATTTTGAGTAATTAAAGTCAACAACATCATCATCATCATTTGAAGATAGTAGAAGTTAATGACGAGAATAGGTGGAAAGACAAAAATGTTGAAAAACATTTGCAAAACTGGTTTTATGCTTTTTTAATTACTAGCATAATACAATGGACACCAACTTTATAAACAAGAGTATGAATGGATATTAGTATTAACACTGTCCTTTGTGCCTATTTTATGAAATAAACTTTTTGTGAGCTAATTTATTTAAACACACATATATATTATTTTTTACATTCAATCCAGTAAATTATCTCAGGATAAACAGGATCCATTTTTTATATTTTGTACTAAATTTCCCTCCATCAGTGATTGTAACTGAATACCATGGATTGGGATCTGGAACAAAGACCTCAAAATTGGGAAGCAAAAATTAGTACCAAGGTAGGGAAATATATATACTACCATATATAAAATAGATATCCGTGGGAATTTTCTGTATGACTCAGGATGCTGAAACAGGTGCTCTATGACAACCTAGAGAGGTGGGATGGGGTGGGAGGTGAGAGGGAGGTTCAAGAGGGAGGGGACATATGTAACTGTTCAGCTCAGCCACTTAGTCACGTCCAACTCTTTGTGACCCCATGCACTGCAGCACGCCAGGCCTCCCTGTTCATCACCAATTCCCGGAGGCTACTCAAACTCATGTCCATAGAGTCGGTGATGCCATCCAACCATCTCATCCTCTGTCATCCTCTTCTGTTCCCACCTTCAATCTTTCCCAGCATCAGGGTCTTTTCAAACGAGTCAGTTCTTCGCATCAGGTGGCCAAAGTACTGGAGTTTCAGCTTCAATAATTCAATTCCTTCCAATGAATATTCTGGACTGATTTCCTTTAGGATGGACTGATTGGATCTCCTTGCAGTCCAAGGGACTCTCTAGAGTCTTCTCCACACCACAGTTCAAAAGCATCAATTCTTCAGTGTTCAGCTTTCTTCATAGTCCAACTGTCACATCCATACATGACTACTGGAAAAACCATAGCTCTGACTAGATGGGCTTTGTTGGCAAAGTAATGTCTCTGCTTTTTAATATGCTGTCTAGGTTGGTCATAGCTTTCCTTTCAAGGAGCAAGCATCTTTTAATTTCATGGCTGCAGTCACCGTCTGCAGTGATTTTGGAACCCCCAAAAATAAAGTCTGACACTGTTTCCACTGTTTCCCCATCTATTTCCCATGAAGTGATGGGACCAGATGCCATGATCTTCGTTTTCTGAATGTTAAGCCAACTTTTTCACTCTCCTCTTTCACTTTCATCAAGAGGCTCTTTAGTACTTCTTCACTTTCCGCCATAACGGTGGTGTCATCTGCGTATCTGAAGTTAGTGATATTTCTCCCAGAAATCTTGATTTCAGCTTGTGCTTCATCCAGCATGGCATTTTGCATGATGTACTCTGTAAATAAGTTAAATAAGCAGGGTGACAATATACAGCCTTGACGTACTCCTTTCCCAATTTGGAACCAGTCTGTTGTTCCATGTCCAGTTCTAACTGCCACTTCTTGAACTGCATACAGATTTCTCAGGAGGCAGGTCAGGTGGTCTGGTATTCCCACCTCTTTCAGAATTTTCCACAGTTTATTGTGATCCACACAGTCGATAGCTTTGGCATAGTCAATAAAGCAGAAATTGATGTTTTTCTGGAACTCTCTCGCTTTTCCAATGATCCAATGGATGTTGGCAATTTGCTCCCTGGTTCCTCTGCATTTTCTAAATCCAACTTGAACATCTGGAAGTTCACAGTTCATGTACTGTTGAAGAATGTCTTGAAGAATTTTGAGCTTTACTTTGCTAGTGTGTGAGATGAGTGCAATTGTGTGGTAGTTTGAACTTTCTTTGGCATTGCCTCTCTTTGGGATTGGAATGAAAACTGACCTTTTCCAGTCCTGTGGCCACTGCTGAGTTTTCCAAATTTGCTGACATATTGAGTGCAGCACTTTCACAGCATTATCTATTAGGATTTGAAATAGCTCAACTAGAATTCCATCACATCCACTGGCTTTGTTTGTGTTGATGCTTCCTAAGGTCCACTTGACTTTGCATTCCAGGATGTCCGGCTCTAGGTGAGTGATCACACCATCGTGATTATCTGGGTTGTGAAGATCTTCTTTGTATAGTTCTTCTGTGTATCTTTGCCATCTCTTCTTAATATCTTCTGCTTCTTTTAGGTCCATAGCATTTCTGTCCTTTATTGTGCCCATCTTTGCATGAAATGTTCCCTTGGTATCTCTAATTTTCTTGAAGAGATCTCTGTCTAGTCTTTCCCATTCTATTGTTTTCCTCTATTTCTTTGCACTGATCACTGAGGAAGGTTTTCTTATCTCTCCTTGCTATTCTTTGGAACTCTGCATTCAAAAGGGTATATCTTTCCTTTTCTCCTTTACCTTTCACTTCTCTTCTTTTCTCAGATATTCTTAAGGCCTCCTCAGAAAACCATTTTGCCTTTTCGCATTTCTTTTTCTTAGGGATGGCTTGGATCACTGCCTCCTGTACAATGTCCGAACCTCCGTCCATATGGCACTCTGTCTATCAGATCTAATCCCTTGAATCTATTTCTCACTTTCACTGTATAATCATAAGAGATTTGATTTGCGTCATGCCTGAATGGTCTAGTGGTTTTCCCCACTTTCTTCAATTTAAGTCTGAATTTGGCAATAAGGAGTTCACGATCTGAGCCACAGTCAGCTCCTGGTCTTGTTTTTGCTGATTGTATAGAGCTTCTCCATCTTTGGCTGCAAAGAATATAATCAATCTGATTTTGGTGTTGACCATCTGATGATGTCCACATGTACAGTCTCTCTTGTGTTGTTGGAAGAGGGTGTTTGCTATGCCCAGTGTGTTCTCTTGGCAAAACTCTGTTAGCATTCGCCCTGCTTCACTGTGTACTCCAAGGCCAAATTTGCCTGTTATTCCAGGTATCTCTTGACTTCCTACTTTTGCATTCCAGTCCCCTATAATGAAAAGGACATCTTTTGGGGTGTTAGTTCTAGAAGTTCTTGTAGGTCTTCATAGAACCATTCAACTTCAGCTTCTTCAGCATTACTGTCAGGGCATAGACTTGGATTACTGTGATACTGAATGGTTTGTCTTAGAAACAAACAAAGATCATTCTGTAGTTTTTGAGACTGCACCCAAGTAATCTCAAATATATAGGACATGTGTATACCTATGATTGATTCATGTTGATGTATGGCAGAAACCAACACAATATTGAAAAGCAATTATCCTTTAATTAAAAATAAATTTTTAAGAAGTTAGAATCATGGTAAAACACGCTAGGTTAAGACCAATGACTTGAATCAGGATATCCATCCAAGTGAAGAGAGTAATAGATAGTGTGTGGAGAAGCAAACCAGCTAGCAGTAAATAGCTAGGAGGGCAAACGCAGATGGAAAGAAAGTGAAAGTGAAGCCGCTGAGTTGTATTTGGCTCTTTGTGACCCCATGGAATGTAACCTGCTACGTTCCTCTGTCCATGGGATTTTCCAGGCAAGAATACTGGAGTAGGTTGCCATTTCCTTCTCCAGAGGATCTTCCCAACCCAAGGATCAAACCCAGGTCTCCCGCATTGCAGGCAGACTCCTTACCGGCTGAGCCACCAGGGAAGTCCCTAAAAGGAGATATAGAGCCTCCAATGGAGTAAAAGTCTTAATAAGGATTCCACATCAGAATGCCAGGACAAAAATGTCACAGTTAAATTGAGACGGTCTTTGGGTTCTTATTCATTACAGATAATTCTAAGGTTTTGGGTTCGTAAGCAAGACATGGATGGAAGCAGATGCAGGACAACGGATTACCATTCCCCTTATCAGATATAGGCTAGTTGGTCAGCCCCAAAGTAACCTAAATCACACACACACACACAAACTATATCTGAAGTATTTCATGAAATCATATTAGAAAAGCTTTCAATGAAACCTTATCAGTACTTAACAATCTTAGCTGCCACCACTCTCCAGCAAAACAGATTACTCATGTCTCCCAAACACGCCTTGTGCCTTCCTACCTATATATCTTTTGTAGCTATTCCCTCATTCAAGCAAAATCCTCTATCATACCCCCATTTATCCAAGCTGTCACCACCCAATAAGACCAATTCAAATCCCACACCTCTCGTGTGGTCCTTTGCATGTATCCCAATATGAAATGATTTCTCACTACGCTGAAGTCTTAGGTCATTCACTGGACCCTTCACATGTATCACCCTGCATTCTTCATTTTATTTTCCTGTTCCTATAATTAACTGCATTGCTAGTTCTTTGAGAAGGCAATGATTGTATCTTATCACCTCTGGATCCCTATTCTACATTAAAATACTCAATAATGATTTATTGAGCTGAACTTGGAGTTAGAGGCCTTGTCTTAGAGTGTAGATCTTTCTAGTACCAGCAGCCCCAGCATATGCCATGCTATAAAACTAAACAACTCAAAAATGTACCTAGTACTGGCTCTGGCTGGTTAAAATAGAAATACATGCTTAACTTTCTCTCTCTTTCTCTCCCTTTCTCTTTCTCTTTTTGCCAGTACATTTCATCTTTCCTAACACAGCATCATATTGCTAGAAACTGAAATCTCTCTACCAAATGGAATTAGACCAAAACTACAAAACTACAGAGGACAAAATACAAAGCACATTGCAGTGATATTATTTCCTTATTTCCCAATCATACATAATTGTTAAAGAAAAATTTGAAAATAGAGAAACATAAAAGAAAAATAATTATTTTCAAAACCTTTATAATCCTCCCACCCAGAGATAGGCACTGTTAATTTTCTGGTGCCTAATCTTTCTTTAGTAAAATCACCTTATGCTGCATATCTGCCTAGGTCATTCTAAATGAAAATACCCTGCCCACATCTTATATCATATGTAACTTATCACAGCAGCCCCTCACCCCAGCTGCTGGTAGATATCTCCCCAAAGGAACAGACTGTCCAGCGATAAATATAGACCAACAAAATAAGCTACACAAAAGGCTCTATCTTGTGAATTTAAGTTGTGTACATGAGATATTAAATTGTCTTCTACAGTTTTAAAATTGCTATTCTCAGATAATGGTTAATCATTAAAAGCGTACCCACTGAAATGGTGGTTATGAAATGGACACAAAATAAATCCACTGGGGAAAAATAAATAAATCCACTGAAATAATGATTTTTATAAACTCACAAATTAGACAAATACTCACTAAGCTATGCCCAGAGTCATACAATTATATTATACAATTACAGCATTTTATTACTTGTGGAATGAGTATAATTTATTTTCTCCTTAATAAGTAAATGACAGTAACAAAACAAACCAAGTGATATGACTAACTGATTTTCTCATTAGGTTTAGATTTATCAAATAATGTGGTCAGAGTATTATTTCTCTTGAGAAATTACTTCTCTGTAGCTGTACTTAACCCAAAGTCTGTAAGAGTTTGCTGTGGTCTTTTCCTCTTTCTTGAAAGAGGAGATATTCCACCAAGATAAAATAATAACCTATGAAAACTTTGATATTTTTAGTATAGTCTGAGTTTGCTGCTGCTGCTAAGTCGCTTCAGTCGTGTCTGACTCTGTGTGACCCCGCAGACAGCAGCCCACCAGGCTCCATCGTCCCTGGGATTCTTCAGGCAAGAACACTGGAATGGGTTGCCATTTCCTTCTCCAATGCATGAAAGTGAAAAGTGAAAGTGAATTCGTTCAGTCGTGTCTGACTCTTAGCGACCCCATGGACTGCAGCCCACCAGGCTCCTCCATCCACAGGATTTTTCAGGCAAGAGTACTGGAGTGGGGTGCCATTTAAATCACCTTTAAAAAATGTTCATCGGTGCATTTATATATTAATAGCTCTGTGTACCATTTTTAACGATATTGACAGTGACTTCTCCTGAAACTGAGTTACACTTCCTGTTTGATAAACAATTTGATTGCTTTCATTTGAAATGTTCTTGCATATTTTAGTAAAGTGTGACCCACAATTTCATTCTAGACTATTACAATAGCCAAAATGTATGTATTATCACTATATGTGAGAATCTAATAGATACACGAATACATTGTAGATACACTAATCTATTATGTATATATTATCACTACAAGCAAAAATGTGTCACCATATTCTGTGGCTATACATTCACACAGAATATGGATACGTTTTCCTCTCTTGGAGCCCTTAGGGTAGTCTTGTTAGGGTTTCCAGTTAAAAATACCATAGTGGACTTCCCTGGTGGTGCAGTGGATAAGAATCCACCTGCCAGTGCAGGGGACATCAGTTCAATTCCTAGTCGGGGCACACTTCCCGGTTGTGGTGAACTACAACTACTGAGCCCATGCACTTTAGAGCCTGTGCTCCGCAAAAATGCGTAGCCCCGGCTGGCCACAGCTAGAGAAAAGCCCGTGGGCAGCAATAAAGACCCAACATAGCAAAAAAAAGAAAAGCACTAGAAACGTTTAATAATGAGTGTATACTGATCATGAGAAAGGAGGGGCACAAAACAATCACATTCTCTTTTCAAAATATAAAGAACCCAAGACTTCTCCCAAGATTTTCTGACAGACTTTGCAGAGGTAGTTCTCTTTATATAATCCTGAGAAAAAAAGGATGGTTTAAAAATATCAAATTCCAAGAAAAAGTCAAATAGGTTTTCTACTCACACTCATCCCATAGTTCTAAAAATGATAGAAAGAGAACCCCCAAAGTTATCTAATTTGAGTTACTTCTAACATAATTTAAGTTTGGATACAGTAGATCAGATTTATGTATGTTAACCACATTGGACTGAAAAATAAACAGGTTGCACAAATATCATTTTAGCTTTAAATAAACCAAGAAAAAGGATTTTTAAATAAGCTAGCAGAAAAAACACAGAAGACCCTGGGTTTTGAAGAATCTCCAGTGGAACTCAATTAGATAGGAGGAGTCCTCACAGCGGGGTGCTAGAGCTGGCTAAGGCTGGCTTGCTACAGCCAATTGTTCAATTTTCAGAGATTTTGCGAGCCAATTGTTAAAGATAGCTCGTATTAAAAAAGTACATAAACATAATTAAATATATTAAACTGAAAGGTAGTAAATATTCAAAACTCATCACTTCCTAATTATTTTACTAGATTTTAGTGTTATCCAGGCTCTGGAGATTATTTTTGCCTATTATACATGCGTGGGAGAAGTACTGTACAAGGGTGAGCTACTGTACATCTCTTCCTAATTCCATGTTCAGTGATTATATTGTTAGTTTAAAATGTCATGACAGGAAGTTCTGCACTGTGAAAAATCAGCAAGTGGTACAAATTAGGGCTTTTTTTTACTTTGAAGAAAACCAGTTGTTAGACATTTGTCAGCACCCTAGTGAGTACTGGTCTCAGTTTTGCTTTCAGAAAGACAAATTCTGATCAGTGTCTGGCTTTGTCAAAGAGCGAGGTCCTTTATAACCTTGTTGGAAGACAATTTTCCATGAGTCTCTCATGATTTACACCTCTTGTGAAGCAAGTCACTGTCATTTATTCTGAACTATCTTTTCAAGGACTTTGGCATGGCAAACAGCCTTGAAGGTTATAGGCATGCTTATTGCCCATTATTAAAAAAAAAAAAAAGAAAGAAAGAAAGAAAGAAATTCATGTTCCCTAAGCTTAGGGTTCCTCTCCTATAACTCAAGCCACTTCCATGAAGGCATCCATCTGAGCCTGCCTGTACCACCTCTGTGGAGTTTGGAGGCAAAAGGAACCAAGACAAGTATTTGTGCCCATATATTTTTGTTACTCTCAGGCCCAGGAGTGCCATGTCTTCCACCAGCCTCCATCAAACCATGGCCAGCTTATCTGTTAGCTGGCAGGAAGGGTGAAACCTTGGGCTCTTTGTAGTTCCTGACAGTTCTTTCTGAAAGAGTAATTTAATAGTTTAGGATAGCCTATGATTAGGCTACAAAGGTCCAGAAAGATTTTTTTTTTTTTTGCTTCTTAATGTTTCAACACGTTACTTTTCTTAGATTCAGTTCCAAAGATTTTAGTTACTAAATACTTTTCTAGACCCTCATGTATTTGCCAGAATCTTCATATTGTCTCAATTCCAGACGAGGTCCCTTCCATTTCTCTTCCATGACACAGCCAAAAAAAAGTTTATGTTCTAGAGAATGCCAGAAAAAATAAGAGGAAAAATACCATTTACAAACCTGAGAGAGTTTTAGAATTAATTAGCACTTAGACATCACAGCAAAGTTTTTATCATTTAAAAATAGTCAAAAATAGCAGAAAATAATTATTGTGCCAAATCAGAGGGCTTTTTAACAAAGATATGTTGATTAGTAGTTGATTTTATCATCTTTTTTCTTTCACCTCATTAAACTGGACTGAAAATTAAAATAAAAGTATTTTAAATTAACTTAATCAAAAATTGTTGCCCATATTTTACCACAGAACAACTACCTAGAGAATAGAATTAAGGTACACTAGAGGTGGAGGAGGGCATGGCAACCCACTCCAGTATTCTTGCTGAGAGAATCCTATGGACAGAGGAGTCTGGTGGGCTACAGTCCATAGGGTTGCAAAGAGTTGGACATGACTGAAGCAACTTAGCATACACACACACTACTAGTAACAAGCCATAGTTCTGATTTTATCCCCCAACCACAATTTTTGGACCTCCAAACTCACTCAAAATCCCTCTGGTTTTACCTGGTAATCCCTAGGAGCAGATCCATTCTGCCTCCACTAGCATGGATACTTGGCATCTGCCAGACGAAGCAATCATGATGCTAGATTCTCATGTCACTAAATGTCGCAAGCTCTCTGGAAACTTACATGTGCCAAAGCCATGCTGTATTCCCTTCAGAAAAAGAAGAGTGAATCTCTCACTTTTTGACTTTGTGCCTAGAGACCCAAGTAGAGTAGTTAGTGTCCTTGTGTCTTAGAGAGAGGTGGTGGACACTTGTATCCTTAATTCCTATTTTCTATAAGACCTGTGTAATGCTGGATCAGGGACACTGGCCGAGAGTCTGACAAGGTGCTATATGTAAAAGCAAGGCTCCCTTGAATGCCTGGGGCATCTATTAAACCAAGCCTTCTCAGCCTGAGTTTTCCTTCTTAAGCTTGAGTTCTTTCCCAGGAAGCTTCATTTATTCATGCAAATAGATCTCTTGCAGACCCACTCACCCAGCCAGTCAGACATTGCTTGACTCCTAGCAGGAAATACAGCTTACACTCCAGTGTTGCCCCTAGTGTGTTCAAAAACAACTGTAAAAGCTGGCAGCCATTCTGAATATATCCAGTGTGAGATAAAAGGCTAACAATGGTCAGGTGTATCAAGAATGTAGAAGGTAAAATGAGTTATTCACAACCATTTAGGAAAATCTCTTTGTTTCTATTATTTGGAACATAAGAACAAGGAATATTTATAGACATGCTCTTAAAAGATAGACTCACAAGATGATTATTATATAAAATGAAACAAACAAAAAACCCCTATAGTTAATATAATACTTAGTGATGAAAGAAAGAATACCTTTTCCCAAAGATCATGATCAAGTCAAGGGTGTCCACTCTTCCGACTTCTATTCAACATTAAATAGGGGATTTTAGCCTGTGAAAAAGGGCAAGAAAAAGAAATTAACTCCTTTTTACTGGAAGAGAAAATCTGTCTTCATTCAGAGAAGACATACATAATTATTTATGCAGAAAATCCTATGGAATCTACAGAAAAATGCTACTAAAACAAACAGGTGAGTTTGGCAAAGCTGTAAGATAGCTTGACACAGGAATATCAATTTTATTTCTGTATACCAGCAATAATCAGAAATTAAAATTGGAAAGAGAATACCATTCACAAGAACATAAAATATTAAAATACTTAGGGATAATTCTGACAAAAGATAGGCATGACATGTTGAAAACTACTAAACATAGCTCAGAGAAATTAAGGAAGATCTAAAATAAATCCATTTTAGATTTATTGATAGATAAATTGATAGATACACCAAGTTCATAGGTTGAAAACTTATGTTGTTAACATGTCTGTTTTCACAGCAGAGTAAGCACATTGGAGCCTCAGAGAACAAGATGGTGGAGGAGTAGGTCGACCTGGAGTACATCTCTCTCCACGGATACATCAGAAATACACTTTCAGACACAGAAGTGCATGTGGAACACCGAGAGCAGAGGAAATACCTGACCAGTGGAAAAGAATATATAGAACCACGTAAAACTCGGCAGGACAAAGGAACTAGGGGGAAAAAAACGGAGTGTTAATAGGACTGGACCTGCCCTCGGTGGATGGGGGAACTGAAACAGGGGTCCGATCTCCACATCTGGGCAGGTCCGAGTCAGAGGAGAAACATTTACGGCTGAGAGTGAAACAGCTGATATGTGGCAGCCTAAATGGAATGAGAATCAGACAGCCCTTGCCGCAGCCATGCATACCCCAGACAGGAACACTGGTCCACTGGAAGGCGCAGTGGCTGGGAGCTGGAGTTTAGGGATTATGGAGCAATTGCAGGGCAGGGGCTGCTGTTGAGTGCAGAGAGACGGATTGAGAGGATATGAGGGAGGAGATCGTGGTGGGAAATGCAGGTGGAGGAAAGGCAGGCAATCATGCAAGCAAGGCGATACTGCTGAGTCACATGTATGGGGTGGAGCCATCACCATAGCCCTTTTTTCCCCATGAGCCAGCATCTGCGGTTCAACAACAGAGGCTGGCCAATCAAACGCCTGACACACTGAACTACAGAGTAGGACCCCACCCAGAATGCTCCTTTATGTGACTGAATCGCAGATCTACAGAGTTGGACCCCAGCCAGGTGGCCCCTCTATATGCCTGACTCCAGAACAACAGAGAAGGACCCCAGGCAAGGGAGCCCTCTAAGTGCCTGAACAGGCATAGCTATGGAGAAAGACTGGCCAAAGAAGGCCTTCTGATTCCCAGCTACAAGAGGCTTGAAAAAGGACTCTGATAGGGCCATAACTCCTGCAGCGGAGGCAGTCTCTGTCTCTGCACACTTGGCGCTACCAGGGTCCCTGCAAACCAAGCAGCTGTGCCACCTTCACACTCAACTCTCACTGGGGCAGAGCTGCCACAGGCAAAAAAAGTCTTGCGCCTATGCGTGCAGGGTTGCTTCAGTCATGTCTGACTCTAGTGACCCTGTACACTGTGGCCTGCCAGGCTTCTCTGTCAGGGAACGGGGTTCTATGGGCAATACTGGAGTGTATTGTCCAATAACCTTCTAGAACACTATATTTCCTGCTGCCCTAGCTGCCAACCCCCGTGAGTACCTGGTGCTGCCAGAACCCCTGCAACCCAGGCAGCTGCACCACCTCCACACCTGGCCCTCACAGGGGAAAACCCAAGTCCTCCAGGGCGGCCTCAGGAGCAAACCCCAGTGGACGACCCACATGCAGAGGTGGAAATAAAACCACAGTTGAAACACAGGAGCAGTGTGGCTAAGGAAGAGGACCCCAAACCTCCCCACCAGCTTTACAAGCTGTGGATTAAATCCACATGATTAACTAGGCAGACTCTGTGTCTATGGAATATATAAAAGGCCACTGAGAGCTCCAACAAAAGAAAATGCACTAGTTCTGATAGCTGTGGACATTGGAGGCAAGAACACACAGGACTAAGACCAGATTAGAATATGAGCTGCCCTTAAAGCAGGTACTGCCTGGAAAATCCCACGGATGGAGGAGCCAGGTGGGCTGCAGTCCATGGGGTCGCTAAGAGTCGGATACGACTGAGCGACTTCACTTTCACTTTTCAGTTTCATGCATTGGAGAAGGAAATGGCAACCCACTCCAGTGTTCTTGCCTGGAGAATCCCAGGGACGGGGGAGTCTGGTGGGCTGCTGTCTATGAGGTCGCACAGAGTTGGACACGACTGAAGTGACTTAGCAGCAGCAGCAAAACAGGTACAGACAGCACAGTGTTGGAAGGCATCCTAGGGAGGTGAGGTGGACTGTGACTCCCAGAGGGGGAAAGGACTCTGACAGCAGTGACTCAAGAAAAACATTTATTATACTTATGATTTGGCTTCTCTTATAGATTCTTCTGGATTTCTTTTTCTCTTATTTCCCCTTCTATTGTAGTTGTTGATTTTATTGGCACTAAGAATCCAATTCAGCTTTTGCGTTTGTTTTCTTTTTTTCATCTCAGTCACATTTTTATTGTTGTTACAAACCTCTGCCTCTATGCTGGGCTTTTGCAGTTCTGTGGAGTTTTCTTTTCTTTTCTCTTTTTTAAATTTAATTTTAAATTTTTCTTTTTTAAAATTTTACTTTATTTCACTTTACAATACTGTATTGGTTTTGCCATACATCAGCATGAATCCGCCACGGGTGTACACGAGTTCCCAATCCCAAACCCCGCTCCCACCTCCCTCCCTACACCATCCCCCTGGGTCATCCCAGTGCACCAGCCCCAAGCATCCTGTATCCTGCATGGAACCTAGACTGGCGATTCATTTCTTATATGATGTTATACATGTTTCAATGCCATTCTCCCAAATCATCCCACCCTCTCCCTCTCCCACAGAGTCCAAAATTCTGTTTTATACATCTGTGTCTCTTTCCTTTGTTTGCTTTTCCAACTGTTCTGTCCCCCTTGCAGTTAATCTTTAATATATATAAATTTTATTTATCTACCTCTATTTAACTTTGCAAATCTATTCTTTCTTTCTTTTCTTTCTCTCCTTTCCTCAACATATTTGTTAGTTTTACTTTCATTGCTATTTTCCCCAGTTGGCACCTTGCATTAGTTTTGTTTTCCAGTTTGTGCTTTAGTTAGTCCTGTTCTGGTAGATATAATTTTTGGTTCCCTTTGTTTGCCAGGTCAACCTATTTTATATTATTTTTGTTGGACTGTTTTGATTTGCTTATGGGTGTATATTGTGTATGTGTATATTCAGCCACATGTTATTGTTGTTATAAACCTCTATCTCTATGTTGGGCTTTTGCAGTTCTATGGAGTTTTCCTTTTTTTCCCCCTTTTTTCTTTCTTCTTCTTCTTTTTTTCTCTTTGTTAATAATTTTAATTTTTTAAACCTATTATATTTTTCTACATTTATTCCTTTGTTTGCCTTTCCTACTGTTTTTTCCCCTTGCAGTTAATCTTTAATGCATATAAATCTTCTTCATCTACCTCTATTTAACTTTGCATATCTATTTTTTCCTTCTTTTCTTTCTTTCCTTTCCTCTCAACATATTTGTTAGTTTTGTTTTCATCGTTTTATTCCCCACTTGGAACCTTGCTTTAGTTTTGTTTTCCAGTTTGTGCTTTAGTTAGTTTTGTTCTTAACTGGTAAATATAATTTTTGATTTCCTTTGTTCACCAGGTTAATCTACTGTACTTTATTTTTGCTGGACTATTTTGACTTTGCTCATGGGTGTATATGTATATGTGTATATTCCATTATTTTAATTATTTTTTGCTTGATTTTATAACTGCCATTTGTCTGGGGTTCATCTTTGGTTTTTTGTTTTTGGATATTTGTTTTAATCTCACTTAATGCCATAACAAGCCACTTGTGGAATCTTTGTTCCTGACCAGAGATCAAGCCCTGAGCCTTTGGGGTGGGAGCACTGACTTCAAGACCCTAGACTACCAGAGAACTAACCCTAGGGAGTATTAAATAATGAGAACTCACACAGAGGAAACCACTTGAATATAAGACCCAGCATCACCCAACAACCAGCAGCACCCTGTGCAGGATGCCTCATGTAAACAACAAACAAAACAAAAATACAAACCCAATCATCAGCAGACAGGATTACCACTTCACTCAGCCTTGCCCATCAGAGGACAAACAAACAAACACTCAGCACAAATCTCACTCTATATGAAGCTTACACAAACCACTGGACCAACATTCAGTTCAGTTGCTCAGTAGTGTCTGACTCTTTGTGACCCCATGAACTGCAGCCCACCAGGCCTGCCTGTCCATCACCAACTCCTGGAGTTCACCCAAACTCATGTGCATCAACTCGGTGATGCCATCCAGCCATCTCATCCTCTGTTGTCCCCTTCTCCTCCTGCCCCCAGTCTCTCCCAGCATCAGAGTCTTTTCCAATGAGTCAACTCTTCGCATGAGGTGGCCAAAGTATTGGAGTTTCAGCCTCAGCATCAGTCCTTCCAGTGAACACCCAGGACTGGTCTCCTTTAGGATGGACTGGCTGGATCTCCTTGCAGTCCAAGAGACTCTCAAGAGTCTTCTCCAACACCACAGTTCAAAAGCATCAATTCTTTGGCACTCAGCTTTCTTCACAGTCCAACTCTCACATCCATACATGACCACTGGAAAAACCATAGCTTTGACCAGACCGACCTTTGTTGGCCAAGTAGTATCTCTGCTTTTTAATATGCTGTCTAGGTTGGTCATAACTTTCCTTCCAAGGAGTAAGCATCTTTTAATTTCATGGCTGCAGTCACCATCTGCATGATTTTGGAGCCCAGAAAAATAAAGTCTGACACTGTTTCCACTGTTTCCCCATCTATTTCCCATGAAGTGATGGGACCAGACGCCATGATCTTCATTTTCTAAATGTTGAGCTTTAAGCCAACTTTTTCACTCTCCTCTTTCACTTTCATCAAGAGGATTTTTAGTTCCTCTTCACTTTAGGAGGGCAGAAACCAAAAGGAAGAAAGACTTCAACCTTCATCAAGAAAAGAATTCAACTTTCCTTGAAGCCTGGGAAAAAGAGACCTCAAACACAATAAGTTAAAAAAAAATGATTAAAAGCCAGATAAATACTACACATATGAAGGAACAAACTAGATACACAGAAGTCCAAATAAATGAAGAGGAAATAGGCAAACTACCTGAAAAAAAAAAATCAGAATAATGATAGTAAAAATGATCAAAAACCTTGAAAACAAAATGGAGAAAATGCAAGAATCAGTGAAAAAAACCCTAGAAGAATTAAAGAATAAACATACAGAGACAAACAACACAATTACTGAAACTGAAAATACTCTAGAAGGAATCAATAGCAGAATATCTGAAGCAGAAGAATGAATCAGTGAGCTGGAAGATAAAATGGTGGAAATAACTCCTGAAGAGCAGAATAAAGTGAAAAACATGAAAACAACTGAGGACAGTCTCAGAGACCTCTGGGACAGTATCAAACACACCAACATTCAAATGATAGGAGTCCCAGAAGAAGAAGAGAAAAAGAAAGGGTATGAGAAAATGTTTGAAGAGATTATAGTTGAAAATTTCCCCAACGTGGAAAAGGAAATAATCAACCAAGTCCAAGAGGCACAAGAGTCCAAGAGGCACAAAGAAAGGGTATGAGAAAATGTTTGAAGAGATTATAGTTGAAAATTTCCCCAACGTGGAAAAGGAAATAATCAACCAAGTCCAAGAGGCACAAAGAGTCCCAGGATAAACCCAAGGAGAAACATGCCAAGACACATACCAATCAAACTGACAAAGACTAAACACAACGAAAGAATATTAAAAGCAACAAGGGAGAAGCAACAAGTAACATACAAGGGAAACTCCATATGCATAACAGCTGATCTTCCAGCAGAAACTCTGCAGGCCAGAACAGAATGGCAGGATATATTTAAAGTACTGAAAGGGAAAAATCTACAACCAAGATTGCTGTACCCAGCAAGGATTTTATTCAAAATTGATGGAGATATTAAAAGCTTTTCAGACAAGCAAAAGTTAAGAAAATTCAATACCACCAAACCAGCTTTACAACAAATGCTAAAGGAACTTATATAGTCAAGAAATACAAGAGAACTAAAAAGATCTACAAAAGCAACCCCAAACAATTAATAAAATGGCAATAGGAACATATATATCAATAATTAATTTAAATGTAAATGGATTAAATGCTCCAACCAAAAGACATAGACTGGCTGAATGGATACAAAAACAAGACCTATATATATGCTGTCTACAAGAAACCCACTTCAGACCTAAAAACACATATAGACTGAAAGTGAGAGGATGGAAAAATATATTCCATGCTAATGGGAAGCAAAAGAAAGTTGGAGTAGCAATCCTTATATCACACAAAGTAGACCTTAAAATAAAGAAGATTACAAGAGATAAGGAAGGACACTACATAATGATCAAGGATCAATGATCACTGATTGGTAGCATCAATGGTCATTGATATGAAGAGGAAAACATAAAAATTGTAAATATCTATTCACCCAACATAGGAGCACCTCAATACGTAAAATAAACACTAACAGACATAAAAGGAGAAATTGACAGCACACTCACACCAATGGACAGATCATCAAAACAGAAAATTAATAAGGAAACACAAGTCTTAAATCATACATTAGATGAGATGGATCTCATTGATATCTTCTGGACATTCCATCCAAAAGCAGAAGAACACATCATCTTCTTAAGCGCACATGGAGCATTCTCCAGGATAGACCACATCTTGGGCCAGAGATCAAACCTCATAAGTTTAAGAAAATTGAAATTGTATCAAGCATCTTCTCTGATCACAATGCTATGAGACTAGATATCAATTACAAGAAAAAAAAAACTGTAAGAAACACAAACACATGGAGATTAAACACGTTTCTAAATAACCAATATATTATTGAAGAAATCAAAAGGAAAATGAAAAAATTTCTAGAAACAAATGACAATGAAAACATGACAACTCAAAACCTATGGGATGCAACGAAAGCAGTCTTAAGAGGGAAGTTTATAGCAATACAATCCTACCTCAAGAAACAAGAAAAACATTGAATAGATAACCTAACTTTACAGCTAAAACAACTGGAAAAAGGACCAAAAAAAAAAAAAAAACCCCTCAAAATTAGTAGAAGGAAAGAAGGAAAGAAATCATAAAGATCTAAGCAGATAAATGAAAAAGAAATGAAAGAAACAATATTAAAAATTAATAAAACTTAAAGCTGATTCTTTGAGAAGATTAAACTGACAAACCTTAGCCAGACTCACCAAGAAAAGAGAAAAATCAACAAAATCAGAAATGAAAAAGGTTACAACAGACAATGCAGAAATACAAAGGATTATTGAGACTATTATGAACAACTATATGGCAATAATATAGATAATCTGGAAGAAATGGACAGATTCTTAGAAAAGTTCAATCTTCCAAGACTGAACCAGAAAGAAATAGAAATTATGAACAATACAATTACAAGCCCTGAAACTAAACCTGTGATCAAAAATCTCCCAAAAAACAAAAGCCGAGGTCCAGATGGCTTCACGGGAGAATTCTATCATATATTTAGAGAAGAGCTAATGCCTATTCTTCTAAAACTCTTTCAAAAAATTGCAGAAGAAGGAACACTTCCAACCTCATTCTATGAGGCCACCATCACCCTGATACCGAAACCAGACAAAGAGAACACACAAAAAGAATACTATAGGCCAATATCACTGGTGAACACAGATGCAAAAATCGTCAACAAAATTTTAGCAAACAGAATTCAGCAACACATCAAAAACTCATACACCATGATCAAGCTGGGTTTATTCCAGGGATACATGGATTCTTCAATATATACAAACCAATCAATGTGGTATACCATATTAACAAATTGAAAGATAAAAACCATATGATAATCTCAATAGATGCAGAAAAAGCCTTTGACAAAATTCAGCACCCATTTATGATTAAAACCCTTCAAAAAATGGGCATAGAAGGAACCTAACTCAACATAGTAAAGGCCATATATGATAAGCCTACAGCAAACATTATTCTCAGTGGTGAAAACTTGAAAGCATATCCCCTAAGATCAGGAACAAGACAAGGGTGTGCACTTTCACCACTATGTTTATTCAACATAGTTCTGGAAGTCCTAGCTACAGCAATCAGAGAAGAAAAAGAAATAAAAGGAATCCAGATCAGAAAAGAAGAAGTAAAGCTCTCACTGTTTGCAGATGACATGATACTGTACATATAAAACCCTAAAGATAGTATCAGAAAATTACTAGAGCTAATTAGTAATTTAGCAAAATTGCAGGATACAAAATCAATACAGAGAAATCACTGCATTTCTATATACTAACAATGAAAAATCAGAAAGAGAAATTAAGCAATCAATCCCATTCACTGTTACAACAAAAAGAATTAAATATCTAGAAATAAACTTACCTAAGGAGACAAAAGAACTGTACACAGAAAATTATAAGACACTGATGAAAGAAATCAAAGATGACATAAATGGAGGGATATTCCATTGTTCCTGGGTAGGAAGAATCAATATTGTGGTATCAATCAATTTGGTAATAGAATCAATTTGGTAATATCAAATGTGATCTACAGATTAGATGTGATCTCTATCAAATAACCAATGGCATTTTTCATAGAACTAGAACAAAAAATTTCACAATTCATATGGAAACACAAAAGACCCCAAATAGTCAAAGCAGTCTTGATAAAGAAGAACGGAGCTGAAGGAATCAATCTTCCTGACTTCATATTATACTACAAAGCTATAACCATCAAGACGATATGGTACTGGCACAAAAACAGAAATATAGACCAATGGAACAAGATAGAAAGCCCAGAAATGAACCCATGCACCTATGGGTACCTTATTTTTGACAAAGGAGGCAAGAATATACAGTGGGGCAAAGATAGCCTCTTCAATAAATGGTGCTGGGAAAACTGGATAGTTACATTAGAGCACTCCTTACCACACACAAAGATAAACCCAAAATGGATTAAAGACCTAAATGTAAGACCAGAAACTGTAAAACTCTTAGAGGAAACATAGATAGAACACTCAATGACATAAATCAAAACAAGATCTTCTATGATCCACCTCCTACAGTAATAGAAATAAAAACAAAAGTAAACAAGCAGGACCTGATTAAGCTTAAAAGCTTTTGTACAACAATGGAAAATATAAGCAAGATGAAAAGACAACTCTCAGAATGGGAGAAAATAACAGCAAATGAAACAACTGACAAAGGATTAATTTCCCAAATATACAAGCAGCTCATACAACTCAATACCAGAAAAACAACACCCCAGTCAAAAAGTGGGGAAAAGACCTAAGTAGACATTTCTCCAAAGAAGACATACAGATGACTAACAAACACAAGGAAAGATGCTCAACGTCACTGATTATTAGAGAAATGAAAATCAAAACTACAATGAGATATCACCTCACACCAGTCAGAATGGCCATCATCAAAGAGTCTACAAATAATAAATGCTGGAGAGGGTATGGAGAAAAGGTAATGCTCTTGTGCTATTGGTGGGAATGTAAATTGATAGAGCCATTATGGAAGATGGTATGGAGAGTCCTTAAAAAACTAGGAATAAAACCACCATATGACCCAGCAATCCCACCCCTAGGTATATACCCTGAAGAAACCAAAATTGAAAGAGACATCATTGCAGCACTGCTTACAATAGCTAGAACATGGAAGCAACCTAGATGTCTACCGACAGATGAATGGACAAAGAAGTTGTGGTACATAAACACAATGGAATATTACTCAGCCATAAAAAGGTATGCATTTGAGTCAGTTCTAATGAGGTGGATGAACCTAGAACATATTATACAGAGTGAAGGAAGTCAGAAAGAGAAAGAGAAATATTGTATTCTAACGCATATTTACAGAATCTAGAAAGATTCTGTACTGAAGAATTTATTTACATGGCACCAGTGAAAAAACAGACAAAGAGAACAGACTTGTGGACATGGGGAGACAGGAGGAGAGGGTGAGATATATGGAAAGAGTAACATAGAAACTTACATTACCATATGTGAAATAGATAGCCAATGGGAATTTGCTGTATGGCTCAGGAAACTCAAACAGGGGCTCTGTATCAACCTAGAGGGGTGGGATGGGGAGGGAGTTGGGAGGGAGATTCAAAAGGGAGGGGATATATGTATACCTATGGCTGATTCATGTTGAGGTTTGACAGAAAGCAGCAAAATTCTGTAAAGCAATTATCCTTCAATAAAAAATAAATTAATTTTTAAAGAATATGTCTGTTTTCCCAGTAGATCTATAGATGCACTACAGTTCTAACCAAAAAAAAGGAGTTTTGTATAGAAATTGACAAGCTTCTAAAATTTATATGAACACAAAAGACTTAGAATGGTCAAAACGACTTTGAAAAAGAAAAGCACGTTTGGAGGACTAATGCTAACCTGATTTTTATAAATGTAGCTACAATTCTTAAGACAGTGATATTGATATGAGATAGACAGATTAAGTAAAACAGAGATTCTAAAAGTCCATGCTTTGGTGCAGTCATGTCGCAATGACTGACATAGCCCGCCGAACACCTCTATCCCTGAGATTTTCCAGACAAGAATACTGGAGTGCGCTGCCATTCCCTTCTCCAGGAGGTCTTTCTGACCCAGAGACAGAAACTGCAACTCGTCATTAGCTGGTAGGTTTTTGTTTTGTTTTGTTTTACCACTGCACCAGCTGGGAAGCCCTAACCATTAGAATAGCTAACACTGAAAAGACTGGTCACACCAAATGTTGACAGGACACCTATGACTCTCATTCAGCTGTGAGTAGGAATGTGACATGGATTGGAAAACAGCTTGACAGTTTTTAAAAAGCTAAACAAGGACCTACCATTCCACTCCATATATTTACCTAGAGAAATGAAAGTATATGTCCATACAAAGATTTATATAAAAATGTTCATGTTGGCCTTATTGTAATAGCCCAAACTAGAAATAACCCAAATATCTATCAACAAGTTAATGGATAATGAAATTGTAATGAATCAACATAATGGAATATTACTCAGTGTAAAAATAAATGAACTATTGGTACACACAATACAGATGAGTCCAAAATAATTATGCTGAATGAAAGAAGACAGACAAAGGAGTACTACACAGTTTCTTTTGTATTAAATTCTAAAACATCCAAGCTAATCTAGAGTGAGAGAAAACAGATCAGTGCTTTCTTGAGGAAAAAGGAGAGAGAGGATGGGGATTATGAAGCAACACAAGGAAACTTCTGGGTGTGACATGAGTGTTAACTATCAAGATTGTGGTGACGTTTTCTGAGAAGAAAAAATGAGCTAAGACATCACATTTTATTCTTTAAATATATGTCATTTATTAGTGACAATTATATCTCAATAATGCTCATTAAAAAAAACACACATTAAAAAAATACTTATCACTTGAAGCTTCAAACTTGGCACCAACATTAAAAATAATTAACACTCATGTCAACTTGTTGTTGTTCAGTTGTTAAGTCATGTCCAACTCTTTGTGACTTCATGGCCTGTAGCCTGCCAGACTCCTCTATCCACAGGATTTCCCTGGCAAGAATACTGGAATGGGTTGCCGTAGCCTTCTGCTGGGGATCTTCCTGACCCAGATATCAAACCCACGTCCCCTGCTTGGCAGGCAGATTCTTTACCACCAAGCCACATGGGAAGCCTCTCATATCAATTTCCTACCTTCTAAACAGTCTGCAAATAAATGGATATTTGAAATTACAATACTTTGTCACTAATAGTTTTATTTTACACCACAGTGAAATAGTAAAAAGTGAAAAAACTACTTTTTTGAAGCACTGACATTTTAAATTAATATCCTTTAAGGGGAAAGCCTTGAACTGATTTGAGAAGGATTATATGTAGGGATACTGGAGTAGGGGTCCACTCTCCCCAAAGTTTTAGCCTAAACACATAGAACACAGTGCATTTCTGTGGGCTGTGCTAGTAATTCTGGAGGTATTAACTGGCATTAGGTACATAGCATTTTAGCCATTCAGTGGGCAAAGACATCCATTGACTGAGCAGGATGATAATACTTTTATCAAATCTATATTACAGGTTGTTCACTGTATTATGTGCCAGGCCTGCAATGTATGCCGGGCATATGAGAGAAATTAAGGTCTTAAGGGACTCAGAGTTTAGTATTATCTTGGTATTGACAAGCATGATTACTGTGTCATGCATGTGATTTAGCAGACATAGTATTGCCAAAGAATAAAATGTAACTCTATAATTGCAAAAACAATTGCCCTCAATTTATAGGGAATATGGCTTTATGCCCATGGAAGAATAAAGAGTATTGCGTTATGGTTTTGGTTTGTGAACACCCTGTGAATCAGACACTCTGACACAAAAGAGATCAAACACAGTGCATGTCTGGGTACAAAGAAAGAAGGAAAATATAACACTGTGTAGCAAATTATCTGTTCACAAAGCCTAAATTATCTTTAGTTTGATTTTATCCTTGTCAAATATGAAGACTGCTGTTTCCTTATAGACTTTCTTTTGACATCCGTAGGATGTTTCCAGGTTGATTCATTACCTTGGTGATAGACGTCAACTTCTATTTTCAGACTTTTCTTTTGGCAAATTCTAGAACCAAGATTAACTGCTCGTGTGGATCATTTCTCAAATAAGGAAGTGTTTTGCATCATTCACGTGAATGTGTCCTAGATTGTGGTCAGCAAGTTTAAAAAAACAAAAGCAGCTAGTGGGTGTAGTAGAAGCATAACGACCATAATTAGGTAGGCACTTCCTTATCATTAGTTTGCAACCTTTCACAATAACCCTCTCTCTTATTAATAAGTCATTATTTTGTAAGCACTTAACCCTCATTCTGAAAGTTGATTTAAATTCTAAATGCTCTGCCTATATCTATACAACACAGAGCAAAATGAAGATCTAAGGAAGTGAACCTGGATATAGTAGATCTGAATAATTCACGTCTATATTGATAACCTATGGAAGCAAAATCACTCCTTTTTAAATGTATTTTATTTATTTATATTTTTTATTTTTGGTTGTGCTGGGTCTTCTAGTTGCGGCAAGCAGGGGCCATTCTTCATTGTGCTTGGGCTTCTCAACGCAGTGGCTTCTCTTGTTGCAGAGTGCAGGCTCTAAGGCATGTGGGCTTCAGTAGTTGCAGTGTGTGGATCTAGAGTGCAGGCTCAGCTCTTGTGACCCATGGGCTTAGCTGCTTCACAGCATGTGGAATCTTCCCAGACCCGGGATCGAACCCATGTCTCCCGCAATGGCAGGCAGACTCATCCACTGCACCACCAGGAAAGTCCCAAATCACTATTTAGTTATCAAGTTGTCTCTTTCTAAAAGTAAAAAATTTGATTCTGCTAATATGAACTGGAAAAAATTATATATTATTATATACTGTAGCTCTGGTTAACATGCCCAAGCTTAATTAAAAGGGCTTTGGAAAAGTTCTTGAGGACTCTCAGCTCATTCTCTAATTTTAAAATTTTCACAAAATAATATTAAAAGAAAGTACAATAGTAAAATCACATTCTGAGCTTCAGTTCAGTTCACTTCAGTTGCTCAGTCGTGTCTGACTCTTTGCAACCCCATGAATCGCAGCATGCCAGGCCTCCCTGTCCATCACCAACTCCCAGAGTTCACCCAAACTCATGTCCATCGAGTCAGTGATGCCATGCAGCCATCTCATCCTCTGTTATCCCCTTTTCCTCCTGCCCCCTAATCCCTCCCAGCATCAGACTCTTCCAAAGAGTCAACTCTTTGCAAGAGGTGGCCAAATACTGGAGTTTCAGCTTTAGCATCATTCCTTCCAAAGAACACTCAAGACTGATCTCCTTTAGAATGGATTGGTTGGTTCTCCTTGCAGTCCAAGGGATTCTCAAGAGTCTTCTCCAACACCACAGTTCAAAAGCATCAATTCTTCGGCACTCAGCTTTCTTCACAGTCCAACTCTCACACCCATACATGACTACTGGAGCTTAGTAATACAAAATAATCCATTATTTTGAGACTAAGGTTAGTTGGGCTAGCCTCAGATCAGTTTAGTCACTCAGACATGTCCGACTCTTTGTGACCCCCATGAACTGCAGCACACCAGGGCTCCCTATCCATCACCAACTCTCAGAGGTTGCCCAAACTCATGTCCATCGAGTCAGTGATGCCATCCAACCATCTCATCCTGTCATCCCCTTCTCCTGCCTTCAATCTTTCCCAGCATCAGGGTCTTTTCTAATGAATCAGTTCTTTGCATCAGGTGGCCAAAGTATTGGGGATTCAGTTTCAGCATCAGTCCTTCCAATGAATATTCAGGACTAATTTCCTTTAGGATTGACTGGTTTGATCTCCTTGCAGTCCAAGGGACTCTCCTAGCCTAGGAGAGTCCTACTCTGGGTTAGCCTAGATGATCATACTCTTAAAAAGTTCTTAAAGAATTCATTTCACTTCTCTCATCATCTGGAAACAAAGTTAATACAGGCTGATTAAATTTTCTGGAGTATATTCTTAGTATAAACAGACATCAAATTAACTTCACTTTTCCAACTGTTTTCAACTTGCTAATGCATTTAATATATGGTATAGTATTTTCAACTGGCTTATAAACTGAATGCATGATGTTGTTCTATGAATTTTTGTAATATCATGATTATATTGTAATTAAACCAATTTTATGATATTGAAGTAAGTGAGTAATAGAGCATGAGCCTCCTCTGGGAATTTCCATAAAGGCATATTCTAACATCAACAAGAGACGTGAAACAGTTTTTATAATTCGTTTCTCTTTGTAGATATTCCTGGCTTCCCATGTGGCACTGCTGCTAAGTCGCTTCAGTCATGTCTGACTCTGTGTGACCCCATAGACGGCAGCCCACCAGGCTCCCCCGTCCCTGGGATTCTCCAGGCAAGAACACTGGAGTGGGTTGCCATTTCCTTCTCCAATGCATTAAAGTGAAAAGTGAAAGTGAAGTCGCTCAGTCGTGTCAGACTCTTCGCCACCACATGGACTGCAACCTACCAGGCTCCTCCGTCCATGGGATTTTCCAGGCAAGAGTGCTGGAGTGGGGTGCCATCGCCTTCTCCCCCACGTGGCACTAGGGATATAGAACCTGCTTGCCAATGCAGAAGCTGTAAGAGATGCAGATTCCATCCTTGGGTGGGGAAGATCCCCTGAAGGAGGGCATGGCAACCCACTCCAGTGTTCTTGCCTGGAGAATCCCAGGGACAGAGGAGCTTGGTGGGCTACAGTCCACAGAGTTGCAAAGAATCAGACACAACTAAAGCGACTTATCATGCAAAGATACAGCTATACTAGTTTTCCTATTTCCAAAATAAAGACTGAAATGTTCTAAACAGTAACTGATCTGTGAAGGGTTGCACAGAGGGACCTACAAACAGTACATTTATGCCTCCTCCAGTGTTCTCTGCCCTCTTAATTACGTATTTCAATTGCATTAACATTACTTCGCTTGGGAATTTCCCATTAAGTGGTCAATCTGTCCATTAGGTTATTTTCCCTGATATAATATTGAGCTTCTGCTCTCATTTGCTATTTTTCCCCCATTAGTGCTAATTAGGTCCCCTTGGATCAGGGAGAATACAGTTCCATTTCAGCACACTCTCTCAAATGCGGTAGACAATGATGCGCAGCTTTATTTATTATGCATCGAATACTTGTAAATTGGCCTGAATAATTCTGCCTGAGATTGTAATTATGTTGATTTGCCTTCTTTGGAAGTTCTTAAATTTTCTGATCTTTTCCAAGGTAAATAAGTATTTAAAACTCACTAGAATATATTAAGGAAAATGTGAGCACCTACACCAATGATTTCTAACTATCTCCAGAGAAGAAGGAGACAAAGATGGGGGGCGGGGTGGAGGAGAGACAGAAGAGAGGGAAGAAAAAGGTGTGACTTACCAAAAATAACATCAAAATGGAATTTAACACAAAATACATTTATGACCATTTTAACTATGAGATCGATTAACCCAATTTGTAATTTAAAACAAAACCGTCAGAACTTCAAAATTAGTCCAGTTCTTATGCTTAATGAACTTAAACATTTGATGACTTTGCCTTTTTTTCCTTTTGTATTTCTCCTCTCCTCTACTGTTATTCTCTCAGAATGTCTTTTGCTTGGATCATCTTAGTCATTCAATAAATACTGTGAAGTACAGTATTGATGGATGATGGGAGAAAGAGATACAAATAGGAGTAAAATGTCTTACTTCCATAGGATTTAATGTGTGACATGAACTACCACCTAATTTAAGCAGCTATAGGAATTGCTGTTTGAATTCTTTGAAAAATACTATTAATAAATTACAAGTCAATGGTGTGAAAAAACTAAGTGAGGGGAAATGTTCTAAGTTAAAAAAAAAAGTCAAAACAATGTAACAATTAAATATAATGTGAGAACTTAATTTGGATCCTGTTTGAAACAAACCAAGTGTAACAAGATATTTTTGAGACAATTGGAACAAATTGAATATGGCCTGGGTGTTACATGATACCAAGGAATTATTGTCAATTTATGAGGTATGATAATGGCACTGTGGTTGTGTAATAAAATTGCTATAATTCTTGTTGACACGTACTAAGTTAGTTAGGAATGAAATGGTATGCTGAGATTTGCTATAAGGCATTTTAGCAAAGAAAAAAGAGATGGGGCATGTATACAGTAAGTAAAGTAAAACCCTGATAATTGTTGACTGTACTAAATGATACATGCATGGAGATTCATTATTTTGTCTTCTACTTTATGTGTATTTAAATCTTTTAAAATAAAAATATTTTAAATAATACAAAAGTAACACATATTTAATATGTAAGAGTATGAATTTTAAAATATAAGACATGCATGCATTGATGTCTTCCCTCACCACCACCCATAAATCCAACTTACAAAGGAAATCACTATGACCAATTTGGTGTATATACCAATATGGACATTTCTATCTATGAATACACCTATATGTACACATTTGATTTTTGTGCCAAAGTGCTTTTTAACCTTTTCTTTATTAAAACTGTATCTGGGGGGCTTCCCTGGTGATTCAATGGTAAAGAATCCACCTGTCAATGCAGGAGCCCCAGGTTTGATTCCTGATCCAGGAAGACACCACATGTTACAGAGCAACTAAGCCAGTTCACCACAACTATTGAGACTGTGCTCTAGAACCCGGGAACCACAACTGCTGAGCCCACGCGCCGCAACTACTGACGCCTGTGCTCCTAGAGCCCATCCTCCCCAACAAGAGCAGCCACTGCAATGAGAAGCCCGCACACGGCAGCTAGAGAACAGCCCCAGCCCTTGCTCGCAACAGCTAGAGAGATGCCCATGCAGCAATGAAGACCCAGCACAGCCATAAATAAATAAATAAAACTGCTTAAAAAAAAACACAAAACACCAAAAACTGTATCTTGGACACCTTTCCATGCCAGCAACTTTAGATCTGCCTTGTTCTTACTGACGCAGAGAATTCCATTGCTTGGATGGTTTCATGGATGATTTCATTTTCATAATCCCATATGGTATTTCATGTATTCCCAGTTTTTAACTATTACAAGCAAAATTAGAGGGAACCTTTTGTACATGTCTCTTTGTACATTAGTGTGACCACGTGGGTAGAATAAAGTTTTAGAAATAGGATGGAGAGGCAGTCTAAATTAGTGGGCAAGGGTGTGCACACTGTAGTCACACGCCTTGGGAAGGAATGTCAGTGCTGCTCACTGACAATCTGAGTGATCTTGGGCTCTTAGAATATCAATTTTTCTTCTGAAAATAGGATTAGTAATAATTATACTCACATGATAACATTATTGTGAGAATAAACAATACATATAAAGTGTTTAGAAGAGCTGTGAAATAACAAGAAACATACATAAGGCAATGGCACCCCACTCCAGTACTCTTGCCTGGAAAATCCCATGGATGGAGGAGCCTGGTGAGCTGCAGTCCATGGGGTCGCTAAGAGTCAGACACGACTGAGCGATTTCACTATCACTTCACTTTCATGCATTGGAGAAGGAAATGGCAAACCACTCCAGTGTTCTTGCCTGGAGAATCCAAGAGACGGGAGAGCTTGGTGGGCTGCCGTCTATAGGGTCGCACAGAGTCGGACACGACTGAAGCGACTTAGCAGCAGCAGCAGCAGCAGGGTGTGTGTGTATATATATATATATATATATATATATATATATATATATATATATATGTATAACTCTGTCCCTAGTTCCTGCCATTTATATACGTATTTTGGTGTTTGATCCCACTTCCTGACACAGAGCTCCTACAATCTTTGTAATTTCCTGAGCGATAGGAGTGTCTGCCACAGAGCTCCTAAATCCTCTAGAATTTTCTGGGTAATAGAAGCATCTTTCATTCTCATGATTCTTGGTGGGCTCTTGGATTGGGGCCACGACATGGATTAAAAGCTTGGAAGTTTCAGTCCTACTCTCCATTCCCTAGGGAGGGGAGAGAAGCTGAAACTGAGTTTATTACCCGTCTTTGCCGATATAATGTTGCTGTTTTTCAATTGTTCAATTGTCCTGTCTGACTCTTTTCGACCCCTCGGACTTCAGCACATCAGGCTTCCCTGTCCTTCACCATCTCCCCAAGCTTGCTCAAATTCATCTTCATTGAATCGGTGATGGCAACCAAACATCTTATCCTCTGTCATCCCCTTCTCCTCCTGCCGTCAATCTTTCCCAGCATCAGGATCTTTCCTAATGAGTCTTTTCTTTTCAACTCTTCTCATCAGGTGGCCAAAGTATTGGAGCTTCAACTTCAGTGTCTGTCCTGCCGAAGAATATACATGGAGGCCCAGTTCTTCCAATGAACTGAATTATAGGGCGCTGAGTTTGTATCAGAGAATTGGTTGGTATAGGAAAAACACTCAGCTGGTCACAGAAGTGTTCTGTGTGAATGTAATGAGTAGGAAAAAGTAGTTTTTCTTTAGTTGGTATAGAGAGTTTTTTCCTTCCTACAAAATAGCTCATGACACACATAGGAAGTTCTCAATAAAAGTCAGTTATCATTATTGTCAATGTAGATAGGGTTGATTTACACTCCCACCAATAGCAAGAAAATTATTTTTAATTTGATAAAGCAAAGCCATCTCCTTATTTCAGTTTCCATTTTCTAAATATTTATTGAGATCAAACATTTGTTTATAGGATTCCTGGCCACTTTCATATTATTCCGAAGAAATATTAACCAGTGTCCATTATCTATTTCCCCATTGAGATAAAACTACTGATGGCACATTCCAGAGAGGTGAACAACCACCTACAAATTCTGATCAGACCTGAATTTCCAACTGAGAGAATCTACACAGTCTAGCTTCAATCTGACATAAAGGAAATCCACTCCTAACTATGTATCAGACCAACACTCTCCCCAAGGACCTGGATCAAATCCTGTAGAAGAAATCAGCTATTTGAAGGCGCTCAAGAGCAATAGTTAAAGGGGCAAGATCACAGAGAGAAGCTTACAAAGATAAACTTAACATTCTCCTCCACTTTGCCTCTAGAGAAATTTGGCAAAATATCAGACCACCTGACCTGCCTCTTGAGAAACCTATATGCAGGTCAGGAAGCAACAGTTAGAACTGGACATGGAACAACAGATTGGTTCCAAATAGGTAAAGGAGTATGTCAAGGCTGTATACTGCCACCCTGCTTATTTAACTTCTATGCAGAGTACATCATGAGAAAGGCTGGGCTGGAAGAAGCAAAAGCTAGAATCAAGATTGCCGGGAGAAATATCAATAACCTCAGATATGCAGATGACACCACCCGAATGGCAGAAAGTGAAGAGGAATTAAAAAGCCTCTTGATGAAAGTGAAAGAGGAGAGTGAAAAAGTTGGCTTAAAGCTCAACATTCAGAAAACGAAGATCACGGCATCTGGTCCCATCACTTCATGGCAAATAGATGGGGAAACAGTGGAAACAGTGTCAGACTTTATTTTGGGGGGCGCCAAAATCACTGCAGATGGTGACTGCAGCCATGAAATTTAAAGACGCTTACTCCTTGGGAGGAAAGTTATGACCAACCTAGATGGCATATTCAAAAGCAGAGATATTACTTTGCCAGCAAAGGTCCGTCTAGTCAAGGCTATGGTTTTTCGGCACCCCACTCCAGCACTCTTGCCTGGAAAATCCCATGGATGAAGGAGCCTGGTAGGCTGCAGTCCATGGGGTTGCTGACAGTTGGACACGACTCAGTGACTTCACTTTCACTTTTCACTTTCATGCATTGGAGAAGGAAATGACAACCCACTCCAGTGTTCTTGCCTGGAGAATCCCAGGGACGGAGGAGCCTGGTGGACTGCCGTCTATGGAGTCACACGGAGTCAGACACGACTGAATGACTTAGCAGCAGCAGCAGTAGCAGCAGCAGCATGTGTGGCTGTGAGAGTTGGGCTGTGAAGAAAGCTGAGTGCCAAAGAATTGATGCTTTTGAACTGTGGTGTTGGAGAAGACTTTTGAGAGTCCCTTGGACTGCAAGGAGATCCAACCAGCCCATCCTAAAGGAGACCAGTCCTGGGTGTTCATTGGAAGGACTGAGGCTGAGGCTGAAACTCCAATACTTTGGCCACCTCATGCGAAGAGTTGACTCATTGGAAAAGACTCTGATGCTGGGAGGGATTGGGGGCAGGAGGAGAAGGGGACGACAGAGGATGAGATGGCTGGATGGCATCACTGACCCGATGGATGTGAGTCTGGGTGAACTCCGGGAGTTGGTGATGGACAGGGAGGCCTGGAGTGCTGCGATTCATGGGGTCGCAAAGAGTAGGACACGACTGAGTGACTGAACTGAACTGAACTGAACTGAACTGAAGCAAGACTGGGCTGAGTGGACAAGCAGAGCATCCAACTTTCAAGCTCAGAGCTTTCAGCATGCTCACAAGCATGAAAATAAAAATTGATGCGTAAGAACCATCAAGGTAAACACTTTTGCTTTGCATTAGACCCCACAATAGACCCCACAGAGGCTATGTCTTAGAAATAAGGACAAATCAAACTATATCGGACTTTCAGTTCATTTCAATCACTCAATTGTATCCTATTCCTTTCGACCCTATGCACTGCAGCACAACAGGCCTCCCTGCCCATTACCAACTCCTGGAGTTTAGTCAAATTCATGTTCATTGAGTCAGTGATGCCATCCAACCATCTCAACCTCTGTTGTCCCCTTCTCCTCCCAGTTTCAATCTTCTACAGCATGAGGGTCTTTTCCAAGGAGTCAGTTCTTCGCATCAGGTGGTCCAAGTATTGGAGTTTCAGCTTCAGCATTAGTCCTTCCAATGAATATTCAACACTGATTTCCTTAAGGATGGACTGGTTGGATCTCCTTGCAGTCCAAGGGACTCTCTAGAGTCTTCTCCAACACCACAGTTCAAAAGCATCAATTCTTCGGTGCTCAGCTTTCTTTATAGTCCAACTCTCACATCCAAACATGACCACTGGAAAAATGATAGCCTTGACTAGACAGACCTCTGTTGGCAAGGTAATGTCCCTACTTTTTAATATGCTGTCTAGCTTAGTCATAACTTTCCTTCCAAGGAGTAAGCGTCTTTTCATTTCATGGCTGCAGTCACCATCTGCAGTGATTTTGGAGCCCCAAGAAGTAAAGTCTGACACTGTTTCCACTGTTTCCCTATTTGCCATGAAGTGAGGGGACCAGATGCCATGATCTTAGTTTGCTGAATGTTGAGGTTTAAGCCAACTTTTTCACTCTCCTCTTTCACTTTCATCAAGAGGCTCTTTAGTTCTTTTTTGCCTTCTGCTGTAAGGGTGGTGTCATCTGCATACCTAAGGTTAACGATATTTCTCTCAGCAACCTTGATTCCAGCTTGTGCTTCATCCAGCCCAGTGTTTCTTATGATGTACTCTGCATATAAGTTAAATAAGCAGGGTGACAATATATAGCCTTGACGTACTCCTTTTCCTATTTGGAACCAGTCTGTTGTTCCATGTCCAGTTCTAACTGTTGCTTCCTGACCTGCATACAGGTTTCTCAAGAGACAGGTCAGGTGGTTTGGTATTCCCACCCCTTTCAGAATTTTCCACAGTTTATTGTGATCCACACAGTCAAAGGCTTTGGCATAGTCAATAAAGCAGAAATAGATGTTTTTCTGGAACTCTCTTGCTTTTTCCATGATCCAGCAGATGTTGGCAATTTGATCCCTGGTTCCTCTGCCTTTTCTAAAACCAGCTTGAACATCTGGAAGTTCATGATTCACGTATTGCTGAAGCCTGGCTTGGAGAATTTTGATCATTACTTTACTAGTGTGTGAGATGAGTGCAATTGTGCAGTAGTTTGAGCATTCTTTGGCATTGCCTTTCTTTTGGATGGAATGAAAACTGTCCTTTTCCAATCCTGTGGCCACTGCTGAGTTTTCCAAATTTGCTGGCATACTGAGTGCAACACTTTCACAGCATCATCTTTCAGGATTTGAACTAGCTCAACTGGAATTCCATCACCTCCACTAGCTTTGTTCATAGTGATGTTTCCTAAGGCCCACTTGACTTCACATTCCAGGATGTCTGGCTCTAGGTGAGTGATCACACCATCATGATTATCTGGGTAGTGAAGATCTTTTTTGTATAGTTCTTCTGTGTATTCTTGCCACCTCTTCTTAATATCTTCTGCTTCTGTTAGGTCCATAGCATTTCTGTCCTTTATTGAGCCCATTTTTGCATCAAATGTTCCCTTGGTATCTCTAATTTTCTTGAAGAGATCTCTAGTCTTTCCCATTCTATTGTTTTCCTCTATTTCCTTACATTGATCACTGAGGAAGGCTTTCTTATCTCTCCTTGCTATTCTTTGGAACTCTGCATTCAAATGGGTATATCTTTCCTTTTCTCTTTTGCTTTTCACTTCTCTTCTTTTCACAGCTATTTGTAAGCCTTCCTCAGACAGCCATTTTGTTTTTCTGCATTTTTTTTCTTGGGGATGGTCTTGATCCCTGTCTCCTGTACAAAGTCATGAACCTCTGTCCACAGTTCATCAGGCACTCTGTCTACCTGATCTAGTCCTTTAAATCTATCTCTCACTTCTACTGTATAATTGTAAGGGATTTTATTTAGGTCATACCTGAACGGTCTAGTGGTTTTCCCCACTTTCTTCAATTTAAGTCTGAATTTGACAATAAGGACTCATGATCTGAGCCACAGTCAGCTCCTGGTCTTGTTTTTTTGACTGTATAGAGCTTCTCCATCTTTGGCTGCAAAGAATATAATCAATCTGATGGTGTTGGTGCCGGCCATCTGGTGAAGTCCATGTATAGAGTCTTCTCTTGTGTTGTTGGAAGAGGGTGTTTGCTATGACCAGTGCATTCTCTTGGCAAAACTCTATTAGACTTTACCCTGCTTCATTCTATACTCCAAGGCCGAATTTGTCTGTTACTCCAGGTGTTTCTTGACTTCCTATTTTGCATTCCAGTCCCCTATAATGAAGAGGACATCTTTTTTGGATTTTGGTTCTAGAAGGTCTTGTAGGTTCATAGAACCATTCAACGTCAACTTCTTCAGCATTACTGGTCGAGGCATAGACTTGGATTACTGTGATATTGAATCGCTTGCCTTGGAAACAAACAGAGATCATTCTGTAATTTTTGAGATTGCATCCAAGTACTGCTTTTCGGACTCTTGTTGACTATGATGGCTACTCCACTTCTTCTAAGGGATTCTTGCCCACAGTAGTAGATATAATGGTCATCTGAGTTAAATTCACCCATTCCCGTCCATTTTAGTTTGCTGAATCCTAAAATGTCGATGTTCACTCTTGCCATCTCCTGTTTGACCACTTCCAATTTGCCTTGATTCATGGACCTAACATTCCAGGTTCCTATGCAATATTGCTCTTTCCAGCATCAGACCTTGCTTATATCACCACTCACATCCACAACTGGGGGTTGTTTTTGCTTTGGCTCCATCTCTTCATTCTTTCTGGAGTTATTTCCCCACTGATCTCCAGTAGCATATTGGGCACCTACTGACCTGGGGAGTTCATCTTTCAGTGTCCTATCTTTTTGCTTTTTCATAAGGCTCATGTGGTTCTCAAGGCAGGAAAAGTAAAGTGGTTTGCCATTGCCTTCTCCAGTGGACCACATTTTGTCAGAACTCTCCACCATGACTCGTCCATCTTGGATGGCCCTACACGGCATGGCTCATAGTTTCACTGGGTTAGACAAAGCTGTGGTTTATGGGATTATATTGGAAGTTTTCTGTGACTGTGGTTTTCAGTCCTCTGCCCTCTGATGGAGAGAGATAAAAGGCTTATGCAAGCTTCCTCATGGGTGAGACTGACCAAGGGGGAAACTGGGTCTTGTTCTGATGGGTGGGGCCATGCTCAGTTCAGTGCATTTCAGTCGCTCAGTCATGTCTGACTCTTTGCGATCCCATGAATCGCAGCACACCAGGCCTCTCTGTCCATCACCAACTCCTGGAGTTCAATCAGACTCACGTCCATCGAGTCAGTGATGCCATCCAGCCATCTCATCCTCTGTCATCCCCTTCTCCTCCTGCCCCCAATCCCTCCCAGCATCAGACTCTTTTCCAGTGAGTCAGGTCTTCACATGAGGTGGCCAAAGTACTGGAATTTCAGCTTTAGCACCATTCCTTCCAAAGAAATCCCAGGGCTGATCTCCTTCAGAATGGACTAGTTGGATCTCCTTGCAGTCCAAGGGACTCTCAAGAGTCTTCTCCAACACCACAGTTCAAAAGCATCAATTCTTTGGCGCTCAGCCTTCTTCACAGTCCAACTCTCACATCCATACATGACTACTGGAAAAACCATGGCCATGCTCAGTAAATCTTTAATCCAATTCTCTGTTGATGGGTGGAGCTGTGTCCCTCCCTGCTATTCACCTGGGGCCAAAGGACTCCCCTTAGATGGCTTAGATGGTAAAGCATCTATCTACAATGCGGGAGACCTGGGTTCGATCCCTGGGTCGGGAAGATTCCCTGGAGAAGGAAATGGCAACCCATTCCAGTACTCTTGCCTAGAAAATCCCATGAATGGATGAGCCTGGTGTCCATAGGGTCGCAAAGAGTCAGACATGACTGAGCAACTTCACGTTCACGTTCAAACTATGGTGGAAGTAATGAAGATAATGGTGACCTCCTTCGAAGGATCCCATGCATGTACTGCTACACTCAGTGCCCCCAACCCTGCAGCAGGCCACCACCAACCCATGCCTCTGCTGGAGACTCCTGGACACTCACAGGCAATTCTGGGTCAGTCTCTTGTGGGGTCACTGCTCCTTTCTCCTGGGTCCTGGTGCACACAAGTTTCTGCTTGTGCCCTCCAAGAGTCTATTTCCCAGTCCTGTGTAATTTCTTGCAACTCTGTGGTGGGGCTGATGGCAAGCTCCTCCCAGAGGGCTTATGCCATACCCAAGTCTGCTGCACCCAGAGCCCCTGTCCCTGTGGCACTCCACTGCTGACCCATACCTCCACAGGAGATGCTCAAACACAGTTCTGTCCCAGTCTCTGTGGGGTCCCTGGGTCCTGGTGCACACAAGGCATGTCTGAGCCCTCTGAGCCTCTCTGGTGGGAATGGGGTTTGATTCTAAACACAAATTCACCCCTCCGACCATCTTGCTGGGGCTTCTCCTTTGCCCTTGGGTGTAGGGTATCTCCTCACAGCAGCTCCAGTGTCTACTGTCTTACTGGAGTTTCTCTGACCTTGGACATGGGTTATCTCCTCACTGCTGCTTGCTCCAGCGCCACACAGCCGCCTCTCGCTCTAGCGCCACACAAACTTTAGATGGATTGAAATTCATCTAAATCTTTTTAAATTTAAATTTCTTTTTTAATTGAAGGATAATTGCTTCACAGAATTTTGTTGTTTTCTGGCAAATCTCAATACGAATCAGCCATAGGTATATATATATCCCCTCCCTTTAGAACCTCCCTCCCATCTCCCTCCCCATCCCACCCCTCTAGGTTGATACAGAGCCCCTGTTTGAGTTTCCTGAGCCATACAATAAATTCCCTTTGGCTATCTATTTTACATTTGGTAATGTAAGTTTCCATGTTACTCTCTTCATACATCTCACACTCTCCTCCCCTCTCCCCATGTCCATAAGTCTGTTCTCTATGTCTGCTTCTCCATTGCTGCCCTGCAAACATTCTTCAGTACAATTTTCTAGATACCATATATATGCATTAGTATACATACAATATTTATCTTTCTCTTTCTGACTTACTTCACTCTGTATAACAGGTTCTAGGTTCATCCACCTCATTAGAACTGACTCAAATGTGTTCCTTTGTATGGCTGAGTAATATTCCATTGTGTACATGTACCACAACTTCTTTATCCATTCATTTGTCGGTGGACATCTAGGTTGCTTCCGTGTCCTATCTATTGTAAATAGTGCTGCAGTGAACTATGGGATACATGTGTCGTTTTCAATTTTGGTTTCCTCAGGGTATATGCCTAGGAGTGGGATTGCTGGATCATATGGTGGTTTTATTCCTAGTTTTTTAAGGAATCTCCATACTGTCTTCCATAGTGGCTGTATCAATTTACATTCCCACCAGCAGTGCAAGAATGTTCCCTTCTCTCCACACCCTCTCCAGCATTTATTGTTTGTAGACTTTTTGATGATGGCCATTCTGACTGGTGTGAGGTGATATCTCATTGTAGTTTTCTCTGATAATGAGCGATGTTGAGCATCTTTTCTCATGTGTTAGCCACCTGTATGTCTTCTGTGGGAAAATGTCTGTTTAAGTCTTTTTCCCACTTTTTGATTGGGTTGTTTGTTTTTCTGGTATTGAGTTGTATGAGCTGCTTGTATATTTTGAAAACTAATCCTCTGTCAGTTTGCTATTATTTCATTTGCTATTATTTTCTCCCATCCTGAAGATTGTCTTTTCACCTTGCTTATAGTTCCCATTGATGTACAAAAACTTTTAAATTTAATCAGGTCCTACTTGTTTACTTTTGTTTTTATTTCCATTACTTTAGGGGTTGGCTCATAGAGGATCTTGCTTTGATTTATGGCATCAGGTGTTCTACCTATGTTTTCCTTTAAGAGTTTTACACTTTCTGGTCTTACATTTAGGTCTTTAGTTCATTTTGAGTTTATCTTTGTATATGGTGTTAGGAAGTGTTCTAATTTCATTCTTTTACAGCTGTCCAGTTTTCCCAGCACCATTTATTGAAGAGGCTATCTTTGCCTCATTGTATATTCTTGCCTCCTTTGTCAAAAACAAGGTACCCATAGGTGCATGGGTTTATTTCTGGGCTTTCTATCTTGTTCCATTGGTCTATATTTCTGTTTTTGTGCCAGTACCATATCGTCTTGATGATTATAGCTTTGTAGTATAATAAGCTCCGGTCTTCTTTCTCAAAACTGCTTTGACTATTCGGGGTCTTTTGTGTTTCCATATGAATTGTGAAATTTTTTGTTCTAGTTCTATGAAAAATGCCATTGGTGATTTGATAGAGATTGCATTGAATCTGTAGATTGCATTTGGTAATATAGTGATTTTCACAATATTGATTCTTCCTATCCAGGAACATGGGATATATTCCCATCTGCTTATGTTGTCTTTGATTTCTTTCATCAGTGTCTTATAATTTTCTGTGTACACTTCTTTTGTCTCCTTAGGTAAGTTTATTCCTAGATATTTAATTCTTTTTGTTGCAATGGTGAATGGGATTGATTCCTTAATTTCTTTTTCTGACTTTTCATTGTTAAATGGCAAATCATCTTAATTTTGATTAAATCAAAGACAACCACCTACCAACAGAAAGAATATCTTCTCCAAAAGGAATATAAGATCATCTGAATGTCAATAATATTTATGCCTAATATCCAGCGTTCAGTCAAAAACTAGTGCACATGTCAGGAGACAAGGCCAAGTTATCAAAAACCAGAAGCCTAAACAACAACATGAAAGTGGACAACAGGAATGAATCTACAAATAATCAAATAATGTAATTGTCATTTATGGAAAAGAAAACAAAAAATATTCCCTTCAAATAACCAACAATAATACGGACAGCTGTCTTACCATAAATGTTGAAAGAAAGTAACTGTCAAGCTATATTTCCATAGCCCCAAAAACCAATCATCAAAAGTAAAGGCTCAATTTTACCAGATGAAAATTTCTAGAGATTGATTGCATGACAATATGAATGTATGTAACATTATTGAACTTATTCTTAAAATGGTTGCCTATACAGTTAATGGTTAATTTAATGATAAATTTTATGTTGTAATTTTATCACAATTTTTTTAAAAGTAAAGGAAACAGGAAAAAATAAAGAAGAAGGTGAATTTTGTGGTATGTAAAAAGCACATACCACAAAAATAAAGCTATTTCTAATTTTAAAATAGCTATTTTTAAAATGTGAAGAAATAAAAACATTTAAAAACAAAAACAGAGAATTCGTCCTTAGCAGATCAGTAATAAAAGGAAAATTAAAACTTGTTCTTCAGTCAGAAGAAAAATAACCACAAGTAGAAACACTTAAATGTAAGATAGAATGAAAAGCAATAAAAAGAAACTCTAAATAATTGCTGCAGTAGAAAACAATAATACTTCTCCCAGAAGGGGCTCACTACACTTAAACATGAAAATATACGAAAAACGGCAAGAATGTAGCATACAGAGTCAGTGTTTGAATATCTTGACATTTTTAGAAAGTGATAAAAGTACTAACTTGTGTAGACTCTATTAAGTCACAAATGCATGTTGTAATGTCTATGGTAATCACTAGAAAATATTATGAAATAACATACAATCAACAGTTCATGGAGGACCAAATAGATTTATAAAAATATTTTATCAATTCAAAGAAGGCAAGAAAGAGAAAGAAGAAACAGTAACAAGTAGGAAACAACAAAATGACCCATTTGAAAATAAAAATAGCAATTTGAATGAAATCAGACTGGATTTAAAAATACAACTCCATTACATATTCCTTAAAAGAGACACATCTTGAAAACATAAGGACATGGAGGGGTTAAAAATGAAATACTGGAGAAATGTATTCTGTGCAATAACAAAAACTTGCTAGAGCTGTACTAATATTAGGGGGAAAAGGCTTTACTAGAGGTAGCAAATACATGATCAATATAAAAGGGTCAATCCACTAAGTTAACTTAATGATGATAAAAGTGTGTACTTTTAATAACATGGCCTCAAAAGAAGCAAAATTTGACAGAACCAAAGGAAAAATGGATGCATCAAGACTAGATTTAAAGATCTGGATGCATCACTCTCAGTAAAGAACAAGCAAAAAAGAAAATCTTAGGATTTAGAAGGATTTTTATAAACATGATTAACGAGCCTCATTTAACTGGTATGTGTAACATATGTATTTTTTTTCAAGTATACATAAACCATTTACCAAAATTAACCAAGTGTTGTACCATAAATCAAGTCTCAACAAACTTCAAAGAATTTAAATCATTAATCTTATGAAATGAGGCTGGAAATAAATTATTAAAAGTTACTATTAATAGAAGAGGTCCAAATGTTTGGGGAGGAAAGCTTTAAGAAAAAAACCCATTGGTCAAAGAATCGCTCACAATAAAACTGAACCAAATTATTAATAAAACAGAAAATGTGAAATATCCAATGTGAGAGATGCAACTAAAACTGTGTTTAGGATGAAATTTAGAGCTTTAAATGGTAACATTAAGGAAACAGAGGGCTACAGTTCAATGATCTAAATATCCATCTCAAAGAAAAACATATACTTTTATAAACATGACCTATTTGGCTATGCTGGGTCTTCATTCAGGAATGCAGGATCTTTAGTTGAGGCATGTGAACTCTCAGCTGTGGCACGTGGTTCCCTGACCAAGGATGGCACCCTGGCCCCCTTCACTGAGACCGCAGAGTTTTATCCACTAAAACACCAGGGAAGGCCCTAAACAAATAGGGACTTGATTTGAACAGTTTGCAAAAGTTCTATGAATGTTCTACTTCAATTTCTAAAAGTTTAATTAAAATCGAGGAAGAAACTTCATGCATTCTCAGTCACTCAGTATTGTCTGACTCTTGAGACCCCATGGACCATAGCCTCCCAGGCTCCTCTGTCCATGGGATTTCTGAGGCAAGAATACTGGAATGGGTTGCCATTTCCTGCTCCAGGGGATCTTCTTGATTGAGGGGTCGAACCTACGTTTCCTACACTGGCAGGCAGTCCATTTTCTGCCTCTTGCTGTTCAGTCACCCAGTCATGTCCCACTCTTTGCAGCCCCATGGACTGCAGCATGCCAAGCTTCCCTGTCCTTCACTATCTCCCAGAGCCTGCTCAAACTCATGTTCATTGAGTCGGTGATGCCATTCAACCATCTCATCCTTTGTTGTCCCCTTCTCCTGCCCTCAATCTTTCCCAGCATCAGGGTCTTTTCTAATGAGTCAGCTCTTTGCATCAGGTGGCCAAAGTATTGGGGTGTCAGCTTCAGCATCAGTCCTTCCAATGAATATTCAGAGCTAATTTCTTCTAGGATTGACTAGTTTGATCTCCCTGCAGTCCAAGGGACTTGCAAGAGTCTTCTCCAGCACCACAGTTCGAAAACATCAGTTCTTCAGCACTCAGACTCCTTTATGATCTCACATCCATACATGACTACTGGAAAAACCATAGCTTTGACGATATGGACCTTTATTGGCAAAGTGATGTCTCTGCTTTTTAATACAGTGTCTAGTTTTTCTTCCAAGAAGCAAGTGTCTTTTAATTTCGTGGCTGGAGGCACCATCTACATTGATTTTGGAGCCTGAGAAAATGAAATCTGACACTGTTTCTACTATTTGTCATGAAGTGATAGGACCGTATGCCACGATCTTTGTTTTTTGAATGTTGAGTTTTAAGCCAGCTTTTTCACTCTCCTCTTTCACCTTCATCAAGAGGCTCTTTAGTTCCTCTTCACTTTCTGCCATTAAAGTGGTATCATCTGCATATCAGAGGTTGTTGATATTTCTCCAGCAATCTTGATTCCAGCTTGTGAGTCATCCAGTCCAGCATTTCATATGATGTACTCTGTATATAAGTTAAACAAGCAAGGTGACAATATACAGCCTTGATGTACTCTTTTCCCAATTTAGAACCAGTCTGTTGTTTCATGTCCAGTTCTAACTGTTGCTTCTTGTCCTGCATACAGGTTTTTCAGGAGGTAACGTGGTCTGGTATTTCCATCTCTATAAGAATATTCCACAGTTCATTGTGAAACATAGTCAAAGGCTTTAGCAGAGTCAATGAAGCAGAAGTAAATATTTTTTTTGAATTCCCTTGATTTTTCTATGATCCAGCTTATGTTGGCAATTTGATCTCTGGTTCCTCTGCCTTTTCTAAATCCAGCTTGTACATCTGGAAGTTCTCAGTTCACATACTGTTGAAGCATAGTTTGAAGGATTTTGAGCATAATCTTGCTAGAATGTGAAATGAATGCTGCTGCTGTTAAGTCGCTTAAGTCATGTCTGACTCTGTGCGACCCTATAGACACCAGCCCACCAGGCTCCCCTGTCCCTGGGATTCTCCAGGCAAGAACACTGGAGTGGGTTGCCATTTCCTTCTCCAATGCATGAAAGTGAAAAGTGAAAGTGAAGTCATTTCCTTCTCCAATGCATGAAAGTGAAAAGTGAAAGTGAAGTCACTCAGTCGTGTCCGACTCTTAGAGACCCCATGGACTGAAGCCTACCAGGCTCCTCCGTCCATGGGATTTTCCAGGCAAAAGAGTACTGGAGTGGGGTGCCATTGCCTTTTATACAGTTACCTGAATATTCTTTGGCATTGCCATTCTTTGGGATTGGAATGAAAACTGACCTTTTCCTCTCCTGAGGCCACTGCTGAGTTTTCCAAATTTGTTGGCATAATGAGTGCAACACTTAAACAGCATCATTTTTAGGATTTGAAATAGCTCAACTGGAATTCCATCACCCTCACTAGCTTTGTTCGTAGTAATACTTCCTAAGGCCCACTTTACTTCACACTCCAGGATATCTGGCTCTAGGTGAGTGACCACACCATCGTGGTTATCTGGGTCATTAAAAGCTTTTTTGTACTGATTCTACAATTACTCAAATGATCTCAAAGTCTGTGAATGTGCTTCATAAACCAGTCAAGTCTAGCTCTTCCATACTTGGCATGTATTTAAAATCTTATGCATACTCTAATCTCTTGGCAGGTTTTTTGGTGAGTTGTTTTTTTTTTTTTCTATTTGCATATATACCCTTAAGGTCAGATTAGCCTCTTTAAAAACCACTCTGCAGAAGAAAAGAATACCCAAACACTCTGTGGTTCAGACTCACCCTTCCAGAAACAGGCAGACACAAGCCTCTGGGTAGACAGAAAAAGCCAGTCACTCTGCAAGATTTACCACACCCATTCAACAAGAATTATCTGTCCTGCATATGCGTTATCACCCTAACCTCAAAACAGGATTTGCTAAGTAGAAAATTACACAGGCAGCACTTTCAAAAAGTTTCTGACCTCTTTTCATAACATCATAAAATCCAAAGTTAAAACTCATTCATTGTGCTCTCTAAATGATTAAGCAGCAGATGTTTCATTACTACTGCTATTGACATGGTTCCTGTCCCTTATTCAAGAAAATATTGTTTTGAGAAAACAATGAATTTAGTATTTTAGCTCTAGAACTTAATAACCAATGTACTGAAAGAGAATTTTCATAACCTACTTATGAATTTTCATTTGAAAGAGTATTTTGGTGTGGGTGTGTATTGTAAAGGGCTTCCCAGGTGGTGCTAGTGGTAAAGAACTTGCCCACCAATGCAGGAGACAAACGAGACACAGGTTCGATCCCTGGGTTGAGAAGATCCCCTGGAGGAGGGCATTGGAACCCACTCCAGTATGCTTGCCTGGAGAATCCCACGGACAGAGAAGCCTGGTGGGCTACTCAAGTCCATAGGGTCAAAAGAAACACGACTGAAGTGACTTAGCACACAGTACCTGTTTTGTAAAGGTATTTAGATTTATTCCTCCCAAAAATAGAATTAGATGACTTGTGAGCACTAATTAGAAATACTCCACTGAAAGCGTCAGATGAACATAAGACATAATTCCCAGCCACACTAAATATTCAAGGGCTTTAACATTTCCTGATTCCTTCTCAAACACAAGTACAACACTGGTCCAATTGCATAGTTTTGGTAAATAAAATGACTCATTTCATTTTGAGGTCTCCTCCTGTATTATGAGAAATGATACTCAATAAATCTGAGGTCAGTCCTCTTCATTGTGTGTAAATAATGCATTTCCTTGAGCACAGAAGGAGCCTCACCCAGCCCTGCACCTAGTTCCTGTGGGAGCAGGTTGCCTCTGCAGCCACTAAAAGGACTCCTCCTCTGATCAGGGCAGGAAAATCAGAAAGAAAAAAAAAAAAAGAATGAGTCTCTGCTACTTCTTCCTGGGAGGTTTCCAAGCCCCAAGTCAATGTCCACGGCCTTGCTAGTGGACTGTGAAAGGATACTCCTGCCCACAAAAATGCCCAGAGGATTTCCTCTGGAAGTTCTGACAGAGAGGGTATGCCTCCTGGCAAGTAGGGAGAGTGACTGCATAGGAGGAGCTTAAGACAGATATTTCAACCTAGACACCGAGGGCTACCAAAGAGAAGATCTGGACCCTTTTAGCAATACTTATGTATTGAGCACCACCCTTTATGGAAGGACAATGAGCTTGCAAATCTTTCTCCACCTCCTTGCATTTCCTCATGTCTCATTTCCCTGTGCACATTTAAACTATTAGAACACTCATTCTGCTCACTCCTCCTGATCTGGACTGCTTCCTCTCTGAACACACCCATTTTATGCACCCTTGGAAACTGCCAATACTTTTCTCTCAGTCAAAGCCAAACTTCTCTTTTAAAGCAATTATCTTTCAAAAAACTGCCACCTAGTTCATTGTTCCTACAGCAAAATATGTTGAATTATGGGATCAAATATCTGCCAGTTTGCAAGTAGAGCCCTAAATAAAGAATTAGAATAGAGAAAAGAACCCTAAATGTTATTTGATGCTTTGAGATGCTATTAGAAAACAGCTGTGTATAACTGATTCACTTTGCTGCATAGCAAAAACTAACAACACTGTGAACTGACTACACTCCAATAAAAATTAATTTTTAAAAAGTCCTAAATGACAACATTTTATTGGTTTTTAAAAATGTATTTGTCCATATGTCACTAAAGTGTCTTTAATAATATCATGGTCATACAGTTCTGGTTAAAAAATATTTCAGAAGAAAAAGAAATAACCTTTTTTTAGAAAGCTAGACAAGGAGCAGTTAGATTAATAACATCTTATGCTTGTATAGCATCCTAGTGATACTTTATTTTCACATACCTTCCATAGTTTAATCTTTCAAATAACTACATGAAGTGGGCAAGGCAAGACTCATTACTTGCAGCATTCTAGCATCAGAACCATCAGAATCTTGCAGCTCACACAACATCCTAGTATTTTTCACTTTAACACGCATACTCTGCCTCTTCAAGCATTCATAGCAACTCAAATATTCATAGCAACAATCTATCACCATAGATAATATCTAAACAAACATGACATTTTCATTTTCTGTCACATCTTTAAACCAGAAAGGAAGGTGTTAAATATGAATTCATCCTAAGGACTGCAGGACCTAAGGGATATGACATGTCCTCCCAGGAAAAGAGGCCCAAAGATTGTCATAAGCACATACCTCAGAGTCTGCTATTTATTTGGAATGGTGGGTAGAAGCCCATACCCTTCTGCAAAAGGGAAGGCTTATGGGAAGCCCCAGTGGCATAGCAGTGAAGAATCTGCCTTCAGTGCAAGAGACCCAAGAGACACGGTTTGATCCCTGGGTCTGAAAGATCCCTTGGAGAAGAAAATGGCAACCCACTCCAATATTCTTGCCTGGGAAGTCCCATGGACAGAGGAGCCTGGTGGGCTCCAGTCTATGGGGTCACAAAAGAGTCAGACATGACTTAGCCAAAGAACAACAGCAATGGAAAAAAGGACTGTGGGTTGACCTGGATATGCTAGTTAATGACTCTGTTCCAAAGACTTGAGAGTGAAGAGTGCTAGAATCTCCTATGAGCAATAAAGATGTCATTTCTTCTCTCCCTCTCTACCCCTACCCCTGGCCTTTGAAGAAACAGTTTAGACTATTCTGTGAAGAGGGGGAATCCCAGCAAGGTTATATCTGCTTAGAGAAGGACCCAAAGATAATTAAGAGGACACTGTCACCCAAGATTGGAGCTGGTCTGAGAGATCTAAAACTGAGTGTTAGAGTTCCTCCACTTCTGTAGAGAAATCATGACATTTAAGGTGCTGTTCATGTCTCTCCAGCCTTAGCTACCCTGAAATCTTGAAGGCTCCTGAAGGCATTTTGTTCTCTCTCAATTTACAGAATTTGCACAAACCTCAATTGAGAGCAACCCTCATTTTTACCTGCCTATAGTCTACTGACTCCAGAGAAGGCAATGGCAAGCCACTCCAGTACTCTTGCCTGGCAAATCCCGTGGACAGAGGAGCCTGGTAGGCTGCAGTCCATGGGGTCGCTAGGAGTTGGACACAACTGAGCAACTTCACTTTCACGCATTGGAGAAGGAAATGGCAACCCACTCCAGTGTTCTTGCCTGGAGAATCCCAGGGATGGGGGAGCCTGGTGGGCTGCCGTCTATGGGGTTGCACAGAGTCGGACACAACTTAGCAGTAGCAGCAGTCTACTACCTCACCCTTTCGGGCACAGATCACTCATTACCTCCTCCTGGAAGCCATCTTTCACAACCTGTACTCCTCACCAGAAGGGTATGGCCCCCCACTCCAGAATTCTTGCCTGGAGAATCCCATGGACAGAGGAGCCTGGTGAGCTACAGGCCATGGGCTTGCCAAGAGTCAGACACGACTGCAGCGACTCAGCATTCACTCCTCACCACTGCCTTGTAAGTTCCTGCAGGGTCCTGTGCTTACCTTTATTTATGGTTCTGACCACACTTGATTGTAATCAGTTTGTCTAGCTGAACTTCAAGACTCTAAATTATGTCTTATCATCTTTGTATTCCCCAAACCTAGCGTGGCACCTGGTGCATAATGTACACAAAATGAATGAAGGAAGGGAGGACTGTTTATCCCTGACCCCATCCCAGAACTTCTGATACCTTCTGACCCATCTCATTGGTAATGTGGGCACATCTCCTCTCTGAGTGACTGTATTGACCTTTAGTTCTTCTCCTGCTCCTACCTACCCTGGATTTAATTGAAAGGCTCTTGACCTAAACAAGCCTGGTAGGATTCTCCCAGTCACAGAAACTCTGTTCTCCAGTCTAAGGAGGAAGATACCAACAGACCCATTGCTATTCCAGTTGCTCCTAACCATTATCAGGTTAATAATGCTCCTAAGCCGTTATCAGGCACAGTCCCACCTGAGCCCAGAACAACTGGATGATAGTTGTAGCTCCCTGGATGATAGATTATTAGTAGCTCCCTTTCCACCTAGTTTGCTTGTTAAAACAGTCTGGTCAGACTTTCATTCTTTGGTGCTTTGTTTTGCTGCAGTTATATGACCTACCCTGAGATGCTAATATGCTTGAGTAATCTTTCTGTCCATAATCATTTTTCCCAGTTTGTCATCAAGCTTCTTTTTTGCTTTCCTGCACTTCCAGTCAAGGGGGTCTTCCCTCTTAAAAAGCTGTTCCTGAAATCCAGTGTGGTCACCCAGAATTCTGGATACCATCACTTTCTACTAACTTCTCTCGGATTGTCCTCCAACTCTGCCCTTCAATTTCCACACCTCCTTTTCAAACTGGTTCTGCTCTGGGACCTGTGTTTTGCTTGAGACTTTTTTCCACTTGTGTTTGCCTTTTTTCAAACATCCAGACACATGTTCCCCACTGCTGCTGCTGCTGCTGCTGCTATGGCACTTCAGTCGTGTCTGACTCGGTGCAACCCCACAGACGGCAGCCCACCAGGCTCTACCATCCCTGGGATTCTCCAGGCAAAAATACTGGAGTGGAGTGCCATTGCCTTCTCCAATGCCTGAAAGTGAAAAGTGAAAGTGAAGTCGCTCAGTCGTGTCCGACTCTTAGCGACCCCATGGACTGCAGCCTGCCAGGCTTCCCCACTGAAGATAAAAATAATCAAACTGAAGGGCAACATAGGACATTATGTTGTTTTTGTTCAGTCGCTTAGTCGTGTCTGACTCTGCAACCCCATGGACTGCAGCATGTCAGGCTTCCCTGTCCTTCACTATCTCCCAGAGTTTGCTCAAATTCATGTCCTCTGAGTCAGTGATAGACTTTGAAAATACTTAAATTTCTCCTGAATGTTTCCCTTAAAGATACAAAAATTTTTTTTTTTTAGTTCCTGCCAACATTGGTAGAATAGCTGATCAACCATTTAGAAGAATACTATACATTGGGTAAAATTAATGAGTGTTAAACTTTCATGTGATCACACCATGTCCTTTGCATTTTATGGCATAACCCTTTTTTATAAGTCTATTTCTGAGTACAAAGAGGCTTAGCCACCACTGCTCTGGCTTGCCAGCTTAAACTGACTGTTCCTATTTTAACCACATTCCCCTTTAGAAAGAATAGGGCCAACAGTTCCAAATTCCTGAGGGAACCATAACTGTTTATACAGAAAAAAATAGAATGACACATCACTTGGAAATTTGTTACTATTTAAGCCACTATCAGCTTGGCTTTTGTTTGTTTTTGTTTGCCAGAGTGATCTCTTATGACCCCAAATGCCGCATTTCTAACCAGCAGACTGGTCAGGAGCGGAAGACCATCCTGGAGAAGAGCCTGGACAATGGACACCAGGAACCAACACATCCTAAAGAAAGTGAAGTCTCAAGGTTCCGTCAATATCCTCCATCAAGCAAAGAGCATGGCTTTCTCTTAAACATGGACAGTGAAAATGACCAGGGCCTGCCCTGTCTGGGTCTAGAACAGTCCAGGGATTCAGCAACTTTAAGAAAACAAAGTCTGACTGAAGGGCCCCTTTTGGAGGAAGGAAAACAAGCCAATCTGGATGAAAGGCATGCTCTAGAATGGAAAGGAACCAAAGAAGTACTTTTTGCCAACCTGTTTCTGACTACCTTTGTCTGGGATATGTGCCTCCCTGAATCACCCTGACCTCAGAGAGCTCCTTGTTTCCTAGTCTGTCCATTCATTCAGGTAAACTCTGAACTCAGCCTACGTTGCATTTCATAAGTGATTCCAGGTCACCCCTGTTCATGTGATGTTTGCCTCATCTTAAGCTTTCCCCTCCCAATTCACTCTGCCCTACCCTGATCGTCCAGCAATGATCCACACTGGTGGTCCTGATTTAGGGCAAGCCTTGATAACACCTAAGGAGGAAACCTTCCAAACCCATGACCTGAAAAGGACACTTCTTTGCAAGTGTCAAGCACTGTTACAGCTCTGAGATTTTACCAAGCTCCGCAGGCTGACAAGCTAGACTGCCACAGTTCCTCGGATAATAGCTGAAGACGCAAGCCTTCAAGGTCAGAGACAAAGGATTTTATCACTCATGGCACAGGCAGCACCTTGAGCTTCTTATTCACGTTGCTTCCCCTCATCCCTCAAGCCCCACAGGAGTTACATGGAGCGACCTGGGCAGATGCTGTTCACGCAGTATGTTTGTAGTACAACTGAAAAACTGTGGGCTTAGGAAACTTCAATCTTTTATTATAAAAAATGGACAAGAAAACCTGTCTAGAGGTGCTTCAGAGGGAGATATTATAGTTATTACACTGGACAGTAAAAGAACTAGCCCTCTGCTCCACTGTGAGATATAATTTCTTTTTTTAATATTTATTTATTTGCAGCTGGCAAATAATAAATAATATTTATTTGTTTATTTATTTATATTTATTTACCAGCTCTTAGTTGCTGCACCCTGGATCTTTTAGCTGTGGCATGTGGGATCTAGTTCCCCAACCAGGCCCCCTGCATTAGGAGCATGGAGTCGTAGCCTCTGGACCACCACGGAGGTCCTGGGAAATATCATTTCTACCTTCTATTCCTCTTTGAAAAGAGGATCCAGAACAAAAGACTGTCTCAGCACCTTTGCTCACAAGATGTACAGGAACATGAGAAACACTTGAAAAATTGTCTCTTAACAGAAAATAGTAAAAGTCAGTGGATAAATGAATAAATTTATGGACGTCTTAGAGAAAGAGACAAGGTAATAAGTACTCAGTACAAATAATTTATTCATTTTCTAGTTCTCTAAATAAGCACACAAGCATATGTCAGCCCAGGTCATTTCTGCTCATCAAGGAAGTGAAAGTGAAAGTGAAGTTGCTCAGTTGTGTCTGACTCTTTGTGACCCCATGGAGTGCCGCCTACCAGGCTCCTCCGTCCATGGGATTTTCCAGGAGAGAGTACTGGAGTGGGTTGCCATTTCCTTCTCTAGGAGATCTTCCCAACCCAGGTACTGAACCCAGGTCTCCCACATTGTAGGCAGATGCTTTACTGTCTGAGCCACCAGGGAAGTCCAGGTGACTCTCATTTTACTAATTTAAACGTATGTCAGTCTTTCAAATAATTGGCACTCCTTGGAATAAATCCTACAAAACTTAATGAGTGATTCTTTTTAACTTACCAGATGCTATCATCTACTTCACAAAAAACAGCTTAAATATCACTCCATCACTTCACATGTAAGTTATTGTACACATCTCTTGATTCTAAAAAATCTTTATCCCAAAGACAAAAGTGCAAATGACTAAATTTTGAGACTGAAATTAGTCAACATAAAGAAATAAAGAAAACTTTTATATATAAAGGCTGGCTTCTAACTTCATTACAGAGTTGATCAAAGGCCTTGAAGGGTAGGTCGACAAAGGTTTAAGTCACAGAAATAGTTCACCAGTCACCTCTTTCTTTTGTGGCTTCCTTCTTATAAGTGCTTTGGTATATCTTTTTGAGGATGGGGCTTTTTCTAAACAAACTGTTATTCCAGTCAGAAATGGCATGAGCAACATTCAAGGAATTCCAAGCAGTACGATGATTAAGCAGCATTTGCAAACTATATTCTGGTGAACACAAGTGTCTTTTATGATGTTAATAAATAATTTGCCACCAAAAAAATTACTTGATCAAGTAAGTTTGGTAAGCTACACACTGTAAAATTTTTCAGAGCCTCTAATTGAGCTAATGTAGATCTAATTGGACTAATGAGATTCATTTATCATTGAATCTCCAATATGTGGATGAGGAATATAGTAGAAAACATTTCCACACTTTGTTCACCATGCAAAATATTTACATCAGATGTTTTGTATTAGAGATATTGGATGCTTAGAGAAAGTAGAGTTTCATAGAACTTAGTTAGAAAAACTCTGGGCCACAACCCAGGCTGGATGTGGGACAAGAACAATGAAGGTATTGAGATAGTTGGGAGCTAGTTTTGCAGAGGACCTTGAATTGTATGCTGCTATTTGGACTGTATTATGTAAGCAGTGGAGAAATATCCTGTTGGCATTCTTTTTTATCTATTTGATATGTTTAGATGTGGTCTTTTTAGTCAGAAACATATTAAAAAGAGCCCAGGGACTTTCCACTTTGTAATAAATTCCTCCAGAGAAGAAGAAAGCTACTGAAGAGAATAACCTCTGTAAATATCCAAGTTCAAAATTTAACAGCATTCACTCTTAAGAAATTCCTTTGTGTGTCTTAGAATTCTATGTAGTATTTTAAGTTATTTTACTTTTTCCTCCATTTTTAAAGCCTTTATTAAATTTGTTACAATATTGCTTCTGCTGTGCATGTTCTGGTTTGAGGGCCATGAGGGATAGGGGATCTTAGCTCCTCGACCAAGGATAGAACCACACCCCCGGCACTGGAAGGAAAAGCCTTAACCGCTGGACTGCCAGGGGAGTCCCAGTTAATTTACTCATTTTCTGTCTGTGTTCATTGTACTTCCTCTTCTCTTAAATTCTGGCAAGAACTCAGCCTTGCAACAGAGACTGACAGCTTCATTTACGGCTTGTCCCAATCTGAATACAATCATCCCTTAAGTTTCTATCATTGTGGCTTATTTTCCAACATTTCCATCATAGTCAGGACTATCTTGGATACTCTAACCAAGTTTTCTTTGTTCTGTCATTCAAGGAATATTTAATGAGCCATATCTGATGCAAGGCATTATAATAAGTGCTGAGAGATATAAAAGGTTTCCCTTCAGACTTGTGTACACTTTTGAATATTTTGCTTCAAGATCAAATCAACAATTTCTTTCAAGCTTTGATTGATTTGTGCTGCTTGTAAAGGTCAAGTATATAAGGAACAACTCAGTCTATGAGTCAGTGAATATTTATTGAGCTTTCGTGTGCATGAATAGTTCCTCAATAGTGTCCGACTCTTTGCAACCCCATGGACTGTAGCCCACCAGGCTCCTCTGCCCATGGGATTCTCCAGGCAAGAATACTGGAATGGGTTGCCATTCCCATCTCCAGGGCATCTTCCTGACCCAGGGATAGAACCTATGTCTCCTGTGCCTCCTGCATTAGAGACAAGACAAGTTCATTCTTTACCCACTGAGCCATCAGGGTAGCCCTTATTGAGCTTTTACTATACGCCAAGCATCACTTTAGGTGCTGGGGATGCCGCATTGAGCAAGATAGGCCTAGTTACTGCCCTCATAGAGCTTTTTTATATATCTAGTTGTAGCTAAAGACAACAGAATGAATGACTGTGAAATTTCTTATTACTTACCAAAACTCTTTTCGAAATGTTATTAGTTACAAAGGTGGGGGATAAAACAGACATGGCAAAATGTTAACTGGTTAATCTAGGAGAAGAGTATATGTATACTCATTTAATTATTCTTTTGATATCTCTGTCAAGTTGAAATATTTTGAAAGGTCGAGGAAAGTTTAATAAGAACAAATTAGTAAAAATTTAAACACTTGAAATTATATGTTTCTTAACCTAATTTCTTTGCTCACTTGTAAAATTTCAGTGCTCTATGACTTTTGATTCACTTATTTCCATATTAGAACTCCCAAGGCAGAAGCTAAAACATTACTGTAGGAATAAAAGCAAGACTTGGTTTGCATTTTCCCTACCACAGAATGTCCTGCCCACAGGTAATACTGTGGCTCTTGAATGTGGCAAGCATTTCTGTTAAACCCTCTATAAAATATGTCAGCATACTTAGTTTTTGGCTAAGCAAATAAGAATTACAATGTCTAGACTTGCTCTTTGTATCATTCATTTGGAATTTCTTAAGCAAAGCAGGAGACATGGGACATGTGAGTTCGATACCTGGGTAGGGAAGATTTCCTGGAGAAGAAAATAGCAATCCACTTCAACATTCTTGCCTGGAAAATCCCATGGGCAGAGGAGCCTGGCGGGCTACAGTCCATGGGTTCTCAAAGAGTCGGACATGACTGAGCACGTGGAACACACAAGCCCTTTTCTAAGGCAGGTATATATGTTTTAATGATTATAATATTCTATGACAATCAGTAAACTCTATGTATTTGCTGTATATATGCTAGGATACTCAGGACAGAACCTCGTCATTCTAGCAGTGGTGGAACAGAACTGACCTCGCCAAAAGTGTATCCAAGTAAACAATGGGTGTTAAGAGAAAGTAAGGGTGGACTTAAACTGGCTTTTAACAATGTCTCCCTATGATTTTCAGCCCAGACTCAGGAAATATTATCATTGTCTGCATTTTTATTTTCTAACCATTTCAAGTTGCCAGATACATCTTTGTCTCTGAGGCATGATGTATCTATATTTTGAGCAAGGAAGGCACATAGTAGCAAATCAAGGGTATAAAAGGTACCTTTGATTAAAAGTGAAAAAGAGCATAAGAAATATTTATTTGGGAAATAATATGGTATCCAAGACCTGCTACAGGTATTCCCAAAGAAAAGAAATACAGGTATCTCCCACTTTTCCAAAGTTCCCTTTATGTGTACCCAGCTTTTATGAAAGAGTTGACATTGTAGCTGATTTTGAACCAAGAGACCTGAAGAATATTTTTACTTTTATGGAAAAAGGCCAAAAGCAAAAATAGCATTCAGTGTTGGTTTTGCAGCGATCCAGTTATAGAGGCAGTGTGCACGGTGAGCAGGGAGAGTGGTATGGCCAACCTCCTTTCCCGAGAACTCCACACAGCATCTCAACATCAAGCCACCAGAGCTTTGAGCTGTGTCTGTGAGCGTCTGCGTGTTATCTGGATTAACTCTGTGTATTCATTAGCAAAATGTGTCCTAAAGTAATTGCTTCTTTGCTTTACCCCCATTTTAGCTTAGGAACTTTCAGATAGTGGGGAAAACCTATACAGGTTAACTGGTAAGTGATATTTCCCCTCCATTCATTCAAAAAATGTGTTGCCTGCTATATTTAAAATGTATAAATAACAAGGGGGTGTCCCAGATGGCGCTAGTGGTAAAGAACTTGCCTGCCAGTACAGGAGACCTAAGAGATGCAGGTTTGAACCCTGGGTCAAGAAGATCCCCTAGAGGAGGGCATGGCAACCCACTCCAGTATTCTTGTCTGGAGAAACTCACAGAGGCTTCTGACAGGCTACAGTCCATGGGGCCACAGAGTCAGATATGACTAAAGTGACTTTGCACGCAGGCATGCAAATAACAAGGACCTCCTGTATAGCACAGGGAACTCTGCTCAATGTTATCTGGCAGCCTGGATGGGTGGCGAGTTTGGGGGAGAACGGATACATGTATACGTATGGCTGAGTCCCTTCGCTGTCACCTGAAACTATCACAACATTGTTAATCAGTTATACTCCAATACAAAATAAAAAGAAAAAATATGTTGCACATCTGGTAGGTGCCAGACACTACACTAGTGGAGATAAAAGAATACAGCATAGTCTCTACTTTCAAAAAACCAGACATGTATGGTGGAATGAGAGGTGATAGGAATAGTGAAAACAGCAATGTGGGCCTTGAGTTCAAACTCAAATTGTCTCTGTCATTTATAAACTATAGGCATATCCCAGGGATATTGCAGGGGGGTGGTTCTAGCCACCACAATAAAGTGAGACAAACACATTTTTTGGTTTCCCAGTTCATATAAGTTATGTTATGTTATACTATATATAGTCTATTAAGTGTAGGATAGCATATCTATATCTATCTATCTATACTTCATTTAAAATATACCATATTGCTAAAAATGCTAACCATCATCTGAGTCCTGAGTCTTCCTTCTGAGACCAACTCCTCCACCCGTGCATTCATACCTTCCACTTCTCCCTTAAACAACATCATTCCAACTCTTTCCTCTTCTGCATCTCAGTTTTTGCCTTTTCATAGGCTTATGCCCATCAACATTAAACATGCCTTAAATATATACATGTGTGTGTGTGTGTGTGTGTGTGTTAGTTGATCAGTCGTATTTGACTCTTTGCAACTCCATGGACTACAGCCCACCAGGCTCCTCTGTCCATGGAATTCTCCAGGCAAGAACACTGGAATGGATTGTCATTCCTTTCTCCAGGGGATCCTCCCGACCCAGGGAACAAACCCGCATCTCCTGTACTGCAGGCAGATTCTTTACCATCTGAGCCACCAGGGAAGCCCAAATACATACATGTTTACATCTAATCCTGCAAGTCTTTCTGGCCCCTACATCCTTCTCCAGATATTACCTTGCTTCTCTTCTAGCTTTTATAGCAAAATTTTTCAAGAGAGATGTTGACATTTATTGCTTTAATTGCTGTCTTTTCTTTCTCTCTGGAATCCTCTCCAATCAGATTTCTTCCCTATGGCTTCCCTATGGTTCTTCCCAAAGAACCCCTCCTGTCCAGGTTATTTGACCTATCTGCCTCATATATGGCTAGCTGTTCAGGAAGTAGCTATTTCCTTCTACCAACTCCATTGCTCAAAAAACAAACAAACAAAAAAAGACCAACCATATATCTTAGGACACCTGGGCTTTTCTCTAGCTCGGAGGTCGGGAATCACAGTTAGTCTCTCTGCCAGCCATCCTACCACCGTGGCCCTTACTGTTAGTCATCTTGGAGAGGACACACATGTGTCACAATTCAAGCCAATAAACCTGATGGAGCTTTTGCACCTGTAATAAAGTGAATGTACTAGTTTGTTTAACTACAGCCCTAATGGCGAACATTAAACTGATTGCAATTTAGTCTTAACTATTAATGAGTCACAAACATCTTTTTGAATGTAGGGGTTCTGTTTCCTTCCACTATGTTGATTAGACAGAATTCTGGAGGTCATCTTTCCAGGAATGATTTTACACTCACACGTCTATTTCACTACTCTCTCTTGTAATGATAAATTTGCTTATCAATAAGCCCTCAGCTCTGAATCGACATAGAGTCTGTGACACAGAATGAAGTAAAGCAGAAAGAGAAAAACAAATATTGTATACTAGTGCATGTATGTGGAATCTAGAAAATGGTATAGGTGATCTTACTGGCAAAGCAGAATCAGAGACACAGATATAGAGAACAAATGTGGACATCAAGGAGGGAAATGATGAATTTGGGAGATGGGGAATAACATATACACACTATTGATGCGTGTGTGCATGTATTCAGTCACTAAATTGTGTCTGACTCTGCAACCCTATGGACTGTAACCCAGCAGACCCCTCTGTTCACAGGATTTGAAGGGCAAGAATACTGGAGTGGGTTGCCAATTCCTCCTCCAAGGGATCTTCCTGACCCAGGGATCAAACCCACATCTCCTGCATTGGCAGGCAGATTCTTTACTATTGCACTTCCTGGGAAGCTCTGCACTATTGATTCTTTATTACTGTGCCTCCTGGGATGCCCTACACTATTGATACTATGTATAAAACTAGGTAGCATATTGAAAAGCAGAGACATTACTTTGCCAACAAAGGTCCGTTTAGTCAAGGCTATGGTTTTTCCAGTGGTCATGTATGGATGTGAGAGTTGAACTGTGAAGAAAGCTGAGTGCCGAAGAATTGATGCTTTTGAACTGTGGTGTTAGAGAAGACTCTTGAGAGTCCCTTGGACTGCAAGGAAATCCAACCTGTCCATCCTAAAGGAGATCAGCCCTGGGTGTTCTTTGGAAGGAATGATGCTAAAGCTGAAACTCCAGTACTTTGGCCACCTCATGCGAAGAGTTGACCCATTGGAAAAGACTCTGATGCTGGGAGGGATTGGGGGCAAGAGGAAAAGGGGACGACAGAGGCTGAGATGGCTGGATGGCATCGCTGACTCGATGGACGTGAGTTTGAGTGAACTCTGGGAGTTGGTGATGGACAGGGAGGCCTGGCGTGCTGCGATTCATGGGGTCACAAAAAATCAGACACGACTGAGTGACTGAACTGGACTGAACTGAACTGATGAAACAGATAACTAGTGAGAACCTACTGTACAGCTCAGAGAACTCTATTCAGTGCTCTGCAGTGGTGAAGATGGGAAGAAAATCCAAAAAAGAGGGGATATATGTCTACATGTGGCTGATCCACTTTGTTGCATAGTTGAAAATAACTGTAAAGCAACTGTATTTCAATAACGAGAGAAAAAAAAAAGCCTTTAACTTCATTCCTCACCTCCATCATCTACTCTGAATCAAGTTCTCTTGTTCTCTACTTCTTAGAAACACATTTCTGTCCTTTTGGATACTCATCTCTATAATAATACAACTGCTAGTATCATTCCTGAAGATATCTGTCTCCCCATAAAATTGTGACTCCATGAGGGCAGGGGCTCTGTTTTTTTCTTCTCTTTGAATAGTCAGCATTTGTCACAGTATAGACAAATAGTAGGCATTTAATTATTATTAAGCAATTATAATTACTTATTATTTGTTTACAGTGAGACAGGAGACAGAAAATCTTCTGCATAATACTAGATGATATTGTTTCATGTGCAGAATTGCATTGCATTCAGACAGTCTATTCCTTGTAACGTGAATGAGCTCATTTCATTCAGATGGTACATGAGATAAATGTTTTTAATTCTAAGTAACAGAAACAAATTCTGGATAACTTAAATTTAAAAAATGGGGGAGGAGTGGTTTACTGGATGAATACTAAGGCATTTCATGGGATCAGTGGGAGAGTGGTCAACCAAACCACTGGAAGGCAGGTTCAAAAGCAACTAAGTAGGAAAGCTCAGGGCAAGAGTTCAGAAGCCTTATCTAGAGCAGGCCATTACTAGAGCAGGCCTCCAATCAGACCAGTTTGTACTTCTCTCTCACAAGTTTCAAATTGTCAGCAGAGAGGGTGTGATTGGCCCAGGTTCTGTCAACTGTCCGCCTATACATGGATCGACCAAGTTTGACTGGAGTGTCAGTGTCCTTTAGTACAGGCATGTATAGCTATATATAATTAATATTTATATGTATATAATTTAACTGTTAGTATGTAAATTTTCAAACACATAAAAGTAAAGATAATTACAATGACCCTTCAATGTATCCATCATCCAACTTTAATAATAATCAATTTTTTTTATTATTATTCTTGTACCTATTCTATATCCTAAAACTTGTTTCCTGAGATACTTTTAAAATAAATACCAAATATCATATTTTACCTCATAAATAGTTCATGGCATATTTGTATTAGGTGAGGAATTTTAAAACCATAATCATAATATCATTATCATACTAAAGAAAGTAACAATAATTCTTTAATATTAGATGTTATTGGTATATTTCCAGTTCTATAGGACTTGCTCCCTGCTATCAAAGAGTTTAAATCTAGAAGGAATGTTAAGACCTTTGCTTAAATAATCAAGAGAAGCAAACACTATAAGAAAAGTAGAGATGAAATGCCATGTGATGGTCAGAGAAAGGAGGTCAAGTGCAGATGGAAGAAGTGGAATATGTATTGGAATACAGTCAAGAGCCCAGAAGCAAGTGTGTGACGACAAAAATATCAAGGGGGTAACTGGAAGCTGAGAAAGCAGAAGGCTCAGAATTCAAGTCGGCACCTGAGACTGAACGACCGACATACTTGAAAGAGCAGTGAAAAGTCTAAAGGCCTGGTGCAGTCCATAACCACAGGAGCAGAGGACACAGAGCAAGGAAGAGAGACCCAGCGGTCCTGGTCTCAACTAAGAAGCAAGTGAAAATCCCCACTGAATGGTCCAGAGGCCACCAGCCATGAAACCAAGAAGAATGTGGTCCTGGACTCCCTAAGCCAAGATGCGTGATGCAGCGAAATCTGTTTTTACTGCTGATTGTATTAGCCTGGGATGCATAAGTTGTTAAATAGTTGAACAGAACTCCTGATTACAAGGAATATTTCAGTGACATTGGCTTTTTCCCTAAACATCCTTAGTGCCTAGTCCAGTGCCTGAAACAGAGAAGCCACTCAAATATATTGCTAAAACAGATGAATGCATAAATTTTATATTGCTTCATTAAAGTATTTTTAAAATGATACAGAAAAGTCTCCTTCCTTCAGTTTACCTTATGTTTTTAGAGCTCGTGCTATGAAGCTTCCAGCCATGTTGAGAGATTTCTTCATTAACTCAGGTGTCAATTGGCTTCAAGACAAAAATGAGGAAAGAACATTCTATAGAAATTGTTTTTTGATACACTTCGAAAAGTATACATTCCCTAGTACTAGTTACAGAGCAACCTTAAAAGAGAATTTAAGATTATTGCCTAAGTATCATTCAGTTCAGTTCAGTTCAGTTCAGTTGCTCAGTCATGTCCGACTCTTTGCGACCCCACGAATCGCAGCACACCAGGCCTCCCTGTCCATCACCAACTCCCAGAGTTCACTCAGACTCATGTCCATCGAGTCAGTGATGCCATCCAGCCATCTCATCCTCTGTTGTTTCCTTCTCCTCCTGCCCCCAATCCCTCCCAGCATCAGACTCTTTTCCAATGAGTCAACTCTTTGCATGAGGTGGCCAAAGTACTGGAGTTTCAGCTTTAGCATCATTCCCTCCAAAGAAATCCCAGGGCTGATCTCCTTCAGGATGGACTGGTTGGATCTCCTTGCAGTCCAAGGGACCCTCAAGAGTCTTCACCAATACCACAGTTCAAAAGCATCAGTTCTTCGGCGCTCAGCCTTCTTCACAGTCCAACTCTCACATCCATACATGACTACTGGAAAAGCCATAGCCGTGACTAGATGGACCTTAGTCGGCAAAGTAATGTCTCTGCTTTTGAATATGGTATCTAGGTTGGTCATATCTTTTCCTCCAAGGAGTAAGCATCTTTTAATTTCATGGCTGCAGTCACCATCTGCAGTGATTTTGGAGCCCAAAAAGTAAAGTCTGACACTGTTTCCACATCGATTTCCCATGAAGTGATGGGACCAGATGCCATGATCTTCGTTTTCTGAATGTTGAGCTTTAAGCCAACATTTTCACTCTCCTCTTTCACTTTCATCAAGAGACCTTTTAGTTCCTCTTCACTTTCTGCCATAAAGGTGGTGTCATCTGCATATCTGAGGTTATTGATATTTCTCCTGGCAATCTTGATTCCAGCTTGTGTTTCTTCCAGTCCAGCGTTTCTCATGATGTACTCTGCATAGAAGTTAAATAAGCGGGGTAACAATCTGCAGCCTTGACGTACTCCTTTTCCTATTTGGAACCAGTCTGTTGTTCCATGTCCAGTTCTAACTGTTGCTTCCTGACCTGCATATAGGTTTCTCAAGAGGCAGGTCAGGTGGTCTGGTATTCCCATCTCTCTCAGAATCTTCCACAGTTTATTGTGATCCACACAGTCAAAGGCTTTAGTATAGTCAATAAAGCAGAAGTAGATGTTTTTCTGGAACTGTCTTGCTTTTTCCATGATCCAGCAGATGTTAGCAATTTGATCTCTGGTTCCTCTGCCTTTTCTAAAACCAGCTTGAACATCAGGAAGTTCACGGTTCACATATTGCTGAAGCCTGGCTTGGAGAATTTTGCGCATTACTTTACTAGGGTGTGAGATGAGTGCAATTGTGTGGTAGTTTGAGCATTCTTTGGCATTGCTATCAGCTAAATAGTTGTCATATTTGCAGAAGCATGTGTGCAAAGTCATACGTCAAAATGTAAAATATCTGATGAATGAATGCCCTTAACTAAAGCACAAATTTTGTCTTAAAAAGGAAAAACCTGGATAGTAGTAATATTTTAGAATTACCATGCTAAGTCACTTCAGTCATGTCTGACTCTGAGCAACCCCATAGATGGCAGCCCACCAGGCTCCCCTGTCCCTGGGATTCTCCAGGCAAGAACACTGGAGTGGGTTGCCATTTCCTTCTCCAATGCATGAAAGTGAATTACCATATTCTTCCATAAATCAAGAATTACCTAAATGTCAATATTTCTCATTTCTAATACTGTGATCTTTCTTATTATTCTCTCACTTATCGGAGGGGAAAAGTAGTCAGTGTGACTATTATTTGTTATTTACACAATCATTTAATTCACTTTAGTCTGCTTAACTACTCTAATAATCAAAGGGGTTCCTGAGCAAATTTTATCTTGTACGGGAGGACTAAGTCAATTAAGCTCCTAAAACAATTTGTTAGAATGAACAAGGCTGGCTCATAACGGATCATTGAATCATTGTGCAGGAAACAACTTTATTACATAAACAAGCTTATGAAAGTACAGTGCTGAGTAAGAAATTTGGTTTGTTCCACAGTCACTGAAGGTCATAACTTACAATTACATGCAGTCTTCTCAAACATCCATCTCAGGAGGTTATATGGCTGTGTTTGAGGGCTTTTTTTGTTTTTCTTTCTAAGAAATAAACATCCACATTGAATTACAAAGCACTTCACTCTATTAAAAACAAAAATAAAATGCAAATTGTGATTGTCACAGTGACTCAGAAAGTTATGCCACCATCTGTATCAGTTATAATCCCAACAGGATATAGATGAGTAAGGAAGGAGTTTAATGGAGAGATCTTTAGAAGGGGTAAGCTCCAGGAGTTCGTGATGGACAGGAAAGCCTGGCATGCTACAGTCCATGGGGTCACAAAGAGTTGGACATGACAGAGAGACTGAACTGAACTGACTTAGAAGGGGTGGTCAGGGCTAGGGAAATCAAGTGAAAGTGAAGCACCTCTAGGCTAAAATACCAGGGAGTCTTGATATCCCTAGATCGAAGGAGCAGGCAATTACTGGAACTTGAAGAGGGTTGGAGCTGTGTGTGCAGAAGAACCTGTGTGTCTCAGAAGAAGCTGTAGACTCAGGAAGAAAGCAGCTAAGAGGTCCTGCAGAGAGGGAGTTTTGTAACCTCATTCCTTCTGCCCTTCAGATTTCCTTCCAGTGACTCCCATTGGCTGAACCCAAGTGGAAATAAGAGGGCAAGGGAGCAAATTAATACAATCCATAAGGATTGGCCATAGTAGGTGGAGAGTAGGTCTAGAAGGGCATTGGGAAATATCCAACACATATTCCCTTCCATCATTGTAATTCCAGTTTCACTAGCTTTTCATATTTTTCAGCAGTTTCTCTCATCCCCATGATGGGCAAATCAAGAGGCAATCTAATAGGTATTCAGTAAACTTAAATTATCTAGATAGCTCTATCTTGATTCTCAATTCAGTTCAGTTCAGTCACTCAGTTGTGTCCAACTCTTTGCGACCCCATGAACCGCAGCACACCAGGCCTCCCTGTCCATCACCAACCCCCGGAGTCCACCCAAACCCATGTCCATCAAGTCAGTGATGCCATCCAACCATCTCATCCTCTGTCGTCCCCTTCTCCTCCTGCCCTCAATCTTTCCCAGCATCAGGGTCTTTTCAAATGAGTCAACTTTTCACATCAAGTGGCCAAAGTATTGGAATTTCAACTTCAACATCAGTCCTTCCAATGAATACCCAGGACTGATCTCCTTTAGGATGGACTAGTTGGATCTCCTTGCAGTCTCTCAAGAGTCTTCACCAACACCACAGTTCAAAAGCATCAACTTTGAACTGTGCTCAGCTTTCTTCACAGTCCAACTCTCACATCCATACATGACCACTGGAAAAACCATAGCCTTGACTAGACGAACATTTGTTGACAAAGTAATGTCTCTGCTTTTAGTACTATAATAAAGTCATACAGAAAAATATAAAGAAGTTCAGGACATGGATTCTTCCCCCAAGATAAAAGACTGGAATAAATGGGAACAAGATAATACAGACAACAAGTTGCAGCTCATAGGAAAAAAAAATGAAGATCTGGCTTCAGGGAAGACCAGTTATCTCCTCCAAGGCAGTGTTCAGAAGGTTGTGTGTGTGAGTTGTTTTTATAATTTTTATAGATAATGCAGGAAAAGAGAGTAAAGATGTTTGGGGGAGTGACAGTAACCTAACATCCTTAGAAACACTAGGAGCAACCTGGAATTTTGCCCAGCCTATTTTGCTAGGTAGCCTGCTCCAGGAGAGAAAGGGAGGCTAAAAAAAAGAGAAATTGCCTATTCTTTTCATACTCTTAACACGTACATTTCTCTAAAGAGCAAAGACGGATGGTTCTCATAATAGGTGTTTTCAAATTTGTAGGGCTGTCGCACAAAAGCGAAACCCAGCATCAACTGGCAAAGGCTGTTCCCTCTGCCTGGAATCCTTTCCCCACTTCTTTAATGTGCAAACTTATACTGATTCCTCAAGACTCCACTCAAACATGAACTCTACTTATTCTCTCAGTATTCCAGGCAAAGCCAGATGCTTCTCTGAGCTTTAACCTCTAAAATGATCAAAAAGAGTTTCTTGTCAATGGTATCCTGGTTCATATAATTACTTTTCAAGAAGCTACCTAATATTTGCTTTTCCTACTTCTTTCCACTGCAAAAAAAACTTCATAAAAAACACATACGACTAGCTTTGTTCAGGATCAAAAACATTGGCCAGAGAGATCTTTTCATGGTTAATAAAATTTCTAGGAGAAAAGAACTTGCAATAACTATTGTACCTTCTGAGACAATAACTCTATACTTGAACGTATGAAATTTTTAATATGCTATTGAAAGAAAAACCTTATTCCCCATTAAATATCTCATCCTCTGTTGAATAAAAAGCTATTATACAACCAATATCCATTTATATTTTATGGATTTTTCATAGCAATAATTAAGACTTGTTTTGTTGGTGCTCTTGTTCTCTAAGCATACCTATAAACTAACAAGCCATCATTAAGTTTGGTTAATTTTAAGAGAGAAAACAGAAGTATTTATAGATGTTCAATAAATACCTTATTTATTTATTTTTTTTAAATTTTACTTTATTTTACTTTACAATACTGTATTGGTTTTACCATACATTGACATGAATCCGCCATGGGTGTACATGAGTTCCCAATCCTGAACCCCCCTCCCACCTCCCTCACCATATCATCTCTCTGGGTCATCCCAGTGCACCAGCCCCAAGCATCCTGTATCCTGTATCGAACCTAGACTGGTGATTCGTTTCTTACGTGATAGTATACACGTAAGATGGCATGTTTCAATGCCATTTTCCCAAATCATCCCACCCTCTCCCTCTCCTACAGAGTCCAAAAGTCTGTTCTATACATCTGTGTCTCTTTTGCTGTCTCGCATACAGGGTTATCATTACCATCTTTATAAATTTCATATATATGTGTTAGTATACTGTACTGGTGTTTTTCTTTCTGGCTTACTTCACTCTGTATAATTGACTCTAGTTTCATCCACCTCATTAGAACTGATTCAAATGTATTCTTTTTAATGGCCGAGTAATACTCCATTGTGTATATGTACCACAGCTTTCTTATCCATTCGTCTGCTGATGGACATCTAGGTTGCTTCCATGTCCTGGCTATTATAAACAGTGCTGTGATGAACACTGAGGTACATGTATCTCTTTCAATTCTGGTTTCCTTGCTGTGTACGCCCAGCAGTGAGATTGCTGGGTCAGAAGGCAATTCTATTTCCAGTTTTTTAAGGCAAGAAAAAAGTCAAATAACTAACCTAACTCTATACCTAAAGCAACTAGAAAAGGAAGAAATGGAGAACCCCAGGGTTAGTAGAAGGAAAGAAATCTTAAAAATTAGGGCAGAAATAAATGCAAAAGAAACAAAAGGGACCATAGCAAAAATCAACAAACCCAAAAGCTGGTTCTTTGAAAGGATAAATAAAATTGACAAACCATTAGCCAGACTCATCAAGAAACACAGGGAGAAAATTAAATCAATAAAATGAGAAATGAAAATGGAGAGATCACAACAGACAACACAGAAACACAAAGGATTATAAGAGACTACTATCAGCAATTATATGCCAATAAAATGGACAACGTGGAAGAAATGGACAAATTCTTAGAAAAGTACAATTTTCCAAAACTGAACCAGGAAGAAATAGAAAATCTTAACAGACCCATCACAAGCACGGAAATTGAAACTGTAATCAGAAATCTTCCAGCAAACAAAAGCTCAGGTCCAGACGGCTTCACAGCTGAATTCTACCAAAATTTAGAGAAGAGCTAACACCTATCCTACTCAAACTCTTCCAGAAAATTGCAGAGGAAGGTAAACTTCCAAACTCATTCTATGAGGCCATCATCACCCTAATACCAAAACCTGACAAAGATGCCACAAAATAAGAAAACTACAGGCCAATATCACTGATGAACATAGATGCAAAAATCCTTAACAAAATTCTAGCAATCAGAATCCAGGAACACATTAAAAAGATAATACACCATGAACAAGTGGGCTTTATCCCAGGGATGCAAAGATTCTTCAATATCCACAAATCAGTCAATGTAATTCACCACATTAACAAATTGAAAAATAAAAGCCATATGATTATCTCAATAGATGCAGAGAAAGCCTTTGACAAAATTCAACATCCATTTATGATAAAAAACTCTCCAGAAAGCAGGAATAGAAGGAGCATACCTCAATATAATAAAAGCTATACATGACAAACCCATAGCAAACATTATCCTCAATGGGTGAAAACTTGAAAGCATTTCCCCTAAAGTCAGGAACAAGACAAGGGTGCCCACTTTCACCACTGCGATTCAACATAGTTCTGGAAGTTTTGGCCACAGCAATCAGAGCAGAAAAAGAAATAAAAGGAATCCAAATTGGAAAAGAAGAAGTAAAACTCTCACTGTTTGCAGATGACATGATCCTCTACATAGAAAACCCTAAAGACTCCACCAATAAATACCTTTTTATTTGAAAAATTGTTTGAAAACTAACTGTAATGAAACTGAGGAAATTCATGGAACAAAATAGTCTAAATGGAATGAGAAGCTAAAAAATGGGTATAAATATGAAGTTGCAATATCTTTAACTTCAAATTTTTACAAAGAATTCTAAAACATATAACTGCTGCTGCTGCTAAGTCATTTCAGTCGTGTCCGACTCTGTGTGACCCCATAGACGGCAGCCCACCAGGCTCCCCTGTCCCTGGGATTCTCCAGGCAAGAACACTGGAGTGGGTTGCCATTTCCTTCTCCAAAAACATATGACTACTTGGAATCTAAAACAAGTTGGAGATGAAGGAGAAGGTGAGACGGCTATAACCTCATCCAGTTTTCCATTTGAATTGGACATATATCTGATTTGAAAACAGAACTGTTCACTTAAAGCAGGCACAAAGCCACAACTCCCCAAAATTGGAAAGAAATCAGAGCTATTCATTCATTCATCAAAGATTTATTGAATGCCTGATCTGGGCCAGACTCTGTGTTATGTCTGTCTGTCTTTCTCTCTCTGCTGGTATACTATAATGGGCAATATAAACATGTTAAAATTATACATGTTAAAATGAAAGGGGAAGTCAGGAGTTAATATTAATGGGCCAGGCACAATATATACAGAATTTGATTTAATCTTCACAGTGATCTTATGAGTTTGGCAGTATTCATCCAGTTTTACAAATGGGAAACTTAGAGTCATTGAGACTCAGTGAGTCATCAAGTTTACCCTGCTAATGAGAGATAGAGTTTAAATGTCAGCTAAGATCTGTCTGACTCCAGGGTTTATTCTCTTTTCTCTCCACAATGAGAGTTGTATCTGGAGGATCATGAGAATTTTGAGACATTGCTGCCTGTACTTAGGCATACTCAGAGCGTGTGCAGTGCAGTGCAGAAGAACCACTGTCAGACCCCATTGCCTGGGGTTGGCAGTAGAGTGTGGGGACACGAGCTAGGAGTGATGAATTCTCCACAAAGAAAAACAGAATTGGGCAGGTGAAGAAGAGGAAGAGAAGTTTAGGGAAAGCAAGAAAAGTGGCACCCACTTTTTACAAATGTTACAAATGTTAAAGACCATAGCTAATTTGGGTATTGTGGAGAAGATCAATCTCTGACCAGAGCATGGGAGGAAGTGGAAGCTGGTACAAATGGAAAGTGAAGTTGAGTCAAACTGTAAAAATTTAAGAAACATTTTCATAGCTAGGCTGGCAAAGAGCATGATGGTATATTATGTACTCAAATTCACATTTCAGAAAACAGTGGAAAGATTACAAAATATTAAGATAAAAATATTAACATGTCCTACAAAGACCAAACCTTTCATTTAAAGAAAACCAAATACCAAGCTTCTCTAAGGCCAAGGAAGTTGTTGTTATGCAAATCACTGTTGTCTTTATGTTAACTGGGGTTTGCTCTCAGTGAAAGAGGAGAAAAGTTCCTATCATTAAAAATGGAAATTAAACCAATTTTAAACTATACAATGAAACTCAACAAAATTGTAAAGTGTGTTTTTCTATAATTAACTCTTTTCAGTGACTCTATTTTCTATGTTGTAAGTATGCAGTGTTTCCACAATTTGTATTGGTTTTTTTTTTTCTTTGTCAATCAGTAATATTCAGTAATTTAGTAATTTTTGTCTTTCAGTAATAATAACTATCTCATCATTGGTTAAAATGTGTACAAAAAGCAAGCAAAAGTCCACATGCAAGATAAATAAGCATTTAACAGTTTTATAAATTCCTCCCAAGCTGAAATGTAAGGCTAAGATTTAAGATTAGATCTAGAATTAGCTCTGGAAAATAAACCTGATACTTAGGACAAACTTCAGGAATCTCTGACCCCTAAACTGAGATTTTAGGGATCAACCATACCATTCTAGTCTCTGTGGCTACTACTCAAAACAATTTTGCGTTGGGAATAACTTTATTATTAGTTACTAACCACTAAAATTATGCTTTTTTCCCCCCTGGCATATAATTTTTTAAATTAAAATATAATTTATATACTAACAAAATGAAGCATTTAAAAGTATACAATTCATCAATTTTTAGTATATCTACAAGGTTTATAACCATCACCACTATTCCTGAGCAGCCACTCTCCAGTCCTTCTTCCTTTTAGCCTCTGGCAACTGCTAGTCTCTTTTCTGTAGCTATGCATTTGCCCTTCTGGACATTTCACATAAATGGAATCGTACAGTAGGAGACCTTGTGTGTCTAACTACTTTTACTTAGCTTAACGTTTTCAAGCTTCATCCATAATGTAGCATGAATCGGTACGCCATTCCTTTAAATGGCTAAACAATACTTCATTGTGTGGATAGACCACATTGTTTTATCCATTCATCAGCTAATAGACATCTTGATTTTTGGAATTTCCACTTTTCAAAATCATGAACAATCTTACTATGAACATCTGTATACAAGCTTCCTTGTGAATATATGTTTTCAATTCTCTTAGGTATACACCTAGGAATGGAACTGCTGGGTCATGTGGTTGCTCTACGCTTAACTTTCTGAGATCTATCAAACTGTTTCCCAAATCATTTTTACATTCCTACCAGCAACATGCTGCTGTTAAGTCACTTCAGTCGTGTCCGACTCTGTGCGACCCCATAGACGGCAGCCCACCAGGCTCCCCCATCCCTGGGATTCTCCACGCAAGAACACTGGAGTGCGTTGCCATTTCCTTCCCCAATGCATGAAAGTAAAAAGTGAAAGTGAAGTCGCTCAGTTGTGTCCGACCCTCAGTGATCCCATGGACTGCAGCCTTCCAGGCTCCTCCATCCATGGGATTTTCCAGGCAAGAGTACTGGAGTGGGTTGCCATTGCCTTCTCTGACCAGCAATATAGGAGGGCCCAATTTCTTTACATTCTGACATTTGTTACTTTTTCAAAATTATTATCACAGTTACCCTAGTAGGTATGAAGTGGTTTTGATTTATATTCTCTGATGACTAATGATGCCATTTAAAATAATAATAAAAATTAGGAAAGTAATATTTCTATAAAAAATAGCAACAACAAATGTTTTATATAGTAACTTATCTTCCAAAACTGAAAAATTAGAAGAGTGCTATTATATTACCTTTTGGGAAATCTGTCTGATATCTGGCTTAAAATAGAAAATAGTTGGATTCTCATGTCTGCTTCCATGTATAATCTGTTGTGATATGTTGTGGTTGAAGTAAGTGAAGAAAATCCAGTCTCAGGTATGCGGAAAGGAGTATTTTGTAGTATTTTATATAATAGGTAATATTATATGTACATAATATAATATACAATATGTAGTATTTAAATAGCATTTTCAGATGATACACATATCCTTCAACTGATAACTGGGCAGTGGTCATTTCTAAGACGTGAGATGCAATATGGAATTTAAAACCATACCAGTGAATTTTTCATTCTCTGTTACATTAAAATCTATTGGTCTGTTATGGAATAGATTTATTGCCTGAGAATTTGTAACTTCCTACATTGGCCATTTGGTACTTACTGGTTCACTGAGTTATACAGATCTTCCAAATGTTGACACAGTTCATATGAAATAGAAAAAAAAATCACATTCATTAACTTAACCAATAATCTCATTAGGAAAATCTTTAGGTCTTAGGAAGCTGTCAAGGGGCAGATACTAGTTTTACAAAATAGTAATTTTATCATTTACAAAGTAAAAACAAACAAACAAACAAACAAAAAACCCCACTATTGTTTTCCTGAAGTGACAGACATTTCACTCACTTCAAAGAATATATTTGCCAAATAGCTAAGGCTCAAAAAATTATAGTCTGTCAATTGTTCTTTCAAGTAAAAATGATGGCTTTATGGTAGTGGGGATGGGGGGAGCTAGTCTAGCTTGTAATTAAAACAATCATGTCAGTGTTTTCCCTGGAAGAACTGGACATTTTGATATGTAGAAATATCTAATAGGTACTTCCCATTTCATCACACTAATTGTTAAAAAGCTGTGTACGCACACTGCCAAATTTAAAACGGATAACCAATGAAGACCTACTGTATAGCACATGGAACTCTGCTCATTGTTATGTGGCAACCTGGATGGGAGGGGAGTTTGAGGGAGAATGCATACGTGTATATGTATGGCAGAGTCCTTTGCCATAAGAAAAGATTTATGCATCTGAATGCAGAGTTCCAAAGAATAGCAAGGACAGATAAGAAAGCCTTCCTCAGTGATCCGTGCAAAGAAACAGAGGAAAACAATAAAATGGGAAAGACTAGAGATCTCTTCAAGAAAATTAGAGATACCAAGGGAACATTTCATGCAAAGATGGGCTCAATAAAGGACAGAAATGCTATGGACCTAACAGAAGCAGAAGATATTAAGAAGAGGTGGCGAGAATACACGGAAGAACTGTACAAAAAAGATCTTCATGACCCAGATAATCATGATGGTGTGATCACTCACCTAGAGCCAGACATCCTGGAATGCAAAGTCAAGTAGGCCTTAGGAAGCATCACTAGGAACAAAGCTAGTGGAGATGATGGAATTCCAGTTGAGCTATTTCTAATCCTAAAAGATGATGCTGTGAAAGTGCTGCACTCAACATGACAGCAAATTTGGAAAACTCAGCAGTGGCCACAGGTCTGGAAAAGGTCCGTTTTCATTCCATCTCAAAGAAAGGCAATGCCAAAAAATACTCAAACTACCGCACAATTGCACTCATCTCACACGCTAGTAAAGTAATGCTCAAAATTCTCCAAGCCAGGCTTCAGCAATACGTGAACCGTGAACTTCCTGATGTTCAAGCTGGTTTTAGAAAAGGCAGAGGAACCAGAGATCAAATTGCCAACATCCGCTGGATCATCGAAAATCAAGAGAGTTCCAGAAAAACATCTATTTCTGCTTTATTGACTATGCCAAAGCCTTTGACTGTGTGGATCACAATAAACTGTGGAAGATTCTGAGAGAGATGGGAATACCAGACCACCTGACCTGCCTCTTGAGAAACCTATATGCAGGTCAGGAAGCAGCAGTTAGAACTGGACATGGAACAACAGACTGGTTCCAAATATGAAAAGGAGTACGTCAAGGCTGTATATTGTCACCCTGCTTATTTAACGTCTATGCAGAGTACATAATGAGAAACGCTGGGCGGGAGGAAGCACAAGCTGGAATCAAGATTGCCGGGAGAAATATCAATAACCTCAGATATGCAGATGACACCACCTTTATGGCAGGAAATGAAGAGGAACTAAAAGGTCTCTTGATAAAAGTGAAAGAGGAGAGTGAAAAAGTTGGCTTAAAGCTCAACATTCAGAAAACGAAGATCATGGCATCTAGTCCCATCACTTCATGGCAAATAGATGGGGAAACAGTGGCTGACTTTATTTTTCTGGGTTCCAAAATCACTGCAGATGGTGGTTGCAGCCATGAAATTAAAAGACACTTACTCCTTGGAAGGAAATTTATGACCAACCTAGATAGCATTTTAAAAAGCAGAGACATGTGTTCCCCATCCTGAACCCCATACACGTGTATACCTGCAGTGGATTCATGTTGATGTATGGCAAAACCAATACAATATTGTAAAGTGATTAACCTCCAATTAAAATAAATACATTTATATTTAAAAAATAAATAAAAAGCAGAGACATTACCTTGCCAACAGAGGTCCGTCTAGTCAAGGCTATGGTTTTTCCAGTGGTCATGTATGGATGTGAGAGTTGGACTGTGAAGAAAGCTGAGCACAGTTCAAAATTGATACTTTTGAACTGTGGTGTTGGAGAAGACTCTAGAGAGTCCCTTGGACTGCAAGGAGATCCAACCAGTCCATCCTTAAGGAAATCAGTCCTGAATATTCATTGGAAGGACTGATGTTGAAGCTGAAACTCCAGTACTTTGGCCACCTCATGCGAATAGTGGACTCATTGGGAAAGACCCTGATTCTGGGAGGGATTGGGGGCAGGAGGAGAAGGGGACAACAGAGGATGAGATGGCTGGATGGCATCACCGACTCAATGGGCATGAGTTTGAGTAAACTCCGGGAGTTGGTGATGGACAGGGAGGCCTGGTGTGCTGCGGTTCATGGGGTCACAGAGAGTCGGACACGACTGAGTGACTGAACTGAACTGAACTCCTTGGATTGGGCTTCCTAGGTTGTGCTAGTGGTAAAGAATCTGCCCGCCAGGCGAGGAGAGTCAAGAGACCTGGGGTTGATCCTTGGGTTGGGAAGATCCCCTGCAGAAGGAAATGGCAACCCACTCCAGTATTCTTGCCTGGGAAATCCCATGGACAGAGGAGCTTGGTGGCCTGCAGTCCATGAGGTCACAAAGGGCCAGGTATGACTGAGCGACTAAGAAGCAGCAGCAGCTCCCTGGACTGCTCATTTGTTTCTCTGTCTCCAAATGTCCTCTCTCCAAATATTCCTCTGTGCTAACTGCTGCAGATTGATAATCCTAAATCCTACTTTAATCCCTTTTTTCAGGTATTCCCAGTGACTTTTTCTGCCTAACGAAGTCTAAATACTTTGATTTGCTTTCCAGAGTGTCCCTAATTCTGGGTCCAACCTCTAGATTTTTTCTCTGTGCTTTCCAACCTGAGAAGATATCTAGCATTTCCCAACTTGTAGTATATCTGTATGAACCCCATTTTCATGTTCAAGGCACTTCCCCACCTTTTGAATCTTCACAGATGGCAGAGTCTATCTCTCGTTGCTGTTTAGTCGCTAAGTCCAACTCTGTGCGACCCCATGGACTGCAGCTCACCAGGCTTCCCTGTCCTTCATTATCTCCAGGAGCTTGTTCAAACTCATGTCCATTGAGCTGGTGATGCCATCGAACCATCTCATCCTCTGTTGCCCCTTCTCCTCCTGCCCTCCATCTTTCCAACCTCTCATTAAAGAGGCGAAAAAGGATGGGTCCTTGCTTTCCCAGAAAGGGTGGTAGTTAGAACCTGGCACATGAGCAAGGCTCAGCTGATTTTTCAGGATCAGCCTCTTTAGGATTTGGAATCTGAAACTAGTCACTAAAGATCCAGGGAGGTGATGGATCCATTTGGCAGTGGCAGGGGCAGGGCAAAGAGCTACATGGGGGAGCCAGGGTAGCAGCCAGTATCCAGGGCCACTGTGATGTCAATGGTGGCAGCACCTGGGAGTACCTGGTTGGGCCAGCAGCACTAGGGGCTGCAAGTTGTGGAGTCCAGCTCTCCACATACCCTGGATGAACCTGGCTACAGGTGACTGGTCATGCCCAAGAGGAAACAGGCTTTGCTGCTGCACAGGGATGGAGAAGGCAATGGCACCCCACTCCAGTACCCTTGCCTGGAAAATCCCATGGACGGAGGAGCCTGGAAGGCTGCAGTCCATGGGGTTGTGAAGAGTCGGACACGACTGAGCGACTTCACTTTCACTTTTTACTTTCATGTATTGGAGAAGGAAATGGCAACGCACTCTAGTGTTCTTGCCTGGAGAATCCCAGGGATGTTGGAGCCTGGTGGGCTGGCATCTATGGGGTCACACAGAGTCGGACACGACTGAAGTGACTTAGCAGCAGCTGCACAGGAAAGTCAAGTGACAAAATGCACACGCTCAAAATAAATTTTTATTTCCTTTTGCCATGTTGGAGAAGACTCTTGAGAGTCCCTTGGACTGCAAGGAGATCAAACCAGTCCATCCTAAAGCAAATCAGTCCTGAATATTCACTGGAAGGACTGATGCTGAAGTTGAAACTCCAATTCTTTGACCACCTGATGCAAAGAACTGACTCACTGGAAAAGACCCCAGTGCTGGGAAGGATTGAAGGCAGGAGGAGAAAGGAATGACAGAGGATGAGATGATTGATAGACATGATAGATATGAACTTGAGTAAGCTCCGGGAGTTAGTGATGGACAGCGAAGCCTGGCATGCTGCCATCCACTGGGTCGCAAACAGTTGGACATGACTGAGCGGCTGAGCTGACTGACTGATTAACTTGCCATGTGAGAGAGATAATATAGGAAGATCATACAGCAGACTTCTCTTCGGTCAGTTATTTGGAGGTAGTACAGCTTGAACTAATAAAACCATGGTAGCTCTTTCACAGGCCAGAAAGGTAAATCAGCTGTTCTGTGCTGTTTGGCCACACACCACTGGTGAAAGGATGCAGCGGGAAAGTGATCACACTATGATGCCAGAAAATGAAAATATTTGTATCAGTGTCCATATTAAGATCTTACTCTAAATGTACAGTCTGGTGTATCAGTTTCAGTGTCTTCATACACATGAACTAGAGTCTACTGATTAATTTTGTCCCACAAACCTGATCTGGCAGAAAATTCATTTCATGAAATTTGAACTGGCTCTTACCTAGCTACTTAATATCTGTACGCTAGGGGAGCGAAACATTTCCCTCTATTAGGCTCACAGGATGAATAATAAAAAAGAGACCTCCTTTAACAAAATTCCTGGTACTTGTTTCCCCAACCCCCACCCCCACCCCCAGAGAGCTGATTGGGGTGGTTAGCTGGTCTTTACTAAATTTCTTTCATATCTTAAGTTTTCAAGATTCCCTTGACCTCTGGATCCCACAAGCATACAAATGATTTAACTACACAAACAACTATGTGCAACAATATATAGCTCAGCTATATATCAATATACAATGTACAACTGATATCAATATACAATTGATAGCTCAGTTGGTAAAGAATCCACCTGTAATGCAGGAGACGCTGGTTCGATTCCTGGGTCAGGAAGATCCGCTGGAAAAGGGATACGTTACTCCAATATTCTTGGGTGTCCCTTGTGGCTCAGCTGTTAAAGAATCTGCCCACAATGCAGAAGACCTGGGTTCAATCCCTGGGTTGGGAAAATCCCCTGGAGAACGGAAAGGCTACCCACTCCAGTATGCTGGCCTGGATAATTTCATGGACTGTATAGCCCATGGGGTCGCAAAGAGTCAGACACAACTAAGCGACTTTCACTGAGTGCAACATAGTGCAAATAACTATGTATTAGTCAGAATTTTGCTAAAGTTCTTTATGGCAATTTCAAGAAAGTCAGCTACAAAGGACAGATAAAATTCAAAGTTGAGTTTGAGCAAAAATTTGAATTTATATAACCTGAAGTTTAGAAGGTTTAAGAGAGACTGACACTAGTTTTTGAGTATGAAAAGAGTTCCTATATAAAATAAAACAGTTATTCTCAGCCCTGTGTGATAGATGGAAAATATAATAGGAAAAATTTGAACTAGACATTCAGTTCAGTTCAGTTCAGTTCAGTCACTCAGTTGTGTCTGACTCTCTGTGACCCCGTGAACCGCAGCACGCCAGGCCTCCCTGTCCATCACCAACTCCCAGAGTCCACCCAAACCCATGTCCATCAAGTCGGTGATGCCATCCAACCATCTCATCCTCTGTCGTCCCCTTCTCCTCCTGCCCTCAATCTTTCCCAACATCAGGGTCTTTTCAAATGAGTCAGCTCTTTGCATCAGGTGGCCAAAATATCGGAGTTTCAACTTCAGTGTCTGTCCTTCCAGTGAATATTCAGGACTGATTTCCTTTAGAATGGACCAGTTGGATTTCCTTGCAGTCCAAGGGACTCTCAAGAGTCTTCTCCAACACCACGGTTCAAAAGCATCAATTCTTTGGTGCTCAACATTCTTTATAGTCCAACTCTCATATCCATACATGACCACTGGAAAAACCATAGCCTTAGCTAGAAGGACCTTTGTTGGCAAAGTAATGTCTCTGCTTTTTAATATGCTGTCTAGGTTGATCATAACTTTCCTTCCAAGGAGTAAGCGTCTTTTAACTTCATGGCTGCAATCACCATCTGCAGTGATTTTGGAGCCCAGAAAACTAAAGTCAACCACTGTTTCCCCATCTATTTGCCATGAAGTGATGGAACCGGATGCCATGGTCTTAGTTTCCTAAATGTTGAGCTTTAAGCCATTAGAAGGACTCTAAGGATGACAGAGGATGAGATGGCTGGATGGCATCATCAACTCAATGGACATGAATTTGAGCAAACTCAAATTCATGTGTGGGAGATAGTAAAGGACAGAGAAGCCTAGCATGCTGCAGTCCGTGGGGTCACGAAGAGTAGGACACGACTTAGCAACTGAACAACAACAAGAAAGGATTGTGAAATGTGGACATATATTGTCACAGGATTATAGGTTTTTTAAAAAATAGGGTAGAGTTGATACTTTAAATACTTATTTCAAATAATTTTCACAGAAACTAAAAACAGGATTCCTCAATTTCTTAAAACCAAAATTCACATGAAATCTCACTGCAGGGATGGGGTGATGCAGGAAGATACATCTCTGACATCTGAGAGTTACAATATTGAAAGGAGGGTGAGCAGATTTAGCCAAATATAAAATTAACCACAAAATAAAGCAAAGTATAACTGATAAATACAAGAACAAAATCCTATATTTCTGTAGAGGGTATCACTGTATGGACAACTCATCAGATATATCACTGGTGACAAGAGCTGAGATTCAGATGTCTCAGTCCATGAACCATGTTTGCTCCTCAAAGTGGAGCTGAGCCATTGGTTGACTAGCCATAAGATGCACTCATTCTAGAAAACAAAAAGAAGTTGCCATTTGGCTATGCTATTTAGCAATATCATTCAATAGAATTTGGTAAACAGGGTTGAACATTACTGGTTTTCTCATCCTTGATCAAATGTATAAGGTTTAAGTTAGGAATATTTACAGGAGGAAGAAAATGTGCTTAAGGAAGAATCTTTACATTTCAAACATTTCAATTTCAAAACAAAAGGCCTAGAGTATTTATAATTTTAAAATTTCTACAGCATGTAGAAATTAATTTCCTCAGAAAATTAAAAACGGGACTACCGTATGATCCAGCACAGGATCCTACTTTGGGGTATATCTCCAAAAGAAATGAAAACAGGATTTCAAAGAGACATCTGCACTCCATGTTCATTACAGTATTATTCATAATACCTAAGATTTGGGAACAATCTAAGTATCCATCAATGGACAAAGGGACGAAGAAAAAGTAATATAAACATACAATGGAATATTGTTCAGTCATGGGAAAGAAGGACCTGTTGCTGTTTGTGATAACATGGATAGACCTTGAACATTATGCTAAGTGAAATAAGGCAGATAGAGAAAGACAAATACTACATGATGTCACTTATATGTGGAATCTATAAAAGCCAAACTCATAGAAACTGAGTCTAGTTACCAGGGGCTGGGGGGTGGGGTAAAGGAAAGATGTTGGTCAAAGAGTACAACATTCCAGTTAAAGATGACTAAGTTCTGGGAATCTAAGGTACAACATAGTGATTGTGGTTACTCATACTGTATTACATACTTAAAAATTGCTAAGAGACTAATTATAAATGTTCCCACCATAAAAAAATGGTAATTATGCAATATGTTGAAAGTATTAACTAGTGCTATGGTTATAATTGCTTTGCAATGCATAAGTGTATTGAATAAACTAGTTGACTACCTTAAACTTACATAATGTGGTATGTCGGTTATATCCCAATAAAGGTTGGGGATTGGGAGGGGGTAGAGAACTTACCTTAAGGAGAAAGATCTAAATTGAGCAATATTCACTGCTTATAATAGTGAAAAGTTGGCTTCACTAGTCTGTGGCGAAGGCAACCATGAAAATCCTTTGCTAGGATCACCTTTGTCTGCACTGTAATGAGTACACAGAAACAGCAATAAGTATGCTACTCAATGTTTTTCAGCTTATGTAATTTACAGCAGAGAGTCATATTTCTTAAGAAATGTCCAGCATTAAGGGAGAAGTTTGGTAGGAGTTAGGGTGGAAAAAAAGTTTCTACAATACTTAGAAAACTGCATTAGTTTTCTCAAGCTGCCATAACAAAATGTCAGTGACTGCATGGCTTAAACAACAGAAATTTATTTTCTTACAATCCGGAGGCTGGACATTTGAGACTAGGGTACCAGTATGGTCAGTGTCTGGTGAAGGTCCTCTTCCCGGCTCTCAGATGACTATCTACCCTCTAAGTCCTTGACATGATGGGGAAAGAGAGAGCTCCCTGGTTTCTCTTCTTAGAAGAGCTGCTGCTGCTGCTGCTGCTAAGTTGCTTCAGTCGTGTCCGACTCTGTGCAACCCCATAGAGTCCACCAGGCTCCCCCGTCCCTGGGATTCTCCAGGCAAGAACACTGGAGTGGGTTGCCATTTCCTTCTCCAATGCATGAAAGTGCACTAAACCCAAATTGAGGTCCCCACCTTTATGACCTCATCTAAACCTAGTTATCTCCAAAGTCTTTATCTCCAAATATCATCACATTTGTTAGGGCTTCAATATATGAATTTTGGGGTGACACAATTCAGTCCATAACACTATATTAAAGAATAATCTATCAAAGTCTATTTAACTATAGAATGGCTCTGCTGCTGCTTCTGCTGCTGCTAAGTCACTTTAGTCATGTCCGACTCTGTGTGATCCCTTAGACGGCAGCCCACCAGGCTCCTCTGTCCCCGGGATTCTCCAGGCAAGCAAATGATAATTACCTCTTATTAAGTCCATTTAAAGATGTGGCACCTGATGAAATTCTTTAAAAAAATTTAAAAAAGCAGTACTGGAAAAGTTCCTGTTAGTATGGTAGTATTAGAAAATCAAACTCCTGAAATTCTAGTAAATGACTGCTAAACCACTGAATAGAAGGCTGTGGGAGAATAGGATAACCCTACAGTGCCCAGGAATCACCTTTTAGATTACTTATTAATTCTAAACGGTAAGATAGGCCTTTATAACAGAGATCTGGTAGTTACAATTTGAACTTAATGTCCCACACTAGTGGTGGGACAACCTGACATTATATGTCTTTAGTTTAGATGTGAAGTCACAACATAATCTGTATTGTTAATGAAGCATTCTTTACAAATAGGCTTAATCTGACTTTAATGAAATTCAGATCTGAATTTTACTCGACATAAAATAAAGGGAATAGTGGAATAGGTTAAATAGTATCATGAGAAATAATCAGGATATAGAATAAACTTTATAAGACAACTGGCCTGGACTCTTCAAAAAGTCAACATCATGGGAAAAAGTGGGGCAAAATTGTTCTGGTTTAAAACAGACAAAATCAAGTTCAATATGTCAAATTTAATATATTCAAATATACATATCTATAAAATGTATTTGGAAACAATTGGAAAAGTTTTAATATGGGTGCCATTGCCTTCTCCATTTAATATGGAGTGGATATCAAATAATGTGAAATTTTAAAAAATTTTGTTGATTACAAAATAGCATCAGGATTAAGTAGAATATTAGAATATTCTAATACTTAGAAGTTATATGATGAAATATATTAAGGAGGGAAGTTTCGTATATCTGCAAATGACTTTTGAATATTTTAGCAAGAAAACGAAGTTATACATGTATATATGCAAATATTTAAAAATTTGATAGCTTGTTAAAATTGTTGAATTTACTGAGGGTACATGAATGCATTTTTTGCATTATCCTTTCAACTTTTCTGTATATCTAACATTTTAAAATAACAAGTTGTCAGGCAAATTAAAACTTTTTCATTGAAAAATAAGTAATACAAAATAATTCATGTAGTAAAGATGTAAGTTATAAAACATAATATAATACCCATAAATATGCCATCCAAAATCTAAAACAACAATAAATCTGCAAAAATGCTCTTCTTCAGTGTATCCTCCAAACTCCTCTCCAACTATCTTGATATTTTTTAAGATTCATTATGAAAATATTCAAGTATACACAAAAGGTCTAGTCCCAGATTTGCAGTTCTGCTTTTGTTTTTTAGTGGTTTATTCCTAGAGAGTTCTACTATTTGCAAAGCCAGTTATACCTCCAAGACGTATACTGTCCAGAAGTTTAAAATTCTGTCAAGGAAAATATTTTCAGGGATATTAAACCAACATACTATCAGAAGGAGAAAGTCTTAATGCAATTTTTAATATTTTTGAGGAAATACTCTTATTTCAGTTGGGATCAGTTCTAAAAACCAGCACTGTTTTGGATATAATACCTTTCTATACAAAATTAATTTTTTAAAATTTATTTTTAATTGGGGGAAAATTGCTTTATGTGTTGGTTTCTGCTGTGGGGGCGTGCTAAGTTACTTCAGTCATGTCTGACTCTTTGTGACCCTGTGGACTGAAGCCCACCAGGTTCCTCTGTCCATGGGATCCTTTTTTCTTAAATTTCTATTTAATTTTTATTTATTTATTTTTGGCTGTGCTGGGTCTTCGTTACTGTGTGGGCTTTGCTCTCGCTGCGGCGAGCTGGGGCTACTCTAGTTTCGGTGCTAGGGCTTCCCACTGCAGTGGCTTCTCTTGTTGCTGAGCACGGGCTGTAGGGACACAGGCTTTGGTAGTTGAGGCCCCTGATTCTAGAGCACAGGTTCAATAATTTTGGCACACGGGCTTAGTTGCTCTAAGTCATGTGGGATCTTTGCAGATCAGGCATTGAACCCACGTCTCCTGCATTAGCAGGTAGATTCTTTACCACTGATCCACCAGTGAAGATCTGTCCATAGTATTCTCCAGACAAAGATACTGGAGTGGATTGCCATGCCCTCTTCCAGGGAATCTTCCCGACCCAGGGATTGAACTTGTGTCTCCTGTGACTCCTGCCCTGCAGGCAGATTTTTTACTGCTGAGCCACCAGTGAAGCCCCTAGTTTCTGCCCTGCTGCTAAGTCACTTCAGTCGTGCCCGACTCTGTGCAACCCCATAGATGGCAGCCCACCAGACTCCTCCGTCCCTGGTATTCTTCAGGCAAGAACACTGGAGTGGGTTGCCATTTCCTTCTCCAATGCGTGAAAGTGAAGTCGCTCAGTCGTGTACCACTCTTAGTGACCCGGTAGACTGCAGCCCACCAGGCTCCTCCATCCATGGGATTTTCCAGGCAAGAGTACTAGAGTGGGGCGCCATTGCAAATCAGCAATAATTGTACATATATCACCTTCCTCTTGAGCTTCCCCCTATCCCACTTCTCTAGGTCAAATAGATTTTTAATATGAAATACAAATATATTTTATAACAAGCATCACCTTGAAGAACTGCTCACACTTCATTCAGTTTAATTCACTGCTATTGTGAAATGAGCTTGTAACACAGAAATTAACTCTGTTCTCTGTCCGGACGACTAGTTGAACAGAGAGCGAGTACCAATCAGAAGACTGATAGTCCTTGAGTTTGATCAAGGAGCTAGCACTACTCAAGGATGAAGAAAGAATTTCAGTTACTAAATAGAATGAATCTAGCAGAACACTAAGTGATTAAGATCAAGAAGCACTTAACAAAACAAGAAACAAAAGAAAAGAGATGTAATGAAAGACTTGAGTCAAACTTTACAGCTCTGTTAAAGAGGAAATAAGAAAAGGAAGTGGTTTATAGAGCAAGGGTTTTAATATATTAACTTGAAATTTTACCTCTGATGACAGGAAATATAAGAGCCACCATTAAAAAAAAAACAAACAAACAGAAAAGCCAATATGTTATGGGGTGAAACTGTTAAAGTATCAAGTAATTACACTCTCCCATTAATCAGTTTTCCACGGTATATGTAGATGCGCTCTCATGGTTTGATCTCAGAGGATGATAGCATGTTGTACATCTATTAAGTGCTGGGTTTTCTCCTGTATCTTTTAATTCTCACAATAACTTCAAAAGACTAGAATTATCCTTCCTATTTTATAACTGAATTAACTGAAGCTCAGAGAAGGTAAATAGGGATCCTGATCACAAAACTGCTGCTGCTGCTAAGTCGCTTCAGTCGTGTCCGACTCTGTGCAACCCCATAGATGGCAGCCCAACAGGCTCCCGTGTCCCTGGGATTCTCCAGGCAAGAACACTGGAGTGAGTTGCCATTTCCTTCTCCAATGCATGAAAGTGAAAAGTGAAAGTGAAGTCACTGAGTCATGTCCAACTCTCAGTGATCCCATGGACTGCAGCCTACCAGGCTCCTCCGTCCATGGGATTTTCCAGGCAAGAGTACTAGGAAATAATAAAAATAAATTTGACTTGGGTTTCTCTGGCTCCAACATAATGCTTTTTATTTGCTAGTCTAAACTACTTTGATAGCCTAAAAAAGTGTTGCTAAATCTACCTTTATAAGACATGGGATTTCTGAACTGTTGACAAGTGTTAAGATTAGACAATTTGATTACTATTTAATCAAATCTGAAAACTGGAACTTAATAGAATAAACTTTTATAAATTGCTACTGGTGGTTAGAAAAAGAACAAAAAAATTATATATATACATATACATTATATATATATATACACATATGCACACATACATTTTAAATGTATATAGATATATATACACACACATATTTAAAATTAGCTCTCTAGTAAGCAAAAAAATAACAAATAAAAACAATCATATGTTTATTTTGCCCATCACCTTGGTAACTATTTTAATACTAGCAAGAGTTCTATGACACAGGTCTGATACAATTGCTATTGCAGTTAAAACTGACATCATCTTTCTTTTGAAAGTGATGTAAAGTATGTACAGATTTTAAAACAAAAATCTGTTCATCTGGTATGTCTTCTTCTAGGAATCTAGTCCAACAGAAAAAAAAATGGTGATAATTTCAAATTTTTGTAAAGAATGATCTACAACTGAACATTATTTATAAGGGTGGAAGAACAGAAACAGCTGAATAACAGAAGGAGTATTGTTGAATAATTCATGGTACTTTCATATGTTGCTTAGTATATAGTCATTAAAATGAATTTTTCAATTATACAAAAATTACTATAACATAATTTTGAGTAAAATATTATACTGGATATACACAGTATAATCTTAAGATAGCTTTTTTCTAATCTTTATTTATTTCATTTTTCTTGAGCATTTTTCTTTTTTAAAAAAATTTATTTATTTTAATTAATAAAATCCCATCCCATCCCTCTGGGTCATCCCGGTGCACCAGCCCCGAGCACCTTATCTCATGCAACGAACCTGGACTGGCGATCTGTTTAACATATAGATGTTTCATGCAATTCTCTCAAATCATCCCACCCTCACCTTCTCCCACAGAGTCCAAAGACTGTTCTATACATCTGTGTCTCTTTTGCTGTCTCGCATACAGGGTTATCGTTACCATCTTTCTAAATTCCATATATATGCATTAGTATACTGTATTGGTGTTTTTCTTTCTGGGTTACTTCACTTTGTATAATAGGCTCCAGTTTCATCCACCTCATATGCTCACACAGAGAAGAAATGCTAAATGAAACTATACCAAAATACTAACAGGTACTATTTCCAGGTTGTATGATTATGAGTGAGTTTTCATTTTTCTTTTGACTGCACGATATGACTTGCAGGATCTCAGTTCCCCAACCATGGACTGAACCCAGGTGCTCTCGCTTCTTTCTTTGGTTAGTCTAGCTAAGGGTTTGTCAATTTTAACTATTCAAAGAACCAACTTTTAGTTTGCTTAACCTTTTTATCATTTTTCTGTTATTTCTGCTCTAACATTTATTATTTTCTTTCTTCTGCTAACTTTGGACTTAGTCTTTTCTTCTTTTCCTCGTTCCTTAAGGTGTAGAGTTAGGTTATTTGGGATCTTTATTGCCTCTTAACGTAGTGTTGGCTTCCCTCATACCTTAGTTGGTAATGAATCTGCCTGCAGTGTAGGAGATCCTGGTCAGAGTCATTGATTCCTGGGTCAGGAAGATCCGCTGGAGAAGGCTACCCACTCCAGTATCCCTGGAGAAGGGATAGGCTACCCATTCCAGTATTCTTGGGCTTACCTTGTGGCTCAGCTGGTAAAGAATCCACCTGCAATGTGGAAGACCTGGGTTTGATCCCCGGGTTGGGAAGATCCCCTGGAGAAGGGAAAGGCTACCCACTCCAGTATTTTGGCCTGGAGAATTCCATGGACTGTATAGTCCACGGAGTTGCAAAGAGTCAGACATGACTGAGGGACTTTCACTTTCAATGTAGTGTTTACTGCTATAAATTTCCCTGTTAGAACTACATTTGGGGCTTCTCGTAATGATATGTTGTGCTCCCGTTTTTGTTTGTCTCAAAAAACGTTAACATTTACCCTTTAATTTCTTCTTTGATCAACTTGTTTCTAGGAATTCCAGTTCTGTACCCTCTTTATTTCCTTGCCCTTTAAGAGTAATATGCAGATTCTTTCACTGAAGACATAGTCTACTTTTTATTCCTTGAATCTGTACTTGCCTTGGGATTTCTTGTCTCAAAATTATTTTCTTTACTAAATGTTGTTTCTGGGTTGTTCTTTAGTCAATGGGTAATTAGCAAACATGGCACAAGGAGGAACTTGAAAAGTATTGATATAATTGGGCTTTGCATGTTCTTGCTTGTGGCCTTCACCATGAGAACTCCATGTTTGTGTCAACCAACTAATCCCAGGATCAGAAATGCCAATCGTAGCTGATTCAAAACACTAACATTCAAAAAACTAAGATCATGGCATGTGGTCCCATCACTTCATGGCAAATAGATAGAGAAACAATGAAAACAGTGACTTTTGGTGGGGGGAGTAAGCTAAAAAATCACTGCAGATGGTGACTGCAGCCATGAAATTAAAAGACACTTGCTCCTTGGAAGCAAAACTATGGCCAACCTAGACAGCATATTAAAAAGCAGAGATATTACTTTGCCAACAAAGGTCCATCTAATCAAAGCTATGGTTTTTCCAGTAATCATGTATGGATGTGAGAGTTGGACTATAAAGAAAGCTGAGCACTGAAGAATTGATGCTTTTGAACTGTGGTGTTGGAGAAGACTTTTGAGAGTCCCTTGGACTGCAAGAAGATTCAACTAGTCAATCCTAAAGGAAATCAGTCCAGAATATTCATTGGAAGGACTGATGCTAAAGCTGAAACTCCAATACTTTGGCTACCTGATGCGAAGAACTGACTCATTTGAAAAGACCCTGATACTGGGAAAGATTGATAGTGGGAGGAGAAAGGGATGACTGAGGATGAGATGGTTGGATAGCATCACCAACTCAGTGGACATGAGTTTGAATAAACTCTGGGAGTTGGCGATGGGCTGGCATGCTGCAGTCCATGGGATCACAAAGAGTCGGACATGACTGAGTGATTGAACTGAACTGATCCTAGCTGATGCCATCTTAGTTTATTCAAGAACCATCAGCCCCCAGAAAATGAGTGAACTCAGCCCAAATCAGCTAATCTTCTAGACTTTTGAGTGAAATAAATATTTGTTGTCACCAATGAAATTTCATTGTTGTTTGTTGTATGACATTATCGTGGCAGTAGATAACTTGTATACGCCATTCAATGATGATTATGCCAAAGCTGGTCTATTAAATTTCCTTCTTCTGTCTTGCTATCTTTCTCTGACTCCCTTTTCCTATGCTCAAATAAGCACAAGGGAAGAGCAACACATATCCACTGCCTAAGCAGATTGTTAAGAACTGTGAGGTGTGTGAGACTTTACCTTACTTGCAAGCCAGCATCTTAGCCTGCCAGTTTCATGGATTCTGGTAGAAAACATAAAACTCTCGCACCAAAGAAGATGAGTAGCTTATTATTCATGGCAAGAGTATCATTAATTTTGTGCTATTTCCCCAAGCCCCAGTTCTTACAAGGAGTTTTGAAGAGGGCCAGATGACACCTGCATATGAAGTAGGTAGTATTTCAGGAGAGAAACCTCAGGTTTAAGGAACCAAACTCTTAAGATAGACGGTTGTAGAGCCTCACCTTTGCTCCAGAAAGAGATGTCTTCATTATATTAGACAGGAAGCATTCTGGCCCTTTGCTTTCGAGGGAAACACTATCCCTAACTTCTAAGACTATTTGCTAGGCAAACATCCTTGAAAATGTAGCCCAGAACACAGTGTAGTTAACGCTTCACTTGTGAGACAAGCACACATGTGAGAGGCTCATGAGGAACGGGAAGAATTTCTTCCAACTGAGACAGATGTTTACCAGGAAACAGAATGGCAGCCTCTTGTGGCCAGTAATTCCCCATTTGGGGAAGAGACTCTGTTGGTCCGTCTTCCCCACCACCTCCACCAAGCTGACAGTCCCCTGCTGTCTTTCAGTATCTTGACTCAGGTGGACTGAGAAAGGATGGTGGGCGTTGGTTATTTCAGAGCCCCTCTGTGGCCCCTGAGCAATTTTGAGCCTCAGTCTCAGGCAACAGGAAAAGTCCCCATTCTGTTACAGATGGACCATATTGCTCTGTGTGTGGATGCTCGGTTGAGCCGTATGCTCAATCAGTATCTCCTAGGAAATAATGCAGGCTGGTGGCAGTAGAGATCTGATAACATTTCATAGTCACACAAATTTCTGGGAGGACACTGAGGGATAAAGAGAGATTAAGTACTGTGCCCAAGCTATTTAAAAAGAATTCACTAAAGCTCAGTTAAAAAGGCTGTATGCTTACATGGTTTACAGACTCTGTTCTAAATGCCATTTTAAAAATATGATGCACTCCTATACTTTTTAACTGTGTGATCTTGGGCACAATTTTTAACCTTTCTGGACTCAGGTTACTCAACTAGAAGACAGCACTTTATTAAGTATGGTACTTGGTACCATGGTATTATGGAACTTTATTATTTAAATTATATTTTGGAAATTATTTTTAATAAAATAGATATTAATATTCACTCATGCGCTATAAAAGTGGAATTTAAAAAAATAGGATAGGTAGAACAACCACAATATTGTAGAGCAATTAGCCTCCAATTAAAGTTTAAAAAAATAGGATAGCTAGAAAGCACAATTTAGAAAATCTGGAGACATGCAATAAATGAAGTCAATTATCAACTTAAGCTTTATTATTTTCATTCTTCCTATACTATATATTTATGCATGCATGCATGCATGATGTGTGTATACATGAAGATTTGTAAGTAAATACTCATTTCACCAGAGCTGGTTATAAGAGTTTAAATGTCACAGACTTAAAAAAATAAAAATAAAAAAATAATAAATGTCAGACTTCCAAGTTCACTCTCATGGGAAGGGAACAGTAACAATGAATCAGCTTATTGAGGTTATTTTTGACATATAATTTTTCATACTCATAAAGGATAGGATGCCATAGCTATGATTCTTGTGGAGAATGGAGTAAGAAGAACAAGAATGGAATGTTCTCATTGACTCTGCAAAATTCTGCTAAACATCTAGTTACCTTTATGGCCCATCCTCTCACATTTTATCTTTCCAACCCCATTATTTTCCTTTAGGAACTAGTGCTATTTTCCTTATGAATGTTAGCCATATTAAAGTAGTCAAATAATAAACAGTACAATGGTCCCAGAAGTATTCTGGCTTTTAAAATGTATTAATATGATCTAATATGTATTAACTATGATCTCATGTGGTATATTAATTTCATATAAGACAAACCATTACTGTGATATTCTACAACTGCTTTTGTCCTATCACTGAGTATATAAAGTATGGGATCATAGCAGTGAGATTTACACAGTTTATAATAGTTTATTCAACAGTTATCAGATTCACGCAACTCTGAATAAGCCGTAACTCTGATAAGTGAAAACTCAGAAAATAAGCCTGTCTATTCTGAATACTGCAATTATAATATTCCTACTACTAACCAAGATATTTATTATTTTTAAGTGTGTTTTATGGTACATTTTTCATTGAGGTATGCATTTTTCTTGGGAAGGATAGGAAGTTGGTCTTTCCTTTGTACTATTTTATGCCTTGATGTCAGAATAAAGAAAGAAATTTAGAGCCTGTGCTCCGTTCCATGCTGGTGGCTAGAAAACGAATTTATGGGCCAAGATACTGGGTGCGTGCGCGCGCGCACACACACACACACACACACACACACACACACACAATGGAGGCAATGCTGAAGAACTCTGAGGCAGTGCTTCTGTTTCTCAACAGAATTAACTTTCTCTTGAGTCCTGTAAAAGTCGTTAGGACAGGACTTTTAGAGCCTTGTATACAGGGCTTACTTTTAGAGCCTTGTATTGCTTTGAAATAAGAGTAAGTTATAAAACCACCATATGACCTTGCAATCCCACTCTTAGCATATACCCTGAGGAAACCAAAATTGAAAAAGACACATGTACCCCAATGTTCATTGCAGCACTATTTACAATAGCTAGAACACGGAAGTAACCTATATGTCCATCGACAGGTGAATGGATAAAGAAGCTGTGATACATATATACAATGGAATATTACTCAGCCATAAAAAGGAATGCATTTGAATCAGTTCTAATGAGGTGGACCAACCTAGAGCCTATTATACAGAGTGAAGTAAGTCAGAAAGAGAAGTATAAATATTGTGTACTGACACATATATATGGAATCTAGAGAGATGGCACTGATTAATTTATTTTCAGGGCAGCAATGGAGAGAGAGACATAGAGAACAGACCTATGGACGGTGGGGAGGAGAGGAGGGAGAAGGGGAGATGTATGGAGAGAGTAACACGGAAATTGACAATACCATATGTAAAATAGATAGCCAATGGGAATTTGTCGTATGACTCAGGGAATTCAAACAGGGGCTCTGTGACAGGCTGAAGGGTGCGATGGGGAGGGAGATGGGAGGGGGGTTTGGGAGGGAGGGGACATGGGTGAACCTATGGCTGATTCTTGTTGATGTATGCCAGAAAACTACGAAATTCTGTAAAGCAGTTATCTTTCAATTAAAAATTTTTAAAAAGAGTAAGTAAAAGAATGTAAGTGAATGATATTAACTTAAATTGACCATGCACCCATATTATAAATAACACTGGTGGGCTGACTTCTAAAATTTACTATTATGTAATATTCTTTCCTTGGCGCAAAGATTAAGTTAAGTTTTTACCCACTGAAGAAAGACTATGATTTGTGTTGGAAGAAAACAGGATGACATGAAAATAAATACATCAAAAAATTATCTGTAATAACTTTTAATACTGTATGTTGCCAGTTTTAAAAAAAATCAACTGTTAAATCAGTCACGGTTTGCACTTACAAGTCAGATTCATTTTTCTCTTGCCGTGTTAGAATGGAGGCTGACCTAGTTCCCCAAATTAAAACTGAAGTAGACACGGTGGTTGGCTTAGAGCGGGGATTTTCTCTCTGTGGTCTAATATTCATGGGGTTCCCACATGAGGCTGTAGTTTTATAAATCATGTTGATAAAGCCTGATGTGAAGCTAGATTTCTCTCATCCCTCTTTAAAACAGTTAAACAAGGAAAATATTAGTGTTTACGTGAACTTATTGTAGCAACAGTAGTTAAGTAATTATGTCTCTTACATCCTTTCTGTGATATACTTCTTGAGGGCCATTCACCCCTTACATGGTGGTAGTGAACAGAGAATCACTCACTATTTCCTGAGCAGAGGCTGAGTGATGATATATAGCACTGTTTTAATTTGAGACCTTGCTTCTCTTCTATTTTACTAGACCAGAAGCACATCTGTCAACTTGGCCAAGAAATAGCACATGTCGACCAGACCAGGAGGGGATAATCTGCTGACTGGTCCAGGAGAGTAGCATCTACCAGACTGGGAGAGTATGACCTGCCTCCTAGACCAGGACAGTGGTATCTGTTTACCAGAACCAGAGGTTTCATCTATCCAACAGCCAGGACAGTAGCCTTGGCCAACCAGATCAGGAGAGTGGCATTTTTCAGAGCTCAGAGCAAAAAACTAAAGTGAATTTATTTGGTCTTTATATTTGTCTACTTGCTTTAAAAACATATTATGGGAAATGCTGATAATCAAAGACTCACTTATGTATTTTGGTATAAACGTAAAAATATTAGAAAACAAACCCTGCAGAGTAAGGAATTACACTTGTAAGAGCAGGAAGAGGTCACAGGAACAAATGATCAGTACTCACAGCTCTACAGAATTTAGTTTCAGATGGTGAATATATCCTAAATACAGTATTTTAAGGAAAGCTAAGGGATAAATGAGGGCTTCTCTGGTGTTTCAGATGGTAAAGAATCTGCCTGCAATGGAGGAGCCTGGGTTCAGTCCCTACATTGGGAAGATCCCATGGAGAAGGGAATGACTGGGAATGACTACCCACTCTAGTATTCATGCCTGGAGAAGGGATAAACACATTTGTGCATAGACTGACTTCACTAAAAAGTCTAATAATTTTTTTTCTTGAGAGCATAATATGAGGTGAAGCATTTTGCAACGTCAAATTTAAAATAATTAGGTAAAATTTCACTTTTATTCCCCAAATAATATAGTAGACAAATTTAAAATTTTTTCAAAGTAAGTTACATCAATAAAATACAAGAGTGTTACTAAAACACATATCTAGACATTCTTACTAACCTGGTTCAAACTAGAAAATAATAGAATTATTTCTGTTGGAGAAAAGTCATTTTCAAAGAGAAATGCTATATATTTTATACGAATCATACATTTTAATAATTGGAAAAAACACATAATTTGCTAGTCATTGATTTGTTTATATTTCCCATGTTATTGCTCAGAGATTTGAGTTGGTATGAGTCTAGAATACGTATTTTGAGCTAACAAAATTTAAATCAAAATAGAAAATTAACATCAAGGAGAAAATAAATATGGAAACCAAAAGGAAATGCCAGAGTATCAGTTCAGTTTACACAGACCAGTGATATTTTTCAACTCAATTACCACACCTCTTTCTCATATAATAGTAAATATTGTGTAACAACTGCTTTACTCTCCTGGTATTAAATAAGTAATAAAAAACCTTACCTTCATATGTACCCAAAAAATGACCTTATATAAAAGAAAACTAAAATGAAAATTTATATTTATAATCCTATGAGTATTTTGGTGTTTTATATATATTTAATAAATAAAATGAACATATAAATATATTTATATGTCATTTTCTAAATATTTTATAATTATTTTACTATACTAGAATATATAAATATGCTTTTCTCCCTAGTGGCTCAGATGGTAAAGTGTCTGCCTGCAGTGTGGGAGACCCGGGTTCGATCCCTGGGTTGGGAAGATCCCCTGGAGAAGGAAATGGCAACGCACTCCAGTACTCTTGCCTGGAAAATTCCATGGACTGAGAGGCTCCTCAGAGCCTGGTAGGCTACAGTCCATGGGGTCACAATGAGTCGGACACGACTGAGCGACTTCACTTTCAAACTAAAATACTTTCCTTATGTTTACATCTATGTAGTGTGTATAATATATATATATATAATACACACTAAATATTTATAAACACTTTGGTAAGATTTCACTAGAAGACATAAAGAAGTAATCAGATACGTGAATTTAAATGTTGACTTACCATGAATATGACAACTACAAAGATAGACTGATGTGGATGTACTTTTTTGATAACTCAAATACAATGAATAAAATTTCAAAAGAAACAGTTCAAATTTCTCTTGATATTTTTGCAATATATCTGGAAAATTCTTAAAACTAGACAAAGATCACTTAGTATCTGAGGCAGCTACTCTCCGAAGATGGATGACCCTCAATGTTCTTCTCCTCCCTGTATGGGCAAGCTGCTTCTCACAAGAGGTGGAGTTTCTTTGTCCTCATATTAAGTCTGGACTGGACCTTAGCAATAGAAAGCAGCCCAAGCGCTGTTCTGGGACTTCTCAGCCCTAGCCTGAAGAGCCCTGGCAGCTTCCACTTGCCACCTTTTGGAACCCAGCTACTATGAGAGACCAAGCCACGTGAAAGCACCACATGAAGGAGGTCTGAGGTGCTCCACTTGACAGCTCCAGATCAACTCCTACTCAACTGTTGGATTTGCCAAAAAGTTTGTTTGGGCTTTTCCTTAAGATGGGTGGAAAACCTGAGTGAAGTTTTGGACCAATCCAGTTCCGGCACTGGGAGCGAGCCTTCTTGGATTTTCAAGCCCAGGTGAGCCCACTTGACTGCAGCAACAGTCAAGGTCACCTGGAGCAGAATGGCCCAGTTGAGTCAGTCATCCCATAAGATCTTAGGAAATAATACATTTCTATTGTCTTAAGCCTCTAAGTTCTGGGTTGTTTACAGTACAGCAGTAGATAACTAAAACAACATTTATATGTAAAACTGAATTCAGTTCCAGGGTCAGGTTGCTATAAATAGATATTTCATCTATTTGAAAATCTACTGGGATGTTTGAAAGTGTTGAAGGAAAGAGAATAGTTCTTTATTATGAGGAACTGTCCTATATAATGCAGGATGTTTATTATCTCTAGCTGTTGCCCTAAATGTAAGTAGTGTTTTGTGGTTATTATCACAACCAAAAATATTTCTACAAATTTTTGAAATGCTCTCTAGGTACTGACTCTGCTAAGAACAACTAACTAAAATAATTATTTGTATAGTGACTACATGATAGATACTGGAAAAGGTAGAAATGAAATATAATCCATGCCTTTAAGAGACTCACAGTTTAATTGGCAAAAAATGAATGAAGTAACACAAAATCATAAACATTATGATGGAGATTCTTTCCTGGCCCTGTAGCAGTACAGAAATCCGGTAGTTAAATCAGCCTTAGGAAGGGTCAGGGTAAGTTTCCCAGAGGAGTTAATTATTAAGCCAAGTTTTGAAGTTATGCCAGGTAGAGAAGAGGGAGAATAGAAACTCAAGCTGAGGAGACAGCCTGTGTAAAAGCCCTAGCAGCCATAAAGACAATAAGGTGGACTGGGGCCAGATGCTGGTGTATTTTTTATGCCCTACTTGCCTCTTGAGAAACCTATATGCAGGTCAGGAAGCAACAGTTAGAACTGGACATGGAACAACAGACTGGTTCCAAATAGGAAAAGGAGTACGTCAAGGCTGTATATTGTCACCCTGCTTATTTGACGTCTATGTAGAGAACATCATGAGAAATGCTGGGCTGGAAGAAGCACAAGCTGGAATCAAGATTGCCGGGAGAAATATCAATCACCTCAGATATGCAGATGATATCACCCTTATGGCAGAAAGGGAAGAGGAACTAAAAAGCCTCTTGATGAAAGTGAAAGAGGAGAGTGAAAATGTTGGCTTAAAGCTCAACATTCAGAAAACGAAGATCATGGCATCTGGTCCCATCACTTCGTGGGAAATAGATGGGGAAACAGTGGAAACAGTGTCAGACTTTATTTTGGGGGGCTTCAAAATCACTGCAGATGGTGACTGCAGCCATGAAATTAAAAGATGCTTACTCCTTGGAAGGAAAGTTATGACCAACCTAGATAGCATATTGAAAAGCAGAGACATTACTTTGCCAACAAAGGTCCGTCTAGTCAAGGCTATGGTTTCTCCAGTGGCCATGTATGGATGTGAGAGTTGGACTGTGAAGAAAGCTGAGCGCAGAAGAATTGATGCTTTTGAACTGTGGTGTTGGAGAAGACTCTTGAGAGTCCCACGGACTGCAAAGAGATCCAACCAGTCCATTCTCAAGAAAATCAGTCCTGGGTATTCTTTGGAAAGAATGATGCTAAAATCCAGTACTTTGGCCACCTCATGCAAAGAGTTGACCCATTGGAAAAGACTCTGATGCTGGGAGGGATTGGGGGCAGGAGGAGAAGGGGACGACAGAGGATGAGATGGCTGGATAGCATCACGGACTCGATGGACGTGAGTTTGAGTGAACTCCGGGAGTTAGCGATGGACAGGGAGGCTTGGCATGCTGTAGTTCTTGGGGTCACAAAGAGTTGGACACGATTGAGCGACTGAACTGAACTGAACTGAAAGCATCCACTTAAACCTGAAGGCAATTTTGTAATACTAGCTAGAAAAAGTATCTTAACGTTCGCCATACCACTCTCCCAGCCTCCCTTATACCTAGCTTGTGGCCCTGTGACTTGTCCTCAGCACTGAATGTGGATGAAAGGGATGTAAACCACCTCCAGGCCTGGCCCTTGATGGCATCCCTTGTTGTTGTTGTTGTTCAGTTGCTTAGTCGTGTCTGTTTGTGACCCTACGGACTGTAGCACACCAGGCTTCTTGTCCATCACTATCTCCCAGAGTTTGCTCAAATTCATGTCCGTTGAGTTGGTGATGCCATCCAACCATCTCATCCTCTGTTGCCCTCCTCTCCTCCTGCCCTCAGTCTTTCCCAGCATCTTCAAATCAGATGGCCAAAGTATTGGAGTTTCAGCTTCAGCATCAGTCCTTTCATTGAATATTCAGGGTTGATTTCTTTTAGAATTTACTGGTTTGATCTCCTTGAAGTCCAAGGGACTCTTAAGAGTCTTCTCCAACACCACAATTCAAAAACATCAATTCTTCGGCGCTCAGCCTTCTTTATAGTCCAACTCTCACATCTATACATGACTACTGGAAAAACCATAGCTTTGACTATACAGACCCTTGCAATCTTCCAATTCACTCTTTTTTCTGCTTTGTGTTGGAGACCACATGGTCCAGATGGCAAAGCTCCAAGATGAAAGGGAGTTAATCTGCCTTGTGTCAAATGTGTGAGGAGTAAGCTTTTATTGTCCTAATTCATCAAGGTTTCAGGAGTACCCATCAGAATTCTGTCAGAAAACACATCACCCCAGATGGTTCAAATGAAGAGACTTCAATGAAGGAAATCTTTTCAGAGGAGTGGGCAGGGTAAGGGAAGAGACATGGGAGGCAGGAAGTTGTTTCATTCCTGGAACTGAAGGGGCAAAGAAAGGAAAAGAGTTTTCAGAGCCAGGGCCGCTGGTGCCAAAGAGGAGGAGCAGCCCTGCAGGAACTCCACTGGGGAGGCAACACAACTGCTATCAGAAGAAGAGAGCTGCGGAAAAAACATCCTGAATTACCTCTTCACCTGTGCTGCAGTCTCCTGAGAAGGCATCCCCATTGGCCAAACCCAATCAGAATGCAGCCTCCAGGGAGCCCAGCTGATGTGGCGCTCAGGACCTAGACTCCAGGGGCACAAAGCAGTTCGGTTAAGGGAGGAGAATGGCTCTGTGGGATAAAGAGAACAAGCAGTTCTCAAGGTTTGTCTGTTGTGGCAACTAGCTCTCGTTACGTCAATACGAGATCACTGATGCACTTTCAGCAGACTTTTAAGATAAGTTTTATTGAAATATAATTACGTTCCATAAAATTCAACATTTTCAAGTACACAGTGCAAGAGGTTTTGGAATATTCAAAGTTGTGCAATCATCCATACTGATCCTACAGTCTTTTCATCACCCCCCTCCACCAAAAGAATTCCATACCCATAAGCAGTCTCTCTCCACCCCTGACTTCAACAGCCACTGGCAACCACCAATCTACTTTCTATTTCAATGGATTTGCATATTCTGGATGTTACGTATAAATGGAACCACACAATATGTGGCCTTTTTTGTCTGGCTTCTTAGCATGATATTTTTAAGGTTCATCCGTGTGGTAGCATATATTCCTTTTTATTGCTGGAAAATATTTTATTGCATATGATACAATTTTTAAAGATGACGGCTGTGTAGGGAAAAGGTTTTGTTGTTATTTAGTGGCTAGGTCATTTCTGACTCTTCGTGACCCTATGGTTTGTAGCCCAGCAGGCTCCTCTGTCCATGGGATTTCCCGGGCAAGAATCCTGGAGTGGGTTTGTGAACTGAAAGTCGCTCAGTCGTGTCCGACTCTTTGTGACCCCATGAACTAGTCCATGGAATTCTCCAGGCCAGAATATGGGAGTGGGTAGCCTTTCCCGTCTCCAGGGGATCTTTCCAACCAAGGGATTGAACCCAGGTCTCCCACATTGCAGGTGGATTCTTTACCAGCTGAGCCACAAGGGAAGCCCGGAATGGTTTTGGAGTGAGCCAAAAACTAATGGCAAAGGGATGTGTGTAAGGGGAGTGATTACATTCTCTAAAAACATACTCCCAAATTATTTTCAGAGCAAGAGAGAGAGAAGATAAACAGCACTCTTCATCTCCCATCCTGAAACAGCCTTTGTTCCCTGGATTCTATTTCAATAAATGACACCAAGGTCCACCCAGAGACTGGGAAGACTGGGAGACTCCATTTCCCTCACCCTTCATGTGAGATCACTTTTTCCCTTGTGTCTTACCTCTTAAGTGGTCCTCTCCCCTCCATGATGACTACCTTAGTTGAGACGCTCAGTGGGTCATGCTAAACTACAACATTAACTGCCCACCTAATCTCCTTTGTTCCTGGTGCCCAGCTACATCCATCACCAGGCAGAGTAGACATGACAGAAGATGGATGAGCGGGGGAGGGGCACTGCCTATCTCACTGCTGAGTCAGGAAGCAGAAACGCATGGGTGTTTATAGCCGAGCCCTGTTCTCGTCCTCCTTTCATCCAGCTGGGGGTTAGGTGCCTTCAGGGAGCATGCCAACTCTTCCCTACAGTATAATGAGGACTGCCCTGCCAGTTTTAAAGCGACTGTTTGGCTAAAACTGCTAACATCTGGGGTTCAGAGAACACAGCTTCTTTGGCTTTACATTAAACTCTGTCCTCTCACTTAGCCATTATTATAATAAAGGGGAATTTAAGTCACTCAATGCAAACTGCACCTCAGGGAGGGGACATAACCATGGTCCAGACAGCAACCTTCCACTGACTTCTGAGCCCAAGGCTCAGAGAGGGCTCAGCTGTGAGTCGTCAGCAGACAACACTTCTGACTGGAAATAAGAGACTCAGTTCTGAAGGGGCATCAGTCTGGGCAAGAACCCTATAGTATCCAAGACAGTCCACCTCGAGCATCGGCAACCCGCTCCAGTATTCTTGCCTGGAGAATCCCATGGACAGAGGAGACTGGTGGGCTACAGTCCATCGGGTTGCAAAGAGTCAGACATGACTGAGCATCTGAGCCAATGGATATTTTATTGGTTTCTTTTTGTGGCTGTCACCGACTTACTGGGTTAAAACAGACCAAATTTATCTTACAGTTTCAGAGGTCAGAAGCCATAAAAACCAAGGTGTCAGCAGGGCTTTACTCCTCTGGGAGGCTCCAGGGAAGGATTAGTTTCCTCTGCTTTTTCAGCCTCCAGAGGTCATATATATTTCCTGGCTCACAGTCCTCCTTCTACCACCAAAAGCCAGCAGCAGAGCATCTTCAAATTTCTTTTTTCCTCTTTTCTGCTTCTGCCATCATCTCTCCTCTGACCCTGCTTCCACAGACACAGCCCCTCCCCTCATTCTGAGCCTCTTGCCTCCCCCTTGTAAGCACTCTTGTGATTCTATTGGTTCCACCTGGATAATACAGAGTGCTCTTCTCATCTAAGGGTCTTTAATTCAATCACATCTGCAACACCCCTTTTGCCTGGTGTGCATGTGTGCATGCTAAATCGCTTCAGTCGAGTCAGACTCTTTGTGACCCCATGGACTGCAGCCCACCAAGCTCCCCCGTCCATGGGATTTTTCTGGCAAGAGTACTGGAGTGGGTTGCCATGCCCTCCTCCAAGGGATCTTCCTGACCCAGGGATCAAACCGACGTCTCCTGCATTGGCAGGCAGGTTCTTTACCACTACCATCACGTGGGAAGCCTTTTGCCAGGTAAGGTAACAGGTAAGGTAACATTCACAGACTTTGAGGATTATAGGGTAGCAGGCATCTGGCATGCCTCAGACCGCTGGACCCCTAACTCAGCATTACATTGTCCTTCTACAGTGCAATGTTATCACATTCTTACTGGCTTAAAATGACACATATTATCATGACTTGGCTTTGTCCTCTGCAATCAAGGTGTCCTCTGGGGCTATAGGTTCATCTGAGACTCAGCTGGGAGAGGAACCACTATCACGCTCGTACATTTTTTGGCAGAATTAGGTTTCTTGTAGGCTGCCAGACTGAAGAACTAAGTCTTTGTTGGCTGTTGATCAGAACATACCATCAGCTCCCTGCTATGTGGCCCTCTCCATACAGTGGTTCACAATATGGTAGCTAGCTTCTTCAAAGTCGGCAAAAAAAGAGAGGGTCCCAGAAAGATGGGAGTTGTGATATTATGTAACCTAGTCACACACATGTATGCCCTGTCACTGTACCATATCCTATTGGTTAGAAAGAATTTGCAGGTCCAAACACAATAGGAGAGGTTCATATAAGGACGGGGTATTAGGAGACAGAGATCATGGTGTCACTTTAGAAACCATCCACCACAGATGGGGTCCTCATTGTCATCTTACCAGTGGGTGACCCAGCTCCAAAATCCCATTTTAGAGTCTGCATCTTCAGCCCACTATCCATACTAACCGACAAGTCAGGCTCCCTAAGAAACAGACTCAGAGAAGGAGACTTGCATGTAAAAGTTTATCATAGAAAGTCCCTTCAACAATACTGCCTGTGAATGAGTGAGAAAAGCAGGTGGGAAAGAGAAATTGATGCAGGGCAGTTGGAACAAAGCCCTTAGTTAATGGAGAGATGTGAGCTTGCGTGGCTCTTCAAAGTCATCCCGAAGTATGGTCAGAGGGCCAGGGCTTTGTACACCTTGTTGAGCAGTGAACTGATGGGGGCTCCCCCTGCGGAGGGGCTGGAACCTTGGAATCCTGGACAACTCTCTAAGACCAAGGGCAACTTACAGAAGTGGCTTAGGTGTGAGCAGCTAGTGGTCAGTGCTCCCAGCAGCTGGGGGAATAAGTGCCTCAGACCTGGAGGATATCTGGGAGGCACAGCACTGCAGAAATCGTTAATAAACCTGAAGGCATGACATAAAACACTGCAGTGAACTCTTTGATGTTTGACTTGCATAAAGCAAGAAAGGTTTTTCTTTTTTTAATCATAAAAATAACTTTGTTCAGTGGCTCCACATATCAAGGATGATGTCAGTGATGCCCTTGGCATTTATCTCATACGTCTTAGCTCGCAGCTACAAACATCAACCATCCTGACCATCTTTGAGGTGGAAAGAGAGAGACCACAGAGCAAGTACCAGCAAAGTCTCCTTCATCCTGCTGGCCTGAATTGTGCCCCAAAGCCAACCTAGATGTAGCAGAGTCTCCCAGGGAGAATACTTCTTCTTTTTTTTCTCCTGTCTCTAAAGTAGAGGCAGGAATGGAAGAAGGGGATTTGGAATGGGCGCAGTGAGTCAGTCAATATCGTTCTCAAAGTAGGTTCCTGTTTTGCTAATTGAGGTCAGATCTACAAGCTTTAAAGACCAGATGAAAGAGGATGACATGTCATTTGGCTGAGGAGCCAATTCAGGTCTATTATGCACATGGGAGACTACTCACCTCACTTGGAGTCCAATCAGGAAAACAAACAAGTGCATGCCAGGTCTTTCAGAGAGGGGACTGAATATGGAGAACTAATTGCAATGGTACTGAAGGAGCTGAAAAGCCAAAGGAGGGATAGAGACATCTTAAGGAGTAGTATCAGCAGGAAACTACTATAATCCCTGGCAATGGAGATCCCACTGGAGGAGAAACTGTTACCAGATTCCAGGAGCCAGGGCTGCCCAGTGAGAACTGGTTGTACAACAGAGGGTATCTGGCTGGAGCTGGATCATGGAAGGAGAAGCGGTCCAGGAGAAGCTGGAACCACAGAGGTGCTATTGCTCCAAAAATGGAAAGAGCAATGAGGGTGGGGGATGGGAGAGGCAGAGTTTCTCCTCCTTCCCACTTTCCAATCACCCATCTCACCCCACAGGCTTAACCTAATTTGAAGCTAGCTGACAAGAGAGCCTGGAAAATGAAGTTTGCAGGAATAAACTCGAGAGCAAACAAGAAAATTACTGGTACCTCATTCCACCTGCGCAGTGACATGGATGTTAGGACTACCTGCAAGGAAGCCACATCTTTTCTTGGGAAGCTGTGTTGTCTTTGCTCCACCACATAAGCAAATAATCTAGTTCTCAACATTTGACATTATACAGATACGATTATTTTGTCTGAACTAAGAAAACAGTATTACTTACCACAAATTAATTTAGGAAAAGCAGAACTATTTTTCATGAAGTATATGTTCTAAAACTTTTTAAACTGCATCTGGCCCAGTTGGAAGACAAATTGGACATGATAAAGAAGAAGCAAAATATTTTTAAGAGAATTATTTATGAAGAGCTAGTAAATCAACTCCTTTTTACTTTCAAAATATAAAAGTCAAACTATTGATCAAAACAGGAAGTTGAACTGGGTGGGGCTAAGATTTTGATGTTAATTACAGATAAATTAACAAGAGAATGTGAGCCATGGGTGATTTATAATTTTTGACCCTGGAAGTGCCACCAGCCACTTGAGAAGGAACTATAATCTTTTGATTATTAGATGTCAAAAATATAGCCATCAGTTAAAATTCCAGAAACTCAATTGATGAAAATCAGCAATATATTTTGTGAAGTAATAAATCATCCAAGAACAGAGTATTTTAGGGAAATGAATAGTCTTTAGATTCAATTCTTCTTGTCATAACAAGATATAGTAAATCTGTACTTGTGGATAGGACTCTGTGAGGAAGCAACTCAAACTGTGTAACTGTTTTATCACTTCCTCTAGCACAAGACCAGGATACACCTCAAACAGAGCACCGCACATAATAATAATAGTTATTGCCTGCCAGATAATGTGCTTAGCAAGTCCTTCATACATGTTATTTAAATTAATCCTCAAAGAATCTAATGAACTAGGTGTTATTATTACTCTCATTTTACTGATGAGAAAACTTAGCCTTAGGGAGGCTAAATGTCTTTAAAATAAGGGCTTAGTATAATCAGTTTAGAGTCATTTAGATATATCCTGATATCTGGATTAGCCAAGAACCCTATTTAAAATAATATAGTTCAAGGAAACTTTGACATTGTAGAATTGCTATTCTATAGAAAAATTTCAATAGTCCTTTAGGGTTTGAGGAATATGATTTAATGTTAAACTATTTAACCTTAGTAATAAAGATAAACCTAATAATTTATAAACTATATTGAAGTTTTCAAGATTAAAATTCAATGGCTTTGACATTTCTCTGAGTTATACTTTATATGAATTTCTGTATCAGTTGTGACAGCTTCCTCTGGGCTAAAACAAATCATAAGGAGATTTTTTTAAACTGTGATTTGCATTCAAATATATATTAGTGAATCTAGATAGTTCAAAGAATATTCTCACTAGTCAATATTTTAGAAACATTTTTCAGGGATGAAAATTTAACTCAGGGCCCCTAGAATCTACATTTTTTTATTTGTAGGGAAATATGGACATAAAATTTGTATCTTTTAAAACTAATAATGAATGAAAAGGTAAAAGCATTAACTCTTCATGACTACAAACTGCTGACCCTTCTTCCAAGGCTCTAAAAATAGTTGTTTAAAGGAATAAGTCAGTGTATCTAGGGGATCTAATATGTAATTTTTGTTTAAAAGAATTCCAATCACCATGCTGACTTCTATTTAGTTTACAGTATTAAATTATATGAAATATATTTCATCTTAAAGTGCAATATGGTCATATTCGTCAAGAATGCAGAATTCTGTGGTCTTTAGAAAGTGGCTGCTGAAGAGTGAAGAATTTCTGGAGTCTTTTTTCCTTCCAAATTGTTCTCAGCTACTAAGCTTGTTTTAAGATGCTCTGAGCCACCACTCTTGGTGTTTACATGCATTATCGTACAAATCCAGGAAACAAACTCAGATTCTTGACATTGACAACAACATTTCCAGCAGTCTTGATGTTTCTGATTATATACATGCTTCCTGTGTTTGAAATCTTGTGTAGTATTAATACAATATTAACCTTTTAAATAAAACAATATCAATCAGTGTCCTCTTACATACACTTTATGGTTTATGCTTATTATTTACTACATTGGCATTTGGGGCTGCCCTGGTGGCTCAGAGGTTAAAGCGTCTGCCTCCTATGCGGGAAACCAGGTATAGCTTCCTTTAAAAAATCTGCTTAAAGATAGAGTACAAAAGATGTAAATCTGCTAAGAGTTCAGAAAATTGTAGTCCCAGGTTTGGAATGTCAAGTGGAAAAGAGTGACAAACTCTGTTATAGGGATAAAAGATGAAGCCATGGTCTTCTACGATCATAGAGAAGAGAGAGGTTTTCGAGAAATGAGCATGATATCTACCACAAAGACTATAAAAAATACTATGCATGTGTTTCACCAATAAAATGGGAAAAGTCAGGATTTGCCTTAGTGCAATGTTCTTTGAGGGTGACTGTGCCCTGAACTCCTGTCTGGCCAGTTCTGACACCCAACCCGCCCAATGCCCCCTCCACGCCTCTACCCTTCCTCCTAACACGATTGCACACACACGCCCAGCCCGGCCAGAAGATAAAGCTAAGATGGCAGCACGGAAAGTACTAGAGCCCCGCTCAATGGGGCTGGGAAAACAATAGCAAAGCCCTCTATATGTTTTTTTCATTCTGCACATTTTCTTGAATAGTGAGAGTCCCCCCACCCTGCGTCCGCCTTCCCAACACAGGGCTTTCGATAGTAGTGCGAACAGTAACTGGCGGGAGGGGACACTTGCTTTCGTACATTTCGAGAAATCCACTTCTCTCGTTTGCATTGGTGCTTCAGGTGACCCTCGAGATTTGCCTTGGGTGGGGTGGGGGGCACCCTCCCCTTCAGGTCCCCTGGACAGTGGAGTCAAGGGTGAGTCCAAATGCCCTTTCCCTCCCTGCTGGCGCCCTATTCCCCGCCAACCCCAGGGTAGCCTTCCAAGCTGCCCAGCTGCCCAGGCAGAGGAGTAGCAAGTTGCAGTGACCCGGGAGCGCACAGTGCAGAATCAGGAAGAAGAGCAGAAAAAACGCTGCATTGGCTATCAGTTTAGGGTAGAGCGGCCGCTACCGCTGCCGTGGAAGGAAACGCTGCCAACCGCAACAGAAACGCCACCCTCGGATACCTAAGTGAGCATGTGTGTGACTCTGCGCACGCCTAGTGGCGCCGCTCAGTGACAACGGGATTCTTTAAAAATTATCCAGCTACCGGGTTTTGTGTGTACCCAGAAGGCTCGTGAAGGGGCCTGTCTGGGACCGAAGGGTTCTGTAAGGACCCAAGGGAAATTAAGGAACGGGTAAGGGGGAACTAGGAGACAGATGCTCCAGGTCAGTCTCCACTAGAAGCTCTAAATGGACAGTGAGTGCACAGGCCACCACCTGAGCCTGAGCTGCAAATATTTCTCTCTGCCAGCAACATTTGTTCATTCACATATTCATTCATTCAACCAATGTCTATTTCCCTGCTGCTTAGGGCTAGCGTCTGTGCTAGGAGGTGGGGATGCACCGGGGGACCAGACTCAAGCATCATTCCAGTCCTTATGGAAAAGTCTGGTGTGTTCTGTTTGTGAAAAGCCACCTGACAAGGGGAAGTCCTCCCACAATCTCCTGCAGTATTATTTTGACCCTGTTTCAAAGGCTGCAAGTTGAAAGTCACTCAGTCCTGTCCAACTCTTTGTGACCCTATAGACTATACAGTCCATGGAATTCTCCAGGCCAGAATATTGGAGTGGGTTGCCATTCCCTTCTCCAGAGGATCTTCCCAACCCAGGGATCGAACCCAGGTCTCCCACATTGCAGGGGGATTCTTTACCAGCTGAGCCATAAGGGAAGCCCAAGAATACCTGGAGTGGGTAGCCTATCCCTTCTCCAGGGAATCTTCCCAACCCAGGAATCGAACCAGGAATCGAACCAGGGTCTTCTGCGTTGCAAGCAGATTTTTTAACAGCTGAGCTACCAGGGAGGCCCCATTAGAGGATGAAACTTGTCCAAAGACATACAAATAGCAGAGTCAGAACCCAAACTTTCCCGTGCCAGAGCCTTTTGGCTATCTCTCTGGCTCTTACAACATTATTAGCCCTTAGAGCCGCTAGGAGTCCGCCTTTCACTCCACCAGCATTTAGCTGCCTCTATCGTGTCTTGGCTCTCATCCCAGGCTTGGTAGGGGGGGTCGGGGGATGGGAGGAGGGGATGGGAGAGGGGAGCAGGGAGCAGGGAGCAGGGACGGGCAGTTTAATACAGGTGGGTAACCATGGTGGAGCATCAGCACAGGAAATTTCACCCGATAAATAACTGCTGGATATCTACCATAGGCAAGGTTCTAGACCAGGTGCTGAGGAAGACATCAAGATAAACAAAAAGCCGTGAAGGAGCTTATAAGATAGCTGAGGCAACAAGACAAATACAAAATCTGTACAAGAGAGCTACACACGCGAGGAAAATACTATGATTTCCCCTGCCTGTCCTTTGTCCCATGGCTTTATTATTCCACTTCTACTTATCTTTTTATAATCAAAATGATATCCATTTATTATTCAAAGCCCCAGATAAAAAGGAATCCTTCAGCACTGTCTCCCCATAAAAACTAGAATTATTTTAATTTCTCCACTACTTGTTTGTACTTCTCCAAACAGTAAACAGGGCTTGATTTTTTTTTTTTTTCCTGCTAAAGAACATTCAAAGAGGCTTAAGAGCCAGTAAGTACATAAAAGATATGTGTGCTTATGTGCTCAGTTGTATCTGAATCTTTGTGACCCTTTGGACTGTAGCCCACCAGGCTGCTCTGTCCATGGGATGTCCACCGAGTGGGTTGCCATTTCCTTCTCCATGGGGTCTTCGGGTTCCAGGGATTGACCCTGCTTCTCCCCTGTGTCTCCCATTGAGAGGGAGACTGGGGGGGTGGGGGGTGGGGGGGGATGTGTGCACAGGGATGACCCAGAGGGATGGTATGGGGAGGGAGGTGGGAGGGGGGTTCAGGATGGGGAACACATGTACACCCATGGTGGATTCATGTCAATGTATGGCAAAACCAATTCAATATTGTAAAATAATTAGCCTCCAATTAAATAAATTTCTATAAAAAACCAAAAGGATAAAATTTAATAGGAATCAGGGTACTTTGGCACATATATTTCTAGAGCATTTACTTTGAAGAAGTTAGTAGAGTAACTGGGAAGAGGGGACTCAGCAAATATTACATTTATAGATAACACTGATAAGATCTTTGGTAGATATGACATTTGCTTAGTTACACAGTCTGTCACAACTGTAGTTTCAGGTAATATTCAAGAATTATCTTTAGTGATGTAAATGTGGGCTGAGAAAGATGAGCCATGAAGTATCCACTGTCAAGAGATGAGTGCCCCCTCCTCTTAGGGTGAATGTGGAGTTAAAGAATATTTGAGAGAAGCACTACTGCATTAAGACTTAGCTCGGATATAAATGTTAAGAACAAGAACTTGGGAAAGACTTTGGCTTGTGAATCCTCTCCTACCTGGGAGCTATAATTTCACAGGAAAAAAAAAAAGAGGGTACACCAAATTACTACCTGTCTTTGGTAAGTAAAAGCTATTTTTAACAGACTTAAATCCTAATGACAAAAAACCCCAAACTAAGACCACCAAAGGTACTTCTAATTCGGCTGGCCTCCTTTGCCTTGAATTCTGAGTTCAACTAGCACATTCACAGTAAATCTTCCCGCTGGCAGCGCATGCTTTGGGGAAAGGGAACAGGAATACAGAACGATCATCCTCCCGCGGCGGGCACCGGGTCTCTCTTTCAGATTCCAGCTCTCCCACCTGGATGGAACCCAGATACCTGAAGCCGACTGGATGGAGCTGACAGCCTCCCCAGCACTTTCCTGACTCTTCCTCAAGCTGCTAGTAAAATCCGGAGAAGTGGACTTTTTCCCGATCCCGCACGCCACCCCGGTCCCACACCCAGTGCCCGGAGGCGGAGGCAGTGGCGGCGGAGAGGGGGTGGGGCGGGAACGGGGGGCCGGAGGGACTGAGCGTGCGCGAGGAGTGGCGCATGCCCAGAGCGGCCGGCCGCTTCCCATTGCGGGTGGCTCCGGCGGTGGCAGCGGAGGCGGCGGCGGGTGCAGCGGCGGCACCGCCTCCTCCTAACACTCCCGTGGTGGCGGGGTTAGATGAGCGGCCCCAGTAGTGGCGAGGGCGGCGCGGGGGGGAGGAGGAGAAGAAGGAGGAGAAGGAGGAGGTCGCTGTCTTTGTAGTCTCAGCTGCTGCGGGAGCGAGAGGCCGCCGCCGGAGCCGTCGTCGTTGGAAAAGGGCTGTGTGTGCGCGCGCGTGTCTGCCTGCCCGGCCCGCGGGGACGAGGCGGCGGCGAGGAGGATGATGTGCGCAGCTACCGCCTCTCCCGCCGCCGCCTCCTCGGGGCCCGGCGGAGACGGATTCTTCCCGGCCGCTACCATCGCTTCCTCCCCGGCGCCGGGGGCGCTGTTCATGCCGCTTCCCGAGGGCTCCTTGGCGGCCGCGGGGCTGGGGCTGGGGTTGCCGGCCCCGGACTCCCGGGGTCACTACCAGCTGCTCCTGTCAGGCCGGGCCCTGGCCGACCGCTACCGGAGGATTTACACAGCTGCGCTCAGTGACAGGGACCAGGGGGGCAGCAGCGCTGGACACCCGGCCTCCAGGTGCGTCTCCGGGTGCCCTTCTTTGCGCCACCATGCTGCATATGCGTCCGTGTGTGTGTGTGTGTGTGTGTGTCTGTCTGTCTCTCTGTCTACATACGTGTTTATCGAGCTGTCTTTCAGCCAGCACTGGATGCTAGATGGTAGAAGCACTTACTGAGAAAGGAGGGTGCGGTGGCAGCAGTTTCTCCTCTTTTAAGTGTGTGTGACTGTCTTTGTTGGGGGGCGAGGGAGGGTGGAAACGGGGAGCGTGCGATGCTAGAAAAGGTGATGGTGCGGGTCGGTTAGGACACGTGTCTGTGTATTGTTGAAGCAGGAGGAGGGCTGAGCGGAGGGTCATGCACGAAGAGAATTTGCAGGAGCGATGAGGGAACTGGCGTGTCCAGTGTCTTTGCCGCAATGGTATTTGCACGTATTTCTCACCCCCCGCCCCATTCCCTCAGGACATTCCATCCTCACCTTTCCTCCTCCCTTAAAAAAAAAATCTGTCTTTCACTAGGGGAGGCAATGGTATCGGTTAAGGATAATGTCATATATATAGGATGAGTTTAGGATAAGACAGGGGATTTCAGTTTACGAGATAGATGCGAAAGGGATACAGATGGAGGTTTTCCCTGGATGTGAAAGGTGTCTGATACAGATTTCTAGAGCTGTACTTTGATAACTAGAGCTTTGGGTCCTCTGGAGACAGGGTTACAGCAGCTCTCGTGGTCTGTTGTCCCATCGGCCATTTCCCTTCATCTTCTGTTCTATTTCCTCAGTTACTTTTCTGCCTTAGACTAGAGGGGGTTTTGTGGGGGAAAAGGGGAAACCTGGAAAACTCCAAAAGGTGACAGCTGGTGTAGTGATCAACTGCCACCAACTAGAACGTTTGAGCAGCTCCTAGAATTTCAAGACTCGGTGCACCTACAGCTCCCTTGGTGGAGGAGATGTGAAATCACTTTCATTTTCTTTTTCTTAAAATGTAGGTGTCTTTTCGCTTAAGTCTCTGCTATTGTTTTCCTGTCCATGCCTTTACATGCCACATACCTTGAAGCATGGTGACTGACTTGTTTCACCAGCTTGGCTTTGGCAGTGATAATTGGGAGCTGGCTTCGTCTTTTTTTCCCCCTCACACCTTCTTGCAGTACATAAGGAAAGCATAGGAGGATTTTTGCTGAACAAGTTAGAGAGTTCACTGTAGGTTTTGAATGTGCAGTTTGTTCGGTAATAACCAGATGTCATTTTCTCTCATATGAGAGGGGCTAGGCTGTGAGTCAGGTATTTGTGGTTGACCAGTGTGGACTGTGGCTCCTGTCCACTGCAGAGAGGTAAACATTTCTTCTGGTCTATATTCTTGTTTATAGGACTGGGACTTTAGTTTTATCATACTGATATAAATGTATATAACTAACTACCCTTGGCTATCTAAATTAAAGGCCGCAATGTCACAAGTCTGTTTCTTGCTAATGTTTTTGAAAATAGCACAAAACCTCAATGGACAGTTTGCTCTAATAATTAGGTGTAATTTTGAGCTGTGAGTCTTTTAATTATGGCACTGTAGGTGTATCTTTACAAACCCCTTTTAAAGAATTTGAATTTATTTCATATGTTGTTTCCAGACTTACGCAATAATTTGTGACTGGCATGTTCCCTGTTTTAGCTTTCTACTACTGTATTCAAGCAGTAATACTGTTTCTTTGTATTTAGAACTGTATAAACAGTTTTAGGCAAAATTAATATAGATTAACCACATATATAAAGTGTATGAATGATTTTTAGTCTTTGGTTTATTTTTGTACAAGCTGTCAGTTAAAATTAGTGAAGAATTAGTTTACGTACTATATTTCAAGAAGTACTCGTGAAACAGGCTTTAAGTTGTATGATATTGCCTTCCAGTGCTTGTTCAGAACATTATTTTAGTTCACATTATTTTTTCTAAGTCATTGCCGGCAACTACTCTTTATTGAGGATTTGCTGAAGAATTAAGTCACATTTCATATTAAATACTAATGGGGAAAGTGGAGCTGGAATTTAGGTTCTGAATGAATGATGTAATTATTGGTATGGGGCACTAGTTGAGATAGAGGAAAAGGTGAAATGTTTCAGAGACAGAATGGAGCAAGAATAGAAGATGAAGTTCTAGTGAAAATCAAGTTTAAAAGTGTGAGAGAAGGGCGACAGTGAAGTAAGGTCAAAAAAGATTTTAAAAAATTAAGAGAACTGTGGCACAGCAGCACCTCTGGTTGGACTGAAAGTCCTCAGCAGGGTTAAATGTTGAAGAAAGTGAGAATACTATCCAGGCCACTGGTGACTTTTGAGGAAGTGGTCAAGATGTGTTTGTAAGAGAGGTGTGGTTAAGAAGTCCATGGGATACTTTAGGGCAATAGGGGGATGTAGGGCTGAGGGAAGGTTATTTGAGTGTGGGAGGGTAGGTGGGAAATGTTCAGTAAGTGGAGGAGGAGAAATTAAAGAAGTGAGAGAGGGGATAATCCTTGGGGGGGGAGTCTAAGGGAGATCTCGGGGACAGATTTAACATGACAGGTGAAGAGGTTAGCCACTAAAAATGTTAGGAGCTAGTCATCCTTTAATATAGAATTGGAGGAGGTACATATTTATAAATCTAAAGACCAGGAGTTTATGAAGAACTGTATCTTTTTTATTTTGGTAATCCTAATGTGTAGCAGAAGTTTTGGCGTCTGTTCTGTAGATATCCAGTACCTGCTTTGTGCCAGGGATTGTTTGAGGTGCTGAAGATGTAGCAGTGAGCAAGATAGACAAGGTCTCTATCCTCTTTGGAATTTTCACTCAAGGAGGGAGAAATAAGCAACTGATCATTTTAGGTTGTGATAAATAGCCGTGGAGGAAATAAAACCGATTTCATGTGACAGACAATTTGTAGTTGAAGGTGATATATTAGGTAGGGTGATCAGGACGGGTCAGGGTTAGTTGACATTTAAGTTGAGTCATAATGATTGGAAGGCAGACCTAGAGGAATAATGTTTTAGGAAAGTACAAAGTCTCTGGTGCAGAAACAAGGTTGTATTCAAGGAACAAAACAAGGCAAGTGCGTTATCAGTCAGTGTTGAATACGTTAGTTACTGAGGATTATGTTTTAGGTGTAGATAGAGAAGTTGAGGGACAGAAGCCTAATGGCATCACTGACTTTGATGGCATTCTAATGAATGCTTGGATTCTGAATCTAGACTGGTTTTAGATCCTGGCTTTGCTACTTTTTAGCTGTGTGACCTTGGGCATATTACATAACTTCTGTGCTTCTGTTTTTTGCTTAAAAAATATTTTTGAGATATAATTGGCATATAACATGGTTTTAGTTGTAGGCGTACAACATAATCATTCCATATTTTGAGGAATGACTACCACATAAAGTCAAGTTAACGTCTATCACCACACATAGTTGAAATTTTTTCTTCTTGAAGTGAAAACTGTTAAGATTTACTCCCTTAGCGACTTTGAAATATACATTCCAGTGTTGTTAACTGTAGTTACCTCCCTGTACATTAAATCCCCATGACTTATTTATTTTATGACTGTAAATTTTTGTTTGTGCCTTTCAACTTCCCTTGCCCATTTTGCCCATCTCCTTACGCGTGCCTCTGGCAACCATGAGTCGGTCCTCTGTATGTAAGAGTTTGGGTTTTGTTTTTGTGTTTTGGTTTTGGTATATTTATCTTTCTCTGTCTGACATATTTTACTTAGCATAATGCCCTCAAGATCCATTCCTGGTCTCACAAGATTTCCCTCTTTTTTGTGGCTGAATAATAGCCCGTTTTAAATTATATCTTCTTTATTCATCCATCAGTGGACATTCAGATTGCTTCTTCGCTATTGTAGATAATTCTGCAGTGAGTGTAGGGATGCAGATATTTTTTCAGGTTAGTGTTTCCTTTTCCTTTGAGTACATTCTCAGGAGTGAAATTGTAGGATCTTATGGTAGTTCTTCCTTTGAATTTGTTGAGGAAGCCCCATATTGTTTTCCATAGTGGCTGTGTCAATTTGCATTCCTACCAACAGTACGCAAGGATTCCCTTTTCTCCACATGCTTGCCAGTACTTTTTATTTCTTGTCTTTTTGATGGTAGTCACTCTAACAGCGTGAAATGATACTTCACTGTAGCTTTGATTTGCATTTTCCTGGTGATTGGTGATACTGAGCATCTTTTATGTACCTGTTGGCTGTTCATATATCTTTCTTTGGAAAAATGTTTATTCAGAGCCTCTTTCCATTTTTAAAGCTGGATTGTTTGTGGGTGTTTGTTTGTTCCTTTTAATTTTTTGATACTGAGGTCTATGAATTCTTATATATAAGATTATATAGTAGCCCTTTATCAATATATGGTTTACAAGTATTTTCTCCCATTTGGTAGGTTACCTTTCCATATTTGTTTTTCCTTTGCTGTGCAGCTTTTTAATTTGATGTAGTCACACTTGTTTGTTTTTGCTTTTGTTTTTTTCTATGTAGAATGGGAATAATAATAATGAGGACTGTATCATAGGTTACATGATTCTGTACATGTAAAGTGCTTGGCACGGTAAGTGCTAATAAATATTAGTTAATGATTTGTGCTGAGAGTGAAGGGACAGATAGAGTTCGGGGACTTAAATAAAAGGCAAAGATCATGTCTTCCTCTTCTGTGCTGGTCTCAGTGACCGACATTACTCTTCCATTTGTTCAGTGACTGAATAAATATATTTTTCTATGAATGAATCAGTGAAAGTTGGAACATTTGCTTGAAGGAAAGGATTGTAAGGAAATGAATAAAGGAATGTTTGATCAGTTCTGAATGTGAATGGCAGTGCGACTTTGATTGCATTTGGGAAGAACTATAGCACAGTGACTAACCTGCCCGGCAGTCAGACTGCCTTAGTTCAGATTTCAGTTCTGCTTTTTGGTCTCTTAAAATGGGCAAGTTAATTAGCATTTCCATGTCTGTTTCTCTACTTATAACCTTTTAGGGTTATTGAAAGAGCATTGTGCCTGGACATGGTAAATGCTCATTAAATGTTAGCTGCCATTGGTGGTGGTCATGGTGTTACTATTACTGTTATTATTAAAATCACGTACTTAAAATTCCAATCAGCATGATGTTGTAAGCTTTTCCACTCAAAAGAGAACTGAAAACAAAACTAGTTGATTCAAGGTTGAAGTGTCCGTGGAGATGAAAGAATAAAAGAAAGTGAAGGTTTTTGGTGACAAAGATTGACCACGTGGTAAAAAGAAAAGTGATCCCAGGAAGGAACTGATAGACTGGGAGATAAAGACGGTCAGGGTATCAGGGTTGAAGTGGTAGAAGAACAGTGTTAGTGGAAACAACAGGGGAGTTTATACTTAAAATGGGAAATTGCTTTTCTTCTCTAAGCTAAACCCATTTACTTCCTTCAGCTTTATCTCTTTTTCTTGTTAGAAATGCTATTTGAGCCCATCCTTCACATGCATGGGATTTTGGTTATAAGAGGTTAATCCAACACAGATTCTGATATTAATACTTGGTGCTAACCATTGGCCCTATAAAAATTTGTAAGACAGTTTCCACCTGAGTTTATTTTCTGGATGGGAGTGAAAGATACAAAGGCAGGTAGTCATAAAAGTGTTAAATGACTAAGAAAGCATAGCCTGTTATGACAAAGGGATAGTTTATTGAGCTGGTGCAGAAACATGAGCAAGAAGGTGAGAAAGCACAGTTTGTGTGTAAGTAATGTTAAAAATTCTGTTAGAGCTACAATATAGATGATTTTTCATGAGGGAGAGGAATGGGAATTCATTCTGGAAATGGAGCCTTTGGTCAGAGGGTAAGGCAGCTTGAACTACCAGGTAAGAGTTCAGTTTTATTCAGTAGACACTGATAGTTTTGAGCTGTGAAGAAACATTATTGTAGGAGTGTTATTGGAAGTGATTCAGGGTTGAGTCAGTGTATTTGTGGATATGTAGTAATTTGCTTCATGTAGCTGTTGTATCTGTGGAATCCTATACAAACACGTGTTAAGGCAAAAGTTGCTCTATTGGCATATAAGTAGGTAGAAGTATGAAATGAATTCATTTCTTAGCTCACGAGAAAATCTTGCCTTTGGGCTTAAAAAGAAAATAAAATGTTAATTTAAAACTAGTTTTGCATTTTAAAACATCAACAGAATAGTTACAATAGTCTCACTTTTTTTTTTTCAAGAGTAAATACTCAGGTTTTGGGAGGAGGGGTCTTGTTAATCAAGATTTAATTTACATATAATAAAATTTACCCTTTTGTACATGTCCATTTGAAGAGTCTTAGAACCATCACAGTCAAGTATAGAATATGTACATCACTCTAAAAAGTTTAACTCCCTTTTCCTCCCCCTAGCTACTGGCCACTACAGACCAGTTTTCTGTATTTCACTAATTTTCTGTATTTCACTGTATTTCTGTATTTCACTATATTTTACCTTTTCTGAAATGTCTTATAAATCTCACTCCTTAAGGGCAGGATCCTCTCTCTGTCATCTGTCCCTGTATTTCCTATAAGTGGAAATTAGGCTTTAACGCTTCAGTAGGTTTCAGTTAGACGTTTTCTGGGCAAGAATATTTTGTGTATAATGCTGAGTACTGCACATTGTGTCCCATCCAGCGGTTTTCATGTCTCATTGTTTGGTAATTCTCAGTCTGGCCACCTGAATTACTTGGGTACCCACTAGATCTCTTTTTCTGTATGTGTATGCTTCTTCCATTTGCAGTAAGCAGTTAATCGTGGGTAATAACGTTGACACACTGGATATCTTCCACCTAATGGTTTTAGCATCCTGTGATAATCCTTGACTGAGTCAGTTTCATTAGGGGCTTCAAAATGATGATTTTTATAATTCTGTTAAAGTAGAATTTGGTAGCTGATGCTCTTCTGCAACGCACTCCAGTGTTCTTGCCTGGAGAATCCCAGGGACGAGGGAGCCTGGTGCCGTCTATGGGGTCACACAGAGTCGGACACGACTGAAGCGACTTAGCAGCAGCAGCAGCAGCAGCAGCAGCAGCAGCAGCATCTCTTCTGCAAAGAATTTTCCCTTATCAACTAACTGGTTGTAAGCTTAGTTTCTCCTAAGAAAGCAGGGTAGATGATTGATTTTCTCCCGTCATTAGCCGAATTGGTGATAGTAGTCAAACAGTGGTGTGGTAGGTGCTGCAGTTCATCACCCAGGTATCTTGGTTCAGGGACAGGCTCCCCCAGCCATTGAGAATAGTGGCTGCTAAAATCTACCGCAACTGAGTCCCCAGATTGCTCTGAGCCAACAGAGCTGCTTCCCTCAAAGTCACTTTTCTTCTTCCAGGCCAGCCTGCATCCAGTGCCTGTTCTCTGTGGGGCTGTAAATGCCTGGCCCTTCAGGTAGGACAACTTTGAAGATCCATCCCAACTCCAGAGCTCCCCATGGATTGGCTCAGGCTTTCCTGTGACAGTGTTTCAATTCACCTCCTGCCTCTGTTTAGTCTCATTTCCTCTACCCTCCCACAGTTGTTGATGTGCAGAGTATTTTTCAATACTTGGGGTGTGCAAATCTCCATTTCAGAGTCTTTTTCTTTGGCATCCTTACCCAAGACAGCTTTGACAGCAGCGGTCTGAGGAAGTAGTTTCTAAAATGGGATTTTGGAGCTACACTTACCTGCTGGCTAGCTGGCAGTAAAGAACCCACGGCAGGTTGTAGATGAAGCCTGGTACTGGTAACCCTTGGCATGTACTGTAGCTGTGCACCTGCTTAAACTTTCACTGGTGGTAAGGTGGAGTGGGATTCCTGTAGAAGAGACTGTATTGGTGGGTACAGTATCTTAGGCTTGTGAGATGTTTAGGGAAGTTCTTAATTATAAGGATGGTGGTGTCACATGACTGGTGAGTGACTCTGAGAAAGACCGTGAAAGACTGAAGGTAACTAGGAGCAAAATTAGAGAGTTAGGTGATTACTTTCTTTGGCATCATGTAAAGAAACTCATCTTCTGCAGTAGGAGGAAAGAAAAGCTAAAGATTAGACCCAAGATTTAGTTGCAAAGGTAGCAGAACTCCAGGGTGGGTTGCTTTCTCAGAAAGTCTGCTAGGCCAACATCTGTGCTTTGGTTAGGAAGAAATGGGACCCCGGCTTTTAAGATGGGACATCTTGAGTTGATGCACTGGACAGCCAGTTGAAACCTTGAAACCCCCAATTCCTCTGAACCCTCTGAGCCTACAGAAGTGGTCTTCTCCCAGCTAGAGGGTAGTTGCTTGGAGATTATGCTGCCCCTACTGCTTGCCTCCTCTCCTCTCCCCTGCTGCTTATCACCAAGCCAGTAACTAGAGTTAAGTCAGAGCAAAACCTCCTGGGAGATGCTGGGCCTGCTGAGGAGGAGAGGGACTAAGGTGCGCATGTGCACACGCACACACGAAGAGTGAGTCCCAAACTGTGCAGAGGCACCCCCCAACTCCATCAGACACACAAGAATACGATGGGCTATTTCAGAAGTTTAAGGAAACACAGAAATGTCAGTCACAAACTACTCCCTTGAGGTAGCTCATGGTTTTGACATTAGATCGTGTTTCACTCATTTCCATGATGTCTTATCTTTTTTGAAGCTGAAGTTTTGTTATTTGCTGTGATACAAAGAAGGTGCTTCCCAGGTGGCTCAGTGGTAAAGAATCTGCCTGCAGTGCAGGAGCCACAGGAAATGTGGGTTCAATCCCTGGGTCAGGAAGATCCTTGGAGGAGGAAATGGCAGCCCACTCCTGTATACTTGCCAGGATAATCCCACGGATGGAGGGTCCTGGCAGGCTATAGTCCATGAGGTCACAAAGGTTGGATACGACTGAACATGCATGCACACATGTGATACACATAAATTTCTACACAAAAAGCAGTGTCGAACAGAAAAAGAGGGTGGCCTGTTCAATCTGCACAAGTTTGACAAGTTGTGCAGGACCCAGCCAGTGCATTGTGCAATTACTGAGTAATTGTGGCTATTTAAGAATGAAATATAGTATTTTTCTTTTTAAGTTTATGTGTATTATTTTTTCATATGGCTACTAAGTTGTTAGAATATAGATTCTTATTATTTGGTTTTCATTAATAATAATTAGGTATTCCTTTTGGTCTACAAAGTGTTGTGGAAAAATTACTGATAATGACTGTGCAAGGGCCCAATAATGGACTTCTGTTTGTCAGCTGAGCTGATGAATGTCCAGCTCAACAGTAACAGAGACTACCCTCCCTTCAAGGAAAGCAGCCAGTCCTTGTGCCTTGGAAAGGACTGTGATTTATTTTGACTGAATTTGACGGATATTCTGAGTATATTTCCCTTTCCAGCTTGTAGGGATTCAACTAGCGCTGCTGTTTGAGGGCCTGTAGAGTGGTCCATCAGCACAAGGTGCCACATAAGATTGTTTCCAAGCGAAGGACCTGCTTTTAGCACATGGATCCCACAGATCCATTTGTCCCATTATGCCTCATAACCACCCAGAAGCTGCTGACCGATAGAGCAGTAAGATGGTCAGGGTGGCACAGCTGAGGATGAGCGTGAATCCTCCAGTGTTCCCAGTAGGAAGAACACATGGAAATTGGGATGCCTCTACTTAGTATCAGTGATCCCCTGGGGAATTTATGCTTCCCGTCTCTGTAGCTCTAAACACTGGTCAGAAGGGAAATATTTTCAGCAGAGTCACTGTAAGAGTCCTCATACTAAGGCACAGCTGCTGTGGGACTTGGTGCTCCTTTTCTGAGATAAGCAGTCACCATTTGGACAGGGTAAAGGTACGTGATTATCTGGAGGAGGCAGGGCTGTGGTTTTGCAGTGGAGCGTGGAGTTTGGCACACTCTGCTGTGTCACACTCTTAAGTGTTCTATTGGCTGTTTATTGGTACTTCCTTTTCCAACTTTTGTGGAATGTGGACACGAGAAAGGCCGGATGGCCACCTCACAGGATCAGTCAGAATTTCTGGTCCAGCAGAGATTCTACCCCAAGACGAAGGGAATCCAGGATGACTTACAAAGAAGAGGTTGTGACTATAAGTTTTGGCCTTGAAACCAGTGGTGGAGGCTCTAGTTTGTCCTACAATACTTTACTTCCTCTGGAAAGTTTCTCCAGGAAATGAAACTAAGCAGAATTCTCCAGGAGCGTTATCCAGAATTTATTTAAAGCAAGTGAATGGTAGTAGTATAATAGGTGAACTGTAGGGGATGCTGTGGACTAAATTTTATTTGTAGATTCTGTGGGATGTTCTGTATAATCACATCATCATTCTTTCTGATCTCTAGGTAACCGTGTACTCCCTGCACCTTTATTCCAATGACAAGAACCTTTCTACTTCTGTGTAGAAATGATAGTTGTATCCTTCCTTGTTCCTAATCTAAGGGAGAAACAACGACAAATCAGTCTTTTGGTCTTTCACTGTTAAGTGTAATATTAGCTGTAGATGTTTTGATAGCCTTTGCCAATGTGAGGAAGTATTTTACTCTCCTATTTTGCTTATAGTTTTTATTGTAAATGTGTATTGAATTTTGTCAAATATTTTTATGTATTTATTGCTACCATAAAGATAATAAAAGGAAAAAGTAAATTAATACATTTTTGAAAATTAAGTCAACCTTGCATTCCTGGGATAAAACTTTGTATGTGATATATTGTTGAATTTGATTTGTTTCTTTGTTAAGAATTTTGGGGTTTGTATTCATGAAGGATATTGTTTTGTAATCTTTTTTTTTTGTAATACCTTTGTCAGGTTTTTGTATTATAGTTATCCTTGTCACTTCTCTTCTGTATTTTTTAAGAGGTTTCATGGGATTGAATATTTGATAGAATTCACTGAGGGTACCATCTGGTCTTGGAATTCTGTTTGGGGGAAGATTTTACAGATTCATTTTTTAAAACAGATACAGGGATATTCAGATTTTTTGTTGTTGTTATTTCTCGTAAATTTTGGTAACTTTTTCTCGAGAGAGTTGTCCTTTTATCTGAATTCTTGAAATTTTTGGCATGAAGTTGTTTATAGCATTCTTTTTATAATCCTCTAATGTCTGTGGGGTCTGTGGTGATAATCCCTTTATCATTCCTCATGTTTATCGTTTCTCTTTTTCCCTTGCTTAGCTAGAAGTTTGTCATTTCTTAAGTTCAAAGAATCAACTTTTGACTTTATTAATTTTTTCTACTACTGGTTTATTTTCTGTTTCATTGACTTTCCTCTTATTGTAATTTCTTCTATTTTACCATGCTGTTTCTCTTTTTTTTAGTTTGTTAAGATGGAATCTTAGATCATTGATTTTAGATTTTTCTCTTCTAATATGAGTATTTAAAGTGTTGAATTTTTATCTAAGCACATCTTTAGCTGGATCCCACAAATTTTGATATTCAGTATATTCTTTGTTATTTAGTTTAAAATATTTTCTAAGTTTCTTTGTAATTTCATCTTTGATTCATGCATTGTGTGTGCGCTAAGTTGCTTCATTTGTCCGATTCTGTGCGACACTATGGGCTGTAGCCCCCCAGGCTCCTTTGTTCATGGGGATTCTCTAGGCAACAGTACTGGGGTGGGTTGCCATTTCCTCCTCCAGGGGATCTTCCCAACTCAGGGATCGAACCCACGTCTCTTCTGTCTCCAGCATTGGCAGTTGGGTTATTTACCACTAGTGTCACCTGGGAAGCCTGATTCATGCATTACTTAGAATTATTTTATATAACCCTCAGTTCAGTTCAGTCGCTCAGTCGTGTCTGACTCTTTGCGACCCCATGAATCACAGCACGCCAGACCTCCCTGTCCATCACCAACTCCCGGAGTTCACTCAGATTCATGTCCATCGAGTCGGTGTTGCCATCCAGCCATCTCATCCTCTGTCGTCCCCTTCTTCTCCTGCCCCCAATCCCTCCTAGCATCAGAGTCTTTTCCAATGAGTCAACTCTTCGCATGAGGTGGCCAAAGTACTGGAGCTTCAGCTTTAGCATCATTCCTTCCAAAGAAATCCCAGGGCTGATCTCCTTCAGAATGGACTGGTTGGATCTCCTTGCAGTCCAAGGGACTCGCGAGAGTCTTCTCCAACACCACAGTTCAAAAGCATCAATTCTTCGGTGCTCAGCCTTCTTCACAGTCCAACTCTCACATCCATACATGACTACTGGAAAAACCATAGCCTTGACTAGACGGACCTTAGTCGGCAAACTAATGTCTCTGCTTTTGAATATGCTATCTAGGTTGGTCATAACTTTCCTCCCAAGGAGTAAGTGTCTTTTAATTTCATGGCTGCAGTCACCATCTGCAGTGATTTTGAAGCCCCCAAAAATAAAGTCTGACACTGTTTCCACTGTTTCCCCATCTATTTGCCATGAAGTGATGGGACCGGATGCCATAATCTTTGTTTTCTGAATGTTGAGCATTAAGCCAACTTTTTCACTCTCCTCTTTCACTTTCATCAAGAGGCTTTTTAGTTCCTCTTCACTTTCTGCCATACGGGTGGTGTCATCTGCATATCTGAGGTTATTGATATTTCTCCTGGCAATCTTGATTCCAGCTTTTGCTTCTTCCAGCCCAGCGTTTCTCATGATGTACTCTGCATAGAAGTTAAATAAGCAGGGTGACAATATACAGCCTTGTCATACTCCTTTTCCTATTTGGAACCAGTCTGTTGTTCCATGTCCAGTTCTAACTGTTGCTTCCTGACCTGCATACAGATTTCTCAAGAGGCAGGTCAGGTGGTCTGCTCATGCTCCAGTGAGTCAGTTCTTTGCATCAGGTGGCCAGAGTATTGGAGTTTCAGCTTCAGCATCAGTCCTTCCAACGAATATTTGGGACTGATTTCCTTTAGGACTGACTGGTTTGATCTCCTTGCAGTCCAAGGGACTCTCAAGAGTCGTCTTTTCAGACTTATCAGGCTTACTATTTTCCTGGTAATTTTTTTTCCTGTCCATTTTTTATTTTTTATAGTTTTATTTATTAAATTTTTTGGCTGTGCTGGGTATTCATTGCTGCACAGGCTTTTCTCTTGCTGCTGTGCAGGCTCTTTTCTGGTTGTGTTAAATGGGGGCTGGCTACTCTGTAGTTGCGATGTGTGGGCTCCTCATTGTGGTGGCTCCTCTTGTTGCAGAGCACAGGCTCTAGGCGTGCAGGCTTCACTAGTTGCAGCACACGGGCTGAGTAGTCGGGGCCCCCAGACTCGAGAGCACAGCTTCAGTAGCCGTGGCACATGAACCTAGCTGCTCCACCACGTGTGGGATCTTCCAGATCAGGGGCAGAACCTATGTCTTCTGCCTTGCCTGGCGGATTCTTTGCCTCTGATCCATCAGGGAAACTCTGTCCATTTACTTTCGATCTGTCTATATTTTTATATTTAAACTTTCTCTCCTTTGAGCAGTACAGGTAGGATTTTGCCTTTTTTTTAAAATCTGTCAATCTTTGCCTTTTATTTGGAGAGTTTAACCATTAATATTTAATGTAATTAATAATTGGTATGATTGACTTTAGGTGTACCATTTTATTGTCTTCTGTTTCCCTCTGGTTTTCATTCCTTTCTTGTCCCTTTTCTATCTTCTTTTGGATTATTCTTTAGTATCTATTTTAATGTATCCTTTGGACTTTGGGGCTATATCTTTTGGTATTAATTTTTAATCCCTAGGGATTACAATATAGATACCTAACCTTTCACAGCCTACTGAGAGTTACTGTTGTACTGCTTCACATAAAATAGAGACATCTTACAACCATACAGAAGCTTTTTTTTTACCCCCTCTGCTATACTTCACTCCCTCCTTTATGTTAATGTTGTCACATGTGTTATGACTGCATACTTTGAAAACCTCACCATACAATATTATAATTTTTGTTAATAGTCATACGTATTTTAAAGAACTTAAAGGAAAAAAGGTATTTTATATTTGCCTATATATTTATTATTTTTGTTATTCTTCCTTCATTCCTGAATAAGCTGCATTTCCTTTCAGCTTAAGGTACTTGCTTTAGCGTTTTCTTGTGGAGTAGTCTACTGGGGATAAATTCTCTTTGTTTTTCTTCATCTGAGCATGTCTTTATGTTGCTTTGATTTCTAAAGGATATTTTCAGTGAACACAGAATTGAGTAAAAGCTTGTTTCCTTTTAGCATTTTCATGATGTTGTTCCACCATCTTTTTACCATTATGATTTCTGAACTACTGGCCTTTAGTAGTTCAAAATTTTTTCCCTTTTATGTAATATGTCATTTTTCTTTATCTGCTTTCAAGAATTTCTCTTTTGTTTTTGGTTTTCAGCAGTTTGATTTGATGTATCTAGTGATTATTTTCTTTGAATTTCTCCTTTTTGGAGAATGCTCAGTTTCTTGAATCAGTAAATTTGTCTTTTACTAAATTTGGGTTTTTTTTTTTTCTTTCTTTTTTTAATGAACAACAGACATTACTTCTCACAGTTCTGGAGGCTAGAAGTCCAAAATCAAGGCAGCAGCATGACCTGAACCTTCTTCTGAACCTGAACCTTCTTTCTGGTTTATAGTCAGCGCCTTCTGGCTTTGTCCTCACTTGTGAGGGTAGGGACCTCTCTGGTGCCTGTTTTATAAGGACACTAATCCTATTCTTCCTTTTTTTTTTTCTCCCACCTGCAAAGTAGCAACACAGCTATTCTAGCCATCAAACACAGGGCCCTAGCCACAGTGCTCACACATATGCACGTTAATCACAGGTTTCAATCCACAAAGGTAGACATGCAAACCGTGTAACTTGCTCCCCTGCCCTCCAGCCCTGCCAAATAACTAAGCTTAGAACTGCAGGAGCCCCAGCTCAGCTTAGAGGAATCCTGTTTTCAGTCCATTCAGATCATCTGTTATTCCAAGGTGTCTTCATCTCATCTCTGGCTCCCCACCAGGAACCAGAAACATTGGAGCTGAGGGGAGCTTGTGGCCCACAGTCGTCATCTCGCTCATGCTCTGCAGAAACCTCCAGATTCCTCTCTGGCCTTCCAGCATTACCCATCTAGATCGTGCTACAGCCGCCTTGCCTGCAGACTTGGGCCATGTCTTGCCACAGTTGTGCTCTTTCCAACAGCCAGAGGAAGCCATTCGGCAGTGGGGCTGCAGCTTCTTGTACACTGTGCTGTAAGGGAGGGCCTCTGAGCCTGCAGCCTTTGCCGCCTGCCGCTGCCACCCCTCATTGGGCACAGAGCAGTGCAGGGAATCTTGCTGTCCTCTGCCCTGCCGCCAGGCTCCGCCATTGCTGCTCGCTCTTGGATGCCCACGTCTCCCATTCCCTCTACCCGTGATACAGGCCAGGGGCCCAGAGTGCCTTCTTAAGGTCACCGCCACGTCCTCCTCCTCTGCTTTCATCACTCTCTCCTCCTTTCCCTTGAAGAAGGAAATGGCCACCCACTCCAGTATTCTTGCCTGGAGAAGCTCATGGACAGAGGAGCCTGACGGGCTACAGTCCACGGGGTTGCAAGAGTTGGACACGACTTAGTGACTAAACCACTGCCCTCTTTCCCTGACTCTGAGTGATCGTGGAAGTTAAACCTTGTAGCCCATCTGTCTGCCGGCTATCCTTCCCTGAGGCCATTCACCCAAGGCCCTGCCTACTTCCTGAGTGTAAAGAAGTCACAGGACACCTGGAATTACTCAGAATGAGAACACTTTTGCAGTGGAGCTGTGAGACTCGTGAAGCCCTCTGACATGGAATCATTTTCTCTCTTTTCTGTGTACAGGCTTAACTCTGTGACAGGGTGGTAGAATGCTGTGTGTGCCTACATTTGTGACCTAAAGATGACCTATGGAGGTGGTCACTTTACAGTGCTGTAGATGGAATCAGTGACATGAATATGGGCTATAAACCTTTTTCTAGGTCTAAGCTGTCTTTAACTAGCTCATGAGCCTCTTACTGTCTCAGTGATGTAAGGTCATCATTTTAATTTTTTTAGTTACTGTATGATGCTTCATTTGGTGGTGTCCCTAATTATACATCACTGTGGATCACTTAAACTTGGGGAAATAGTTTTTAGTTTTAAAACTAAAATTTGTATTTTTTTTCTTGTAAAATACGTATTTTTTCTTCTCCTTCCCTCATTCTTAGGCTGCCAACTATCCCTAAAGAGACCAGCTCTATCAGTCTGCCCCATCCTAATTAGCAGATTCTAGCCTGCTATGATGGAGAAGGAAATAGCAACCCACTCCAGTACTCTTTGCCTGGAAAATCCCATGGACAGAGGAGCCTGGTGGGCTGCTGTCTGTGAGGTTGCACAGAGTCAGACACGACTGAAGCAACTTAGCAGCAGCAGCAGTAGCAGCCTGCTATGAAATTAGAAAGTGAGCCATCATCTGTATTATTAGAATCGTGTCTGAGACTCAGTGAGTCCTGCATTAGAATCTGATTGTAGGGACTTGGTGGTGCCTATTTTGGTCACTCAGGGGCATTTATTTGGATTTACTTGGTTGTTTGGTCTTGTTTTTTTTTTTTTTTTAATCTAGGAGATGTTGTATTTCCCAGATACTGGACCTCCCTCTCTCAATTTCCTTTTGTCTCCTGCTAAAAGGCTTCCACTTACCTACTTGCCTCTCACTGGACACAGAGACCCAGGCTGCCCCACACATTCTCTTTTCCTCCAGCTTCCTTCACTCCCAACAGCCAGCATCGTCTTCAGCTGCTTGGGCTGGCCATTGTCACCAGGATTTCTCCTCATTCTCACCGCGTACATTCTGATCAGAAAGGGTGCTGCCCGCCTCACACGGTCAGGAGGATCTGGAGTCCAAGAACTCGGAGTGTATTTCCCTCTGCCTTTGGATCAGGTGTCATCTGCAGATATGAAAGGAATCTTGTTCTTGTACCTTTATTAAGTATGTTCAGTATTTGAAACCCTTTAAAGAAACTTCTTAATATTTAGATACATTAAAGGTTTTTTGTTTCTGCCGTTAACTGTTTCAGTCCTGTGTTCTTTTTTTCTTATATTTTTATTGAGATATGTATGGTTGTATCAGGTATACGGCATAATGATTTGGCTTATTACATACATCAAATGAAATGATTACCACAGTAAATTTAGTGAACATCCATCATCTCATAGGTACAAAAATTTAAAAAAAAAATTTCCCCTTTGATGAAAACTCGTAGGATTTACTCTTCTGTTGTTCTTCAAAGAGGATCATGCTGATCAGTGTCCACTCATGCTCATGTGTGGTCATGTCTGACTCTCTGACCCCATGGACTGCAGCCCACCAGGCTCCTCTGTCCATGGGATTTTCCAGGCAAGAATATTGGAGCGGATTGCCATTTCCTCCAGGGCCTATTCTTTTTTTTTTTTAATTGAAGTATAACAATGTTGTGTTAATTTCTGCTGTATTGCAAAGTGGTTCAGTTATACATGTATATAGCTTAATTTTTTTTACTATTTTCCATTTGGTTTGTCACAGGATACTGACTATAGGTCTCTGTGCCATATCGTATGACCTTGTTGTTTATCCCATAATATAATAGCTTATATCTGCTGACCGCAAACTCCCATGCCATCCCTCCTACCCCTCCCCCTTGTCAGCCACAAATCTGTTCTCTGTGTCCATGAATCTGTGTTGCAGATGGGTTCGTTTGTGTCATATTTTAGATTCCACATGCAAGTGATATCGCAGTGTTTGTCTTTCTCTTTCTGACCGACTTCATTGAGAAGTCCAAGATAGTCTGTACTTGCATAGGGCACTGATCCTATTTTTTTGAAATTAATTTTTATTGGCATATAGCTGTTTACAATGTTGTGATAGTTTCTGCAGAGTGAATCAGCTATATATACACACATAGCCTCTCTTTTTTGGATTTGCTTCCCATTTAGGTCACCACGGAGCCTTGAGTAGAGTCCCCTGTGCTGTGTGGTAGGGTCTCATTAGTTACTTGTTTTATGCTCAGTAGTGTATATATGTCAGTGTCAGCCTCCCAGTTCACCACAACCCCTCTTCCCCCCTAGTATCCATAAGTCCTTTCTCTCCTTCTGTGTACCTGTTTCTGCTTTTCTGCTGCTGTTTCTTAAAACATTCTACTCCCGTGCCTTTTTTTCCTTCTAACGTCCCAATGAGATTGTCCCACAGATCTCTGACCATTCCCTTTTTCTGTTGTCAGCTTTCTTCCTCTTTGTTCTTCAGATTAGGTAATTTTTATTGATCCATTTTCAAGTTCACTGACTCTTTTCTCTTTTATCTTTATTCTCTTAGTGAGCCCACCCAGGTGAATTTTATTTCACATACTGCATTGTTCAGTTTTAAAATTTACATTTAGCTGATTAAAAAAATTTTTTCTCTTTGTCTTTTGAGAACATTTCCCTGCTCAGTTCAAGTGTGTTTGCCTTTACTTGATGGAGCATACTTGTAATAGTTGCTTTCAAGGTATTGTCGAATAATTATAACATGGATCATCTCAGGGTTGGCGCCCATTAGTTATTTCTTCCCATGAAATTTATAACATTTTCTTCTTTTTTTTTTTTAATATTTATTTGTTTTGGTTGTGCTGGGTCTTTGTTACTGTGCTCGGGCTTTGTCCAGTTGCAGTGAATGGGCGCGGCTCTTCGTTGTGGTGCTTGGGCTGCTCACTGCAGAGGCTTCTCTTGTGGAGCAGAAACTCTAGGCACATGGGCTTCGGTAGTTGCAGCGTCTTAGCTTGGTAGTTGCGGCCTGTGGGCTCTAGAGCTTGAGCTCAGTAGTTGTGGTGCATGGGGCTTTATCCCCCACTTTGGCAGGCAGACTCTTATCCACTGTACTGCCAGGGAAGTCCCTATCACATTTTATTTTTGCATTGTGAGAATTTTGGATTGTATCTTGGACATTCTGAGTGTTTGTTTTGAAAACTCTGGAGCTTACTATAATTCTCTGGAGAATGTTGATTTTTGTTGCTGTTTCTTTTAGCAGTCTGTCATTCCCTGGTGGCTCAGATGGTAAAGAATCTGCCTGCAATGCAGGAGCTAAGTTGGCTAAGTTGCTGCAGTCGTGTCCGACTCTTTGCGACCTCATGGACTGAAGCCCGCCAGGCTCCTTTGTCCATGGGATTCTCCAGACAAGAATACTGGAGTGGGTTGCCATTTCCTTCTCCAGGGGGTCTTCCCGACGCAGGGATCTCCCCCATTGCAGGCAGATTCTTTACCGTCTGAGCCACCAGGGAAGCCCTGGTGGAGACCTGTGTTCAATCCCTGGGTCAGGAAGATCCTCTGGAGTAGGAAACGGCAATCCATTCCAGAATTCTTGCCTGGGAAATCCCATGGACAGAGAAGCCTGGCAGGCTACAATTCATAGAATTGCAAAGAGCTGGACACAACTGAGCAACTAACGCTTTTGCTTTCAACCCATTTAGCTTGAGATGGCAGATTTGATCTTGCCTTTTGTGGGTGATGGTTTTCAGTTCTCAGAGCCTTTGCTGTGTTGGTGGGGTCTGTCTTAACACCATGCAGCTCCAGAGCAAGCCCAAGATTTGTGTGGGCTTTGTAGACAGGGTTGGAGAATCCCTTTCTCCATCCTTCGCCCTTCCAGGATTTTCTCCACATTCTCCAGCATGCAGGAGCCCCTTTCCCCAGTTCCTGTGGCCAGAAATGTAGGGTTTCTCTTGGAGGTTTAACTTCTGTGTTGTTGTTCTGTGTATGCAGTGGTTGCTTCCTGGTCTTAGAGCAAAGCTGTTAGAGAAAAGAGGAACAGGTAGCCAGGCTGGGAAGCTCACTGTCCTCTGGGTCACTTTTCCAAATTTGACTCCCTCCCACAGTCTTTTGTATCGTTTTCAGAGTACTCAAGTAATTTTTTTTCTTTTTCAGTGTTGTATTTTGCCCAAAGTTTATAGTTGTAAACAGCATGAAAGACAGGGTGTGTTTTATGTCACTGTACTGGCATCAGAATTCCTTCTCTGGGTGCTTTTAAAACTTTTCTCCTTATTTTTGATTTTTAGCAGTTTGACCATGCTCTTCCTAAATGTTTTTTCTTAGTGTGTGTTTTTCATGTGTTTGGTGTTTATCGAACTTCTTAGATCTGTACAATATAATTTTTGTTTAATTTGACACATTGTGGCCTTTATTTCCTCTAGTATTATTATTTCAAACCTAGCCTCTCTCTCTCTCTCTCATTTCCTTCTGGGAATCCACTTAAACACACATGAGGCTGCTTGATATTGTCTTATGGGTGAAGGGTCAGCAGACTTTTTCTATAACTGGCCAGATAGTAAATATTGAGGCTTTTCAGGCTGTCCAGTCTCCCTTGCGATTGTTGCAACTGTGTTGTTACAGCTTGAAGGCAGCCATGGACAGTTTTTAAACAAGGAAGCATGACTGTTCCAGTATAAGTGTATTTACAAAAATAGGTTCAGTTCAGTTCAGTTACTCAGTCGTGTCTGACTCTTTGCAACCCCATGAATCGCAGCACGCCAGGCCTCCCTGTCTATCACCAACTCCCGGAGTTCACTCAAACTCACATCCATCGAGTCCATGATGCCATCCAGCCATCTCATCCTCTGTCGTCCCCTTCTCTTCCTGCCCCCAATCCCTCCGAGCATCAGAGTCTTTTCCAATGAGTCAACTCTTCGCATGAGGTGGCCAAAGTACTGGAGTTTCAGCTTTAGCATCATTCCTTCCAGAGAATACCCAGGGCTGATCTCCTTCAGAATGGACTGGTTGGATCTCCTTGCAGTCCAAGGGACTCTCAAAAGTCTTCTCCAACACCACAGTTCAAAAGCATCAATTCTTCGGGTAGCAGGTTAGATTTGGGCTGCAGACTATAGTTTGCTGACTCCTGAGGTGTAGACAGTTATGCTTTGTGAATATAGAGGTAAAATCAAAGAAGTATAAAATACAGATACTGGCAGTAACAGAAGTGTGGGGGAACCAGGTGAATGAGAATAAGGGTAGAGTGTAAGAGAAGAGACTGAAAGATACGTTAGGACTGGGCTGCTGTCTTCTGTGCATTGCCTTATTTGAGAACAGTAGTGATAGAGTTAAACTTTCAATTATTAAGAATATCTCTAGTAGCATTGTAAAGGGAGAAAAAACATAGATCCCCAAAGCAGGGCTGCTGCTGCTGCTGCTGCTAAGTTGCTGCAGTCATGTCCGACTCTGTGCGACCCCATAGACGGCAGCCCACCAGGCTCCCCCGTCCCTGGGATTCTCCAGGCAAGAGCACTGGAGTGGGTTGCCACTTCCTTCTTCAGTGCATGAAAGTGAAAAGTGAAAGAGAAGTCGCTCAGTTGTGTCCGACCCCTAGTGCAGGCTAGCTACCTTTAAAAAAGTGATTGCAGTCGTTCTGACGAGTGATGATAAAACCTGAGAGAAGACAATGGGAATAGATGAAATGGAACAGTTTTGAGAGGCATTTTGGTGTTAGATAGATGACAAAAGAATGATAGGAATAGCCTGTGACTAGACATCAAATATAGAAATACTGATGCCTTTCTTCTAGTTAGCAAGGGAGGAAGGAAGAGCTAGTTTCTCAAAAGACCATTTTTGATACCATTCTCTCTAAATTTTCTTTGCTGGTTATTTCAGCCAGTCCTGTGATTTCAATAATTACCTAATCATTTTGGGCTTCCTGGTCTGTGGTTTGTAGCTGAAACCTTTCTCTTGGTTTCTGGACCTGTACTTTGAAAAATCTTCTGTTAGGAGTCTCTCAATCCTGTCTCAAATATATTAAGTGCAGTATATTCAAAGGTTCCTCGTGAGCATGCATGATGTCGAGACATCATCCTGAAGTTGACATTAAGAGATCATAGTGACCTAACACCCATTCACCTCCTTTTATCCAGAAGGCTGAGAAAAGTGGGAAAGTGATTGAGGTTAGGTGGAGAAGGAAGTGCAGCATTTAGAAATGAGTGTTTAAAGGGAAAGAAAGAAGACGGTAACTTGAGGAAGAAGACAAAGAATTACTCTGTCTTTTGGATAACAGACACTGTTGCAGATGTTCTTAGTGTCCTAGTCATATCTCTTTGGCTTTCATCTTTATCCTGTCTACTACATGCATGAATTTCTACCTGAGAACTTTCTTACTGGCTATAGAGACATACTTGGCCTGTGTGTGGGGTAAGCCAGAAACGCCAGGGAGTTAACACCATCAGAAAGACTTTCAGTCAGTGATGGATACGGATGTGGTGGGTAGATACCTCATTTTCACATCTAACCTGAGCCGTGTTCTATGCCATCTACTTGAGTTCTCCAGTAAGGTCACACTCTAGTGCCCATCAAGGTAACTGGCTTAATAATGCACTTTTTCTTGATTGCCTTCCCTTCCCTATCTTACTTCTGACTTCCCCTGTCAGTGTTTTCCCCCGATCACCTCTCAAACAACTACTTGCACTTGAATCCTTGAATCATGTCTGCTTTTGGAGAAACCCAAACCAAGGTAGACACTTTAGCATGGTTAACAAAAAGAAATAAAATTTATTGGCACTTAATAAATATTAAGCACAACTCTAAGTGCTTTGTAATCTAATAAGTACTGTTTTCATCCTATTTTACAGATGAGACAAGTGAGACCCAGAGAACTTAGTTGACTTTCCCAAGATCACAGAGCTAATAGATGATAGAGCTTGCATTTGAACCTATGCCATATGTCTCTAAATTCTGTCCTTTTAACCTGGTAGTTCAGTTCATTCGCTCAGTCATGTCTGACTCTTTGCGACCCCATGAACTGCAGCACGCCAGGCCCCCTGTCCATCATCAACCCCCAGAGTTCACCCCAACCTATGTTCATTGAGTCGGTGATGCCATTCAACCATCTCATCCTCTGTCGTCCCCTTCTCCTCTTGCCCTCAGTCTTTCCCAGCATCAGGGTCTTTTCAAATGAGTCAGCTCTTTGCATCAGGTGGCCAAAGTATTGAAGTTTCAGCTTCAAAATCAGTCCTGCCAATGAACACCCAGAACTGATCTCCTTTAGGATGGACTGGTTGGATCTCCTTGCAGTCCAAGGGACTCTCAAGAGTCTTCTCCAACACCACAGTTCAAAAGCATCAATTCTTCTGCACTCAGCTTTCTTCACAGTCCAACTCTCACATCCATACATGACCACTGGAAAAACCATAACCTCGACTAGATGGACCTTTGTTGACAAAGTAATGTCTCTGCTTTTGAAAATGCTGTCTAGGTTGGTCATAACTTTCCTTCCAAGGAGTAAGCGTCTTTTAACTTCATGGCTGCAATCACCATCTGCAGTGATTTTGGAGCCCAGAAAAATAAAGTCAGCCACTGTTTCCCCATCTATTTGCCATGAAGTGATGAGACGGGATGCCATGATCTTAGTTTTCTGAATGTTGAGCTTTAAGCCAACTTTTCACTCTCTTCTTTTACTGTCATCAAGAGGCTCTTTAGTTCCTCTTCACTTTCTGCCATAAGGGTGGTGTCATCTGCATATCTGTGGTGATTGATAACCTGGTAGACTAAGGGAGAATGGCAAGAATGATGAGCAAAAAAGAGAAAATGAAGACATTAATGGACCTCAGAGAGGTTATTTTAAGGTGGGTGAAGGTAAAGGGAGAGTATCGGTCCATTCCAAATGGCATGCCTCTTAGCAGTTAGCAAGTCAAGAGTTAGATTAGGCGCTCCAAGCTAAATAGGTAGTGATGGGGTTTTGAAGTGGCCCACTGCATCAAGGTGAAAGGTGGTAGGTTTTCCTGGTGATGTACCTTTATTGTCAGAGAAAGTTACTGGCTCTAGACGACCATTCTGATGCTGTGTGTGACCTCTCAGTAGCTATTATTAATGTCGTTATAGCTTATTGAAAACAGTGTTGAGTTACCAGTACAGAAATACATACAGATTAGAACGGATAACTCATGAGAAGTAATATATATGCTAAAGATTTAAGGGACAGGAAAAGGACGAGAAAGGAGCTAATACCGAAGGAGAAACGACTATCATCAAGGGAAGATGGAACACTACAATAGAGGCTCTTCAAGAAGCTGAGGGTAGGGGAGTATTTAAAGAAGCAGACTGTTTGACAGTACTCATATGTAGAAGAATATAAAGGATGAAGACTGAAGATAAGAAATGCATTGGCAACAAGTAAGTTTGTGATGTTGGGAAGCCTCATACAGTTGTAGGAGCTTAATCTCAGGAGACTGTGAGACAGTTGTTCTCAAGAAGTTTAGTGATGGAGAGAGAAGGGGGGTAGAGAACCATTTGAAACTTTTTTTAATTTTTAGATTGGAGGAGGCAAATAGGTTAGAAGCCATAGAAGTGAGAGATTAAAGAATGAACAAAGAAAAGGTGAAAGTGGTTGAGCAAAATCCCAAAGAGGGTGTGTGAGATGAGGTCCAGTGCATGGGAGGAAGGGTGTCCCTGTGGCAAGTGCTTTCTCTTGGGATGAACAGACTTGAAAGAGGAGATTTCAGTTTTGGAAGAGGTCTCAGGGACATATTTTCACCCCTTTTTATCTTTCTATTTGAATTGTAGTAATTTTTTCTGGTCTCTTCAAATTCTCTTCATCATGTCTAATATGCTGTCAACTCACTTCTTTAGTTGCAATTGTTTTTTCATGTCTGGAGGTTGAATTTGATTATTTTCAAATGTGCTCTGTTTTCCATACCCTGCAGATATTTTTAAGCTAGTTTTTTATTTTAGCTTGGTAAGCATAGTTGTCTCTCAAAATTTCTTCTGAAGTTTGTCTTTCTGTTGTCTTTTTTTGCTAATTCTCACTAATGGTACCTTGTATTTTTGTGCCTGGTTGCCTGACTGCTAACTCATGACCCTTCTGTGGCTCTCTTAGTCCTAGGATGAATGAATTGTCTTCAGAAAATTTTGGAGTTGGTTCATGGCTCAAGTTTTGCTTGCCCACCTGGGTTCCATTTGCCTAGATTAAAAGTTTTCATGAGGCATGGTCTAATAAAGTCATAGTTTTTCAATCTTTTCTTCCCCTCACTCTCTACTCCCAGTCTCTCCTTTTCTTATGCTGCTCTGCTCACTGCCTAGCCTTACCCCTCCCCGCCCTTCCCCTCCCACTCCTGCATGCTAAGTCGCCTCAGTCGTGTCCAGCTCTCTGTGACCCTGTGCGCTGTAGCCCACCAGGCTCTTCTGTCCATGAGGTTCTCCAGGCAAGAATACTGGAGTGGGTTGCCATGCCCTCCTGCAGGGGATCTTCCAGACCCAGGGATTAAACCTGCGTCTTTTACACCTTCTGCATTGGCAGGCATGCCACCTGGGAAGCCCTATCTCCAACCTAAAGACCCCCAACCTAAAGATTCCTATCCCGTTCTAAAGACTTGCAGATAAAAATCAAGAGACTGAAGCTGTGTAGGAAATCTCTTTGCATTTCTCTCCTAGACCAACTGAACTATTAAAATCTCTGTTCTTATTACTAATTATCAGCCTAAATTAAGTAAATAAAAGTTTTCTACTTAGTAATCAGACTGCTGTCCTGCCCTAATTTATTCAGTGATGCATGAACACAATGAGAATATCATTACATTAATTACACAGGAGAAATAAGTCTGGCTTCTTTAGAGAAGCTTCAGTTTACACATGGTGTTTTATAAATTAGTTGATTTTTAAAAATTGGTCTTATATTTACTGACCTTGATAGTTCATTTATTAATTCTTTATTTGTGGGATTATTTTATATTTTCTATAAATATGGTTATGTTATTTACAAATAATAATGCTTTGCTCTTTCCTTTTCAGCCATTGTGACTTTTAGTTCTTTTGCTTGACGTACTGACTTCCAATACAGTATTAAGTAGAAGTGGTAATAGTGTAAATTCTTATTTTTTTTCCCCTGTACTTTGTGGAAGTATTTAAGTTTTCATTATTGAGTATAGTTAAGTGTAATGTTAGCTGTAGGGTTTTTGTTGATAATCTTAATCAGATTAATAACATCTCTTCTTTTCCTAGTTTATTGAAGCATTTCATCACAAATAGTTGTTGAGTTTTATAAAATAATGCTTCTGTTGAAATGATCATATTTCTCCCTTATTTCCCTTATTCAGCATAAGGGGAAACTTAAAAAATAATAAATTTGGCATTTTATTTATTATCTTTTTTATATGTTGATGGACACTGAAATTGTCTTTAGGTCAATGGCGTTTTTTCCTCATATTTTTATATTGAGATATGTAGTTTACATGCCATAAAATTGAACTTTTTGAGGTATTTAATTCAGTTATTTTTAGTATATTCACAAAGTTGTGCAACGGGAACATTTTCCTTCACCCCACAAATAACTGTGTCCTTTTGTTGTCATTCGCTGTCACCTTTCCCGCAGCCCCTAGCAACCCGAGTGATCAATTTCCTGTTGCTGTGGATCTGGACATTCATCTAAATGGAATCCTACCCCTTGTAATCTTTGTGGCCCTTGCTTCTTTTCATTTAGCATAAGGTTTTCAGGTTGTAGCATGTTTCTACTGCATTCTTTTTTATGGCTGAATAATATTCTGTTACAGGCACATGCCACATTCTGTTGAGTCTGTTTATCAGCTGATGGACATTTGGGTTGTTTCCACTCTTTTGCTATGTAGTATTTTTGCTTTTATATTCATGGGAGACACTGGGCTCATATTTTCTTATTTCAAAGTGTCTTTTTCAGACTTCGTTATCAGAATTATGCTAGCCTCATAAGATGAGCTGGGAAATGTTTTTTTCTTTTTATATTCTCTGAAAGAATTAGTCTGAGACTGATATTTGCAAGACTGTACCAGCGAATTCTGTAAGTGTTTGGAGGAATTCACTGTTGAAGCCAATTGAGTGTAGTTTTCTTTGTGGGAAAGTTTTGACGAGGGATTCAGTGTCTTTAACAGACATAAGACCACTCTGACATTGTGTTTTTTCCTTGGGTAGTGTTGAGAAGTTATTTTGTCCTTTTACCTAAGTTGTGAAATTTAGGGGCAGTGTGTGTAGTAATGTCCCCTTCCTTATTTATTTCTCATGTGAGTAATTTGTGGTTTTATTTTTTCCTGACCAATCTTGCTAGAAGTTTATTAGATTTATTAATCTATTCAGAGAACCAGTTTTGACTCCTTGATTTCCTCTTTCTGTTCACTGATATCTGCTCTTATTTAAATTTCTCTCCTTCTACATTCTTTACACTAAATTGGCTCTCTTCTTTCTAGTTTCTTAAGTTGTAAGCCTATACTTTCAGAGTTTCTTTTTTCATCGAATGCATTTGTATGCAAAAAACTATGTGTTTCCTCTAAGTCCTGCTTTAGTGACATTCCCCAAGTTTTGATATGTCATGTTTAATTTTTATTCCATTGAAGATATTTTCTAATTTCCATTGTAAGGTCTCCAGTATAGCTCTTTGATCCGTAGGTTATTTAGAAATCTGTTTTTTTAGATTTCCAAATATTTGAGAATTTCATAGTTTTCTGTTGTTGGTTTACAGTTTAATATTTTTGTGACCATTGCTCTTAAAACTTTGTTGAGGCTTGGTCTGTGGCCCAGCATATCATCTGTTTTGGAAAATAGGCTATCGGCCTTAAAAAAGAATACGCATTCTGCAGTTGTTGGATGTGATTTTCTGTGTCTGCTAATTAGGTCAGGTTGATTAGTCATGGTTTTACATCTCCTGCTTGCATACTGTTCCTCTACTTGTTCTGTCAGTTACATAGAGACGGTAAATTCTGATCTTGTGACTGTGGATTTGTCTTTTCTTCTTTTACCTTCTCTCAGTTTTGCTTTCTATATGTTGAAGCTATGCTGTTGCTGTTATACACATTCACATTTAGGATTTTTGTGTCCTCCTACTGAATGGACCCTTTCAGCATTGTGAAATGTTCTGCTCATCTCTGATAGCACTTCCAGCCTTAAAAATTACTTCATCAAGTATATAGCCACACCAGCTTTTTTGGAGAGGCCAGTGGGTGTGTGCAGGATATATCTTCTGCAGTCCTTTTACTTTTAGACTGTGTCCTTTTATTTAAAATTTTGATGTTGCAATTTTTAAAGGAAGTCTTTTCTTTCATACTTCTTAAGAGTATTGGTGTATTGATGGGAAATTATGTCAGCTTCTGTGGATGTGAAATCATCTCTATTTTTTCTTCATTATAAAAAAATATTTATTTATTGGCTGTGCTGGGTCTTCATTGCTGTCTTTTCTCTAAATGCAGCAAACAGGGGCTATTCTCTAGTTGCTGTGCGGGAGCTTCTCTTGTTGTGGCGCACAGGCTCCAGGGCACATGGGCTTCAGTAGTTGCCACACAAGGGCTCAGTAAGTGCGGCTCTTGGGGCTCTAGAGCCTTGGTTAGTATTTGTGGCACTCAGATTTAGTTGCTTCACGGCATGTGGGATTTTCCAGGACCAGGGATCAAACCTGTGTGCCCTGCATTGCAAAGTGGATTCTTAACCCCTGGACCACTAGAAATAAGCCCTATTTTTGTGTTCATTTTTAAAGGATATATTTGATAGATATATAATTCTAGGTTGCTAACCCTCCCATCCTCCCCTCACCTCCCAGTACTTTTCAGCACACAAAAAATGGAAGCTGTCAGTCTTCAAATTTTTTTTTCTCCCCCCTCTGGCTACTTTTAACATTTTCTCTATATCCTTTATCTCATCTGTTTGACTGTGCCAAGCATTTGGTATGTCTAGGTGTGTTTTCTTTTTGTGTTTTCCTTCTTAGAATTTCCCAAATTTCTTGAGTCTCTAGGTTGCTTTCTTTCCTTACTTTTGTAAAAGCGTCATCAATTATTTCCTCACATATTGCTTTTGCTCCATTCTTTATTTTGTCTCTTTGTCTGAGATTGCAGATACATGGATATGAGACAGTTTGGCTCCGTCTCACATGTTCCATACTCTTTGGTTTATCACAGTCTTTTCTCTGTGCTTGAGTTTGGATGATATTTTTTCTTGGCTTGTGTGCAAGTCAGTGAATTCTGTTTTCTTCTGCTCTGTTCTGCTCTTAGAATCTTCTGACAAGTTCTTAATTTCGGGTATTGATTCTTCTGTTCCGGGAAAGCCACTTGGCTTTTTTTTTAAATGTTGAAAATTACATCATTTCATCCATTTTGTTCATCTTTGCATCTAGGTCAAGTCCTTGCCTCCCAGTGTCTGGGTTATCTTGAGTCTACCTGACTGTTTTTCTCTTGACTGTCACATTATTTTGCTTCTTTGGATGTCTCTTAATATGTTTATTTTATATCTAACATTTTGTGTAAAAGAACAGTGCATTTATTTCAGATGATAAGGTTTGTTTTTTATTGTGTAAGACAGATAGGGTGAGGTATTGGCTACCTCAGTCCAAATCAGAGATTGAGTAGATTGCTCCAGCTGCTGAGAGTCTGTCTTCTGACACTAGGTAGTGGTGGGATATTGACCCTCCCCTTTTGGCTCAGCCCCCTCATTTCTTTCTTGAGTGCCCCATCACTAAGCAGATGCACTCTCAGACGTCCTGGTTACGTATTTGGAGCTTTTCTTGATTCCAGTCTGTCATCCCAGCCCAGGCAGACATCTAAGGCACCATAGTTTGGGTTTCCTTTAGTGAACTCAGTCCTTACTTATACCCAGTCTGCAAATGCCCTCATGCAGGAAGATGCCAGTGATCTCAGCTCTTCTGGGAAGTGCTTGTCCATATCTGGATTCATCTGGTTCCCCTGTTGCTTCCAGACCTTTCTTGTATTAGTCCAGTTTTTGAAGGAAAAGCGATGACTTGCTCCTATCTGGTATCTTTCTTTAGTAAAATAGAAGTGAAAGTCATGAGTCTATCTTTGCAGAAAGAAAAGGCAGATAATTTTCAGAGTGCTTATTTGTATAAACATAGTGATGTTTTGAATAGTTTTATCTGTGTTGCATACTAATAGTTATATTTTTTCTCCTGATATGAGCCTGTTTATCAAAATATACGCTAGGCCAGGGTCAACAAACTATGGGCCACAGACCAAATGCAGCTCAGTTCCTTTTCTGTACGCCTTGTGAGCTAAGACTGGTTTTTACATTTTTAAAATGAATAGATACACATCAGTCAGTCAGTCAAAGGGGAAGCATGTCTTGTGACCCATGACAATTGTATGAAATTCAAATTTCAGTATTCAGAAATCACAGTCAGATTGTAATGCTCAGTCGCTAAGTCAGGTCACTCTTTGTGACCCCATGAACTGTAGCCCACCAGGCTCCTCTGTCCATGGGATTTCCCAGGCCAGAATACTGGAGTGGGTTGCCATCTTCTCCTCCAGGGGATCTTCCTGACCCAGGGATAGAACCTGTGTCTCCGGTGTCTCCTGCGTTGGCAGGCAGGTTCTTTACCACCGGCACCACGACCGCCCTGATCTGTCCCTGTGTTGCCTGTGACTGCTTTCATGTTAGCGGAGGATGAACAGTTGTAACAGAGATCTTATGGCCCACAAAACATAAAATATTTGCTGTCTGGCCCTTTACAAAAAAAATTTGCTTATTCATGTCTCAGACCATAGACTCGGGAATTTTTCATTTCTCATTTCTAAGGGAAATGGAACAAATGATTGAAACCCTCTTATTCCATATGTTCTTTGAATTTTGACTTATTTAAATACTAGCATTTTAGAGTTAGAAAGAACTTCAGAGATAATCTCCTTCAACCTTTTATTTTGCAAACAGAGAAACAGATTTAGAGGAAGTTATAAATAAAATTATGGCTGATTTTTGTTTTGTTAGAAAATAGACTTAGTATTAAATGGATATAGAAACTAATGATATGTAACGTGGAACAACTTGCAAAATTTATTTGTTCTTGTTGCAGAAGTATTTAGTTTTACTGAACTGGTAGCTATTAAGAGAATTTTTTCTTTGGAATCTTTAAAGTAAATATTTTAAAATAAATATTTAAAGCATGTTAATAACCTTTGCCTTTCATTACCACCCATAATTCTTCCAAATCTCATGGGTATGAGGTTCTTTTTGTAAGAAGACTAAAAATCTTACAGGACCAATTCCAGACATTCTTCATTAAGCTCCTATTGATTTAAGATTTAAAGTCCTAAATCATCAAAAATTCCATGGTGAAATGTTAATGTGTAAGGCTTTTTTCTAGAGTTTTTCTTTTGTCTATCCATCCTTAGATACCATGAAAAGTTTAAGCTTAGTTCTGAAATGCAGTCATATAGTAGGATGTTGTATTACTAATAAATGGCACTTTTATTTTCTAAGTTGAACACAGATTTCCTACCTATAATTTTTGGCTTTTTACTAGGTTTTTTGGATAACAATCTACTTCTAAAACAAGCCACATCAACAAAAAACACCAATTTGTGGGGACTTGGGGAAAGCGTCAGATGATGTGTATATTCAGAATTGGTGGGTCCAGATGCATTAAAATTGTTATAACTAATTAGATGCCAAATGCATAAAAATATTTTAGGAATACATTCAAAGTCATTTGAACTTTAAGAAAGTCCATTATACAAAACAGACAAAAGTGTTGGTGTATGCTTTGGAAAATTTAAGTCCATGGTAAGTAGGCTTCAGGAAATCCATCTTAATTTGGACTTCCTGGTGGCTCAGATGGTAAAACGTCTGCCTACCTGGGAGACCCAGGTTCGATCCCTGGGCGGGGAAGATCCTCTGGAGAAGGAAATGGCAAACTACTTCAGTACTCTTGCCTGGAAAATCCCATAGTCGGAGGAGCCTGGTAGGCTACAGTCCGTGGGGTCGCAAAGAGTTGGACACGACTGAGCGACCTCACACACACACACACACACACACACACGTATATATATTTATTCTGTTTCTCTGATGATTGGTTTTTGAATGAACCTTGATGCTTTTCTAAACTGTATAGAAGGGGTTAACCTTTTAGTATTTACTTATTTCTTTTGATCAAATAACTGATTTCACTTACATAAACTTGAGTATAAAGGAAAGTTGATTTTCTAAACCACACATGAAAAATACTCATTACTTTTCATCACCCTGTTTATTCGTCTGGTATTTCTTGAACATCTGTGATGTGTCAGAGACTGATGCAGGTGCTAAGAGGGAAAGTGTTGAAACAGGTATTTTTTGCTCATAGCCGAGTAGATTGTGTGAGCAGGTGTATCTATCCCTGTGTAGCGCTTGATACTGTTACTCTCTTTCTCTTGTCTTTCGTAGCATACTGTGGTGGGGAGATCCCATGTGCATACATGATTTCCATTACTTCCTTTGCATAAAAATCTGAGGAAAATAATCCCATGGATAATTCCTTAAAGGACGTTTCTGGCTAGATATCCTTTAAATGTATTGGCATATCGATGAATCCATCCTTGACCCTCCCCTTATTTTACTCTAAGGCTGGTAGCTATAGCTCTGAAATTCTTTTCTCCCTGGCCTCTGTCCTTCCTCCCACTTTCTCTCAAAGTAGTTTGAGTGCTTTATCTCAGACACTTTTCTGAGCAAAGAGGTTGAAGCAGAGAGCAAGAACGATGTGGCCTCTGAACTCTTCTTACTTCTTGGTGCGAGTGCAGCACTAAAGTGTGGAGAAGGCAATGGCGCCCCACTCCAGTGCTCTCGCCTGGAAGATCCCACGGATGGGGCGCCTGGTGGGCTGCAGTCCATGGGGTCGCTAAGAGTCTGACCCGACTGAGCGACTTCACTTTCACTTTTCACTTTCATGCATTGGAGAAGGAAATGGCAACCCACTCCAGTATTCTTGCCTAGAGAATCCCAGGGATGGGGGAGCCTGGTGAGCTGCCGTCTATGGGGTCGCACAGAGTCGGACACGACTGAAGCGACTTAGCAGCAGCAGCAGCAGGACTAAAGAGATAACTCTAAGCATAATTGCATTTGTAGGTTACGTAATGAGACACACGTGTAAGATGAAATGAAAATCTGTGTTAGGGAAACTAGTCCAGTCTGGGACATTTCTGAGTAAGTGTCACTTACCTGGGGCCTCAGAGATGAACAGGAGTTAGTTAGCAAGAGATGTGGGATTAAATTCCAGGAAGACTTCATGAGAGCCCTAAGGAGCCTAGCAGATTCAAACAGCTGAAAGAATAGTCCTTGTGGCTGGAATGTGATGAACAAGTTGGAAAAGGATACAAAATGAGGCGAGTCAGCTCTTGGTAGAGAATCTTTTAAATCAGGTCAGTGCTTTTGGTCTTTATGGAAGAGAACTGAGAACATATTGATAGAGTTTGTAGTGGGAGAATTACCTATTCATTTGTGTTTTTTTTTGTTTGTTTGTTTTTTTAAGTTGACTGAATTCCTATATGAGATATGGATTTGCATAAATTCCTGGTGCAAATGCAAAGAGCTGATGTAGATAAATTTAAGAACTATTTATATGTAATAAGATTTTGTGGTTAAAGTATGAAGCTGAAGCATGAAGTTTTCATATGCTTGTTCATGTGTATTTTGTTGACATCTTAGTATCTTGAATTCAAACGTTTCAAAAGCAAACTTATTTTTTCTTTTTGCAAACTAATTCTTCCCCTTGATTTCCCTGTTTTGTGAACGACATTCCTACCTCCAAGTGACCTAGCCTTGCAGTTTTTGTGTTGGTCATAGCTTCCGCTGCGTTAGTTACCAAGTGTTAAGGACGGACCTCTGTAGTATCTAGGGTCTCCTCCTCATCTCCTCCTCCTCTTCATCTTTTGTCTCTGTTATAGCAGTAGCAGCCTTCTGTTGGATCATTCAACTATGATTTTCACTCAAGTCTCAGAGTTCCTTGAGGACGAGAACTGTCTTTTTCATCTGGTCTTTAGTACCTGGCAGTGTGCACGTCAACATGGTAGACATGAAAAATGTTAAATGAGATGAAAATAAAACATGTTCCTTGATTCTTATTTCTCCTACTGTAATTCTTATTCTTTGCCACATTAAAGATTTTTTTCCCCCTCAAAGTCATTAAGGGACTTTCTGTTGCTTAAAGGATAATTTGATCTTAGGGCTGTGAGGTAATGAAAAACTGGCTGCTCCATATGAGGAGTGTATGAGTTGGGATTTCCTTAGAGTAATTTAGTAAAAATGAACTCCTGAGCTTTATTGCATTGTAGTCCTCACTATTAACAAAGAGCAGATTTTTCTGAGAAGGAAACATAACTAATATTAGCATCCCTGCTGTGGAATAAAGTGTTAACAATTTCATTTGATGCCTTATTACATTTTTTAATTTTAGAAAAGTATTTTCAGAATTCACACTTTAAAATACAATGTGTATTTCTTAGCTGTCCAGTATTGTGCTGTCTTGTCAATAGCCCTGTTGTGTGTTAGTATCTTGTATGTACACCTAAAGTATATATTGTTTTGTAATTTTGGGAGTACCTGTTTTTAATAGCTTTATATATTCTAAATATGAACTTCCATCATTCTTTTATTCCATTTTTTTTTAAATTTTTAGGAATAAGAAAATTTTAAATAAGAAGAAGTTGAAAAGAAAACAGAAGAGCAAATCAAAAGTGAAGACAAGAAGCAAGGTAAAACTGTTAGTAATTTAAAAGGAATAAAGACTTTTTCATACAGTAATTTGAATAAAAATACAAAGGCTAGAAAGGTAAGAGGTACAAACTACTATGTATAAAATAGATAAGCTATAAGGATATATAATACACCACAGGGAATACAGCCAATATTTTATAATAACTGTAAATGGAATATAACATTTAAAAATTCTGAGTCACTGTTGTTCACCTGAAACTTATGTAATGTTGTACATCAACTGTTTCAATAAAAACAATAAGATATGTGTATAATCATTTCTGTGCACTAAGGTAATATTTAAAGCCCCTTATCATTTGATCACACTGTTTAATTTTATCTTTTGGCATTTTGGATCGGTGACCTGCAAATTATTATTTGGAATCTGAAAATTATTTATTATTTATTCCTGTTATCTTTGATCAGTCCTTTGGGGGAGGATATCTGTTTCTCTTCTCTTTTTCATTCTGATTACATGTACTAGAAACTGACTGAAATTGTCTTGTGAGTTGGGACTTGGTTTCAAGTTTGTCATATACCTATGCATACATTATGAGTTAGAGAGTGTATTGGTGCATGTATATTGTTCTGAACTTCTTTTGACTGTTGGTGGCTGTACAGAAGAAAAGGTAATAGAGAATATTTGAACTTGGTGGTACCTTAAGAGATCAAGGATCCGTTTTCCTACTTAATGCAGATATCTTCTCTATAAAATCCACCTAGTTTTTTCTTAAACATTTCACTTTCCATAAAAGAGTCTCTTTTCTAATGGACAGGCAGAAGAGAGGAATCCTAACTGTGATTTCTGAGGAGCTCTACTTTTGGTTATAGAAACAGTTACTTAGCTTGGGTTGTATAGCATATTTACGTTCTATAGACAGTTGTTTCCTGACCTTTTTAATGAGTGTTCTTGCTCCTCTAGCTGAAAGAAATCTACTTTGAAGTAGCAAATCAAAAATAAAAGCATGGGGGATGAAATTGATCCTTTGGACCCAGAGATTATAATAATATCATCGAATCTTCTTGCTTCTCTTTTCCTCTGAGTGTGGATTTATTGCCTGTAGCTGAGGACTAAGGCTGCTGGCAGCTCCAACTTTATTTTCTTTAGGCAAAAGGCAATTTCTTCCACTAATTGTGGCAGAAAATCTAGCATAGGGTTTTTAATTGATCTGCATTATTCACTTTGATCTTGAAAATGGGGTGCTTTGATTGGTTAGATTCTGAGTTACTTTTGTAATGGATGGTGGGTGAGCACCCTGATGAACAGCCTGTGTGGAATGTGGTTGCCCTAAGGAAAATGTTACTGCGTGGGCAGATAAATAATATATGTTCACTGTATCACATCTTACTACATCTGTTTTGGGGACAGAAGAGGGAAGTAAGTGGAGAGTATTCTTACTATCTTGATGCATGGAAACCTTTAACAAATATTTATACACAGTCATTCAGGTTTACAGTCTCTACCCCTTTTCTACTTTTTGGTGCTATGTGCAGAGTCTGGATATGGGAATATTGAAAGTCTTTAAAGTCCTTTTTAAGGTTTCATTTGTTGATTTTCCTAAAAGTGGTGGCATGTGATATCTAGGAAGAGATAAAAAGTCAAAGTCTTTCTTCTGTTTCAGTTCTGTCTCTGACTAGCTTTGTTCCCTTAATAATTTACCTTTCTTCTGTTGGCCTTTAGGTTTTCTATCTACTTTTTAGGAGCAGCTTGTGATAAGAATGATATTAAAAAAAGCTTCATTCAGTTACTCCTTAGACTTTAATTACTGACTCTGTGCAGACCTTATGCTGGGTATTTGGGATGCAAAGATGAGTAGGAAGTGTTTCCTGTTCATGGTGAGTGTATAAAGTGGTGGTGGTAGTCTCTGTCCTCTGTTACTATTTCTGGACTATTTTTTCATCCACCTCTTTCTATAAAAATTACTTTTTAAGTGCTATTCAGCTATACTAATTCATCTTCTTTATTGCTCTCATGGGCCCCTCTATTTCTCTGTTAGCCATCGTCTTCATTACTCTCCCTATCAGGTATAGATTCCACAGTATTTTTAGAAAAACTCTTGCTTAATCTACTGTATTAGTTCTTTATAGCTGCTATAACAAACCTTTTATTTTATATTTGGCTTAAAACAGCACAAATTATCTTACAGTTCTGGAAGTCTGAAGTCTCAGGTGGGTGGTCTCACTAGGCTACCATCAAAGTGTCGGCAAGACTGTACTCTTTCTGGAGGCTTTAGGAGAGAATGCCTTTCCTTGCCTTTTCCAGCTTCTAGAGCCTGCATTCCTCGGGTTCTGCATCCTTCCATCTTCACAGCCAGTAATTGTTGGTTGAGTCTTCTCATGCTACACTGCTCTGAACCTTTCCTGTGGTGATATTTCTTTCTCCAGCTGTCTTGCCACCCTCTCCCATTTATATAAACCGTTGGGATTGCATCCCAACGTGGCTTCCCTGGTGGCTCAGCTGGTGAAGAATGCACCTGCAATGTGGGAGACCGTTGGGATTGCATCCAACGTGGCTTCCCTGGTGGCTCAGCTGGTAAAGAATGCGCCTGCAATGTGGGAGACCTGGGTTCAGTCCTTGGGTTGGGAAGATACCCTGGAGAAGGGAAAGGCTACCCACTTCAGTATTCTGGCCTGGAGGACCCCTATACAGTCCATGGGGTTGCAGAGAGTTGGACACAACTGAGCGACTTTCACTTGGGATTACATTGAACCTCCCTCAGTAATCCATAATAACTACCCCCATCTCAGAATTCTTAACCACATCTGCAGGCTCCCTTTTACCATATAAGGTAATGTACTCACAGGATCTGGGGATTAGGGGGGGAGATGTTTTTGGAGGCCATTATTCTGACTGCCACATCTTCGTTTTCCTCATTTGTACATTTGTTGGATTTATCTGACAAAACTCAGTGCTGGAGTGTCTCTCGTGCTCAGTGATAAGGAATCTGCCTGCCAGTGCAGGAGACATGGGTTTAAGCCCTGGTCCAGAAAGATCTCACTTGCTGCAGAGCAGCTAAGCCCATGTGCCCTAACCACTGAGCCTGTGCTCTACTGAGCCCACGTGCCACAGCTGCTAAACCCGCGTGCCTAGAGCCTGCTCTGCAATAGGGGAAACTGCCACAGTGAGGAGCCTGTGCACCACAGCTGGAGTAGGCCCTGCTCTCCACAACTAGAGAAAAGCCCTCACAGCAGCAAAGACCCAGCACAGGCCCCCGCCGCCCCGCCCCCCCCAAAAAAACTCAGGCGTCCAAATGCAGCCGTCTTTCCCTGCAGGTGAGTACCTCCTGCCTCAGGGAGTTAAACGAAAGAGAGTTTATGGACAGCAGTACCCTTTCATGATTGCCAGCTTCAAATAAACCTTCCATAGCCAGATTATTTTCTTATTTTTTCTGGTCAAATAGTTCTTCCATTTTTCCTGTGTCTTTTTCAGTCCTTTGCCATTTGCCTCAAACTTGTGATAAGTTCTGCTCTCCAGCTAATGACTTCACTTTCTTATAAGAGAAGTCAACTCCATGACACAGGAAACATCCTCAAATTCCTGCTATCAAATGTATTTATCTTAGATCAGGTTCTTTAATGGCAGAACCTGAAACTGGGAGTGTTGAAAAGCGCAATCATGGTTTAGAAACTTTCCATCATCCCTAAGGCTTTCCTTATTGTCTGCTGCATTCAACCCCCCCCCCCCCCCCCCCCCCCGCCCCCGGTTACAGCCTTAAATCTATGCAACCGCAGATACGCTTTCTGTCATTATAGATTAGTTTTCATTTTTTAGAGTTTCATGTAACTGTGATCATACTGGGTATACTCTTGTATCTGGCTTCCTTCCCTCAGCATAATGATTTTGAGTTCTGTTGATGTTTTTGTATATATTAATAGTTTTCCCTTTTTTTTTTTTTTTCCTTTTCCTGATTAGTATCCCATTGTTTGTATATATCCTGATTTGTTAATTCACTCACTTGTTGATGGGCATTTTGGTGTTGTTTCCAGTTTCCAACCATTGCAAATAAAACCACTATGAACATTTGTGTACTAGTCTGTGTGTGGGTACACTTTTTTGTTTTTGGCGGGAGGGTAAATACCTAGGTTTGGGATGATTAAGGTGATGATTTCTTTGATTTTGAGAGGACTCATAAGACTCAAAAGCAGTTTACAGTAATGGCTAAGATTTATTACCACAAGGAGTACAGCGTAAGCAGAGGGAAAAATAAATGCATTGGTGGTTAGGGAGTAACGACATAGGCCTCCTGGTCTTGCCTTGTTGAGCACACAGGCCATGCTTTCTCTCTGGCAGTGAAACACAGGAGTATGTGTGGAATGTTTCTGTCCAGGGAAGCTCATTTGAGTCTCAGGATCTGAGACTTTTATGGGGATCTGGTCACATAGGTATATCCTGATAGGCAACCAGCTGCAGCAGGTGAAACTTGGGTTCACATTGTCAGTCATGATATTTCTGCAAAGCGGTTGGACCAGCTAGTGGGTAAGGTCCATTGTTGTAGGAGTATGTAACAGAATCATCAATACCTAACATAAAGAAAGCTCTCTAAAGACTCCATTCCCAAGCTTTGGCCATGGGACAGTGATGATTCCCTTGGAGAAATACAGAGAATAAACAGTGTTAACTCAATGTTAACACTTCCTCACAGGTGACTTAATAGGTGGGTGTTTAGCTTTTTGAGAAACTGAAAACTGTTTTCCAAAGTGACTATTCCATTTTACTGTTCCACTAATAGTGTGAGAGAAGTTTAATTACTTTATATATTTGCAAACACATGATCTTGTTAGTCTTTGAAATTTTTGTCATTTTTTTATATATTAATTTTATTCTTAGAATCATAGCTGAAAATGAATGATTTTAAAGCAGTTAAAATGATTTCCTATGAAACAATTATGGTCAAAGTTTATACGCTAGTAAAAAAAACTGCTCCTGAAAAGATACCACTGTCTTTCACCCTTTAAGAGTTACACAGAATTTTAGTCATTCTGATATAGGGTATCTCACTGGTGTTTTACCTTGCTTTTCTCTCATGACTAATGATGTATGAACATTGTCATCATCATCATATGATAAGCCTTTCACCAGTTACGTCTTTTTATTGTGAAATGTCTGTTCAACTCTTGCCTTCCCTTTTAATAATTGTCTTCTTATTGAATTCTCAGGGTACTTTATATATTTCAGATCAGAGTCCTTTGTCAACTATGTTGCAAATAATTTCTCCGGTGGTTTGCTTTTTTGTTTTTGTAGAGTGCTTTATAAGAGCAAAAGTTTTATAAATTTAAAGAATTGATTTTTCTTTTATGATTCATATGTTTTGTGTCCTAGGTTTTTGTCTATAGATTTTCTTCTAGAGATTGTATAGTTTCAACCATTGCATGTAGGTCTGTGATCCATTTCAAGTTAATTTTTGTATATAGTGTGGGATAAAAGTTGATGTTCATTTTTTCACATGGTGGTATTCAGTTGATCCAGCATCATTTCTTAAAAAGAATCTTTTTTCCTTTGAATTATCCTGGCATCTTTGTAAAAAATCAGATGACTATATTTGTGTAAGCCTATTTCTGGAATTTATTTTGTTTAATTGATCTATATTTATACTAATACCATATGTCTTCAATACAGTAGTTTTGAAATAGATCAGATGTTTTAACTGTGGTCTTTTTTTAAAAAATTGCTTTAGTTAATTTAGGTTCTTTATATTTCCATGTAAATTTTAGAATCAGCTTGTCAATTTCCATTCTTAAGAAGCCTCTATAATTCTTACTGGAATTGCATTGAATCTGTAGGTTTGGGGGCATTAAAATTGCCATTTTAATGATACAGAATCTTCTCATTGATAAATAGTTTCTCTTACCGTTTACTTAAGTTTTTAATTTCTCTCAGTGATGTTATTTTGGTTTTCAGTGGACAGGACTTTTGCATACTTTAATTATTATGTATTTTTGATGTTATTGTAAATGCTGTTATTTACAAATGTATTTTTTTTTAATTGAGATGATTATGATATGACTACAATTGTTAGGAAATAATACAGAGAGATCCTATGTACCCTTTGCCCATTTTCTCCCATTGGTAAGGTGTTGCATAACTGTAGTAGTATAAATATCACTACCAGGAAATCAATATTGATACAACCTATGGATCTTATTTAGGTTTCACCAGTTTTATATGCTTTCACCAGTTTCATTTGTTTGTGTGTATGTAGTTTTATGCAGTTTTATCATGTGTGGGTCTTTGTGACCATTGCAGTGAAGATGTAGAACAGTTCAATTGTAAGGATCCATTGTGCTACTTTTATGTAAACAAATACATTTCCAAATTTCACCCTCTCCCTAGCCTCTGCAAACCACAAGTCCATCTCTATAACTTGTCATTTCAAAAATGTTATATAAATGGATTCATGCAGTATGTAACCTTTGGAATTGGCTTTTTTTCCACTCAGCATAATTTTCTTGAGATTCATCCAAGTTGTTGGCATATATCAGTAATAGTTTGCACCTTTTTATTGCTGAGTAAGTGTTCCATGGCATGGATATACCGCATTTTATTTAACCCTTCACTCATTAAAGGACATCTGAGTTGTTTCCAGTTTTATTTGAATAAAGCTTCTATGAACGTTCATGTGCTGGTGTTTGTATGAACATAAGTTTTCATTTCTCTGGTATAAATGCCTAAGAGTGCAATTGCTGGATTATACTGTAAGTACATGTTTACTTTTCTAAAAAACTGTACTTTTTTGCTAGTCTCTATGTCATTTTATACTATCAGCAATGCATGAGCAATCTAGTTTTTCCACCTCTTCACCTGTTTGTGTTAATGTCACTATTTTTTATTCCAGCCTTTCTGATAGGTGTGTACTGCCTCTCATTTTATTTTTTTAATTTGTATTTCCCTAATGGCTCATGATATTGAACTTCTTTTCTTGTGCTTCTTTGCCTTCTGTATATCTTCTTCCATGACATGTCTGTTCATGTATTTTGCCCATTTTCTAATTGGGTTGCTTGCTTGTTTGGTTTTTACTCGTTGAATTTTGAGAATTCTTTATATATGCTCAATGCTAGTCATTTGGGCTTCCCTGGTGGCTCAGACAGTAAAGAATCTGCCTGCAGGGCAGGAGACCTGACTTTGTTTCCTGGGTTGGGAAGATCCCCTGGACCGAGGGCATGGCAACCCACTCCAGTATTCTTGCCTGGAGAATCCTCATGGACAGAGGAGCCTGGTGGGCTGTAGTCTGTGGGGTCATGGTCAGATATGACTGAGTGACTAAGCACAGCACAGTCATTTGTCAGATATGTGGTTTGCAAAATATTTTCTCCCAGTCTTTAACTTTCCTGATACTATTTTTTTTTACATATTTTAACTGTTTACTCCCAGGATATAGATATATTACTCATTTTTATATATTTAAGACTTTGCTAAATCTACACATTATTACAAATGACTTTTTTTCTTTTCTGCACACTTAAGATTCTTTTTTATGTCTCTTACAAATAAAAGCATTTGATTTCTGGGAGATAATTTTCTTTATAACTATACCTTTTATTTCTTTTTTTTTGACTAATGGCAGAGGATAGCAGATCTAGCACAATGTTGTGTGTAATTGCTGAGAGTAGGTATCTTGGCCTTGCTTACGACCTTAGGATGAAGGCATTCAGTCTTTTACTATGTTAGCTGTGGGTGTTTCATAGGTACCTTCAACTCGAGTTTTGAAATTCTCTTCTGTTCTTAATATACTTAGGCTTTTTGTCATGAATGTGTATTTGATTTTTGTCAAGTGTGTTTTCCATGTTTATTTATAGTGTGTGTTTTTTTTCCTCTAATTTTTTTTTGTCAGTGTAGATTTTGGATTGCTTTTCCAGTGTTGTACATCCTTGTTTTTGAGTTGAATGTGATATAATATCTTTTTAAGAGTATATTGTTGGATTTGAATTGCTAATATTCATTTATTTTTAGTATCTGTGAAAGACATAGTCACATGTTATGTATCAGTTAACTTTAGTACTCTTTTATTTAACAAGGAATACTCTTTTTCCTAATTGTAATACTTATTGAAGAAAAGTAGAATTTTGAGACTCAAGTTTTCTTGGTACTCAAACTGTCTCATTTTATTTTTCGTGGATACTTCCTAGCCATACTCTAATTGTTCAAATTTACTTTTGTATACTATCTTCAGCTAGTTCTGTATATTTATAATGTAAATATTGATCTCAAAAATGTGGTTGGAGTCTGATAAATAAAATGCTGGGCCAAAATAGACCTGGGATATTTAGTTATAACAATTGAATTACCAAGCATGTGATTGTGATTTACAGTACTAATTAAGACAGATATTAGATTGGTACAAAAATAATTTCAGTTTTGGATCCTGAATTTTAAATCATAACTAGGCTCAAACACATCTTTATTATTCTAAGTAGGAACTATTACAATCAACACGTTTTTGCCAATGAGAAACAAGTTTGTATATTCCTGTAGCATAAAAATCTGTGTTTGGGATTCGGTGAACTCTTGAGAAGCATTTTCTGTGTACTGCTGGTTATGGAAGCATTTTCCCTGCAAAAAATTGTTGAGATGCTTGAAAAAGTGGTAGTCAGTTGGTGAAAGGTCAGATGAATATGACAGATGAGGCAAAACTTCGTAGCCCAGTTTGTTCAACTTTTGAAGCATTGGTTGTGTGATGTCCAGTCAGGTGTTGTCACGAAGAATCAGCCTCTTTCTGTTGACCGTTGCTGGCTGCAGGCATCGCAGTTTTCGGTGCATCTCATCAATTTGCTAGGCATATTTCTTAGATGTAATGGCTTTGCCGGGATTCAGAAAGCTGTAGTGAATCAGATGGGTAGCAGACCACCAGACAATGACCATGAATTTTTCTGGTGTAGGTTTGGCTTTGGGAAGTATTTTGGAGCTGCTTCTTGGTCCAGGCACTGAGCTGACTGTTGTATAAAATCTGCTCTTCAGTGCATTTTTATGGTTCATGTTGTGTAGAATAAGAGAAGATGACACTTCAAAATGACGATTTTTTTGATTTGCGGTCAGCTCACGAGGCTCCCACTTATTGAGCTTTTTCACCTTTCCAATTTGTTTCAAATGCAGAATGGACCATAGAATATAGTCGACATTGAGCTCTTGGGCAACTTCTCGTGTAGTTAGTTGCAAGAGGATCAGCTTCTGTAATCCTCTCAGTTGGTCATGGTCAACTACTGATGACCAGGCACTGGGCTTCTCATCTTCAAGGCTCTAGTCTCCTTTGCAAAACTTGTTGACCCACCACTGTGCTGCAGGACGTTCATTGGCAGCTTCTGGGCCAAATGCGATGTTGATGTTGCAAGTTGTCTCTGCTGCTTTATGACCCATTTGGAACTCAAATAAGAATATCGCTTGAATTTGCTTTTTGTGTAACATTGTTTCCATAGTCTAAAATACATAAAATAAACAGCAAGTATGACAGAGTTCAACAGTGCAAAATCAAAATTACTTTTGCACCAACCTTGTAGCTAAGAGAGAGAGAGCTTTCAGGAAGCACGTGCCCAGAATCCATAGTTTTCTCAGCATCACCATTATGTGAATGAGAATGAAATTAGTATCAACTAAAACTAAGGTGTTTTTTTTTTTTTTAAGTTCTAATATCTGTTTAAGGCCCTATATCTACTTTTGAAAGAAATCAAAATGTAATGCAACATATGTAGTGGGTCATTGAGACTCTTCAGTATATATGGTACCCCCTAGAAGAGCAACAAATGGAGTATTCTTTGAAACTTGGGTAGTTAAGCGTTGTGGGCTCTTTTCCTCTTGTGGGGTAAAAGGGTAATCCTGGTAAGTTCTTTACTGGCTCCTTTCTAGCCCTTGCCAGATCGGTTATTGCTTTGTTACTTAGAAAGTAGTGAAGTATAGTAACAAGTGCTATAAATTGAGTCAATAGATTTAGATTATCTTTGTCACCTGTGTGACTTTTGCACATCATCTAGCCTAATGTTTAATTTTTCATTTAAAAAATGAGTAGTGATGATGATGGAAAGGAGTATGAAATTGAAATATTGTGTCCTGTATTTCAGTCGGAGAACTTGGAGAACACGGTAATCATACCAGATATCAAACTACATAGCAATCCTTCTGCATTTAATATTTATTGCAATGTACGCCATTGCGTTCTGGAATGGCAGAAAAAGGAAACATCGTTGGCAGTGGCTTCTAAGAACTCTGTGCAGAGCGGAGAATCAGATAGTGATGAAGAGGAGGAATCCAAAGAGCCCCCTATCAAGCTTCCAAAGGTAAGGCACTTAGGTTCCACTTAGATGAATGACCTACAGGAGTTTGGGCTATAATACATATATCTGCATTGCTAAAACACTTTGCTTTTAATAAAATTGCACACTGAAAATAACAGGATGTATGGGTAAAAATAGGTTTAGGCTAGATCAGGAAAACCTTAGGCAACTTTTTAATTGGAGAGCTAACAAAGTCAATAATTGGTACCTCAGTGGGGAGTACTTGGAAAGCCCAGGCAGGGAGCTTGGTGGCTTGGAGTTCGTTCAGGGGCTATTAAAAATGTACAGAAGCAAGAGAGGGGCAATGGTGGCTTGCAGGCACTAAGCCATTGAGGTTGGAGGTAGAGGTGTGAGCCAATGGGCTGCTGTTAAGGTGGGCACAGGAGGAGGTGTAGATTGCCAAAGCCAAGAGCCACGGAAGGCTAGGGGCCCAGCCCTCCCTCTGGGTACAGATATACATTTTAATTTTTCTTGACACAGAGCTAGAAGAGCTGAGCTGAGAGCTTCTGCCTTTTCTGCCTAAGGTTTTAAGTGTACTCTTTGCTATCCTGGCTCCCTTTGACTAGGGGAAAAATACATATAAATCAAACTGCATTGTTCTGATATCACTCCCATGTTTACCAGAGGCATATAATCCAGTTGGTATCATAGCAACATGTATTGTAGTGGAACAAACTGTTCTTAAGGTATTCTGTTGTATTTAAGCATTGAGTTTGTTTTAAGATTGTAATGTTATTTTATGTATATATATATATATATTTTTTTTTTTTTCTGTATCGTATGTGTAGTGAATATTTCTAACAAAGAATGGATGAAAATATACACATATTTTAAAATGGTACCTTTATCATAAATTATTTATACATGTTGCTCTTTTCTAAATATAGACATTTAAAAATGATTTCCTTTATCATAAATGATTCATATATATTTTCTTTTTACTAAATGGGTACCCTAAGACTGTGCCTTAAAAACTTTTTCATATGCCAACATAAGATACCATGTAGATACTTTTTTTTTATATTACTCAGACATAGCAGCCAGATAGAGGCCATGTTGCTGATCTGTTTTCACTTTTCATGGTGGCTCTTTGTAAGTTCATCCCCGTCCTTAATCGTTACTGCCAGGTTCTTCTCCCCTTATTGTCAACAGTTGACTTGCTTCCTGTTTCATAGGGTAGTAGAGATTTTGTGGGGTCCCTTAACGTCTTAATCAGTCACCTTCAAGTGTCCTTATCTGCTCTTGGGACCCATTTCCCCTTATTCCTTTTCTCTCCAGTGTCCATAACTGTACCATCTCTACTGGCTTCTTTCTTCAGCTTGAAACAGACTCGTCTTTTCTCTGCAAGTTTCTCCAAGTAAACAGCATGGTCTGTAATACTGATTTCTTATGCTTAATTAGGGGAGGCTGAGCAAAGCTAAAGCTACATTGTTAAGTCAGGATATGGGCTTGTGTTTTCGGTATAGGAATTCATTCTGTGCGTGGGTCTCACTGTACTGTAACAGTCGCTCAACTTAGGTTCAGCACTGGGAAGGGGAATGAAGACCCAGAGAAGCCTTTCACACTGGTATGTAAACATCAGATAATAAACTGTATTTAATTTAAAAGATACTGCACAATCAAGAACTACTGATTCATAGGCTATTTTAAAACTTTAGCAAGAATCAGTATTAAGGAAGTAAAATATCAGGCATTTTTAAGACAGTGTTTTTTTTTTTAGCATGATTAATAGAGTCAAAAGATGCAGAATCTAAAAGAGAGCTTCCAGTGAAAAGAAGAAAAGCGGGTAACTCAAGTGATTAATACTGAGTTTTCCATCAAGTTCTGGCCTGTCAGGAAACAAGGTATAATGATGAACATGGGCAGTAGAGTCAAACTGCTTGAGTTCAAACACTTGCCATTACAAATGCTAGCTGCGTGATGCTAGGCAAGTTATTTAACCTCTCTGTGGCTCAGTTTTGTCATCTCTGAAATGGGGATAATGTCTTCCTCATAGGGTAGTATTAAGGATTCAAAGAGTAGTAAATGCATGCATGCTTAATAAATGCTAGCTATTGTTATAAGGTGCAAATAGGAAAATGTGTAGGTCCAAATAAATTTCAGTTAGTTTTCAGGGAGCTCTTCAGTTATTAAGAAGTACTGTATATGCATGGAAATGAGACAGTCAGATCAGAGAGGAAGGAGCAGTGGAATGCTTTTGTTGCAGAGTTAGTCAGAGTGCTGTGGGCTGGGGCAGGACTGGGAGTGAAACTTTTCAGGCCTTTGGCAGCAGTTTGCAGGACACAGAAGAGAAGAGGCCTTTAGGGTTTGAGATGATGGGAGCGTGAGGACAGGTGTGAAATGTTGACTTTTCTCTTCCTTTTGGCCATTTCTGTGCCTCTTCTCCAGACGCTCTTTCGTGTCACTTCTTTCCTTTCCTTTGCTATTCCTCTCTTGCTCCTCCCAAATGTGTGGTTGTCATTTTCCTTTTTCTTGCTGGAGTTTTACTTCTCTCTTGCTCCTTTTTTCTCTTATGTAATGGAGCCAGTTTTTTATTTGTTGTCGAGGTATCATTTTGATACAATTCTGTTTTCTCTCCTTGACTTTTAAAAGTTAGTTAAATTGATTTTGATTTCCTTTTGAGCTATTTCACTTGTTTTCTGTAAGTTCTAGAATTGACTCTAGGACTTTTTAATAGAAGATGGAATTTCTAATGGCAAAGAGTTTATTATTATTAAATCTAAGTGTGATACATCTAAACCTTCATGTTATTGGTAGTGAAAATGATAATGCCACCTTTGGAAATACATGATTTAAGGAGAGCAAAATAAAACCTCAAAAGACTGTTTTTGGGCCCAATATGTTTTTTGCCTCACTTTTCACAACAGTGACATTGGACTGGCTATACTAGTTAATTATTTGGGTTTTGTATTCCTTCAAGTATAATACAGAGCTTTCAGGATTTAATTGTTTGAAAGCAACAGTAATGATAACATTCAGTAAATTTACAAAAGACTATTTTCTGAAGAGAAGTTGGAAGACCGTGTGTTTGGTGGTTAGTTATGGTTTGTCATGGAAAGTATTGAAAGCTTAGTGTGTTATCTTATTACAATGAACTATTCTATACAGCAGTCAAGCTTATTAATAAGCTATTTTTCTATTTATAAAGGCAGTGTGTATTCAGTGTAGATAATTTGAAAACATGGGGAACATTTTTATAAAAGAGGAACATTTGAAAAATGGGGAACATTTTATAAAAGAAAATTTTAAAAGCTGGAAGTTATTTCTAAAATCCTTATAACCAAAATATACACATTATAAACATTTTTACATATACACATTAAAATATATTTGTTTCTGCACAAATGAAATCATATTGTATTTGCAGTACTATATTTTTTTCTCTTTATACTCTTCCTCCTATTACCGAGGGAGGAGGACATAGAGTATATTCTTAGTGACTGTAAGACAGACTTCAAAGTATAAAGTGCAGTTTCAGAGTTCTTCTGTGTAGTAAAATACTCTCAGCCAAACCTCAGCAAAAAGTCTTAATTTACAACATATTTTGTTCCTCTGTTCAATGATTCAAAGTTAAATATGATTGGGAAACTTGAGTTTGATTTTTTATTTTGTTGTATATTGAATGTATATCACATTTCTGGAAATGAAATTTTTTTTTCTTGTTAAAAAAAGAAAATTATACACTGAGCTAAGATATAGGTGATAAGTGAGAATTTACAGTGGTTCATCTGGACAGATGGATAATTCCTTGTCCTGATCATTTTGACTAACGTTTGAGGAGTATTTTTCGCTAAATCCACCTAGTGCGCTGTTCCTAGACAGCGCCCTGAGTTACTTGTTGTCATGCATTTGTTATTACACCTTAACCTTATCAGAGAGACAACTTGGGAAGCTGTTCAGTAAGGAGCCTTACTATTTTTGGCAAGGTTCAGTACTTTCTCTATTACTTCAGGAATCTACTTATACAAAGAAACCCTCGCCAAGAATGTCATCTGTGAAGAATTCTTTGACATATGAAAATTTGTGATTGGTAGTTTAGTTCAGTTCAGTCGCTCAGTCATGTCTGACTTTCTACGACCCCATGGACTGCAGCACGCCAGGCCTCCCTGTCCATCACCAACTGCTGGAGTCCACCCAAACCAATGTCCATCGAGTCGGTGATGCCATCCAGCCATCTCATCCTCTGTCGTCCCCTTCTCCTCCTGCCCTCAATCTTTCCCAACATCAGAGTCTTTTCAAATGAGTCAGCTCTTCGCATCAGGTAGCCAAAGTATTGGAGTTTCAGCTTCAACATCAGTCCTTCCAGTGAACACCCAGGACTGATCTCCTTTAGGATGGACTGGTTGGATCTCCTTGCAGTCCAAGGGACTCTCAAAAGTCTTCTCCAACACTGCAGTTCAAAAGCATCAATTCTTCAGTGCTCAGCTTTCTTATAGTTCAGCTCTCACATCTATACACAACAACTGGAAAAACCATAGCCTTGATTAGACGGACCTTTGTTGGCAAAGTCATGTCTCTGCTTTTTAATATGCTGTCTAGGTTGATCATAACTTTCCTTCCAAGGAGTAAGCGTCTTTTAATTTCATGGCTGCAGTCACCATCTGCAGTGATTTTGGAGCCCAGAAAAATAAAGTCAGCCACTGTTTCCCCTGTTTGCCCATCTTATCTGCCATGAAGTGATGGGACCAGATGCCATGATCTTAGTTTTCTGAATGTTGAGTTTTAAGCCAACTTTTTCACTCTCCTCTCATTTTCATCAAGAGGCTTTTTAGTTCTTCTTCACTTTCTGCCATAAGGGTGGTGGTGTCTGCATATCTGAGGTTATTGATATTTCTTCAGGCAATCTTGATTGGTAGTAGTAAACAGTCTTAAAGACTGATAGGATAGTCTCCTACTGGCCTGAGAGTAGAGCCCTATTTTGTGTACTTGGGCTTCCCTGGTAGCTCAGCTGGTAAAGAATCCAATTCCAAAGGAATTCAATTCCTGGGTTGGTAGGATCTGCTGGAGAAGGGATCAGTACCCTGTCCAATATTCTTGTGCTTCCCTGGTGGCTCTGCTGGTAAAGCATCTGCCTGCAATGTGGGAGACTTGGGTTCGATCCCTGTGTTGGGGAAGATCCCCTGGAGAAGGGAACAGCTACCTACTCCAGTATTCTTGCCTTCAGAATTCCATGAACTGTTTATAGTCCATGGGGTTGCAAAGAGCTGGACAGACTGAGTGACTTTCACTTTCACTTTTGTATACTTAGGAGATCTTTGACTTCAGATTTGCTTCCTGTAAGGACATAAACAGAAATCTTGGGCAGTTTGTTTTTATTTTCTAGTCTATTTCCAGAAGATAAACTATATGAAATGGAATGTTTTCATTTCCATTTAATCAATTGAAACTCTGTACAAGCAGTTCCATAATCTTAACTATGATTAAGTATTCCAGGATTTTAGATAACTGCAGCTGACTTGCCTGCAACTGACTTGACCCTTGCCTGGACAATGCATTTATGAGTTGCAGTGGTTTTTAGAGCACAACTGAGAGAGTAAATAGCTGAGATAAATATTTGTTGTCTGCTTATCATGTGCAGGCACTGGGCTAGTCATGGGAGAAGTTAGTTAAGATATACTCTGTGTCCACAAGGAGATTGAAGTTTTAGTTTGGAAAATGGAAACAAAAATAGTCAATTATATTATAGCATAATAAATGCTCTAATGGAGGTTGGGCTGGATAAACAATATATGTAAAATGCATTTACCCTGTTAGATTATAAACTTTTAGAGAATAGGGTCTAATATATCTCATATTTCCTGTGTGAAATAAGTACTTAAAATTATTTATGTCATATATGAATTAATGTATAAATCTCATCAGAGAGTGTCTTTTATATTTCATTCAATGGAATTAATTCTTTGCTGCAGTTCTACTAATTAATCTAGTTTTAGCTTTTTCTGTTACTTACTTAATTCTCCAAATAATTTATACTTCCTGAGAAGATCTTACACATCTCCTTCTCAAAATGTTGGCGTTGATTGAGAAATTGAATTCATTGTCTATTGTTCTCTCAGTTTTCTGAAGAGATCTCTTTATACAAGTTCATCATATTTGCTCTCTGTCTTTTGTTGCAAATTTGTCTATCTTTTGCTAGATACTGAGTTATAAATATGTTTTTAATTTTTATTTATATATTTTAAAATTTTATTTACTTTTAATTGGAGGATGAGTTACATTTTTCTTGGTCCTCATGAGGAATGATAAGATAATTAAAAGTGAAAATAGCCATGATATTTTAGATAGGTAGTGTTTTCTTTTTTTTGTGGTAAATCCTATAAGTATAAGGGACACTATCTACAAATAAGAATTGGCTGATTTACCGTTATAGGGAATCCTAAGAAGCTTTGGTTCCTTTTTAATCTTTTCACAGTATGGTGCTATATTGTGCTATATTGACTTTTTTCTTCTGGCCATGAATAAAATTAACATAAAATAGAATGCCAGTTTTTACTTGAGTACAGCCAAATGAACTTTGTATATTATTAGTTAATATTTTCCTGAGTAAATGCAATCTAGTAACTGGTTTTCTGTTAAACCATTTTCATGATGTTTTATCATGGCTTCATTATACTAAAACTACTTTTTAAGTAGAGCTACTATTTTTTAACCTTCTGTGTAACCAGATGATTTTCTAAATCATGAAATTAAACACAGTGGGTTTTATTCTTTTTTTAATGTGATGATTTTGTCTTGCCTTTTATTGTACCATTAATCATTTGCTGTTGGAAATAAACTGTACTGATTATACTGCCTAAGAAGTGTTATTAGCTCACATGTATAATTTGTTTTATCTTAAATAGATCATTGAGGTTGGACTTTGTGAAGTTTTTGAATTGATCAAGGAGACACGATTTTCTCATCCATCCCTGTGCCTCAGGAGTCTCCAAGCCCTGCTTAACGTGCTTCAGGGTCAGCAACCGGAAGGCCTTCAGTCAGAGCCACCCGAGGTCCTAGGTAAGAGCTTAGGCACATTGAATGAAGCCTTTAAATGTAAAAAGCTTCTCTTATGAAGCATATACCGACTACAGCCTGTAATTCAGTCTCTGTTGATGGTGCTGAAACAGCAGGGGTATAAATTTTAGGATACTTTGCGATGTTCCACTGGAGTTATAGTTCATGCACAGACATTTCCTTATTATGATGATGATGGGAAATAGAAATTCTTAGAACCCAGAAATAATCCTCAAGCCTTATTGTCACCATGAACTTAAATCATTCTTGCTAAACCTTTGGCCGGGATAGCTGACATTGACTTCATCTAATTTTACATGTTATTTTGGAGGAAAAGAGGAAACAAATACACAGTTAGTTTCTAAACAAAAATAGATTTGTATTTATCATATTGAAGGTAAAGCTTTTGAATTAGTACCAACTTCCATTAAGTAAAACTATTGGCTTTGTATAGAATACATTTAAGTTTTATGAATGCCTGCCTTTCATTTGCCAGTGACCTAGACTCAACACATACTCTTGTAAGCAAGGTGGGGACTCTTTAAGGAAGAGGAAGAGATGGAAGCTTATTCTGAAGGCTAATTGCTTTCCTAACTCTGGGCCTTCAAAGAGTCTCAGTTCAGCTCCATTCAGTTGCATCCAACTCTTTGTGACCACATGGACTTAAGCACGCCAGGCTTCCTTGTCCATCACCAACTCCCAGGGCCCACTCAAACTCATGTCCATCCTGTCGGTGATGCCATCCAGCCATCTCATCCTCTGTTGTCCCCTGCTCCCACCTTCAATCTTTCCCAGCATCAGGGTCTTTTCAAATGAGTCAGTTCTTCGCATCAGGTGGTCAGAGTATTGGAGTTTCAGCTTCAGTATCAGTCCTTCCAATGAATATTCAGGACTGATTTCCTTTAGGATAGACTGGGTGGATCTCCTTGCAGTCCAAGGGACTCTCAAGATTCTTCTCCAACACCACAGTTCAAAAGCATCAATTCTTCTGCGCTCAGCTTTCTTTATAGTCCAACTCTCACATCCATACATGACTACTAGAAAAACCATAGCCTTCACTAGATGGACCTTTGCTGCCAAAGTAATGTTTCTGCTTTTTAATATGCTATCTAGGTTGGTCATAACTTTTCTTTCAAGGAGTAAGCATCTTTTAATTTCATGGCTGCAGTCACCATCTGTAGTGATTTTGGAGCCGCCTAAAATAAAGTCTGTCACTGTTTCCATTGTTTCTCCATTTATTTGTCATGAAGTGATGGGACAAGATGCCATGATCTTAGTTTTCTGAATGTTGAGTTTTAAGTCAACTTTTTCACTCTCCTCTTTCACTTTTATCAAGAGGCTATTTAGTTGTTGTTTGCTTTCGGCCATAAGGGTGGTGTCATCTACATATCTGAGGTTATTGATATTTCTCCTGGCAATCTTGATTCCAGCTTGTGCTTCATCCAGCCTGGCATTCCATGTGATGTACTCTGCATATAAGTTAAATAAGTAGGATGACAATATGCAGCCTTGATATACTCCTTTCCTGATCTGGGAAAGAGTCTAGAGTTTTCTAAATCTCATGCATTCAGTTAAGTTCAGTTCAGTTCAGTTCAGTCGCTCAGTTGTGTCCAACTCTTTGCGACCCCATGAATCGCATCATGCCAGGCCTCCCTGTCCATCACCAACTCCTGGAGTTCACTCAGACTCGTGTCCATCGAGTCATTGATGCCATCCAGCTATCTCATCCTCTGTCGTCCCCTTCTCCTCCTGCCCCCAATCCCTCCCAGCATCAGAGTCTTTTCCAATGAGTCAACATTTTGCATGAGGTGGCCAAAGTACTGGAGCTTCAGCTTTAGCATCATTCCTTCCAAAGAAATCCCAGGGCTGATCTCCTTTAGAATGGACTGGTTGGATTTCCTTGCAGTCCAAGGGACTCTCAAGAGTCTTCTCCAACACCACAGTTCAAAAGCATCAGTTCTTCAGTGCTCAGCCTTCTTCACAGTCCAACTTTCACATCCATACATGACCACTGGAAAAGCATGTACTAGCTTGTGTCAATCATATATGTGGGCCCTAACTGTGGAGTTTACTATTCAGTAGATTTGGAATGAGGCACGAGAATTTGCATTTTGAGTAAGTTTCTGGGTAGTGCCAAAGCTGCTGATCAGGGGACCATACTGCTGGTCTGAACTCGATGTTGGGTCTTTTTCTTTGCTTGGCTGTTTGGATTATGTTAGACCCACACGGAGAACCTCATTTCTTGGTTTTCATTTTGATGTCAGATTGTTATTTTTTTTGGTCACATATTGTAATTAGTTTCTGTGTTCAGTTTATTTTGTTACCGTTTTGGTTTAGTTAGTGGTGGGGAGTACTGGCTATGAAAATAAGCTGAGGATTTTTAAAAACAACAGCACCATGTTATTCATGCTGCTACCAAATACAAGCTGCGTATATTAAGAAGCAGGCATCATGTTTACTGTCACTGTAGCGCCAGTGATTGTATTTCCATTGTGATGCGCTACTTGATTTCATGGCAGTTTTTTGAAGATTTAATTAAATTAATACTTTTATTTAAGAACATCTTGCTAGTTATCCTTTCTGTGATTGTGGTTTTCAGTCTGTCTGCCCTCTGATGGAGAAGGATAAGAGGCTTATGGAAGCTTCCTGATGGGAGAGACTGACTGAGGGGGAAACTGGGTCTTGTTCTGATGGGTGGGGCCATGCTCAGAAAATCCAATTTTCTGTTGATGGGTTGGGCTGTGTTCCCTCCCTGTTGCTTACTATGGTGGAGGTAATGAAGACAATGGGACCTCCTTCGAAAGGTCCCACACAGGCACTACTGATCTCCATGCCCCCAACCCTGCATCAGGCCACCACCAACCCGTGCCTCTGCCAGAGACTCCTGGACACTCCCGGGCAAGTCTGGGTCAGTCTCCTGTGGGGTCACTGCTCCTTTTCCTGGGTCCTGGTGTGCACAGGGTTCTGCTTGTGCCCTCCGAGAGTCTTTTCCCCAGTCCTGTGCAAGTTCTGGCAGCTCTGTGGTGGGGCTGATGGCGACCTCTTTCAAGAGGGCTTATGCCACACCCAGGTCTGCTGCACCCAGAGCCCCTGCCCCTGCGGCAGGCTACTGCTGACCCGTACCTCCAGAGGATACTCTCAGACACAGTTCTGTCTCAGTCTCTGTGGGATCTTTGGGTCCTGGTATGCACAAGCTGAATTTAGAAAAGGCAGAGGAACCAGAGATCAAATTGCCAACATCCACTGGATCATCAAAAAAGCAAGAGAGTTCCAGAAAAACATCTACTTCTATTTTATTGACTATGTCAAAGCCTTTGACTGTGTGGAACACAAGAAACTGTGGAAAATTCTGAAAGAGATGGTATACCAGACCACCTGACCTGCCTCTTGTGAAATCTGTATGCAGATCAGGAAGCAACAGTTAGAACTGGACATGGAACAACAGACTGGTTCCATATCAGGAAAGGAGTGTGTCAAGGCTGTATATTTTTACCCTGCTTATTTAACTTATATGCAGAGTACATCATGAGAAATGCTGGGCTGGATGAAGCACAGCCGGAATCAAGATTGCTGGGAGAAATATCAATAACCTCAGATATGCAGATGACACCACCCTTATGGCAGAAAGTGAAGAAGAACTAAAGAGCCTCTTGATAAAAGTGAAAGAGGAGAGTGAAAAAGTTGACTTAAAACTCAACATTCAGAAAACTAAGATCATGGCATCTGGTCCCATCACTTCATGACAAATAAATGGAGAAACAATGGAAACAGTGAGAGAGCTTATTTTTTTGGGGTTCCAAAATCACTGCAGATGGTGAGTGCAGCCGTGAAATTAAAAGACGCTTACTCCTTGGAAGAAAATTTACGACCAATCTAGACAGCATATTAAAAAGCAGAGACATTACTTTGCCAACAAAGGTCCATCTAGTCAAAGCTTTGGTTTTTCCAGTTGTTGTGTATAGATGTGAGTGTTGGACTGTAAAGAAAGCTGAGCACTGAAGAATTGATGCTTTTGAACTGTGGTGTTGGAGAAGACTCTTGAGAGTCCCTTGGACTGCAAGGAGATCCACCCAGTCCATTTCGAAGGAAATCAGTCCTGAATATTCATTGGAAGGACTGAAACTGAAGCTGAAACTCCAATATGTAGGCCACCTGACGTGAAGAAGTGACTCATTTGAAAAGACCCTGATGCTGGGAAAGATTGAAGGCAGGAGGAGAAGGGGATGACAGAGGATGAGATGGTTGGATGGCATCACCGACTCAGTGGACATGAGTTTGAGTAAGCTCTGGGAGTTGGTGGTGGACAGGGAGGCCTAGCCTGCTGCAGTCCATGGGGTTGCAAAGAGTCAGACATGACTGAGCAACTGAATTGAACTGCTAGTTATACTTGGCTCTTGATTGTAAATTAGCCAGTAATTGAAGTATTTACAACATCCACTGAAACCGGTAAAGCCTGTATCTTAACTTAGAACAACATGCTGATCATTCCTTTCCTCCTAGATATTCTGCCATTCTGTTTTCCTCTGCCATTTGTTATATACTTTCTTTTATTTTCATGTTATACATAAATGTTCCCTTTCCTTTATTCTTTTCAAAATAGATCTTGTTCTTAATGCTGGCTTTTAAAATTATAATCTGTGCTATAGTTTAATTGTCTTCTTTCTATCCAAACTTAGGTCCCCTGATTATAATTTGTTTTCATTTTCCTACTAACAGTTCTAAATGCTGCTGTACTGTCTTTGGTCTCTCTTCTATCCTTCCAATGCTTATTTCTGATCTCTTCACTGCTTTGACTTATTTTTCTGTTCAGGCATTTACCATCACTTCATATTCTTTATTTTGTTTAATTAGCTCCAAGGTGTGAGTAGTAATTTGGATCTTTAAAGTAAAATTTGTATAGAAATCTCTCTCTGTTTTTTCTTTTGAGTTAATATTATAATCACATTAGTTACACTTTTTCCACAGTGGTTTTTTTCATGTTGCTCATGAAAATACATATGCATCTCTCATATTGTTAGGATAGCTTGATGATTATTATACGTCAGACTTCCCCTTTGCAGATGGATTTGATTTACAAATTGTTCAGTTTTTAAAAAATCCTTCCCTTATATCAATCTTTCTGTTCAATTTAAGGTTAGAGTACATGTTCTCAATTATTCACTTAAAAAATGTTCTGTGCTAAGAGCATATATTATAGGGGTGATCAGTAAAAACGTTGTTGTTATTATGGAATTTAGCTTTAGACTGTTGGACACATGTAAGCAAGAATTCTGAGAATTAATAACAAACTTCACAGAAGATGTGACATTTGAGATTTAAGGGCGAGTAAGAAAGAGTTAACTAAGTTTCTAGGCAGGTAGGAGAGCATGTGGTAAGGTTTTTTTTTTTTAGTCTATTTATTTATTTATTTTTTGGAGGCTGATTACTTTACAGTATTCTATTGGTTTTGCCATACATTGACATGAATCCACCACAGTTATACATGTGTTCCCCATCCTGAACCCCCCTCCCACCTCTCTCCCCATTCCATCCCTCTGGGTCATCCCAGTGCACCAGTTCCGAGCATCCTGTATCATGCGTCGAACCTGGACTGGCGATCCATTTCACATATGATAATATACACATTTCAGTGCCATTCTCCCAAATCATCCCACCCTCGCCCTCTCCCACAGAGTCCAAAAGACTGTTCTATACATCTGTGTCTCTTTTGCTGTCTCGCATACAGGGTTATTGTTACTACTGTTTTTCTAAATTCCATATATATGCGTTAGTATACTGTATTGGTGTTTTTCTTTCTAGCTTACTTCACTCTGTATAATAGGCTCCAGTTTCATCTACCTCATTAGAACTGATTCAAATGTATTCTTTTCAATGGCTGAGTAATATCCATTGCATATATGGACCGCAGCTTGCTTATCCATTTGTGTGCTGATGGACATCTGGGTTGCTTCCATGTCCTGGCTATTATAAACAGTGCTGCGATGAACATTGGGGTACACGTGTGTCTTTCAGTTCTGGTTTCCTCGGTGTGTATGCCCAGCAGTGGGATTGCTGGGTCATATGACAGTTCTGTTTCCAGTTTTTTAAGGAATCTCCACACTGGGAAGGTTTTGAGGTAGGAAGGGGAATGACTGGAGAAAGACTGTGAGCAGAGTGAAGAGTGAGAGAATAGGGAGGCAGGGAGCAGGCTGTGTGGAGCTTGATAGGCTATGTCCAGGGAGGACGGCTCTGTTTCTAGGAGGAATTGAACATCACTGTCTACTTAGGTTTAGAAAATTCTTTATAGTCTTACACTATTTGCTTCAGTTTGATCTAACTTTTTTTTGTTGCCAGGGACATTCTTTGTCTTCGTCAATGCCTGGAATAGTTCCTGATGTACAGGGAGAATGCAGGAAATACTGGCTGAATAATTATAAGATAAATGGGCAGGATAATGATGGAGGGATAGACAAAGGAAAAAGGTAGAAGAAAGGATAGAGGAAAAGAAGGACAGTTGGAGAGAGAGACAGAGTGAAGGGTAGATGGAATAAGGGAAAAGACTGAAGGATATAGAGAGAAGTGAAGTAAGGAGTGAGAAAGGAAAGAAGGAAGGGAGTAATTAACAAAAGAGTGAATAGATTTGAAAGAAAAAACAGATTTTTAGGTTTAAAATTTCTCTTTGACTATCAGGGTGCTAATTTATGAATACTTATAGTAGTCCAATTAAGAGAAGGTGATAGATAGCATGGGTTGAGGAGATGCTGATGACATGCAAAAAGTGGAGGAATTAATTAGGAAGTAAACTTCACAGGACTTAATTAGTTAGGGATTAGATGTGGAAGATGGGGACTACTAGAGGAAGCCTCAGTTTCTGTGAGCTAAGAAATAAAACGCAGATGGCCTTTCAGTTTGCAGAGAATTCCAGTACATCAGTTCTCTCTCTTGCTTTCTTCCTTCCTCCCCTTTCCCCCTCTCCTTCCATCATTCTCAAATTTTCTCTCTTTATGACTCTGTATTTTTTTCTTCCTCTTCTTTCTCTCTGTGTCTCTGAGTATGCACTGCTGTTGTGTTAGCAATTAAACCAATTTTATATGAAAGCAAATTTTTGCATGTGTTCTATGTATTCTGTTGTTGTTTTGCAAATAAATACATAGTTTTTTGGGCACATAACATTTTAAGAAGCCTGTATTTTCCTAATCTAAAAGGTGAAAATAAATGCAATGAGTAGTCTGTTACTCCTTAATAGGCTAGTTCTTGAATATTATGAATGCCTGAAAGCAAATTTCTTTTAAATGATTGTGGGTAGATTTCCATTTCTTCATTTATAAAAATATGGAGTTGGACTAAGTATTCTGTAAGATCCTTTTTATGTAAATATTCTAACTTTGGGCGAAAAAGGGTAACTAGAAAGGAACAAATGTGAAGTAGCTACCTTAGGTGTTTTTTTGAAAAATGAGGCAAGGTTTAAATAAATGAACAGATACCATATAATGTCCTATATGTTGAATGATATAATTGAGTTCTGTTTTATCCACAGAGTCTCTCTTCCAGCTCCTTTTGGAAATCACCGTTCGAAGTACGGGAATGAACGACAGCACAGGACAGTCTCTGACAGCACTTTCCTGCGCTTGTCTCTTTAGTTTGGTGGCTTCCTGGGGAGAGACAGGAAGGACACTGCAGGCCATCTCTGCCATCCTCACCAATAATGGCAGCCACGCTTGCCAAACTATTCAGGTATTTCATATCTCAAGCTGCGTAGAAATGGACAAGAGACCAAGTTGCCATTTCGCCTCAATTTCTGTCAATCGGAATTCACTGCTTTTCCTCACTCAGTACAGTGGTTTGATCTGTCCCAGGTTGATATATAAATAACCTAAGATAGTTGATCTAAGCTGCATGTGTGATTAACTCTGCAACATGAAAGGTATAATAAAATGAAATTTGGTGAAAACTCAAATCTTTAGTGTAGTTTTTATGTCAGCGCTGCAGCCTCGTCTTCCTTTGACATGGTCTTGCTCTCTGTCCTCCCCCACCTCCCATCTTGCCCTGAATCTTCAAATGCAGAATTCCTTCCTAGTTTGTATATATCCCCATTGAAAGAGAAGCATATGTTATTTTTTCAATGTTTCTAATCGGTTATGATAGTTTTTCATGGATTGATGTGTTTCTGAGCTATTTCTGCTTCACATACAGAAATTTTTTTTTGAGCTTTTACTGGGCAGTTGTGGAATAAGCTCTTCATCCTTGTTAGTGATGCGAAATATAAACTTTACTTAGAGGTGGACTTGACTTAATTCTTTTGAAATGTTTTCTGGAAATTGAGGAAGAAGTTACAATTTTAAGTCTCATGCGTTCTTTTCTGGCCCCTTGGATGACCTCCAGAACATGTAGAAGGGATGCCTGAACCCTGTCATTAGCAGCCAAAGATAGTGAAAGGGGATAAATGGGCTACTGTCTGTGACTTGTTCAGCAATTCTGAACTTTCCTTATCAAATACGAGCAGTCTTCTTTCTCTAGATTTCTGTTCTTATTCTTTTCCCTCTTTTTGTCCTGCCTAAAGTCCTCTTTCCCCTCTTTATTATTCTTAACTTATTTTGAAGTCCCTTTAATTTATTGATTTCCAAACTGTTCTCTGCTGTGCTTTGAAAGTGAAAAATGAAAGTGAAAGTCGTTCAGTTGTGTCCCACTCTTTGTGACCCCATGGACTATACAGTCCATGGAATTCTCCAGGCCTGAATACTGGAGTGGGTAGCCTTTCCCTTCTCCAGGGGATCTTCCCAATCCAGAGATCGAACCCAGGTTTCCCACACTGCAGGCAGATTCTTTACCAGCTGAGCCACCAGGGAAGCTTTGAGGATTCAGCAAAATTTCAGTTTAAATGTATACAAATACTTTCAAAATTTTAATAGAATATCACAAACATTCAAATATCCATGCCAAATGTTAAAAATATAGTGACCATATATACAGGTTCTTATTAGAATCCAGTGATTTTTTTGTGTGTAGATTTATTTGAGAGGATATGACATGAGATCTTAAACAGTGAGTTGAAATTAGCCAGTGCAGAGGGAGGAGGTGTTGGTGTTGGTGGTGTAGAGAGAGAGAATAGTCTTGGTGTCTGTGTGCCAAAGCATGGAAAGAGCAGTAAGAGTGGGACACTGAAAGCTGGAAGAAGTTTATGTAGTTACAGTGTAGAGAGCTGTCAGATAGCAGAGACAGGACTTGAACCCATGTCTGTCTGGCTGTAGTTATGCTCAAGCATTGGGCTGCACAAAACTACTCAGTCCCCTGAACCAACAGCCGAGGCTCTCTAAGGACCCTCCCCATCACTGTATACCCAGCTGTAAGTCAAAGGCCATATTAAAACCTGTTATCTTAGCATGACCTATAGTGTTCTTCATGATTTGGTCCCATTTCACCTACCTGTTCATTTCACGAAACTCTCTTGGCTGGGCAATGATTTGGAGCAGGTAAGAAAAGCCTTCTCCAAAAATGTAACTGTTGCATCTCAAATTATCTGGGATCCAAATGCATATTACTTATCTTGTTCCAAAAAGCTTAAGCTGAGACTTTAAGGTATGGTTGGTCATAATGTGAGGTCTCTTATTGGAAGAGACTAAAGATGAACTGTAAAGATGAACTCCAGACTTCACAGACCTCCCACTGACACACCACCACTGAATCTGGACTCACAAACAAAAAGGACATAGAAAAAAGGCACCAGCATTGAGAGTTAACAGAAAGAAGCAAAGCAGAATCAGTCTTGCCAAGTCTCTCTCTCTCTAGATATATAAAATTTATTAAGTATGTATATATTTAATATGGTTAATGAAGTGTCAAAAGTATTATTAAGGAATAAGGATATACAAGATAATCAGATCAGAAAACAAACCAAATAGAACTACTGGAAATGAAAAACCAAATGGTTACAATTAGAAACTTAAAGGATGAGTTAACCAGTGGATAATGTAGTTGAAGATAGAAGCAGTGAACTGAGAGATAGAGGAAGAACTTATTCAGAATGCAGCACAGAGAGATAAAACATGAAAAATAAGAAACATAGATAGAGAATGAGAAAGTTTGAAGTATCAGTACAATCTGAACTCCATAAGGCCAGTAATAGATTTGTGAAGAGACAGTATTTGAAATAATGGCTAAGATTTTCCAGAATTGGTGAAAGACTTGGAATCCTCAGATTAACAATGTCTAGTTTATCAGAATAAAATTTCTAGGTCCTGCCACACTGTTGTTGAGAGATCAATAGGAGAGAAAAAGGGGTACATCTGAGATTTCTAATTGTAATTCTGGGTTTTCTTAAAACTAACACTCAGAAAGCAGGAGACAAATAGGGCCATGTTGGAGACGCCTAGTTTCTGCTCTGCTCTCCACCCTTGCAATCTCCACAAAGATTACAATAAAGGATTCTTTTTAAAGTATAAACTTCTAAGAATGGAACACATTTCTAGAACGTAAATATTGGGAAAGCTTAAATCTAAACTTCTGAAGAAGCTAATACCCACAGAAAGTAAGTTGATGTTCACCTAAAAATACAGATAGAATTTAGAATTGGAAGTAATAGGTGCCTGGAAAATGGTGGTGAGGGGAAAAGCTAAAAATAGACTGGGAGTCTGTGTAATGAAAGCTCCAGAACCTCAGAGCCCTTCCTCTACACTTCCCAGCCAGTCACCTGTCCTCTTCTCCTACCCCTAAGAGTTAGGTTTTCTGTGTAAAGAAATTGAGCCAGAGAGGCCAGGGGAAACCAGGCACAGTTGAGACTGCAATTGAGGAGCCAGGCTGAAGACAGAGATTAAGTGAAAGTCACCATATTGATGATGGCCTTCCTCCATCCTCAGAGTTCCCAGTATACTGAGAGTGAGGCTTATAGCTTCGAGGAAAAAGACTGGAAGAGTCTTCTTTGGAGAAAACAGTGAGGAAAGACTTGCAGATACAGACATTTGGCAGGGAATGAGAGACCCTCCAGTGAAACTGCTGAACTTGGCGGGATCAGTTTGAGGTGAGCTCGCTGTCTGTCAGACCCTATTGGTTCACAGCAGCTTCCTGAGGTGAGCTCGCCATCTGTCAGACCCTGTCCATTCACAGCAGCTTCCTGTCAGTTTTTTTAGTCGCTTACTCTTTACAAATAAGTGTATAGCCAAGTATTTGGAGAAGGAAACAGCAACCCACCCCAGTTTTCTTGCCTAGCAACCCACTCCAGTTTTCTTGCCTAGAGAACCCCATGGAAAGATGAGCCTGGCAAGCTACAGTCCATGGGGTTGCAAGAGTCAGACACAACTTAGAGACGAAAGAGAGAGAGAGAACCAAGTATTACTGGGTTGACGTGAAAGACAGAGTCCCCCAAATCAGTAAAAATAGTAATAATAATAATAACAATTTTGCTGAAAAGAGTACAGGGAACAGAAAAACTCTTAAGTAAGAGTAATTTGTATTTTAAAGAGGGATGAAAAGATGATTATTTACATTAAACAGCAGTGTTTCTTTTAAAATTCAGAACAGAGATTTTGCAAGTTAAAAATACAAGATCACAATAAAATCAGTAGAAGCGTTAGAAGTTCAGATTAAAGAGGTCCCCTGACAATAGAAAACAGAGCAAAAGAAAGAAAATAGATTATATGAAGTAAAATTAGAGACTCCTTCTAGAAAATCCAGTTTTTAATAGGTATTCAAGCAGAGAGGATGGGCTTCCTGGTGGCTCAGTGGTAAAAAATCTGCCTGCCAATGCAGGAGGTGTGGGTTTGATCCCTGGGTGAGGAAGATCCCCTGGAGAAGGAAATAACAACTCATTACAGTATTCTTGCCTGGGAAATCCCATGGACAGAGGAGCCTGGTGGGCTGCAGTCTATGGGGTCACAAAGGGTTGGACACATCTGAGTGACTAAACAACAACAAGCAGAGAGGAAGAAATCACCTAAGCTTCATAAGGAGACTTCCCATCCCCCAAAGATACACATTTCGTATCGACAGAACCCACACTGAGTGAACTTTGCAAAATCATAACACCATAAAGAAAGAATAGCAGTCCCAGAGTGCAAAACCAGGTTATGTACCAGAGATTGAGCAGAATGTTGTTGGACTTCTCAAAAGCAGCATTGGCATAAAAAATAACAAACAGTGCCTTCAGAGTTCTGAGGGAAAATGATGTTCACTCTATTTAGCTCAGCTCTCAGTGATGTGTGAGGGAAGATAAAGATGATTTTGAACATGCAAAACGTGGAACAGTTTCAACCTCTGTGACTGCCCTTGTTCTTAGGGAGCAGGGCTTGAAGGATTTTCAACCTCTGTGACTGCCCTTGTCCTTAGGGAGCAGGGCTTGAAGGATATTGCCAACGGGAAACATTAGAGATAATGTTTGAGAGGAACATGAGGAACCCATAGGGGTAGGTATAGAAGAAACTTAGCAAGTGCAAAAATAGGGCAGTTGTTGACTCAGTGAAGAAAAAGAAAAATTATGTAAGAAAAATACAGTATGTGATACAGTTTTGTTCAGTTCTGCACCATGATCACACAGGCACAATAAAATGACTTCTGAATAATGCTTTAACTAGAGATGATTATATAGCTCAATTTGGAGGATTTGAGAAAAAAGGAAGAGCATCATCTTTGATAGTAGGTTCATTAGAAAGTATCTGAAACAACAAAAATTGAAAATGAAGCTGTGGCATATAAGAATGTGGGTATCAATTCTAGATAAGACAGTTTTAAGTTTAATGTAGTTACTTCTAGGGGGAGAATTTGTAGTATTCAACCATATACATAAATAAAATTTCATAAAAGTAAAAGTTCTGTGTTTTGATTGGGTCAGAGGCCTCAGATCTCAAAGGGGAAGAGGAAATATCAGTGAACAGTGTGTTAGTTATCCCTCTGAATCTCTGCCCTCTAGAACAGTGCTGTCCAATAGAAGTATACTGTAATCCACCTATGTCATTTAAATGTTTCTATTAGTCATGTTAAGAAGATAGAAATAGATGAAATTAATTTCAATAATGGATTTTCTCAACATATCCAAAAATAATTTCAACATGTAATCAATATGAAATTATTAATAAAATCTATACTCTCTTTTTTTTTTTAACTAAGCCTTCAAAAGTCAGTGTGTATTTTATATTTAAATCACATCTCAAGTCGCACTAACCCTAATTCAAGAGCTCAGTACTCACATGTGGCTGGTGGCTGCCATATCTGATGGTGGAGCTGGAGAACTGGAACTGACACAGTGCCCTTGGGTCTGGCCCTGCAGTCAGATACGTGGCAGGTGGCAGCCATCTTTGGGTAGTGAAAGAGAGACAGAGAGTGAGAAGCAGGGGGATTTCTCTGGGACCCCACTATTGGTCCCATGCTGGTGACTTTTGAGGACTCATTTAACACAGATACCAGATATTTGATAACTATTGGTTAAATGAAGGCTGGATAAATACATAGTTCATAAAATTAACTTTTCGCATCACGGAAAAATGTTGATGTTAACGGGTACTAGGCATAATAAAGAAACAATGTAAAAGAGAATATTGGAAATTTTGTTTCATCTGTAGAAGAGCAGTATGTCTCTTATGCTTAATTTTGTACTTCAATGTCATGCTATATATTAATGGATATACATATCATACAAAGATACCATTTTGATTTGTGTGTACTCTAATACAAAAAAATATGTTTCAGTATTCATACTTTTTACTAATCTAGTATGTTAACCTGTGTTTTGGAGAAAAATGCATATTTCAGTGTTTTTGGTCACAAGGCAAATTAATGTTCTTTGTGTTTACATTTTTGTTTTGTCCTGCTTGAGATTTGTTTCTTACAGATTTTCAGTTGCTACTTTTTGCTGACATGCCAAATATGATCCTTCTGAATGTTTTTTCTTATAAATGATATATTAATAAAGCATCTTTGTATTTGAGATGTTTGAAAATGACTGTGTTTTTCTTCTGACTAGGTGCCAATGATACTGAATTCACTACAGAGAAGTGTACAGGCAGTGTTGGTGGGAAAAATTCAAATTCAGGACTGGTTTAGCAATGGCATTAAGAAAGCAGCTTTAATGCACAAGTGGCCATTAAAAGAAATATCTGTTGATGAAGATGATCAATGTCTACTTCAGAATGATGGATTTTTTCTGTATCTGTTATGTAAAGATGGATTGTACAAAATTGGCTCTGGATATAGTGGAACGGTTAGGGTAAGTGATTTTTTTTTCTTTTTTGGGTAAGTGATTCTTAATCAAAGTGGAAGTTATATCTTATACTGAATTATCTTCTGTTTGTTTCTTGCTTTTAGAGTGCCATCTAAGTTTGATGTTATTTCTTTGAAAATAAAAATGGAACATACGTGTTAAATGTCATTCATCCATGTATGTTAGTTTTCACAGATTATTGATTATAGAACTGTTGCTAGAACTAACTTTTGTTGTTTTGCAGGGCCACATATATAATTCTACATCTCGCATCAGAAACAGAAAAGAAAAAAAATCTTGGTTAGGGTATGCTCAGGTAGGAGAATATCTCACAGTAAACCAAACTTTTCTTCCTCTCTTTTAAAATATGTGGTTCATACTTGTGTCATCAGTAAATAATATCACTTCTATTTGAACAGATATAGTGTGTTTTTAGTAATACCAGTGATATGGTGTAGTATAAGGAATGTTGGCTTAGAACATTGACATTTTCATAAGAGGTTTACTTTTAGGTCTGGCCTTGCTTCTTACCAGCTGTGAGACTGTGGACAATTCAGCTAGTTTATTTGACCCTGTGTGATTTAGCTTAAAATGGGAATAAATATGTCTTCTGTTGGAGTCCTTGTTTAAGTGAGCCTCTAGTTAAGCATCAAAGCCTACCTTTATTATTTGAAAATCTGAATTGGGAATGTAACTGTGACCCAAAGCCAAATTAAAGCTTTTTACCATGAACTGTTCTATTCTAAGTCTAGATCAGTGCCTTCCAGGGAGTGGTGTGTGGTCTCCCCAGTAGGCAGCTTCCTGCATGGAAGTACATGCAGAGAATAACCAGTGACAGAAAAGATCTGGGCCTGTGTTGCTCTATTAATGCTGTGTTCTCATCACCTGACTGACATGACCAACTGGGTGTCAGCGATTGGATGCATGAGGCAAACAAACAATGAAGCAAATGAACGAAGGTCAAAGGGCCAGAAATATTTATTTTATACTATCCTTTCCTGAGAAGTGAAGCCCAAGTTTCCTTGTGGAAGATTATAGAATAAAGATCCCCTGCATTCTTATCTTGCCTAACTCTCAGATTGTTGTCAGCATCAGTTGAAAAAAGATATTTGAAAGCATTTTGAAAATTATAAAAATTATTGTTGTATGAAAATAATCTTACTGTCAACTTTTGGGGGAGATTTTGAAATTAAAATTTTAATATCAAATTAATTACTCAGTGATTGTCTCTCAAAACATAACCTAGTTTAAAATTTCAAGTTTTTATTTGCCACTGCTGTATTTTATCTAACAAATAATGTCCTGGGAAATACACTTACTGAAGTATGTTCCATGACATATCACTCTATCTAAAACCACTGCTTTATTGATTTTTAAATATTAACCTAGATATTTGTGAAAATAACAGCAGTCATTTCTATTATTTACTTGGCAAGTGATATAATAATTTTGACCAAAATATTTTTACTGTCCTGTGTGGTGTATCTAATATTTATATTGTAGAATTAATAGGTTAAATTGATATTTAGTGGTGTATACTTCCTCCTATTAAAGTATATTCATGTTCTTATATTTTAAATCTATAGTCTGTTTTAGACATCAATATTGATGTATTATTGTACATCAAAACACTAATACAGACCTGTATGACTACTTCTTCTAGTAAGTGGGTAATGAAAAAATATTTTAGTATATAAGAACACCACATTTTTTTGTTGTTGTCAGGGTTATTTATTGTATAGAGATGTGAATAACCACAGCATGACAGCCATAAGAATAAGCCCCGAAACACTGGAACAGGATGGCACTGTGCTGTTACCAGGTATGTTACTCAACTAGTTATCTGTTATCTTCACAGGTGATTTGAGACGTGCATGTCAGGCCGCTGAGACATAAAGAATGGTTAGCAAGGAACAGTGCTTGCTTACAAACAGATTGAAGCAATCTTGACATGCAGAACATTTTATAGTCTATAGAAAATTAATGCATGTGAGAAAAACAGATACTGTAAATATAGTCTGAAGTGTTTTAATACTTATTTTCAAATTCTTGCCCAAATTCTGTAGCTTGTTTCCCCCCACCCTCACCCCACCATGCCTTTTTCAGCTCCTGAATCAGTGGGGGGCTGTTGGCTTTGTTGTTCTTAATAAACCCACAGCCTTGGCTCTTGAATAACCTTGGTGTAAAGAACCTTCTCTTTTAGTTTAACAGCAGTGTGCTTTGTGTTTTCTAATTTATTTTTAAAGGGTTTTCAGAGACAGAGGTTTTTAGGGTGGGTCAGAAATTTAAAAAGTTCTTTCGTTCATACTTTTTGACAATACTCTGATAAGGCATTTTGGACACAATTCATTTTGTTGTAATTTTGAGGTTGTACATATGTATTTATCCTTCAGATCACCATGCTGTCTTAAATTCTTGGGCAAATGCATAATATATTCTCCACTGTAAGGTATTTGAATTTGCTTATACCTTAATACCTTCTCTGTACTAAAATCTTCAGTGTTTAATACATCTACCAACAATTTCATGGTAAGCAGCAAAACTACTTCAAGGCCATCTGAAAATGATTGAGAACTTCTGAAGAACACAGTGTGAAGGTTAATTGCTCCCTGGCTGCTTGTTAATTTTTAAGATTTTTTATAACCTCATGAAACATTTATTTGTATATAGCTATATATATATATATATATATCTGCAGATTAGTGTACCTGGTAAGCTAAATGTCACATTTCATGTGTGTTTCACAAATAAAGCTACTTTGGAAAACAGATGACTTATTAAAGCTATTTGGTAAATAACACTGTTTTCAAATATGTCTACAGGAGGTTTGTTTGTTTTGTGTGTGTTTGTTTGTTTTTTAATCACCACAAGTCCAAGGCCATGTCTCTGATCCTGATGATGATGATGATAACAACAATAATAGCAAAAATGTTCAGAAGTAGCATGTGCCCCATATATGTATACATATGTTAAAATTAATCATGTTTATTGGATAAATATCATATGAGCAAAACAAAATAAAAATTAATTGTAACCCCACTTCCCATCTGTAACCACTACTGACATATTAGTGAAAAATATTCTTCCTTTTTTCTATGCATATTGTGTACATACATGTACAGAAGTGATTGTATGCTATTGCTTTTTTAACCTATCCCTTCCACTCAGTATTCTGAATATATTTCCAGGTCATTAAATAGTCTTCTATGACATCATTTTAGTGTCACAAAATGTATTCCATTGTGCAGAGTGAATCTCACTCCAGTGAGCACCTCTGTCACTCTTTGTGTAAGTCATTTTAGGATGTCTTAATGGAAGAAAAGTTCGCAATCCCATGCCCCACCCCCCTAAGACAGATGGATAGAAAGGATTTGCTTTTGAAAAACCTTGATCATTTAACAGAGACTGTAGCTGAGAAAGACCATTTGAAAATGGTCTGCATGCAGCTGTTTTATGTATTCCATCATGGTAAAAAAAAAAAAATGACTTGTTAATATTCTTACTCAGTTGAAATCCCTCGACTTCATTTAGCATATGAAATGTGACTTTTAACAATACAAATGTGGCTTTCTGTGTTTCACAAATAAGTACCATATTCATGGTGAGGAAGGAACCAAACTGGGTCGGAATAGTCCCATGTTGTGTGTCTTGATATTTTCCTGAAGATGCTGTCTTAGGACATCACATGACGGAGACAGAGAGGATGAAGAGCGCAATCTTTTTGAAATCGTGCGGCAGGAAGACTTGCCTTCAAGCCTGAAGAAGCCTGTGGTTGTTTTTCCCTTTCTTTGACCTGGATGGCAGTTTTCTTTAATAGTCCCCTTTTTTCCCCTAGCTAGGGGTTTATAGATGGTAATGAATACCATGTTTAAAATTGAGAGAAATCTAGTAATTCTTTGAGCTTCATGTTCCAACTTGTCTTTAGTCTACTTTATAAATGAGTTATTTTCAGCCCAGCACTGACGAGCTGAAAGCATACTTTCCCCTCTGTTAATTGTAACTTGAGCCTTGTATGTTGGCGTACCTTTTATATTGTACCCCTATGTCATTACTCTTGTGTCTGGTGACATGCTGCCTCCGATCATGAGGGCTTTTGCTACTCTTCTTGCGCCGTTTCACTCCTCACCCCTGCATTTATCTGAAATTATAATGAGTTTTTCTTCTTTGCTTTTTAGTTTAAAATCTTACTGCTTAGAGCTTGAGAAGCATCTTTCTTGCGCCTCTTTGTATTCTGTACAGTGGACTAGGAACTCTTTCTTTCGATTTCTCCTCTCTTTGATTACCAAGTCTCTTGGGCTACCAGTGGGCCTTGTCTCCCAGTTTCTATTTCCAGTTTGTGATCACTGAATTCTCTATTTGGTAAGGGTCTGCCTGTGTTTTGCATATTTATAATAAGGAAGTATGCTAGTATGAAGCTCCTGGGCAAAGATATAGAGTAATCCAGCTTACTTGGGTGGGCTCCATTACTGCATTCCAAAACCAGACTTTTATGTTCTGCTGATTCAGGTGCAAATAGAAATGAAATATTATTTCTTTGGCATTGTAATTAATGGAGAGATTCATCCTAGTTCTCTGCAGTTATTTTGGGAAGTGTGTGTGTGCTTTTAGACTTGCTTGCTGAACATTTGTTTTTTCAAAAGGATACAGTTTATACTTAGATACTGAGCTGCTTGTAGTTTCATGTTATTTTAGTAGCAATCACTAACACATGTCCCAGTGGTCCTTCTGTAATACGGCTATCCCTTGTTACAATTGTGCTTGTCTGCATATTTTGATCAAAGTATGTAGTGCACTATTCTACAGAGACTGTATGGTATTGATGAAATATGGCATTCCAGACAAAATATTAGCACTTTCAGACCAAAAAAGAGATAAATCAGCTTAGATGTGACTGTTTTATGAAGGATGAACATTTTAAAAGTGTATATAGCATGCTATATGCTAAAAATACTGGGACTAGGCATTAAACCATGAAAACTGTACAGCCAGTTCTACTTTATAAAGCAAGGGATATCTGTAGATGGACAGCATAGACCTCAAATGCAGAAGCTTTAAGTCTGTCTGTATTTTTCTGTGACACTAATGACTGTGATGTATGTCTGAAGGTAGAGTGTTGCCTACCTCGCATGTGATTGTATTGACATGGTTATAACCAACATTATAGTTTGTTCATCGTGGTGCATGTTTATTATCAGACTATATCTAATACTAATTCATTTTGAAATTAAGCGGACTTTCAGGTCCATGATTATGGAAGATTAATAAATACGAGCACAAAATGTAATGCGTATAATTAGTTGAATTGTTTAGTTTCTGCTAATCTGTAGCTCTTTATTAAAAAAGCACAGTCTCCTATTGAGTTTAAATTATCTTTATTGTGTGGAGAACTCTCATTCTGACTTCAGCAGAGGAGTAAAGTCATTTTTTGAGATGTTTATTTATACTGTAATGTAATTGCTGTTTCTTCCTTTTGCACAGATTGTCACACTGAAGGTCAAAATATTTTATTCACTGATGGAGAATATATTAATCAGATAGCTGCTTCCAGAGATGTAAGTATTCTGAGTCATGAAAAGCTGGTATAAAGGGAATCCTTTTTTCATAAATTATTTGATTTTTATTAGGTAGGAAGTAGAGCCTTAAAAGATCCATTCATGTAACAGAATACTCTGGTTGTTTTATTTCTTTTAGGATGGGTTTGTTGTCAGAATATTTGCTACAAGCACAGAACCTGTGCTACAGCAAGAATTACAACTTAAACTGGCCAGAAAATGCTTGCATGCCTGTGGTATCTCACTATTTGATCTGGAAAAGGACTTGCATATTATAAGTAAGATGGTCAAAAAAACCTTTCTTCCATATTTTATTTTCAGATTTTTTTTTCTTTTGAAAACTAACATTGTGTTTTCAGCATTGTATTACAGCTTGTATTAGGTAGCTATTTTGCTGTCTGTTACTATGAAGCACACTTATGAGTAAACATGTACAAGTAACTAGGAGTAACTTGAAGCCTTTGATTTTTATTTGAACAAGTTTATAAGGATAGCCATGGAATGAGTCCATAGATTGTCAAAATGGTAATTGGCCTAGCATTTGATTTAAAAATTTTCATTTGGATATAGAAATATAGACATTCACAGAGTATTTCTGGGATGTAGCATACCTACTCTTGCCATGTCATAGTAGTAAGTAGGATTAGTTTCCATGAGGGTCTCAGTTTTGGTTTGCTATACTGCTCCCGATTTAGTAGTTCCATGTCTTAACTTGTGGGATTCTTTGGAAGACTCAGCTGTTTTGACTATTATCTTATTAAATTTATTAAATTTCATTAGTGATTTACCTTGCACATTTGTATAGTATTTTGTTTTTCATAGAAAAATACTGTATTGAACTCATCTTTTCCAAATTTCAAAATCCTGTAAACTTATTAATAGTTTATATAATTGGACAAACTCATAAAATGTGCTTATAAATGTTTACTCATAGTTTCACAACTTGGAAGTATGCAGAAGGATCTGTGTGTGTATATGCACCCATATGCATTCAAATTCATGGAGTATCTACATGAAACCTTCTGTAGAAAAAACTTGGAACAGGGAATCTAAAATACCTTAATTCAAATATCTGCGTAGTATTGTTCAAACCCAAACACTCCCGTGTCAAGACCTACCTCACCACACTTTATATATTTGCTCATTTGTAGGCCAAACTATAATTATGAGGTGTGTGTGTATTAGTCACACACACTAGTTGGATACAAAGAGTTGTATCCAACTTTTTGTGACCCCATGAACTATAACCCACCAGGCTCCTCTGTCCGTGGATTTCTTCAGGCAAGAATACTGGAGTGAGTTGCCATTTCCTTCTCCAGGGGATCTTGCCATCCCAGGGATTGAACCCAGGTCTCCTGATTGCAGGCAGATTCTTTACCATCTGAGCCACCAGGGAAGCCCTAATTATGAGGACCAAATAGGAAAGTCTCATGCATTTTGTAATGCCTGATAGCTAATAGATGCCCAGTAAAAATTAGTTCACTCATTAATTGAAGGAATTCAGCTAACATTGATTTAAACAATTTTTTCAACACTAAGAAAATAATTTGGCACTAATCTGAAACACCTGGGCTTCCCTGGTGGCTCAGTTGGTAAAGAATCTGTCTGCAATGCAGGAGACCTAGGTTTGATCCCTGGGTGGGGAAGATCCCCTGGAGAAGGAAATGGCAACCCACTCCAATATGCTTGCCTGGAGAATTCCATGGACAGAGGAGCCTGATGGGCTACAGTCCGTGGGGGTCACAAAGAGTCGGATGTGACTTAGCTGCTAAACCACAATCTGAAACAAATGAAGAAGCTTATGGTAACTTTATTCTTGCTTGGAGTAGTATAGCTACTGTTAATATTTTTTCAAATTGAGCCATATGACATACTGTGTCATCCTTATTTTTGAGTGATATTAATTGGATTAATTTTTTAGTTACTCAAAGTCATACAAGTTGTGCTTCAAGTTATTCATATTAAAACTATAATAGTATTCATGAAGTCTTACTGTATTGTCAGGCACCGGATTTGATGAGGAGTCAGCAGTTCTTGGTGCAGGACGAGAGTTTGCACTAATGAAAACAGCAAATGGAAAGGTAAATTATTCTTAGGATTAAAAATGAATATTATTTGCTCTAAGTTGTAGTTGGTATAATCAGTTGATTAGCTTACATAGTTTATATGTATAAACAATCATGTTTTAAAGTTTGATTAAAGATTTTATATATGGTAAAATTTCATGTTGAAATAGTATTAAAAAATTGTGACATTTGAGTATAAAACTTTCTAAACTTTATAAAATGTTCCCTTTATACAGATATTTAATTATGGAGCTCTTCGTGTAATTTTTTGAGTTGGGGTGAATTCACATTTGTGTTTATTTTGGATAGGATGTCCCTTGGAAATTTTTGTAAATGTGTAGACATTTAGATTACAAGTTGGGGAAAGTAGAAGGATGTACAATTAAGTTGCAGATTGTAGAGGTCTATTTATAGAGGTGGAAGCTTTTTTGTATCTGGTGATATGAGGATAAAGTAAGGTAATTAAAAGAACATGAAAGTGAAAATTATGAGGCATATACAGTATATTTGTATGTGAGGTTTTTTCCACTGGGAAAAATGAATTGAGAATTTTATAAATTTCCTTCTCTGTTTGGAGTATATTTATGGCATATATTTATTCATATTTATTCAGGATACTTATAAAAGATGATAAGTATCCTGAGTAGATATGAAAAAACTGTTGTGAACTGTGTATTTTTGCAGACGTATGCCTGCTTCTCTCCTGCTCAGTTCTCAGAAGTTGAATGGTATTAAAGAAAGTGTCTGAGTTCTTGTTGTATTTATTTTCAATAAAGTATGGAAGTTTCTTTCTGTCATGTGAAACCTGGTGCACTACTCCAAGGGGCACTGTAATTCCTGTTTTGCATTTTTATTTATACCCATTAAGATATATTACACTTTTGCCACCCCTAGGACTGTAGCCTGCTAGGCTCCTCTGTCCATGGTATTCTCCAGGCAAGAATACTGGAGTGGGTTGCCATTCCCTTACCCAGGGCCTCTTCCTGACCCAGGGATAGAACCCACGTCTCCTGTGTCTGCTGCGTTGCAAGCGGATTATTTACCACTGAGCCACCAGGGAAGCCCTAAAAAAATAAGAGTTTTTTGAATTCTTGGTTTTATTATCTGTAAAGTAGGGAAGTTTTTTTCTGTCATGTGAAACCTAGTGTACTACTCCAAGAGGCACTGTAATTCCTGTTTTGTATTTTTTTTTCTGCACTTGTTAAGATATATTACACTGGCAAATACCAGAGTCTCGGAATCAAACAAGGTGGTCCTTCAGCAGGAAAATGGGTTGAGCTGCCAATTACGAAATCCCCAAAGATCGTGCACTTTTCCGTTGGACATGATGGCTCTCATGCCCTTTTAGTCGCAGAAGATGGAAGCATATTCTTCACAGGATCTGCCAGTAAAGGAGAGGATGGAGAGTCGAGTGAGTGGACTGTTCAGTAGAAATGCTGGGGAATTTATTAACAAAGGGTATATCAGTTTCAACAGCACTAGCCTTCTCAAGTTAATAGATTTTATACCGAGGAATATTCAGTCAATGGTGGTGGTGTATTGTTCATTAAAGAACCGTGATTGCTGATTTCATACTAGAGTTCATATTCATGAATTTTTGTAGGCCTTACACATTTCATACATGGCTGTTTATCTGTTTTGTCTGTTGGTTTCATTTTTAAAAACTTACTTATTCCAATATATTCTTTTAGGTAACCCCAAGGTTTTTAAAGAGTGATGAAGTAAACCTTATGTGAATTGTGTAATAGTATCAGTTATGAAATGCTGTTCTTGGTGTTATTTCATTATGATGAAATTCCTGAGCAATGAAAAATGAAACAATTTTCACTTATCTTTCCTATGCTTCTGTTCAGTCTTCCTCAAAGTGTCCTTTGTGTCTTTTTGTAACTTGTACATAGTACATTGTTGCAGTTGGGGTAGCATCTTAGGAGGATTAGCTTTGAAGTCAACTTCTAATGTAGATATCATGTGTAAATAAAAGTTATCCTGAAAAAATCTTTTAAAATAGCCGTGAAGTATATTGCCATATCTCAGAAACTCAGCCCAGCCAGCTTTTCCTTCTAGGATGTGGAGGACATTTGCTTGACCACCAGATGACTTAGTTGCTGTATATATGTATATAGTTCATGTTACAAGAAAAAATACAGTGGTATTTTAATCCTAGAATTGTACTCAGCATAGCAATATGGTTTTATCCAGGAAGGCATACAAGAACTGGGATTGACTGAGGGAACAGAAGACTGATATTTCCCATCTTTTTCTCATTTCAGGGACTTAGTTTTTGAGAGCAGAGGGGGCTTAAATCATCTACATTTAAATCTGTTTGCTCTCCCTCCATGTGCACATTTCCCTTCCTTTCAGTCTCTGACTAGGAGTAAATACTTAATATGTGTTGAATGGATGAGAAGCTGGTTTTAAATACTTTCCAGGATCTCACAGAGGAATACATGTGAGATAGAGTTTGATAAAAAGGGATTTAAAATAGATACAGATGACAGTGGAATGGTATTGATAATGTAAGTAGCTAATCTAGAGACTGGGCTCCCTAGGAGTTTGGTAGAAAATTGCTGTTTCTCTTTTGAAATTTCAGTGTACTACAAAGAAGAGGATCTGGTAGCGGTAGCCTGATAAATATTTAACACGATGAGGCTTTCAGATTGACTCATTTAATTGACATGTTGGGAAGCTCAGGCCTTTGTGAAAATAAATAAATCAAGTGTATGATAAATGCAAATGATAGGTTTTTTTCCTTGGGCTTTATATACAAATCATTATTTTTATTTGTAAATAGAAGCCTTAAATTAAATATCTTTTTTTTTTTTTTTAAGCTAAGAGCAGGCGGCAATCAAAACCTTACAAGCCTAAGAAGATAATTAAGATGGAAGGAAAGATTGTGGTGTATACAGCCTGCAATAATGGAAGTAGCTCTGTTATTTCTAAAGATGGAGAGCTATACATGTTTGGAAAAGATGCCATTTACTCTGATAGTTCAAGTAAGTTAAACACTACTTCACTTTTATGCACAGAAAGTCCTATACTACACCTTATGTATTGCAAAGATGTATCTCGAAAAGTAATATTTGTAACATGTTTTCTCTACATTTTTCACATTTCTTTCCAGATACAATGTTTTGTTCTTCCTTCCTGTCTTATTGCTGAGAATACTGTCAATAGTTCCCTGCAGAGCTAATCCTGGGAATTGCCTCCTGCAGCTCTACTTTACCTGTTACTTTCTCTGAAAAGGTTTTTCTAGACTTTGTGAGATGCCCATGTGACATGTTACTGGTGGTACTCTGGGGACATGATTTTCATGTCTTAGCAGATTTAAAACTGATGGATTATTTATCTCCCCCTGCTGTTAGGTAGTTAGAGAAAGCCTGAAAGTGAACATGTTAGTCACTCAGTCATGTCTGACTCTTTTGTGATCCCATGGACTGTGGCCCGCCAGGCTCGTCTGTCCATGGGATTTTCCAGGCAAGAATACTGGAGTGGGTTGCCATGCCCTCCTCTGGGTAATCTTCCTGACTCAGGGATCAAACTCATGTCTCCTGCATTGCAGGTGGATTCTTCATCACTGAACCACCAGGGAAGCCGTTAGAGAAGGGCTGTCTCTCTCTTAATTACTGTTTATCCCCAGTGCAGTGTCTGGCACATTGTAGTCTCAAGAATTACTTAAGTGGCTGACTGATAACTTTGGGTAATGAATATGAGGGAAAAACTAGCCAAGGAATTTTACATTTATAAACTGTTATCTCGATAACTTGTCATACTTGGTTGTTAGACTTTCTTTCTGGCATTTAGAAATGAGTATAATGATTATAGCAGCCCGCCTGGAAAGGTTTTACATGAATCGAATATGTAAAGCCTATACATTTTTTTATAATAAGGAAATCAGGATTAATGAAGTTTCTGATTGTCTCATGCTGAGGAAATGACATGTATTGAACATTTATAACAGCCCATTATCAAGTTGAAAACTGTGCTGAGGTGGTTTATGTGAGTTTAGTGTGGGAATATTAAGTCTCAGGCCTCAGCTGTCAGAGTGAATCAAAATTTGAGGGTGGGCTTGTGTGTACCTTTTAAAAATAATATTCAGTAAAATTCAGTTCAGTCACTCAGTTGTGTCCAACCCTTTGTGACCCCATGGAATGCAGCACGCCAGGCCTCCCTGCCCATCACCAATTCCCGGAGCCTTCTCGAACTCATGTCTGTTGAGTCGGTGATGCCATCCTACCATCTCATCCTTTGTTGTCCCCTTCTTCTCCCGCCTTCAATCTTTCCCAGCATCAGGGTCTTTTCAAATGAGTCATTTCTTCACATGAGGTGACCAAAGTATTGGAGTTTCAGCTTCAGTATCAGTCCTTCCAATGAATATTGAGGGCTGATTTCCTTTAGGATGGACTGGTTGGATCTCCTTGCAGTCCAAGGAAGTCTCAAGAGTCTTCTCCAACACCAAGTTCAAAAGCATCAATTCTTCGGCGCTCAGCTTTCTTTATAGTCCAACTCTCACATCCATACATGATTACTGGAAAAACCATAGCTTTGACTAGACAGACCTTTGTTGGCAAAGTAGTGTCTCTGCTTTTTAATATGCTGTCTAGGTTGGTCATAATTTTTCTTCCAAGGAGCAAGTGTCTTTTAATTTCATGGCTGCTTGCTAAAATCCTCTTGGCTAAGGCTGATGGAAACTTTTGCATTTATTCAGCAAATATTTATTGAAAACTAACAATACATCAGGCATTAGTGGACCAGACAGACATGTCCCTTTCTTTTTGAGGCTCTGAGAGACAGAATGATGGTAAAGAACTTAAATGCTGCTCCTGCTGCTGCTAAGTCGCTTCAGTCGTGTCCAACTCTGTGCCACCCATAGATGGCAGCCCATCAGGCTCCACCATCCCTGGGATTCTCCAGGCAAGAACACTGGAGCGGGTTGCCATTTCCTTCTCCAATGCATGAAAGTGAAAAGTGAAAGTGAAGTTGCTTAGTCGTGTCTGACTCTTAGCGACCCCGTGGACTGAAGCCTACCAGGCTCCTCCGTCCATGGGATTTTCCAGGCAAGAGTACTGGAGTGGGGTGCCATCGCCTTCTCCGAGAACTTAAATAGTAGAGATCTAATGGTTATGTATATAGACTCAGATCCTGGCATGACCACTTTTTATTTGGCTAACTAGCATAAATTATGTAACTTTTCAGAGCTTTCCTTTTCATTTTTCTTCTGCCTGTAAAAGGAAGCTAATGATAATACCTGTTTCATATGGTTCTTACAAAGTAATAGATAATTCTTATGAAATGCCTACAGCAGAGCCTGGCACATGTAAAGGCTCAAGACATGTCAGCTAGTACTATGAATAATAGTAATAAATACTGTTTCTGTATATGTACATGTCTTTTTCAAGTATTGCTGAAAACTAAAAATGGGAGTTTTTGAGGTATGCTTCAGTAAAAGACCTAAGGTAGTGAAAGGGAAGGTCACCCTTAGGAAGTGATATCTAAGCTTCATAATATAGAATAGCTTTTCCAAAGTGTGATATGAGAATTGTTTTATTTGTAATTTAAGTAAAATAAATATTTCAGCTTTACAATGTTTTTATTTTAGTATATATTAGAAATACTCCACAATCTTTGAATTTTTACTGTTAATGCTACTGGATAAGGTTAAATGCTTTGGTCAAATTTAAAATTGATGTGAAAATATCAAGATAATATGGGTGGCACGTGGATATGGCAGGTAGAATGATTGTAGTATGTGAATAAGTGAAATTCAGGAGCTAGCTGTCTGTTGGGTTGTGGAAGAATGCACTGTAGATTATAAAGGATTGAAAAAATAAGTGCTTTGGAAAATCTCAACAGGTTTCTATAGAAACAGTGTTATTTCAGAATACTCTGGTGCGAGTTTTACTCTGTTTTGCTGAAAAGGGTCAAAGCAAGTAAAGTACGTGGTTCAAAAACTCCTTTGTGGTCAGGTCAGGAAAGTTTGAAATCTAGTAACCCTCCTAAGCATTGTTGGAGGTGCTGCCACTGAGAGCTAGCATTCAGGAGAAGCAGGCCTGAGCTAATGCCAGAGTGAAGGTTTGTCCCAAGTCTGGATGAGAACATTTTAAGATTTTGAAACTTCATTACATAACTATAAAACTAATTTATGGATACCCTGCCTATCTTTTGGCCACTGTTTCCCATTTTGGGGTTATTTTATCCCAGAAATAAAGAGTTCTGCATTGCAGTGGTCATTTTACATTTCTGATGATCTACTAGGCTCAGAAAGGCTTTTTAGTTGTTTCTTACCAAATTTGTTTCTTTCCTGTAGGTTTGGTAACAGACTTGAAGGGCCATTTTGTAACTCAGGTAGCTATGGGCAAAGCTCATACGTGTGTCTTAATGAAGAATGGGGAAGTTTGGACATTTGGTGTGAATAATAAAGGACAATGTGGACGAGACACTGGTGCCATGAACCAAGGTGGGAAAGGTAAGTGTTTAGTGTGTGAATATGAAGTTTTGTGTTCTCTTTTCAACAGTTTTCCAGAACATTATGGTAAAGAATCTAACTTTGCAACCAAAGTGGCTTTTGATTTTATACTTATAAGTTATGAAAACTACTAAATTTCTTTATTTATTTGACAGTCTGTCACTCACTGGAATAATCAATATATTTTAGACTTCTGATTTCCGAGCAAATGAGCTTATTTTACTTGTATGGTTTCCTTATTTTTATAACAAATGTAATACTTTTTTGATTTGGCATTTTTAGTAACTGAATTATCCCAGAAAAGTGCATTTTTGAAACTCTTTGTTATTAGGTCCTTTTATACCCCATGTTTCAATTATGGCAATTTTTGGCAGCAGTGTATCTGCAAATATTATCTTCCTGTTTAACAGCAGGTACTACCTGCGATTTAATCAGTTCTTGACAACTAAGTTCTTCACAACTAAGAGTATCTGTAGGAATCCTTGACCCTTTACCAAGAGTGAAATTATAGGTGATCCTTATATAGTGTATCCTTTGCCCCAAGACTCGGGCTGTTGAAGGGGAGTGAGAGGAGTTAGTCCTTTGCTGTGCTCATTGTGAATTTCTTGTTTTTGATTTTTGTGTGTTGGTTACAGTTGTGTCTACCTCATTCTTACTCTCAGTTTTTACTTCTGGCTGCTATCGGTGTTGTCCTGTAGTCTTCACTACAGTTTCTGGTTTTCTCTTCCTAATTTTATATGGATGGAGAGTAGGGAATAGAGACATATTATTAGAATTAAGCACTGAGCTGTGTTTAAAGCATGAATGCATTTGAGGGTTAATATTTGTATAAATTAACAAAAACAAGTTTAATTCATTTGGGACCTTCTTGATGGCAGGCTCATCTGGATTTCAGGAGCCCTCTTATTTTTTTTCCTTACCTTGTTTATGGGCTTCCCTGGTGACTCAGATGGTAAAGAATCTGCCTGCAACGCGGGAGACCCATGTTCAGTCTCTGGGTCGGGAAGATCTTAAATGTGTATTTAAAATACCTTAATTTTTAAAAGAGCAAGTCTCCTAGAGCATATTGATATTAAAGAAGAGGGAAGAACAAAACACAGAAATTAATTATTCCTAAATGGATTTTTTTCCCCTTCTTTCTGAACTAGTGAACCATAAATTTGGATAACACTTATTAGGCATAAAGGAGAGAAGCAGCTTAGTTTTCTATATGTTGTATAAATGTCAATTCAACTTATATTTCATAAAGAGTTCTGAGCTGAACAAACTGTTTCTTTATTATTCCTAAACTCTTTCATGAAAGTTTGGAATATGTTTATACCTGTGTCCTGAATTCTTAGAGTAAATTTTGTAATAACCAAAATGAAATTGTTATGTTATTCTTGCTTTTTACTTAATATAAATTAAATCCACTGTTAGTAAGTAATACATAAGAAAGCAAACTGGTAGGGTAAGATCAATAATAAATACAGGTTGCAAAGAAAGGATTAAAAAAATTTTTTTAAAAGACAGGAAAAGTATAGAAAATAATATTGCAGTATAAAAATTGTATCTACTGCATTTTATCATTTTTCAGTAAAAATATTTACAGATGAGATTATAGATCAGATTCAGGTGTCCCACATTCCCCTTCTAAGACTTTATACTCCATGTCTACCCAGTATTAAGCATGATCATAACCTTGATTAATATCCTTTCAGTCATGTTCCTATATTTTTACTTGTTTTTACATATTTTATATATTACATGCTCATATACTATGCATAGAAAGATATTTTATAATGCGAATCTATTTATGATTGTTTTTTTTTTAAATCTCATCATTGTGTTTGAAATATGGCCACACTGGTACATATAGATCTATATGACTCAGGTTAATGGCTGTGTAATAAACCATACCAGTAACATATCACACTTTATCCATTCTCCTGCTCATAGTTACTATTGTAAACAATTTTAAAGCTTCCTTTATTCATGTTTCATGGCAAAAATGTGGGAGACTCTACTCTGTATAACTTCTGTGTTGTACATTGAAGGTTCAGTGCTAGATTTTTCTTGAGAGAGGTTGTACCACTGTATATTCTTACAAGTAAAGTCTCATTTTCCATATCACTCTAATAGTATCCACAGGCTGGTTTTGTTCTTTTGATGGCTATGACAAAGTTTTTTATTGTAATTTTTTTTTATATTGAAGTATAACATACGTTCAGAGAAGTTTACATAGAATAAGTACACATCTTGAATTGTCACAGAATGAACACATTCATATAATCAGCACCAAGATTAGGAAATATTACCAGTACCCCAGAAAGCCCCCCTTCATGTGCCTCTCCAGTTACTGTCTACCTCTCTACCTAACACTGTCATTTACTTTTGTATATATTTTGTATACACTGTATAAATGGAATCATGTATTCATGAGCTCTTTTGTGTGTATTTCTTTTCATTCAAGTTTATGAGATTCTTCCATGTTGTTACCAGCTAGTTATAGATTGTTCATTCTCACTGTTGTAGAGTATAACATTGTGTGACTATACTATAGTTTTAAAATCTTTTCTAGTGTTATGGACATTGAGATAGTTTATAGTTTGAGTTATGTTAGTGTTGCTGTGAACATTCTAGTAAATGTTGGTGAAAATATGAGTCCCCCCTCTTTTTTATATTTAACGAGGAGTATAATTACTGATTTTCTCTTGTAATTTACATTCCCTTGATATTAATAATGAGTTAGATTCTCTTCAAACTTTTCTTATTTGCCTGTCTTTTTCTTCATTGATTTGTAGGAATATTTTGTATATTTATTATGTGCATTGGAAATATCTTTAACCAACCTGTGGCTTATCATCTATGTTTTTTTATGGTTTCATTTGTTGTATTTAATTTTTAAATATTGATGACAAGTTCTTCATTATTTTTCTTTATACATTTTTGCTTTATATGTCAGATTGGGACCTTTGTCTACCGTATGAATTAGAATCAGTGTTTTTACTTGTCACTGTGATTGAGATTGCTTTGAATTTAGAGATTGATTTGAGCATGATGGTTATAGTACTGCTGGGGCGATTAAATAAGGAATATACATGTAGAGCTGGGTACAAGTAAATGCTCAACGTATTTTAGTTATTGTTAAAAGTATGGCAGATGACTTTCTAAGGATTGCTTTATTCTAACTCTTGACACAGTTATTCAGTCTTGGTCATCTAATTTCTCAACCTGTCCATAGTTTAGAAGTGGCAAAAATTTAAAAAAAAAAAGATTATATATCCTGTGAGTTCATTTTTTGATTAGACAGACCTGTACCACATCTAAGTGTAAGTGATCAGAGAATAAGGTGGACTGAGAATAAGAGAGAAAGTGAATAAGGTGTAACCTTGTGTTTGAGAATCTAGGTCTGCTGGGAAAGACAAGCATAAAAAGTAATTCTTTGATTCCCACAGGTTTGCTCTTTCATTTTATGGTCTTGTAGCGCTTTGTGTTCTTCACAGTTGTATGTTTATACTTTTCAGTATGGTTATTTGATTAATGTCTGTTTTTCTTACTAGCTTTCAAGCTTTATATTTGTCACTTATTATCATAGTCCTCCATGTCTAGAGCAGAGATTTGAAAACCGTAATCTGATGCCTTAACTTCCCAGTGGCCTGTTTCTGTATGGCCCTTCAAACTAAGAATGTATATTACATTTATAAAAGGTTATTTTTTTAAAACTATAAACCATGCCATGTAGAGCCACCCAAGACAGACAGGTCATGGTGGAGAGTTACAACAAAATGAGGTCCACTGGAGAAGGGAATGGCAAACCACTTCATTATTCTTGCCTTGAGAACCCCATGAACAGGATGAAAAGGCAAAAAAGATACGACACCGAAAGATGAACTCGCCAGGTCATAGGTGCCTAATATGCTACTGGAGAAGAGTGGAGGCATAACTCCAGAAAGAATGAAGAGATGGAACCAAAACAAAAACAGTGCTGAGTTGTGGACATGATTGGTGATGGAAGTAAAGTCTGATGCTGTAAAGAACAGTATTGCAGGGGAACCTGGAATGTTAGGTCCATGAATCAAGGTACAGTGGAAGTGGTCAGACAGAAGATAGTAAGAGTGAACATTGACATTTTAGAAAACAGTGAACTAAAATGGACTAGAATGGGCGAATTTAATTCAGATGACCATTATGTCTACTACTGTGGGCAAGAATCCCTTAGAAGAAGTGGAGTAGCCCTCGTAGTCAACAGAAAAGTTTGAAATGCCGTACTTGGGTGCAGTCTCAAAAACAACAGAATGATCTCTATTCATTTCCAAGGCAAACCATTCAGTATCACAGTAATCCAAGTCTATGCCCCAAACAGTAATGCCAAAGAAGCTGAAATTGAACGGTTCTATGAAGACCTACAGACCTTCTAGAAATAACAGCAAAAAAAGATGTCCTTTTCATCATAGTGGACTGGAATGCGAAAGTAAGTAGTCAAGAGATAACTGGAGTAACAGGCAAGTTTGACCTTGGAGTACAAAACGAAGCAGGGAAAAGGCTAACAGTTTTGCCAAGAGAAAGCACTGGTCATAGCAGACACCCTCTTCCAACAACACAGGAGAAGACTCTACACATGGACATCACCAGATGGTCAATACCGAAATTAGATTGATTATATTCTTTGCAGTTGAAGATGGAGAAGCTCTGTACAGTCAGCAAAACAAAATCAGGAGCTATCTGTGACTCAGATCATGAACTCCTTGCAAAATTCAAACTTAAACTGAAGAAAGTAGGGAAAACCACTAGACCATTCAGGTATGACCTAAATCAAATCCCTTATGATTATACAGTGAAAGTGACAAATAGATTCAAGGGATTAAATCTGATAGACAGAGTGCCTGATGAACTATGGATGGAGGTTCTTGATATTGTATAGGAGGTGGTGATCAAACCCATCCCCGAGAAAAAGAAATGCGAAAAGGCATAATGGTTGTCTGAGGAGGCCTTACAAATAGCGGAGAAAAGAAGAGAAGGAAAAGGCAAAGGAAAAAGGAAAGATATACCCATCTGAATGCAGAGTTCCAAAGAATAGCAAGGAGAGATAAGAAAGCCTTCCTCAGTGATCAATGCAAAGAAATAGGGGAAAACAACAGAATGGGAAAGACTAGAGATCTCTTCAAGAAAATTAGAGCTCCAAGGGAGCATTTCATGCAAAGATGGGCTCAATAAAGGACAGAAATGGTATGGACCTAATAGAAGCAGAAGATATTAAGAAGAGGTGGCAAGAATACACAGAGGAACTATACAAAAAAGATGTTCATGACCCAGACAACTACGATGGTGTGGTCACCCGCCTAAAGCCAGACATCCTGGAATGCGAAGTCAAGTGGACCTTAGAAAACATCATTATGAACAAAGCTAGTGGAGGTGATGGATTTCCAGGTGAGCTACTTCAAATCCTAAAAGATAATGCTGTGAAAGTGCTGCATTCAATATGTCAGCAAATCTGGAAAACTCAGCAGTGGCCACAGGACTAGAAAAGGTCAGTTTTCATTCCAATCCCAAAGAAAGGCAGTGCCAAAGAATGTTCAAACTACCACACAAAGGCACTCATCTCACATGCTAGTAAAGTAATGCTCAATATTCTGCAAGCCAGCCTTCAACTGTATGTGAACCAAAAACTTCAAGAGGTTCAAGCTGAATTTAGAAAAGGCAGAGGAACCAGAGGTCAAATTGCCAGCTTCCATTGGATCATAGAAAAAGCAAGAAAATTCCAGAAAAATATCTACTTCTACTTTATTGACTATGCCAAAATCTTTGTGTGGATCACAGCAAACTGTGGAAAATTCTGAAAGAGATATGAATATGAGACCACCTTACCTGCCTCCTGAGAAATCTGTATGCATGTCAAGAAGCAACAGTTAGAACTGGACATGGAACAACAGACTGTTTCCAAATTGGAAAGGGATATGTCACCCTGCTTATTTAAATTATATGCAGAGTATACTGGGATGGATGACTCACAAGCTGGGATCAAAATTGCTGGGAGAAATATCAGTAACCTCAAATATGCAAATGACACCACCCTTATGGCAGAAAATGAAGAGGAATTAAAGAGCATCTTGATGAAGGTGAAAAGAGGAGAGTGAAAAAGTTGGCTTAAAGCTCAATGTTCAAAAAACTAAGATCATGACATCTGGTGCCATCACTTCATGGCAAATAGATGGGGGGAACAATGGAAATAATGACAGACTTTATTTTCTTGGGTTCCAAAATCACTGCAGATGATGACTGCATTCATGAAATTAAAAGATGCTTGCTCCTTGGAAGAAAAGCTATGATGAACCTAGACAGTATACTAAAAAGCAGAGACATTACTTTGCTGACAAAGGTCCTTTTAGTCAAGGCTATGGTTTTTCCAGTGGTCATGTATGGATGTGAGAGTTGGACTATAAAGAAAGTTGAGTGCCGAAGAATTGATGCTTTTGAACTTGGTGTTGGGGAAGACTCTTGAGAGTCTGTTGGACAGCAAGGAGATCCAAGCAGTCCATCCTAAAGGAAGTCAGTCCTGAAAGTACATTGGAAGGACTGATGTTGAAGCTGAAACTCCAATACATTGCCCACCTGATGCAAAGAACTGACTCATTTGAGAAGACCATGATGCTGGGAAAGATTGAAGGCAGAAAGAGAAGGGGACGAAAGAGGATGAGATGGTTGGATGGCATTACCAGCTTGATGGACATGAGTTTGAGTAAGCTCCAGAAGTTGGTGATGGACTTGGAAGCCTGGTGTGCTCTAGTCCATGGGGTTGCAAAAGTTGAAAAAGAGTTGAAAAAGACTGAGCGACTTAACTGATTTTTGTAGAAGAGTGACATAGACTTATGTAGCCCCCAAAGCCTAAATTATTTACAACCTAGCCCTTTACAAAAAGTTAGTTGATTCTGCCATAAAGTAATGTCTGGGGCATAGTTGGTGTTTAATTAAAAAAATATTTGAATGAATTCTAACACAATAAGCTTTAAGTGAGATATTTACAGGCTTTGAAGAGATAATGACTTACCCGGAAAAAATTGCGTGTTTTCATAGGAAATGACCTTGGAGCTGAGTTTTGGAAGGAGTTTCTCTCCAGATGAGATAGGAAGAGGCATCTGATTAATGACATATAGAGATACGGGTAGAGCAAAGATGAACAAAGGCCCTGAACCTGCGAAAGGGCACAGGATGTTCAGAAAGCACAGGGAATTTGAATTCAGGTGGAATGTAATTTGTATAGAGGGAATGAGCTTGGAGGAAGTTGGGAGCAGTTTTGTTACTGACTATATCTTGCTAAGCAGTTTTGTTCCTTTGAAGACCTTCAAAAGGCATTAGAGGTTTGTAGTTTGTGAAGTCATAGGGTCAAATATATATTTTAAGAAGCTGATTTCTAGCAATGAGAGGATATTGATTGACTCTAGCAGTGAGTGAAGGAGGTCTTGGCTTAGAATGTGGTTAGGACACTTTCTTTGGTCTGTTGAATGAAAGTATTGTTGGTGAGGATGGACAAGAGGGACTAAAATCAGAAAAAAATTAGAATTAACGAATGACATATAATTCCAGTTAAGAAATACTCCTGCCATCGTTGCCTCTTTCTGCAGAAAGGAAATGAAGAGAGCATTTATTGGTGGTTCCTAAATTAAGTGTTATTTTTGTTGCTGTTATATTTTAGCATACCTTTGTATATTCACTTGTATTAGTTTGTGTTATTTATTTATTTTTTTAAATGGGGAAGTAGAATTACCAGTTTTTTAGACAAGGGAATAATCTAGATGAAAATGATAGACTGATCTTTTAAATAGGGTTTGGAGTTGAAAATATGGCCACCGCGATGGACGAGGACCTGGAAGAGGAGCTGGATGAGAAGGACGAGAAGTCCATGATGTGCCCTCCTGGCATGCACAAGTGGAAGCTGGAGCAGTGCATGGTGTGCACCGTGTGCGGAGACTGCACGGGCTACGGGGCCAGCTGCGTCAGCAGCGGGCGTCCAGACAGAGTCCCTGGAGGGTAAGAGAGTGCGCAGTACTCGAGAGAGAAAGTAATAGTGGAAAATATGCCAAACCCTTTTTCACAGTTACGCTTGAGTGTATTCTGTTGTGTTGTTTCTTACAAAGCATATTGGCAGACACCTATAATTCTTATATTTATTTTCTATTGTAATAATTTCTAAGTCATTCTTATTTTATTTAAGGTGCTTCTCTTTCATTTAATTTGTTTAAACCTTTATTATTTACCCCCCACCAAGTCCTCACTTCATTACTTAAATTTTTATTTCACAAAAAAATGTACAGAGCTTTTTTTATATATTGATGAATCTGTTTCTATGGAGTGTATCCCCAGGACTATTATTGTTTGTTTAAAAAGTATTGGTTTTTGTTTTGGTTTTAATGGTGGTTTTTGTTTTGTTTTAATTTGTTTATTTATTTTAATTGGAAGCTAATTACAATATTGTGGTGGTTTTGGCCATACATTGGCATGAATCAGCCATGGGTGTACATGTGACCCACCAAACTGAAGCCCCCTCCCACCTTTCTCCCCACCCCATCCCTCTGGGTTGTACCAGAGCACCAGCTTTGAGTGCCTGCTTCATGCATTGGACTTGCACTGGTCATCTGTTTTACATATGATAATATACATGTTTCAGTGCTATTCTCTCGTATGGTCCCAACCCTTGCCTTTTCCCACATAGTCCAAAAGTCTGTTCTTTACATCTGTGTCTCTTTTGCTGTCTTGCATATAGGGTTGTTGTTACCATCTTTCTAAATTCCATATATATGTGTTAATATACTGTATTGGTGTTCCTCTTTCTTTCTTACTTCACTCTGTATAATAGGCTCTAGTTTCATCCACCTCATTAGAACTGACTCAGATGCATTCTTTTTTATAGCTGAGTAATATTCCATTGTGTATGTGTACCACAACTTCCTTATCCATTCATCTGCCAGTGGACATCTAGGTGGCTTCCATGTCCTAGGTATTGTAGAGAGTGCTGCAGTGAATGTTGGGGTTCATGTGTCTCTTTTAATTCTGGTTACCTTGCTGGTTATTTCTTTAAAAAGATGAACGGTTTCTGTTTCCACTAATAACAGAAGAAGGCACACTTTTGAAATACTGCCATAGTGGCTCATATAGTTATTTAATGTTGTCAGCTCAGTGGATGTAAAGTGATGTCACATCAGTATTTTCATTCATATTTCCATGACTCACACTTCTCCTGGCTTTTTAAATATACTCTTCTGTGAGTTTTTTATTGAAAGTCTTTGCCTGTGTTAACAATTGGAAGGTGTTCTCTGAATATTCTTAGTTTTAACCATTTTCTGTTTTCTCTGCACATGTTTCCCGATTTACTGATGATCATTTAGCTAAATTAGCCTATATTCTATTATGCAGAAGCATTTAAACATTTTTTATAAGCAAATGTTTTTCTTTGAAATTTTTCAATTTTTTATCTAGACTAGAAAGGTGTCTCAATTCTAGTTGATTATATGATATTTAGAATTGATTTTTATGGTATTAAATAATTCCATTCAGTAACATGATGTGTTTTTCTACTTATTCAGATTTTATTTTTATTTTAATTGGAGTATTCAGTTCAGGTCAGTTAGTTCAGTCGCTCAGTCGTGTCCGACTCTTTGCGACCCCATGAATCGCAGCGTGCCAGGCCTCCCTGTCCATCACCATCTCCTGGAGTTCACTCAGACTCACGTCCCTTGAGTCCGTGATGCCATCCAGCCATCTCATCCTCGGTCATCTCCTTCTCCTCCTGCCCCCAATCCCTCTCAGCATCAGAATCTTTTCCAATGAGTCAACTCTTCGCATGAGGTGGCCAAAGTACTGGAGCTTCAGCTTTAGCATCATTCCTTCCAAAGAAATCCCAGGGTTGATCTCCTTCAGAATGGACTGGTTGGATCTCCTTGCAGTCCAAGGGACTCGCAAGAGTCTTCTCCAACACCACAGTTCAAAAGCATCAGTTCTTCAGTGCTCAGCCTTCTTCACAGTCCAACTCTCACATCCATACATGACCACAGGAAAAACCATAGCCTTGACTATATGGACCTTTGTTGGCAAAGTAATGTCTCTGCTTTTCAATATGCTATCTAGATTGGTCATAACTTTTCTTCCAAGGAGTAAGTGTCTTTTCATTTCATGGCTGCAGTCACCATCTGCAGTGATTTTGGAGCCCCCAAAAATAAAGTCTGACACTGTTTCTACGGTTTCCCTATCTATTTCCCACGAAGTGATGGGACCGTATGCCATGATCTTCGTTTTCTGAATGTTGAGCTTTAAGCCAACTTTTTCACTCTCCTCCTTCACTTTCATCAAGAGGCTTTTTAGCTCCTCTTTACTTTCTGCCATAAGGGTGGTGTCATCTGCATATCTGAGGTTATTGATATTTCTCCCAGCAATCTTGATTCCAGCTTGTGTTTCTTCCAGCCCAGCGTTTCTCATGATGTACTCTGCATATAAGTTAAATAAGCAGGGTGACAATAGACAGCCTTGACATACTCCTTTTCCTATTTGGAACCAGTCTGTTGTTCCATGTCCAGTTCTAACTGTTGCTTCCTGACCTGCCTACAGATTTCTCAAGAGGCAGGTCAGGTGGTTTGGTATTCCCATCTCTTTCAGAATTTTGCACAGTTTATTGTGATCCACACAGTCAAAGGCTTTGGCATAGTCAAGAAAGCAGAAATAGATGTTTTTCTGGAACTCTCTTGCTTTTTCCATGATCCAGCGGATGTTGGCAATTTGATCTCTGGTTCCTCTGCCTTTTCTAAAACCAGCTGGAACATCAGGGAGTTCGCGGTTCACGTATTGCTGAAGCGTGGTTTGGAGAATTTTGAGTATAGTTGATTTATAATGTTTTGTGAGTTTCAAGTGTACAGCAAAGTGAATCTGTTATACACATATCCACTCCTTTTTAGTTTCTCTTTTCATATAGGCTTTTAGAGTATTGAGTTCCCTATACAGTAGGTCCTTATTAGTTAGTTATCTGTTTTATATGTAGTAGTATATATGTGTCAATCCCAATCTTCTAATTTATCTTTAAATAAATTAGAAGATTTATCTTTAAATAAATTAAATAAATTTATCTAATTTATCTCTTCTCCTTACCCCCCAATAAGTTTATTTTCTGTATCTATAAGTATATTTCTCTTTTGTAGATAAGTTCATTTGTAGCCTTTTTTTAAGATTCCACATAAAATTGATATCATATATTTATCTTTCTCTGACTTAAACTATTATTTTAAAACAGGTCATGAATTTCTTTAATGCATGAATCTCTGCCTTCATTTGTAGTCTTTTTCTAAGACTTCTTTATGGCCAAATATCTATTAATTTGTGTTGAATATGAGTTTTTTCTGTGTGGAATTATCAAAGATTATACTGAATACTAAATTAGTGGCATATAGTTTTCTTTTTAATTAATAAACTGTTCCAACTTTAGAAGTTCTAGGAACTGTCACTTCTAAAGTTGCATTATGCTTATTATATTTATCCTTTTTATTCTTGTTTGGTCTCCCCCTTCCCCCAGGATTCTGTTGTATTATCATTTTAAAGTTATTATGTGGATTTGTCAGAATCAGAATGTAGTTTTCCCCTAAAATGTTGGGTAGAATTTTGAGTTGTTGTTTATAGCTAATACAATGGGATATCCTTTGGGAGATGAAATTAATTATCATACATCTTTGTATTATGATAGATCTTATCTTTCTAAGATCAGATTATCTATGATAATTAGCCAGCTTTGGGAAGTAGGGGTAATCTTTTGAAGAAAAACTCAGAGTGAGACTAGCCGCTTCTTGATCTCTGGCTTCCTTATTTGACACCTTGTTAGTACTTAGGTGCTTCTTTCCAAATAATGTCTGGATTTACTATGAGTATATTTCTGGGTTTATAACTTGGCCTAACATAGTTAATTAGATCATGTGTGTATAATAGGCTGTTTCTTTTAGGCTATTGGAATATTACGATTTTTTAAGAATAAATTTTCTTTGCATTTGTAGCCTGTGTTAAAAAATATTTTGGCTTTCTTTGTTAAAGGATAATATTTCTTCTAGAAAATTGTATGTTTGGGTCTGTTTACTCTATTTAAACCCCTAACTTGTTTATTTTAAAATTTAATTTGGATAAAAGAAAGACTCTGTGTTTTTTTTTTTTTTAATTGAGATTAAAATTTAGCTTTCTGGATTTCTCCCAAGCTATATTTCCATTTAAAATTAGGTGTTGCCAATCTCTGAACTTAAGCCATTGATAAATATCGTAAATTAATTTCTGAATTCTTTAGTCCTTCTTGAAGTTAATTCTTATTCTTTATATACTTTTTCTAAGAAATATACTGTCAATTTCCAATAATTTTTTATAGATTTAAATGGATAGTATCTAACCACATCCAGTAATTTCTTTATTAGTCAAGCGGAAATAAATACATGAATAAAGTCAGCCAAAGAATAAACATACAGAAAACTGCTGTTACAAATGACTTCAAATATTACAAAATATTTTTAATGTTTGTGAAAGGAGAGAATGGGAGATGATGGCATGTAAAGGAAAGGAAGGGGTAAGGAGACAGAATGCATGAAGCCGGCAGGCTGAGCTCACTCCCTGAAGGCTGCCCACACCTCCTGTAACTTGTCTGGGAAATAGCAATGTTGTTTATGTGCTGTCCGTTTAGTACTAAAGCTGCTGGTGCCTCACTAACTATGAAAACTTCTAAAAGACTGTTAATAGAAGCTTTGAAGACAGCAGAATCCATTTGTATTTTCTGTAGAAATATATTCATTATGCCTGTTAGGTGTTTTTAGTATATCAATTCATACGGTTTAATTATTCATCTATTCATACCTTTTCTTCAAAATTGACAAATTCTGGTCTTCTGAAGGAGTGATTGCATTGCAGACTCATTTAAGCTAATCTTAAAAATGCAGAAAAGATGTCATAGAGTTTTAAAGAAAGAGAACGACTCCAGCTAATAATTAATTTATCTGTTTTTAGGATCTGTGGTTGTGGTTCTGGAGAATCTGGCTGTGCTGTATGTGGATGTTGCAAGGCTTGTGCGAGAGAACTGGATGGTCAAGAGGCAAGACAAAGAGGAATTCTTGACGCAGTGAAAGAGATGATACCTTTAGACCTTCTGTTAGGTAATAATTCTGATAGTTTAAATGATTCCTTGTAGACATGTTAAAAAACTAAGGTAATAGTTAATTATGCAATGCTGCTTGTTTGGTAACTGACAGTTTGTCATTGACTAAGGGATGAGTTGCTTTTTTCCTAAAATTCTTGCAGTAAAAATCATTTGTGTTTTAGACAATGTTTTTGTTAGCTTATTCTCTTGAATTTCATTTAGTTCTGTCGTATCTATTATAAAACTAATCGATTGATTGTCATCATCCAGCTGTTCCAGTGCCTGGGGTTAACATTGAAGAACACCTTCAGTTACGCCAAGAAGAAAAACGGCAACGTGTAATCAGGAGACACAGATTAGATGAAGGAAGAGGTAAGATGTAGCTGCAGAGAAAATATGTATGAAAATCCATTTTCTTACACTGAGACCACTTAGAAGTTTATAAAATAGGCTGATTTGGTATGAAATTAAAATTAGTAACATTCTAGTAACTTATGAAAGTAATGTGAAAATATTTTGGGTATTTACGGTTGTGCTAATACATACATTTATTTCATTAGTGTGTCTATCGCTCAAGTCTGCCATGTTAAGAATTGTGCCGTATGACAAGCATTAAAAACTATTATCAATGGCAACCTTTAGGAAAAAAAATTCTAGGCACTCTCCTTCACCCATATGTAGACATATCTACTTAACTATGAATGCCAAATTAGTTTAGTATTTTAAGTTTTGCTTTCTTACTCATTTGCAGTCATTATCATTTGGACATGGTCTTACCACTCTTCCTTCCAGTTTAGTGCATAAGTACGCTTTTATGTATCTTTCTGGAAAAAAGCTTATTCTGGTTATGTACAAGAGGGGTAAGTTAGATGGTCTGCAGGTTTTAATTGCAAAGATAGATGTATTGTTTATTTTTTCCCTACTGTTCTTGACCATTTCTCAGGCTGAAAAATACATTTAACAGTGATTATAAATATTTTATTATATATCCAACGAGCAGAGGTAAATATAAGTATTACTAAAGTTATTGTTGTCCAATAGATTCTTTTCTTTGCAGAATTAAGACATATTGTTACAAAGGTCTGTGATTTTATTTCTCTGCTAGGTAAAATTTTAATTAGAAATATTTAGTGATATTGTATATTTTAATATTTATTAGAATGGCATGATATTTGATACAGGAGATAAAACCTTTTACTCATTGAACCATCATTACAGACTTTTTAGGCATTCCATTTTTATAATGTAAAAGGGAGTAAGTATAAAATGTGTAGTACACATAGTAAATTCTTTTTAATAAAAACTCAGGTCATAAAACATCTGCTTAGAACTTGAAAATTATTCTTTATAGTATCTAATAAGCAATGTTGAGGAATTGATACAGTGAATATTTGCTGTTAGTTTGGCTTTGTTTACATAAAGTCATTGCCTTTAAATGATATTTTAATGAGACTAATGTAGATATAGGCTGTTATTTACATTATATAAATGTATGGGAAAATTGCATATTAAATGTTTTGTAGAGAATGTGGTATAATTTAAGTTCTGATGCATAGCAATTAAGTAATAATTCCTTTTATATTGATAATGTGATTTACTGAAGGTTAAGTATCAGTGATGGATTTACTACCTGTTTTTTCTATTTTTTTGGAGATGTTAGCTTGAATCATACAAAATCACCTACAAAACCCCCACTTTCCTATGTGTCAACCTAAGTATAGTAGATCTTTATGATGACATTTAATTATTTGCCTAATGTGTATCTTTGGAGAAGGCGATGGCAACCCACTCCAGTACTCTTGCCTGGAAAATCCCATGGGCGGAGGAGCCTGGTGGGCTGCAGTCCATGGGGTCACGAAGAGTCAGACATGACTGAGCGACTTCCCTTTCACTTTTCACTTTCATGCATTGGAGAAGGACGTGGCAACCCACTCCAGTGTTCTCGCCTAGAGAATCCCAGGGACGGGGGAGCCTGGTGGGCTGCCGTCTATGGGGTCGCACAGAGTCGGACACGACTGAAGCGACTTAGCAGCAGCAATGTGTATCTTAGTAAAATTTTACCTTCCTCTGTCAAAAGATATTCTCTTGGTACAGTATATTTCTGTATATCAGAAGCAATAAAAGAATATTGATTATGCACTGGTTATTCAACAAAACTTTGTGATTGCAGAATATTCTTTCGCATATATTTTAAGATGTATCATGGACCTTTAAAACATATACTCTTTCAAGTTTAAAAAAACTCCTTTATTAAATATTTATGGAAATTAGATTATTGTATCTGTGCTTTAACAAGCTTTCCAGGTGATTCTGAGGGTGCCGGAGTATGAGAACCGCTGCTCTAGGGCGGTAATGTTCAAAATTTGTTCCATGGATCTTCACTCTCAGAATCAACTTGGGCCTTATGCTTTCTGCCTGCCTGAGGGTCTTCAATACAGATCTGAGTCACATGCACAGCATTCTAGAATTCCTGTTTGGTACATTGCTAGTGAGGATTGTTAGTCTTGTTTTGTCCTCATGAGGAACAGGAACGTCAAATAAATTTTTAGTACTCCAGCTGCCACACATATAGTTGTCAGCAGCCCGCATCACCACCGCCCGCATCACCACCCCCCGCACCCCCACCCCACACCCCGCCACCTTGGCTTCCACTTGATGCTTTTCAGATAACTAAAAGCAGTCTGTTGGCAATTAGGCTTGTTAGTAGTTGGCTTTGCTGCTGCTAAGTCACTTCAGTCATGTCCGACTCTGTGCAACCTCATAGACGGCAGCCCACCAGGCTCCCCCGTCCCTGGGATTCTCCAAGCAAGAACACTGGAGTGGGTTGCCATTTCCTTCTCCAATGCATGAAAGTGAAAAGTGAAAGTGAAGTCGTTCAGTCGTGTCCGACTCTTAGCGATCCCATGGACTACAGCCCACCAGGCTCCTCCATCCATGGGATTTTCCAGGCAAGAGTACTGGAGTGGGGTGCCATTGCCTTCTCCAGTAGTTGACTTTACCTATGTTTAAATTTCAGGCTTTTGGGATTAGATAAAGTTAAATTATTTTACTTGATTTATCTATCTCATCCTGATTACCAAGTTTTTGTTAGCTGTTTTGAAGTTGATCAAAATTTTTGGACCTAGCTCTAGTATTGAAGCCTTACTTATTAACCTCAGGCCTGTTGATGTGTTTTAGCTGCTGTTTATGACGCAAACTCTTCTGTTACTATTGAAACCCCCAAAAGCAGTGTGGTCACTACTTTTTGATAAAGTTGGAACTTTGTCTTTAATTGTTTTTATGCTATTATTCTTCCAGGTAATTCTTTTCTTATATATATATTCTTAGGTACTGATAGTATTCATTTATAGATTTTATAATCTGTAAATTTTGAGTCTGTGTTTTGGATGAGACAGAGTTGATTGATACATGAGTCTCTGAGACTGGTTTAACAAGTGGAGTGCTTGTTCAGTTTGATTTTTAGTAGAACTCTTACGTCATCAGGTCTCCTGGGTGATGATATGAGTGCTCTTGTCTTTATATTCCTTCTCAGCACTCTGTTGTAAGGAAAGCTATGCTCAAATAATGCTGTCTACCTTTCCTTCTTTCTTCCCCCCTGCCAAATGTCAAATCAAAGTTTCATAATTGTGAACTGTTGATAAATGCGTTGTGTCCTTTGCCTGGGACAGTCCTATTTTATGCCTCCTGTTTGCCTGGGACAGTCCTGTTTTATGCGTGTGGTCTGGACATATTACTTACAGAGCCCTCTTTTGCTCTCAGTAGAGAGTCTCATTTGAGTAATACGTTTTATAATTAGCCTGGCTATATTGCATGGTGGTTGAGAGTATAGGTTCTGAAGTTAGACTTTGGTTCATATCCTGGCTTCTTAACTTTTACTTGGAGTACAACCACCCTGAATCTCAGTTTCCTTACCTTTAAAATGAGGGTTGCAACTGTACTCACTTAAGTAAGGATGAGGATTAAGTGATATGCATGAAAATACCTGACATATATACTCAGCCCTAGGTAAACATTTGATGGTGGTGATGATGAGGATGCTAGTGATGGTGGTGGCTATTTAATAAACTTCTGTTTTCTTTGGATTTGATTCTTATCCTGCTCTGGCTTCTACTTGGTTGCTTTCCTTGCAACCCTGGGATGCTCATCACAAAAATTTTGATTATTAGTAACAAAACCCACTACATCTTCTATAAAATAAAGTGATTCCATTTTGATAAGGAAAAAATTCAGTTTCCCATACTTACAAATTAGAATGTAAAAATAAATGTGTTATAGTCTCTCAGTTTCAAAGGGATTGAGAAGTTATTGCTATTGACTTTTAAGCCTCAAAAGCCATTGTTTTCTTGATCTGACATATTGAATCCAGTATCAACTGATCTAATACTATATACATTAAAGTCCCTTTTTAAATAAAAATATTATAGGACACACCTAGAAAACATGAATAAGAAAAAATATCAATGTAAATTTTAATCCAAAGATAACTGCTTTAGAATTTTGGTATACTTCTTGAAGTTTTTCTATTTATAGATTTTTTGTTTAGATATTTTATATCATTTCTTACTGTGATGTATATTGGTATGCTGTTTTTTCCTCTTAATGATTGCAACATAAATTTTTCTGTGCCTTATTGCAATACCATATTACAGTATTATAGGAATTTAGGTTAAAGGTTTTCTAAAAACATATCCTTTAATTAAATTATTACTTTATTTCTTGGTCATCTTCTAGTCAGGTTTTATACATTTCCAGTTATAATCACTAACTGAATTTTATTTTATATATTTGCTTAATGTTATGGTATACACATTTTTAAAATTTTCTAGCAGTTTTTTTTTCCTTGCCTTCCCGTTCTCTTTTACAAAGCAAATGAGGTTTAGCCTACTAGGTATATTTCTGTGTCCTACTCCATTGAAATAGAGTCGTGTGCAGATATCAACAGTTATGTAAAAGTTTAGCAGTTTATTTACAGAAGTGATACTGTATTAAATATACAGTTGTTTGCAGCATCTTTTCCCCACTTTACAATACAGCATGAACATGTACTATATCAGTGAGTATGGACCTGCCACATTCTGTTTAATAGCTGCATAACATTTCATAATCTGTCTGTACCACAGATTATTCAACTAATATTTTATTGGTGGTCATTAAAATTATTTTCAGCTTTTTGTAGATTTTGCTATAATAAATATTCCTTAACTTACAGCCATTTGTAGTGGAATTTTTATTTATATAGTAGAGCTTCCCAGAGATAGAATATGTGGGCCAGAGAGTGTGCCTGTTTTAAACTTTAAAATGTATTTCAAATTATTTTTTAAGTGTTATAAGAATTTATCTTCTCAAGACTAATATATGAGTGGTGTTTTCCTCTAGCACCACCTGCCTTATATTATTTTTAATTTTTGGAAAATGTTAATGAATGACGTTTTGTCATTGCTAATTTAAATAGCACAGAAGCACTTTTTTTCTTCATAAATTCTGTTTTAATGGCTTACTATTTTTTCTCTGAGAGAAGATACCATAGTTTTTTATTAACTCTTCTTCTTTTTGGATTGTTTTAAATGTTTTGTTATAATTACAAGTTATTAACATTTTTGAGCTGAGATCTTTAAAAAAAATTTCAGTTTCCTTAGGACAGATTTCTGGATAGATAATTACTGGCCCAAAAGATAATAATAATCTTAGGTTCTTGAAATGTATAATCTGTAACTTTCTGAAGGGAACTCCTTACTTCCCCACCCTCAAGATTCACTGGCTGCCCCTCCAGTTTTCTCTTAGCACACTGGAATAATTTCTTCTTGAATTTTGTGTAAACTCTTTCTCAGTCATTAGACTGTAAGCTTCCTGAGTCAGAGGAGGTGTCATCATATCTGTCCAAGTGTTCCTAGGACCTGTGCCTGAAGTTGGTTAATTTAATATCTTTGTCAACTAATTGAAAACATTTCATGGACTTATCACTCTCTGCAGTGAGGCTTAATAGTATCAAAAGACATTAATTACCTCTTTTGTATATTCATCTCCAAACTCATTTCCTACTACTCTCTGCCTGATAACCTTATACTCCATCCATTTCAGCTGTTTTTTTTTTTTTTTTTAATGACCATATAGTAACGTTGTTTATGTCTTCCTGCTTTTATAAATCCTATTCTTTTTACCTGGAATGCCCTCTCTTCTCTTCTTTCTCTCTTGGCAAACCTTTTCTCAGTCTTTGAAACTTTTTTAGTTCACCCAGGTTGATTTGGTTACTTTTCATCCTTCAAGATATAGTGTGTACAGATTTCCTTTATAACGCTTATCAGAACATATTGCAATTCTTAGTTTTCATTCTGTCTTCTCTGATGGGCTGAATTTGAATGAAATCTGTGTCTTTGTCATTATATCTGTGATACCCAGCATCTGTGACATTGAAGGTAATAAAAAATGTTTGGTGAATAAATGAGTGACTTAATTATGTAAGAAAAATTATTTTAGTCCATGGGATACAGAGTATTTTAGAGCCTGGTAACCTGATAGTATAAATGGTAACTTAAGTTGAGTTTGAATGGTGTACTTTCTATGTGTGATTGCTTGTAGGCCTTCTGTGTTTATGTACAGAAAGGTCTCTAAAAAGTTTGAATTTATGAGATGCTAAAGAACTATGAATATTATGGGTATAATGCTTTCTGAAAGAAATAATATCTCAGACAGACCATAGGAATTATAAAATGGTAATACAGCTTAATATTATTGTTATTTTAATATTTGTAATTCTTTTGTGTAGTTAGAAAGCGTCATATACTTTTTAGAGTGATTTATATTATCTGTTTTAGTAAATCAATTGGAAAATAGGGCATATGGATAAGAATGTGTTTGTATTTGAAATGTGCCTCATTTTGTTACATTTTAAAGGTGAAGCTTAGTTTATATAATATTAGTTTGAAATTGATTGATACTGTGTTACTGGAAAATAATGTTTAGCTCTTTATTAACATTAAATTAGCATATTTCCATCTGTAGTAATCGTAAGATAAATTATTCTTGGTGTTTCATAGAATTGATGCTGCTTATGTTTTTTCCTGTATCTGGAGACATAATTTAAAAATATTTTTTCTACCCATTTTTAATGTTTAATGCAGGGTCTTTTGGTATTTAACATGACATTTTTCAAAGCTTATTACAGAGCAGTAGTTTAACTTTGTCCCATTGTTAGAAATATTAGTCATAGCTAAAGATCTATAGAGAGTAACAATGAAATTTAATTTTAAATGTTCAGTATGTATATACTGTCAATTTCCTTTTCAAATACTGGTAACTCCTTAACTGTCAAATTTACTATTTTGAAATTTGTAAGCGTTTTTGATATTGCTAAAACTCAAGGAAACTGTAGTTCTAGTTTTATTTTCAAGCTAAACAGTAATGACGAAAACAGTTTTTGAATTTTATTGAAGTGAATTTGGCTATAAATTTTTTCTTATATATTGTACAAGTAGAAATGACTGTAATCTTCGTCAGGACATATTTATGTATAGTGTTATGTACACAGAGGAGCTTCAGAAAGAAATCATTTAATGAGAGAATGGTTTATGTTTCAAAAATGTAACTGGGTTTAGATTCCCTTCTTTATCATTAGTGTGAAATTGAGCTTATCCTTATGTCTGATTTTGTGTATGTGGTTACAGAAATCATACATAAAGTTAGAAAATAAAATACAGTTTACAAAATACTGTGTTTATAAAGCACAGTGATTTTACATTTATATATACACATGTATGTGTGTATGTATGTATATATATGTGTGATATAAATGTGTATATATGTAAATATGTGTATCTCAGATCATAAGAATTTTTTGTTTTGTTTTTGACAACCTGTTTTCTTTGACAAAATGTAGTTAAATTAATAATCTCTGGTTTTATATCAAGAGTAACATGGATATTAAATCTTGAAGACCTTGTTAAACTTTAATCATTAATTTAAGACTGAGTTGGTTTTTGGTATTTTAAAAGGAAATGTATTTATTTTTAATGAATATATGGTTTACTAAGTGTGAATATATGTGATGTTAAAAGATTTATAGGAAAATTTGATTTATTCTGTTTGAACTTTCTGATTATCTGAGACTATTAGTAACTACCTAGTAATATTATGAGTCTAAAAGATTAGAATTTGTACTTTATTAACTGTACTTAAGATACTAAAACTTGTGTGTGGAATGGTGAATAGGTTATGGTTGGGAGCGGGATGTTAACAGAGGGGACTTGGGAGAAAGAATGATGTCCCAAACTTTAATTTCCATGCTTTTTGGTTTGAATTACTTTTGTTCATTGCAGTGTTTTCATTTTGTGAGCTTTTCTATGCACATACAAAATGTTTCTCCTCAGGCCCCCTTGTATTTGCTGGTCCTATTTTTATGAACCACCGAGAACAGGCTCTAGCCAGACTCAGATCCCATCCAGCACAGCTAAAGCATAAGCGGGACAAGCACAAAGGTATTTGGTCTTCCTTCTCAACTAGGCGGGATGCTTTCCCAACTTCTTCCACTTATTTGAATATTGTCTCTGGGAAAATGTACAAACCTAATTCTTCTACTTTGCTTCTATCATTGTTACATAGCCTGAGGAGAAAGAACATGCTGAAAAGTGTACTGTTTGTCAATGACTGTCAATCTTATTTCACTGTATTTTTTGGTTAACTTTAATAAAAAGAAGACATTTTACAATGTATCTTTTTCTTTACCATTTCTTGTCAAATTTCCTAAGGTTTAGGAAAGGTGGAAAAATAATTACAGCTCTCTGTTTTATATACTTTATTATCTGCTCTTAGATGACTGTCATCTGGCATTTTGCAATCCTTTTTTCTTTTTTTAATGCTGTTCATTTGCTTCAGAATTAACAGAATTGCTAAATTCAGTGTATAGAGTGGTAATGAGTTAACCTCTATGATGCTTCATTTGTTTTAATATAAAAGTTTATATATATAATAAACATGATTTATTTGATATTTGAGGTTTAAAAGTGATAGATGTCAGTAAAGAGTAGACCTACTCTGCTAGTCCTCAGAAACTGTCATAGGTCTCAACAAATCTTGAGTGACTGGCAATATCTTGCCATATAATTGTTTGAGATCTGAGTTCTAGATTAATTAAAAATATTTCTAAAGCAAGAATTGTTTAAACAAGAAATTATGGGTCAACTAAGATCAGGAAAGAATTTAATGCAGGGAACTTACAAATTTATGTATAAATTCTGCCTTGAATCCTGGCATGTGAACCAGCCACTCTTGGAATAGTACAACTTAGATTAAATATTTTCTTAAATGCCTGAAATGAACCCTGTAAAGTAGAGCAGAAGATTTTAAAAACACATATTCTGTACAAGTTAATCTAAGTAATATTTTCTCTTTTTAGGGGAAGGGCTACAGAACTGTTAACAGATGAATTTTATTTTTAAACTTTCACATGCAATATATTATAATCAATTTTATTTTTATTTGCCTCTTTCAGTCTATCATTTTGTCACTCAAGGCAAAAACGCAAAACAAAAGAAACCCCCATTTTTAGTTAAGCCACAAATAGAGAACTATTCAAATTATATTCTGTAGGAATAAAAATTGAGATTAGTTTAAATCTAATGTGATTAACCATAGTAAAATTTGTGATTGTTTTATTTATTGGATGCTCTTAACAGTGCCATTAATATTTAAATCTAAGGAATACTATTTGGGGTATCCTTGCAAATTATTTTAGTTATTGCCAGAATTTCTGATCTCATATTTTCCACTATGCCAGTATTAGAGAAGCTTTTATCAGGTCTTTTTCTCACCAATTATATGAAAGTAGAGTTCTCCAATACTTTACCTGAGGTTCACTATTTACATTTCAATAAGCAGTTTAAAACTTTTTCAGCTCCATGTTAGTATGTTATAGACAGTCATCTTTGTGGGGTTTTTTCCTCCAGAATTTAAAATAAATGCTAAAGAAGACCAAGGTTACAAATTTAAAGCACTTTTTATGATGTCGTACTGATTAGCTATAGAAACTTTTCCACTTCCATCTTGTCTGTAACGGGGTTATTTTATGGGATTGTAGCAACCTCTTTGGAAGGACTGATTTTGTAGTATTACAGTGTAGGGCCATTTTTTTAAAAATCATCAGATTGTATGGTTTTATATAATGAAATAGTTTCATTTCTTTACCACCAAACGACTTTAAAGTGTAAGTAGTATTTTATCAAATGGTGTTCCATTTTATGTGGAAGGTATTCACTTAGCACTCACTGTAAACCCACAGGTTTGCTTTTTGTTGCTCCCTTTGCATTTTCTGTTCCTATCATTTAACCCTCTTGCCAGGCACTGCTTTTACTCTTGCTGCATATAGTCATAGTCTTTTAATAAATTTATTTTCCTGTGTAATTTTTTTTTTCTCTTGTGTCTTACTCTATTTATCTTCCACTGAGAAAGTCACTGTATTAATTGCTGTATTCTACCTTACATTTAATTATGTTGGTGGTACAGATTGTAGGATAATAATGATTTAAATCTTCTAGACTGTGACTTTCTTGTGGGGGTGTGTGGAGGGTAAGAACTATGGATTTATTGTGAACAGGAGTGAGTTCTAACATGGAAAGTTGGAGAGCTACTGGCTGATTGGAGAGAATTCAGAGAAGGTCACAGGATCTGTCAAGTTTTCAGGCAAATTTTGACCAGAGGCCAGTAGTGCATAAAACTAAATCAATACATAGAATTTATAATCCATATAACATATAGTATTTAAAGAATGTAACTATAGATTATAAACAGTTATCTGCATTAACATTTGTTTCAGCTATTCAGTGCCTTAAATAGAAAAAAAAAATTTAGTGTACTACTCTCAGGAATATTCGAATTGTTCCAGAGATAGTCTAGAAGTGACTGACAGGAAAATCTGAGGGCACTCCTAAAATCATCTCTGTTTTACACCTGTTTTCTGTAGAGAAGTGGTATGGTGTAATGGAAATATGGCCTTTGGAATTAGGCCTCAGTTTTAATCCTGTTTTTCATTTACTACAACTGTGTGGTCATTCATAAATTTCTTAACCTCTTTGGTTTCAGTTTCCTTATCTCAAAAATAGGAATAATAATTCCAAACTGAATATATTGATAGGAAAATTAAATTGATATATATGTGTGTGTATATATATATATGTATATATATTTCCTTTGTAAATAAAAATTCTCCATGAATAGTAGCTTAAATTTTTCCAATTGAATTCTTTGCTTTCTTTTTTAGAATTATCTTAAAGGTACAAAATTTGAGATTGTTAAATGTATGATTAGTTTATTTTATCAAAAGATTTAAGATGTCAGCCATTTGAGGGTGGTAAAATACGTGAGCCTTATTTTAGATCAATTTCTAAAGCTGCTCTACTATTTATTATTTTGGGCTGGCTATTTAACCACTCTAAAGCCTTGGTTTTCCCAACTGCAAAATGGAATAACAATATCTATTTCATCAGATTACTGAATTGATTAGGGAGAGCAACAGTAGTGAATATTGACTGAGCACTTTTCATACATTATTGCACTTATTTCTCACAAGACCTTGTGATGTAATGTGCCATGTTGTTATAGACGGGAAAACTAAAACTTAAAAAGATCCAACGTCAAAATTAAAAAAGAAAAATTTTTTAAAAGAAAGAGAAGATCCAGCATCCAGTTTTCATAAAACTGGCAAATGAATATATAGGGCCAGGAATCCAATCCAAGTCTCTTAGGTTCCAGCGCCCAAAAATACTTATCTACTGTGCTAATTAAATTTTCAGTGTTTAGCCAGAGATACTTAGCAAATTGATATTACTACTGCTTTGCTGTTTTATTTTAGTGATTTTGTTCCAAGTACTGTTTCTGTGATACATTCAGCGATATGCATGCTTATAAGATTAGCCGAAAGGTATAGATTTAAATTAAAATTAAGGTTAGAGTCTTTTAGATACTGAATCTTCTTTCCTCTGTGTGTGTACACAAATAAGTGTAAATAATATATATATACATGCCATACTTCAGAGACAAAACTTTACAGCTATCAGAGTTTTAATATCACATGATATATATATGAGCATATTCATGTTAGGGAAAAGATAGATGTGCCTAAATGGCCAATTATAAGAATATTTAGGCCTAACTTTCCTAAAAATCTGAGGTTTATTTTATTTGTCCTCATTAATACTTTTCTGAATAATGAATTTGAGCAGGATTAATCTTGCTAAATTTCACTTCCTAATTTTTGAATTTGCACTATACTCTTGACTGTTTAGGTATCTTTTTGCTTTGATAAACTTTTGTAAATTTCTAAATTATTAGAATTGTACTTATTTTTTAACTGACATAAAATTCCAGATACAGATATAAATATTAAAACCTCTGTCACTGCTGCTGCTAGTGATCAAGAATTTCATCCCTATTTTGTTCTTATAATATTTCACCATCTATAATAATTGACAAATTATTTTTATAGATAAAAGTTTTGTTTAGATGAACAAAATGTTTCTAGTATTATTTTTAATTTCTAAATGATAGTCATGACTACTCATTTAATCGCTATGATTTTAATCAGTAAATTACTAGGCTTTTTCTCCCTCTTTCCCTGATGCTGTGTCTCTATTGTGGGGTTTGTATCTATATTTAATCTCTATATTCAAGAGAGAGGGCAAAATGCCAAATTCAAAGGTGAAAGCTTTAACTAGGCATCAGTAAATTTTTAGAAAGTGAAATTAAAGTGTAACACTGAATGTAGTTAGGTCTGGCACAATTAAATGAACAGTTTGTCTTCTATGATAAATCAGAGTTGGCTTTAATAATGAGATATTTTTACCAGTTGAGATAAAGCTGTAAATTTTTTATGTATCTGTCATTTTATTTAAATAGTCTTTGGAAGATGCTTATTACTTTTTGGATAGGCCCTTGTTTATACTTTGAAGTGAAGTGAAGTGAGCTCGCTCAGTCGTGTCCGACTCTTTGCGACCCCATGTACTGTAGCCCACCAGGTTCTTCCATCCATGGGATTCTCCAGGCAAGGATACTGGAGTGGGTTGCCATTTCCTTCTCCAGGGGAACTTTCCGACCCAGGGATCGAACCCAGGTCTCCCGCGTTGCGGGCAGGCGCTTTACCCTCTGGGCCACCAGGGCAGTACCATTCCACTATCTTTCGAGGATGAAGAGTCTTTGAACTGAAAATATATTGCATTTTGGGTAGAGTGAAACTAAATGTGATTTTTTTTTTTAATCCCATACACAAGTACACATTCTTGCAGATTTAATTGGCAAACCTATATTAGATAATTTAGCAAAAGAGCAATCATTATTCTTATCCTTTTATAGTAAAACCTCTCACTAATTCAGAATTTATGGTACTTCAGATGCAGTATTTGTGATTTTTTTTGAGTAAAAATTCAAAATAACTTCTTCCTCTGAATTTTCAGGGCCATACTTTTAAGGGGAAACCTGTCTAAAATCACTAGCTTTTCAAACCAAGGGCTCAAGAAATGAAGGATTCCTTCAGCGTGCCTTCAGCCTCTGGGTCCAGCAATTAATTCTTGTATGTTAAAGGACTTTCATGTTTATGGTACATTTTTATGTAATATAGGCCTATTTTGAATTATAATGTAGGTAACCACATTTTATTTATTGTAGCATTTAGTTTAATCTATAATCTGTACTGCTTGAAGGTAATAAAACTGCATTTTTATTTAAATGTTCTGTAATTAAGACCTTTCCAGGAAGTCATATAGGCCATGTGTTATTCCGAATTAGTGAGGTTTTACTCTCCTAGTGTTGTAAAGAGTTTAAAGCTTTTTAAAATGCTCAAGTCATTTAGTTATAGAAATGGAACTCGTAATGTAGGCCAGTTTTGTCTTACCTTGGATATTACTAAAGATTAGAAATATTAGAGTAAGCAAAGTATACATGAACATGAAATGATATTATTCTGTTTAGTATTCTAAAATGGGTAGTGAAAATACAGAATTATCTTAAATGTGTGTCTGTAGATCCACATGTGTATCCACATATTATAGACACTTACTTAGATTTACTGTATCACAAAGCAATTAACTTAGGCTATTTGACCTGAAATTCTTTTCAGATTTACATTTATTCCATGTGTAAGGAATTTGAATCTTGATGATAAAGAAGTCATATTTTAGTTCATCTGTAGTATTAGACTAGGAAAGTTTAGTTACCTTTCTTATTTACACATTCCAAAGAAATGTGTTATGTTCTGGAATGTGTTTTTAAATTTTATAGTTAAAATACTAAAATACTTAATGTAGAAACCAGGGGGGAGGGAGGGTCTTAAAGCAAGTTTATGGTAGGGAATTGGAGAAGAAGGGAAGAAAGAAGGAATAAAAGCAGAGGGTCAGGTTGAGAGTTGCGGTTGAGGGCCAAAGAAATCCACAAAGCAGACTGGCTAAGAGTCAAGGTGGGACAGGTGAAATGATTGACAGGAAACCATTGAACTACAGTAATTGGATAAAGCTATCTGATCTTTATAAATTTTTTAAAATTCAACTGAGTTTAGCAATACTGGTGGACAGAGTAGTGTTCCTAAGATGTGTTTGGGAAATCTAAGTGATTTGCAAGTCAGCTAGAATTTTTTTTTTTTTTTTAAATGACTAGCACTAACAATATCACTAAATTTAAAACAGTTGTTAAATGACTTTGCATGCAGTTATTTTTTATACAAACTAAAATTTCCCATACAAACTTTTACATGTAGAATTTTGTTATTTCTATAACTCAATGACCCATTTACATCACATAACTGATTAGATTAAAAGGCTTTATCTGTAACCAGGCCTTATCTGTGTTTTTACTGATTTAGTAGTATTTTGCCAACAGAAATATATAGGTTATATTTTCAGAATTGGCTTCTTTGCAGGTAGATTCTTGATCTATCACTTCTAACAGCTACAGTTCCTTCTCGCTTGTTCCTTTTAACATTTTCTCTTGTTTTTCCATAGTAAACTGATTTAAAATTTTATTTTGAAGATGAGTCATGGCTTAATTACAAATTATAACACTTGCAGATGGAAGTGGAGAACGAGGAGAAAAGGATGCAAGCAAAATCACAACATACCCTCCAGGCTCCGTGCGATTTGACTGTGAGCTCCGGGCAGTACAAGTCAGCTGTGGATTTCACCACTCAGGTAGCAGCTGGAACTTTAGGGTATAACTGCATTTTTACAATTGTGTTGAATAGCTTGTTTGTTTAGTTTGGACAAATGTAGCCTGTTAGCCGTGTGTCAAAAGCTATAAGCGTCTCTCAAATTTATGAAAGCATATTTATTAGACAGTCCTTTTTAATCTGTGGAATGCTTGTCTAGAGATCTGACTTCTCATCTGTCTTCTGATGGACTGATTTTGTAATTCAAGTCATGAAATTCCTGAAGATAATTTTAAACTCTATAATTTTCTAATTTTTTTATAAGCTGGTCACAAGCTTTGTTATTGTTCAGTGGGAAATGTGCATCCACAAATTCCTTTATTAAGAGCTTTTTAAAACATAATTTTAAAACTATTTTGTACCAGTACAGTATATTAATTTTATAAATGTAAAATTTTATCTGCTGTTAAAGCATTTGCAAAAACCATACATCTTACTTCAGCTTTTTTGTGCAATATTTATAAGAAAATATCAATTTTTAAATTAGAAAACTTTTTTTAAATGTAGAAAGTATTTCAGTTCCTACTAAATCATTGGCATTTGGGTTATATAGCTTAAGCTGTACTATTCAACCTGTATAAAAATAAAAAATTCTTTCTTTATTGTTCAATATATTTCCTTATTTGGTAAGATATTGACAGATATTAAAGTTCTGACAGACATACTGATGTTGTACATAACTGTGCAGAGCTCAGACCCTCTACCTATATAATTATCCTAGATAGGAGAGAACATTTTGTATGTAGTTACTCATTAAAGAAGACTTAACAGTTGACTCAGACCAATGTTTTATTAAATTTTAGTGTTATTAAATGGCATTTATAAGTTTAAACTGTATTTTTTAAAAACATTATACATTTTTGTAACTTAACAAAAATATTTTACAGAAGTAAAATTATATTGTTTCTCATTAAATGTAAATGTCTTTACTTCTATTGCCTATTCTTAATGACTCTACAAATTTTAAATAGTGAAACTTGAACTGCTTTCAGTATACTTGTGATAGAAATATAAAATGCATATAATGAAAAAATAAAGCTCTGAATTTTTATTTCAGTGGTTTTGATGGAAAATGGTGATGTCTACACATTTGGGTATGGGCAGCATGGGCAGCTTGGACATGGAGATGTCAATTCCAGGTACTTTAACATCTTGTGTGAAAGTGGGGTTTTTTTCTTCTTTACTTTTTTCCTTCGAAATATATATTTCTACACTCTATATAGTATTTATACCACAGTTTTGGAAAGCGTGGCCCATAAATTATTGGTGGTTCTTGATTTTGTGGTTGAATGCTTTTGTGGGGACAAATGATTTTGTTGTTTTAGGAGAAAAGTTGATTTACATTTTATACATTTAAAATGAAAGAGCGATTATGATTACCAGGAAATCACACTGCATTCTTCAGAATTAATATCTTCTTAAAGGCTGTTCATGGCAATAGTAAAGACAGTGACTATCCCCAAATGGCATTTTTAATAAATCAGCAAAGGATATATTCATATTATTTCATGTTATCTATTTTAAAATTTTAGCCTAATATTAACATGATATCATCAAAGTTTTTGAATAATTTTCAAACAAAATGGTCACTCAGAGAAACTGTTTAGACTTATCCAGAATAGTTAAGAACTAATTATGGTAGAGACTACTGGACATATTTTATTATTCCTTCTTCCGTACCTCATTTGGTAATAAGGTTTTAGTTGATGACATAACCATGAAACTAAAGGCTTCATTTTCTCACCTCCATTGCAGCAAGATTTGGCCGTGTGAACTACAGTGCTGTGTGCCATTCTGGGTCACTGTTAAAGGGAAGGGGGATACCCTTCCATTTCTCTGTCTCCCCTCCCTGCTTGCTGCCTGGAGTCCATGCCTGGTGGTGGGGAGCTGGAGAAGTCATCACAGCAGTCCTAAGTTGGAAACTGTGTATTGAGAATGGAAGAGCCACAAGATAGAAACAGTCTGGGTCCCTGACACCACGGAACTTCTACAACAGCTCCTTATACTTGGGTGCTTACCTGAGAGAGAAATTCTATTTGTTTAAGTCCTGGTTTCTTGACTTTCATCACAGCAGCTGAGTCCACATCTGCTTAATACAATGAGAGTGCTTTGGGTTAGAAGTGTAGAAAATTCATCTTTATTAGCTCATGTCTTCCCAGAAGATGCTAAAGCAGGATTAGATGTACAAAGAGTTTATTGATAGAAAACTACTGTGAAAGGGAAGAGAACACGAGTCTGCCTGAGGTAGGTCTGACCCCTGTGAAAGGAAAGAGAGAAGAAGAATGGGACAGGAAGAGTCAGGTTACAGTGCATTTCTGACTGAGTGTTAGCCAGGCCAGCGGGGTGTCCTCAAGCCAAAGTGACTTTCGGAAGAGTTCCACATTGGGCAGGACGGGCCAGCTCTCATCCTTCACAGAGCTCAGTCACAAGCTGGTAGCTTCCCAGGGGAAGGATGGCCTCGTGGACCCAAAGAAGCATCGCAGAGTCTGTCAGCCACTTGTGCTCCCTGTAGCGGGTGGTCTTCAGGATCTGAATGGTCCCCATGTATGGCTGCCCCGTCACTGACACCAGGTTTATGTGTAACTCTGGGAGATATAGGGCCCTTTCAGGCTAGACATGACTCACCAATCCAGTCTGCCACAGAACCTCCTTTCTTTTTGTCTCTCTGCTCTTGCCTAATTCTTCCATGTATTCATAAGATACCTGCCAGAATCATTTGGAACTGTATGATTTCTCACTCACATACACTGAGTCACTCCAGTCATTAAATAAAATCCAGAATTTTCACTTTATTCTGAAATGACTGCATTACTGTGGCAAGGATGATACCATTTACATAGCAAAGACCAGTGATCCTTAATCCTGGCTGCACAGTAGAGTTGCTTGGGGGACTTCAAAAATACCACGCCTGGATTCTAAGTCTAGAATTTTTAAGAGGCATGTGTGGAGAGGTGGGCATTGGGAGTGGGAGATGGTGGCCACAAGGGTTGGATAGAATGCTAGCATCAGTTTTTCCTTAAATGCTCTCGACGCTCTAGTGTGCCTCCAGGATTAAGGAAACACTGTCCATCCTAGAGGGCAGGCTCAGACCTATGTGCAGTGCCACGCACACAAAATGAGGATGAAAGGAGTGTCCTTAGTTGCTTTGATGAATGCTGTTACTAATGAGAAAAGACGGTTGAGGTATCATTGAGTTCAACTTCTCACTAAAAACATAAGTGAAGCATACATTTGATACTTGTTAAGACATTTATAAAACCAGCATAATCTTAGTGACAAGTATTGTGCTTGGAAAGAGAAAAAAGTTTTTAACAAAAATACTTTACCAAATGTCACTGGATATGGCATTTATATTTTGGGCGCTGGATATCACAGAGTATCAGTGGCTTTGCAGGGTTGAGCAGTTACTATTACAGGCTTTAGAAGGTAGCAGATATTTTGTTTCACAGGGTTAATGACCATCACTCTTGCAGAGACTGAGACAGGGCTTGTAATATGTGGGGAGAAGAATTTGGAAGCTTTTTGTTCTGTTTCTCACAGAAGATTCATGACCCAGAAGAGGATTTAGTATTATTACCATCATCGTCATCATCATTTTTGCATTGTTACTTAGCTGACAATTATTTCGTGAGTCATGACATAACCTGGGAAAGGTGCTTTACAGTTATATGTGAGAGAGCAATCAGTCATGTGTGCAGCAAGGGGGACACGTCTTCACAAATCAGACTTTGTACTTGGATGTCATTCCGCAGAAAAGAGTTAACAGATAGCTGTGTTTCCTGGTCTTGACTGAGTGGGAGGGAAGTAATGAAAATCATATCTATGATTAAATTGCAACCCTCAGGTGACTGTGCTGTGTGAAGAATGAACAGAATAAGTGCAAGACTCTGCCACCCCTCCTTGAGGTTTAACGGCTTTTGAAAGCGAAGGACCTCACGTCAGCTCTTCAAATGAAGAGGGTACCTAAAAACATTGCCTCCTGGTCCTGATTATCACCCAGCGAGCACCACACCTTGCCTTGCAGTGACTTGCTCAGGCGACAGTATCATAGCAATATGCTAAGTATTTTTAATAGTTTGACTGTATTGCCTTGCAGTGACTTGCTCAGGTGACAGTATCATAGCAATATGCTAAGTATTTTTAATAGTTTGACTGTATCTTCATGAACTAGGATAGCTTTTAATGTTGAAGTTTAAACAATTAGGGTTTTTTTTAAGGAGATTAAACTCTGGTGGGATTTGTCTTAACTGCCCAAAGTTGTTCTTTCCCAACATGTAAATTTTCACTCCTGGTTCTGTTGATTGAGTTGTCACTGGAAGGCTGACTCCATGTGCTGTGGGGAGTGTCAAGCTGGGGCATGGAATGACATAATGCCTACACGTTGTACCTGGTGGATTAAATGAAAACCAGTCAAAACCATCTGTGCTGTAAACATGCTAGTTACTCTGTTTGTCTGGATCCGTGTGGGATTTGGAAGGCAGGAGCCAGGAACTGTTACAGATTCCGAAAGGAGTTGACCATGTGTATGGAGGGAACAACGCCTCAATAGCATACCTATTAACTGACTTACCACAAAGCAAAACATTTATAAATATTTTGTTGAAAATAGAGTTGAAAGGTATTTTTTTTAAAGTTCCTCGTAACCAAGTGTTTTTAACTGAAGTTTATTGTATAGCACACATTAGTAATGCGTGATGAATGTAAGATAGATATTGTAGTGTGCATGTGCTGAGGGTAGAAACACGTTATTGGTGTTCTCTTTATTTCATGTGTTGTCCTGCCAGAGTGACTGAGCCTGATTTTGTCACTTGGTGCCAGTGTGACCTTGGCCAAATTAGTTAACTGTTTTTGTGGCTCAGTTTCTTCCTCTTAAATGGGAATAAATATGTCTCTCAGAAGGTTGTTGTGAGAATTCAGGGAGATAATACGTGTTGTTTTCTTAGCACAAGCGCCTAGCTCATAGTAAATGCTCAATAAATGTTGGCTGTTACTGTTGCTGGTTTTAAAAGGGATTGTCGAAAAGCTTCTGAGGATTTTTATGCATTCACTCATGACTCAGCCCTCTTTTTTGTTTGTTTGTATTCTTCAGTATGCTTCTAAATCTCTGAATTACAAATTATTTTACAATTTTCAGTAAACGTAAACCTGGATGTTGGGAAAGAGACTGTATAGTTTAGATGCCTTTATTCTCTTTTTTTTTTTCCAGTAGAATCTTGATACTTCTAATGTTTCTGAGTCTCGTCTTTTTCTTGCTTTAATAAATCCTCCTTCTGTGTTAATATGCTACACATCATGGTGTCTGGAACCATTTAGACGAGGTTTAGATCTTTGTTTCATCTCTTACCAACTATGTAACTGTAATTTACTAAGCCTTAGTTTAAATAATCCCATAGGATTGTTAAAGAATTAATATAGTGTCTACAAAATGCCTGGCATGCATACACATACAGATGTATTGTTTGTTTCCAGTTCTTCCTCTGTTTACCAAATAATTTAATAAATGGACTCTAGTATCATGAAAGAGTTTATTAGAAGAAATGCCACCAACTTTGGGAAAGTCCTTTTTAAAGCACATCAGATCCACACATAGAATTATTTTGATAATCAGTGATATAGTTTGTATGAAAATACTGCATAAACTGCAAACAGATCAACAGTTACAGAAACTTTCCCAATAATTCTTTGTTTGGATCAAACCGGACATTTCTGTGAGGGCTTTGGTGGCGCTTTAGTTGCTTGGTCATGTCCGACTCTGGCAGCCTCATGCACTGTTGCCTGCCAGCCTCCTCTGTCCCTGAGATTTCCCAGGCAGGAATCCCGGAGTGGGTTGCCATTTCCTTCTCCAGGGGATCTTCCCAACCCAGGGATAGAACCCAAGTCTCCTGCACTGTAGGTGGTCTCCTGCATTAAAGGCGGATTCTTTACCGACAGCCACCAGGGCAGCCCTGTCATTCACCACACAGTCCTTCGGCTTGGTAATTGATTATTGCAAAAGCTCATGGTACCTCAGGTTTGAGAACCACTCAGTCTAGCCATACTATTGTGCCCTCAGGTAGAAACGACTACTCCTTGGAGGCAGAGCCGTTCTGCTTTCCTCCGCTTTTGTTACTACACATCTTGCTGTTAGTCACCGCCTTTCATTCTTTGAAAATGTAGTTTTCACAGTGTTTTCCCAGTCTGAGTCTTACCATGCTCCTGAATGGTCCCATACAATATAGTCACCTTGACACCTTAGTTAGATCTAGTGAACCTTACTTCCGTATTCATGGTGGTCATTCCCAGGACCCGCAGTGGAGAGCTCTAACTCTGAATTTTTCATTTTAAACAACACATAATCTGATGACAAATTTTTCTTCTGTTACTTAGCATGGCTTTACTTGGTGTTTGACTGTATCAGTACTTCATTCTCTGCAGCCCTCTACTTTTTTTTACTCTCTAGGATCACTTAACAACTGAAGTCTGAGGTTGTCATTTATTTTCTTCACCCTTACCCTTACCAGTATCCTCAGTTTTCTCACCCTCTTGATCTTGATGCTAAGGTGTGACAAAACTTCAAGCATCAATCAGTCTACTTACGTTTTCTATGTCTCGCTTGGACTTCTGGAAGAAAAGGAAGTCTCTGTACTTACACAGATTGTTATGACTTATAGATTCAGTCAGTCCTTCTACAGTGGGCAGTGATCTCCCTGTTTTCTAGTTTTGAGCTATTTGATTTAAGCCCTTTTGAGAATGTGATGAAGAATATGGGCTGTCTCTTCAGAAAAACAGACATAAGGATATACACTTAAAAGTTGGCTTATAAAATTAAAAGTTTCACCAATCTCTTGAAGCTCACTCTTAGAATTCCTGTAAGTCATTTGGATCTGGGTTAAAACCTTGTGGTCTAGGTTTCTCTTTCTTCCACTCACCATGATACCCTTTGCATAATCTTCAGATCTTCTCCTCACTCATTTCTTCTTGCTCTTAGCCCTTGACCTCTATTCCTATCACAGCAAAAATGAAAACATTAGATGGGAAGTTCTTCAGCCCAGTGACTCTACAAACCTGCCTGCGTCCGTACTTCCTCTATGCTCCTTCTTCACGTTACCCTGAAAGAGGGCCTGCTCATGTCCCCACCCTGAGACCTTTCTGCCTTTCCCATGGGGATCTGATTCTGTTTCTTGTCTCCTCTCTCAACCATATCCCCTCATCTTTACTCTCTCTTTCACCTTATGCAAGTTCTTAAAAAGGACAGAGCTTCCCCTTCAGCTCTTTTTCCCTCTAGCTGTTGGTTCCCGTTTCTTTTTCTCTTTCCTGCTAAGATTTTGAAGGGATTTTGTGTAGTCTCTGACCCCACTGTGAGTGCCTCCTTTGCTGCATAGTATCACGCCTGCCTCTACCAAAGACTTCTTGCAAAATTGAGTGGTCATCTGTCTCTGTCTCTGAGGCATTCAGCGTGTACAGTATTCCTCTTTCCTTGAAATGACTCTCTACATAGCACTTTTTCCCAGAGTTCATTGTTTGTTATGTTCTAGATTTCTGTGAGCTCTTCTTCCTTTGTTCCTACCTAAATTATAGAAGAAACTTACAATGAAAACTATCTCTTTTCTCTCTTTGTCTTCCTAGATCTTATTCTCTATCTTAAGTGAATGTTGCCACCATCTACCTGTTACTTAAGCAGAAACTCTTCTTTGCACCACCCCCCGCCCCCCATCAGCCATTTCCAGAGTCTAGTCAGGTGTGTTCCTTACAGAGCTGTCGAAACATTCCTTTCAGTTCACACTGTTCCTAGTTCAGGTCTTCACTATAACTCATCCAGTTTATCACAACATTTTCTTGACTAGGTTTCCAGCTGCTAGTCTTGCCTCTTCCCAATTCATTTTTCACTGCAGCCTGAATAACCATTTAAAAAGATATTATATGTAATTAAAAAAATTTAAAGTGTTACAGCACCTCAGAAACAGAGCTCTCCTATGTGTGGACTTTTTCTACAGTGATGATTATTCTTCTGTATATACATAGTGATTACTGAAAGTGGTTAATAAAGGATAAATAAGGTGATAGAAGGGTGATTACAAGAACAGATACGACAGATGCAAGGATGCCATTTATCATAATAGTTACCATTTATTAATTACTGTGTACCAATCACTGAGCCAAGCACTTGACATATATGAGCTTCTTTTTTGTACATAGGAGCCCTATGGGGTAAACGTGGTTTAGTTTTATCTCCATGTAAAAGAAGAGAAAACTGAACTACAAAAAGGATGAAAACTGAACTACAAAAAGGATGAATAACTTGTTGAGAGTCATGGAATGTTGCTGCTGCGTGGTGGAGCCGGGACTCACAGCCAGGCAGTCTGCTTTAGGGTCCGAGCCTGCAGCTGCTGCTGTGGTGCCTCTCATGATATGGTGTTCTAACTCATGAGATACTCTGTATGCTAAAATCTGAAAGTGCAGGGGAAAAAGGTAGAAAAGAAGATGAAAAGTTAATTGACAGTTCAGTGGGAAAAGGGTAGAAAGGAAGACATAAAACTGTTTCGTGTGGTCCTTGGATTGTATTCCGGGTAAATCAGCACATGATTTTTATTTTATTTAACAAATATTTGTAGAGCTGTCTGACTTACCATTCACTTTATAAGTTAACATTTTTTTTTCTTTTAAAACAAATGTAGGTATAGTCTTTCAGAAAAAAATAATAATTCTTTGTCCATAGTTAGAGTAGTAAATTCAAGAAATCTTTTTATGAATCTCCATCATGTCAGTGATTATGTCTTTCTCATCTTTGTGTACTTAATATGAAGACTGGAGATAGGCATAATATAGTACCTAAGTAAGTGTTTGATGAATATTCTTATTAGTGCCTTTTATCTCTTGTTTTTTTAATTACATTGTTTATTGATCTTTATTTCAGTTGGATCTTGAGAGAAATTGACTAAAATTTTTTTTTTTTTTTTAACCTAGGGGATGTCCCACTCTTGTTCAAGCATTGCCAGGCCCTAGCACACAAGTTACCGCAGGCAGTAACCACACGGCAGCGCTTTTAATGGATGGACAGGTCTTCACATTCGGAAGCTTTTCTGTAAGGAACTTTTTAAGCATTGATAATGTTGCATTGTACTGTTGCCTCGCAATTTGTCCACATTAGCTATTTTTTCTGGTTTCAGTGAAATTCTTGTATTGTTATTACACATGCATATTTCCTGTCTCCATATCCAACGTACACAAAACTGGAAAGAACTTTGCTTTGAAATTAGTTTCTTCTCCAGGGTAGCATTAGAATTTATTAAATTTAACAGCTGTGCTGGATTTGGACATGTTTTAGTCCAGATCAGAGTCTATTGAGCATTCAGAAGAGCTCGTTTCTGTCATTGAAACCTTCCTTCTCAGCTAGCTTGTAAAGAATCAAATTTTTTTCTTAACTTGTAGAATTATATCTATTTTAGAACTTTTTAAAGGCCCAGTTTTCTTGTTAGATTTTTTAGAATTATAGTTTACTTTTTCCTGTTCCTCTCAACTTCTATCTGGCCTGTTTGTTTTGCTCTTTCTCTTTTTTCAAAACTAGAAAATAATCTGAGAATTTTGTATAGTTTGGGCATAGGAGAAGTCAACGAAAAGCTTAATAATACTGTGCTAATAAGCCGATACCATCTGTGATATGGGTAACTCTTCAGAACTCTACGACCTAAGTTTCCGGGGTACAGTTTGCAACTCTTGATTTTTTTTTTTTTAATGTAAATCTGAACTTTAAAAATCTATTATTTGGAAATGATTTTAAGCTTACAGAAATATTGTCAAAAATAAGATAATGCGTGAAATGCCCGTATGCTCTTGAATCAGCGTCACCTGTTGGCAGCATTTTGATCTGTTTGCTTTACTGTCTGTATGCTCATGCTCTCATTCCCTCTCGCACACTCTGTATGTGTGTGTGTAAACCTTTTTTTTTCTTGAGTCCTCTAAGAATAACTTACATGCATCATGATCCTTTACTCTTAAATAGTTTTGTGTTTCATCAGTTGATCTGGTGATTCCTTTTTCGCACTTTTTTCCCCCTCCAGTCTAAGATCAGGCTTTGTATTTATTTCTCGTGACTCCAGTCTCCTTTAATCTGTTAACATTTTCACACCTTTTCTGTGTTTGTTATGACACTGACATTTTTGAAGAATGTGGTACTTTTTAAAATTTTTTTCCAAGAAGATGTTCCTCATTTTTGTTGGTCTAATATTTCCTTGTGCTTAGATGCAGTTTGTGCATTCCAGACCAAAACACCATGTGAGTGGTGCTGAGTCCTTCTCAGGGCATCACAGCCATCTGGGGGCACAGAAGGCCCACCTGCCCCTCACTGGTGATGGAATTTTTGATCACCTACAGGATTTTTTTGATATCACTACTGCATAGTTAGAATTTTTTCCCTTGAAACTAATAAGCAGTCTTTGAATTGACACTGTTAAGTCTTAAATTTCCCTCTAGATTTAGCATCTATTGATTGTTCTTGCCTGAACCAGTCTTTTCTATAATGGTTGCAAAAATGAAGATTTCTCCAACCACAGCACCCCCTCACATTCACCTGTCAGCCCACTGGGTTTTAGTGTAAGCAGAAGTCCATTTAATATTTGTTTGTCATCTTATTATTGGTATAGACATGCATGTTTCTTTTTTATTCATTACTGTACTTAATTTATCATTTGAATGTTTAGATTGGCTCAGATTTCACTAGTGGGAGATCCTTCATGCTGGCTTCTGTGTTCTGATAACATGCCTCTTTTTTTTTTTTAAAGTACTACCTTACTTCCTGGCATAACAGGTTGTTCCAGGCTTATCTGTTTGAGTTCTAGAATCAGCTATTTCTCTAAAAACCTAGGTTGCTTGTAGCTGGGAACACTCCTGGACAGCAGCTGAGCACTAGGTGTATTCACTGCATCCCCAGTACTCATGTATGTACATACATTTGTGTATTTCAGAAATCATAAGTCCACACTGGTACCTCCAGCCCATTCCCCTAGGATTCTTTCTTACCTTGTCCCATTTCATATTTATGTTCTTTCTTCTTGGCTCCCAACAATATCAATGTATTTATTTCTCATTTACTTAGTCCTAAAATATGCAGGTCAGGAAGCAACAGTTAGAACTGGACATGGAACGACAGACTGGTTCCAGATAGGAAAAGGAGTATGTCAAGGCTGTGTATTGTCACACTGCTTATTGAACTTCTATGCAGAGTACATCATGAGAAACGCTGGGCTGGAAGAAGCAAAAGCTGGAATCAAGATTGCCGGGAGAAATATCAATAACCTCAGATACGCAGATGACACCACCCTTATGGCAGAAAGTGAAGAGGAACTAAAAAGCCTCTTGATGAAAGTGAAAGAGGAGAGTGAAAAAGTTGGCTTAAAGCTCAACATTTAGAAAACGAAGATCATGGCATCTGGTTCCATCACTTCATGGCACATAGATGGGGAAACAGTGGAAACGGTATCAGACTTTATTTTGGGGGGCTCCAAAATCACTGCAGATGGTGACTGCAACCATGAAATTAAAAGACGTTTACTCCTTGGAAGAAAAGTTATGACCAACCTAGATAGCATGTTGAAAAGCAGAGACATTACTTTGCCAACAAAGGTCCGTCTAGTCAAGGCTATGGTTTTTCCAGTGGTCATGTATGGATGTGAGAGTTGGACTGTGAAGAAAGCTTAGCGCTGAAGAATTGATGCTTTTGAACTGTGGTGTTGGAGAAGACTCTTGTGAGTCCCTTGGACTGCAAGGAGGTCCAACCAGTCCATTCTGAAGGAGATCAGCCCTGGGATTTCTTTGGAAGGACTGATGGTAAAGCTGAAACTCCAGTACTTTGGCCACCTCATGTGAAGAGTTGACTCCTTGGAACAGACTCTTATGCTGGGAGGGATTGGGAGCAGGAGGAGAAGGGGACAACAGAGGATGAGATGGCTGGATGGCATCACTGACTCGATGGACGTGAGTCTGAGTGAACTCTGGGAGTTGGTGATGGACAGGGAGGCCTGGCGTGCTGCGATTCATGGGGTCACAAACAGAAGACATGACTGAGCGACTGAACTGAACTGAACTGAAAATATGTCTAAAATAGTTTTATATTTGCTTTTCCCACACTACTATAAAAACAAATTCACTAAAAAGAGTTCAGGATTTGTCACTCTTGCTCCTACCCCGCCCCCGCCAACCTTGTCCTACCCCAGGACTGAAGTCATACTGTGTTCATGAGGTACCATGTTCTTAAGTTACTGTGTTCATAAGTTACTTGGTTCTTTTTCCCCACACCCTTTCAGTGGGGTTATGTTATTCCTTTGGAATAGAGTCGGGTTCGTTTGTTTTCCTTTTCTGTTTCTTTCAACTTTATTTAACATGGATGAAAGTAGATAGAGCTATAGATTCTTTGAAAGAGACGACAGTCAAGGATCGCCTTCCTTCCCTTGTTCCTGAAGACAGGACCTTTTACCTGGTCCATTTTGTCTCACCCTATCCTGGGACAGGGGTTCATCTCCTTAGAGTGAGTAAGATCTGATCTCAGGGAGGGGGAGAAGGAGGGGTGTCCTTTAGGCATGGAGATAACTTAGCCTTGAACAATGAGTGAGGCTGCCCAGGAATGCCCAAGGTATGGCAGAAAAGAGATGGATGAAAGGAGTGTTGCCGAGTCAGATTCCTCTTCTCCCTCTTGTAACTGTCTTCCCAGCCCTTTGTAGAGGTCATTGGTTTAATTGTTGACCTCTAGCATGTCCTCTCAACCTGGAACTCTCAGACTTCCATGGAGAGTGGTCTGTGACCCAGTGCACCACTTAAGTTTGCTTTTAAGTTTAAGTATCCCTCCTCGCACATCCTTAGATGTAGTTTTAGTTTTTGAATGTGTAGAACTTAACATGTTTCCACAAGTTAATTTATGAAAAAATGGTGTTCTCACCCTAGTGTATTCCCTCTCTCATCTCTGGCACCCTACTCCCCTTCACACCATGCTTGTTGGTTATGAGGATCATTGTTTTCCAGTTTCTCCTTCATGTGTTTATTATTTTAAAGAGTAATACATAAGCACACACACCATCTGTATCTGCATTGACATAGATAAAAATATAATATGTGTGTATATGTATATACACATATATATGTAATTATTCTCCATTTTTACTTTTCAAAGTATAGCCTTTTATATATACTCTTCTGTACATTGTCTTTTCACTTTACTGTATCTCCTAGAAGTCATTCCTTCTCAGTTCATAGAGATTTTCATAATTCATATTTTACATCTGCATAGCATATGGTGTGTGTGTGTAAATATATATATATATACATAGTAGTTTATTTAATCAATTTCTTATGCTTAGACAGTTAAGTACTTTCTAATATTTTGCAGCAACAGCAATGAATATTGTCAGAGGTGTGAAGTAAGATTGTTGGGTTGAAGGCTAACGCCTGGGTAGTTTTGTGAGAGTTTTCCCTCTGTTTTGCGTTCTCACCAGCAGTCCATGAGAGCGCCTCTTTCTCCACTGCCTTGCCACAGAATGTGTTGTCTGTCATACCTTTTCATTTGTGTCAGCCTGATGGGTGAGAAATGGCCCTGCATACTTGGAAGGCTTTTTCCTGTGGCTGGTGTTCAGAACCTTCAAGTTCTTGCTGTGTGTGGCATTTTCACATCAAGGTTTGGGTTTTCCCCTTGGGGGGATTTTTTTGTCAGCTCTTCTCTTCTGTTCTCCTTCTGAAGCCTTTTGTGCCTTGCATTCTCCACTCAGTGCCACCCCACCCCAGCCCTGGCACCTCCTCTTCAGCCCTGGCCCCCCGGGGCTTGTAGAGGCAGGTGGGTGAAGAAAATTTTGTATTTTTCCTCTGGTTTCAGGTAACTTAAAAGTTGTGAGATCCACTATTTCCTAATACTGATGAAGACTTGAATCACGTGTGGTTTTCTTTGCTCTGTGTTGGTTTTATGTTGTTTTGAAAGGAATGTGAATGGTAATACTTAGAATCAGACAGTCATTATTGTCTTCTAGCCCCAGAAGCCCCTGCTGTGAACCTCTGTATATTTAAACATGGCTTATGTATAACCATGTTTTGAATCCCATGGGGCTGTCCAGGCACCTGTCATAGTTTTAGACTGCTTTCCTTCGAATTAGTTGGTTGACAGTAGAGGAATAAATATTTATGTCAGTAGTCAATGAAAAATATAATTTCTTTTCCTCCAGAAGTATAATAAATATCTCAATATGATGGACACATTCCTTATGCTGCTGTTTTGTCAAAAAATAAGGATAGACTTTGAAAGAAGCCGAGCATAAACACTGAAATTTCTTGGCTTCTTCTCTGATCATGTGCTGCTTCTCTGATCATGAGCCTCTGTTCGTTCCGCCCAGAGATTGAAGCTCTATTGCTTTTGCAGTTTGCGGCTCTGTTTTCTTGGTGTGGTGTTTAAGGAATGGTAGGACTCATTAGAAACCTCATAGTTGGGAGAGAATTCAGCCACGGCATTTGCAGTGCTCTAGGCTCCCTGGGTCTTTGGGGCGGGGGCAGTTTGCTGTGGTTTCTCATTCCCGTTACTTGTAGTGAACCCTGGCTGCTGTGGTGCAGCACTGTCTGCCGTCCAGGGGGCGTTGGAAAGGGTAATGCTAACAGAGAGTGTGTCAGAGAGAGAGTCTGAGCTGGGGGGTAGATGAATATTTACCAGTCCAACATTCACTTTGATTTACAGCTACCAGCTTACTAGTGAGAAACTTTCTGCTACTTTTTAAATTAAACTCTTCTCTAACCTGTGGACAGCCATACTTTTAAAGTGAGTTAACAGTTACTTAAGACAGCATAATAATTCTTCTCTTTATCTTGAAACATGAATGAAGTAACTTACTAACACGTGATCATGTGTGAAAAGATGTAATTTCCTAATTGTATTCACAGCTGCAGTAGTCATTATTTTTTATCTTTTACCCAAATGTTTTTAGACTCTCTTGAGTTCGATACTAACATTTTGTTGGACTGTCAACTTAAAATATCAAAGTGGTTTTTTAAATGAATGCTTTGTATTACTACTTTTTAAATACATTGTATATTTATTATACTTTTCATTTAGATGTTAAAGACAGTACAGTATTTCAGGGAGATTCCTTACATGGAAAAATATTTCAACTTCATTATTTTTTAATATATTCTTTGTGTTTTATTAATATTAAGGGAAGAATGCCTAAGAATAATAGAAATTACTTCTTCATCCAAGTTTGGTCCAAATTTCATGTGAATTTCATTTATTTAAAGAAAGAAACAGCCAACAACTGATGAAAAATTATGTCTCATAGAGCTATTTTTGTCTACTGTTTCCTTAACTTTATAGAAAATTATAAATTATTTATTTAGTCATGTTGTTAATGTGGTTTATTTAATCTTTTAGAAAGGACAACTGGGCAGACCAATTTTGGATGTGCCATATTGGAATGCAAAACCAGCTCCCATGCCTAACATTGGATCAAAATATGGAAGAAAAGCTACCTGGATAGGCGCAAGTGGGGACCAGACTTTCCTACGAATTGATGAAGCACTTATTAATTCTCATGTGCTTGCTACATCAGAAATTTTTGCCAGTAAACACATTATAGGTAATACCCCCCCAAAACAAATCTCCCTCTGAAAGCAAATGGTTCATCTTTCCCTATTAAGACATGTTGTCCTGTAGCTTTTTGTTTTCTTTCTGTTCAAAGAGGTTTAAAAGAAGCTTTTAAGTGCCTGTGTTTATATGTATGTATGCACGGAAAGAATGAAATTATTAGATTAGTTTATAAACTAGAGAGTGTTGGAAATAGGAACCTAATTGTATGATATAAAACCTGTATTAGAAAGAGGAAGTTTTCTGTATCGGTTCTTGATAAATAAATGATAGAATTTCACTATGGAAATTTCGCTACATAAATCAGACTTTAAAGTTTCATTGAGACCAAGGTGTCAATTTATACTTGTGTCTATGATATCATGAATAATTATATAATAGGGTGGTATAGTATGGAAATTAAGAGCATGTGTTGTGGATTTAGAAAGCCTGAGGTTTTAGTCCACATTCTGCTATTTAAAGGTTTTTAGTTACCTAACCCCTAAGTCTTAGTTCAGTTTCTTCATCTATTAAATGGAGATAGTAATAATACTTACGTTATAGGAAATTCTTATAAGTTGGGGGAGTGTGAAAAGGTAGTGCATCTTTAAAATACATAATTTTTTTTTCCCAAGGCTTGGTACCTGCTTCTATATCAGAGCCTCCTCCATTTAAGTGTCTTCTGATAAATAAAGTGGATGGGAGCTGTAAAACTTTTAATGACTCTGAACAAGAGGACCTGCAGGGATTTGGTGTGTGTCTTGATCCTGTGTATGATGTCATTTGGAGGTGAGCGTCTCCATTTTTAAGAGAGTAATAAATATGTTTTGATCAAATTGTACTTTGGAATATGCAAGCCATGTACAGGCAGACTTTTCATCGATGAGAACTCTCTTGTTCAGCTGTTAGCTACACTATTGCAGTGCCTCTCCGGAACCTCTCCAGTATAGTGCAGCAGTTAAAAACATGCATTCTGAGCCAGGCTGCCTAGGTTTATCCCTCTTGCACACTTTGCTTTCTTTGTCAGTGTGGAGAGGTTACTTTGACTCTGCATGTCTTAATTTTCTCATTTATAAAATAGGGATGCTAATGGGGCCTCATAGGCTATCATGAGAGTTGAAGAACTTAGGGCAGAGGCACGTAGTAAGGTGCTATGAAAGACTTTGTCACTGTCGTTATTGTAAGCAGTTTCATGTGCAAGAGTTCTCTTGTTCATTATTTTTAGTCTGTCAGCAGTCTTATCTGTATTATACAGAATTCACTCTACTTCTTGGTTCTGTAAATATCTAATTATTACCAACTATGTAGATGAAATTATGCCAAAGACTACAGAATAAATAAAACCAATGAACCTTGCCCTTAGGAATGTACATAACAAAATTCCCATATTGGTAGAGAAATACACCAGTTTATCAAACTCTGAGAGTTTTAAAAATGTGCAGATGGATACAGGTACACAAGCAGTCCAAGAAATGATATTGCATTTGTTTAAAATTTACTATAGTGCTTTATATACATGAGTCAAGGAAGGAGTTATGCCAGATTTCTAGCTTTGATGACTAAAAGGAGTCATGCCTTTACCAGAGTGGCACATCACAGGACTTCCTTTTTCTTCTCCCTCGAGTTGTTTATTCGGCTAGCCTTAGTTGGCAGGAGAAGACTTTCTCTGTCTTCTTTCTTCTGCCCATTCCTACTTGCCTTTCTACCAGCCGGCCAGGTCTTAAAAGGCCGTATTTTCTATCACTTGTGGGTCATGATTCCAAGTGAAGGAGTTACAGTGCTTCCAGGTTGCTGACAAGCTTACTGTCTCATTTGGGCATTTTGTGAGGCAACTTGGCGGCCAGAATTGAATTGAGTAGTGCTTTTTGATTCCCCAGCAGCAATATACAGGATGGATCAGATAACAAGAGGCTGGGGGGTGAGTAGTCTTAAAGTGATTCTTGTGATGACATGAAGGCCCTGGGAACCAGAATTAGAGTGGTCACAGTGAAATAAATGGCAGGGATAGAGGAGCAAATGATGAAAAGGTAGATTTTGTGTTCAGTTATTTACTGATTGATTAGAAGTCGATACAAGAGACTTAGCTACCAAAGAGCGAGCTCTGGTTTGGACCTACGTTTAAATTGATGTTTTATTTTCCATGATCCTTATAATATGTTTTAGTTTTAAACCAATTAAATTTGCGTTAATAGAATAAAATGAAAGCTGGCAGTATGGAATTTGTTTCTGGATACACTTGATAGATTAGAAATGCACTCTTTAACTTAGAAATAATGGTAGGAGTAGATTCTAACGATATAACTAGAGTCGTTTTCCTGGAGCCTTAACAGAACTGTGACGTGTGGTATGTGGTTAGGTGAACCTTGCCTTTTCCACATATGGTGGCAGCAGGGGGACAGGTGACCTCAGATGCCTGGCCAGGTGTCTGATCATTTACCCCCTTATTCCAAAACAGAAATTAAAACCTGAAGGGCAGTCTCCTCCTATGTTTCAGTGAAGCAGTTGGAAGTTGGAGAGTTCCTTTCATTATGCTGACTTCTGGCAGCTTTGTGTCCATTGTGTTTTTCAGTAAGGTACCTGCATTTTACTCCATCACAGACACTACAGATTCAGTGTTAGCTTACTTTGATTTTCCTTCCTGTCCAAGCCTGCATCCTTTTGTATTCTTAACAATAACTTCTCCTGAATAATTAGAAACTTCATGCCTGTAAAGAGCAGATGAATGTTAGTAGCAGTTTTAGTTTTCATTTCAAAATTTACAGAACTGTCACATGAATCTGTGTTGCTAGTTTTTTAAAAGACAAAGCAAATATACAAACAGTAAGAATGATGTGGGCCATCTCCATGTCTTTTTTTCTCCCCCATACCAAATCCCACTAACTTCCTCCATGGGTCACAAAGTGTGGTTTATATTGTGTGATACCTTTCAAAATGCATGTCTTTTGTGTTTTTTATATATAAATAAGAACTGCAAGTAGCAGACTGACACATTAAATTAAAAAGCAATACCCAATAATATTAATGCTACTAATTATAGCAGCAGTTAATATTTTCATAGAATTTATTCTCTGCAAAGTATTATTTTTAAGTATGTGTTTAAAAATAATTCTTAATTGTGATAAAAAACATAAAATGTACTATCTTAATCATTTTTAAGTGTACAATTCAGTAGTGTTAAATATAGTCACATTGTTGAATAGTAGATCTCTGAAACATTTTCACTTTGTAAAACTGAAACGTGTGCAAAGAACACCTATTTCTCCCTCCCTCCCACTCCTGACAACCACCTTTCTACTCTGTTTCTGTGCCTTTCCCGTCTTTGGATGTGTAAATGAAATTGTACACTGATTCATTTTGTGATGAGTTTATTTCACTTAGGGTCATGTCATCAGGGTTCATCCACATTGTAGCCTGTGACCGGATGGAGTTCTTTCCTTCTTTTTTAAAGCTGGATGGTAGTTCTTTGTATGTTTCTACCACATTTACTTTATCCCTTCACCCATCAAAGGATGTTTGGGTTGCTCCAACCTCTTGGCTATTGTGGATAATGCTGGTCTGAACATGAGCATACAGATATCTCGTCAGGATCCTGCTTTCAGTTCTTTTGACTGTGTACCCAAAATGGGACTGCTGGATTTAAATGCTTATATATTTAGTAAGTTTGGATCATCAAGTGCCATTGATTGAGAAGATCATCCTTTCTAAACTGATGTGAAATATCGACTGTATCTAACATGAATAAGATTTTCTAGAGGATCAGTGTTTTCTGTGTAGACATCCCAGCTGTGAAAAATGAGGATTTGTTCTTCCTTCCCATGTACTTTTGTACCTGTGCTTTAGAAACTGTGTAAAAGATTCTCCGTAGCAGCATTTTTTTTAATAGTAGAAGACTGAATGGTTTTCATATTTTTCTATCAGTAATAAAATGGACAAATAGTTGTGATATAGTCATATGAGCTAATACCCTTACAACAGTGAAATTGAGTGAATTTGCAGCCACATCGCACTGTGTAAATACAAATTGTAAGAATATTCTTTTGTTTGAAGGAAGCAAGCCACAAAAAAATACACAAAGTATGTATCGTGTTCATAGACAATTCAAAACACAAAACTTAAATTATATGCTATTTTGATACAAACATGAAAAGCCGAAAAGAAAAGCAAGAAGATAATAAACTTTTGAAATTCAGGATACTTGTTCCTTTTGAAAGGGGAAGGAAAGGAATTGAGTAGAGAGGATGGCAACAGGATACCTAATAGATAAATGATAATGTTCCTTTTACTAGTGTACATCATGTCATTATTCTTCATGCTTTATTTTGAAAATATTTTGTTACTGTTTTTTTGCGTTAACTCAGTAGTTGATAAAACAGCTTTTCCAAAAAAAGTTTAATAAAAGACTGCGTTTTGAGAATTTTGTTATGGAAGAGATGAAAGGAATGAGACAGTGGCAGGATGTCATTGTGGGTTCTTCATAGTATTTATGATGCGTTACTGTTGATTAGTAAGATTCAGCGTCTCCATTCCGAAGAACAGAGTTCCGTGTCCCTTGCCCACTTTTGGTTTTGGATTATCTCTCGTTGGGTTGCAGGAGTTCCTCTCCATTATGGCTATTGTTGTTTCGTCTCGTGTTTGTTTTGTGTATTTTCTTTTGACTTTACACTCTTTTTTATGGAGTTTGGCTGTACAAAGGTTTTATATTTTTAAGTACACATTAGACTTTAAAATATACTCTTGCTCTATTTTCATGCAATAATGTGATACATATTGCTGTTTTGTTCAAATTTTTTATGGTAACATAAATCATTTTATATTTTTAGCTCAGATATGGAAAGTAATGAGCTACATTTTGTCCTGTTTGAGCTGGCTGTATTATTCTCTTTGTGTCATCAATTTTGCTTAAAATGTTTTTTAAAAATGAAACTGTATGTTGAGGTGCTGTAATCTTTTTCTTGAAAGGTTTCGGCCAAGCACTAGAGAACTGTGGTGCTACAATGCAGTGGTTGCTGATGCCCGACTTCCTTCTGCAGCAGACATGCAGTCCCGATGTAGTATTCTGAGTCCTGAGCTGGCCTTACCGACGGGCTCAAGGGCTCTCACCACCCGGTCTCATGCAGCTTTGCACATCCTAGGTAGGGTTGGTGTTTGATGATCAACTAATTTTCGTTAATGTGTCCTGAAGATTTTTTTTTAAAGAGTATTTAAATTTGTGTATCATTCTGTCATGTTTGTTAAATAATAATGTGCTAGGTGCAAAATAAGTTAAATCTTCTAACTTTAAAAGGTTTCTCCTACAGAAAAAAGTACATTAGACTTATACCAACACCATGAAAGATTTATATATTCCCAAATATAAAGCAGCCCTGAATATAATTTTCCTAACAGGTAAATCTTTTAAAATAATGTTTTTTGCTTACTTTGAATACATAAACTTTAGTGAAGCAGGTTAAATATTCAAATATATAATTACAGTATTTAATTTTTGTGCATTCTTTTAAAATAAATTCTATAAAAATATATAATTTTATAATTACCACTTCTGTTTCTTCTTACATAACAGTTTTCCACAGCACATTAAATTTACTTCTAATTAATTAATTTGAGATAAGCATTTTTACAACATCTGGGAACAACTGTAAACATGCCAAACTAGCATTGATTAAGTTTATCTCAGGCTCCTGTGTCTTCCTCAAATAGTTCCTTAAGAATCAATCTAAAGTCTTAATCATTGGTAAGCAGAAAAAAAAAGAATCAATCTGAAGTGATTCATAGAGTTTGATAAATGATGGACCTTGTAAGGACTCACATATTAAATAAGCTCTTGCAACTTTTCAGAGAGAGTTTTGTGCGAAACATTGTCATACAGCATATATTTAAATATGATAGTTAACACAGGCAAAGGATAATTTGTATTGGTTTTAAGTATCTTCCATAAAATGCGTGGTGTGAATTTGTTGAGCACATTTAGAGTTTGGTGTTTTAATTTATCACCTCCAGCATCTCAGATATTACGAATACTAGGGGAAATATTCATTCAAGCAGTTGAATTTTCATTTGTTTGATTTTAGGTTGTCTTGATACCTTGGCAACTATGCAGGATTTAAAAATGGGTGTTGCGAGCACAGAGGAGGAAACTCAAGCAGTGATGAAGGTTTATTCCAAAGAAGATTATAGTGTAGTAAACAGGTTTGAAAGTATGTACATTTATGTTGAGGAAATACTGTCTTATAAATGAATTACATGGATGTTTTAAAATGTCAATTACCATTTGCGTCTTTTTAGGTCATGGAGGGGGCTGGGGCTACTCTGCTCACTCGGTGGAAGCTATACGTTTTAGTGCCGACACCGATATTTTACTTGGTGGCCTTGGTCTGTTTGGAGGTAGAGGAGAATATACTGCTAAAATTAAGGTAAGCAGTCCATTCACACTGTTGTTCTCTGTGTTTGAAGATGATCATTTTAACTTGATTTATTAATTTATAGAATGCCTCCTCTAATAAAGGACCTGAGGAAACATTGCTACGATCAAATAGAGTAATAATAAATCATTAACTCATGAAAAATTCAGAAGTCAAATTAAAAAGGAGTAAAATAAATAGAAAATGACTTTTCAATCATTTTAGGTTGAAAAAGGCATTAGCAGTCAATCTCAATCTTCTGTATACCTTTCTCTCTGCGTACTTTCTTGTAGCCATTTTAGTGACAAGATACAGGGGCATTTTGATGTGGCTTTAAAATTTTTTAGCATTTATATATCACCAGATGCTATGTAAACATACATCATCACCACAGACATAGGGGGACCAGGGATGAAGTGAGTAAGGGGATGGATTGCATCTGGTAGAGAGTCAAAAAACAACCAGGAGTCGTAAGTTTACTGCACTATGCATGTCAGAAAGGGCCACCTGTTACACTAAGTAAAGGATCTGCTCAGTCTTTAAAAATTCACTGATAGCTTGAATGTTCTGTTGTCACATTATCTGATTTTCTCTTAAAGTGAAAGAGAAAACTGTCGTTTATGCCTTAACTTCAGTAGCAGGCTTCATAAAAAATTTCTCAGTTAAATGCTACTGTAGTCCCAGTCTTTGTCTTCCTTACCTCAGTTAACACAATTTAATCTGATTGAGCTTTTCTTTGATACAATTTCTTCACATGGCTCCCAGAACACCAGGCTTCGCTTTCCTCCGGTCTCTTTGGCTGCTCTTCTTAGTCTCCCGCTGGTTGCTCATCATCTTCCTGATCTGTAAATGCTGGAGTGCCCGAACTCAAAGTCTTGGACATCTTTTTAAAGTCTGCTCACCCCACAGTGATCCGGCCTGATGGCTTTAAGTGCTTTTCTTTTTATCACTCTTACACTTAATAGACCTCCAAAGTCATCTACACAGCTGCCTACTCTGCATCTCCATGTGAATAGCTAACAGGTATTTGGAGTGAAACATACTCAAAACCAGGCTTCTGACATCTTCTCTAAACCTCCTGTTCTGTTGTCCTTCCCCATCCCATTTAACGGGCTCACAGTAGAATTAACTTTATTATTCCAGTTGCTCAGGCCAAAAATCTTGAAGTCCTTCTTGACTGCCCTCTGTCTTTCACATCCCACATTCACTGTAGCAGCAGATATTGTTGGCTGCACTTCAAAAATAAATCCAGGATCTAACTACTTCTGAAAACTGTCCCTAGTACTAGGTTGGTCCAAACCCCGCCCACTTGGATCAGTACAGAGTAGCCTTTACTCCATCCTTGCTCCCTTCATTGTCTTCTCTGCAAAGCAGAGTGATTCTCTTGGAATGTACACCAGAGTATGCCACTCCTCTGTTCAGATTCCTGCAGTGCTTCTTATATTAGAATGAAAACCGCAGGCCTTACAAGGGCCTGAAAAACACCATCAGAAGTAACTTCCATCACCCTCTGCCCTTATGTTATACTAGTTAATTCACCACAGTCTAGCTACACTGGCCACCTGTGTTCCTCAAACATGCTGGGCACAGTCAAACTTTGGGAGCTTCATACCTGTTACTCCCTCTGACTACAGCTCTTCCTTCCCATACCTGCATGGCTCACTTTTTCTTTACCTTAAGATCTCAACTCCGTGGTGAGCCTATTTAAAACTGTACATTCCAATAGCCCCCTTTTTTGTTGTTTTCCTTGTGTACCCCTGTATGCCTGATTCTTACCACCCTGCCTGGCACACAGTATGTGTTCAAAATTATTTGCTGAAGATAAACAGTGGAGCCATAGGGGCACGTTATTAAGGACCTTTATATCATGCTATTTACAATGAAAAGGAGGGAAACCATTGACGACTTCTAGACTAAAGAAGTATTCTAATCAGATATGCATTTTAAAAAGACAACTATGGGTTATTAAAGAAAAGCAAAAACTTTTAACTGTGGAATATGGGTTAGAACAAGGAGAGAAAGGAGAGAATTAATTAGTTCTTACTGAATTCTTTCAGCTAGTAATACTGGAAACACATTGACAGTGGCATTGACAGTGTTTGGTACCAGCAGTAGAATAGATACAGAACTGGTGGAGAGAGATGGAACAAAAGGATTATCCCAGGGTTTTTTTTTTTTTTTTATGGCTGTTTCAGCTCTTAGTTGTGGCTCCCGGCATCTTCACTGTGGCGTATAGGATCTTTCATTGTGGTATGAGGGCTTCTTTTTAGTTCTGGAGCCCATGGCAGGTGGGATCTTAGTTTCCTGACCAGGGATTGAAGCCACATCTCCTACACTGGCCGGCACTGGCGGGTGGATTCTTTACCACTGAGTAACCTGAGTGCTTTACCTTCTGTTATTGCCAACTCATCAGCTAATATTTTTCTAGCCTTTTTTTGGGGCGGTAGGGGGTGGTGCTGTGGTATATAAGTGTTCTACAAGTATCGTTTCTTTTAATTCTCACAGTTACAATGAAGTAGGCACTGCTAGTGTGTCCGTCTCCCTTCTATGGATGAAGAAACCGGATCCCAGGATCTCATAGCTAGTTACATGTTAAGGCAAAATTCTACATTTGGAACCTCACTTAGAAATTAGAGTTCTCTCACCTCCTTCAGATGTTTATATCTGGTAAAGAACATTTTTGGAGCATTTGATATAAGTAGGTGAATATATAAAGCAAGAAAAACCGAGGTTAATATAGACCACAAGACATTGTGTAAGTTTCTTAATTTAGATATATAGATTTGTTTATTTCACTAAGATTTTTTTTTAAGCAGGTACTCTTTTACATTTAATAATGTCCAGTGTATATTAGAGACACAAAATTATAAGCACATTATTCAGCAGCTTTACGTGACTGAGTGATCACAATATGCTTTTCTCCTTTCCCCAGCTGTTTGAGTTAGGTCCTGATGGAGGAGATCATGAAACTGATGGAGACCTTCTTGCAGAGACAGATGTCTTGGCTTATGACTGTGCTGCTAGGTAAAGATTTCTTCCGTATTCATTGTAATCATTGCAGACTTGATATGGCAAGTTTATTATAAATGAATAACGTGATTTAAAAAGGAAGTTTTAAGTAATCTGTGATCAGATGCTTAAGAAACTAAATTATGTACTGGGTGATAAGTGTTGCTTTTAACAATAGTACTTTAAAACTATAGTGTCCTTCATATTTGTATTTCACAAGATAAATTGTTTCTACACTGAAGGTGGAAATACACGTATATTTTGCACACATATTTTCATGCATCACTTAGAGAACATCTGATATGCAACTCTAGTGATGCAGTGCAATTGTTTACTAGCAGTAGCGTTACGTGTGCTATGTCAAGCAGTCACAGTGGGCCGTACTTTAGATCACCTGCATACTCTGACACCTTGACACCGTGCCTGTAGTGTTTGCTTGGTTATAGCACCATTGGAGAGGTGGCCAGCTTTACTGAAACCTCAGGAGTAGCCAGAATCAGGATGCTTGCTTTTTAAGTTTCCATTAAATAAAAGAGAGGCAGATTTTATCAGTCTTTCTGTGTAATCCTAAGAATTATCTCAGCCTGTGCTATGATAAACCAGGGAAGACGATAATGTGAAAAAGAAATGAATTGAACTTAATGGTAATAGTAACACATGGTCCTTCACCAGTCACTATGTTAAGAAAACCTCCTGTGGCATTCATCAGCTTTTTACTAATGAAAATATATCTTTTCTGAAACTGGTGATAAGGCATTGAGTTTGCTTTCAATAGATAATACTTTGTGAACAAAATAGTAAACCTAAAGAACATTCCAACTGTTTCTTCACTTTAGGCATTAACCAATATCGGGAGATATTTTTCTACTAATTTTTACGTTATCCATGAATGAAAATTAGGGAAATTTCAGGAAGATTAATTATTAAGTAATTTTTAGTAAAGCCTTAAGATACCATTGTCATCATATTTTGAACCGATGATTATGAGTCAAAAATGCAGTATATGGTTTTATATAGACAGAATCATCTAGATTTTCTTCATTTGCCTGTTAATGAAGCCCAGATTCCTATGGCTAGCGTTAAAGAACGTCCATAATCTTTAACAGCCTCTTTTAACTTTCTCCCTATTATTCTTCTTTATCTGTCTTAAGGCTCTAATCCTACTAGACACTTTGCCAGTTTCATATCCTGTTTCGTACTTTCAGACCTCTGCAGAACTGTTCCTGACAGTCTTCCCCTTCCTCAGTATCCTCTGTTCTCTCTATCCCTAGCTGCAATCAGTGAACATTCCTTCCACTCTGTTAATAGGACTTTTCAACTTGGATTTATATCAGATTCTCTTATTTATGTTTTTTTTTTTTTTTTTTTGCTTTCCTCCTAATTTAGTGAACTTTTTGGGTAGTTACTATGTGACAGGTTCAGTTCCAAACTCTTTGTCTCAACTCAGTTCTCAGAGCAGTCCTATGACCTGGATATTACTGTTATCCCTATTTTCAAATAAGGAAACATGAGTCATTGAGTCACACAGAAGCTGTAGTAACTTGCACAAGATCACCCAGCCAGCAAGTTACAAAGCCAGGCCTTGAACTCAGGCCATCTGATTCCAGAGCCCACAGAACACTTTAGTTGAATAAATCTACTTTAAAATTCAGTCTTCCTGAAAAAACTATCCATTTTTTGGACAACAGTTAAAGGTTGTCAAAAAGGCAAAATGGTTTTCTGAGGAGGCCTTACAAATAGCTGAGAAAAGAAGAGAAGCAAAAGGCAAAGGGAAAAAGGAAAGATATACCTATTTGAATGCAAAGTTCCAAAGAACAGCAAGAAATGATAAGAAAACCTTCGTCAGTGATCAATGCAAAGAAATAGAGGAAAATGATAGATTGGGAACAACTAGAGATCCTTTCAAGAAAATTAGAGATACCAAGGGAACATTTCATGCAAAGACAGGCACAATAAAGGACAGAGGCAGACCTAACTAAGCAGAATATATTAAGAAGAGGTGGGAAGAATACATAGAAAAACTATACAATAAAGATCTTCATGACCCAGATAACCACGATGGTATGATCACCCACCTAGAGCCAGACATCCTGGAATGCGAAGTCAAGTGGACCTAAGGAAGCATCACTATGCACAAAGCTAGTGGATGTGATGGAATTCCAGTTAAGCTTTTCAAATCCTAAAAGATGATGTTGTGAAAGTGCTGCACTCAATATGCCAGAAAATTTGGGAAATGCAGCAATGGCCACAGGACAGGAAAAGGTCAGTTTTCATTCCAATCCCAAAGAAAGGCGATGCCAAAGAATGTTCAGACCAGCACACAGTTGCACTCATCTCACCCCCTAGCAAAGTAATGCTCAGCGTTCTCCAAGCCAGGCTTCTCAAGTACCTGAACTGAGAACTTCCAGATGATTAAGCTGGTTTTAGAAAAGGCAGAGGAAACAGAGATCAAATTGCCACTTTCGTTGGATCATAGAAAAAGCAAGAGAATTTCAGAAAAACATCTACTTCTACTTTATTGACTATGCCAAAACCTTTGACTGTGTGGATCACAACAAACTATGGAAAATTCTTCAAGAGTTGGAAAACGAGAAATCTGAGTAATCTGTATGCAGGTCAAGAAGCAACAGTTAGAAATGGACATGAAACAACAGACTGGTTCCAGAGTAGGAAAGGAGTATGTCAAAGCTGTGTATTGTCACCCTGCTTATTTAGCTTATATGCAGAGTGCATCATGCAAAATGCTGGGCTGGGTGAAGCACAAGCCGGAATCAAGATTGCCAGGAGAAATAACAATAACCTCAGATATGCAGATGAAACCACCCTTATGGCAGAAAGTGAAGAAGAACTAAAGAGCCTCTTGATGAAAGCAAAAGAGAAGAGTGAAAAAGTTGGCTTAAAAACTCAACATTCAGAAAACGAAGATCATGGCACCTGGTCCCGTTATTTCATGACAAATAGATGGAGAAACAATGGCTGACTTTATTTTTCTGGGCTCCAAAATCACTGCAGATGGTTGCAGCCATGAAATTAAGACACTTGCTTCTTGGAAGAAAAGCTCTGACCAACCTAAACAGCATATTAAAAAGCAGAGACATTACTTTGCTGACAAAGGTCCATCTAGTCAAAGCTATGGTTTTGTATGAATGTGAAAGTTGGACTATAAAGAAAGCTGAGTGCCAAAGAATTGATGCTTTTGAACTGCGGTGTTGAAGAAGAGTCTTGAGAGTCCCTTGGACTGCAAGGAGATCCAACCAGTCCATCCTAAAGGTAATCAGTCCTGAATATTCATTGGAAGGACTGATGCTAAAGTTGAAAACTCCAATACGTAGGCCACCTGACGTGAAGAAGTGACTCATTTGAAAAGACCCTGATGCTGGGGAAAATTGAAGACAGGAGGAGAAGGGGACGACAAGAGGATGAGATGGTTGGATGGCATCACTGACTCAATGGAGATGAGTTTGAGCAATCTCCAGAAGTTGGTGATGGACAGGGAGGCCTGGTGTGCTATAGTCCATGGGGTCGCAAAGAGTTGGACATGACAGTGACTGAAATGTAAAAGTCATTTTATTTTAGTATGAAAGTTTTATATTTTTTAAGCAAGTTTTAGAATTCACAATGAAGGGGACGAAAATGTCTTGACCATAACACAAGTAACTGTCGTTTGTGTATTTCAGTTGGAGGATAATCGCTTTATAATGTTGCTGTTTTCTGTCATACAACAATGTGAATCGGCCGTAATTATATATATATATATATATCCCCTCCCTCTTGAGTCTCCCTCTTCCCTGCCACTGCTCCCTTCTGAGTTGTCACAGAGCACCAGGCTGGGCTCCCTGTGTTGTATAGCCACTTCCCACTAGCTATCTATTTGGCAGTTGATAGTGTGTGTGCGCGTGCGTGCGTGCGTGTGCGTGTGTGTGTGTGTGTATGCTACTTTCTTTATTTGTTGTACCCTCTCCTTCCCCCACTGTTTCCACAAGTCTGTTCTCTACATCTGCATCTCCATTCCTTCCCTGCAAATAGGTTCCTCAGTACTGTTTTTCTTGATCCCATATATATTTGTTTTTTCCTTTCTGACTTCACTCTATATAGCAGTCTCTAAGTTCATCCACCTAACTCCAACTGACTCAAATTTGTTCCACTGCCCAGACTTTTTAAAATAGAGGGTTTTTCATGTCATTTGGCAAGAATCTTATAATACCGTGTATTTCATGTTTGGCTTATAAAAAGGATTTTAAAAAGTGAATGTATGTACCAAAGAAGTGCAGAGGCCCTTTCTTTGACGGTCTGGTTTTCCTCTTAGGGAAAAATATGCAATGATGTTTGATGAACCAGTCCTCCTGCAGGCAGGCTGGTGGTATGTTGCCTGGGCACGAGTGTCAGGACCCAGCAGTGACTGTGGATCTCACGGACAAGCCTCTATTACCACGGATGATGGGTGAGCAGAATGTTTCAGCATTACTTAAGCAACTCTCATTTTTGTTAGCTGAATGTTGCTTTGAAAGCTCGGAGGTCTTTTTGTAGGATAAAAAAAGTCTTTGTAGGTCTAGAACATAATATGACCTGCTAAAAATTAAGTTCGTGTAATCTCATGCTAAATAAAGTAAGACAAAATGAGAAGATATTCTGCTATTCTTTGCTCTTGTCACTTGGCATTTGTATGTGTTTCTGGATGTTACAATGATTAAAACCTTATACCAAAATTAGAAGTTACACAGAGGAAAATGACAAGAATAGTTAGGCGTCTGGAAACTAGAAAAAAGAAATAATATACTTGCTATAAAATTTGATCATGCTTATGAAAATACAAGTTGCAAAGCTTTTATATGAGATGATATAGTTTTAGTAAGGTGTAAGGGGAAGTTTACTGTTTAAATTTCAAATATAGAGCTCTTCCCATTATAAAATGCTTTCATACATAATATCTCATTTGATGCTCTCAATAACTTTGTAAAGGGGTTATTAGCCCTGTTTTTACAGTCAGGAATAAAGAGACAAGGTGAAACAATTTTGCATCAAATCGTTCAGCTGCTTTGTGGCAGAGCCAGATCTCGACTTGGGGTCTCTTGACTCCAAGTCTAGCTACTCTGTGCTCTGATTCATGTGAAAGAGCTATCATTTATAAGAGAAATTCAGTTTATTCTTTATCATTCTTGAGCATAAGCTGTTTGAACTGGATATATTTCATATAGTTTCATTCAACTCAGAACTGACCAAAAAAAGAGCAGACTAATTTATGAGGTGAATTCTGTGTTCCTGAATGTACAAAGTAGAATGTTGTAGAGAAATTAAGTCTGTTGTCATAACGTATCCTTTTCAAATTGAATGGAAAACTCAAGAGACTCCTTTTTGATCTGGTACTACATTATTCCATATACAGTTGATTCAACCTTGAAATATCATAGCATTTTAAGCTAAAGTTTATACCGTATCTAGTTTAATAGATTTTAAACTGTTTGTTGAAGTATCGATATTTTGGTAAAAACGTACCGTTCTGGTTGATGTTGAGCTTTAACAGGGGGGATCGGGCAGTAGCTCCTAATCAGGTTCAGTTCTTTCATTTAACCCATTAAGCTATTTGGAGCTAGAACTGAAATCACAACAGTGTCTTTCTACTTTTACTTTCTCCCCTGAAAAATGAATTTCTCTTCAGTTACATAAAGTTTGAAAACATTGTTACATTTTTCAGTTTCTTTCATGAATCTTGGAATCATGTTGTTTTTGGTTGCATTGTTTTTTTTTTCTCTTCATAGGGTTGTTTTCCAGTTTAAAAGTTCAAAGAAATCAAATAATGGCACAGATGTTAATGCTGGTCAGATACCTCAATTATTATACAGGTATTTAGCATATTTATAGTTAATTAACATGGTTTATTCTTTTAATATAATGCACTAGGATTACTGTAAAATTTGTGACATAATAAGGGAGAAATTACTTGAAGCATTCAGCACTTTATAATATACCATTAGAAATAGAACAGAAACATCTAAGTTTTGTATATCTTTAAACATTTTTTTACCTAAAGGTTAATTTTAGTAAAATGTCACTAGTGATTCACATTATCTATATTATGCCTATGATATTTTAATGACTTAAGAGATGGCTGGATGGCATCACTGACTCGATGGATGTGAGTCTGAGTGAACTCTGGGAGTTGGTGATGGACAGGGATGCTGGCGTGCTGCGATTCATGGGGTCGCAAGGAGTTGGACACGACTGAGCGACTAAACTGAACTGATTTTTTTAATCTATTGATATCTCACCAATTTCTGAATGTTTTAAACTAATGAAATTCATCTTAGAGAAATGAAATCTGAGTATTAGGGACTTGTCTATGTAGCCCTAGTTAATTTATTCTACACTTTTATGTTTCTTGTTCATCTTGTGATAGAATGAATTGGAAAATCCCTTACTGCTGAAAAGTTTCTGCCTTTAATTAAAATATCAAATGATGACTTGCTTATATGACATACTATTATATTTTAATATCACTTAAGAATTTTAATTACTTTATGGGAATTGAGACATATATGGGAGCATTGCCTATGTGAGTATCCATCTATTTCTAGGAGATTACTGTAATAATTTTTAGATGAAAGAATTTAAATAGATATAAACCATTACTAAACAATGACATTCTTATTTTAAGTAGTAAATATCAAAGGAAATAGCTTTAGAACAGTGATTCTCTCTTCTATATCTTTTCTAGTAATCTCTTTAAGAACCTAGATGTTATAACCTCACTTTTTACAAGAGGAGATTTTTATTTGCTATTTTACAATCTGTTATAGTCAGAATTTGCCATGGGTAGCATTTTGAAAATTACTAATTGCTTGGTCTACTCCTGGGTACAGTTACTAGCATTTATTAGTAACATTACTAGAAAACATAAGTTATGTTTGCTGTCTAGTAGGAGAAGAGAGTTTCTACTACCAAGCTTTTTACAAAGGTAACATTTAGAAGATGAACTGCTTTGCTTATGTGCTAAAAATTTTGCTTAGCAAACAGAATACTTAAATGTTTAATTTACTTTGCTATTGCAAAAATGTATATTTGAGAAGAAAATGTCATTGAACTTTCCAACGTAAGTTTATGTGTGTCTGCTACCTTCAGACTTCCAACTAGTGACGGCAGTGCTTCAAAGGGCAAACAGCAAACCAGTGAACCTGTACATATTTTAAAGAGATCTTTTGCAAGAACTGTCTCAGTGGTAAGCCATTTAAAAAAATTTCAGCTTTTCTGTCCAGTGTTCAGTTTCGTTTAGATGGTTAGCACAGTTTATCTCAGCATAGTTTTGTAACTGAGATTTGTTTGTACTAGTTTTGACATCCCAGGCCGAAAAATATGCACTTAAAATAATGTGAAAATAGAGGTGTTCTCTGTATGTGTGTGTATCTTATATACACACTACATCTTTATTCCTTCATCTGTCAATGGACATTTAGGCTGCTTCCATGTCTTGGTTGTTGTAAATAGTGCTACTATGAACATTGGGATGCATGTATCTTTTCAAATTAATGGTTTTCTCTGGATATATGCAAAGGAGTGAGATTGATGATGAAAAGTTTCATCAAATATATGAGCTTCCCTAGTGGCTCAGATGGTAAAGAATCCGCCTGCAGTGCAGGAGACCCAAGTTTGATCCCAGGGTCAGGAAGATCCCCTGGAGAAAGGAATGGCTACCCACTCCAGTGTTCTTGCCTGGAGAATTCCAAGGATAGAGGAGCCTAGCCGGCTACAGTTTAAGGGGTCACACAGAATCGAACATGACTGAGCAACTAACATACTACAGATATTCTATGTTGACACACGAGCTCTGTCTGAATTTTTTAATGTTTGCATAGTATTCCATAGAATGGTGTATGGTGTGTTCCATAGAATGTTGTTCCATAGAATGCTTTTTTTTTATTGTGCCACACAGCTAGGGGGATCTTACTTCCCAAATAGGAATAGAACCTGGACCTTCGGCAGTGAAAAATCAGAGTCCTAACAACTGGACAGCCAAGGAATTCCCAGCAGATTGATGTACTCTAATTTATCCAATTCTGTTCCTATCAAAGGATTGTTTGTATCTCATTTTTTACTTTTACATAGTTGTCTCTTGGTACTTGAAGGGGGGATTGGTTCTAGGACCCCCCACATATACCAAAATTCCTAGATACTCAAGTTCCTTATATAAAATGGCATAGCATTTGTGTGTAACCTACACAAATCCTCCTGTATACTTTAAGTCAGCTGTATACTTTAAGTCAGCTCTAGCTTACTTATAATACCTAATGCAATGTAACTGTTATATAAATAATCCCTGGCATGCCACACATTCGAGGTTTGCTTTTTGGAACTTTCTGGAAATTTTCTTTTCTGAATAGTTTTGATCCTTGGTTTGTTGAATCTGCAGGTGTGAATGAAACCTTTGAATACAGAGGGTTGGTTTTATATTCATGTCTGTACATACGTGTCTTTGATACGTACTTCTATGAATATTTCTAGTGGAAGTGGGCTCATTTAAATTTGGATATATCAGGTCAAATATACCTTCCAACAGAAGGGGTGCTTTGAATAAGGAACTCTTAAGAGTTTTGGCTCCTTGGTTCCTTGACATCCTTTCAGTATTAAGATCTGTTTGGTATCTTTTGATCCAATAAGTAGCTTTGCCTTTGTTATGTCTTTTTCAGTGATCTCTTTTTTTGTGTGCCTGGAAATTCTTTCATATTAACGTCTAAGTGGTTTTGTGGTCATTAGGTAATTGTAATTGTAATCTTTGTAGAATAAATTTATTCATTCATTTCTTTAAAAACTTAAACTACAAACCTTTATTCTTGGTACTGTCACACCAGAGAACTGAGATTTGGTAGAGATGAGATTTACTTTGAGATTCATGTTGTATCCATCATCATGTAAGCATCATAAAACCTGCAGGTCAACTGGAATGGCAAACTATGCTCACCACCCTAAACCCATATTCTAGAATTTTTGAAGACCCAAATAAGTGTTTTTTGTATTTCATAGTCAATTTTAATCTCCTTTTAACTTGTTTATCAAGATTTGGCTATAGTTTGTATTGTAAAATTTAATATGTAGACATAGAATAAATTATTTTTTATTTTTGTCAAGCTTCAAAGATGTTCCTAATGGTCATTTAATGAATGAACTAATAGAATGTCTATTATTTGGGTTATGAAACTCAGTAGAAACTTCAAGATTAACTTTTCAAGTTGAATGTCATCTTTCCATTTGAGTCAACCTATGGTACAATTTAAACTAATTGGTATCTGTTTTTCATATTCTGGATTAGGAATGTTTTGAGTCATTGTTGAGTATTCTTCACTGGAGCTGGACCACCTTAGTCTTAGGAGTTGAAGAACTTAGAGGATTAAAAGGATTCCAGTTTACAGCTACGCTTCTAGATTTAGAGAGACTGCGCTTTGTGGGAACCTGTTGTCTGAGGTTATTGCGTGTCTATACCTGTGAAATTTACCCAGTGTCAGGTATGATGCATTTTTTTTAAGGACCTAAGGGGAAACAATGTTTTGAGACATTGAGGAGGTTTGCATAGGGATTACCATGAGTTTAAAATCCCCAACTGCCTTTATTTAACCTGCTCCTGAGTTGAGTGGAAAAGGTTGGCTTGTTGTGATGCTCATATTTACTTATAAACAATATAATAGATTACATGGCATTCTGATAACAAAAAGTCATATTAGGCTAAAGTTAACTACTCTAATGAAGTGTTATTTTAAGCAGATTCTGTCAAATTGGAATATTTTGAATGACTGATTTGGACTTAAATGCTGCAACCACTACAAGTTTTTTTGCCCTAATTTAGATTTAAAAAAATATACTTTTGAACCAACTTGTGATCTCTCTTGTTTCACTTCTAGGTTATGAATAGCCATATAGGAAGTTACTTGAAATTTATTGAGTGTTTTCATGCATATTTATTATCCTAAGTAATTATTTATCTGCTTTCTCCTCTTAAAGCTACAGGAAAAGCTGTTGTAGAAGAAACTAGCAAATTAGCAGAATGTATTGGAAAAACCAGAACTTTGTTAAGAAAAATTTTGTCCGAAGGAGTTGACCACTGCATGGTGAAACTGGATAATGACCCCCAAGGATATCTCAGTCAACCCTTGAGTCTCCTAGAAGCTGTCCTTCAGGAGTGTCATAATACCTTCACTGCCTGTTTCCATTCTTTCTATCCAACTCCTGCCTTACAATGGGCTTGCCTTTGTGACCTACTGAATTGTTTGGATCAGGTAATTTTAAGTTTGTAAAATGTTAGCTGAAAATATAGAGAAGGCAATGGCAGCCCACTCCAGTACTCTTGCCTGGAAAATCTCATGGACAGAGGAGCCTGGTAGGCTGCAGTCCATGGGGTTGCTGAGAGTTGGGCACGACTCGGCGACTTCACTTTCACTTTTCACATTCATGCATTGGAGAAGGAAATGGCAACCCACTCCAGTATTCTTGCCTGGAGAATCCCAGGGACAGAGGAGCCTGGTAGACTGCTGTCTATGGGGTTGCACAGAGTCGGACACAACTGAAGCGACTTTGCAGCAGCAGCAGCTGAAAATATGATATATTACTTAATACTTTTCAAAGAAAATACATTTCAGTTGCCTTAGCCTTTCCCTTGTATAAAAGGTAAATTAGGAAATCATTTTGGTATGTGTGACTTAAATAATCAAAGGTAAACAAAACTTTCTATTTGTTTTATCCTTTCTCAATTACTGAATCGGCAAGCACGTTGTACAGATGCTGGGTTGCTTTTTGAATATATGAGTGAGCATGTGTGTGAGAGCAAGGGCAGCTTATGGTAGCTCCTGCCACTCCCGTATCTCCGGAACAGTCAGGAGAGGGACTGTGAATGACTTTGCATGCTAATGTCATTCATTCACTCATGAGGGAACTGCAGTTTTAAGAAAAGTGTATGCCTCAAATTAGTTTCAAACACCTAAGCAGAATACTGGCAGAACTAAAAGGAGAAGTAAACAAATCACATTGATAGTTGGTGACTATGCATAATTAATAAAACATAGAACTCTTTCAGTAACTAATAGAACCACTGGACAACAAAATCAGTTCAGATACAGAAGAACTGATATTTACAGAATAGAATGTGCAGGTTCAATGTACATATTCTTTTAAGTATACACGTTATGTTCACAGAGGTAGATTGTATTATGCTAGGCCACAAAATAAGTCTTAGTATATTTTATCAGATTAAGATCTTAAGGTGTTTTCAAACCACAGTAGAATTAAATTCAAAGTTAAATGTAAAATATATCAAAGAAAACACCAAATATTTGGAAAGTAGGCAACACTTCTGAGTAACCAGCAAATCAAAGAAGAATTCCAAAGGAAATTAGACATTTTCACAATGAAGATAAAAATATAGCCCAGTTTGTGAGAAGTAGCCAGTGTGTTGCTTGGAGAAAAACTTATACTTTTTATTATTTTTACTAGCAAAAAAGAAAAGTTTAACATCAGTGATCTAAATCTCTACTTTAAGAAGCTAGAAAGATCAAATCAAACCCAATGTAAGAAGAAAGTAATAAAGATAAAGGAATGAAATAAAAAAGTTAAACATCAAAATCAATGAAATAGAAAAGAGAAGATCAGAAAGTCAAAAGTTGGTTCTTTGAAAATAAAATTTTTAAACTCCTAGAAGTCTGAGAGATGAGAGAGAAAGAAAAAACCAAAAATACCATTGTCAGGAATAAAATTAGAAATATACCTGTATATCCAACAGACATTAAAATATTATAAGGGAATATTATAAACAGTTTTATACCAATAAATTATCACTTTAGATAATACAAATTTGTTGAAAATTACAACTTCACGAGAACTGGCACAACAAGAAATAAAATAATCTGAATGTTTTTATGTCCATTAAAAAAATTGAATTTTTTAAAATTTTACCACAAAGAAAACCCTAGACCCAGATATTATCATTGATGAAGTCCACTAAACATAAAGGAAAGAAATGACTTTATAAACTCTTTCAGAAAATATAGGAGACAACACTTCCAAACTAGTTTTTCAAGTTACACCCATCCTGATACTAAATAAAACCTGACAAGGATTGTGAAAGAAAAAATATTATAGACAAATATACTTAGAAAGATAGATATTAACAATATTATCAACTCAAATCCAGCAATATAAAATGTGTATTATTATACCAACTGGAGTTTATATTAGAAATGCAAGGTTAGGTTTGCTTTTAAAAATTAATGTAATTGATATTTACACGTATATGAACCGAATGGAGAAAAAAAACTGTCTGATCCTCTCAGGCGATACATGAAAAGTATTTGACAATTATCCCTTACTCACTGATGAAAACTCAACAAATACCAGTCTACTAAAAGATACTTATAAAAAATCTGCATCTAATATCTTACTTAATGGGGAAATACTGGTTGCTCCCCCAAGTTTGGGAACAAGGCACAAGGCGTTTGTTCTACACACTTCTGCTTACCTTTGTACAGGAAGTTCTAGCATTACTAATGCCCCCTCCTCCAGCACCACCAAAAAATTCACTGTCAGAAGCAGGGCATCCTAGTGGAGTTAAAAAGGTTATTCTGGTAATGAGATTTGGGTAGGCAACTTTGTTTTCATTTTATTATTTTTTTAAACTTATTTTCATATTGAATTTATATTCACTGGACTTAAAAAAGTTTTATTTCATTGTTGTGAGAACACCTAACATGAAATGTATCCTCCTGATGCATTTTGAGTGTACAATGCAATATTGTTTACTCCAGATATAATGTTGTACAGCAGATCCCTAGGGTCGTTCATAATTGAACCTTTATACCTGTTGAACATCAATTCTCCATTTCCTCTCCCTTCATCCCAACAGCCAACATTCTGTTCTCTGCTTTTGTGAGTTTGACAGTTTTAAATTCCTCAAAAAAGTAGAATCATGTAATATTTATCTTTCTGTGACTGGCTTATTTCACTTAGCCTAACCTCCTCCACGTTCATCCCTGCCATGGAGCAGGGTAATGTATTTTACCACTTACTTTCCTGGGGTAGGGTTATTGCCTGGATCAGTGCGCAACTTAATTACTCTTTCACTGTCTCAGCCTGCCCATTCTGACCTGGTTGTTTTTGCTACTGAACAGGCTAACTTTGACAAACATTGTCTTAACATACAGAAACTAGCTTTGCTTTCAGCTAGACTTTGTAACACAAATACTTTATGAACTAAGTACAGTGTACACAACTTTTGTGAATTGTGAATAAAATGTGTATTATAGCAATTGGGGTTTATTTTAGAAATGAAAGGTTAGTTTTACATTTAAAAATTAATGTAATTGATACTTGAGTTGCTATTACAAGCATATTAACTGAATGGAGAGACAAAACTGTATGATCCTCTGTATATCCTGCATATCCTGTGTTGATAAGTTTTTAATACTTTTTTATAAAATCTTGCCAAGTGTGATAAATTTTCTGAATAAACTGTGTAATAAGATGACATAATTTTGTGATCTTAGTGAAATGGCTGCTGCAGCGGCATAACAACATTAAGCTACATTAACATGAGGTAGATATCTTCTTATAGTAGCACTGACTGACAAGTTAAGTCATTTATTATTTGAGGGAAATGGTTTCAGTGCTTGTTACTGGAAATAACTTTCACTGTATACTAATTGGGACCTTTATGAAATCATTTTTGAGAAATTGTACTAGAGAGGACTGTGATTCTGAGGGTCTACAAATATATAAATAGTACAGGAAGCTGATTTTTCTCGGCTGTATTTAGTTATTTTCCAGCTTCATTGGGTAGTAATTTAAGCAATTGTGCTTAAAAGCATTGATAATAATAGTGTATTATCCTATAACCAGACAGAGTGACCTAGTGCTAGAGAATGTTGGTATGATTTAAGGTTGTTTGCCTTTTTGTTTTTAAAAGGATATCCAAGAGGCAAACTTCAAGACATCAAGTAGCCGACTTCTTGCAGCTGTGATGTCAGCTCTGTGTCACACGTCTGTTAAGCTGACTTCTATCTTCCCTATTGCATATGATGGAGAAGTATTGCTACGGTCAATTGTTAAACAAGTTAGCACAGAGAATGACTCCACACTGGTTCACCGATTTCCCCTTTTGGTAGCACATATGGAAAAACTCAGCCAGGTAGGTCTTTTTCTGAAATATCATCCATATTGAAGTAATAAAACTGTAAATAGAAACATACTTAGCTTGGTGCTTATTTTTCTGCATAGGTAAGTATATTTACCAAATAATGAGTTTTGCAAGAAGAGTTAAAATTAAGAAAAAAATTTTCTCATGTTTATCTGTAAATGAGCAGTCTTTTCTCTTAATTTTTAATTTTAAATGATCCCTAACCTATACAAAATTTGATAGACTTATGAGATAAATTCTTGTGTGTTTTTTTTGCCAAACCATTTAAAAATTGCAGATCCTGTAAGCAAACTTTTACATTCCAAAATAATATTTTAGATTGCCAAGATAGAATTTTAGGGAAATAGATAAGTTTTAAAACTTTTTTTCTATAACAGTTTGGTATGTTCAAATAAGTATTATAAAACAATAATCATAGGAAACATTACTTAGTCATTGCCTCTGGTTTATTAGAAAGCATTGTGGAGAGAAATTAAGTATGCATGGAAACCTACTACCAAGCTGATGAGAAGTTATCTTTAAAGGGAAAAAAGGGTATAAAATAGAACAGTTATACCAATTGTTGTACAGTAGTAGTTTTCTAGTGACTGAAGCAACAGAAAAATTATGAGAGAATTTTCAGAGACATAGAGAAACAAAATAGGACAGTAGTGGAATGGGAAGCAAATTTGCAGTTAATAGCGCACTTTGGCAGGATCCCATAGAAGTGATGGAAATAAATATGAGAACTTTTAGAGAGTAAGCCAACCTGGGAAATTTTTCAGTCTTAACTAGTAATTAAATGTAGATGAAAGTTCTATGATGGTATCAATATATTTGTAAAATATCAGGAAAATTATCTTTTTCTTTTATAAAATGCTGTGCTGCTAAGACTGTGAGGAAACCACTAAACTTATAGATGGTTTATAGCATTAGGTAGTGTAAGTAATCCTTTTCTTTTGACCTTTTAGCAAGTATTTATCGTGTACCTACTATTTATTAGGCGTTTATTAGGTACTAGTTGAGATGAGAATTAAGAAGATCAATATAGCTCTTGAATTGAGGACCCATAAACTGGAATGGTCTTTTTAAAAAAATAAGTTGTTAATTCAGTAGTATGTGTGATGAATATTTGCAAAGGAAATTACCTGAGGAAGTAATTGGAAGACTAAAGCTATATATAGATACATAGATATATATATTATTAAAAGGAAAAGTGACTAGCTTAGAGCCTTAAATATCCATCATTAAGTGAAATAATTGAATTTGGATATGTCAACTTAATAAAATATGGTTCTGTCAGTCATTAAAAATAACTTTACATATAATATCAAGGCAGATGTTTGTTAAGTTTTTAAAAGAAAGTAAAAAATCAAGGTATATAGACAACTATGGTGACAAACTATGTAAAATATGTATGCAAAAACATACATATTTTGGAAGAGAATACTAGAAGTAAAGATAATGTTTGTGTGATCAAGTTACAGATAAGCTTTGTTTTTCTTTTGGGATTCCCTTTAGTGTTGCGGTGTTTTCCTTAAAAGTGTAGTAAAACTTCAAGATGTTAAAAGCTTTTTAGAACTACTAACATTTGGTAATTATTGAAATTAATTGCATATTCACATATCTATTAGTCTGTGACAATATATACTGATTAGTATATTTTGCTTTTTAATGGATTATATAGAATTCTACCATTTGGGAATAGCATAATAATCATTTAATACTTTTCCTGTATATAAATATATTTAGATTTTTCCCAGTATTTCAATATTTTAAACAGTGCTGCTGAAAATATCATTGACTAAATTTTTATTTATATACACTGTGAATTTTCCAGAATAAATCTTAAAGTGTGGAAAAATTTTAAGTCAGGGAAAATATGTTAAGATTTTGCTACCAACTGCCAAAATGCCTTCTAGAAAGCTAATGTCAGCTTGCATCTCCCACCACTAGTGAATAAGAGTTCCCTTTTTCTAAAATTTTAGTGGCTAGTAATGTGCTTTTTTATATATATATATCCTTTAACTAAAATACATTGACACTCACTCCATGTTAAGATTTTATGGGAAGTTTCTTTTACTAATCTTTTAATTACTAGTTAGAAACTAGGTGGATGTAACTAGATAAATGCATTCCACGCATCCCCCATGCCCCACCCCCCAAAGAAAGCCCTTCCAGAGTACTGACTATGGAGTACTGTTGGAAATTGAGTTTATCCAAAGTTAAGTTTCTGAGATGTTGCCAGAAAGTAAAGATTTTGGAGAATGAAAGCCACGAAAACCTAATTACTTAAGATACTGACCTAAATATTATGGTAATTTTAATTCAGAGATAGTAGAAATAACTTAAAGATTGAAGAATATCTCTAAGTGACTATTTTTAGCCTAAGATTGGACATTAATAAAGTATGAGAGAAAGATTGTGCATATTATGTTGAGGGTGCTTCATCTTTTCTCCTTTTTCCTGGAAAAAAAGTATTTTCCCATTGGTCTTTAATGGGACTAATTTCTTATTTTGAAAGTTTTTCATTGGTAGGGGTGGAAATTTCTTATCTTCACTTCTGAAATCAAATATAGTAAGAATTGTAAAACTGCACAATTCATTGTACAGTTCCATATTTTTGTCCCATACATGTACAGAAATAATTTTATTAGAAAACAGATTATATAGATTATTACTCAATTGCTTTGCCTTTAAATCAGTAGTCATTATATTATTTCATACTGGGAATTATTGCATATCAGAAATAATTATCTCAGTTTGGAATCTTGTCCTGCAGAAATAGCTTTTTAAATAGGAAGAGGTTTTTTTTCTGTAACATATAGTTGTTAGTGAAAAGTCAAATAAGAGGGTAAGTGAAAATGACTCAAGGTTAATGAAAGCACAGACATTTTGTAAATGTGTGGTATATCTAGAGACTAATAATTTGAGAAAGGACTTCTGCATGAAAAGTAGACATGGTGAGCCCACATACAGCTGGATGCATGCATAGATGAAGACTCAAATCTGGGTTTTAAAGGTGTCTTCTAGAAAACAATATTTTGCACTTGAGTACTCAGGTGAAGGAAAATAAAGCAATTATCTGGGAACTTTTTCTTTTCATGTGTCACAGAATGAAGAGAATATCTCTGGGATGACAAGCTTCCGCGAAGTTCTGGAGAAAATGCTGGTAATTGTGGTGCTCCCCGTCAGAAACAGCCTGAGGAGAGAAAATGAGCTCTTCTCCTCCCACCTGGTCTCCAACACCTGCGGGTTGCTGGCCAGCATTGTCAGTGAACTGACCGCGTCTGCCCTGGGATCTGAGGTGAGGTTCTGTTCTGATACTGGATAACGAGGACATGTTTCAGCGCTCCACATTGTTTCTTTTTTTTTTCCCTCGTGTATTTTGGCTTCATAGAAACTAATTTTCGTCAAGAAAATAGTTTCAAGCTGGCTTGTCCCTTTTTTTTTTTCAATTTTCATTCCCCACCCCCACTTCCTTACCCCTCCCCTCTGCTCTTACTTGCTTCCTCCCTCTCAGCAGTTTACCTGGGATGCTGCGCTAATACAAAGTATACCATTTCCCCTTAACTGCCTCATTGCACAGCCCACCACCGTGTCCTAGTGAAGGCAGAAATAGTTCTCATTGCTGGGTAATGCGAAGTAGAAGTAGGACTACTAATGATGAATGTGTGGGGTGGAGAACGTGAAGAGGTGCAGACCTTAGCTCTGCTCACTTGGTTAACCGTAGACAAACACATGCGTAAAATGGGAATAATGATAATTTTTATATTATCTTATATGTTATTATCTTTATGTTATTATACAGGTTAAAGAAACCTGTATCACAAAGGTTTTTCTTTTTTTTTAATTGTAGTAAATTACACAACAAAAAATTAATCATTCTAGTCATGTTTATGTGTGTAGTTCAGTGGTATTAAGTGGAGTCACGTTGTACAGCCATTATCATCACAAAGTCTTTAAAGGATCAAATATTAATATATTTGAGAAAACTACATTGCAACATCTTTAAAATGCCTTTACATTTTTTAAAGTAATTATTTTTCACCATTTCACTGTCCTGCTCACTGTTTTATAATTCATCTAAATGTTTTGACTGAATTTGGTGAATGTTTCTATTTTTTCTCTGAAAAAGTAGACAGTAGACATTGGTTTTATGTCATAATGTACAGTACGTTATATCATTCAAATGACTGTTTAATAACCATTATGTGCTCAGTGACCCCAAGTCTCTGGTTTCTTGCCAAGGAATGTCTTTGCTCTATTTTAATTTTATAATTCCTAGTCTTTACTTTTTCTTACTCTCAGATTTATTTAAGAGTCTATTTTCACTTGATCCATTCAGTCTACACTCATTACTGATTCAGAGTGAGAGGTAAGTCTTTAGGATTTCTAAATGATTACACACATCTGAGCAGATTTCAGTATCTCACCCTGGTTGAGGTGGTGAAGCCCTTGTCAGAACATTTTAATTTTCCTTTTCACTTGTTCATTCAGCCTGTAATAAACTACCCTCCTATACTCTTATAGACCTTGGATGAAAGTTTATAGTGTGTTGGTCCCCAGAATACATTGATTCCTCAGAAATTTACTATCTAGTAATCAATCTCCTGTGAACTTACTTTTTTAATAGGAAAGCCCAAAATTTCAAGTGCCTAATTCACAACCTTGGGAGTTTCTAAATGTCCTGACTTAGATATCCATACTTTTTTCTTTCTCAGAGGAGTTTGTAATGCTTGCTAGAATCTTAAATTTTTTCCTCTTGTAGCTCTTCCCAACTTCTGCAGCCAACTTTGAGCAGAAATAGGCTTTGTAATTAAAAAGCTAGTTTTGAACCAAAAATAAGTGCTTTGATCCTCCCTAATCAAAGTCTGTAATTAATGATGTAGTACTTGTGTATATGTGTATTTTCCCATATTGACTACCAAGTTATTGTGATATATATTAGTGATATTCAGACTTAAGGCATAGAACATTTTCTGCAATGGAGTCTTAGCTTGAAACTCACAGATAAGAGGAAGGATGGTCTGACTGAAAAGAGGAACCTCAGTCCACCTCTTTCTTGAATATTCATCTGTCCTAGAGTTCTGTGCAGCATAGTTTGAAAACTATTGGTCTGAAAAATATTGGTATCTCTTTGCAAAGTGAGTGATAATTTGTTCACCTGTTACGACTGTGATAACTTACAAGTTTATAGTTCTGACATTATAAATTAAGTGAAATGTATAATTAGACTAAAAAGACACTGATTTGTGAATTTAGAGTGATACAGTCTGATTTTATTCCTGGTTAATCTCTTAATGGAATATACCTTTAGAGAGGTTTAAACCCTCTTGTTAAAGGTAGGTTATTTTATTGAACTCCTTAGAAACTTTTGAATAGTTTTGTTAAAGGCATGTTAGTAACACTTAGGTACAGACTACTGATATTTTTACTTTTGTCATTTACAGGTTGACGGCCTTAATTCTCTCCACTCTGTTAAAGCCAGTGCTAACCGATTCACAAAGACAAGTCAGGGGAGAAGTTGGAACACCGGGAATGGGTCCCCAGATGCCATCTGTTTTTCGGTAGACAAGCCTGGAATAGTTGTGGTCGGTTTTTCTGTCTATGGAGGAGGCGGAATTCATGAATATGAATTAGAGGTGTTGGTTGATGATGTAAGTGCCACTCTTAGTATGCATTTGGGTGTGTGGGTTGTGTGTCAGGACACACATCATTATAATAATGCAGTGGTCCAGAGCCAGATAGTGCAGTTTAGCAGATTAGTCATAGATGGGCAACGTTAGAGGAATTTAAAGGGAGCAATTCTTCTTGATTGTTTATGTACCATTTGGATCGCTCCTTCATCATGTTTTCTGCACTACCAGGGAAGATTTTAAGTGAAAATGAGAAATTATGTAACCAGGCCTCAGATTATAAATCTTGAGTAATTTTTTTTTTTTTACTATTGTAATATTTCAGAAAACAAGAACAGTATTCAGACTGATATTATTACCCCATCAGTGATTAAGCAGTTTTTTCAAGAGTGCTAATGGATGATTAATAGTAAAGAGTGTTGTTGGTTGAATTAGCTTTATCTTGCTGTATCCACTATAGATTTTTTAAAGTGCCTAAGTTTCATAAAGTTTTATTAAAATGAGACAAGTAGCATGTAAATCACTTGCTAATAAATAACTCTATCTGTGTTTTGCTTCTCTTAAGCAGTTAATTCAGTTAATTATTTCCTTAAACTCTGTAATTAGATACAGCATTCTGATGAAGAAGAGGAAATCATTTTAAGACAAGCCTGTGTATGGTATAATTTGCAGATAGTTCAGAAAATAAATACAAATGAATAGAGGACCAAAAATGCTTTCTTTAGTTTATATGGATGAATGCTAATGGATAATAATTTTATATGCAAGAAAATAGACTGCTTAAAAACAGTAATTGATTGTAAGTCAAAATTGTTCATTTAATGAAATTAAGAATATGTGCGGGCTTTCTTTTGTTTTAATTAGAGTGAGCATGCAGGGGATTCAACTCATTCTCACAGATGGACATCTCTAGAATTAGTCAAAGGAACTTACACAACAGATGATTCACCCAGTGATATAGCTGAAATCAGACTTGACAAAGTTGTTCCTTTAAAGGTAATTTTAACAATGTGTTTAGTTTGTAAATGGAATGTATTATTATGAGTTTATGTAAAAACAATGATAAAAAGTTTTTGTGGTCCTTTAAATACAGTACTGACTGTATCCCTAATGTGTTACTGTATTGGATTCTACTTATGCAAAAGGTTCTTAAAGTCTGATACAGTGGAAAGTAGCCATAAGTTTTGGAGTCAAATAAACCTAGCTTTCAGATACTTGCTTTTCCCAATATTAGCTCTGAGATGTTGGACATGTCATCACTTGCCCACTCTGAGACTGATCTATAGGTTGGGAAGGATAATACCTCCATTGTAACATTGTTCAGATTAAATTAAGAAATGGAGGAGAGTACTTGCCTCAGTGTCTAGCACAATATAGAAATTCAATAAATATTAGTTCCTATTTTTCCTTCTCTTACTGTGCTAGAACTCTTTTAAAGAACAAGTGGTCTTAACAAATGGTGTTAACTATTAAAGCTATTATTATTGTATATAACTTAATTGTCTAGCAGTAAATAACTATTAGGAAAACAAATTTTACTTCATATTAAAGTAATAATAGAGTAATTCTGAATCCAACCATAATAATTTTCATTACACAGCTGAGTTTTGGATGAGGTAACTTAATTAGTTACTTCATCAAAAAGATATATGATACTAAAAAACCAAAAAACATCATTATGAAGTTTATGTCTTAGATTGTTAGGCACCAATATCTGTATCATATTTTTTATACAAGTGAATCTTGTTTTGTCTTACAGATATTTTTTCCCATGTTTGCCTGTCTCTTTCTGTCTCTGAATGTCTCTCTTAAAATTATAATGAACTCATTATTGTATTTTTCCTATATTTAAAACAAGCTTAAAAGTTAAACTTAGCAAAGGAAAATCTTAATTCATGTATTCAAAATCTTTTAATATGGCTAATATTCTTTACAGTGGGATTAAAAGCAGACGCTAGAGTTACACTGTATTTAAATCCTACTTCATCACTATTTACTAGTTGTGTGACTTCGGCAAATTATTTACCTTTTCTGTACCACAGATTCCTCATCTGTAAAATAGGGGTAATAATGGGACTTAACCTTATGAGACCATTTTAAGGATTAATTTAAGTAAATCACAGAAAGTATTCTGTTAAGTAGTAAACATCAGTAAGTGTTAATTATTACCCTGCTTGACTTACTAAAAACTCATTTAACCAAATTGTGTATAAATATGACATTCTTTATACAGTTGGCCCTTGAACAATGTGGGAATTAGAGGTATTGACCCTTCTCACAGTGGAAAATCCAAGTATAACTTACAGTCAGCCCTTTTTATACCTACCTATGCTGGGTCTGCCAAAGTTATGGTTTTTCTGGTAGTCATGGACAGATGTGAGAGTTGGGCCATAAAGAAGGCTGAGTGCCAAAGAATTGATGCTTTCAAACTGTGGTGCTGGAAAAGACTCTTGAGAGTCCCCTGGACAGCAAGGAGATCAAACCAGTCAATCCTAAAAGGAAATCAACCCTGAATATTATCATTGGAAGGACTGATGTTGAAGCAGAAGCTCCAATATTTTGGCCACCTGATGTGAAGAGCTGACTCGTTGGAAAAGACCCTGATGCTGGGCAAGATTGAAGGCAGGAGGAGAAGGGCACAGCAGAGGATGAGATGGTTGGATGGCATCATCGACTCGATGGACATGAATCTGAGCAAACTTTGAGAGATAGGAAGGACAGAGGAGCCTGCTGCAGTCCATGGCGTTGCAGAGAGTCAGACACAGCTTAGAAACTGAACAAAACAAAAATGCTGGTTATACAAGTTTTGATTCAGCCAACCTTGGGTCGTGTAGTACTGTAGTATTTATTGTTGAGGAATATTCTGTGTACCAGACGCATGCAGTTCACCCCCATGATGCTCAAGGACCAAGTGTATTTGCCCAGTTTACTACTAGAGTTCATTTTATATTAATATATCCTTGTACATTGTAAATAAGTATAAACATGCTTTACATCTTTATCGTGAAGGAAAATGTTAAGTACGCTGTGCGCCTGAGGAACTACGGAAGCCGCACAGCCAATGGAGATGGAGGAATGACCACGGTTCAGTGCCCTGATGGCGTGACGTTCACATTCAGTACGTGCAGCTTGAGTAGTAATGGCACAAACCAAACCAGAGGACAGATTCCCCAGATACTCTACTACAGGTAGGTGTGTGTGGAGATCAGGGCTGACTACTCGACAGCAGCAGAACGTGTGCATTTTACTACCAAGGTACAAGAAGCTAAATGGGCGGTGATAATTAAATTGCACAGTGTATCTTCCTTGCACATGCTAATTTGTACAAAAAGGTCTCATTTTAATGTATAAATTCAGTGTTTACTTTAAAATGTTCTTTGTCATTATTTCCTTTTGAAATGTTTATGTACAGGGTATATATGCTTTTTGTTGTCCCTTTTATAGTTTTGTGGTCTGCATTTGTGGCCAAATTTTAATGGAATTTATTTATTTTAAATGCCAAAAGTTAATGAGGATATCAACTCTGCCGAAGTGCTGTTGTTACCTTGATCCAGCTATCCTTTCTGCAGAATGTTTTGGTGTCTGTGAATCTAGTCCTTGTAGCCCTAGAGTATGTAATAATGTATTTCTAATAATGTGTTTAACAAAAATCATTCCTTATGTAAACAGTGAAAAACAGAATTACAATAATTTTGAGTTTAAAAACACTTTTAAATATACATTTCTCACTGAGTCTACATTTTTCTTTTAACAGCTTAGCTGGAACCATAGGTAGTAGGGAGTAGCATTCACCACATTTGTCCTCAATCTGATTTGACAGCAAATCACTGAAGTTGCCCATAGGTTTCAGAGGCTTACTGCTTCCTTTTTCCTTCACAAACAATCTGGGGACACTGCCTTGGCAGTTAGGACACTTCCATCCTAACTGCTTTCTGTCCTGAGGATCTGCTTTCTTTCTCTGTGTAAAATAGAATAGAAATAGTAGGCACAAATAGCTCTATAGTGGCATGTTGCTGCTGACACACAAAAGCTTTCTAGTCCTTTCACTGTAATGAAAACCCTTTTCTGTTACATAGCCTTACAACAAAACAGTACATTTTTCTCTCTGTCAGAGTGTAGACTAGGAACCACATCATGCGCTAAAGATAAAAAAGATGGAGAGTCCCTTAAAAGCATCTGCTTTCCAGAATTTATACATTATACAAAATGCAATGTTTATATTTTGATATTTTCCACAAAGATTTAAGTATCCTTAGCTTTCATTTTTAGTTAATTAAGTTTTAAAAGATTAAAGTCACTTAACTGGGAAAGCCGTGTTATTCGGATGTCTGCCAAGTCTGCGTCTCTAGCGCCTAGCTCCTCTGAGCCCTGGAGTGAATATCCAGGCCCCTCTGAATTTCATCAGGGTGATGGTAAGGGAGATGGTGATTAGAGGTCCTGTGTCCTGAGCACTCCCTTTCTGCCATACGGTGCTCTGAGTGCTCGCCCTGTGTCAGTTCAGCCAGTCCTTGCAGGAACTCCGTGGGGTGTGCAGTTTCCTATCCCTCCTTTACAGATGAGGGACCTGAGGCCCGGAGTGACTCAGCAACTTGCTGCAGTCGCACTTTCAGTAAGCTGTGGTCCTGGGATTTGTAGCCCGGAGACTGGACTGCAGGTGACCTACCTTTAACCACCGTACCACACACACATCCTCTCTGAGGCTGGCTAACAGGCATCTTGGTGAAACTCCTCCCCATCCACAGGTCTCCATCCAGTGTTCCTCCCCATCCAATGCCCATCTTACCCTCACACTTTGCATCAGTAAGTCTTGGCCTAAATCTGACCTTTTCTCCCACTCCTGTCATTAACATCAAGCCCAAGCCGTCTCCACCTCGACTTGAGTAACCACCTGGATAACTGGGTTCGAGAGGAACTAGCCTCTAAACCAGTCTCTGTCTTTTCACTGAGCTCTCTTACACTCTGTCCTGCACCATGCAGCCAGAGTGACCTCAGCGAAATATAAATCCTGTCAAGTCTTTAGGTGAGCCCTTGCTCACCTTCCCCTCATAGCTCCCCTTTCCCATTCCAGGATGAAATGCAAAGTCTTTACTCATGTGACCTGACTCTTGTTTACTTTACCCACCTGTCACCTTGCACTCTTTCTCCTTTCGTTCTCGTCACATTTGTCTTCATTCTATTCCTTGATCTCACCCATCTTGTTCCTGTCTGAACCTTCATCTTACTGCTTTCTTTTGGCCTGACTACTCGTCTCCCAGTTCCTCCAGGTCTTTTTTTTAGAAAATATAGTTCAAGCCTTTGCTTAAATAGTGGTTCTGTCATGATGTTATTTACTTAAAAAAATAAAGTAAAATAACTTTAAGCTCTTATGTGGCTTTTTCCTTTGAAGCCCTATTATGCCTTGAAACTATATAGTTATACATTTACTATTTTTTAACTTAAATTTTTAAACTTAGGATCCAGATGTGATTCCTAGAGTTAGATCATGTTTTACCCACTATATAAAATGATGTCGTGTTACTCATGGTACAGGAGTGAATTTGATGGAGATTTACAATCCCAACTTCTAAGTAAAGCCAATGAAGAAGATAAAAACTGTAGCAGAGCTCTCTCTGTGGTAAGCACTGTTGTTCGAGCTGCAAAAGACCTCTTGCACAGAGCTCTTGCTGTAGACGGTAAGATTGTTTTTTTACTTCCTTAATAGTGATATTTTAGATTCTTTATTCTCCAACTTATGTGCAGAGTTACTAAAGAAGAACTACCTTGTAAAATCCCAGAGTGATCCCTTATGGGTCTGCACATATACACATATTCATTTTGGATCAGCCATGCTCTCCATACACTAATGCAAAATCTGTTAGAATGTTCCAAAGCAGTTATTTTACACTGTAGTTTTCTGGGTTAGCCCATTAGGAGGAAAACTCTTAATTGAGTCTTTGCTTCTTTTAGTAGTTTAAAAAACAATTTTTTGTTTTCCACTTTAGACCTGGTTTTCCTTCTGTAATAGCATCACCATGCATCCAAAGGTCTGAGCAACCCCAAACGTCTTTCCAGATTCACTTATCTAAATTGAGTTTTGCAAGTTCTTCCCCTGGAAACTCTCCAGTTTCTATTCTCTCTATCTGTTCTCCCATAGTTCAGGCTGCAGTAGTTCAAGCACACATCCTCTTTTTCATGGGTGGATAACATCCTAATAATCTCCCCGCCACCTTTTCCCCACTGCCACACTGCAGCAGAGTTAAATTTGCAAAAACCTTACTGTTCACTATAACACTTGTTCCTAAATGTAGTTGCATGTCAAAATTACGTGAGAAACTTGCTGGAAATAAAGAGTATTTGGTCTATCCAAACCAGTAGCTTAGGCTGGACGAGGAAATTATATTTTTTACCTCAATGCCCAGCCTGTTCTGATGCTACAGCAGATGTAGAAAAAAATATCTAGAAATAATTGTCCCTTAATAGAGAGGTCTTCAGCTTATCTTCCTAGCACCATTCTCATGGAAAAATAAAATGTCCATCAGCACAGTGCTTTCCTTGGGAAGCATAGAAGGCAGTGTAGCTAATAACAGCAAACATTTTTGGAGTATTAACTATGTCTGCAGGCATTCTTTAAGCATTTTACAGGTGTTAACTCACTGAATCATCACAACATCTGATGAGGGAAGTATGTTATCCTCCATTACAGTTGAGTAACCTGCACACAAAGATTATGTTGTTTGCCTGGCTTCAGACGTGTAGCTATGTATGGCACCAAGAGTACTGGTTTAACATCATGACTGTAACCCTGAGGTCTAATTGTGGTTCTGTCATTTTACAGATGTATGATTTTGGATAAGGTACTTAAACACTGTGTGCCTTGGTTTCCACTTCTAAACAAGGGGCGATAATAAAGAACCTTACTGTAAGGATTAATGGAGATAATGAGTGTAGAGCCCTTAGAATAGTGCCAGGTCCTTGATAAGCACTTGGTCAATGTCAACTATAATTTTCCTCAGAAAACTAGAATACAGGTTTAGTACAGTTGTATATATGTTACAGTGAAATTGCTTTCTAACTGTAGTTTTAATGCCTTTTTTAGCTGATGACATTCCAGAACTGCTTAGCTCTTCCAGTCTGTTTTCCATGCTGCTTCCCCTTATTATAGCCTACATAGGACCAGTAGCTGCTGCTATTCCTAAGGTGTGTGATTCAATTCTCTAACTTTGAATCTTTTTTTGTAAATGTAATTTTATTTAGACTTTGTATCTTTCCTTTAAAAATAATCTTTCAGGCATCTGGGTTACAGGTAACAAGTAGATAAACATGTAAATGGTAGAAGTTATTAAACAACTAACTCTGTGATCTTAGTATCGCTTACTAGTTCACTTTGTAATCGTATTGTTTTGTGATAGTATTACTTTGTAATAGTATTGTTTGTTGGCTTTACATTTGAGGAACTTGGAAATAAGAAATATATTTTAGAATATGATATGTAAGGAAAGCTTAAGTTAACTGAGACCTTTAAAATTTATAATGTTGATGCCAAATCGCCATTTTGTATAAAAATAGCAATGTAAAAAGGTTGTTAAATTGTGAAATATTCAAGACATGGAAGAAATTATAAACTACTGATCCTTTGGCATAATAAATTTTGAGTAAAATCCAGTTTACTGCGGATTACAGAAAGGCAGAAGGGTTTAAAAATACAAACTTGGTTATATTCATGTAACACCTAAGACTTTTAAGCTAAATCTTTTTTTCCCATAGTACAAATTTCTCTTTGAGTGAAAACGTAACTAGAAGAAACTCCAAATGGAAATTCTTAATAATAAGGTTAATCAACAATCACAGTAATTAATAACTTTAAAGCAACTTTCACACTTACTATCTCACTTAATCATTCTTTTTTATACTAGGTGGCTGTAGAAGTCTTTGGACTTGTCCAACAGTTACTTCCTTCAGTTGCCATTCTGAATCAGAAGTATGCACCCCCTGCCTTCAATCCTAATCAGTCAACAGATAGTACCACAGGAAATCAACCTGAGCAAGGCCTGTCTGCCTGTACGACCTCTAATCACTATGCTGTCATAGAGAGTGAGCACCCCTATAAGCCTGCATGTGTCATGCACTACAAGGTGGGCACTGATTCCTAGGAACAGTTTAAACTTAAAACCTGATTTGATGTTCTCTACTGATATCTTAAAGGATACTTAGCCTCTGTTCAGAAGTGTAACTTCTGTGCATAGGGAATCAGCAGCTGGTTAGCACTGTCAAGCACACAAAAGGGTTTAAGACAGAATTTTTACTGTTAAATAGTATACTTTTATGGGGTTTATGAAAATTATTTTCATATCTTTTTGTAAGTACAAGGCTGTGTGTAACGCTCAACTGCACATTGTATATCATAATAGTGGATATAAGCATTGACGTTGAAAAAAAAAACCATATATTTGGGGACATTCCTGGTGGTCCAGTCATTGAGTCTTCACCTTCCAGTGCAGGGTTGCAGGTTTGATACCTGGTCAGGAAGCTAGGATCCCACATGCATCAGAGACAAAAAAAAAAAACAGAAGGAATACTGTAACAAATTCAGTAAAAAATTTAAAAAATAATAAATGAAAATCAATTTTTTTGGACTGATATTGTTTGTACCACAGCCTGATCTCTGAAAATTTATATACCCAGTGCAGGATTTATAATACTACACACAATGTTAAAACGTACATATAAAATATATATAATGTTTTTATGGAGTACTCAAAATCCTATTCCTTGCTTTCTAAATTGTATCATTTAAATTAAGGGGGAGAAAGAGAATTTGTCCACTTAATTTAATTATAAGTTTACGTTTTGGTACTCAGTCACTCAGTCATATCCAATTCTTTGTGACCCCAAGGACTATAACCTGCCAGGCTCCTCTGCCCATGGAATTTTCCAGGCAAAAACACTGGAGCGGGTTGCCATTTCCTGCTCCAGGGGATCTTCCCAACCCAGGGATTCAACCCATGTCTCTTGTATCTCCTGCATTGGCAGGTGTATTCTTTACCATTTGTAAAATATTCAGCTCTTTGTTGTAGAATATGGTAAACATATGAAAAGATGCACCAGTGTAGTTTAGCCCATTTGTGCATCATCCCAGTTACCAGTGATCAACTATTGGTCAGACTCTTATTTACTCCCCACTCTCTTTGTCCCTTCTCATAATATTAAGGGCTTCTCAGGTGGTTCATTGGTAAAATATCTGCCTGACAATGCAGGAGATGTGGGTTTGATCCCTGAGTCAGGAAGATCCCTTCGAGGAGGAAATGGCAACCCACTCCAGTATTCTTGCCTGGGAAATCCCATATACAGAGGGCTACAGTCCACTGGGTTGCAAAAGAGTCACACGTGACTTAGTGACTAAACAGTAACAATATAGTTTTAAAGCATATTCATGGATGTTTTTGTATCTCTAAAAATGTAAGGACCTATAAAAAATAATGTCTTTGTCACTCTTTAAAGAAACTAATAATTCCTTCATGTTGTTGTATATGTACATTTAAAAATATTTGAATTAGAATCCAAATGAGATTCATACATTATGATTGGTTGTGTCTCTTAAGTCTCTTTTAATCTATTGTTCCCCTTCCATCTCTCTGTTTTTTGTTTCCTTGAATTTTATTTAAGAAATTGGACTGTGTGTTTTTTTTGATAGACTCCTCCTGAGTCCTTTAGACACACCCCCTGTAGTCATCCTTAAGGACAGTAGCATCCTTACTGTCTGGTATAAGATGTTATAGGCTCTGGTATAAGATGTTGTAAGAGGCTTACACATTTCTGCCTCAATCTGAAACCTGCCGTTTTTTCAAAGTGCTGTGGTTTGAACATTTGCCATTTTTCCCATCGGTGTTCATAGAATTTTTTTAAACCCAGACTGGGCTTCCCTGGTGGCTCAGCAGTAAAGAATCTTCCAGCAGTGCAGGTGCCTCAGGAGATGCAGGTTCAATCCCTGGATCAGGAAGATCCCCTGGAGAAGGAAATGGTAACCCACTCCAGTGTTCTTGCTGGGAGAATCCCATGGACAGAGAAGCCTGGTGGGCTACAGGTCACGGGGTCGCAGTCAGACACAACTGAAGTGACTTAGCACGCACGCACAGGATCCTCCCCGATTCAAACATGGATTTAGTTGTTAGGCCACTTCTGTCTTTTTAATCTGAAAGAGTTCCTCAGCCTCTCTTCATCTTTTATGATATTGGCTTTTTTGAAGAATACAATCAGTGTTTTATTTGTATTTCATTGATTGTTTTTTAATGATTAGACTCAGGTTGTGCATTTTGGGTGGCAACCTGTCATGTTCTCCTCAGTGTATCCCATCAGGAAGTACTTAGTCACTTGATTAAGGTGACAGTTCCACCAAAAAAAAGCATCTTTTTTTTTTCCTTTGAAAATGTCTATGGGTAGATATCCATGAGTTAGAGACTGTGTAAAAAATACTGTCTTTCAACAAATTTTAGCACCATTTGGTTATTCTAGGGCTTCCCTGGTGGCTCAGACGGTAAAGCTATCTGTAATGTAGATCTGTGTATCTGTCTAACTGTAATGCAGATGACCTGGGTTCGATCCCTGGATTGGGAAGATCCCCTGGAGAAGGAAATGGCGCCCCACTCCAGTATTCTTGCCTGGAAAATCCCAGGACAGAGAAGCCGGGTGGGCTGCTGTCCATGGGGTCGCAAAGAGTCAGACACGACTGAGCGACTTCACTTTCACTTTGGTTATTCTTACCCAAATCATTGACTGCTATGGTGGCTGTGAGACGGTGGCTTTCTAATTCTGTTTTTTCCCCCAGCTGGTGTTCTGTTGTAAAGGAGAGTTTCCCACCCCTTCTGCTTTAAAAAGTGTGTTCATTTATATATTTATTGCATGTGTTTATACCAGTATGTACTCAGAGATTCTCTTTTTGCTCAGTGTTACAATATTGTGCTGTCATTCAGTCTGATGCTCAAATTTCAGTTGATTTGGTCAGGGGAATTCTGTTCAAACTAGATTCTGTGTCCTTTTCCTATGTTTCCATCAGTTTTTGAGCACTTCTTACTAATTCCAGTCAAAACCGCTGAGGTATTTTCTTCATACCATTTTTGTCTATGTATGCCACTATAAAAATTAAAAATACTACTTAAACAGTTTATTTGCAGTGTTTTTGATATTAATCCTGCTACTGCTAAGTCGCTTCAGTCGTGTCCGACTCTGTGTGACCCCATAGACGGCATCCCACCAGGCTCCGCCGTCCCTGGGATTCTCCAGGCAAGAACACTGGAGTGGGTTACCATTTCCTTCTCCAATGCGTGAAAGTGAAAAGTGAAAGTGAAGTTGCTCAGTCGTGTCCAACTCTCAGCGACCCCATGGACTGCAGCCTGCCAGGCTCCTCTGTCCATGGGATTTTCCAGGCAAGAGTACTGGAGTGGGGTGCCATTGCCTTCTCCGATATTAACCCTACTAGCATTAATATAATCAAAGTACTTTATTCAGAAGTTGTTTGGAGTAGTTCATTTTATATATATGTGTAGGTGACTACATGATTAGTTTAATATAAAGTTAGTCTTGTTTATTTGTACTTAATTTTTATGAGTTTTTCCCCTGCCCCACTTGACTTAATATTAGTTTTAAACTATGTGAAATACTAATATAGCTACAGAAATAAAATTATGTAAAGCAACATACTCAGAATTATAAGTCCTTTTCCTTCTCTGCTTCTGCTTTACTCCAGTAAGTATCATGGTTTATCCTTACTGCATTCTTTTTTGGAAAAAAAATCAGAAAGATTGATTTAGATGTAGTCTTATTTTCTTTTTTTTTTTTAAATAGCACACTATATATACTACTTTGTACTTTGCTTTTTAAAAGTAACACTGTGTGTAAAAATCTCTCCATATCCATTTGCAGAGATCATACTCATTCCTTTTTACAACTTCATAGTGCTCCACTGTTGTCAAGGTGTATCATAGTCTTTGAGCCAGTCTGGTGTGTGAGCATGTGGGGTGTTTTCTTTTTTTTCTTTTTTTGCAATGAATAAACTGTGCATATGGTTGGGGTTTTTTGGTTTGTTTTTGTTTCCATATTGTTAGAAGCATATCTTCAAACTAAACTTCTAGAGGTAGGGTTGCTGGCTTAAGCAAAGAATGAGGAGCCTTGTGCTCGGTATATCTGGAGTTGCTGATTCAGACGGTGAATGCATATGTAGTTTTGCTAGATGTTGACAATTCCCTTCCATTGAAGTTATGGCTTTTTGTGTCCCACCAACAGTATATGGGAATGCTTATTTTCTCATGGCCTCCCCACAGGAGTATGTGTTTAAATCTGGAAGCTTCTGCCAATATAATGGGAAGAATGTTGGGAAAATGGTGCCTGTTTAGTTTTAATTTACATTTATGTTACTGTGAACTAAGTTGAGCTTTTTATTTAAGGATTATAAAAAATCCTTTACTAAATATAAAGTAAATTTTCTTAGATTAATATCATACTTGGGAAATTTCTTAAGGTTTATGTCATGTCCTACAACCAATTCATAGTTTACTACTTGATGTGGTCCTGCTTAACTGTAATTTGTTGCAATTACAGAATTCCTTCTGCTATGATGATGATAGAAACTTTAAAATGGCCTTAAAAATACATGTAATTATGTGCCATCATAAACTCCTGCATACAGTAAAATTTTAGGATAGAAGACTATAAAAATCAAGGCTTTTATCAAGTGTATAAGTGTGTGTGTTTATATTCTCATAATATTTGAAGTTGCAAAGTTTTTTTGGTTAATGAGAAGAAGCATTTGCATTAGGTACTATGAATGATAGATAACCTAAAAGTGACTAAAACCTTACATTTTAATGATTTATTCATTTCCATCAATGTATCTTTATTACCTATCCAATTACATTGTCAGTTACCTACCTGTATTCCTTAAGTGCGTACTGACTCAAATGGAAAATTTATTATTTAAATAAGCTCTTCCACAGGAAAATCAGATAGCTTATTTTTTTCAGAAATTAAGCAGTTTTGTAATTGTTTTTTTTAATGATGTCAGTATGTACTTAAACACAGTGCAGTATCAACCACTTATTAGATAGAAAACAATAGATATTACAACGGGAGAGCGGAGACAGTTGATACTGACCATTAATACGTTCGTTTCTGATCACTTAATTCTTAAAATTTTACAGTATTAATTCCTTACTTAACATTAATGTTACAGTAAGTTGAAGGCATCATCTTTCCAGTATGATGTCCTATTTCTAAACTAGACCAGAAGCTAAAACCTGATTCTTCTTATGCGAGTGGCCTTTTGTCTGTTGACTTCAGGTGACATTCCCAGAGTGTGTGCGGTGGATGACACTCGAGTTTGACCCTCAGTGTGGCACTGCACAGTCGGAAGACGTCCTCCGTTTGTTGATCCCCATTAGAACTGTTCAGAATTCAGGATATGGACCAAAGTTGACAGCTGTTCATGAAAATCTGAATTCCTGGATAGAACTAAAGAAATTTTCAGGGTCCTCTGGGTGGCCTACTATGGTTTTAGTGTTGCCAGGTAAGTTTCTTTTTTTTTTGGTCTTATTTTGTTTTATATGGTAAAATACATGCATTTATGAGAATTATGTTTAGTAAAGACACACTATTGAAAATGTTTATTTAATTTTCAGAAGAATGTCTTCAAGACCTCTTCTGTATCTAGATTGCAGTTGATTAGTGAAGAAGACTCTCTGGGCACTGGGCATAACATGACCAAGGTTTAGAAAAGAGACTGTTCTGAGGATCTTGTGAGAATAGATTAGCTTGTCCAAAGAAAGTGTGTCAGTCACTCAGTTGCGTGTGACTCTTTGTGACCCCATAGACTGTAGCCCTCCAGGCTCCTCTGTCCATGGGTTTCTCCAGGGAAGAGTACTGGAGTGGGTTGCCATGTCCTCTCTGGGGGGTCATCGCGACCCATGGACCGAATCCAGGTCTCCTGAACTGCAGGCAGATTCTTTACTGTCTGAGCCGCCAGGGAAGCTTGACCAAAGCAGAGAGTTAATACTGAGGCCAAACTATAGAAAAAATTGGATTCGGTGTTTATTTTCCCAGTAAGTGTTCAATTTTAAAAAGTTGCTGAGGACTTCTTTGTTTCAAGAGAGCTAGTGATCCACGGAGCCCACTAAGTTATGTAAAGCTTTGTTTTCAAGCTTGAAGAGTATTTGTGGCCAGGTGGGTGCCACAGATTTGTTATTGTAGTCTGTTGTTTTTTTAACCACTTAACCGTAAGTTAAGTGATCCTGTGATCTTGCAAACTGAGAGCCAGTTGGAGTTCAGAAACTTCTTTCTTCTGATCTGACCTACTGTGTTTGTTTGTGAAGAGATCAAAGCCAGATTCCAGCTTAGAAAAAAGGCTAATCCAGGTCACCTCAGTTAGAGAAGGAAATGGCAACCCATTCCAGTATTCTTCCTAGGAAAATCCCATGGACAGAGGTGCCTGGTGGGCTACAGCCCGTGGGATCAAAGGGTTGGACATAACTGAGCTACTTACATACAGAGGTCACTTCAGTAATTGACAGATAATTGACAATGATTGCTCATGTAACTTACTTAGGACATGTGATTAAGGAGAATTAAATCATAAAGAAAAATAACAACCTGGTATGGTTTTATTGTTTCCAGTGTTGTTTTTAGCACAGTTTTGTTCAAGTAAATGTAGAAACCCCAAAACCAAATACATTATTTAGTGCATGTGTGTTTAAGTCCTGTCCGACTCTTTTGCGACCTCATGGACTGTAGTCCAACAAGCTTCTCTGTCCATGGGATTTTCCAGGCAAGAATACTGGAGTGGGGTGCCATTTCCTTCTCCAGGAGATCTTCCCTACCCAGGGATCAAATCCACGTCTCTTACAGCTCCTGCATTGGCAGATGAATTCTTTACCCCTGGGCCACCCAGGAAGCCTGATTTGTATTGCTACCTATCTTGAGATGGATAGGAGTAAGGAGATTTTAATAAAGTTGTTTCAGATTTTGAACTCAGTGTTAGTTTTTTTTCTTAGGGAACGAGGCTCTTTTTTCATTGGAGACTGCATCAGATTATGTGAAAGATGACAAAGCTTCTTTCTATGGTTTCAAATGTTTTGCAATTGGATATGAGTTTAGCCCTGGACCTGATGAGGTGAGAATGAATTATCTTCTTCTTCTGTTAAGGAAGATTGTGTTTCTAAGGGCTACTGTTGACTTGGATTGTGTTTGCTGTATATATTCAAGAAGCCTGAAATTTTATTTTAAGCTAGGGTGTATAATCTATTTTGTAGTTTAATTTTGTACAAATGAATTGTGTCTGGTATTGCTGTTTTTAATACGTGAAGAGATCAGAGTCTGTGCAGCATGACCCAGCCTTTAAAGACATAGTATAATCATGCCTGTTCCAAACCTGGTTGGTGACTGTATCTTTCTGAGTGATTTTTTTTTTTTTAATGAAAATTTTATTTATTTATTTTCTTTCTCTTTTTTTTTTTTTTACTTTATAATACTGTACTGGTTTTGCCATACATCAACATGAATCCGCCACGGGTGCTAATTTCACAATGGCACTAACTTAATATCTGTTGTAAAGATTTCAAGTAGTTCTGTTTAAAAAAAAGTTAAGGTGAAACAGTGATCATGTTCCATCAAAGTAATAAATGAAAAGTCCTTTGGACTATGAGCTGTTGGTCTAAAACTTTTTGGTCTGAAACAATATAACCAATGTGAGACATAATATTGAATCTCTTACACTCTTAATTAACCATTAGCTGCTAATACATGCTTCCTTTTCGTTTCAAACGTTATGCTGGAATGCAAGTCACATTTTTTTGATAATCCACATCATCTCTCAAAAATTCTTTTGGACTCTGTGGGAGAGGGAGAGGGTGGGATGATTTGGGAGAATGGCATTGAAACATGTATAATATCATATGTGAAACGAATCGCCAGTCCAGGTTCGATGCGTGATACTGGATGCTTGGAGCTGGTGCACTGGGACGACCCGGAGGGGTGGTACGGGGAGACGGGAGGCAGGGGGGTTCAGGATGGGGAACACCTGTATACCTGTGGCAGATTCATGTATGGCAGAACCAATACAGTATTGTGAAGTGATTAACCTCCAATTAAAATAAATAAATAAGTTTATATTTTTAAAAAATTGCGTCTTCCAAACAGCTTTTACAGCATCTGATTTTTTTCAATTCTCTAGGGAGTCATTCAGTTGGAAAAAGAACTAGCTAATCTCGGTGGGGTTTGTGCAGCAGCTTTGATGAAAAAGGATCTAGCACTTCCTGTTGGTAAGTGTGATCTTGTACTAGGTATTTATGATTTTTTAAAAAGTTACAAAATTACGAATAGAATGTTTATTGAAAAACATCCTAAAAATAGCAAAATGAATTTAACAGTCACATATATTCATGGGCAGCTGCTTACTATACTGGAGACAATGAGACATTTGTGTTCTATTCACATGAGGGAAATTGGTACAACCTCTTCGAAGGAAATTCATCAATAGCTATTCAAATTGTATATAAACATACCTTTTGATATAGCATTTTTACACATATTTACACAAATACTCAAAAACATCTATTATAAGAGATTAATATATCAGTACTTGTGGTTATAAAACCTAGGAGCAACCAAAATGTTTGTCAGTTGGGAACTGTTCAATCAGCGATGGTATATTTATACAAAACAAATGTAAGTAGCTGTTAAAATACAGTAACAAAAAAGTAAACCTTTATGTCCAGGCCAAGAAAGATGTCCAGATTATATAATTATATGATGTTCATTTTTTTGAACATCATATTGTATACATATATGTAAATATATGTGTATGTTCCCGTGTATGTAGGTTGACACATACATACATACATACAATGATTATTTGCACACAAAGTTTTTAGAACAATACCTAGGAAACTGGTGATACTCTTTGTCTTTGAAAGGGGATGGTGGCAGAATTTTTTATTCTGCACTTCTGTATAATTCAAATATTTCCCTTTGAACATGTATCAGTTTGGTTATAATATTTTATAAGTTCATTAAGCTATCAGAGAAAATTCAATAAATGTTCTACATCAAGCAGTAAAGCAGAAGATGGTTAGAGAATACAGTCACTGTCTTGGGCTTTCCTGTCAGTAACTGTTGTTTACTAAAGGTGAGGTTCTTCTGTAATATAACTGAAAAAGAAAGAGGTTCTGAATAATCAGTTTCCTTTTAAAGGTGTATATAAATGTAATATCTGTCTTTTGATACACTTGATGGATGCTTTTTTTAGTATTGTCTTGAGATTTACAGCTTATATTCACACTGAAAATAAGCATTTTAAAATTTAAACCACTGAGATTTTTCCAAAATGATAATAGTTCTCTTCAATTTGGAATATCAAATTTTTGGAGAACATGTATGAATGCAGAAGACTCGAAAGTTAAATGAAACATTGATATATTTTGGTAAACCTTTTCATTTACATACCAGGTAATGAATTAGAGGAGGATCTTGAAATTCTTGAAGAGGCTGCTTTACAGGTATTGTCCTCAATAATTATAAGGATAAACTTTGTACATTAATTTTAAGCCAAATTTTCACTCAAATCCACCTTGTTTTTCTTGAGCATAGCACTCATTCGTTGAGTATTTCATCCTACAATTGGCAGTTATAAAGATAAATAACTCATAATTGCTCCCCTTGATGGAATCAACCCCTGTATGAGCCCTTACTGAACTGCACGGTGGGTGTTGACTCTGGAGTGAGATGTAAGCCCCGCTGGAGGAAGAAGAGCTACCAAGTGCCAAGGGCCCAGAGGAGGGTTTTGTCCAGTGGTGGACATTTAAATTAGATCTTGAAAGAAGTTTTATTTACCAGTTAAAAAAAGATGTTAGTAATAGTAATTGAAATAATATCTATAGAGCAACTTTATAGTTTACCATATACTGTACTGATGTGCTCAATCGTGGCTGACTCTGTGACCCCATGGACTGTAGCCCACCAGGCTCCTCTGTCTGTGGAATTTTCCAGGCAGGAATACTAGAGTGGGTTGCCATTTCCTTCTCCAGTAGTTTGCCATATCTTTGACATTATCTGTCTATTTCTGCAGTTACACTTTGAAATCACTATTTTCTCTTGTATCTGACAATTATATCAGTTCAGAGAAGTTTTGATTTATTAAGAATTCAGCCAACTGGGGGATCGAGACTGGTATCCAGGTCTTCTAATACTTACAGTTAGTGGTTTACATGTTATTTATTTTCTGAAATGATTACAGCAGTAATAATAAAAACAAACATTTATGATTTTTAACTTTATCAGTTACTATTCCAAACAGTTTTATATTTTAAAATCATTTAGTCCTTACAACAGTCCTATGAAGTAGGAACTCCTAACTATAGATAAAGAAACTGAGATACAAACAACTTAAATAACTGGCTCAGAATTACACAGCTGGTGAGCAGCTGGTCTAGAGTTTGACCTTGGGCAATTTGGTGACAAAGTTCATGATCTTGGTCACTGTGCTCTAATTGTAGGGAGCCATGGTGTCCTCAATAATGTTAAGAAACTTATGTTTTTTAAAATCCCACCAGCTTTTGTTTTTCCTTTTAGAAAAGTTAAATCTCTGTATCTTAAGATACAAAAATAAAAGTTAATTAAAAAAATGTTTAATGAACATGCTGTGTGTCATATAGCATTCTAGCTAAGGAAATCCATCAAGTAGCTCATCATCCCAGGTATTATGGCTTATAGACTGTTATTTAGGCCAGATGTGAGGAGATCTTTATTGTGCTTCTGTAAAGAAAAAAGTGATGTCCCAAATTACACACCTTTTTGGCATGTAAGGTAGTCATTGTGATGGTCTAACATACATTAAACACCCATTGCTTGTTAGGCAGATGGTGAGCATTTAAATGTGTTGTGTGTATATACTTAGTTGCATAGTCATGCCAATTCTTTGCAACCTCATGGACTGCAGCCCACCAGGCTCCTCTGTTCATGGAATTTTCCAGGCAAGAATACTGGAGCAGATTGCCGTTTCTTCCTCCAGGAATCTTCCTGATGCAGGGATCGAACCTACACCTCTTTGCATCTCCTGCATTGGCAGGCAGATTCTTTACCACTGCGTCACCTAGGAAGCCCCATTTAAATGAGTTATTTAAATTGTATAATAACTACAAGAGATCGTTTGATCACCAGTTTATACCTTTCACTGATTCAGGAGTGGTCTGTAACTTGTTAGCTCAAGAGGACATAGCAATAACTTGTCCAAAGTCTGAATTTTAACTTGTCTGTTTGTTATTAAAGATTAGGATTTTGAAATTGCATGGTTCATAAAAGCATAAGTTACTGTTGTAGAAATTGAAAGAACTGGAAATATAATAGTTTTCCATGAAAAATATTTTGTTTTGAAATTTATTATACAGTCATTAAGATTTTTCTAGAGTTTTAGCACTTACAGCAAGTCTTTCTAAAATGTTAGGTGTGCTTCTCATCTAGTTGAGAGCTAAAATTTCTGTTTCATCTGCCCTTTTTCCTTAACTTTAATAAGGCTTACACAGGCTAATGCAGTGTATGTGCAGCCACAGTCAGGCTTCCATCAACTTTTTGCCTGAGTCAAGACCTTGGTACCCACCTGCCCAAGAGCACAGACACAGCCTACCCAAGAGAACCACCAGTAATGGAGACACAGAAAGCGGGCAACCTCTGCAGCTGTCTTCAGAGGGGAGCCCTGGTCCCGACACACGGGGATGTGACACGTGCAGGGAAACGTGGAGAGCGTGGGTAGGGGGAGATGCAGCGTTAGCTCTAACCTGCAACACTCAGATAAATCGCTTCATTTTGTGAGCGGAATGAAACTGGAAGTATTACCCCGAGTGTTTCCCTGCTGGAAGTTTCCTACTGTACAGAGTACAGGGACATGAGGAGAAAACGATTTCCCCAAAAAAGGCCTATCTAAAATTGGGTGCAAATTCAAAACAATCATGTGATATAAGTTTTATATTATAAAATATAAATGTTCTCTTTTACCCAACAGGTGTGCAAAACCCATTCTGGTATTCTTGGAAAGGGTTTAGCTCTTTCTCATTCACCAACTATATTGGAGGCACTAGAAGGAAACTTACCACTTCAAATCCAGAGCAATGAACAGTCCTTTCTGGACGATTTTATCGCTTGTGTTCCAGGATCAAGTGGTGGAAGACTTGCGAGGTAATGCACTCTTAAGTCCTACAGTGATTTTCCTGCAGGGCTTACCTTAGTTTTCATTTCTGAAGAGAAAGGAGAGGAGTCATTAGGATGTTACAGTGCTACCTAAAATAATGTAGTTTATGTGTTTTGGACTCTCTGAAATATAAAGTAGTAGTTAATATTTCAGTATATTTTTAAAATATATAATAATTGTTAAAAATATATAGACTACATGGTAAAATAGAGAAGTCTGGAATTTGATGGTAATATTTAATATCTATACTACTAAATTTGTCACTATATTTGTCTTAATATGAGGATTTTTTTCCAAATCTACAGTTAATGCAGATATAAATTAAGAATTTAAATCAGGTAATTTAAGATTATAGAGTTCTCATTTATTTTGTTGCTATTTGCTTTTTTTGAAGGTGAACAAATATGCTGACTTGAGTAATTTCACTAGGAAATATGCCTCAGAGAGTAAAGAATCCACCTGCAATGTGGGAGACCTGGGTTTGATCCCTGGGTTGGGAAGATCCCCAGAGGAGGGCTTGGCAACCCACTCCAGTATTCTTGCCTGGAGAATCACATGGACCAGAGGAGCCTGGCAGGCTAGTCCATGGGGTCGCAAAGAGCCGGACACGACTGAGTGACTAAGTACACAGCACACACTACTAGTAAATACAGAAATATGACCCTCTTTCTGGCTTTAATTTTAAAAATACAGAGATCACTCTTTAGTTTTTAAAAACTAAAGTGGTGATTGGAGAAAAATAGAAAACATCTTTTAAGTCAGCCTCACTGCCTTCTTCATGGACCTTTTCATGTAGTATACATCACAATTTACTCCTCAGTCATCTCACAGGACCACTTGAATGCAGATCATGCAAAGAATTCACGCATGGATATCACAAAAAAGCGAATTTGCATGGAAGAAATGGTAGTGAAGGAAAATCGTTACTAAGCTGTGTAAAGAGAAGGTGGTGTATTTCTAACCTTCTGCTCCCCAGCAAGCAAAATGTCACTTCTGTTTCTGCTTTGACAGAAATGCTGCTCTTTCCCAGGTCTTCAGGTTGGCAATTAGGCAGACCTTCCCTAAGTAGGGATTCCCTGGTGGGGCTCAAAGGCTAAAGCGTCTGCCTGCAATGCAGGAGACCTGGGTTCAATCCCTGGGTCAGGAAGATCTACTGGAGAAGGAAATGGCAACCCACTCCAGTACTCTTGCTTGGAAAATTCCATGGACAGAGAAACCTGGTAGACTACAGCCCATGGGATCTCAAAGAGTCAGATATGACTGAGCGACTTCACTTTCACTTTCCTTAAGTAGTGTTATTTGGGACTTCTAAGAATATACAACCTAAATTCATTTTCTTGGTTATTTTAAATCAGCCATAGTTAAAATTTCACACTTTCTGATTTTACAGTTGTTTCTGTTTTATTTGTAATCATCAAAAATCTCATATGCTTTAGCATATTGAAAGGTTGTTGAATCACGACTCCAGGATTCTTGGCCCCCGGAGGAGAAGAATTCAGTCCGGGGCCAGAGACAAGGCTTGATCGCTCAGAGCTTTTGTGTAATAAAGTTTTATTAAAGTATAAAGGACATAGAGAAAGCTTCTGACATAGATATCAGAAGGGGGCAGAAAGAGTACCCCCTTGTTAGTGTTAGCAATGAAGTTATATGCTCTCCAAAGAATCCAAAGAATGTCTGGAGGTTGTAAAGACTTCACCAGACCTACTCCCATAATTTACATTTTAAGATAACAGAATTAGCCAGAAGGTTTAATCCAGAGACTGTCTTCAGGCAGGATACATTATTATTATATAATCCTAAGGAATGTAGAGAAGGAAAAAAAAAAGTTTGTCCTTTCTTCCTCCTTGAGAATTCCAGACTCCTCTCTCCTTGGGGACCCCTAGACTTACCAACCTGCCTAGGAAATGACTCTCTCAATATTTGTTTAATGAATTTGTCATTAATAATTTCCGAGGAAGTTATTAATACTTGTGATCCTTATTGTGCCTGCATACTAAGTCATTTCAGTCGTGTCTGACTCTTTGCAACCATATGGACCATAGCCCACCAGGCTTCTCTGTCTATGTTGATTCCCCAGGCAAGAATACTAGAGTGGGTTGCCATTCCCTCCTCTAAGGGATCTTCCTGACCCAGGGATCGAACACTATCTCTTAGGTCTCCTGCATTGGCCAGTAGGTTCTTTACCACTGGCACCATCTGGGAAGCCCATGGTCCTATGAGTTGGAAATGATAATCCTTTTAGCACTTCGTTTAGTATGCTGCTGCTGCTGCTAAGTCACTTCAGTCGTGTCCTACTCTGTGCGACCCCATAGACGGCAGCCTACCAGGCTCCTCTGTCCCTGGGATTCTCCAGGCAAGAACACTGGAGTGGGTTGCCATTTCCTTCTCCAATGCATGAAAGTGAAAAGTGAAAGTGAAGTCGCTCAGTTGTGTCTGACCCTCAGCGACCCCATGGACTGCAGCCTTCCAGGCTCCTCCGTCCATGGGATTTTCCAGGCAAGAGTGCTGGAGTGGGGTGCCATTGGCTTCTCCTTTGTTTAGTATAGTTTTATTCATTTGGCCTAGTTTCATTTTAATCACTGAAGATATTGATGAATGTTTGGTTTTTTGTTTACTTGTTTTTTCATTCCTGTTAGGTGGCTTCAGCCAGATTCCTATGCTGATCCTCAGAAAACATCTTTGATTCTGAATAAGGATGATATTCGGTGTGGTTGGCCTACCACCATCACGGTGCAAACGAAAGACCAGTATGGGGATGTGGTACACGTTCCCAACATGAAGGTAATTGTATTGGGATTAAATTAATAGACATCTAGGCACTGACTATTGTAACTCATAAAATTTTAGAAATGACAAGAGCTCAGAGTCTTATTTGCAGTGCGCTCCTTACTTATATGCAGTGAAGGAAGCTGAAACATTTTAAAATGATTTGTTCACATTAATCAGTACTCGATTATGCAAGTTATATACTTTTTGGGTTTCGCTTCACATACGCTGGATGCTATGGTGATTCAAAGGGACGATAAGAAAGTGTCCATAAAAAGAGTGCTAAGCACAAAGAGGGAAGACCATCATATATTAGTCATTGAATAAATAAAAGAATACATTTAAAAATTTTATGTATGTCTTTAAAAGACTTAAATATGTTTTACATTTGGTACTACTGAAGCAACCTTTAAAATATAATATTGATACTTATTAAATAAATCAGAAATACCTAAATTTGGATTGTAAAAGAATGAGGAATGGAACTAGTTCTGTGCTATACTGAAGAATATAGTTCTCTGAATACTTCTTCCCTGAGACATTAGTTAATAATGACACTTTAGAGCATATTATAATAAAGGCAAAAAATTAAGTCCTCTATGTTATATATTAATTAAATATCTTATTTAAAACTTTTATTAGATTTCTGGAAACAGTGAATATCGAACAAAAGTTTTTATAGGCAATCCCCAGTTACGCCGGCCCTTCAAAGTTGTGTTTACAAAGTGATTAGGTTATTTGGAGTTGATTAAGCCTGAGATCTTTTTTGCTCACAGAGAAGCTGATTTTACCTCTATATAGTAGCACTTTTTCAACTAGTTGGTACATTATTTCATTTGTACCATGGAGAAGCACAATACCACTTACTTGATTCACGGTTAAAAAAAAAAAAGAGGACAATAGTTTATATGTCTTAAGACCAGTCAGTAAAACTGTAATGAAAAACATTTGGCCCTGATACTAAAGAAAATTCCGGCTTTACTAGTGGCTTTCAGTGTTTTGGCCATGACCCAAACAAACATATATAGGATGGAAGAGTATGTACTCTTTTAATTACATACAGTATACATAATACATATCCATACAGTAATGCTTCAGTCTTACATTTTTTCTTCTGCTTACCTTTTTAAAGAAGATCATACCCCATCAAAGTGTTTTCATGCTAAGAATTACTCTCTAGAATGTAAAAAGCGTCACAAATTGTAAGAAAAAAATGGAGTAGAGAATAACGTAATTCTGATAGTGATAACAAAAAATGACTTTACCTGAGGACAGAATTTTTATCCCAGTACAGTATGCTTTAATATGTTGAAGGATTTTGTGTATTCATTGGTGAATTTCTCATTTCAAAGTGTATTTGTGAATTGTTAAATCCCGTCTTTAAGCCCACAGTAAGTCCCTTATTCATGTGACTGTATTGTAGTTACCGTTTTCCAAGTCAGCGTAACATTTCATTTCTTTTTAATGTTCATCCTTACTATTGTGCTTATGGTAGATCTTTAGTTGCATTTTCTTATGTTTCCTCCTTTGCACCTTTTACTGTCTCTTGCTGCATTTTAGTATCTGGGCTGTTTACATCTCACATTTCAGAGTCAGACTTTATGGTTTATCTTTTTTGTTCTCCTCTTTGGGTTCTTTTTTAGCCACGTGATCTCTCTCTCTCTCCCCCCTTTTCCTTTTTTGTTTATTTGTGTTTGTGTTTGTCTGTGCTGTGTGGTTTATGGGATATTAGGTCCCAGGTTCAGGGATTGAACCCAGGCCCATGGCAGTGAAAGCACTGATTCTTAACCACTGGACCACCGGGAATTCCATCTCTCTCTTTCATTACTTCTCTTCTTTTTTTTGCCTGTATAATCTGCTTCTTGAGGACAAGAATCCTGAAGCCTCTTAATATACTCAGATTCATATCAGATATATCTGTAACATAGAAAGCGTATTCTAGGAAACTCCAGTAAATACTATTTAGGAAAAGTGATTTGTATACTTATTGATACCACATTATCATATTAGCTGAAAACAAAATTAATTCAGCATGTTTCATTTTCAGCCTGTTAGTTCATGAAGTTTTCAGGACATTTTAGACTTATCAGAAACTCCTGAAGTATCCTAATAGAGTAATAATCAATTATTTGGAACATAAAAGTTGGTTTACAGATAATATATTTGAGATCCAAAATGCTTTTTTAAAATAGCAACTGTTACTGATATTTTTTTAACTTATAAAAATGATTACTCCAAAGAAATTGTGCTTAGTAAAAAGAGAAAATTGCATAGGAAATAAAAGAATAACAAATTTTATGAAGAAGCACAGTTTATAAAAGAAAGCAGAATGGTTATCATTTTTTAATCTCAGTACTCATAAAGTATGAAATTATTTATTGATTTATTTCAAGGTTGGTGGTATATAGGCAGATGTACTTCTGCTTTTAATTTACTGAGGGAAAATACAGTTGTTTAAAGAAATATTAAATCAAAATAATATATATGAAAATAGCTATAATTTAAAATCAAATTCTTAAAATTTGGAAGCATTTACTTTTTTTTTCCTTTGTTACATTTAAGTTTAAAGCTTTTAATGGTGGCAGTGTATATGAGCTGAACAATTTTACTATTTATTTTTAAACTTCTGTGTTTTAAAAAAGTCAGATGGGTTTTTAATATTTCCAGAGCATGATGTCAATCCAAATACTGATTTCTTGTAACTCCAACGAAGGATTGTGGTTATTTAGTGAAACATGTATGCTACCTGCACTTTATGTAGACAGTGAGAGTCTCAAAACTACTAACTCCACAGAATGACACTGATAAGAACAATCCACGTTCCTGGGATGTCTCTCAATTACTTAAGTAATATTGTCAGTTTCATTTATGCGTTTCTTTCTATTTCTGTGAAGATCCTCTTGTTGAATTACCTGTTCTTGCCAGCCACAGTAGTATCTGAAGAGAAGAGAAGAAACTTTGGGTGACCCTCAAAATGATGAAGAGCTAAAATGGTCTTTAAATCATTGGTAACTTTGTGGTTACCTAGGTTACAAGTGTTTTTTGCCAGTGCATAGCAAATAACAATGTAATATTTTGTTATAATTGTTGGAAGGTACTTCTGAGTATTGTTTATGAGGCAGTTTGTGCTTTCAGTGTTTTAACATGCCTTAGGAAGTTTGTTCTTTGCATCTCTATAGTAAAGCAGATAAAAAATACCCCATTTTATCACTGAAGAAACTGAGTTGGAAAGTTTAATAGATTGCTTGGCCCTCATAGTTCATGTTGGTGACAGAACCACCTAATAGTACTCTTTCTGCAAAGTAAATAAACATCTTTAAGTTTTAGGTATAAAATTTGCTCTATTATCTGTTAATTTGTAAGACATCTGTCAGGGGAGTACTTTTTCTTTGCAGAACAATATAGCTAAAGTTGAGTTTAGTGCTTTAAAATATGTGAAGATTACTGGAAAGTAATTCCAGCAACAATGTAGATACCTTTTACTAGCCTTTCCTAGATGTTACTAATGGTGGCACATGTTTTTATTTTGTTTTGATATTTGTGATTATTTATTCCCCCAAACAAAGCCTCTCTTTTGCACTGTGTTCAGGATCCCTGTTGAGATGCATTCTTCATAATCATTTGGCACTGTTAAATAGTCTTTAAAAGGAAAACCCGAGAAGGACAAGTGGTAACGTAAAACTTACAGAATTGCCAGTTTAAAGTTGTTAATTGCTTCTTTTGATGTGTCACAGACAGTTATATAATAATGGCATTTGGTTTTTATAATATCTCATTTAGGTGGAAGTGAAAGCCGTTCCTGTTTCTCAGAAAAAAACATCTTTACAACAAGAGCAAGTAAAGAAACCTCAGAGGATTCCTGGTAGTCCTGCAGTACCGCCTGCATCTTCTAATACTGACATGACCTTTGGCGGACTAGCATCCCCAAAGCTGGATGTTTCGTATGAACCCATGATAGTGAAGGAGGCTCGATATATTGCCATAACAATGATGAAGGTAATTCATTTTACCTCCCAGGAAAATTTTATTTTTTACCATTCATTTATGTAGCAAACATTTCAGTTCCTGTGAAAATGCTTGTGTGTTTTCAAATTACCATTATTCCTCGGACACAGCCCTTCAGGACTCTGAGCTTATTATTGAGGCCCTCCTCAGCTTTGGGTTCTGCCAAATGTTAGGCTTATCTCTTTGGGTTTCTTCCCTCTTTGGGCTGGAGGCTTTTAGACAGATTTTTTAAAATTTTTGTCTAGTTTTTTTAGTTAATCTTTAGAGGCCACTGTTAATCAAGATGGTCATTATTTGAAATCAGAGTTAGGAATTATGCTATTTTCAGAGAGCAGTGTGAGCCGTTGTAGGCTCTCATTTGGAAGAATGACATAATTTTTGGTTTTATAAAGCTTATGGTAGAATATGGAGAATGTGATTGGGTGGGTAATCAAGAGGCTTGGTTTGGTTTAAGTCTGTTTAGGAGACTGCTGACTTAATCTGGTGAGATATGCTCATCCCTTGGACTAGTGAGTTGTCAGTCAGTATAGATTCAGGAGATTTTTAGGAAAGAGGAAGGAAATAAAACCCGAAGTTCACAATTTGAGCTTGAGTAGTAAGAGTGATAATATTGGAGAAGGGGCAGTTTTTGGTTGAGGAGGGTAATAGATTCAGCGTTGGATGTGGTTTTAGATACCTCTGAAATATCCATCTGAAGATAGATGAAAAGAAGCTGAAACTACAAACCTGACGTGATGACAGTCTTACCTCATGAAAAGAATTGGAGAATCATCAGTACTTGGATTACTCATAAATTATGAAAGTAGGAGATGTCTATCTAAAATGGTGAAAATAGAGAAGTTCCAGGACAGGGTCCTGAGGAACATCAGTAGTGATGATGCTCAAACTTCTGTCCACATCAGAATCACCAGGAGCACTTACTTAAAAAGGAGATTTTCCTATCATCCAAAGATGTAGATTCAGTAGGTCTAAAAAGAGGTTCCAAAATTTATATATATAAAACAAATATGCAGAATGATTCATATTCAAAAGCTACGCTTTGAGAAATGTTGATTTACTAGGTTAAAAAAAAATGGAGAAGGAAAACAAAAATGTTGGCAAGAATACCAGCCAAAGGGCTAGTATAAACTAGGACATCGATTTTTACCTTTGGCCCTTTTACCACTGCGGTGCATATGGTGACTCATTTAATTCTCATAACAACCCTATACATCACTGGTTTTTATTCCCATTTTACATATGTGGAAATCGAAGCATAGAGAGGTTGAGTAAGTTGTCAAAGGGCGCCTAAATGCCAGGTAGTTGGTTCCAGATTTTATCTCCTAACTACTTCCTCAGCTGCCTTATGCCATGGCTTGTAAGTCACAGAAAGCATATTAAGGAGGATTAATGATGTTTTGCTGCAGAAATGAAGTTCTGAAACGGATCTAGCAGCGATCTTGACAGGAGCAGCTTTAGAGACATAGTTGGTTAATTAAATTGCAGTGAAGAGAAGGTGAAAATAGTATCAATCTAGGGGGGTGAGATGGGAAGGGAGATCGGAGGGATGTTCAAGAGGGAGGGGACATAGTATACCTATTGCTGATTCATGTTGGGATTTACCAGAAAACAACAAAATTCTGTAAAGCAATTATCCTTCAATTAAAAATAAATAAAAATTTCAAAAAGAGGTGAGAATAGCTAAAGACAAAATGAGAGTACAGTAGTCTTTCAAGATGTTTGGTTATAAAAAGAGACAGAGGAAATAGAATTGAGATAAGGCTTTAGAGTCTTGAGATTGAATATAGAAAGACATCTTTTAGTACTGATGACGAGACGTTTGAGAAGGGACAATGAAGATACTCCAAGAGATAAAAATAGTTCTGTAGCTTAGATGGAGGGATTGGCCGTAAATAAGAACTATTACCTCTTACACTGTACCAGGAGAGGGAAAATAAAATAATCAATTGCTAATAAGTTTATAGGTTGTGTGGCCATGGAACTATTTATGATAGCAATTATATGTCTTAGATTGGAGATGGGAGTGATGAATCTTAGGATCAAGATTTTGAAACAAAGGGAAAAAAAATGAAGTAGTTATTGTACAGAATGAGGAGAAAGTGATCAGAAAAGATTTGTCAGCCCTCCTTGGAGAATCAGTTGAAACTGAAGATCCTGTATTAGCAATGCAGCATGAGTCTTATGAACATGAAAAAAAAATGATCATAATCGTTAAGATTGAGTCAGCATGGATGTTGTCCCAGATAATTCAACAAGCAAACAGTGACTGAGAAGGAAGTTGAGCATCTGGTGGTTAAAGAAAGGTCAGTGGAATCCAGCTCATTTGGAAGGAAAATAAAAGTAGATTCAGAGAGAGAACTCTGGGGAGGTGAGAAGGACCAGAAGCCTGAAGAGTAGAAGTGGTTAGGAGTTACAGAGGCAGAAAACTGAGCAAGTAGTGTCACAGGTCAGTGACTGTCAGTGCAAGTGACTAAAAGTGGAAGTTGAGATGATGGAGGTTGAAGAAATAAAGGGACTGAAAATCTGATAGTTTTGACTATTAAAGAATTTGAAGCTAAACATTCTCATTCAGCTTTTCTTTAAAGAATTTAACTTCTTGTCTCCTTACCTCTCTAGGCATTCTTTTAGTTTCCTGGTAGCCTACTTGTTTGTATAATTTCTTTTGAAAATCTAGTTACCAGGACTGAATTCAGTATTCTAGGAATGTTCTGAGAGGCCCAGGATAGGGAAGTTACAGAATACCATTCCCGAACTGTCTCTTTGAGATATTAATTCTTGTTTCAGGAAAGGGGATTTTCTTATATCAAACATTTGCAGATAACTGTGTATACTCCCTTTTCTACATGAACAAGAGTTTCTCTAAGATACATATCTAGAAGTAGAATTGCTGGATTGTAGAACATACTTGTCTTCACCTTTATTAAATATTGCAAAAATTTATAGGCCCATGAGCTGTGTGTCAAAATGTAAGATGCTTCATGTTCTCACCAGCATTTGGTTCTCACCAACACAATTTGATGGCTGTGATATGATTATCTTGTTTTCATTTTCATTTCCTTGATTCCTGGTTCAGTTGAGTAACTTTTTAAGTGTTTATTGGCCTTTCAGATTTCCTCTTCAGTGACTTGACTTACTTACCTTTCTCTTGTGTTGTTTCTCTCTTTTGTATTAATTTGTTCTCTATGTATTATGGCTTTATATCCAATTTTGGTTAAATGAATCACAGATCTCTTTCAGGTGAAGGCTGATCTTTGCCATTTCTTTATGGTGTCCTTGTTTTGGAGAAATTTAAAATTTTAATGTGCTCAAGACATATTATCCTTTTTTTCTTCTGAATTTGTTGATGTTTTGTTTGTTACATGTAGGTCTTTAACACACCTAGAATTTGTTTTTGTAGATGGTGTAATGTAGGTAATTGAGTTTTTTTCTTTTTCTCCTGTATGGATAACCAATTGTCTCAGTACCATTTATTGAGTGTTCTGTCACTGCATTAGTTAAGAATGTTTCTAATGATTTTGTGATTCTTGATGCTCTCTTTCTTAAAGGTTTATGAAAATTACTCATTTGAAGAACTGCGTTTTGCATCACCAACTCCTAAGAGGTGAGGATCATTTCCTCGAAGCTTAGCCAAGACATGTCAGCTGCTTACGACTAAAATCACCATGCGTTCCAACTTTCTTGTCTATTAAGGAAGTATTTTATAGCATTTTAAAATTCTCAGTAGAGATTTACTACAGGTTTTATAATGTGTAGATTTGCAGGAAGCATGTATTTATATTGAACTGTAAATACTGCCAATATGTTATATAATACCGAGGTAATATAGAAATAACTGGTATCTAAAAGTATATAAACTGGCTTGTTTTTTCTGTTTTTATTTCCTTCTCTCCATCACCTAATGGAGTGGCAGAGTGATTTTAATATATGTTGCACTTGTTATGAAACTTAGTTATGAGAACTCTGTTTTTGAGCTCTGAGTAATTCTGTTAACTCCAAATTGAAGCATGTTTTTTGGCCAACTGTTTTATTTGCTCATTAGGGGATATTCCCAGGGCAACAGGAAATACCAGTTTGAAATTCAGAAGAAGAGAAATAAATTTTTGATCCTCTTTATAGATATGGTATTTAAAATTGATGAATGATGAATGATCAACTGCAGAGATGACACTGAAAGAAAATAGGAGACCTAGACCTAAATCCTGGGGCAATCCAAGGTAGTCAGAAAAGAGAAAGCCAACAAAACACTTAGAAAGAGTTGCCAGTGAGATACAAGAAAAATCAGAAGAAGCAAAAAGGTTTTTCAAAAAAAGTAGGAGTTGTAAGTTATCAAATGCCACTGAGAGATTGCTGAAGATAAAGAAACAGCCACTGAATTTGGGGACATGGTGGACATCGGTGACTGTGACATAATCAGTTGCAAGGAAGTATTGGGAGCAAAAGCATAGTTAGGATAAGCGTTGGAAGAGAATGGGAAATGAGGACATGGAGAGTGGTCGTTGGCAATTGTTCAGGTAAGTTTTGCTGTAAATGGGGAAAGAGCTATGAGACTGTATTATAGGGAAAGGTATGGTATCACGGGGAGGTGTTTAAGATGGGACATGTTGAAGTTTTTATAGAAATGACCCAGTAAAGTGGGAGAAGTTAATGATGAACGAAAGAGAGCAAGAGAATTATATCACTGAAGTGTTGAATGAATGAGATCCGTAGCACAAATGGAGGGGCTGGCACTGGACAGGACCCAGGCCATTCCTTCCATTGTAACAGGAGGTAGAGGAAAGTAGATTGAATCTAACTGCAACCTTAAGGTTGTATCTGATTGCTTATGTTTTTCAATGGAAGAAACTGATGAGGTCGCATCAGCTGAGAGTCAGAAAGAGGGGTACTGGAGGTTTGCAGTGAGGAAGAAAGAGTAAATTTAATCATGGAGAGTAGGAAAACATACTATGACAGGGCAGTAAGATTGCTATTCATTGTGATCAGATAGTCAGAAATTTAATGTTTGCTGACACATGTTCATGATGACGGCAGCTGTTTAACTGAAGTAAATATTGCAGTATCGATCTTATTTCCTTTCAGACCCAGTGAGAATATGCTGATTCGTGTCAATAATGATGGCACTTACTGTGCCAACTGGACTCCAGGGGCTATTGGGCTCTACACTATTCATGTTACCATCGATGGCATTGAAATAGGTATTTTTCTAAAGTTGTGAGTTACTTAGTGTAAAGAAATAGAATCAAAATCCTCTTTCTGTTCTAGCTTGCCCTTGTCCATGTATCACAGACATGGACAGACTTCCTAACTTGTAGGGAGCATCATGTCTTCCTTTATAATGAGTACTTAACTTATGCATTTATAAGGTCTTAACATTTTGTAATAATTCATGAGTCATTGTAGCCCTCATGACTCCTTTCCTGCGTTCCCTAATGTGCCTAGTCAGCTTCCATCTCCGCCATGCTGCCCTGTAACCACATGCATGCCTCGTCTCCCCGTCATGGTACGTCTTCCTCTCCTGGCTGTGAGCAGGCCTCTTTCATCTTTGGATGTCCCAGTGTGGTTCAGTGCCTGGCACACAATGAGTGCTCAGTAAATACTTGTTGAAAGAATGAGTTTCTTTACCTTCCACTAACTTTGAAAAATATGTTACCTTTCCTGTGGGGATTAATCTTTCTCTACTCTTTATTTTTAAATTATCCAAATACTTGGACAGCAGTTGGACAAGAAAGCTCTAAAAAGTTTATCAATATGGATTCTTTAGAACACTTATCTTTTTTAATGCTCCTCAAGCAAATGGGTTCCTCTGATCAGGTAGATTTAGAACAAACCATATATTGTAGTCTCGTCTCAGATATTCATGCAATTCATATTATCATATTTGAACTTTTAAGACATTCTATAATTAAAAATCCTCTCAATTCGTTTAATACTTATCATGAAACCCTTTCATGTAGAGAAGAGAGAAGGAGGGGGTAGAGATAAAAGTAACAGTGTTCCAGCGTTCCACCAAAATACCCTTTGGGAAACTTTAGTTTGTTTTTACATGAAGATAAAGAGGTGCTTTACCTTGATGTAACTGTAAGATATATAGAATATGCATTAAATGTAGTGTAACTGTAGGATTGAGGCTTCCCAGGTGACAAAGTGGTAAAGAATCCACCTGCCACTGCAGGAGACATGGGTTTGATCCCTGGGTCGGGAAGATCCCCTGGAGAAGGAAGTGGCAACCCACTTCAGTATCTTGCCTGAGAAATCCCATGGACAGAGACACCTGGCATTCTACAGTCCATGGGGTCGCAAAAGAGTCAGACCCAACTTAGCAGCTAAAGAACAACTATAGGATTAGATATATCAGATTCATCTGTACCATCCGAGAAACCTTTAGCAGAAGCCTTTTGCTGTACTCTTTTATTTCAGAGTATCCTTAAAGCCTTTAGTTCAGCAAACCTCTGTTGGTTCTAAGTGAAACATTGTTCTAGATAAGGCAGTTCCTGTCAAGTGAACAGCTTACTGATGGGTTGCAAGATAAAGGGGGCAAACAAAATCACAGGAAGTAAAATAAAATACAAGTAGTGTCATGCAAGGGATACAAATTACAGAAGTTCAAAAGTGGAGACAGTCAAGAAAGGTTTTATCTTTGCTAATAGTGGGTAAAGAAAACTAACATAAATAAGAAAAATCCACTTATATTCATACATATTTTCTGGAATGACATTGAAGAAAAAGATTCATAGTCGCTTAGAACCGTTCATTTTCTTCCCTAACTTCTTAAATCAACTTTGCCCAGAGGTGACTAAACTGATAGTAGGCTAGGACCTTGCTTGACTGTAGGCAAGGACAAGTTTCACTAGAATAATGATGATGATGATAGCTAACATTTGTTGAGTATTTAATATACATCAAAAATTTTTATACAATCTTATATATTCTATATGTATTTTTAAAATCATTTTATTCTCACAACAGCTCAGTGAACTAGGCGCTGTTCTTAAAGAGTCAAACAGTTAATGACAGAATTAGGAACAATCAAGTCTAACATGAGAGTCCCAGCTTGTAAACACCAAGCTGTGCTGCCTGTTACTCATGAGAAGATTGTTACAGATGACAAGTAGTGCTCTGATCAGATGTTATGAGATAATGTTCAATCACACAAGGGTGTCTTTTTTTGTTATTTAAAATTTTTCACTATTATTTAATATAGTCTATAGCCCCTCCTCTTTTCCTGAATCCCTGAGACTCCCCTTTGGAATCTCACAGTCATTTTTCCAAGTACTCATCTATTTTTTAGCTGTTAAATATTAATTACCTTGAAGGACAGAATTCAGATATTTCTTTTAATTGTCTAAAACAGCCTGTGAATGTATATGAAGTTAGGTTTAAGGGTCTTCCCTCCCTTATATTCTCAAATGTTACAGTTCCCTTCCTTTTCTTACAGATGCTGGCCTAGAAGTCAAAGTAAAAGACCCACCAAAAGGAATGATACCACCAGGAACTCAGCTGGTCAAACCAAAGACTGAGCCTCAACCAAATAAGGTTAGGGGGGAATGAAATTAGAACATGAATCAGTCTGAAATTTATTAATTTTCTTCATTGATGCTTCAAGGTGGCCATCCAACGTCTAATACTTCACTTATTTCAGTATTTGAATTCTAAGTATTCCTAAATAAACTTGAAGACTAGTTCATGGTAATTCAAGGATAAAACTGTACTTTTTGGTTTCTTGGTATAATGCTATAGTAATTTATAGACTCTGTATACTTCCTGTTATTGAAAGTTTACGATTAACAAAACGTCTGTTGACATTAAAGTGTGTACAGTTGTCAAGATTAAAGTATCCTGTGCTGTTAAATTCATTTCCTAACATTTAAAGAGTAAGTGCTATAGGAATTTTAGTAAACTACTTACTTATTAAAAAAAAGAAACATGGGTAATAGAATTTATATCATACCTTCCTAAAAGGATAAAAAGGCTCTTTTTTTCCTTTTTATCATATGTCTTCAAAGTTTAGAAAAGAATATATAAATAATTTTCTATTTTTTTTAATGATTTACGGTTTTATACTTAAAAATGTTCGCTTATTGTTACAAATAAGCCGTTGTTATTTGCACAGGAAGACCAGCTACAAATAGTTTTGGAAGCTTTCTCAGAATTATACTTTCAAGTCTATTTATCTGTTACCACTTCTGAGGTCTCTCTACCATGATTTCCCTGCTTCATCTGTCTGTCTTTGCCTTTCTCAGGTTCGAAAATTTGTGGCCAAGGATAGTGCAGGGCTCCGTATCCGTAGCCACCCTTCCCTTCAGAGTGAGCAGATAGGCATAGTGAAGGTCAATGGAACCATCACTTTCATTGATGAGGTAATTTGTAAAGAAACACTTCGTAATAAATTTTGGATGAAAAATTTTTGTACTGTTTGCATGATATAAGGTTACTAAATTTTTTGTTAGAATATGTTTTAAGCAGTTTGGGTAGTGTTTGGAAAATTGTTTCACAGAATTTCAAAATTTTGTTCATTGAGTTTCAAACATTGCATTTATTTTTCTCTATCAATGAATAACTAAAATTATATTTTTAGCATAAAAATTAACATGCTAGTCAGAACCAGTATGAGAATTCAGTGAAAACGAGTAGTTTTTCTTAAATTTTTAGAATGTTGTTTGTTTTTGTATGTGTTTGTTGTATCACTTCACTTTGGACAGGACATTTTTCTAATAATGTAACTTATTAGAATAATCAGTAACTTCTGATTATTAAAATCTAAATTGAGGGGAAGAAAGGCTTGTGTTCTTTTGGGAAACCTCTGGTTTTATTATTGAAGTGTTTATCTCAAACTGTGACTTCTTTGTGCTTTTACTTCTAAGTGACAATATGTTTTACGATCTCACCATGTGAATTATCATATTGCTTGGCTTCCTGGTTTCTTTCGTTAAAGGTTCTCTCATACTTAACTTATGCAAAAACTAGATTCTTAATGTCCGTGTCCACCATTATTTGCCTGCTTTGAGCCTTTCAGAACTTTGCTGCCTTCCTCGGAGTGACGGGCAGGCATGGCTTGTTTCTGGTGCTTGTATCCCATAGATCCACAATGATGATGGTGTGTGGCTGAGGCTCAATGATGAGACAATAAAGAAGTACGTTCCTAACATGAACGGTTATACCGAAGCCTGGTGCCTCTCTTTTAATCAGCATCTTGGGAAAAGTCTTCTGGTCCCTGTTGACGTAAGTAAAAGGTGGTTTTAAAGAGGATTATAGGTGTATCCTGTCCTCATTACAGGGCTTTCTTTAATTAAGGCTTCTCAGTTCTGAGGTAAACCACAACTAAATAACTTCAAGTGCTTGAATTCTGAGAGCTTCTGTTTAATAAAGGTGAAATTTGGCAAGGCTAAGGCCTTTAACACTTATATAGTCCATCACAGGAGGAAGCAGTAAATTAAACTAGGCCTGCTGATTTCTTTCCAGGGAGACAGGGAATGAGAGTGGCTAATGAGAGTAGTTAACATTTTTTTTCCTTTCTTATTCACGCTACTGTTTGGAATGAACTCCACACTAAAATTTAAGAATTCAGTATTACTATTCATTTCAGAAACACATATAATGTATTTTTTTTTTTTTTTTGGTGGTGTTTTGTAATTTTGTGTGTTGTCTAAGTTTGAATCTTTTCTTTCTTGGTGTATGATACTACCTCGTTAAAACAAGGTGGATTTTTAGACTTGCAGTACTATAGCACTCTAGTTGAAGCTCAGTCTCAGAGTCTGCGAGAATTCTATTAGCCTCTTTGACAGATGCAGTGGAGTACATAGAGCCAGTGTTCAAAAGTTTACTGTGTCACTAAATCTGATAGGAACCCATGGCTCTCTTTATAATTTTTTCCTTTTCCTCTCAACCAATATTTGATTTTACTGGAGATAGAAAGCAAAAGGAAGTAGCTCTTAGTATTTTCTAGTTTGACTTTATGTTGAAGAATGAATGACATTAATGACATGACACTGCTAATATAAATTTTTATTTTAAAAATAACCTTAGTATTTTAAACAGTTGAATTTCTTCAAAAAGAATCAGTACATAAAGCTCACTCTATCAAATCAGTCACTGTGTTGTTTGTTTTTCTCCTTGATAGTCCAGAGTAATGTTCTCCAAAAGGGTGGCTATACAAAATGATGCTTTTGAGAAGAACATAATAGAACTTCTGTTTGGATTTATTAATCACATTCTTTTTTCTGTTCTTTTGTATTTGTTTTATATAGTACAAAGGGGAAAGAAGCTGTCTATATATTTTTAACTAATAGATAAAGAAAGTCAAGAGAGTTTTGGTCTACTGCTTTTTTTTTTTAATCTAGGGCTAGAAACTTGCCCTTAAATGGTTTTAAGCCATCTCTCATTATAGTAACCAGATATTCTTCAGGATAATGAAGATGATATTTTAAAGCAGTAATTACAGTAGCCATTGTGTTTATTTTGTTAGCAGTTTATATTTTAAATTTTGACCAATATAGGGTTTTGTGTATTTTAAGGCCCTAATAAGGCATTATGTTAGATTATATTATCTTTACGACTTCGAAATTATCTCTGCTTCAAAATTTTTTTTTCCTAATTCCTTTGTGGCTCATTTGAGGAGGTACTTTTGGAGGAGGAGGATATTCATACAGACAAAACAAGAGAATAAACAAAGGTAGCAAGGATGAGCAGGAAGTATTCTGAATCCCATGGCTTCATTTTGGAATCCTCATGTTCTGTTACCTGATGCTTTTAAACTTTAGCCAAGAGATGGTTTTTAGCAGACAGTGTTGAGGTCAGAGGGAGAGGAGGTAAATGGAGTGAGCCATACAAGTACTCAGTGGCTTTTCACCGCTGTGTGAGTGAATGAAGAGGTTATCTCTGACTTAGTTGGAGACAGAAAGCAAAAGGAAGTAGCTTTTGGTATTTTCTAGTTTGTCTTTATGTTGAAACATGACATGAATTCTCTTTTGATGTAAGTAACTCAGAGTATCTGGTATCACTGAGAAAGCTGAGATTTTTCTGGTTCCTTAATTTTAAGGATGATAGTGACTTGAGATCATTATAAATTAAAAGATGCCAGTAAAAAAAGGTGGGCATCAAAGATACAGAAAAGGAATCTGAAGGCTGAAAAGGAGGAGAAGATGGAATTGAGAGCACACTGGTAAATTGTTTCTGTGAATAAGGAGATGGTATGTGTGGCAGTAGGTAAGTTTTTAGGAATGAGGAAGAGAGGGAAGAGGTGAAAGAAACCATCATTTCCATAGAGAAAAGAGAAAAGCCATTAGCTGAGACTAAAATAACTGAGTTATGTTAGAGAGTTTAGAAAAGCCATAAGAATTTGTAGTAATATTTGAGAGAAATAGCACGATCTGACAAAGAAAACTACTTGTTTAGGGACTGTTGCACCACGAAGGACCCAGTGAGACCGCTGGATAGATGCATTCTGGAGACACCCTTCTTCCCCCATGGCCCTGGGTCTCCAGAATTAAGAAAGCCAGGAAAGCAGACAGTGCTGGCCGGAACTTCCTGGGCTGCTGTGACAGGAAAATAGGGACAAAAGGGAATTTCAGATGCTGATGAAAGAGCGATTGAGAGCACCAGCTGTGGGTTGCAGCTTAAGTTAGAAATGTGAAAGGATTAGTGGAGGGTCCAAGGGACTCGGAGGTCTTAATAAAATGCAACAGTATAGTGAATGCACTGTACTAAAGGAGCTGGAAGGAGACAGGCAACTTGTGTGATAATGTAGCATATTTGAAATTGATTTCATACTTAGAGCATTTTATTGAATGAAATGGATTGTTAATGTGGCCACATCCACATATACAGGTGCTGGCAACACTGTGACCTGTGAGGTTTGAAAATGAGTTCATTTACCATCAGAGAAAGGGTCCCATTAGGTACAGTATAAAGTTATGGGACAAATGGCAATAATTAGCTGTTGGATCAGGAAGAAGCCTAGCACAGTTCTGGTATAAAAATAAGAGGACAGGTAGATGACCTAAGTAAGGATTTGCATTGTATGTTTGTGACCAAGGAGGACAGAGGGGATGTGTGACAACCGGCATGGGGCTTCAGACAGAACTGGTATAAAGTTGCTTCAGGGTGGGTGTTAGATGAAAACTGGAGTCAGAGCCTGGCATAGGCAGGAACAGGCTGATTTCCCAGGGTTTTGATTTTCAGGACCAGGACAGGCCTCTTCAACAGTCAGTAAGCTTTTCGTGAGTACCTTACTCTGCAGGACAGAGCGTACGATTCCATCTCATACCCTGGGGGAACTAATACAGCGAAAGAAATGCGCTTTGCTGCTGCTTCCTTTGCATCTCTTCTTTTACTGCTGGAGAAATAACTTGCCACCCACTCTGCCTTTTTATACTTCGTTGGTGAATGAATCAGCTGTCAGTTATGGCTAACCATTGTAAGAACTATTCAGTTAAACAGAAAGCTGGCTAAATCAGTTAAACAGATTTGAGATAACATTAGAGATTATCAAGGACTGATGCCGCTCACTTAAAAAGATGCAAAAGTACCAAAAAGTTGCCTTGAGCAATCTTTACATCAACATGTTCAACTTCTCTAGTTAAAACAATTTTGTGTTCACATGAATGGATGTGCCATATTTGGAGCCTGACTTAAGCAAACTGAAGGGGAGAATAGGGGTAGGGATTGGAAACTGAACACTGAATATTTGATGATCTGTTTTTTAAAAAGATTGCCATAAGTAGCTATATTTAGAATAAACTTTAAAGTGATTTTTGTTACCCTGTCCTGTTTCTGTACTCATACTGCAGAACCTTGGTTTTCATTGTAGATATGTTCTTTAGTCACATTTTGGCCTGACCGGCAGTAGTTCTATTTAGATGTCATTGAAAGTAAAAGCGTTAGTCACTCAGTCCTGTCTGACTCTTTGTGACCCCATGGACTGTAGTCCGCCAGGCTCCTCTGACCATGGGGTTCTCCAGGCAAGAATACTGGAGTGGAGTGCCTTTCCCTTCTCCAGGGGATCTTCCCAACCCAGGGATCAAACTGTGTTCTCCTTCATTGCAGACAGATTCTTTACTGTCTTGAGCTACCAGGGAAGCCCTTAAATGTCATTACTTTACTAAAAAATAATGACATCCTAATTTGGTTCAAATATGACTTTAGTAATGCTCTTGTTTAGAGATTAAATTGCATTAGACATTCATATTATGAGTGTTCTTTCCAAAACCATTTTTAAATCAGTGGAAAGAATCAGGACAACTATGAAGAACACAGATACTTCCTTGTGAGGTACTCATGGTCTGTTAGACTTATTGCCCCTTTTAGAATACACTGTTTAACATTACATTTTAGTCTGTTTTGTTTATGTTATTTCATTTGTCTAAAATGCTTTTGCTTCCTTTCCCCAACCCCCTAACTTTTCTAATACTTTCCTAATACTTTCCTAATTGGCCAGGCTCAAAAATTTCTGTTGACATTGTTCATCCATGTAGTTAGTTATCGCTTCACTAATTGTTCATTCAACATATGAGTCCCTGCTATGTACCAGACACTAAGTTGGGAAGAAGGTGTTGGGTGGAGAGGTAGAGGGGAGAGGATACAAAATAATTGAGAGTGCAATTCTTATTCTTAGAGTGCTCGCTGTGTAATGTGATAGATGTACTGTGTTCACCAAGTTAAGTTGCGTTGTGATGAGTTACAGAGTGGCTTCACTTAGGAGGTGACATTTGAGGAGGTTTCAAAAAAAATTGCCAGAACAGAGTGAAGGAATTTCACATTAGAGAATCAAATATCCAAAATTATGAAGGCATGCTGCGTTTGGTAACTAATAAATAGTTAATAAGGGTGAAGCATGAATTGAGGACAGGAAGATTCTACATACTGGGGAAATTAACTTTCTCCCTTCCTGCTCAGGTAGCACTTTGTCTGTAAAAGCAGAAAAGGCTTACATCTTCTCCAGCTACTCATAATGCTTAGTTTGTTTTCCTTCTCTTTAGCCCATTTGTATTTCTATACCTCTTATTTCTGTTTCTAAGCTCCTTAAGGGTTAGGACTCACTTAAGATCCCCTCTTACTCCTGTGTGTTTCTTCCAAAGTGTTAAATATTTCGTTTAGTTTGTGGTAGACTTTCAACATTTGTTGAATGCTAAATTTTAATTCTTAGCATTTGGTTTGATGATACTGCTTAAAATAATTTCTGTCTTATGCTTCTTAGCTTTATTCTCTCATTTAATTTTCAGTATATCCATTTGATGTTAAGTTTGTATCATTGTCATTTTTCCAATGAGAGAAGAGAACTATTCTTCCGAGATCATAAGCAGTAAGCAGTGGAGCTAGTTCTAAAACTCCAGCCCATATAATCCCAGAGCCTGTGCTTGTGTGTTTAGTCTATCTTCATCTAGTGAAGACGTAAGGGCAGATACAGTTACAAGAGGATAAAGTAAAAATCATATTATTTTGGCTAGAATTCCACAATTAAATAAATACAAATGCTCATAACCCTAATGGTTAAATGAGACTGAATACTGTGATGTATGTTCAAGGATACCTGGGGAAAGCTGGTTTTAAATTAAAATTCTTAAGATTTGGAAACTACACATTAAGCTAATAGAATGTTTCATACACCAGGGAAAACAATAAGTTTAAAAAGAGAGAAAAAATAATTTATGCATGTGACGTGGGAAACATTTGAGTGCCTGTGATAGAGCCTAAATTTTTTGGAAAGCAAGTTTACTTCTATTATAAAAATAGATACTAGTGATTTGAAATTTATAGGCATACTTCATTGTCTACTTTGTCAAAAACGAGGTCTTTGAACATTGTGAGGTTGAGTGATAAAGTTTATATCAAGGAAAGTAGATGATACCTCATTGCTGCTGCTAAGTCACTTCAGTCGTGTCTGACTCTGTGCGACCCCACAGACAGCAGCCCACCAGGCTCCCCCGTCCCTGGGATTTTCCAGGCAAGAACACTGGAGTGGGTCGCCATTTCCTTCTCCGATGCGTGAAAGTGAAAAGTGAAAGTGAAGTCGCTCAGTCGTGTCTGACCCTCGGCGATCCCATGGACTGCAGCCTTCCAGGCTCCTCCGTCCATGGGATTTTCCAGGCAATACTTCATTAGAAATATTCAAAGATATATTTACAATGCTAATATTATTCAAATTCTTATAGAAGCAACTTGAATCTCCATGCAATTATACAAACCACTTTCTACCTACTTAGGCTGATTGATGTTCACATATAGAAAGTAGGTTGATTTTTCTATATTTGGGGACTCTGAAGATTTGGAGGAGAGAAGGAAAAATATCATTCGATATTCTCTCATATAACATTACTCAGAGTACTTGGTAAAATTAGCATATATTTCATGCATTTTATGTCCGATTTAATTCTTTTGGGATACCTAATGACGCATGGTAGTCACAGCTTTAATATACCCCAAATTTCTTAGTTTTGTTTTCTTAGCAAATTTGTGTGTATGTGTATGCATAGACCTGTTTTTCAGTCTTAGTAAATACTAAATATTTACTTAATACACCATTAATAAATATGTTCCTTAAATGGGTGTCAAAAGCTTCATTTCAATTCTTAAGCTTGACATTTACGTTTCCTAAACAGAATGGAATTGAGGCCTTTAAAATAACACTGTCATGGTATATATGTTGTATTTAATTCTCCTGAGATACTTATCTTTTTCACTTTAAAAATAGTAATTCCTAACTCTGTGCTCAAGCATTGGGCATGTTTGGTCATGTATTTCACCATAAAAATTATTCTTTTATTTTGTCTCTTCTGTGCCTTGAAGCTTACTGTCTTACAGCTGCAGTTTGGTGTTCATCAGTTTAGTTAGATTTTTAGCATACTTTAGTTTTCTAATTTTATTTGGCAGAACTTTTTTGCCTTCAGAATAGTCTTTGAGGATAAGATGACTTAGATTATTGTAGATATGTACATACATACATATATAATGGTACTCAGTCTATAAAATTATACAATATGAAAACTAATTTATATGTTTTAATGGTGAGAAATTGAAACTTTGAGGAAGTTAATATTTTCATGCATGTTCATATCTTTAGATTAAGTTTTCCTGTATTTTCAAAAGAAACTATGAAGTATATTTTATTTTTAAATTTCAGTTTTCTGTTTGGTGCTTTTTTGATACTTGATAAATGCAGTATTGTTAGGACACCACGTTTTAAAAATAGCCTTACAATAAACCAGTGTACACTAAGAATTTTCTACAAATGTAGAACAAAGCAAAAGAAGTACCAAATTTGAATCCACATATAATTAACATGTACAAATTGTGTTGGCAGTTTGTTACCATGGTTAGCAGTTACATCACTTTAAGGTATCTCAAGCTATTTCAAGTTAGCATGAGGACATACTAACTCATGCTGTCAGACTCAGTGAGTTTAAACACTGAAATAAATATAAAATTTTTGAAATTGTCAGTCACCACATTGCTTCTTTATTCCTAACTCAGTCTGCATTACTTCTTACAATGTTTTTCACACTGCTTTTAATATTAGAAAAAAATTATGCTAAAAGATAGAATGTGCTAAAAAACACTGATATTGTTTTATTTCGAAAGTCCGTACCACTGTCTCTGAAAAGGAGAAAAACCTTTGAGCAAATACTCCACAAATTCTTAATATACATGGATGAACCAATAAGGACACCTTTTCACCCCCAAAATGGCATTTCAGAATGCTTTGCAATATGTATCCACTTTACCTAAAGAGAAAGTACCCTGTCTGCTATCTATTTTTAAATGTGGAGGGACCTTTGGTTTTTGTTTTGCATTTATCTGTAGACACATTAATAGAAACGCTTTTTCCCTGGCTTTTATATGTCTTATATTTCTGTGTTAGCAGAGGTGTATGTATATGGATATATATCTGTATCTGTCCATATACATATATACGTGAGGAAGATACAGAACTGGAGAATATGAAATAGATTCTCATTATATAAAATGGCTTGCAGTTGGTTGGGAATTTTGTTGTTCATAACTTTCATTAACATTTTTAATGTCCTCTTTTTTTGTATTTATATAAGCAGTAAAATTGTGTAATTGCTAGTTTTTGAAAAGATTTTCAGTTCAGATCAAGTAAATATATTTAATAGAATGATATATCTAGGTAGATGTATATCATTTTAATTGTCATGAAAACATTTTGTAAAAATGTTGTTCTTTCTGGGACCATGTTGCTGTGAATTGGTTGTTCCTTAACAGAATATTTTTAGAGTGTATGTAGAGATTCTAAATGCTCTGTGCATTTCCTAAACTTTTGAGAGGGAGAAAACTAGGTCTACCTTTTGATAAAAATTGATTGTTTTTTTCTCTATGTTTTTCTTACCAAATTTGCTAACAGCTTTCAGTAACATTTCCAAGTGATTTTTTTTTTCCCACTTATAGAAGAGAGCAAAAGTAAAAAAATGAATTAGACTTTTTTTACTTTCTGATTTTTTTGGACTTAAAACAGTAATAACAAGTTCACATATATTAATTGCATGCACTTATTTGTAGTACTAGTTACACTGTCTATACAATCTGTATTCTTCACATTGTCTTTATAAACAGCAGACTTTTTTTTTTTTAATAATAAGACAAATCTGGCTTTACTGGAACAGATACGTCAGTCATTTAAAGGAGTTTTAAGTTGTCCTTCTTGCACTGTCTTAAGCTTGATACCAATGTCTGACTCTTAAATGTAGCAAATGGCATGACACACTATATCCATGGAGAGCTTTTGACAAAAACTTACATATGAGAATTTTTTTGCTGTGTGGTTTACTCAGGTGGCTTCAGTTTCCCTGTAGTGAAATAATATTCTGGTGCCGGTGCTGGCGTACAGAACGTTGTTACTCCTGTGAACGCGTCTTCTGCAGATCATCTCCTGTTCCCTTTCTTTGTTGATATTTTTCTTTCTTAAACTTTGTCACTCAGAATATCTTTAATGCTAGCCCAGGAGTCAGGGATTTGGACGTATTTGCATGGACTTCCAAAGCTTTTTTCCCCCAGGTGAGTTAACTGTAAGGAACAGTCATACATTGTGCAGGTATTTCAGCATGTATAACGAACTTTACATTATATCTTTGAAGCCTGTGCTTAAGATTATTATTTTTTTTTTGCTGAAAACAGTCTACATACAAAGTACTGCAATTGAGTTTCCCCATAAACCCTTTCCCTTTATTTCTGCCAAAGACTGCATTATTCAATTTTTACTTGACTTCAGATTTGCTATGTTTAATTTTATGACTAGTTTCTCCAGCAATTATATACAAGTCTAGCTTTTTCAGACCTTGCTTATTAAGTGGGAGAATTTCAGCCCCATGGCTATTCTGTTTTTTTTCCCTAGCCTTGCTCAGTGCTGTTTTGAATATTCATATGAGAATGGGATGGAATTGCAAGGAGCAAAAAAGAACATTGTAGTTCATCAGTTTCATATGATGGTGCCCAGGTCTTAAATCTCTGTATTAAATAAAACGTGAATTTTAGAATTGCTTGAGAATAACAGACATAGTTCTGTGATTTTAGGTCTATCAGTTCTTTTTATACTGTTCAGTATTTTTAAAAAAGGATAAAATTTGCTGTACATTTATTAATTTATATATTTCTTTAATCAATAAAATATTAAGTAGTTTAATACAGTCTTCCTATGTTGTCATTCAGTAAAGAACTTGCAGTTATTATTAGTTTTTGCCCAGACTTTTCCCTCACTGTTCCCCTGAGTGGTCAAATGAGAAATATTATCAAAACTTAATTAAATGCTCAAGATGTATCATAAAGACCAAAGAAGTTGTTTTTTCACTAAATCTATTACTGTTTGCTTAGTTTTTACATCATACCATGGAATTTTTAAAACATCAGTTGTACATATGACTAATTTTACTCTTTAAAAAACTATGAAATAGTTGTGTTTGCTACAACTAAATGATACATTTGCTAAAATTAATTATTCACTTCTAGACATTTTAAATGTTTGCTGAAAACCTTGTGAATAAAATGGTCCAATTAAAGTTTAAACCTTACTCTCGATTTTATTTTGAGTACTGTCTTTGTATTCTTATAGGTGTGCACATGTATAAACTTTTACACATATGCAAAAATAGGTAAATAAATGCATATTTTATTTTAGATTTTCAATTTTTCAAATAGTTAAAATTCTCATTTTCATGAAATTGTCAATGGATAACTGAGTGTTGGATTATATGATATAAAATTATATAAAATGTAAGTAAATATTGTCCATCCCTTGTATTTGTGTAAGTCAAAATTGATAATTGTTTATCACCACAATGAGATTTGCACAATATTATGTGAAGGTTAATAATGGATTGAAAATTTTTCCAGACCAATCCTTTCTTGAAGTCAGAGGTACAGAGAATTTTTTAATCCATATTTTTTAACCTTGTGATTTTATTTTTAATTTCTACTACATAATGGGTATCTATACATATCTTTTAGAATGATACTACTCTTAGGGATAGAGCTATTCAATCATATTTTATCTTGCATAATATATTAGTAGATTTTTAAATTTTACCCTATTTATAACATAACTAAATATCAATTTAATTTTAACCAAGTGTTTAAATAACTGTTCCATTATGATCATTTTTTACTGTATTTGAATAAAGCAATTTGTAGAGCCTGTACCACTGTGTTTAAAAGTGCAGTTTCAGGACTTCCCTGGTGGTCCACTGGCTAAGAGTCCTCGCTCCCAATACAGGGGGCTTGGGTTCGATCCCTGGGCGCGGAACTAGATCCCACATACCACAGCTGAAAGATCCCATGTGGCCCGACCGAGACCTGGTACGGCCAGATAAAGAAATACAAAAAAATGTTTTAAAGTGTAGTTTAGATGTGTTTTAAAGAAGTAATAATAACAATGAAAGAATTTCCAGTGTGGAACTTTTGTTTACATCTAGTTGGGAAAAAGATGTTCCCATATTTGGGGAAGGTTGTTATTTCTCTTTATTGCATTTATATAGAAAGTAATTTCATCATGGCATTTAGATTCAACAAATAGTTTAAGGCATGTTCTTTTCATTCATTTTAGAAGTGATTCTGGTATCCAAATACATTATAGAAACTGCTTTTTTAATGTTAATCTCTCTACTAAAACATGATCATCTTTTTCTGTTAATAGCATTAATATATCACTGTCTAATAATAGTCTAGCAAGTCAACGAGACTTTTATTTGTGCTATATTAAGAAAAGGTGAGTTATTAAACTCTTATAAGTACTCTTATTCATAACTAGTTAAAATTGAGTGGTTTTATTTCTTGCACATTTTTCATCATTGTTATCTCTGTTTATAGATGAGTCTCCAGAATTTTTATACCTGTTTTCCTATTTGTTAATAGTTATTACAAACAAAAATGGAAGAAAATGAAGATTTAGACTTTTAACCCATACCAACAGGCAGCAATGCAATAATAATGATTCAGAATTCTTCAGTTGTGGTTCATATAGTAAATTATTTTCATTTCTCCTATTGTTAAATATTTCACTGACAGACGTAAAATCAAGTACTGCCATGCTCCTCAAATTAGAGGGGACAGGAGCTAAAGTTCAGCTGCTCTCCTGCTATAATTTTCTTCTCCAGCTCTATTTTAAACATTATTCAGAATTGAATAACAGAAAGATTCTTTAATGTAATGTTAACAGACACTTCAGTTATTTCTGTATATGTGTTCTTTTTCTTAGTTGCTGTATTATGAACTTGCTTTAAACGCTATTAAGAAGAGTATGTTGAAAGTGATAATAGATTGTATTTTGTTTACTTTCTTTTTCCTATTCAAATTTTCAGGAACCTAAAACTAATACTGATGACTTTTTCAAAGACATAAACTCCTGCTGCCCACAGGAAGCCACAATGCAAGAACAAGATATGCCGTTCTTGCGAGGAGGGCCAGGCATGTACAAGGTAGTGAAGACGGGACCTTCCGGTCACAACATCAGAAGCTGCCCTAACCTTAGAGGTATCCCAATTGGAATGTTAGTTCTGGGAAACAAAGTCAAAGCAGTGGGAGAGGTATGGATTCTTGTAGCTTCATGACTTCTAAGACATTCATTCTTAATATAATACAACCAAAGCATCTCTTTCTTCCAGAGGTTGTCATTTCCATCCCAGGTTTTTAAATGTTAATGTTCTTTATCTTTACTTGTGTTGAAAATACTAATGCGATTTTTCTGTGCTTTTTTAAAACAATTTTATTCTCATAATTATTCTTGTGAAAGCAGTGTAGCAAAATGATTTGTACTGTTTATAAATGTTCGGTATTTGCACATATCTTTCCGTTATTACAAATGTGTACTATACTGTCATGGATGAACAGCACTTTAAAATATTTGCTATGAATCAGCATGGAGATGTGTTTAAAGGGTTTCATTTCTTTGTGCCCATTCGTGTGTCTCACTGAAGTCCTGAGCAAATAACATTCCTCTTTAGTCCACTCTGGCATTTGCCTCAGCTGACGATGTAGTGTGTCATGCTATTTCTCAGTGTCAGGGTCTCTCTCAGATTGCAGTATAGGCACTATCAACCTAACTGATAGAAAGTGTGCTATGTTAGGACATTTTACGTGCCAAACAAAGAGCCACGTGTTTTGGGGTACCATTTAAATTTATGTATGAATTATCCTGTGCCTTAAAAACCTACTGTTTTTACTGAAGTCATCAGTGAGCATTATTTTACAAGACTGTTTATTGATTTCTGTCTTACCTCAGGCTGTGGTCTTAATTTCAGAAACTAACTTGATGTTAGAGAGTTACTGGAATAATTGCTCAAACTTTTTGCTGGTGTTCGGCCTGAGTGCTCTGAAAGAATCAAGCCAATCAATCATGCTTTTTGTTATGTACTAGGTAACCAATTCTGAAGGTACATGGGTGCAGCTGGATAAGAACAGCATGGTAGAGTTCTGTGAGAGTGATGAAGGAGAGGCATGGTCCTTAGCTAGAGACAGAGGCGGAAACCAGTACCTCCGACATGAAGATGGCAAGTTGGCTTAAATTTGTGATTTATTCCGATTTACCTTTGCAACCAGAAATTTAAAGTGTACTGTATTTCTTTTGTTGTAAAGAGCTTTTATGTGTGTTTATTTTTGACGTAAAATCAAAGCTGAGGGTTTAAAAATCTTGCAAGTGTTGAACTTCGTGTGTGAAATACCTAGGTGCTAAATGAATGCACGTAAAAGAAGAGAATTAAAAGGAACTGTGAAACATAGGAATTGGTCTTGTAAAACCTGCTTTCTTATTTCATTAATAAAATCAGAATTTTATTAAATTTTATTAAATCATAGTTGAAAATGATAATTCTTCTGTTCCTGTTGAGGACTAAACGTTTTACTCTTTCTACCACTAAATGGAAGTTCAGTTTTCAAGCCACTGATCATTGTACTTCTCCCAGGCAATTTCATCCTATTGAATTCTCTGTTAGTTAAAGGAGCATTGAATATATGCATAGCTTCTTTTGAGGGTTTCCTGTTTTGTTGTTAGAATTTCAGCTTTAAACTTTATTTTGCTGTTTTTCAACAATGATCTCATTTGATAAGAGATTTTCCATTTTGTCCTCTCTTCATTCTCCTGGTGGCCAAACCTTGTTCAGACCATGTCATCATTTGAAAGTGAAAGTGAAGTCACTCAGTCGTGTCCGACTCTTTGTGACCCCATGGACTGTAGCCTACCACACTCCTCTGTCCATGGGATTTTCCAGGCAAGAGTACTGGAGTGGGTTGCTATTTCCTTCTCCAGAGGATCTTTCCGACCTGGGGATTGAACCTGGGTCTCCCACGTTGTAGGCAGACGTTTTACCGTCTGAGCCACCAGGGAAGTCATGTCATCATTCAGGTGAAGCTTTAACCGCTCCTGACAGAGTAAAGGGTTAACTCTGATCCTAATGATCCCAATTCACTGCTAGAACAAAACTGATATTACCTAGAAGTTAATTTTTATTTCTTCATATTCAGATTGTGCATCCTTCTTGGTCAGCCACAGATTCTTTATCTTTGTATTCCTAGTGCTCAAACAGTTTGGCACATACTCATTGTTCACTAAGTTTTCTAAATACAAATTGAGTCACAAAAGTATTATCAAAATAAGACTTTTCTACCAAGTCTCAAAATTTATAGATAGGGTCAGACAGTTAAAAGAACATGCGTTTTTTAATCCAGAAGAGTATAAAGTTATAATAATCATTATCCAAGAGGTAATATGGCCATAGTATAGATAGATTCAAGGCAAGTTTGGAATTTGTATGGATAATGGAGTATGTTTAGATTTATTAACATGGTACATTAAACATTCTCCCATTTTCCTTACAACATGCTTTGAGATAGGTTATATAATCTTCATTTTACAGTTAAGGAAACTAAAGCTCATAGAATTTATAATGACTTGTTATACCACTGGATACCGGGCAGGTGAAAGGCTTGAGCCAGAATCTTTGTCCATATTTCAAATGCTGTGCTCATTATACTACACTGCATCAGTTATCCACTGAATATGATTTGAGAACCTGCTTCTTCCCCTTGTCTTTACAGATACATTTTTCTTATTCAAGGATGATATCATCATAAAATAATGTTCTGAGAGAGTAGAACTGTTCATTATGTTTTGAAAAGTAGAAGACTTCATGTAAATCAGACATTTTACAAGCTAACTTTAGTAGTTATAGTATACTTACTGCATATATATTAGTGATATATTTATTACATATCCATCAGTCTTTAAACATTTCCATTATACAGGGATATTGAGATACAAATGAAAATAACCTAAAGTAAGATCAGCTTTTTATAAACATAATTAAATAATCTGAGAGTGGTTTAAGTGACTGTCAGAGCCTTTGTAGCTTAGTAATCATTTTAGCTTTTAACACCAAGGCTTCCATAGTGGCTCACAGGTAAAGGCTCCACCTGTGACACAGGAGACCTGGGTTCAATCCCTGGGTCGGGAAGATCCCCTGGAGAAGGAAATGGCAACCCACTCCAGTATTCTTGCCTGGGAAATACAATGGACAGAGGAGCCTGAGCTACAGCCCATCATGTTGCAGAAGAGTCAGATACAGCTCAGTGACTAAACAACAAACAACAGCAATCATTTCAACTAGCAACGAGCATAAATTCTAACAGCGGGCTCTGGAACTGCACTGCCAGGGTACTAATGCCACCTCTGTAGCTTTTCATTTGTATGACTTTGGCCAAATTATCTGGTATCTCTGTGCCTCTGTTTTCTCATTTACAAAATGAAGATAATTTATAAGTTGAATATGAAAGCTAAGTGAACAAATAACAAAGCTGGCAGATGGTAAGGTTAGCTATTATTGTTAAAATATAAGATGCTTTCCATACTAGAAAGTAAGTTTTAATATGGGAAGTTGTATTCCCATCTATTTAGGAAGTAGAAGTTCTTCCTGTATAAAATGCTTCTTAAATCAGGATGTTGTTTCTACTAAAGTATATACTCAACCCTCAAAGAGGTGTTAAGGCAAGTTTAAATTTCTCTGTAATCGCTTAATGATTTTTTGCTGTGTGTGTGTGTGTGTGTGTGTGTGTGTGTGTGTGTGTGTAGTGTGAATCTTAATATTTTGACATAAAATCTGGGGTCATAGGAAAGAAATAAAAAGCTAGTGCCCTAAAGTCACTAAGATTAGTTTGATGTGTCACTCAACTAGTCCGCTCATTGGTATTAGTATGTAACTGAATTAGTATGGAAATAAGATTTGTCACTATAGTAATTTATTCATATAGAGCAGCATAAGTAAAACAAAACCTTTCCTCTTTGTAAAAATCTTTTGTAGGCCTCTGATGTCTGTAGAAAAAGCTAATAGGCAAAGATACTGCTGTGGTCAGAACAAACATACTTGGTACTTAGACTTTCTCAGTCAAGAGGGTGAGAGCAGAGCCGTCTTTTCCATTCAGATTGTTGTTCATGGGTAAATTTCAGAAGAAATATTTTGCTACCGAAATACCTCATACTGAAGAGTTTTGCCTAAGAGAAGTGCTAGGATTAGTTTCTTGAAATAAAAAGCCTAGACATGCTGGTAAAGAGAGAGACCATCCACTACCACCGGTACAGCAGAATTCTGACTTATGGGTGGGAAGAAAACATTGCCGCTTTCTTGTAACTCCATTTCAGTTTAAAGGGATATAAATTTTAAAATATATTTTAAACCGTCAGCTATTCATAATGCTGTTTTAATGGAATAAATACTATTTTTTCTTTTTTACCGTTCATTTGATAGATTTTACTTTGCCTTTTATTAGTTACATTGTGTTAATAAAAGTGCTTATAAAACCAGGTTTATCATCCTTCCATTTAGGGAACATATCTTTTATATAATGAGTAAAAATAAGTACAAAGTTAAATTTTCCAGAATTTTCACATTGAGAACTTAAAATATTTTATAAGTGAAAATTTCTTTTGATACCATATACTTAGATATTTTGAAGATACTTTTCTATTTGAATACTGGTATAGAAGATATTTTAATTTCTGATTTATGGGACATCTGTTTTTATTTTATAAAATGTCCTTGTATAAGTTTGTTACAAATATAAGTTCCTGGTCCAGAAATATTAGTATACATTCAATGATATATCCTGCCACAATAAAAGCAAATTGACTCCATAACGGCATATTCCATTTCTAAATATAATAGTGGATTTGATAGATGAAAACAAAGCTTTGTTGTGCACTTTGTCGGTGTCAGTGACCTAACTGGTAGACTAATTATCAAATCTAAATGTGAGGTTATTTTGAAATTTACTCATCATCAAAATCTTTCTTGCCATTTTCTCTCTTTATTCTATAGAGAGTAGCATATAAGAAACTAATTTTATAGATGTTCCATTTATTGTAGAACAAGTTCTTCTGGATCAAAATTCTCAAACTCCTCCTCCAAGCCCTTTCTCAGTACAAGCTTTTAATAAAGGGGCAAGTTGCAGTGCCCAAGGATTTGATTATGGACTGGGAAATAATAAAGGTAGGTGTTTAAAAGTGAGTGTCTTACTTACCTAACAACTGTAGTATTTTTATTACCTTCTCTTACCCATTATTATTACTGTTCACCCACAGAACTTTTTTAAAGTTTGTTACTAGAAAACTAACAAAATGCTTATGAAGGTATTCTTTTTTTAATTAATTTATTTTTTATTGAAGGATAATTTTTTTTTACAGAATTTTGCTGTTTTCTGTCAAATGTCAAGATGAATCAGCCATAGGTATACATACATATTCAATTTGAAAGTATTATTTTAACAAGTTTTGTTTTTATCCATTTTAGCTTACGTTTATAGTTCTTATTTACTTGTTCCCATTTTATAAACACTCATTTTGAATTCACATCATTAAGATTCTATATCACTATATCTAGTAGAACTTTTTTTAATCATCCACTTGCTATTAAATGTTAATGAGCAAAAAAAAAAAGCTTTCCACAATGATCTGTTTAAAATCAAAATATTTTGAGTAATATTTTCAAGTAATATTGTACATTAGCTTTATTAAATATGTGTGATTTTGAATATAATCAGTTATCTTAGTTAGTTTTGAATTACATGAAATGATATCTTTGGGTTTGATTTTATAATGAAACCAAAAAATTGTAAAAAGTAAAACAAAACCCCTAAGCCATATAAATATTAAAAGTATACAGTTTGTTTTGGTAGCTTTAACAGAAGAGACCAGAATCATGGACAGTCCAAATAATAATTACTTTGGAATAATTTATGCTTGAATTTCATCTGTAATTCCATTTGTATGTAAATTTGGACACAGTGTTTCTTATGAACCTGATCCTAACTCATAGCTTCAAAATCAGTGATACTGTCGGCAGGTGACGTTCAACCGGACAATAGGAAGGAGAAGATAGTCTCCGTGGAAATACTCTAACTTTAAAATGTTATTTTAACTAATTCGTAGGATTTGATTTTCAGAAACAAAGACAGTTGTCTTAATACATGACTTGAAGAGAAAGTGAGATAGTGAAATAGTCAACGAAATACAAAATACATCATTATGGAGGAAATACTCAATTCAAAATAAAATCATTTTCTATTTGATACCTTTATTGCTTTCCACAATGCATTTTTATGAAGGAAGCCTTAGCTACAAGATTTCTTTTGGCTCTTCCTCCTGTATTGGGTTGCTCTAACCTACAGGCTTAGGTACTGTCTGCTCTCTCATTTCTGGTAGCTCAGATTTCAGCTAACCTAAACTAGATCTTCATGCTTAAGTAGGGTAAGTGCTTTGTGGTGTTTGCTTCATGTCCCTTTCCTTCTACCACTGCCAATCCTTAAATTAAAATCTCAATGTTTACTTACCACATATACCTGTATAGCAATCTGTTTAAAGCCATGTTTAATTCAAATTGTATGCTTTAATTCTCTAATACGTCCAGATTGTACTGGTGGCTGTCACATTAAATCAGTCTTTAAAACATAGTTTGATAAAACATCTTAAGAATAAAAATCAACTTTTAAGAGACACAGACATTTCTGAGAACATTTGGTCTTTTTTTTTTTTTCTTGAGAACATTTGTTATTAAATAAAAATAGTGTATTACTTTTTAAAAGTGACTTTGCTAATATTGTTCAGAAATAGCATGGACTTGTTAATAGACTTTAAAGGTTCTTAGATGGAGCAAAGAAATATTAAGACATTTTGATCTGATTATATATATATAACCTCTGTTTTTATCTTGCCTTTAGTAGTAGTTCTCATTTTCTTTAACTCTTGAACTACCCAAGGTCAAGCAATTGTTTTTGCAAAAATTCTTTTCCCTTAAAACAATTTTATAAAATTCTTCATCATCTCTAAAATCTTTCCTGTAATCTGCAGCACTAAATTTTTTTTTTAAGTAAAGACATACAACTTTTGTTCACAGTTCTATTTCTTGTTGGTGTTTCATTTACAGTTTTACTTATGAAACTTTATTATATCGAGAGAATATGGCTAGGGAAGTGCTGTTTTCCAGTTTCTGCCTCAGCTAGTCTGGAAATGTTTATTGTTCTCCCCTCTTCTTTAACGTCAATTAAACCTTTGAATATATGTATTCCCATAAATAAGGAGCTATCATCCATCCAATTATATTGTTTCATATTTTGTTATTTTTGTAGTAATGTCCTTTGTAGTTAATTTGAACAAAATTTCAGAATTCATGTTTGAGGTCCTGTTTAAATAAGGTAGATTATATTCCTTTTTATCTTATAGGTCTGACAGATTTTTATATTGTCTATCTGAGCAAAAGAGTTCATGCTTTTAAAAATGTATAATTTCTTTGGCAATAGCAACTTTAAAAAAGAAAATATAAATTTAGTAATTTATAACTAAATATTGCTAAGTTAATAACATACTTTGCCTCCCTTCAATCCTACATTAAATTATTCATATTATTTGCATATTTTCTGCATGAAGTATACTACATATGAGACAGAGTGATGATAATCACTGTCAGATCCTGCATAGGAGATGACATTAACTTAGGTTTTCATTTATATTTGTATGATACAAATCAGCTTATCATAGTTACTTCATAGACTCTGTATGTTCTCCTACTACTGCTAGATGTAAATAAATTTAAATGGGTTTGTTTTTATAGGTGGGCTATTATGTAAAATTTGTTGGAGTGCTTCTATTATTAAAACAACACATAGCATTCAGTCCCTATTTGAGGATAATGTTCACCAACTTCCTCAAGAGTTCTGAATTGGCATTGTTTTATCTAGTGTTTGACTATCTGAAATGTCGTAAAGCACCATTTACTTTGCCATTTTGGATGTTAATTAATAACAAGTTGTAGTCTTCACTGTTTTGCCCACTGCAGGTGACCAACTGAGTGCCATATTGAATTCCATTCAGTCACGACCCAATCTCCCAGCTCCTTCCATCTTTGATCAAGCTGCAAAACCTCCCTCTTCCCTAGTCCACAGCCCATTTGTGTTCGGACAGCCCCTTTCCTTCCAGCAGCCTCAGCTTCAGAGTAAGTCTTGTCAGCCTTACCTGCCTCATCAAACCATTTCTGAAGCTTTGTTCTGAGTTGTTTATCAGTTGCTAATTATTTTTCAACTCACCTAGTTGGTTTTATTTAGAAAGGATGTTATCCTTTCCCACGTTTTTGAAGCACTTAAGGTGTTCTGACTTAAGACATACCTCAGCTAAGACATTTATTTGTAATCACATTTTTATTAAGTGTGGTTATTAAAACGTTACTATTATTTTTTGTTCTAATTCCAAAATAAGCAAATTATACTATAAAATATATAAAGAAAACATTTGATTTATATTTTTTATAAAATGCATGACTATGTTAAGCATCAGTTCTAGGGATAACTTTTGTTGATTTACATTGGAGTTTTGTTACTTAGCAATGCCCCAAGAGAATGAACCTATTTCACTTTACCAGTGGGTGGAGGAGAGGCTGTCCTGGGCAGGTTTGTTTGTTTCTTTTAAGTGAATTTGATGTCTCTGAAATGACTAGCAACTTAGGTTTCCAGATTATCTCAAATTGTCTCTTTTCTTGCTTATTGTTGTTGTTGTTCTTAATATATTAAACTGGTCATTTGATTCCAGTTCAGCCTTCTAGGCAAAAGGCCCTTCATCCATGATATAAATAGTAATTCATACTAATCTGGAAAATAGAACCAAACAAACTGCACTTATACTAGCCAAGTCTTCTTTTTTCTTAATAAGCTGCTGAGGCTTCCCCATAAATGTCTCAAAATTCCTAATATGACACCAGTATGCTCTTCTTGGCTGTCAGCTTACATATTGACTATATAGTATGTAAACAGTCACAGAATTGAGAGAGTTTATCTCCGCTTGTAGAGTCATCTGTCTGAATTCAAGTGTATGACCTCTTTGCTTTACTTTAAGGAAGTACATTCACACTTAGATCTAAATTATTTTTCTACAAAAATAACCTTCATGACTATTATTGGGATTACTTAAGAGAATACCAGCTAGTTTAGTTTTTGTTAGGACCTAGGTAGTATATCGTTAGCAAATGATATTATTCATTGTGATATTATTATCTGTCTTAGGAAAAGAATATACTGGAGTATAAGCTTTCCTAGGTTTGCGCTAAGCATTAGGCAAGTTCAATTAATTAGCTTGTAAATATAAGTAGTATCAATTTCTAGCTGATTATCTCCATTCATATATAATATTCACTTTAATGTCTTTTAAAAGAAGAATTTCAAGGAAACATAATAGTGTCATGTGTGTGAAATAGTGTTTTTCTTCCTTGATAAATATTATGATGAAGACTTAGTTTACCCATTTAATGGAGCAACAAACATTTTACATTAGATGTACCCAGGTTGTAGGAAGTCTTAAAGGTAAGGACAAGGAAATAAAAAGGAAAAAATTGTAACCAGGCAGAAAATTCATATTAAATATAAAATTTTAAAAGAAAAGTTACCCTGATAATGTCATAGTGGCAGCAGACAAGAGAACTAAGGAATAAGGACCTATTTGTTCCTCCTCAAGGGTCATTGCAACTCTTTTCAAAAACTTGTCTAAAAAAAGTATAATTACTGTTTTTATTTTACCAATTATTTAATGAAATATTATGAAACAAAATGTAAAGAAAATTAGATTTGTCTTTTTTAAAGGACAGTAGGTTCCTAACTGACATTGTGTTGGTGTAATCTTGTCCACATGCTGTCTGAGTGTTATTAATACGACCCCTTCCTTTACCACCATATTGGAGCACATTTGAAATCATGGCATAGAAATGTCTCAGAATTACCTGTTTTCTGAATCATTTCTTGTGTGTGCTCCAGTGATATAAACTTCTTATTCTCAGCAGAATATCACTAAAGCTTGATTACCATATTCCAGAAACCAGAAGTTTTAATCTTTAGCACAACTAAAAACAAGTGTGGAATCTAAAAATAGTTTAATGTTTTATAAATACATTAAAATTGTAGTAATCTCATCATATTGGGAAGATTGAATGTGGCAGAATTAAAATTCTGTTAAGATACTCTTTCCTGAATTCCACTGCTATCCATCCCACCAGTTTTTCATATTGCTTCAGAAAATGGCTTATTCATACTGAATTTTCCTTTACTAATTATTAGTAAAATAAGCATCATTTTTGTCTTATCCTTTTGTGTTTCTAAAATAAAATATTATGTATAGAAGACCGTATTTACTAATTTTTGCTTATGCTGATAAGTCACCACTATGTACTAAATACTGTCCGTAAGCATTGTAGTATATTCTCATTTGAGATGATATCTTTATCTTACAGGTAAAGAAATGGAGGCTTAAAAAGGATAAGTGATATGCCCTAGAAACACACATAGTAAATGGTAGAGTCAGAAGATGAGGCCAGTTCTCCTGACTACAAAGGCCATGTTTTTATATATCTAGCTTTGCCTATTAATAGATAATGAAAAAAATCTGTTCTTTAATATATAATATTTAAATTTCTGTTTCCATTTAGTTCTAACATCTAGGATATTAGCTTTGTTTGTATGGGTTATTTTCCCCTTCATAGTTTAAGACTGTAGCATGATTTGAAAGGAAAAGATTTTTCAAATACCGTAACTCGAGTTCCCAGTTAAGTAGATGGGCTCTAGGAGGACATATATAAACCTCCTCACATGTCAGCTTTATGAGCATTTTTGTCAATATTTCTTTAGGTTTTCTTCCCCCTAAGCATAGGGTGTTTTAAATTAATCTTTGGAATTGAAAATAATCTGGCACATTAAATATAATTTGGTTATTTTTTAAATTAGCAAAATTATTTTGCACAGGCATATGTACATACAAATTAATTCATCTGTTATTCTAATGAAATAGAATAATTATAGGAATAAAAGTCACAAATTTTCCTTGTCTTACCATATTTATATGTATGCAAAGGCATGAGAGAGGTGTGTATATAAACTTTTCCTTTGCTATTCTACCATTTACTTTTTCATTTCAGAATTATTTAAGTAGACTTTAGAATTGGTAGGTAATTTGGCAGTAAGTTTCTAATGGACTGAGATGGGAAATTGTCCCCTTTTCTTGAAAAGGAATTGAGTTGAAAAGAAAAGGAATTGCCCATTTTCTAAGAATATTGCATTCTTAATTTTCATGATCTTTCCTCATTTCTTTTGAAAACATCATTTTATTTATCCCATTGCCTCTGACAATATCTCACACGTCACAAGCATTCAGAGAGTATTTATTGATTGTGAATGCCTAAGATGATCACTTCTGCAGTGTGAACCATGAGTTTGAGATGCTGTGTTTCTTGTTATCTTCTGATCAATATTCCAGAACTTATTCATAATACATCTTAAAAATAGAGAAGGAATATTTCCTTAGTTATTAAATCCAGCTTTAATGTTGTGACGTCTAATAATTCTGAGTTTATACTGATGGAATTTTGCACAAGCTAATCCAATCGAAAAACTGTTTTTCACAGGACTATGTTTAGCATACATATTTTCTAGCTGCTGTCCAAAAAGCTAAATAATTTGCTTTTTTGTAGAAAAAAATGTCAAATAGAGCATTAAGACAGTTCACCATTTTGTCAGAGATTTTAAACATATAACATATAATATGGTTATCATACTTTAAGCTCAGCTATGAGAGTTCTGTGTTACTTTGCAACAAGACTTTTTCTTTTATACTCATTTATCACATTCTCAAGTGAGACAGAAATTTTGCTAAATGTGACAAGAGTCCGTCTGAGTATCTGCATGCGTACTGATTAGTGTTTGAATATACTACCATTTAACTAAAGCACTGTTATTTACTTACCTAGCCTCCAGTGATGTAGTGATGGAAAGACTTTGAGCTCACATTTCCTCTCCAGCCACTCACTAGCTTTAGTTAGGTTACTTCACATCTCTAGAGCCCTTTTTAACTCATCCATAAAATGCAGTGCCTGATGATCGTTATCTGCTGATATATTGCCTTTTGATGTAAACATTCAGCATCTCTCACAGTCCAAGGCAGAGAGGGGAAAAATCACCATCTCAGACAGGGCATTCTATTCTCTGTGGAGTGAGTGTCAGGATGGGATTTGGAAAGGTACAAAGGAGGTTTTTTAGCTACTGCTCCATACATTTTCATAGCTTAACTTCATTATTTGCTTTGAGATTAATTCTTCATATGGTAACACTGTAACCAGATATTAGTATTAAAGGCAGGTTTGTTTCTGAGTCTTAGGCTTCATCTTTATCCTGGACTGCAGTCTCAGCCTAGAATCTATCCACTTGTTTCCTTGCCCGCTGTGAGCTGTGGCATGGATGGAACACTTGACTTAGGAAGGAGACCTGTGTTTTAATCTCTCTCCTCCCTCCAGTTAGTTTTGTGACACTAAGCTGATTTCTAAGATCCTTTACCTCTTCATAATTTTTGTCAAAAAAAATTAAAGGATGATATCAACAGATTTTATGAAGTCAAATAATCTCAATAAAATGTTTCATGCTTGAGCCTATAGCATCTGTCACAGGGGCCAATATATATATATATATATATATATTTCAGTTGCACTCGAACGTCTCTAGCCTCCCTACACATCCTTGTCATTTCAGTCCTGGGCCAGAATTTATTTTCATTCCATGTCACCATCTTCTCGGTGGTAGCAAAGTCTGGACCCGTGTTCCTCTTCCTCTTCTTCAGCCCTGATGAAGTTCATTCTAGAAGCCTAAACCCCAAAGAATGCTGCTGTTGTTTATAGGACAGTGTGCCTTGGTGCACCTCTTTGCTTTCTCCTGACAAGATCTGACCTTCTGTCTCTCCTCTCGCTCCCATCTCTGTCTTGGCTACTAAGTTTATTCTACACTTCATTCCTGTTTTTCTTCAGATGGGCCATTTATTCTTCCATCATCTATTTACCTGCGTTTGTTAAGTATCTACTCTATGCTAGGCTATAGGGAGCAATAAGGTAGAGAAAATACCATCACTAATCTTTTGAAATACTGTCAAAGGCAGCCATGTTTTTTTAAAATGACATTATTTTTTAAGTCTGCAGGAACAAATATTCACAGGATGCATTGGAAACACAGGAGAAAAGCTGCCTACTCTGCCAGAAAAGATTAGAGAGGTTAGAGCTACTGTTGCATAGCAAACCACCTCAAAACTTCCTGACTTAAAATGAGCATTGTTTAGCTCACAGTTCTGTGGGTTGGCAGAGAAGGCTGAGCTCAGCTGAATAGGTGTTGGGACCCTGCCTGGGATTCTTCATGCATCCGTAGGTCAGCCAGGTATTTTTGCCTCGGGGGTTAGCTGGCCATTGGCTGGTGTGAAAAGGATGATTAGGCCTGTTTTTTGTCAGTCAGTGGGTTAACCTGGGTTTGTCTGCCTGGACATTGCAGGATTCTGAGAAAGAAAAAGTGTTCATCATCTATTGAGATTTGCACTGAGACACCATCCCATCTGCCATCCTCTGGTGGTCAAAGCAGTGCACTTACATTCAAGAATGGAGAAATAGACTCCACTCCTTGATTAGAGTTGCTCGCTGCAAAGGGGCCTGGATCAGGGTGGCAGTAATTGCCACTGTATTCTCAAATGATTGATTAGATATGTTAAGTTTGAGATTCCTGTTAAATCCAGTGGAGATACCTAGTAGAGATTGACACATGACCCTGGGGTTCAGGGGAACTGTCTGGGCTGGACACATAAGTTAGGAGTTTATTTGGCGTATAGCAGAATAATTTGAGAATTGTTATATACACTTAAAGCCCTAAGGGTGGATTAAAGCAGCAGGAAAGTGTGTGTAGGGAGAAAAGAAAGGATAGCTAAAGACTGAACCCTGGGAGCATTTCAGTGTTCTGACATGGGAAAGAGGAGAAATCAGCGAGAGAATGAGAAGTGGCCAAAGAGGCAGGAAAACCAAGCCAAGTGGAGAAAAGTATTTCAGGGAACAGTGATCATCTGTATCAGATGTGGTGATGTGTTGGGTAAAGTGAGGACTGAGCACCGTGGATTTAGCACCGTGAGGTCACTGATGATAGGAGCAGCTCCAGTAGGGTGAGCTGCCAGAGCTTGATGGAGTAGCTTCAAGATAAAAAAGGGAATGTGAAATTGAAGATAGTTATTATAGATAAATCTGTCATGTTTTACTGTAAAGGGAAGGAAAAAAATAAAGTGAAACCAAGATAGAGGACGTGAGATCTGGTGAGGTTTTTGTTTGGTTTGGTTTTTATGTGGGGGGAGAGGTAACATTAAGGTTTTTTTTTTAAATGAGAATGATCCAATAGAGAGAAATATTGCTGATGCAGGAGAGAGGGGAGAATTGCTGGAACAGTATTCTTCTGTGGAAGAGGAGATGGGATTTAGCACGAAGTGGAAATGTTGGCCAAGTAGGAGCAGAAATAGTTCATCCGTCAGAACAGGAGAGAAAAGAATACGTAGTGTTCACAGCATGAGAATCTTCTCCATTTGTTTTTTGTCTTGTTTTGTTTTCTCAGTAGAATAGAAGCCGTCATCAGCTCAGAATTAGCACGGGGAGAGTGCATTGGTGGTCTGAGGAAAGAGGAGAAAGTGTGAAATAGTAATAGCTAGAAGGCGATGGCACCCCGCTCCAGTGTTCTTGCCTGGAAAATCCCAAGGACAGAGGAGCCTGGTAGGCTGCGCTCCATGGGGTCGCAAAGAGTCAGACACGACTGAGCGACTTCCCTTTCACTTTTCACTTTCATGCATTCAAGAAGGAAATGGCACCCCACTCCAGTGTTCTTGCCTGGAGAATCCCAGGGACAGGGGAGCCTGGTGGGCTGCCGTCTATGGGGTCACACAGAGTCGGACACGACTGAAGTGACTTAGCAGTAGCAGCAGCACATGGCAGTCCTTTACTACATAACAGGCACCATTTTAAGCACTTCGAAAGAATAAGCTTATTTGATTATGTTCAAAAACATGATTCACGTAAGAAACTCATGCATTGGTAGCTTAGAGTGTTAGTATCCTACAGGCACTGTCTTACACTGGACAGGGTGGGGCCACCTCGTGAAGGTCTTGTAAGCCATTCTCAGTAGTTTAGACTTAATACTGTGTAAAATGAGTAAAGTGTAAGAAACAGATGAAGGATTATATAGTTCTGCAGAATTTTAAATAAAAAGAGTGATGTGATCAGTCTTACATTTGTGAAAGATAACTGAAAATATTATGAGAAGGGTTCTGGAGAAAGGGAGAGTGTTAGAAGCAGAAATTCCAGAGAAGAGCTGAGTAGGGCTTAAACTAAGGTAAATTACAATGGGAAAATAGAAGGAACACGTTTAGAAACATGTAGGCAGTGAGATTGTACAGGAAGTGCTAAAGATAGTCGAAGGAGCCAGTCTAGAATGATGTCCAGTTTTCCTTTGTTTTGGAAGATTATATGCTTACCTGATACCAATACACAGAATAAAAAGATTTTAAGGAAAAAATGAGTTCAGTTGAGTAACTTAGCTTCCAGAAAGCTATAATTTGAATAAATTTTTAGCATTTGCATAACTGAAGATGGCATTGTTGACTAACAAGTTGATAATATATCATTACAGATTTTCATCCATCTTCCTTACTGCATTTTTATCATGGATTAATGTTATATTCTAGTAAAAGACATATTTCTATTTTATCCTAAGGTTGAAAATTTTGTTCTAGTTTTATAATTCATTTAGTATACTGACATTTATGTAAACAAATTTTAGTTTCAATTCTGTGTCTTAAGCTCGTTTTCTTCTGACACGTTTATTAAGATCCTGTATCCTGTTAGTGCTTATTCATATCTATATTTATTTATGTATATGTTTTTCAGATGTAGAAAGAAATCTAGTTCTATGAGTCTTTTGCAAACAGTGATAACATTGTGTCATGTTTGCAGTGGAATGACAGGGACAGTGTTCCTGACTTTCTTTACTCAATTTGAACCTCAGTAATTGTACATTTGCATTTTTCTCTGAATAGAACTACAGATATTTTGACAGTATAGACTCTTATGACAGGCAGTAAGTGGCTAAGCTTAACTTACAATTCAGACATTCTGGAAATTACTTATTTTAAAGCTATTTATTTTTTTAAAAAGTCAAAAAGCGAATGTATTGGTTATCGAGGAGACAATACATAAATAATAGCTTCAACCTAGCCAAAAGATACGCAGATAAGAAATAAGCATAATTAAGTATAAGTATTATTCCCACATCTGTCTATTGATGTCTTGGAGGGTTTAGAATAAGGTGATAGTGATGACAATTGCATGCTCAAGCTAGCAGTTGTCTAGACTGACAGCTTTAGACGCAAATCCACTAGGTATAATCCAAAGAAAACAAAAACACTTATTCTAAACGATACATGCACCCCAGTATTTGCAGAAGCATTATTTATAATTGTCAAGATATGGAAGCACCCTGGGTGCTAATCAACATATGGATAAAGATCATTTCTTCATTGTTGACTCAACACTGAAGGAATATATGTGTGCATGCTGTCGGGTCCAACTCTTTGTGACCCAATGGACTGTAGCCCACCAGGCTCCTGTGCCCATGGAATTTCCCAGGCAAGAATACTGGAGTGGGTTGCCATTTCCTTCTTCAGGGGATCTTCCTGACACAGGGATAGAATATATGCTCCTTTTTAAATTTAAATGGTGGTAGGTGCCTTGATTCTTCCAGTGTATTGTCCCACAATTTGTCTTTGGCCAACTGAAATGAGAATGCTTTCCTTATTAAAATAAAAAATAGATAAATTTTTATTATAATTAGCCTAGGGAATAAGTTTTTAAATACAGATTACAGTGAACTCAGAGTTTCTGTGACCAGAGAATGAATGAAATATTCCAGGGAATTTGAAACTTGGGATTTAAAACAAAGAAAACAAAGAATAAATGACATGTAAAGAATCATATTGTTAATGAAGGGATATTTGATACAAAACAACATTGACTTCAAATGAGTACTGGAGAAAAAAATCCTGCTTTTTAAGGATTTTGTTTTAAGGATTATTCTCCTTAGTTAACTATATTATGCATAAAAAATCAAAAGCCTACAGAGATTAATAATTAGCTGTTTTATCTTAAAGCAAGATAAAAAGGTGCATGATTAATCTTCATCAAATGGCTAAAAGCTGATCAATTTTTTCTTCTGTGCGTAGGTAGCAATGTTTCTCTTCATATCACGTCTGTTTTTAAATTGAAAGATCGATCTTTAGTTCAAAGTATTTTAAACATGGGCAAATTTTGTAAAATTAAATGACTAGAAGTGTTGTGTGAAATCACAGGTTACTTTATTTAGGCATTTAAAAGTAACCTTTTTTAGACCTTCAAAAAATATTTGTTTCTTCTTGTTCACTCTGAATCATACCTATTCTCTTTAGGTTTTGTAACATATTGAAAAGACTTTAAGCGTATTTTGGCTTCAAAACCTCCTCCAGGAGTTTGTCCTTAAACCTCTAACATCTTATCCTACAAGTGTCCATGTATCAATAGTTTTGTATATTTATGTTATTGGTATTTTTAATTAAGATAGTCTTCTAATTTCTTGCTCTTGTGTCCCCTTGCTAAACCCGGTCTTCACAAATTTTAGTGACCAGGCTATGAAACTGTCCTTACATGGGCAGTTTGAATTGCCCTTGAATTCCAGTCAAAAACTGGCACTCGAACTGACGTTTTGGGGGCGAGTTGTAGACTCAGTATTAATAGCGTAAGAACTCCTTTTGTAGAGTCTGATGCCTTCGAGTTTTATAGACTTTAAAAAGAAGAATGCTCAAAGATACTAAAATTTTAACAGCTTTTTAGCTTAGATGAACATGACTTGATGGCATGTGGGTCCATCCCTCCATCCACTCCTACCATTCTCTCCTGAACCAGCTTACAAGGGGTCTTTGCAGTTGTCCTTATCAACCGATATCACCCTAGTCAGTGTTTGACTTTTGTTTTGCTAAGTTCAGTTGTCAGTTCTAAGGTTTCATTTTACTTGCTCTGTTGGCAGTGTTTAACAGGATTGCTTTTTCTTTCTCCCTTGAAACACCTTCTTCTCTGGTGGGTTATCTCCTACCTCAGCTGTTCACCTCTGACCTCTTTCCTACATCCTCCTCTATTCTGTATTTCTAGGAATGTCCAGGTTTGTATTCCGAGGTCTCATCTAAACCTCGTTCCCCCAGGGGTCTTATCCAGGCATGGGGTATTACCCAACATCTGTGTGCTTACGACTCCCAAGTTTAGCACCACTCCGTCTAGGGTATATGTGTTCATTGTCTTTCTCCTTTTACTGGAAGATAAGTTCCATAAGAGCAGGGACTTCATTTCTATTCATTACTTTTTGCTCAATTTCTAGGACATTGTCTGACACATAATACATACACTGTTACCATATATAGAAGGACATTTGCCTAATGAATAGTTTCATCTTTTATCTTGGCCATTACTTTTTCTCTTGAGATAAGTATGTATTCATTTTTTTATTTCAATGATATTAAGAAACTTATCTCCTTATTACCTGAATTTGTTTCAGCTCGGTTGATTACATTTAACTGCCAGAAATTAAAATTTTAAATAGTGGCTTAATTTTCAGATTTAGAAATTTCTTTTTAAAGCATACTGCTTTTGAAAGACCACTTTAAAGGTTCTCTTAATTCTTTGAAAAATATATATATTTTTTTCATTTTAAGGACTTTGTTTTCTGCATGGTGAATCATTAATGTGTTTAACATTTCAGTGACTTGTAATTTTTTTTTTTTGCTTTGTTTGTGTTGTGAGACATTTTGTAAATAAAATTTGGTATCTCAGTAATATGATCTACAAAACAAACGCTAAATATTGGAATTGGCACTAGTAGTTTTTACTGAAGATGGACTCAGAAAAGTAGTCGACCATAAATGTCAACTTGGGTCCATTCTGAGATGCATACGGGAAAAATTATAGTCCTGTGTCCATACAGAAAGCCAGAGGACAGTAGGTTAAACTGTAAGTAACATTTTTTTAATCTCACACTGTTTACCAAAAAAATTACTTATAAACTTTCATTTATAAGTAAGTGAGCACCAAATTAAAGAAAACTGAATTAAAGAAATATTAGTCTGAAAAGAAATGCTCAAATTTGATTTATCAGTGCTTTGACTGTTATTTAACTTTTAAGCTAACACATTTGGCGCTGTCATTATTAGTCTAAATTAATTAATTTGACCATTGTTTTCAGTTTTTAATTTTAAAGAAATATAAACTTATTGAAAATTTTAGCAGAATATGAAATTTTTAATAGCAGTTAATAGTTGTGCATACCATTTGAAATGCTTTGTTTCTGCTTGTGTTCTCTGCTAAATTTTTTTTTTCCATTGAATCTGTGCTGCTTCTTTGCCAATGTTTTCCACTATAGAATCTCCATCTCGCAACCTTGCTTCTCGTGAGCGCATTTACAAAAATTATGGTGTAGCTGGGCCTGCCTCTGCTCTCTCATCTCTGTCTCACAAACTGAAGGGTGGGTATGCGTGCCTCCACGGATGGGCCATTCCTAATGAACGTAGGAGCTTTCAAGGAAGAAGTTTTAGTTCACTTCAGTCATTTTCATCTCATTCCATTAAGATTAAAGTTTATCATTTTATTTAAACTTGATATTTTGGGGTAATTTGTGATGTATCTGTTCAATATTGTATTGATTATCCTAATTGATATGCCTGTTTACTATATCTGTAGTAAACTTTTGTTTAATTTTGAACCTGTATGAAGTCTTAAATAAAACAAGTACATAGAAAGAAATGCCTTTGGGGAATTGTAAAGCCCTTATGACCAGAACAAAGTGATATATGTGTAAGCCTTGAGCACGTTGTGATCTGTAAGAATATAGTGTCTTATGTGACAGGTTAGTCTTAGACTCACTTTTCTGTTTTTTAATATAAAAATAATTTTCCTGTTTTAGTTTTTTATGAGAAAGTTTGATAATATAAGTTTTTTAGTTTACCTTTGTTTTCAGAGCCATCCTATTTGGCTTGAGTCTTCCTTATATTTTCCTTAGTCGCTTAATTTTAGAAATGTTTAAGCTATTAACAGTTGATAAAATGTCAGACCATTTTAAAATTTGCTTTGGTCTTTTAAAGTACTGTATATTCCTAATCACATATTTTTATCTTAGAGTAATATTTAATTTAACTTTTAAAATCTTGTATTCTTAAAAATGAGTAAAATAGTTTTATATTTCTCCTCATTACAGTTGACAGTAATGCTATATAATTTTATGGAATAATTGTAGACCCTGATCTCTGTAGTAGAGAGTCTGGTGTAACCCATAAGTAGTATATACTATGGCATATCATATTACAGTAGAGTATTATGGGTGCATTACATTATAGAAGGGTATTATATAACCTTTTGCATATGATTTTGGCATAAATGCAGATTATTAATGAATTAATATTTAACATTTTTACTAATTTGTTAGAATGTACTAAATTTTTATCCTGTCTTGTATTATTTTTTCTTCAGAATTCTTTTGAGATTAAGAAAGTGTCTATTATCACTTAAATTTACACATGATAAACATGAGCATCAAACAAAATTAAGTGATGACTGTGAAAGTATTTATGATCAAAAGCTTTTTGACAAAGTGTGTTTTTATTTAGTGACACTTAAAACAGCCATATGACCATTTTTAGTGATATTTATTGTATGCCTCAAAACGTTTAAACCCCAAACGAAGAAGATACACATTAGTTAGTTAGCATATGGGTTTACCACATTTAGCTGACTTCACATTTTTTTTCAATATATGAAATATATTTTGGAAAACTAACTTTTTCAGCAGGATTCATTTATAATTTGACAAATATATGTCAGGAAGAAGTAATTGTGCATTATTTATGCACCTAGGCTCCAACAGGTATTCAGCTGTCACTACTTAACAGATCTAAAAAAATACTCACCATTACTTGAAGCATAGGAATATGATATAGAGCAGCCCGCACGCTGACCCTCTCTATATAACAAGCAATGTTTGCTGGCATGTGATAAATGGTGTTCCTGACATTTGAAGGAGTCTATTGTTTAGCCAATCACAGTAGAGATTTCCTTCTTGAGGAATTGTGCATCATTAATTAGAAAGCACTCCCCTTCCAGAAAATTCACAAATTGATCTTGTAGGGAGAGATGCCAAGTATAAAAGATTAACTACTTATTTGCTTGGATTCACCATTATGTATGGTTTAGCTCATGAAATAAATGTGATGATGAAGGTATTTCCAACATCAATCAGTTGGCAAGGACTGGGCTGATGTCTAATTCTACCAAATACAGTCTTTGGCTTATAAAATCTGACCCACACAGCAGTGGCTCCTGTGCCCTCTGCCCTCTGGTGGTGCTAGCCGTAATGGATTTCCAGAGAATCTGAAGATTGTGACTAGCAGAAGGGAAAAAAGAAAATAGGAGTTTATTTACTCACTTAACAAATATTTATCAAATGCTTATTATATTGACCCATTCTTGACATGACATCAGTGAAAGGGAGTAAAAAAAAAAATATCAACCTTTGTGGGCCTTCCATGAGGAGACAGATTCTATGGCAAAACTCTCTTGCCAGATTACTAACTAGAGCATGACTGTACACACACACACACACACACACATATGCAAGCAAGCCCCAAAACAGTTTACTACTTTTATCCAAGTTTGTTCATTTCCCTTTAAAAAAGAAAGAGAACAAACTGCAACGTAACCAGTTAACAAATTCTTCTCAATTTACTAAGTATCCGTTTTCAAAAAAATACCGAACGCTTCTAGCAAGATTTAAGGATTTTCAGGTTTTTTTGTGCCAATTGAGTCACTTTGGTCAGATTGCTTTCCTCCTAACAATAATATCACTTGCAATAAAGACAGGAGTTTTGATATTAGGCAGGAAAGATAATCTTGAAGGCTGTACCACTTCCCGACAGCAAAGGCATCCTTGCTGTCGTGCCTCTAAAGAAGGCATGAAATAGTAGGAGGGAGAGACACCAAAGGAGGGCCAGGATGCCGAAAATAAATGGTGTCCATCTAGAAACTCCTAGTGCTTTGCTTGAGAAAAAGCGAGATTATTTTTCTTTTTATCCTTTTTCTGTTAGCATTCATATGTTAGTAATAAATTATTCTAATCCAATCATAAGAATATTAGAATTATAAAATGTAATCGAACTTTGTCGAGAAATCATTCCTTGCTCCCCTTTTTGTCTTTTAATTTTTAAATATTTTTGTCTGTGAAAAGCAACACAAATTTTTTAGTTATTTTTTATTTCACGGTTTAGTAGATAAATCATCAGTAAGTTATAATTGTATTAACAAGTTTCACTATGAAATGGACCATACAGGTGACCGAGGAACCATCTCAGCATCTCCTAGACCAGTGTGTACGTCGGGAAAACCAGAACTGTCCTCCAAACACAGTAGAGCACTTAAACCTGATGGGCGCATGAGCCGGACTGCCGCCGAGCAGAGGAAGCCCAGGGGCACAGAAGGGCTGTCAGCCAGTGAGTCTCTCATGCTGAAATCCGACGCTGCAAAGCTGCGGTCAGATTCTCATAGTCGGTCGTTGTCCCCCAACCACAACACCTTGCAGACTCTGAAATCTGATGGGAGGATGTCTTCTGGCTTCAGAGCTGAGTCCCCAGGCCCAGGTTCTCGGTCATCCTCTCCCAAGCCAAAGACGCTCCCAGCCAATAGGTCTAGCCCGTCCGGTGCTAGTTCTCCGCGATCCTCCTCACCACACGATAAAAACCTACCTCAGAAAAGCACTGCTCCTGTTAAGACGAAACTCGATCCTCCCCGGGAACGCTCCAAATCAGACTCTTACACCCTTGATCCAGATACCCTCCGCAAGAAGAAAATGCCCCTCACAGAACCCTTGAGGGGGCGATCAACATCACCAAAACCAAAACCAGTACCAAAGGATTCTAAAGATTCCCCCGGCTCTGAAAACAGAGCTCCCTCTCCCCACGTGGTACAAGAAAACCTCCACAGTGAGGTGGTTGAAGTCTGCACCTCAAGTACTTTAAAAACCAACAGCCTAACAGACAGCACCTGTGATGAGAGCAGTGAATTTAAGAGTGTGGATGAAGGTTCAAATAAAGTGCATTTCAGCATAGGAAAAGCCCCACTGAAAGAGGAACAGGAAATGAGGGCGTCCCCCAAAATAAGTCGAAAATGTGCTAACAGGCACACCAGGCCCAAGAAGGAAAAATCCAGCTTTCTCTTCAAAGGAGAGGGATCCAAACCTTTGGAGCCGGCCAAGCAAGCCATGTCCCCTTCCGTGGCTGAGTGCGCCCGGGCCGTCTTTGCCTCTTTCCTGTGGCACGAAGGCATAGTACATGACGCCATGGCTTGTTCTTCTTTCTTAAAATTTAATCCAGACCTTTCCAAAGAACACGCGCCTATAAGAAGTAGCTTAAACAGCCAGCAGCCAACAGAAGAAAAGGAAACCAAATTAAAAAATAGACACTCGTTGGAAATATCGTCAGCACTGAATATGTTTAATATTGCACCTCATGGGCCAGACATATCTAAAATGGGTAGCATCAACAAAAATAAGGTGTTGTCCATGCTGAAGGAACCCCCCCTGCATGAAAAATGCGAAGACGGGAAAGCCGAGGCCACTTTTGAGATGTCCACGCACCACGCGACGAAGTCGAAGTCGCCGCTCCCCTTGACGCTGCAGCACCTGGTGGCTTTCTGGGAAGACATCTCTTTGGCCACTATCAAAGCAGCGTCCCAGAATATGATTTTCCCAAGTCCCGGGTCTTGTGCAGTCCTCAAAAAGAAAGAGTGTGAGAAAGAGAATAAGAAGGCGAAGAAAGAAAAGAAGAAAAAAGAGAAGACCGAAGTCCGGCCCAGAGGTAATCTGTTTGGGGAGATGGCCCAGCTGGCGGTAGGAGGGCCAGAGAAAGACACCATCTGTGAGCTGTGTGGGGAGCCCCACCCGTACCCTGTGACGTACCACATGAGGCAGGCTCACCCAGGTAAGCGGCGCTTCGGAGTGCGCGCAAGCACTTTGCGTAAAACATAGATGCGGTAGCTTCCGACTTAAGCTGTTCCATGAATTACCTTAAAGGAGAGGGACACTTTTGCCCAGAATTTATAGTTTTTCTTAGAACGTAATTTTTAAAGTGCTTTATCAATACAGTATAAGTTTTGTGGAAAATAGGTGAAGAAATTCTAATACTGCGATGGCAAGGCAGTTCAGTACTGTTTCATTTTAGTGTGTCACATTCTGAGATATTGTTAACTTTTAAAATATTTTACATATTACCCAAAGGATTGCTGTCTCACACAGGAGAAATAACATATCCAAACACACAGGAGAGGTCTCAACGTTAACTCTCCTTTACCTGTATTGTTTTCCCGTTCAAAACTGCAAATTAAATTAGATTATATTGATTTCTATGGGCCTCTTCCTGTGAAAGAGATTATCAGCTGTTTCTCAGAAGACAGTATTTTAGATAAATGTAACTATTTCTATAACAATTGATTAGTATTGCAAAATTCACCTATTACGGATTTGGGTAGATGCTTTTCTCTTCCTACATATTACACTGAAACCTTTCATAAAATATGTGATCTGTAAAATTTACCATTCGTACAGAATGTTTTATATCTATTTTGTCCAAATTTATGACACACTTAAATAAATCTAAATGTTCCCACATCTTAACATTTCTTTTCATCTGCATGTATAGAGTATCTTCAGTATTTTAGATGTCATATAGTCGATTACTTTCTGGTCATACATGCATGTTTGCTGATATAACTAACAGCCTGTGGGGGCAGGGTGAGGGGGGGTGGTAGAAAAAGTGAAAAAGTTAGTACTTTGCTTGCTTTGAGAAGGGAAATCTGTCATTTATGCATAGGTAGCAAGCATCAGACTATTAAGGACTCTTAGTTCAGTATCTGTTTATGGTCTTACTTCAAAGGCTGTGGCCGGTATGCTGGTGGACAAGGTTACAATAGCATCGGGCACTTCTGTGGCGGATGGGCTGGTAACTGTGGCGACGGCGGCATAGGGGGAAGCACATGGTATCTGGTGTGTGATCGCTGCAGAGAAAAATACCTCCGGGAGAAACAGGCTGCTGCCCGGGAGAAGGTAGTTTTATTTTTTTCTGACTATACTGTGAATGATAAGGATAAACCTTATAAAAAACCTCTTTTTAGCAACATGGATGCTTGCATTACCATATGTAAAATAGATAGCCATTAAGGATTTGCTGCACAACTCAGGAAACTCAAACAGGGGCTCTGAAATAACTAGAGGGGTGGGCTAGGGAGGGTGGTGGGAGGAAGGTTCAAAAGGGAGGGGACATACATATACCTGTGGCTGATTCATGTTGATATTTGACAGAAAACAACAAAATTCTGTAAAGCAATTACCCTTCAATAAAAAAGAAAAAAAAAGCAACAGGGGCTCTGTAACAACCCAGAGGGTTGGGATGGGGAAGGAGATTAAAGAGGGAGGAAAAAAAAAATCTCTTTTTAGGATCATGTCATCAGACAACTTCATATAGTTGATATTAAAACTCTTATTATGCTACTCAGTCACCTGCTTCCATAATTTAGCTTTCCCTCTTCACCTTTTCTCTCTCTAAATTCTCTTTTCCTTTTCCTTCCCTTTTTCTGCTGTTTTATCTCCTCTTTTTCTGAATACCTAGTTATATTAAGGATTTACGGAAAGTGAGGATCATTCACATTAGTGACACACCTAACTGAAAATATTTGCCAGATACACACACACACACAAACACACACACACACACACACACACATACATGTTATTTACTCTTTTATTTAAATAATTACATCTAAATTTTACTAGTTAGGTTTTTAACTTTCACCAAAAAGAGAAAAAAATACAGTTTGTATTTGATATAAATTAGTTTCAGTCAGTTCAGAAACATGAAGTGAATGTTGTTTTTGGTAATCACTATTATTGTTTTAAAGTAGTTCTACAAGTATTTAATAATTTGTATTAGCAACTCAAAAGTATTTAGGTTAAGAAATCTCACATTTGAATATAAGCAGGAAAAGATCCCTAAAAATTCTCCCTCCAGGTCAAGCAGTCTAGGAGGAAGCCGATGCAAGTCAAGACTCCGCGTGCCTTGCCCACCATGGAAGCCCACCAGGTGATTAAAGCGAATGCCCTCTTCCTGCTGTCGCTGAGCAGCGCTGCCGAACCCAGCATTCTATGCTACCATCCAGCAAAGCCATTCCAGTCTCAACTCCCCAGCGTGAAAGAGGGCATTTCTGAGGACCTTCCTGTTAAAATGCCTTGTCTCTACCTGCAGACACTAGCTAGGTAATGTCACTTGGCTGTTTTTTTTAAATCACTTTGGAAATTGCCTGCTGGCATGACTTACCAACCAGCAGTTCCATTTTGAGAAGCAGAGTTATGTAGTTTGTTTGTTTGTTATTGTACTTATAATTCAATAAAATGAACGGGAAACAAAAATGAAAACGTGAGACTAAGTACATTTGGGACGTTGGAAAAAATCACCAGGAATGCCAAGTGCAGCAAGCCTTCAGCTTCAGTAACCTGTTTATTGTACTTAGACTAGCGCCTCTGTGTTCCAGTTTGAAAAGGATAGAATCAAATGGTAAAACATACAAAAATTGATGGCATACTCTATGAATTTTACAATTTTTAGCCCTTTGGGGAATAGATATATCCCCCCTAACCCACGAAACATTTCATACATCTCTAATCTTTTTCAAATTTCACTCTAACACGTGTTCCTACCATAAAGGTCACTACCTATACTCCAGTAGTCCATGCAAGAAATGTCATCAGCCTGAAGCAAGGCAGTGATGATGGGGAAACAAGAAGAGAGAATAGTGAAAGGGGACCCAGTGTCCACAGGCCTGAAGGACTGGTCATGGCTGAGGGCTGAGCCCTCTGTGACACCAAGATATTTTAGCTTAAGGCACCCAGATAGCTGGTGGGATCACTCACTGAAACATTGGAAGATGGAAAAGTTCTCAAAAGGAAATAAATTCAATTTTGTATTTGAAATGTTTGTGGTACCTGCAATACCTATGTGTAAAATTATCAGCCTTCTGTTTCTTCCTCCTCACATCTGCCACTATTTTAATACTTTACACTCCTCAATTATAGATGTATGAGTTATTTTTGCTTTTACTAAGGAGGTTAAAAATGGAAAGTATCTGTATTACCATCATACTTTTAAGTTACTGGGTTTGATTTAATGCAGGCATCATCATGAAAATTTTGTGGGCTATCAAGATGACAACCTATTCCAGGATGAAATGAGGTACCTGCGTTCAACATCTGTGCCAGCCCCATACATATCAGTAACCCCTGATGCGAGTCCCAACGTATTTGAAGAGCCCGAGAGCAACATGAAGTCCATGCCACCCAGGTATTTGACTTACTATATTTTTGTTGAGTCCAGTGTTTTGTGGAAGAGAGATTTTAAACAGAAGAGGATGCCCTAGAGGTTCTTTCAGAGTGATGCATCCCTCCATCTCAGGAAGGAAGTCACGTCAACTGTCCCGACTATTAGAGCAGTAAGAAAAGGCATGCGTTCATGAATCAGGTGAGGTCTTTGATAGCAGATCCAGTTGGAGAGAACAGATCACCTTTACTCCAATTAGTTATATACAACATTCATCATCTATTCAAACAAGAATGTATACTCATTTAGGCAGATAAGCTTTACTGAGGGCCATAGGATTTTAAACCAAGCCTGACCAATGGAAAAGAAACAAAAAGAATATTTTGTAAATTTGTCTTAGAAAGTAAAGAAAGGTATTTATCTTTTTCTTAAAATGCCCCAATAAAAGAAATTACATAACCACCTTAATACTTTTGTAACTGTTTTCTAATGTTGTATAGTTAAAAAAGAAAAAAAAAAGAGGTTGGTTTCCTACTGCTGCTGCTAAGTTGCTTCAGTCGTGTCCAACAGCCCTCCTGAAAACCACTGAGTTCTCAAACAGTTTTAAGTATAGTGTAACTGAGGCTAGGAACCCGTTTGTCATCTCTCAGTACACTGTGGTATGGCCGTGCTCCATATAGAGCTTTGGGTAGCACCTCCAGAGAATGAGAAACCTCATAGAACACTCAGAACCAGAGGAAAATGACATCCTTTCATTTTCCCTCTTATTAGGTTTCCTTGTGTATATATTTTCATTGTTCCTATTCAGTGCTATTATGAATATATCTGCCTTTTTTTCCTGAATATCATGACATGTGTCTTCCACCAGTGCTTTTGCTTCTGAGAGAAGCTTAGAATATTTGATGCCTTTTCTTCTTTTTCATTTAAAATGCAAAGTAGATTTAAGAGAAGCAAAAGTTTTAAGATGCAGTTCTGAAATCGGTCAAAATGTGATTACATTTGGAAAGATCCAATTATGGCTTAAAGAGATATTGTCAAGTTGCCTTTGAATTTGTATTCTTCCACATGGTTCACACATTTGACTACGCTGTTATAAACTAAGTAAATACAGTGTCAACGTCATTCCCTTTTTCTCCTGAGTTATCTGTCACCTTGTTCTATCTGCAGTTTGGAAACTAGTCCCATAACTGATACTGATCTCGCAAAGAGAACCGTCTTCCAAAGATCCTACTCTGTTGTTGCTTCTGAATATGATAAACAGCACTCCATCTTACCTGCACGAGTTAAAGCCATTCCTCGAAGGAGAGTTAACAGTGGAGATACTGGTAAGTATAAAGATGAAAAAGAAGATTGAGTGATCCTAATGATTTTATTTGTAGATTTTTTAAATCTAATTTTTGAAGGCAGAGGGGTGGATTAATTTTAAATCGTGGTTAAACATTCCTTCTGTGTGACACAGCCATAAATGTGCCTCTCTAAATTTTACATCTTAGTTGGAAGAGACACCCAGAGATCATTCACTATTATTCAAGAATAAACGGATCTTTAAAATATATTACTTGTTAGGTATCTAAGCTGAATATTGCTACCATTATCCCTCCCACTAAGCTTCAGTAAATCAGCAGTTCCAGTGACTTGACACTTTCACAATGATATTCTCAATAGAAACTTGTAAACTCTTGTAAGTACTACCACTCAAACAGATAATAAAAACTGGAGATACGGCTAGCTCGTAATCAGTGAAAAATTTTAGATAATCTGGACCAATTAGTATTGGCAGCCCCAAATTGAGGCTAATTAATTCTGTCTTAAGAATAAAGAAAGAAATCCAAGAAGCAAAGGATAACATGTTAGTGGTTTATCAGGCCAACTACTTACTAAACGAAGATCTGACCTAATATTTTTAGGTAGATGATTATATATCTTGTTGAAGATCTTCTAGGAAAATATTGAGGATATATTCAACAAGTATCTTTGGGCTCTTAATGAAATACCATTTGTTACAAAGCAGTCCTTTAGAAAATGCTGGGGATAAGATGTAGATTCCATTTGGGGAGAAAATAAATCACATTTTGTATAGTGTTATAGAAAGTGTGAACTTTCAGACCTGGGTTCAAAACTTACCTTTGAAACTTAATAGGTATATAACTTTACGTAAGATATTTAAATCTGAGCTTCAGTAAAAAATTGAAATCATTAAGATTTGTGTCAAATGCAAAAACAAAAAAAACCCCAAAGTGAATAAGCTGGATACTGTTTTTTGAAATCACTTTAAATATATTAATATGTGTTGCCTATGAAAATTGATACTTTTTTTTTCCTTCGAACAGAAGTGGGTTCTTCGCTCTTGAGGCATCCATCTCCCGAGCTGTCCCGGCTCATCTCAGCCCACAGCTCCCTCTCCAAAGGAGAACGGAACTTCCAGTGGCCAGTCTTAGCCTTTGTTATACAGCATCATGATCTAGAAGGTCTGGAAATAGCAATGAAACAAGCTTTAAGGAAATCTGCTTGTCGAGTTTTTGCTATGGAGGTAAGAATACATGAATAGGATTATTAATTCATTAATCATAAGCTTCATATGATGGTTCTGTTTAATAATGTCAGTTTTCTACTGAACAGAAATTGTGACAAATTAAGAGACCTCAGTGAATAGAAAATACTGTGTTTGCAACAAAATTAAACTCCTAGGTTTAGGAATATAAATGAATTTGAGTTTCATAGTTAAGCACTCTGAAAAATATCATTTCTACATTGCTTTATTGTCTGAATCATGATAATATCATCTTAAAAAAGCTTTCTATAATCACAGTGTCATTTCAGTTAGAGTAATCATGCAAAAGGGATCCGAAGTAGGGCTTTTGAATTATAAATTTAACAATGATAATTTATCTGGGTCTCTGTTCTCTGAAAATGGATCACTGTATATCATAGACTTGTATATATAACAAATCTTTTTTCTTTATCATGGAGTAGAAAGTACTCATGATATTCATCAGTGGGAACCACATGAATCTATATTTAAGTAAATAGCAGCTTGTGTAGAACTTAAGAAATATTCTAAATGCATGTTGATTCTAAATGCAAGTTGGAAAAAATGTTCTTGTGTAAATTAATATTCAGACAAATTTTTGAAATGAAAAGTAGTTTGGAAAAGTATTTTTGAATTGTATTTCATAGGTATTATATTCCCTACTGTTAATTTTTAAATTAGGGCCAGAATTATTGACAGTGTAAGTTCAGTGTACTTTCAGTGAAATGACAATCAGTCTTCCCAGAGTCTTCCCTTAAAATACTTGAGTCCCAGAAGGTTCTCTTTATCTTGGACTTATTTAACATTGTTTATTCAGGCTTTCAGGCTTCCCTTGTGGCTCAGCTGGTAAAGATTCCACCTGTGATGCAGGAGACCTGGGTTCAATCCCTAGGTTGGGAAGATTCCCTGGAGAAGGGAAAGGCTACTCATTCCAATATTCTGGCCTGGAGAATTCCATGGACTGTATAGTCCATGGGGTCGCAAAGAGCTGGACACAACTGAGCGCGTTTCACTTTCTCTTCCATGCAGGCTTTCAACTGGCTTCTGTGTAATGTCATCCAGACCACTTCTCTCCATGATGTTCTGTGGCATTTCGTGGCGTCTCTGACTCCTGCTCCAGTGGAACCAGAGGAGGAAGAGGATGAGGAAAACAAAACAAACAAAGAAAATGCAGAACAAGTGAGTGAGACCCTTGGTTTTTTATTTGTCCATATTTTTATAGAAGAGTCGAACTCTCTTCAGGTAATACCATAATTTACATGAGGTCATTCACAGATTATATAACTTAAAGGCAAGAATACCAATTCAGAGCTATGAGCAACATACTAACTATGCTGAATGAAAGTTTTCTGTCTCCAGAAACACTGTCAATCAATTCTGGTTTCTCACTAGCCATCACTGTCACACACAAAGCACTCAGTTGGAAGATATATACTGTACAGTGCAATATAAGATGAAGAAGGCAACATTATTATAGAGAAGGGCCATCTACTTCACAGCATTACTGTAAGGCACAGAGAATGAAAATGAGATTGTGCCTGGACATGAAAGTCAAAAAGTTTGGCTAGAAGGGACTTCAATTTTATAGGAGGCAGCCTGTATCATGGAAAAGCGTTGACTGTGGGCCCTGGAAGCCTGGGTTCCAGCCGCATTTATACCTCTGTAGCTGTGATTTATGGATCTCATTTATATTTCTACAGTAAAAAAGTAGAAGACTAAATCCTCAATTTAAAAAAGCTGTCAGAATAGATAGAAAAAAACAAAAGCTCGGTACTGTTTATAAGCATCGCATCTTTTAAAACATAAGGACAGAGGAAGATTAAAATTAAAAGGTTAAAAGTAGAAAAAGATATACTGGATAAATACCAATCAAAATTGTGTTGCTATAGCTAGTTTAACATCAGATAAAATAGACTTCAAGACATAATTATCAATAAGGATAAGGAGGCTCTCTACAAAATGATAAAAAGAGTAATTCTGTATCTTCAGTGTATGCATGTAGTTAATAAAATAACCTTAAAGATATCAAATAAAAATCAATAGGGCTGCAAGGGAAAATTGAAAACAATCTGCAATTACAATGTGACATTATCACACATTCATAAGAGCTGTCTGTTCCTGTGTAACAGATACCCCAAAACCTACTGAATGGAAACAGTTGCTTACTGGCTCCCAACTTTGTGGGCCAGCAGTTTGGGTGGTGCTCAGCTGAAGGGAAAGGCTCATTTCTGCTAGTAGATTAGTGAGTATGCTGGAATTGATCCTCATATGTGGCATTTATTTGGTTTGGTGATTTTATCTATAGGTGACCTTATCACTTTTTCCTTTAAAAATGTAAGCATAATTAGTTAATCTTACTGGATGTTTGAGGTATGGTTTGGTTTTGTTGTTTACATTTCTACTACATCAGTATCGTTAAAGTACACATTTTCTTTTGTGGGAAAAATTCCTTCCAGCTCCCAAACTGATGAACTTGCCTGCCATTTCTGTCTTAGGAGAAAGATACGAGGGTATGTGAGCATCCGCTCTCAGATATAGTGATTGCAGGGGAAGCCGCTCATCCTTTACCACACACGTTTCACCGCCTACTTCAGACCATCTCCGATCTTATGATGTCTCTCCCCAGTGGCAGTTCATTACAGCAGATGGCCCTGAGGTAATCTTATTTCCAAGTGTCCTAAGTACCCTGGAAAAGTTTTCTGAAGCAGTCAGAGCATGAAATGCTTGAAAGATCTCTTTAAATACTTAAGGTAGAAAGAATCCTGTGTTATATGAATGACCTCCCTCATTATGGTTGTAATTTGGAATTGCCCTTCACCTCAGCTCATGCCTGTTGGCCCCTCTGTAAATTGTGGATGGTATACTTCTGAGTCCTCTAAATTGTCACAGTCTGAAACCATCTTCCTCACTTTCTCTGCTACCCCAAATCACATGTCTCAGTGTTCCTCAAGAGTAGAAACTTAAATGTTGCAAAAATGGAGAGGGCAATGAAATCTCAAAAACTGAATTCAAAATAGGGTTTTGAATCGAAAAGAAAATCAAGAGAAATGCTGCCAATCCTGAAACTACATTGAAGAGTATCTCCTCCTTTTAAGTCCTCACCATTACTTTTACATTGTGAACTTTATCACTAGAGCCTCGTACTGGACTACACATAAACAAGTAAATCCTCCACTGATTTTTATAAGAAATAGGTTGACAGGGTGATTTTGTCTACCCACATTCCTAATGATGAGACCAGCAGAGAAGAGATTCTATAGTGCAAGATTTTAGAAGTACAAAGTGTGTTATACTCTGATGAATTAGAGTAGAATTATTGGACTAATAAATTTTAAGAGGCTGGTATAGTTGGGATAACACTTGTCTACAAAACTGATTTATTACCTTTTTTGCTTTTATAGCTTTGATCTTCATGTGTCAGTTTGGCTATATTTAAAATGGATGAACTTTCCTTAGAATTTACATTGTTCAACAGAAATGACGTATATTTCTCCAAAAGCCAGTAGAAATCATTTTGTTTCTTGAATTTTAAAAATTTCTAATATTGTTATTTTACGTACAGCATTAAGATTAGCTGCAGAGTGCTTTTTTTTTTTTTTTTAAGGAATTCCTTAGAGGTTCCTGAAAAAGAATTATTTACTATATTACTTACACCTTTTTAGGTGCTGGAGTCTGAAATTCAAGCAATCTGATCACCAGTTCCTCCATCAGAGCAATGTCTTTCATCACATTAACAATATTTTGTCAAAATCAGATGATGGAGACAGTGAAGAGAGTTTTAGCATCAGCATACAGTCTGGCTTTGAAGCTATGAGTCAGGTCAGTCATCTAACAGTTATCCTGTTAATACTCAACAATGTACTGAAGGAGAAACTGAAAATTACTCCTAAACAACTTGATACTTACTTTTATTTCTATCTCATGCCTATTTTACTATTGTGGAAGATTTCCATTTGAGTGTTTCAATTATGTCTATTTGTTTCTGGTAGGAATTGTGCATAGTAATGTGCTTAAAGGACTTAACCAGCATTGTTGACATAAAAACTTCAAGCCGACCTGCCATGATTGGCAGTTTGACAGATGGTTCCACAGAAACCTTTTGGGAGTCAGGAGATGAGGATAAAAACAAAACTAAGAACATCACCATCAACTGTGTAAAAGGCATCAATGCCCGCTATGTATCTATTCATGTGGACAATTCCCGAGATCTTGGGGTAAGAAAGGAAACTTAGCTGTGGCTTGTTAGTTCTTTTGAGACCTTTATTAATGATACAATCTCATTTCTGAGTTTTAGCGAAAAGGCTTTCATCTGGAACTTCACCAACCAAACAGCCTATTTATATTCTCAAAATAACTCAAGTCTAAAAACAGATTAGTATGACTTGGGGCACTGTGGAATACCCATTTTAAGAAAGGCTCTGATTATAAATGTATGAAATCTATAGCTAGGCAAAATGAATATCTACTCCATGATATTTTACCTCCATGCCCTTGTTCAAGTTATTTCCTTGGCCTGGAAGTCCTTCTCTTAAACTCTCCCTTTCAGATTCTTCCCAAGTATAATATCCAGCAGACAAATTCTCCCACAGTACCTCTTCTATAAAAGTTACTCTTTCTCTCCTCTGGATTCTTTTTTACCTTACTCTAGTGGCACTTAATGCAGTTTGACCTATAGCATAATTAGCCTTTAGTTTTTAATCCTCACCCCCACCGTCAGAAGGGAGTTGGGGAAAATTCCTATTAACATATTTAATCATCCTATATATTCCCCCTAGCTCTAGCCTGTCTACATGTTTCAACTGAATTGAGCACTCTTTAACAAAAAGCACTGGAGAAGAAAAAGCATCCTATTTACTTGAGTATTAAAAGCCAGTAAGAATGTAAAACCAACTGCTAAATTCCCATGCTTCTACCCCATTCTTGAGAAAGAATACTTTTTAGAATTTTTTCCCTCAGAAAGGAAGTGGCCTGCAGATACAGTGTTAATAAGTCCCCTTGGGCCATTGCTAAGCTGCTCCTATTCCCATGTGTATATTTCCTTTCCCTGGGAGAGCCAGAGTGGTGGGTTTGGGTCTCAGATGACCTGAATGGAGAATGCTGACCACAGAAGTTTAGTCTGCAGTCAGAGCATTCCCTGCTGTCTACAGTCACCCCACCTTCTGTCCATCAGCACAGATTGAGTAAGAGAAAGGCTTAGCTACTATATCACTATATCACTAGCTTATCACCTCTTCAGACCCAAGAGTTCAATTGATACAACTTTGTCTTACTTGAAAGTCAGGTGTAATAAATCAGAACATTTTTCTGACAGGAACTCACTGCTCAGTACAGTGTTATCTTTGATTCATGTTTTAAGGTAGAATATACTTGCCATCAAAACAGTGGTTGCAATCAATTTAACATTTTGTCTTTTAGGAGAGAGACTCATGATAATATTCATTTTTTACAGATATGCTGACATCAGCTTTTCTCTTAGGAAACCTCCTCTGATTTATATGCATCATTAAGACTTACATAGTGTACTGTGTGTCCCCCAGCCTTCCCATCACACTCCCTTAAACACAGCATTTGTTAATTTGAATTGCATCAGCCTATAGCACTTAAAAGTATACAACTCTCTAAGGAATTCATATGTCCATATGTCTTGATGTACTTGGCATAAAACTTACTCAATCTTAAGGTCTCTCTGACTCTAGTACCAGTATGATTCTTTCCAGTACTTAAAGCTATTAAATTTCTTTTGCTACTTTACTTTATATGTTAAATGGTCCTTCCCTAATTTGGCAAAGATCTCAAGGGGATAGAACTCATCTCTCTCATGTGTCCTCCCCCAAGTCCCGATGGCTGTCCGGGGGCATCGTGATACTTGCAAGTATTTGTTGCTTAAGCTACCTGCCTTCCTCGCTTTTACACCAGAGGCAATGAGAATAATGTAATAAGAATGGGACGTAAGTAGCAAGGCGAATTGTTGAAAGACTTCATGATAGAGATAGAATTTAAATGATTAGACTTTGGATGAAAAGAGGGAATGCCAGCCTCCTCTCTCAGAGCCCATAGAGAAGGACTGAAATGTATGATTCAAGACGGAGTTTGTGAGGATAAGAAAAAGATTGGAGTTGTAGGAACTGTGATTGGTTTCACAGATGGAATGAAGTCAGTTAAGAAGGACTATAGAAGACAAGCAGAAGAGTTGATATGATATTGATAGGCTGTAAGAAATCACTGTCTGCTCTAGAGCCAAGAACATGGCATAATAACGATTTTGAATTGTTTATTTTAGAATAAAGTCACCTCAATGACCTTCTTAACTGGCAAAGCAGTAGAAGATTTGTGCAGAATAAAGCAGGTAATTAAAGCTGTCACTGGATGTTTTCACTGCCTGGTGGAGATGTCTTCTTCTCAGTCCCCACTGCTGAGCTCTCATTTTGGCATGCCACACTGTTATAGGAAATCATGCCTTTTCAAAACACTAAGTTGGCACATAGTCCACATATGGGAATAGTTATAACTGTCTCTGTTCTAAACATCTTACCCATTATTTTCCTAAATGTTCTGTAGTCATGAGTAAGTAGACTGTGCCGACAGCCCTCCACCTGACTTCTGCTCCCCTGTGGAGATTCAGGGTGCCTTAGAATTCTTCATAGATTCGATTCACAAATGCCGCTATAATTCAGCCACACTTCAGATTATAATGTAGATTATTGTCCTGTACCTTGAAGATCTTTCAATTTACAACACTGCAGTATATCCAGGTTAAAAGTCATTATACAAACCTACTCTAGAAAACAAGTCTTATTTGGGCTTGTGACAGATGCTGTATAAACTCATTCCCTTGTGAGTGAATAGTGTCAAAAACCATTTTACAGTACACTGAAATTTAATCCTTGAGAAGAGTTAGATTCTCAATGAAATATACTGAAATAAGTCATCACAAATGTGAATTTACATAGTATTATAATGTTTCTTCAAAAGTAAAACATTAACTAACTGCACAGCTAAAATCCTTGCTTTAAATGTGCTTTCATGTAAAGATGCACAAAACAGGACTTCATTGCTGATCATTTGAGTATTCCTACTTACAGGCAGTATAGGTACAGACATGAAAATTGTTTCCAGTGGTTTCACTTATGTAACTTGTGCTCAGAAGCCATATAATACATATAATGTAAGCAGACCTGTATTTTAATTCTCCACTCCACCACTTACTAGACTCCTGCCATCTGTGTTAACTAACTTTCTTCATCTGTAGCTATTAGAGTATTGCTTATCTTTACAAGATTTAAATAAGATAATCTGAAATAATCCAATACACTTTCTGTGTGTACAATTATTTGTTATTTGAGCTTACTGTTATTAACACTAGGACATAATAACCACTGTCATGAAGTCTAGGACAGTAACAAAATAGTAATCCACTTGTATCGGGTTTCTATCCCTTTTCTGCCCCCCTAGGTTGATCTGGATTCCAGGCACATTGGTTGGGTAACAAGTGAACTTCCTGGAGGGGATAATCACATCATCAAAATTGAATTAAAGGGTCCAGAAAATACACTGAGAGTTCGACAGGTTAAGGTCCTGGGCTGGAAGGATGGCGAAAGCACAAAAATTGCTGGCCAGATCTCAGCCAGTGTAGCCCAGCAAAGGAACTGTGAAGCTGAGACTCTGCGAGTGTTCAGACTCATTACATCTCAAGTGAGTGTCCTTACTACACATATTCAAGCACAGGATAAAATGAAATAATGTACTACTTCAGTAATAATATCAAGAGCCTAAGAAAGTATTTTGTTCAGTTTGTTAGAGATTGTTAGCTACAAGTTTGGCCTATTTTTTTCTTCTCAAAGCCCAGATTCTTGTATTTCATTTTGCATTCATAGTTCTGAAAAGTAGAGGTGTACAGTAAGAGTAGCATAGGAACGTTATAAAGCTTGCAGAGTCAGCTGTTGAGTCCTCCAGCTGTCACAGAGGTAGTTCCTGCCATTGGGTTGCTCTCACCTCCCTGTCTCCTTCACCAGGTATTTGGAAAGCTCATCTCTGGAGACGCAGAGCCCACACCAGAACAAGAGGAAAAGGCACTGTTGTCATCACCTGAAGGAGAGGAAAAAGTATACAATGTATTTATTTATATTCTAAAAATATTTATTTCCCTATTCCATTTTCTTTTGTTCAGTGGAATAATCCATATGTTGCTATGTATTTTAATGTATATGTGATACTAGTTTCTGTGCAGTTAGTATTTTTTACTTATATTAGAAAGAAGATGAAGGAACTATCAGAAGATACTCACTTTTTGCTCATGTATGATCTAGCTGGTATTTTAAGTAACAACAAAATTTGCTCCAAACCTTGGGCTGTTGTGTTTAAATGTCATTTGTAAAATCAGCTTCATCATTGACTACACTGTGCACTTTCCTCCATCTTCTCTGTCCTTCACAGTTCAGCTCAAAACTACTGTCTTCTCCGTGAGCCTTCTTTATGATTGTTCAAGGGAAATCATGAAGAAGGTTCATGGCGAAGACACAAAGAAATATTTCCTCTGCTAAACTTCATAGTAATTTCTGTGTCTCTTCTTGGTTTCTCTCTTGTTGGGATTATTGGTACACATGGTTTATTGTTGTTTAGTTGCCCAGTCATGTCTGAGTCTTCGCGACCCCATGGACTGCAGCACTCCAGGCCTCTCTGTCCCTCACCATGTCCCAAAGATTGCCCAAGTCCATGTCTAAGATAGATACATGGTTTGTATCTTCAACTTAATCAAAGCTTCCTAAAGACCAAGAACATGTCTGGTTTGTCTTTATATCCACCATGGCATAAACACACATGTGTGCAATTTTTATTGGAAGAACCTGTCCTTTATATTGTCCTTGAAATTTCTTCTAAAGTGCATTTGCCTGACTTATTTGGTCTAAACTAAAGCACTGTGTCTAAGAAGAGAACTTCATCCATTTTCAGAAAGAGAAGTCAGCCATGACTAGTCTCCATATTCTCGTGTATTTATTAATAGATGCTGTAAATACTCGTCTTGACAGTTCTCTGAAAGATATTTTCAAGGACTTACCCTAAGCTAACTCTGTGCCTTCCGACACAGAGGCAACTAAATCATCCACATTTTTCTATCTGGAATCTGTTTAAAAAAAAAAAAAAGGATTTCATAAACCCTGGTAATTATTTTTCAGTATCTTTTGGAGATAACATTTTGACAACTATAAGACTGAGAACTCATTAAGCTATCAACTGAATTTTAGCAAATGGCAGTTGTTTGCTGAACAACCTTGAGAACTGGTATCAAGCCCTCAAAAACCTTGCCTTCTGTTCTTAAACATGAACAGTCATGCCCTCCCTCCCAAAACAGACCATCAGGGATACTCTCTAGTATATAATCACTGTATTAAATATGTGGGAAAATTGCACATGTCATAGAATTTCAGAGTATATTGAAGTTATTGTCCCTGGAATGGACAGAGAAGGCTTCTTGGAGGATATTAGACTTTGAGTTAGACCCGAAAGAGAATGGAGGAAAGTTAGATTAAAAGTATGAGAGGATGGGAGCATTAAAGAGGCTGGCCAAACAGTAGAAGAGTGTATGCTGAGGCTTTGGGGATGAATGGGAAATGTTTGCTAGTGGTTGGATTCTAGTGAGATAATGTAATTTTTAAGGGAAACATTTTTAAGTCAGATTTTTGAAGTAAAACTTACATACAGAATTATCCTTTTAAAATCATTTGTTTTGAATTTTGACCAATGTGTACAGTGGTGAAACCATCACAAGCAATTTTTAAAACACATCCCCCCCAGAATTTCCCTGTCATTCCTCTGCATTCAGCCCTCTTATCTCATTCCTCCCCCGTGGCAACCGCTGAACTATTTTCTGCCTGTTTTCTGCCCCTATGGTATAGCCATCCCCTGGTGGCACAGATGGTAAAGAATCCACCTGCAATGTGGGAGACCCAGGTTCGATCCCTGGCTTTGGGAAGGTCCTCTGGAGGAGGAAATGGCAACCCACTCCAGGATTCTTGCCTAGAAATTCCCATGGATGGAGGAGCCTGGCAGGCTACAGTCCATGGGGTCGCAAAGAGTTGGACACGACTGAGCGACTTGACTTTTTATAGTATTGCTTTTTCCCAGGTTTTATTTAATGGAACAGTATAGAAAGTAGCCTTTTTGTCTGACTTTTTATAGGTAGTATAAGAACATGTATCAGTTGTTTGTTCTTTTGGTTGCTGAGGAGTAGTCCATTGTGTGAGTTTCAGTCAGTTCAGTTCAGTTCAGTCTCTCAGTCGTGTCCGACTCTTTGCGACCCCATGAATCGCAGTACTGTAGTTTATTTATCCTTTCACAAATTTCTGATGGATGTTTGTGTTATGTCCTCTATTTAGCTATTAGTAATAAAACTGCTGTCAGCGTTAGCAAACAGATCTTTGTATGGACATATTTTCATTTTTCTTGGGCAAATACCTGTGAGTAGGGTTGCTGTATAATAAGTATATGTTTAACTTCCTAGGAAACTGTAGACTCTTTCCAAAGTGATTAAGCCATTTTACATTTTCACCAACATCCACATCTCCTTGACAATACCTGATACTGTCACTCTTTTTAGTTTTATACATTCTTCTAGGTGTATACTTGTATCTTGTGGTTTTTTTTAACTTTGTAAGTACTTTTTATTATTCATGTATTCACTTTTGGCTGTGCTGGGTCTTTGTTGCTGCCCGGCTTTTCTGTTGTTGCCGTGAGCAGGGGGCTACTCTCGAGATGAGGTGCACGTGCTTCTCATTGCAATGGCTTGTCTTGTGCGGAGCATGAATGCCAAACCACGTGGGCTCAGTAGTTGTGGTTCCTGGGCTCTAGAGCACAGGCTCAGTAGTTTTGGTGCATGGACTTAGTTGCTCTTTGGCGTACGGGATCCTCCCAGACCAGGGATCTAACCCATGTCTCCTGTATTAGCAGGCAGATTCTTTACCACGGAGCCACCAGGGAAGCCCCTTGTTGTAGTTTTAACATGGATTTCACCAGTGACTAATGATATTGAGCAAATTTTTATGTATTTATTTGCCATCTCTGTACTACAGTTACCAAAATGTATATTAAGATTTTTTACCCATATTTCTTATATTGAGCTGTTTGTATTATTGGGTTGGAAGATTTCTTCATGTATTCAGGATATATTTATAGGTCTTCTACCAAATACATGTTTGGTAAAAATACATTTTCAAATATTTTATCCTAGTCTATGACTTATCTTTCAGAGAGAAGTTTCTAGTTTTGATAAAGTTCAATTTATCTTTTTTTTTTTCATGATTTTTGTGTCTTACCTAAGGTCACAACAATTTTCTCCTGTTTTCTTCTAGAAACAGAAGTTTAGTTCTTTTATTAAGAACTATATATATTTCAAGTTTTTCTATACAGTGTAAATTAAGAGTAGAGGTTCTTTTTCTTGATGTGAAGATATTTGATTCTTTTACTGCCATTTGTTGAAAAGACTATCCTTTATCAATAGTCAGTCCACCAGAAGTGTATCGGTCTGTTTCTGGACTCTATTCTGTTTCATTAATCTATATGTACATTCTTACACCAACATCAGGCTGTATTGAGATTCAATACATTCATTACTGTAGCTTAGAGAGAGATTCCAACCAAGTTCTTTCTCAAAGTTGTTTTGGCTATCCCAGGTTCTTTCCGTTTCCATATAAAGCTTAAAAGCAGATTATCAATTTCTTCTTCTTCCACAAAAAACATAAATTCTTTTTTAAAAGCCTGCTGAAATATTGATTGGAATTGCACCAGAGTGCTAAGTCAGTTTGGGGAGAACTGACATCTTAATATTGAGTCTGGAAACCCCATGGACAGAGAAGCCAGGTGAGTTATAGTCCATGGGGTTGCACAAGAGTCAGGACTTAGCAACTAAACAACAGCAAATCCATGAATATTATATTTAGTTCTGCCCATTTATTTAGATCTTCTTTAATTTCTGCCAGCAATGTTTTATAGTTCAGCTCTGTGTACATGTCTTATACACACTTTTTGAAATTGATCCCTAAGCATTTGATACTATTGTAAATATTTTTATTTCACTTTGCAGTTATTCATTTCTAGTACATAAAAATGCAATTGACTTTTGTGCATTAAACTTTTATCCTGTAGTCTTCTTAAGGGACACCTCTATGGCTCAGTTGGTTAAGAATCTGCCTACAATGCAGGAACCCTGGTTCAATTGAACCCTGGTTCAGTTTCTGGGTTGGGAAAGATCCACTGAAGAAGGGATAGGCTACCCATTTCAGTATTCTTGGGCTTCCCTGGTGTCTCAGCTGGTTAAAAATCTGCCTGGAATATGGGAGACCTAGGTTCAGTCCCCAGAGGGGAAGATCCCCTGGAGAAGGGAACAGCTACCCACTCTAATATTCTGGCCTGGAGAATCATATGGACTGTATAGTCCATGGAGTCTCAAAGAGTCGGACACAACTGAGTGACTTTCACTTTCACTTTTTTTCATGGTCTTCTTAAATTTACTTAATAGTTTGAGAAGCTCTTTTGTAGTAACCTTGGAATTTTTCTTCATAGATAATCATATGGTCTTCAAAGAAAGCCAGTTTTACTTCTTTCTTTCCAATCTTGAGTTATTCCACTGGCTAATACTTTCAGTTACCATGTTGAATAAAAGTCGTGAGATCACATATGTTTGCCTTTGCTAGATTGGAAAAAGGAAATATTCAATCTTTCACTGTAGATTTTTTGTGACTGCGCTTAGTCAGTTTGAGGATGTTCCTCGTGTATTGAGAATTTTTATCAGAATGGATTTCTTATATATTTCTCTTTTTTCATTTTCTTTTATTCAGTAAAATAACCCATATATTGCTGTGTATAATAATCGGTATGCAGTGTTTCCTTATATGTACTTTATTTTTCTTTAAGGATGATGAGCTAGAGGAGTGATAACTGAGTGGCACAGTGTTTCTTTTTGGGGTGGTAAAAATGCTTTAAAATTGACTGTGGTGATGGCTGCACTTATCTGGGCATGCATATAAACCATTGAACTATATACTTTAAATGAATGAATAATATGGTATGTGAACTATATGTCAATACAGCTGCTTTTAAAAAGGAAAAAGCAAAATAAATTATGAAAGAAGTTAAAAGATCTTCCTCTCTAAAAGGAACTCATGTGTTAAAGTGTATTCCAGCTATACGTAGCACACACACACACACAAAATTTATTCTACAAACTTACTCTCCTTAGTAGATACAAGGAAACTGCAGTTATCCATTCTTTTTGAGTGAGCTTTGCCTTTCAAGTAATTTACCCATTTCATCTGAGTTGCTGGATTTATTGGCATAAGTTGTTCATAATATACTCTTATCCTTAGACTCTATTGTGATGTATCTTCTTTTTTTATATCTTTCCAGCTGTTTGCTTTGGATTTAATGTGTTCTTTTTCTGACTTCTTAAAGTCCTAATATGAGTTGAGATCTTTCTTTTCTCGTATAAGTAATGCTGTGATTTTCCTCTTAGCACTGCTTTAGTGTCACAGATTTGAGTGTTGTTTTTTTTCCCCATTTCATTCAATTCAAAATATTTTCTGACTTCTACTTTGATTTATCCTTCACTTCCGGGTAATTTACAAGTGTCTTATTTAATTTCTGAGAGTTTTCCTGATAGCCTTGTATTGTTAATTTCTACTTTAATTCCTTTGTGGTCAAATGTGTGTGTGTGTGTGTGTGTGTACTATATATATATATATATATAGTTTGTATAATTTTATCACTTTTGAGACTATTAAGACCTGAATTCTGGCTCATAGTAATAATATAGTTTAGCAAATGTCCATGTGCACTTAAATGAATGTGAACTCTGCTGTTGTTGTTTGAAGAGTTCTATAAATGTGGTTAATTCAGTTGGTTGATAGTTTTGTTCAGATCTATAAGACCTTTGCTGATAGGTAAGGTTCATTGTTTGCTCATTTGCTTGTATTAGGTACAAAAACAATTTGAAGTGTCCAGCAATATGGGTTTGTCAATTTAGATTTTAGTTCCCCTGGTTGCCTATATCAGCTTTCTAGTGGGCACCCAAAAATTACAGTTCTGTAGATTACCAGCTTTTCTCATTATTAAGTTGGGAGCAACATTCTCTTGTGGCTATCTCTATCCTAAGAAAAGTGAAACCAAGAGTCATTTTCAATTCTAATACAAGGGTGATTTGCCTCAGTTTGCTTACCTATAAAGCAGGCAGAACATCAAACCCCTTATGAGGTTTTTCTGAAGATTAAGTAAGGTTGTGTGTATGTGTATGCTTACATCTGTTTGTATATTTATCCCTTAAAACAGTGTCTTACACATGATGGGCTCTATAAAACTTCAGCCTTCATATTTCTTCTTGTGATAGGTTTCTTTGTTTACTGTCAGTGTTGGAATAACTTAAGACCACCACTATCAGAGAGTGTTGTTAGGACACTTCCTTTCTAACCAAATATCGTTTTCTGAGTTGCTCTTCTAATAACCAAATATAGGATATGAACTAATAGTGTTCACAGTTTAGAAATAGATTTAAACAAATTGACACAAGTTGACTAGATTATAAGAAATCCATGAAGTATACTTCTCTGGATTTCTTAAAGTCAGAAATTTTGTCTTTTTTATGGTCACTTTAGCCAATAGTGATTTCTTCAAACTTTTTATCCTTCTTCTTAGTGTTATAGATCTCAATTTAAAATGAATTCACCTTATAAATATACCTGCATAATTACTTATCAAGACATTTCAAAATGTCAAATATATGAATGTTATTAAAAGAGCCTGCTTCCTTTTTTTCCCCTTCTGTATTTAAAGGCAACATCAGATGCTGACCTGAAAGAACATATGGTTGGAATCATCTTCAGCAGGAGTAAACTGACTAACCTACAAAAACAGGTTGGTCAATAGTCATTTCATAATCTTCATCAGTTTTGTTTTTAGGGCATAAAGCATTTTCTAAAATTTATGGAGGCTTTTTTATGCTGACTCTTTTATAGGTCCTGCAGAATGTGTCTGCCTTTTTCTAGAGAGAAAGGAGTATGTTGGCATACCTGCATCACTTTAAAGACTTTGTTATGAATGTTAACTTTCTTACCTTGCTGCTCTTTGTTTTTCTCATTTTCAGGTAGATTGTTTCATTTTGGTGTCAAATACCCAGTTATATCAGATTTCATTTGTGTTTCCTGTGTTCCTTTCCCCTTTGTTTTTTTTTTTTTGTTTGTTTGTTTGTTGTTTTTTTTTTTAATTATTCTGCTGAGCAGTTATAATGTTAACTAAACCAGTGTTAGATATTTCTAATTATTACGAGGTGGTATAGTAGCACTAGGTCATTCATGTAATGGGAATTCACTTCGGGAATACCTAAATAACATAAAATTAACCCTTTCAAAGTCAAATAAAATACTGACTTTTGAATTAGGTTGTAAATTGGCCCACTATTTTAACTTTCAACACCTTAAGTCATTTTTAAATAAATCACATAAATTTATTTGTGCTTTATCTTTTTAACAGCATTTTATTGACCTGTAGAAGCTACCAGTTGTAAAATGTGCTGTTATTTTCTGTCACTAAAAAAAAGGAAATTGCTGCCAATTAAATTATGAATTGTATCAATTACAAATCACATTATGAATAGAAATATGGGGGGAAAGATGCCTTAGAAGTGATTAAATATGGTGATTTGTTTTCATTTCATGTCTTAAACCACAGGCAAGGGAATTGGTAACCAGTATAGCATTCATTTCTATACTAATTGATTTAAATACTCAGGTTTTTAATCATCGTTTTCCTTAATTGTTTTTAAGATGTGTTAAGAGAATGGTATGATGGAGAATTAACTGGGAGGAGGAGTATTAAATTGAATATCAACTAATATTCTTTTTTTTTTAATTAGACCTTACAAATACACTTTTACATTTTCTTTATGTTGCCCTTAAACAGGTGTGTGCTCACATCGTCCAGGCCATTCGGATGGAAGCCACCAGAGTCCGAGAGGAATGGGAACATGCCATATCAAGCAAAGAAAATGCCAATTCCCAGCCCAGCGATGAAGATGCCTCCTCTGATGCCTACTGCTTTGAGCTGCTCTCCATGGTCCTGGCCTTGAGCGGCTCCAACGTAGGCCGGCAGTACTTGGCCCAGCAGCTGACTCTACTCCAGGACCTCTTCTCACTGCTCCACACCGCCTCCCCACGCGTCCAGAGACAGGTGACTGCACATCTCCTACCTGGAGGCTTATTTTGTTACTTTTTATTTTTAATTAATTTGTGTATTTTAATTGGAGGATAGTTACTTTACAGTATTTGTGATGGTTTTTTCCATACATCAACATGAATCGGCCACAGGTATACATGTTTGAAACATTGTTAAAAATTATTCTAACAAAGAGAATCAGTGTTTCTTGTTTTTTGGGGGGGTTTTTTTTGTTTGTTTGTTGGTTATAGCATATTTTGGTTTTTGGATTGTATTTTAACCCCATGTTTTTCTTTTTGACTCGTTATAGTGAGAATATGGAAGAACAAAATATGTTCCATTTTAGTAATGTGCTATTGTGATAAATAGTATTCTGCTACTCAGCCTTATTACCTTGAAATATATAATGACCAAGTAAGAGATGTGTTTTTTTCTTGCTGCCCTGGAGTGGTAGTCATTTGAGAAATTAAATCAAGCTTAAATCATTTGTCTGCCCTCAAAACTTTTGAAGTCATAGAATGGCAGCTGGACTCAAAAAAAGGAAAAAAAAAGAATACTTTAAATAAAACACTGATCTTTTTTCAAAAAATTGAAGTATAGCTGATTAACAATGTTGTGTTAGTTTCAGGTGGACAGCAAAGTGATTCAAGTCACGTGTACAGGTTATCTGTTATTTTTCAAGTTATTTTCCTATTTAGGCTATTACAGAATAATGAGCAGAGTTCCCTGTGCTATACAGTAGGTTCTTGTTGGTTACCTATTTCAAATATAGCTGTGTGTATATGTCAATCCCAAATCTTTAAATAGAATTCTTTTATTTTTCGTACCAGGTGACCTCCTTACTAAGACGAGTTTTGCCTGAAGTGACCCCTAACCGTCTGGCCAGCATTATAGGAGTCAAGTCTCTCCCGCCAGCAGATATCAGTGACATTATTCACTCAACAGAGAAAGGAGATTGGAATAAGCTAGGTATCTTGGACATGTTTCTAGGATGCATTGCCAAAGCACTCACAGTGCAGCTGAAAGCCAAAGGAACCACCATCACAGGAACAGCTGGCACCTCCGTGGGCAAAGGAGTGACAACAGTCACCCTCCCGATGATTTTCAATTCCAGGTGGGTCATTGCATCTGTTTTGGTACAAAAATAGAACAGAGTGAGCTACTGTTTGAAGGTTTCAGACACTTCAGATTCCATCTTGTTTGCTTGTTTACCAGAAATAGAAGCCATAAAGGACTGACCTGTGTGTGAAAGAGAATGCTGTGTATAATAAAAGTGTCGTTTCAAATTAGTGGAGAAAGAAAAATTTGCTGAGTATATGATGTTAGAATACTTCCCAAGTCAAAACAAAAAACTAGAGACCCTCTCACCATGTACACAGTAAACTTGAGATCAACTGAAACTTCACATATTTTTGCTTTTAAACTCTACTAGGACAAATTATAGAACATTTTTGTAATCATCAATTTGAGAAGACGTCCTTAAATCAAACACAGAACCTGAAGTAACAGGGAGAAGACTCAGAGGCTTGGCTACATAAAAGTGAAAGTTGTTTGTTTTTAAAATACAAACAACCGACTTGGAAAAAAAAATATTTAACAGTTAGTGGGCAATGAATTATTTGTCATAATATTAGAAGAATGACTACAAATCAGTGAAAAAACAAACAACCAATACAGATTTCTGCCAAGAATAGTCAGTTCAGAGAAGAAAAATTACAAATGCCAGGACTTCCCTGGTGGTGCAGTAGTTAAGAATCCACCTTCCAATGCAGGGGACATGGGTTCAATACCTGGTTGGGGAGCTAAGATCCCACATGCTGCTGGGCAACTACTGAGCCTGCAACTGCAAACCCACGTGCTCTGGAGCCCACGTGCCACAATGACAGAGAAGACTGTGTGCCACATCTCAGAGGCCATGTGCTGCATCCAAGACCCAACACAGCCAAAAATTATTAAAAATGCTTAAAAAACTACAAATCCCAGTAAATAAAAGGTGCTTCAGTGGTAGTCAGAGAAATGTAGATTAAAACAATAGTGAAATACCTTTGCATTGGCGTAACTGACATCTAATTAAATTGCTAAAACCTTTTTGGATGTCAGTTTGATAACATCAGTCTATTTAAATCTGCATATCCTTTGACCTACCAGTTTTACCTCTGTAGAACTGTTTCTCTCAAAAAATGCTCATACAGGTACAGAAAGATATTGTAGAGGGCTGTTTATTACAGAATTGTGTATAGCAGCAGAAGGTTAAGGACATCTGGAATAATGCTAGAGAAGGAGCCAATTCGTGACATTAAGCACCAGAATGTTATAAGTGTATCCCTTCCTTCATCTGGATAGGCTTGCCAGGGGAAAAATGTGAGCTGAACTAAACGGTAGTGATTAGTCATATAGTTGACATATTCTGGTGCAAGCTCTTATCTTTATGTGGACTGGTAACAAATAGTTTGTGTTTGTGGATCTATTTTGAATGGTACTGTTCCAAAAGTTGCATGCAAAAATAATGTTTGATATTTATAATAATAAACAATGAAATACTTGAAAGGGGACATATATCAGAATAGCTACTCTCTTAGAGTTGAAGAGATAGATTATGAGTAATATTGTGATTAATTTTCTTTTAAAATGCCCTAACCAGTTGAATCATTTTAAATAAGTTTTTGTCCTGTTCATTTGTAACTACTACTGGTTGGTTTACAAATGCTGACTTTTCTTTGCAGTTACATCCGTCGAGGTGAGAGTCATTGGTGGATGAAGGGCTCCACTCCTACCCAGATCTCAGAGATCATCATTAAACTTGTTAAGGATATGGCCGCAGTAAGTTCCCAGTAGAAACCTGATTAACAAAACAAGTAGCGTAATCATTGTTCAGACAACATTCATGTTATTTTGCCTAATTCACAAGCTCTGTTTAGTAAGTTCACTATCACACACTTTGTCTTTTCAGTTGGTGAAAAATTTTCCTTTTGTATAAACTGTGTGCATTTCAAGCTTCCCAATTAATTTGCTTGAGAAATATTTCCATAAGTCTTCCAAGACTTAAAGCTTAAAAACAAAGTATACTCTTTGAACCCTACAAAGCAGCCTGAGTCCAAGACTCTAGACAAGAAAAGGCCTTTTTCAGTGTGAAGTTTCTCAGTCTTCTTCCGTTGTCACGGTTTATTGAATGTCCTGTACTGCTGTCCAGGTTTTGCTTTTGTGGGGAGATCCGAGAGTGTGGAGGAAAGGTAGTTACTTCTCAGAATGCCTGGCTCTCTTACTTCCAGAAGTCCAGCCCGAAGAGGGCAGGACACTGTGGATGGTAGATCCTGAGAGGTGGAGTAAACGGTAAGCATTTTGGAGGAAGAGGAATTGAAATTGGAGCTGTGCCTTTAAAGATTGATAGCACATGGATATGAGATTAGTAAAAGCATGTTCTGGAAAAAAATGAAGTTCTATCACTTTTCCAGCAGCATGGACATTTCCTCAGTGGGAGAAATAGAGAATGTTTTCAGTTCTCAAATAGGCTTTCTAAGTATGTTCACTGGATGAACATATTTAGGAAAGATGTTTGGGAATACCAAAATTCTATAGTAGTGACATGTTGATGTTCAGTAAAAATCAAGTTAGCAAATTAAGGTAGTTGTAATTTAAATCCATTTATGCTCTTGGGTTCCAGTAATACTCCTCTAAAGCAAATCAGCTTAGATGTACGAGTTCTATGTTAAATAACAGGGTTTAATGATCAAAATGTCTCAGTCATAGACACCTTAGTATTTGTTATGTTTTTATCTAAATGTAAGGTGAAATGCCCTTGAATTCTGTAGGAAAAAAGTGCAGTTGAGTTTAGTCACTCAGTTGTGTCCGACTCTTTGTGACCCCATGAATCGTAGCACGCCAAGCCTCCCTGTCCATCACCAACTCCCGGAGTTTACTCAAACTCACGTCCATCGAGTCAGTGATGCCATCCAGCCATCTCATCCTCTGTCGTCCCCTTCTCCTCCTGCCCCCAATCCCTCCCAGCATCAGGGTCTTCTCCAGTGAGTCAACTCTTCGCATGAGGTGGCCAAAGTATTGGAGTTTCAGCTTTAGCATCAGTCCTTACAATGAACATCCAGGACTGATCTCCTTTAGAATGGACTGGTTGGATCTTCTTGCAGTCCAAGGGACTGTCAAGAGTCTTCTCCAACACCACAGTTCAAAAGCATCAATTTGTCAGCACTCAGCTTTCTTCACAGGCCAACTCTCACATCCATACATGACCACAGGAAAAACCATAGCCTTGACTAGATGGACCTCTGTTGGCAAAGTAATGTCTCTGCTTTTCAATATGCTATCTAGGTTGGTCATAACTTTCTTTCCAAGGAGTAAGTGTCTTAATTTCATGGCTGTAATCACCATCTTCAGTGATTTTGGAGCCCAGAAAAATAGTCTGACACTGTTTCTATTGTTTCCCCATCTTGGGAACCTAAATTTTTACATACTTTTCTTTTGAATCATCTAAATAGTAATTAGAGGTTGAGTTTATAATATGGTTGTGCAGGATTTTTAAAGTATGCCCTTTGATCTAAAATTCCACTAGCAAAGTTTCCTTTTTGGTGAGGGATGTTAAAAGAACAGAATTTTCTGCTTTGATTATACCTAATCTGGTTGCTTATCACATTATTCTGTCCTGCTCGTTAGGGTCATCTGTCAGAAGCGTGGTCAAGAGTGACAAAGAATGCCATTGCGGAAACTATCATTGCCCTGACCAAGATGGAGGAGGAGTTCAGATCTCCCGTGAGGTGTATTGCAACAACTAGGGTAGGCTTCCTTGATTTGGTCGGCATTGTTGTTGCCTGTTCTTTTTCCTTATAGGTTTAAACAAATTTAAATCAATAAGTCAGCTTAATTTACTTTTTTAAAAAATTTACTTTATTGAATATAGTTGATTTATAATGTGTTAATTTCTGCTGTGATTCACATATAAATATATTCTTTTTCATATTCTTTTTCCATTATGGTTTCTCCCAGGACATTGAATATAGTTCCCTGTGCGATACAGTAGGACTCTGCTGTTTATCAGTTCTCTGTATAATAGATGGGATCTGCTAATCTCAAATTCCCAATCCATCCCTTCCCCACCTGCTTTACTTTTTTATTTTCATATCAAATATTGTATTTATTGAAAACATACGAAGGGTTTTTTGTATTACAAGCTAAGTATAGTAATTTTTAATATTCACTGTTGTTATGTGTTCTTTGTCATTTGTTTTTGTTATTTTTAAGGGAGCTAAGGGTATACTTCCCTCATAGCTCCACTTGGTAAAGAATCCGCCTGCAATATGGGAGACTTGGATTCAGTCCCTGGATTGGGAAGATCCCTTGGAGAAGGGAAGGGCTACCCACTCCAGTATTCTGGCCTGGAGAATTCCATAGACTGTATAGTCCATGGGGTCTCAAAGAGTCAGACACAACTGAGCGACTTTCATTCACTATTAATTCAAGAATATACTGATTTTGTAAAGGATATACTGATTTTGTATTACCTATATGTCAGTGTACTGTGTTTCTGATGATGTTTCCTGATAACTTTAGTATCAGTGTGACACTGTGATAGACTGAAGATCCTTTAAAGCCAAAGCCCCTACCTGCTTCTTCCGTAATAGAGCCCATAGCGTACTTACTGAATATGTAGGCCTTACTTTTAAAAAGCAGAAAGTGTGCACAGGGCACAGTGGGGCAGAGTCTCTTAGGAAGTGAGATTGCGCCCTTCAAATGAGAGATCTACTGTTGATCTTAACCTACCTAGTATCATGTCCCATATATTTCCAAAAGAGATTTGACATTTCCTTGAAGCAGGGTAGTGTGACAGCATTAGGAAGAAGTAAAAACTGGTAGAAACAGCCTAAGCTGATCCTCAGAAGTCTGAAAAAGAATATACTTGTATTTCCCTTGGGCAGAAAAAGCCAACTGATGCCAGGTTGCCAGTGAGTGTGACTCTGGGACCCTTTCCCAACACACAGGCTGCACAGGTTCTGCAGTTGGCTCTCACCTTTCTCCTTGCACACTTTTCTTCTGGTTTTTCTTTCTCTGCTTTTCTTCTCTCTTTACTCCATGTCCAGTGACACTCATTTGCACTTCTCAGCGTTGAAACATTTGAGTCACTTTCTGTTTTTCAGTAGTGAAGTAATATTCTATGTAAAAATAAAACCTATGCTTTAAGCCTCAGAAAATTCTAAATTGTATTTGAGGACAATTTTCTAAACCTTGTAAGATGTTGACTTATTCCTGACAAAGTGTGTCAAGCCTGGCACTAGGCTGTTAGGTGCATACAGAGATTTCTGAGAGTCCCTTACCTACCCTACTTCTCATGGGACTGAAAAATTCAACAGCCCTTTCTCCCACCTTCCTTAGAATTCAGTGCCACTAAATGGAAAAATTTATAGGAGACACTGGTATATTAAGTATATAAATTTATGTATTGAAATGCTGTTTACACATTAGAATAATAAAGGGTAATTTTATATGTCAGAAAGACAACAGAATGGTTCATCAGAGCAAGTGGTTTATTCAGTACATGTTTGCGTTCCTGCTATGAACCTGGCACACACAGTAGTGGGCGTGTGTGCCTGCTACCACATCAGGAAGACCTCAGTACCTCTGGGGACCTACACTTTTTCAAGTCCAGCTAACATTGCTTAGCCGTGGCAGTGCATGTCCTCTAAGTTGGTGGTATAACTGCGTTTCTTTCACCAGCTCTGGCTTGCTCTGGCCTCGCTGTGCGTTCTCGACCAGGACCATGTCGACCGCCTCTCTTCAGGGAGATGGATGGGAAAGGATGGACAGCAGAAACAAATGGTAAGATCAGAGTTACTTTATACAAATCTAGCTTGTTTTTCTTTATACTAAGCTTTAGCCTAGCTTTACTCGACGTGTCAAAATGCACAATTAGTGGAGCTCTTAAAAAGTTGCATCACACGGCCCAAGTTCATCTCACAAGTCTCTGCAGTTAGGGTTTCCTCTTCATAGTGTATTAGGGGATTTAATTATATTGAAAAAAACTCCTTTCTTCTCTGAGTCATGCCTGCATCATATCAAAAGTTGGTTTTAGCCAGACTCTAATTCTGTATCTAGATTTTGTACTAAAATGTCTTATGAGAAGAAGGAAATAAAACAGTAAGAGAGCAACATGAGATACAACTTATTCACAAATGTACTTAGAGGTTGTGAAGTATCCCTTGCTTCACCAGAAGGAAAACTTTATATAGGCCCTTTAAACATTTCGTTAACATTCATGTGTCAAAAATGCATTATTTATTCATTTAGCATACAGAATGTTTGAATATAACAGGAGAAATTTTCTTAAGTCTCTAAAAAAAAAGTATAATGTTTATTTTGTTCATCACTGAACATATGTAGCCCATTAATCATGGATTTGGGGATTTTTTATATTTAAGTACATTTGCCATAATTCTGTTTAACATTCAAATTCTAAATTCTTATTAGAGTTCAGAGTAAGAATCTGATCCTGTTGTAAATAAATCACATTCAGGGTGTATGAGTATTTAAGCCTTTTTGGTTAATCTGCTGTAACATATGGAAATGTCCTTTTCTAGCCAATGTGTGATAACCATGATGATGGTGAAACTGCAGCAATCATTTTGTGCAATGTATGTGGAAACCTATGTACTGACTGCGACAGATTCCTTCATCTGCATCGGCGGACCAAAACTCATCAAAGACAGGTGACGATTTCTGCATTTACATGCATAAGAGTGTTTGGAACATAAAATATATTCAGTGAGAAATAAATATGGGAAAGAGACCTGATGTCATGGGGGGAAAAAAATGGACCTTGGAATCAAAGACCTTGGTGGAATTCCCAGCTGTCTCATTTACCAACTGTGTCAATCAAGAATGTCGTTTAATCTCTGAGACTTGGTTTCCACATTTACAAAAATGAGGTGGTTGTGAAGGTTAAAGAGAAGACTAGAAATACCTAAAGTTTCTTAGAGTGCCTAATAAAGCTGTTTTCATTATTGCATAATTAAATTTTATACATTTTCTTTCAGAGTGATAAATTTATTTCCCTCTTTTTTCTAATGATACCATAGGTCTTCAAGGAAGAAGAAGAAGCTATAAAGGTTGACCTTCATGAAGGTTGTGGCAGAACCAAACTCTTCTGGTTGATGGCATTAGCAGATTCTAAAACAATGAAGGCGATGGTGGAATTCCGAGAACACACAGGTAAACAGATTTAGGAGTGAACCATGCCTAGCAAGTAGAGTGAACTATCCCTACTGAGTATGGTTAAACTAGATGTTACTTTAATTTAATTAATATTAAATTTAATAATAATTATTATTAATTATGTGAATAATTTTGAGTGTTTTCTGATAAGTGATTATGACAGCATTGATCACCGTCTATATTTTTATATCAGTGTTCTATATTATAAACTAGCTGTGTGACCTTGAGCAAGTCATTTTATGTGAAACATGAATTTTTCATTTTAATTTTTTTAACTTTTTTAATTTTTTGATTTTTTTCTGGAGTATTCTCAGCTTAAAGGTACATTGAATCTTAGAAATTCCCGATTTTCAGCACCTCTTTAGTCTGCTGTTTATCTGACACAAATTTCTAATTTTGATGTTAGGCATAAATCTAACAAATTTAAATAACTTCATGCTCCAAGAGCATAGTCTTTTTTTCCCTCACTGCTGATTTTTTTCCTCCTATTATTCCTCCATACCATATATTACATTAGTAACTGTTCTAGTGTTTGAACCATCCTTGTAATTATGATATAAACTCTTCATTTAAAAATATATTTTCTGTAAGTATTGCTAAATTCAGTTATTAAATTTAGATTTTTATACAATATTTATGTTTTATAATGAGCTTGGTCTGTATTTTTCAAATCTTGTTTTCTTTCCTTTTGTTGTTTTATGGATTCCGTTCCTTCTTCAGCTATTTCAAATAGATTTCAATTCCTTTCAGATTGCTCTGTTATCTTCAGTTCTCTGGGAATTTTTCTGTTATTCACATTTCATATCCTCTGATAATTTCTCTATATCTTGTAACATTGTTGCTGGGAAAGGTACTTGAATGATTTCTCTTTCTTCCCTGTGTTTTTATTTAATTTTTGTTGCTATATTTTGTCTGATATTGTGGTCTTATAATGAGGGAGCTGACCATAGCTGCTCGACCTGCTGTCTTGACTAGTCTGTTTCTGTGGTAAGGTATAAATAAATCAGTTAATAATTTATTTGTTTTCAGATAGCTCTTTAGTTTCTTATCCTTTTGTGTATGTGTGATTATTTGCTTTGTAATTAGGGCAGCTTACAACCATTCGGCTACAAAACTGCCAGGCTGATTTCTCAATGATAGCAAGTGGTTTCCTGGTTTGCTTTTTTTTTTCTTTTAACTAGTTATAGTAAAATATGTAGAAAACATGCTTAAGGAGGATTTTTCTTTTCTGCTTGTGCCTAGGAAAACCCACCACAAGTAGCTCGGAGGCATGCCGTTTCTGTGGCTCCAGGAGCGGAACGGAGTTATCTGCTGTTGGCAGCGTTTGTTCCGACGCAGACTGCCAGGTGCGTGTGGCATTGGGCCATCACAGTAAGGAATAGCTTACTTATGTGTTCCCTCATGACACCTTCACTTGGTGTAAGTGAGAGTTCGAGCTCAGAATCACTTTTGTTTTCTAAATTAGCATATTACCCATGTCAAGAGTTGGATGTGTTACCAAAGCTGGAGAACGATCAGTTAAAGCCCTCAAACCCAAAGCAATCTCTTTTATGTTTCCCGGCCGTCAGCATTGTATATATTTAACATTTTCTTCTGTGCTAGAAGCAGATAAAGATCTGCTTCATGGGCTGCATTACACATTTTATTCACTTGTTTCCTTGAATTTGTTTAAGCCTAAACATCTATATATGTCCCATGCTATCCAAATACTTTTGATTATTCACTTTAGTTAACAAGAATTTGGATAAAGTCCAGATAATGAAAGATACCTGTGTTTTTTGTAATCCCCATTTTGACGCGGGGTAGTTGGTTGGCAACCCACTCCAGTATTCTTGACTCGGAAATCTCATGGACAGAGGAGCCTGGTGGGCTACAGTCCATGGGTTCACAAAGAGTCAGACACGACTGAGTGACTTAACATACACACAGTTGGTGATTGGATGATTAATGTCAGGAATTTTTTTTTTACTTTCTGGCTATGCATGATAACATAGATTAAAATTGCAGTTCAGTTTTTAATCAGCGTTCTCTTTATGTAAAGTAAAATTTTTTTTAATCACATTAAAAGAAAAATAAACTTTGTTAATAATCCTAAGTTATATTCAAGCAGAGAATAAAAATAACTACTTTGTGGTTATTTAGCCTTTTATCTATTTCCTATGGGAAAGTATCAGGAAATTAACATACTGGATGTAATTTACCAGGCTGTTTGCCTTTTTAAAATATATTTTCTGTGCGGTATTGTAATTCACCTTTAACAGGAGTATGCTAAGATAGCCTGTAGCAAGACCCATCCTTGTGGCCATCCATGTGGAGGTGTTAAAAACGAAGAGCACTGTCTGCCCTGTCTACACGGCTGTGATAAAAATGCCGCCACCCTGAAGCAGGACGCTGACGACATGTGCATGATCTGTTTCACGGAAGCACTCTCGGCCGCGCCGGCCATTCAGGTTGTCTGTGCTTTTAAAGCATTAACTGTCTAGATTTTTCAGTAAGAAGTATGAATGTACTCATCAAGTAAACAAGCGATTGACTCTTTCTTATAATTGGGTGAAACTGTCCCACTAATGTCTACCAGTTTCTTAGAGAGCAAATGCTCTTTTTGTTCTGTGTCCATGTTGTACACTGAGCTTTCGTCTGTGGTTTGTATGAGCCTATATAGTCAAGTGAATGTCTAAAGTGTTCATAAAGGAGAACAATAATAATTATTCAATAGCTTCTCTCTTCTTAATTTCCAAATTCAGCATGGCATTTTACAGCATTATGTAATTGATCCATGCATAATAATACATACCTCTATATATAATGTATTTACATACATCTGTAATATACTAGTAATATTATGGAAGTTACAATTTGCTCAATAAGATTTTCTTTAACATTTACTGGTTGTTTGTTTATATGTTCAGTTCTTGTGACTCTAAGACAATGAGTATTCTCAAAAACAAATCTTAAATTTTTTTTAATCAATAGTTTCTTCTTCTTCTTCCTAAGAGATACAAAACTGAATATTTCTCATTTCTCCCTAACCCAGCTTACTCTCTATAAGGTGATATTGATACATAAATAATGAAAATTGGGAGGAGCTGAAGATCTCGTTTGTAATGTCCCATGAATAACAGAAGGCTGGAATTTCATTCTACCTTATTTCTAGATGTTTCTCTTACCTGCTCTAAATAGCAGCCTACATTGAGTGGCCTGTCAGTTACTCGTATTTATGGTTACTGCATGTGGTTATATCTTCTCCTTTTTTCCTTTAAGCTGGACTGCAGTCACGTATTCCACTTACAATGCTGTCGACGAGTTTTGGAAAACAGATGGCTTGGTCCAAGGATAACGTTTGGATTTATATCTTGTCCCATTTGCAAGGTATGGAAAGCATCAGAAATTATCTACTTTCTATTTATTTTCATTTCTGTCTTCATCTTTTGTCTTTCAAAATAAACACGTGGCAGCATTTCTAGGTGACCTTCCCAGTCTGCTGTGTATCAACAGCCCCCTTCAGTTTCTACTCTGTTCACACAGGTAGCACCTAAGAATATTATAAGATCTGTATCTATTCTAATACATTTCAAGACATTAATTGTCCCTGAAAAGCTAATTAAATTAAACTATTACATCAGAAAATTGATGTAGATATTGTCGTGCATTGAAGGGCACACACCACTGCTTTCAGACCCCTGAGGGTTCAGACCACATGGCATAACAGTGCATGACTACCCAAAAGAAGAATGAGCCTGTGGTGCCAGTAGGTACTCACAGCTGCCACAAAAGAGTAAAACCTGAGCTTGAAGTGCCATTAGGACAGATTCCTTAGAGCGCAGGGAAAATAAGGAGAAAATTCTCCACATTCCGACACATCTCTGCAAAGGTAGTGACCAGAGTAGCAGTTACTTTGGCAGGCTAACAATGCTTAACACAAAAGCTTGTTCACAGATGTGCTTGCACATGGCGTGTAGCATGTAACATGGACTTAGCACAGCCATTGGTAAGACTGAGCCACGTTCAAAAAGACAATAGTATCTTCTCTCCCTTTTCGTTTGGTGCCGCAGAGAAAAGTCACGTTTAGGAAATGATACAGGAAAGTAATAGAGAAATACTATTTGTTCATTTCTATTATGTAACCTGCCCTACCCCCAAGGAACCAAAACACACACACACACACACACACACACACACATTTGTGGCAGCAGGGTAACCTTTCATTCCAGGAACAGCTAAGGCCGCAAGAGATATATTTCATACTCGGAAATATGAAGCTGCTGCACTGGAATTTTCATGTTTGTGCCCCGCTTTCGCTGCTCTTGGGAAAATACAGGCTTGTGAGGACCGTCCAGGATTATTTTTCAATGATATTTTATCTAGGAAATGTTTTCATTATCTCCTAGCACAGTGCTTGGCACTTAGATGAACACCAAGTGTTTGTTGAATTAATAAATAAATGATTCTTTTGAGTAGAGAGTGTTCTTTTTTTTTTTTTAATTTCAGAACAAGATAAATCATATAGTGTTAAAAGACCTGCTTGATCCAATAAAGGAGCTCTATGAGGATGTCAGAAGAAAAGCCCTGATGAGACTGGAATACGAGGGTCTGCATAAGAGCGAAGCTATCACAACTCCTGGTGTGAGATTTTACAACGACCCCGCTGGCTATGCCATGAATAGATATGCATATTATGTCTGTTACAAATGCAGAAAGGTATGCTGCTAATCATAGGACGAGTTTTTAAGAACCAGAGATTACCTATGAGATTAAGAAGTTGAATTGTCACATGATGTCTAATTATTCTCATGCCTACAGTCTGAAGTTAAAAATGAAAACGTTTGGTGCTCTGCTTCAAGTAGACTTTATTTTTTTAGTTTGTTTGGGGCTTTTTTTAGAAATACATACAAATTGTTTCCAGAACATGAAATATTTCTCTGCATAATCTCTTTCCCATCAGTATTGTTTGTTGAATCCAGTTACTTCTTAAATAAACTTCTCTTGCTTAGTTAACTCTTTTGACCTTTCCCTTCTAAAAATCCTTACCTCCTCGGTTTCCAGGACAAGACTTTTCCTGGTATCTTCCTGCCTTTCTGGTGACTCCTCTTTAACTCCCTCGCAGTTTCTTTTTATTCACTACTCTTACATATTGTTTCCCCAGCCATCCATTCTAGCCCAGTAATACCTCCGTGACTTTGGTGATCTGCAGACCCATGCCTTTGCCTACCTGTATTGTTCTGACCCTCCAGAATTTCTGAGATTTAGATATAAATATCCAATTGTCTACCAGACATTTAGATTTCTCACAGATACTTCTGACTCTCTCAATCCCCAGTCTGTATTAACAAAGTCGGTTCTGCCTCTCAATCTCTTCTGAGCTTTTTTCCTTTTTCGTACATCTTCAGCATCCTGAATCATTTCCTTTGGTAATTACAGGAGGAACCTTCTCTCTGGGCTCATTGTGTGGAGCCCCTAACCCCTCCCTCCACTCCATGCTTCACACTTACAATTCCACTAGTCGATGTTGAATCTGACTGTGTCACTGTTCTGCATACAATCCTGTAGCCCGCCCCCCGCCACACACCCCAACTCTCCAAGTCTCATCTCCCAATATGCTTCCATCTGTGCCCTGTGCAGCACATTACGGAACAACTTGCAGCTCCCCAAACTGGGCCGTGTGTGCTCCCTCACTGACATCCTGTACGCCTTTCCATCCCATCCTGTAGGCCTTTCTCTCCCTGGAACGCTCTTCTCTGCCTCCTACTCTGCATCTTACTCTCACCCATGACCCACCCATCCCCACACGCTCTGATGCGTGATCAAATCTGTCTGATCACATTTCTGGATTTGGCTCAGGTTTCTCCTCTCTAGTGTGCCCCGCCCCCTCAGTGCCACCACGCCATTCTGATGTCTTGGATACATCCATCTTAACCCTTCTTATTCTGTATCACAGTGATGTTCACATGTCTCTCTGTCCCACTTGGTAAGTTCCATGGGGATGAAGACAACTTTTTATAATTTCTCTACCTCCAGTAGTTACTGCTTATTAGACACCATTGGAGAATGAAGGAAGGAAGGAAGAAATCAATATATGAAAGATGTGTAGTCTCTCAACATAAGGAAAAGAAAATACAGATAATAAATGGCAGGCTAAATAGATGAAAGCCAGGAAGGCAGACAAATATACACACTCGAGGAAAAACCAGTGTGTACCATTTATTTGTGAACCTTGAATTATTACAAAGAATAAAATATTATTTCTCCGTGTTAAATGCACTGGATCTCATAAATGAATATTGTGCTACCACACAGATGAGAGTCAAATGCCTAGGAAGCCAAGCCAGGAATCTCGAAAAGTGAAACAGCTGGAATAGGCCCCCAGGACAAATAAATATTAAATATTTCTGAGGCCTGATTTAGCCAGTGCATGACCATTTATAACCTCTCTATCATCAATGAAGCCTTGTCTTTCAACCTGTTTTCTAGTACAGATAATAACTTTCTATTGACTCATTTATACAGAATTATGGATACAGTTTCTTTGGCTGTGAGACATGTTATATATGCAGAATGCCCCAATTATAATTCATTGAATTTATTTTGTACCCAAAGCAAATAAAGATAAATTACCCATTGTGATAATTTCATATATTCAGGTATCTGTATTAGATACTGTTGAGTTCCTGCATACAGTGTAGCTCTGTAAGTATGAGCAGTGTTCTGAAAGGAATATCTAAATTTGACTTTCCTTTTTAAAAACTTTTATATGATCATGTTTGATTTTTTTCTTTCCCATTAACCTCAAGATTATAACTTTACACTAATATTTATTTTAGGCATATTTTTAGAGGAGTAGAAGGGAATATGGTATTTAATATTTCAAAAAGGAAAAACTATTCAAACTTTGCCTTGGAAAAGCATAGTTTCTCTTTACTACTTAATATCCTGTTCTTGATATTTATTTGGAGTACTATCCATTCTTTTGTTATTTTGCTATCACAGTTCAGTCTTTGAACTTCCTACGGTAAGCATGAGTCCATTCCAGAATTGCAGAAACCATATTTCTTGTCCTGATCTGTTTCTTACAGCGGCATCCTGTATAGATGTCCGCTTGGCATTGCAAGGGAATGTCTGACAGACAGTGATATTTCCGGAGCCCTCTCGATTTCACTCCCACTGCAGCCACACTGAAGCTCCCATGGCAGAGTTCTCTGTTTGCTGCTGTAATCTAAGTGTCTTCCCTCCTTAGGCATACTTTGGCGGTGAAGCTCGCTGCGATGCTGAGGCTGGACAAGGGGATGATTATGATCCCAGAGAACTCATTTGTGGTGCCTGTTCTGATGTGTCCAGGGCTCAGGTGGGAGAACATTTTATTAGAAGGAACAGTTTAGAAATGTTAAAAATCTGTTTTTTTAGACTGCTACTACTACTAAGTTACTTCAGTCGTGTCCGACTCTGTGCGACCCCATAGACGGCAGCCCACCAGGCTCCCTCGTCCCTGGGATTCTCCAGGCAAGAACACTGGAGTGGGTTGCCATTTCCTTCTCTAACGTATGAAAGTGAAAAGTGAAAGTGAAGTCGCTCAGTCGTGTCCGACCCTCAGCGACCCCATGGACTGCAGCCTTCCAGGCTCCTCTGTCCATGGGATTTTCCAGGCAAAAGTACTGGAGTGGGGTACCATTGCCTTTTTAGACTACTAATATAATAATCATGGGGATGGTATAACAGGCTCCTTCCCCAGTATTTTCTGAGATTTATAGGGCAGAGTATAATTTTCCAGATCATCTTGAATATATTATCTCTTTTGGATGGTATTGGTATTTGCATTTTATAATTTTGTGTCCCATAAAATAATCACCATGTATCAACAAGTAATAAATTTTACTTATTTCGTTTTCTTAAACCTGCAGGCACACTTTTAGGATTTTCTCCATTTCAGTGAAATCTTAACAGTACATCTCTGAGAATGAGAGATAAAAGAAATATTAATAAGTTTTCAATTTTGTTGACCAAGAAGCATTCACAGAGAAATTATATGGATAGCTTATTAAATAAGTTGGTTATTATGGAGCTGGGATTTAAACTTGGGACTTCGTCCAGACCTTTTGGGCCAAGCCACACATTTATTCAGTGTTTTAATGTATGTATCATCAAGTTTTCAGTCAGTTTTGAGAGCTGTGTACACTCTCAAAGCATGAATTCCTGAGCTATGTATATGATTATATTAAGTGCAGTTAAAATAGACTCACCGTAATCTTGCGTTTCTTTTCTTTCACTGTAGATGTGTCCAAAACACGGCACAGACTTTTTGGAGTATAAGTGTCGCTACTGCTGCTCAGTAGCTGTCTTTTTCTGTTTTGGAACAACACATTTCTGTAATGCTTGTCATGATGATTTTCAGAGGATGACTAGCATTCCTAAGGAAGAACTTCCACACTGTCCTGCAGGTATGCTTTCAGTATTTATAAATGTGGTTATGATGCACATGGTCTCTCGTTTTATTTAATGATCCCACGAGAACACTTTGTTTCAAGTGGCAGAAATCCAGTTCAAACTGTCCTAAACAAAGGGAATTCCTCAGCCCTTGCAAGCTTCCGACTTTCTGAGTGAAGTAGACAGATGACCATCAGGAGCGAGGGGCTCAGAGCGTGGGGACTGAGAAGGAAGACAGCTAAGAATTAGCAGAAGGATTGCTGCTCAGTACTAAAGTGCTGTGAGAGGTTTGAAATTATTAATTGATAATAGAACCATTTAAAAGGATTTGGGGGAGCGGGAGTCACACATGTGCGTTTATTGTGAGCAGCTATGAATTTTTTTTGTTTTTAAATGAAGTCTGGAATCAGCACCATAAAGTGGATGAGTGATTTAATAATCTAGAATGGCTGGGAATCGGCAGCAAAGTGAGTGAGCATCAGAGAGCGAAGGGAATTAAAGAAGCCACTGAGAATACGGGGGAAATGATGGTCTTTGGAGGTCAGGCTGAGAGAAAATGAATGTGAAACCAAAAGGAGACTGAAAGAGTCAGAAGAGGTCGGGAGGCTAGTGATCGCAGTAAGGTGGAATACCAGGCTGAACAGAAGCGAGAGCAGCGGAAGGGGAGGTAAAACGTGAACATAGAGGAGACAGATCTAGATCTGGTGAAAGTACACACAGAAACACACACACCACACACACCACATACGCCAGTGTTGCTAAAGCTGGGAAGGGAAACGCACACTCGCATCCGTTGCTTATCAGCATGCAAATGGCAGAACCCTGAGGTCCCTTTCAAAGTTGCAGATTTATCTACCCTTCAGTGATCCCACTTCTGGGGATACACATGTGAGAAAAATACTGAAGAGCAGATACACAGGGTTATTCATTACATCCTTGTTTATAATAATAATACAAATCTGTAAACAGTGCAAGTATCCAATAAGAGGTTGGTTAAACGCTAGTTACTGTGCTCTATTAAAAAATGAAAGGGACTGAGGATGGAGTTTCTATGTACTGAAATGAAAAGATCTGTAGGAGAGGCTATTAAATGAAAAATCAGAGCAATGTGCATAGTATGCTGCCTTTTGTAAGAAGGAGGGAAATGAAAAGATATATTCTATTTGCATTTAAAAAGCACTGGAAAAATTCTAACTGTTGCGGGAAACAGGAAAAATTGGCTAAAAATGGGGCAAAGGTGACTTCTTTTTGTGTGTAATTTTTAAAGTATTTTTAAACCATGTGAAATATATTATCTATTCCAAAACAAAGATAATAAGATGAGTAGGGTTTGTTTGGGTTTTTTTTAGTATGGCTACTCTGCTTGTATCAAATAAAGATTGTAACTGTTCTCCCCCTAAAAGCTTCTTTTTTTTTTTTTTTTTAAAACAATAGAAGTCCTTTATGACTTTGGAAGAAGCAGGATGAGAATAATGTGAGACTAGAGTGTTTAGGGTAATCGTCATGATAAACAGGAGGGGGAGTGTTGAGCTAAGGTCAACGAAAGAAGGGTGTGAAAAGGGGACAGTGTTGTATGGACAAGGACAAGAGTCCAGATTAAGAAGTTGAAGAGAATCTCTCTGTCTATCCATTCCTTTCTAGAAGATTTATTGACTGCCTTGTTGGTACCAGGGAACTTAGTCTTCACAGCACTTGTGAGTTAGGTATTGATGAGGGCCTAGGAGTCAGAAATATTATGTTAACTTTGCCTCAGTTTCCTTATCTGTAAAATGGGATATTTTCTGCCTCTGTGGCTCTTAGAGAATTAAGTGGATTGCTATATTTGAACACCGCCTCAACAGTAAGCACACAAACCTCTGCAGGTGTTTTTACTTTCGTTTTGATTTTAATATTCTTATTTTATTACCATCACATTAGATTTGTGTGTGTGTGTGTGTTTTAATTATATTCTTTTGCCTCCTTCAAAACGTGTACAGGTCCCAAAGGCAAACAGTTAGAAGGAACCGAATGTCCTCTCCATGTTGTTCATCCTCCCACTGGAGAAGAGTTTGCTCTGGGTTGTGGAGTGTGCAGAAATGCTCACACTTTTTAGACCACTCAGATTCCTTTGTCTACAGAGAGAGAAGTTGCCTTCATCTCCCAAGCGGATGTGGTGAAGTTTAAACTCTGCTCAGGATAAGGATGGGACCATTTTTACATCCATAAAAATAAACCATTCACAGTGCAAGAAGGATGCCAAATACCATGTACATAATTCTTGCTATGGAAAGTTTCCCCATTGTTTCAGTTTATCTTCTTTTGAACCAAGACATCAAACTTGTGAGGTGTTTGCATGTGGCCATTATCGTCATTGGCCTGTGAAGCATTGGACATTTATAGATAATTGATATCAAAGAATTGCCATGCCCATGGACTAAGAATGATGCTGGCTTTCAAGCAAAAAAAAGAAAAATAATCATTGTTTATTGTATACTGCCTTTTTGTAATCCTGTACAATTGCATCACGGGTGGGGATAAAAAGAGGAATATTCTGTTTTATTTCCTAGACTGTTATTTAAAAAACAAAATGTGTTAGGATGGCATATAAATGTAATAAGTATCACTGTATATAAAGATATCAATGTTTGTCCTGTATAAGAATTACTAAATTACAAATGCAGTTTCATTTAAACTTCTAGGTTAAGTTTGAGCCTGAAATTTTAATGAAGTGCAATACTGAGTGTGCCTCATTATCTCGCAGCTGTAAACATATTGGAATGTACATGTCAATAAACCACTGTACATTTTTATACAGTGATGAAGTCTATCAAGTGTGTATAGTGTTGACTTGGGAAAGACAGTCTAAATACCTAGGTCTAAAACCTCTATCCAGTTTTCCTTGGAAAGGAATTTACTAACATAGCACAAATCATAACTTTTATAACTTTTAGGGAAAATAAGAGTAGTAATGATGTACAGTGCTGGAATCTTAACTAAACACTGGAGGGAGAGATGGATGGATACATGGATGGATAAATAGATATAAATGGACATATGCCAGAGATAGAAGAAAACATTTAGGAAATTGACCAACCTCCACTTTCTTAGCCAGGATCTTTTTGAACTTTTATAACATGATCAACAAAAATCACTAGTTTGTTTTTATTACAGACTGTGTGTTTTGGTAGATCATTTTTTACAGTTAAATCAGATTATATTTATTTTATGAGACCAACAAAAGTTTTGATCAGTTTTGTTCTAAATTCCTGCTGTTGAAAATATATAATTTATTAGTATCCATTATTTTAATGCCATTTGTTAAGCATTCATGAGAAATTTTAAATAATCTTTGCCTTGAGGGAACTTAAAATATAAAGAAAAGATCAAGTCTGAGCACAGATAATTAATTAGAGAATCTTGTAATAAATCACATAAAAATTTCCAAGGCAAATGCTTTAGGGTTTAGGAAAGATGGTTGGTGGTGGTATTTTGTTTTTGTTATTTTTGTTGTTGGGAGTGGGGTTAGCTAAGAGGCCCTTTAAGCTGCCTCTTGAAAAATAAATAGCATATCAAAGGCAGAGATGTAGAGAAAGGCCTGAGGAAAAAAGTAGGTGCACAGAAAATTCTAGAATGTGATAGAACAGTGTGAGTAGTCAAACTTTCCTGGTGTTGAAAACCTTACTGCAAAAAAAAAAAAAAGAATCTGAAGATTACAAAAACTGAAAGTGAAAGTCACTCAGTCCTGTCTGACTCTTTGCGACCCCAAGGACGATACAGACCATGGAATTCTCCAGGCCAGAATACTGGAATGGGTAGCCTTTCCCTTCTCCAGGGAGCTTCCCAACCCAGGGATCAAACCCAGGTGTCTCACAAAGACTGGTGTGATGCAGTTCGTGCAGGGAGGGGCCTGCTGAGCCAGAATGAACTTTGAAACGGTACAAAATTCCCCTTTCATCTAAATAAGGTACGTCTGAACCATCCCTGAAAAAGTAATGACAATACTTTCTTTCAAAATCTCTCAGGAGAAGGACATTATGCAAACTTTCTTTGTGTTAGTGACAGTGCCCCAAAGTTGCAAGCCACATTTAATTGCCCAGTGTGTTCAAAAGTGAAGGGAGTAATTTGTTACTGAGGGCATTTCTGGTGGTCCCAAGTCAAACCAAAAGGGTTGCAGGCAGGACTAGTTCAATTTCAACTTTCAGAATACTTTGGATTAATCATTCTGGAAGAAACCCTGATACCTGAAGAAGAAAAGGGTGCTGAATGCATTCACATGTTACTAAGCCCTCCCAGTTAGTCTTTGACAAAGGGCCAGATGGGACTCTCTCCCTAAATTCAAAAAGATTCCAGAGCCTTCAGGGCAACACAGCCGTTTTCTTCAAGAGTCATTCTGCCCTGCTGATGTTGGGCAACAGGTATCAGGAAGGGACGGTGACACTGCTCCCAGACAGCCCCGCAGCCTGGCTTCCACCTCAGCAAAGCTCTCCCTCTCCCTCCTTTCCCAGCCCTGCCTTCCACAGTAATCCTGTCCCACTCCCAGGCCTGTGGGAGGATTCTGAGGGCACAGGCTCAGGACTGGCTTTCAGAGTTTCCAGAAAGCACAAGTAGGTCAGAGACAGAAGCAGTTCCTAGGTTCACCCTAGAAAACCAGATATGATGAGGCTGTGGTGAACACATCTGACTTAAACTCATCAGCCACAGGAATGAAACTTAAGAATGCCACACAGATAGGAGGCGTCACAGACACTTGCGAACTGTAATCTGTAAAAGTAGGAAGAGGGAAGGAAAACCATGGAACTGGCTTGACTGGCATGAGCCGTCTCAAGTGAATACTGCTGTTAATAGCAAGGATAAAAACAGCAAAGCCCTGAAACATTCTCTCAGTGACTCCAGTTTCTCTCTGTTTTTGAGGAAACTATTTTTAGTCGTATTCCAAACGTCGCAAAACCAGAAAAGCATTTTATGAATAAGTACGTTCTGACTAAGCACAGAAGGCCGATGGGTCGGCCATACACTTGGCTCAAGCATACTGTGCCCCCAGGTTTCAGATGCTGTGCAGGGAACACACCAGGCAGGAAACGGCAGAATCATGAGAGCAAGTGTTGGAGATTCTGGAAATAAACTTTTTCTGTTATATTTTCAGACCTGGAAAAAGCCAGTTTTCTTAAGCAGCTTTCTGGCCAGTCTCTTTAGGTCTAAAAATTCCTTATTCTATCAGTAAGCATTTTTGAAAAATATATGCAGTTCTCTATTAACTTTTCACATACAATGATTACTTATTCTCCTTCTTTTTCAGCTTTTTTCAGCCCGACATCTCTCTCTGGCCACTCTGTCACTGAATTCCACCATTACCTAGTCACACGTGTTTCTGACGGTGGTGACAGGATGGAAAAATACCACTCCTTTTCCTGAGAACTGCCAACAGTACAACCACAGTCAGAGGACTTGGGTTCAAGTCGAGTCAGCCTCGGTTTTGACTGTGTTACCTTAAGTCAGTCACTAATTCCTTTTGGTCATAGTTTCTCAGAAGTAATAATATCTAATCTAAGTCAGTTGAGAAAGCGTTCACAAAAGTGCTTTAACCCACACGAAGTATTATTCGAAAGTGAAGAGCAAAGAAGAACATTTATTCAACACCTCCTCAACAGCAGGCATTAAATTCTAAGCATTTTATTTAATCCTTCCAGCAACTCCATTGCTTCCCCCAAAAGAGCTGCTAAGCAGACAACTGAGTAGGTAAAACATTAATCTCATTTCAGCAGATGGTTTTAATCTCATTTCAGCGGCTTAAAGAAGTTAAAGAACTTGCATTCGGTTTCAGCTAATCTAATACAGATTTGGCTGGACAAAAACCTGAGAGGGGAATCCAGATCTTACTGTTTTGTCGTTATGATTTGTCCAACTCTCTGCGACCCCATGGACTACATACAGCAAGCCAGGCTTGCCTGTCCTCCACTATCTCCCGAGTTTGCCCAAACCCCAAATCTTCCTACCCCATCATACTATTACTATAACATTACCAACTGCTCTGATGAAAAGAAGTCATATGAAGTGGTACCTGGAAACCAGTAAAATGGGCAAGAGTCAAAAGGGAACAAAACAGGCTTTGCCTCCAGGACAGTGCAAGGTAGATCTGGAAGGACCCGGCTCCCATCTCCTTCTGGGATGGGGGGGCAGGGGGCGGGGGTGTGGGGGTGTTGCGGGGGAGGGGTCAGCCAACAGTCCGCACCTGCACCTCCTAGGAGATCTACCGCAGCACAGCATTTGGTCCAAAGCCACCCTCTTCCCCTGCAGCCCTGGCCAGTGAAAGACAGAACATGGCAGGGTACAGGACCAGGCCATTTCTGCCTAAAGAATCGCTCTTTTCTGGGCCATCTTTTTTTTCTTTTATTTGACTGTGCTAGGTCTTTGTTGCAGCACTTGGGCCCTTCGTTGCTGCAAGCAGGCTTTCTCTAGTTGCAGCAAGCCGGGGCTAGTCTCAGGGCAGGTAGGCTCAGTAGCTGTGGCTCATGGGCTTAGTTGCCCCACAGCAGGTGGGATCCTAGTTCCTGGATCAGGGATCGAACCTGTGTCCCCCACACTGGCAGGCGGATTCTTAACCACTGGGCCACCAGGGAAGTCCCTTTCCTGGGGCCATCTGTATACCAGCACTTGGGCTAGCCTAGCGGAGGGAGAGTCCTACAGCCCTGCTGCAATCAGAGGCTTTTCCTGCCCCTCACTCCTCCCTGTCCTTTCATAGATGCCAACCTGCACGGCAGTCTGAAAGCTCTCCCTGCCCCCTCGGGCTCCCCCACCCGTTGCTCTGTCATAGGCACCCCCCAACACACAGATTCTTTGCCCTTCTAACGTTATCCTGGCGTCCGCCTCCTAGAGGACTTCGCTGACTGACACAGAAGGATAATATATTTTAAATGACTTATGGCTGCTTCACTTCACAAGTGACATAAGGTAACTTAGAAAAAAAATACATAGACTATAACAGAGATACTGGATGGAGTTACACTGAAGAAAGATTACGAAAGGAAATCAAAGCCAAGATTAGAGGAGAGTATGCAGAAAGTAGCCATGCAGTCTCCCAGCACGGCTTGAGAGGAGGCCATCAGCTGCACAGTACATTTGTTAGCTAACGAAGCAGGGAAAGAAACATGCCCAGTCACTGCTTACAATGTCCATTTCCTCAAAAAGAGCAGGGATGGATAAGTTTTGACAAGCATAAGTGAAAAAGGCATTTCAGGGAGAGAGTGTGGTGACAGCTAAGGCGTTGATGTGTTCCTTGAGGAGGAAGTAAGCTGTTTTGCTTCATTAAGTCATTTAATAAATAGCTGAGCACCTGTTCTATATCCACACTTGACAGGACATGCTCACGAGGCTGTGTTCCCACTTGCTTGGTAACCGTGACTTACACGTAGAGTGTGCCTGGGAAGTGAAATGTACAAGTTAGTTAATACGTGCGGCGCTGGGCCAGCTCCTACAGACGAGACAGTTGCAGAACAAAAATAGAGAATATGTGAGTAACACAACATTACGAACCGTAATCGAAGTTTGCTAATAATAAAAGAGAGCATTTGTTGAAGGCTTACAGTGGCCAGTCACTGTGCAGTGCTTGAGTGTGGTGGACAGAATCTGCTTCAGCTTTGTCGCTCAGTTGTGTCTGACTCTGTCAAAGCTCAGGGCTGCTGGTATGATCTGGATCCTCTGGTTTATAATCAAACTCACCTATGAAAGCCCTCTTGTCACTCTCTGATTCACCTCTTAGAATTCTTCCTCCCCTGCAATGTAGATCTTCCCATCTACTCCCCAGGACAGGTTTATTATACGTGCAACATGGCTGAAGTCCAGCTTGCTACACCGAAGTCCTGTCCTGTCATGTTCTTTCACTCTTTGAAGAAATATATATTGAGCAAGGAACTCTTCCAGGAGCCTAGGATCTGCAAGTCAGCCAGACTAAGACTCATGGTGCTTATTATATCTGAGTGGGATGTCACACAACAGACGCGCAAAATATAATTTGCTAGGAGGTGGTATGTGCTGTGAAAGAGGCAAAGGAGGTCAAGGGGGCTCGAGAGTTGTTTTCACTGTTTTGTCCTGGTTTTATTTATTTTTTTGGTTTTGGGAGTTCATTGTTGAATTTGATTAACTAATATTTCTTTCTGAATTTTTGTACTTATAAGAGAAATGGTGCTTCAGTTTTCCTTTCTTTGGGAATCATGAACATACTAGCTTCATAAAATGACCTGGGCAGCTTTTCCTCGTTATGCTTTTTTCTCAGACAACTTGCAGCAGGACTAACTCTTACTTGGAAGTCTGGCAGGGCTCACAGGTAATTCCATCTGTGTGTGTCTGTGTGCTCAGTTGTTCAGTTCTGACTCTTTGTGACCCCATGGACTGGAGCCTGCTAGGCCCCTCTGTCCGTGGGATTTCCCAGGCAAGAATACTGGAATCTAGTCATTTGGGAGGGAAGGGCTTTGCTAATTACATCAATGTTTATTGATCTATTCAAATTCTCTACTTCTTCCTGTCAATTTTGGCATTTTATATTTTTCTAGACTTTGTTTCAGCTAGGCTTTCTATTTTATTAGCTAATAATTATTTACAACATACTTTATTATTTTGAATACCTATAGTGGCTACATTTGGAGAAAGCAATGGCACTCCACTCCAGTACTCTTGCCTGGAAAATCCCATGGGCGGAGAAGCCTGGAAGGCTGCAGTCCATGGGGTCGCTGAGGGTCAAACACGACTGAGCGACTTCACTTTCACTTTTCACTTTCATGCATTGGAGAAGGAAATGGCAACCCACTCCAGTGTTCTTGCCTAGAGAATCCCAGGGACGGCGGAGCCTGGTGTGCTGCCGTCCATGGGGTCACACAGAGTCGGACACGACTGAAGTGACTTAGCAGCAGCAGCAGTAGCAGTGGCTACATTAATATGTGTTCCCCCTTTAAAAAATCCTGTATTTTGCTAATTTGCAACATTTTCTTAATCAGTCTGACTAGAGTTGTATCTGCCTTACTAACTTTTATTTGAACTAGCTTTTGTTTTGATAATCTGTTTGTTGTTGTTCAGCGGCTCAGTCATATTAGACTCTGTGACCCCATGGATGGCAGCACGCCAGGCTTCCTTGTCCTCCGCCCCCTCCTGGAGTTTGCTCAAACTCATGTCCATTGAGTCGGTGGTGCCATCCAACTATCTCATCCTCTGTCATCCCTTTCTCCTCCGGCCCTCAATCTTTCCCAGCATCTGGGTCTTTTTCAATGAGTCGGTTCTTCACATCAGGTGGCCAAAGTATTGAAGCTACAGCTTTAGCATCAGTCCTTCCAGTGAGTATTCAGGGTTGATTTCCTTTAGGATTGACTCGCTTGATCTCTTTGCAGTCCAAGGGATTTTCAAGTCTTCTCCAGCACCACAGTTCAAAAGCATCAATTCTTCAGCACTCAGCTTTCTTTATGGTCCAACTTTCACATCTGTACATGACTACTGGAAAAGCTACAGCTTTGATTACAGGGATCTTTGTCAGCAAAATAATGATTCTGCTTTTTAATATGCCGTCTAGGTTTGTCACTGCTTTTCTTCCTTATTTTTCCCTGTCTTGTCTTTATTATTTATTTCTCTTCCAGTTATCTATTACGGTATGACGAACCACTCATTACTTTCTGACTGAGACAGGTGTTCATTATTGTCTGCTGGCGTTCGCTAGGCGTTGCCCTGATCTTGGGTGGCCCTGGCCTGCAGCAGCTTGGAGTGGGGCCTGGGTTCTCAGCCAGGGATTGAGGTCGGGTCGTGGTGGTGAAAGCAGCAGGGCCTAGCCACTAGGCCAGTGGTCAGTGACAAGGGCCCTGACCCTTTGGCTTTGCAGAAAAGAATTTCCACAAAGACGGAAAGTAGTGAAGCAAGTATACAGTACATGGGGATAGGCACATGGACAGACTCAGAGGGAGAGTCGCTGAACTGCGCCCTTGTGGCAGATTGAATCACTTTTACAGGGTATTTCTTCCTGGCTTCCTTTGGCCAGTCATTTTGATTTACCGGGTTCACAGTCCATATTTAGTGTATCTCAGGATCCTCCCACATGAGCGCAGGCATCTTTTAGCTAAACTAGATTCTACCAAAGAGGCTGTGGGAGCCTGGCATTAGTGAGCACCACTGCCCTTTGGCCTCCAAGGAGTCTTTCTGTGCATGTATGGTCCGGGAGGTCTCCTGACTTCGGAAAGGAGAAGTATGTGGTCTGAGCAGGGCCCAGCCTCCTCCCTTAATTGCCCTGCTGTTCTTGTCTTGGAGTTTCAGTCGATAGAGAATGAATCTCCAATTGCTTTACCCTGGGGAGTCCCATCTTCCTCCGGCCTCAGCCCCATGAAGCTTTGTTCTCTTCCATTTTGGTGACTAGTTCTAGCACACTGACCAAAGAATAAGCATTGACTTGGAGATATTGATTTTGAAGACAGATTTGAGGCAATTAGAAAGGCTTCAGTACAGAAAAATAAAAATAAAATAGAGGGAAAGTTAGGAAATAAAGAGATATGAGAGGCAAACCTCCATGCAAACAAATCCCAAATAATATATGCAGATAGTCTCACCTCAGGAGATGGAACATAACTTTCTCCAACCTTTTAGTGTGAGGTGAACCCAGAGACGTCCTCCCAAAAAGGATAGTCTGGAAAGGGAGAAAAAAAAAAAAAATTACATATCTTGACTTAAAAAAAAAAAAAAGCACAATGTGACAGTTGCAAGTTAAGCTTCATTTAGGGGAAAATGAGGACTGCAGCCTAGGAGACAACACCTCAGATAGCACTGAGAAATTGCTCCAAAGAGGTATAGGAGAAGGTCAGTATATATGTGATTTTGGTGAAGGGAGAGTACATGCAATCAAGCACATATTTTTTCCAGAAGGTTTCTGCAAGTCTGGTGAAGCTTTCTGCTAGTCACAAGGAACAGCCATCACCATGAAAAATTTTAGTGCTGTTCTAGACATGAGGGGGCTTCCCAGGTGACGCCCGTGGTAAAGAATCTGCCTGCCAGTGCAGAAGATACAAGAACTGTAGGTTTGATTCCTGGGTCGGGAAGATCCCCTGGAGGAGGGCATGGCATCCCACTCCAGCATTCTTGCCTGGAGTATCCCGTGGACAGAGGAGCCTGGCAGGCTACAGTCCAGAGGGTATCAAAGAGTCAGACAGGACTGAAGTGACTTCACACGCATGTATATTAGATATAAGGAGGTATAAGAACTGGGCTCATAAAATCAGTTCCTGAAAATATCCGAAGACCTGTTATGCCAGATGTTCCCCAGAGCACGGAGTGCCCCATTTCTGTTCTCCACCCTGACTCATTTCAGAGGGTCTTGAAAATCAGCAGCTGCAGCAGCACATGATTTAATCCTGGTAGAGACAGATGGCAAGTGCCAGTTTGTAGTTGATCTCAAACTCTGATGAATGTTAGCCTCAGTAGAGAGAAATCCTTTGACAGTATGTATCCTTGATATGATACGATGACAGTGATACTTTATTCATGTGTGTCCTTCCTCTGAAATACTCATAACCTCAGTCTGACCATGAATGAGAAAACAAGAGACAGACCCCAGTTGAGGAACATTCTACAAAATTCTGGAACAGTGCTCCTAAAAACTGTGAAGGTCATCGAAACAAAGAATTATGAGATGGTATTGAAAGAACTACTCAACATAACCTAACCTATCCTGATCATCCCAGCAGATGGTTCACACTATCTGCAGAGAATTTAAAAACAATAATAAATCTGACTCTTTGTTGGTTTGTTTTTTATTACCACTTGTACCAACAATCCTAAACTGGGTTGGTAACAAAATATTCTTCCTTGCTGGACCAGATTACTCAACAGCCACCCTCTCCCTTCCCCAGACAGTGTCACCGATCTTGAAAAACAGAACTGAAAAATTTAAGTATTGACTAATTTTGCATTTATTTATGGCTATGCTGGGTCTTCATTGTACGCAGGATTTTCTCTAGTAGCAGCAAGTGAGGGCCCCCCTCTAGCTGTGGTGTGAGGGCCTCTTACTGCGGTGGTTTCTCTTGTGGAGCACAGGCTCTCAGGCACACCCCTGGTTTCAGAAGTTGGAGACTACAGCACAGGCTCAATACCTGTGGCACAAGGGCTTAGCTGCTCTGCAGCACGTGGGATCTTCCCAGAACAGGGCTTGTACCTGTGTTTCCCGCAATGGCAGCAAGATTCTTCACCACTGAGACACCAGGGAAGCCCTCGGCTGGTTTTAAAATAAGCACAAGTTGCTTTTTGCAAAAAGGGCAAATAAAATCTTTAAATAACAGTAACAGGGAAGGAAAGGAAGCATTAGATATTGGTAAAGTGAGCCAAGGTCCCACCCTTGTCTTTAGGGAGAGAAGAGACTGTCATGAGGCTTTAAAAGGGGGCTACAATTGGAGTATGAACGTTTTAATGAGATACAGTGTTTACTAGTTATGTGTTTTGCTGATCGTTTATTCTGTTAAAGTAAGTTTAAATAAATATGTCTGTATTTGACTTGTGTTTCTTCTTGTAACTATTATCATTGCCCTTCTTCCTCTTGTCCTTCCTCATCCAGTCAAGGAGGAACCTAAAAAATGTCGCAGTGCAAGTCCAGACACAGTATTTTGTTGCCAGACTTTGTTCCCTTTGACTTTTGATCTGATGGCCAGGCCTTAACAGAAAACAGTGGCATTTTCCCACAATGACTCTCACGGTACTTTTATCCACGCCTTCCTAGCTCAAGTTTGCGGGGAGTAGAAGAGTGCTGGGATGCCTGGTTTTCACTGTCTTCCAGTCTCTTACACACCGGGCAGATCTTTGACAAGACATCTATGATGAAAAATTATTTTTGAGGGGAATGGGGATGGTGCATGATTCAAGTTAGATTTTTGCACCTAAGGATAGTTTAAGAAAACCCAGTATCCCCAAATCCAAACTTTGAAAACAAGCTAACCAGGTAGCAGTTACACACAAAGATGCCTCTACTTACAAAAGCCTTCACCGGAGTTTTCTTTTATCCGCCATCGACTCCCTTACACTATTCTTACTGTGTTTCAGAAAGCTATTTACAAATGTCACGAGTCTGTCTACTTTAAAAAGGCGATTTTTAAAATATCACCCGTCATCCCAGCGTTCAGTGTCACCATTCTGCTTTAATGCCCCGCCATATAACACCTTATGTATACAAGATGCATATTATCATAGAATGCCAAGGATGGTCTATTTTGTGTGTATTGTTACAAGCTGTGTTTTACCTCCTCCCGTGACGTGAGCGGGCGTGGCCATCGGAGGCCCAGCCTCCCACGCGGAGGTGTGTCCGCTGCCGCGGCTAGTTTACCGGTCGGCCAGAACCAGCTGCAGCCCGCCCCAGGGACTCTACTTTCTTGTAGCTGCTCCGCCTCCCTAAACTTTCCACTTTGCACCGCAGTCTGTTAGGCATCTAGCTGGCTCCAGCCCCCCTCACGTTCGGCTTCAAGACGCAAAAAAACAAGACAAAACAAAAAACCTAAAAGCCGCAGTCACGTTTCGGGGAGGAAGGCTGCCGACACTCCCCGGGGAACCAGGAGACCGAGCCCCCAGCCGTGCGGGACGGAGCGCGCTCCCGCGTGGGTGCGGCCCCTTCGGGTTCCCTGGCTCATCCTCCTGGAACTCGCCGCGGCGGACGCGCGCCCGCCCCCCTAGGCGGGGACGCGCCGCCGGGGGAAGCGCGCGGCCGCGAGCCCGGGCGCCATTTTGGTTTCTGTCTCTGGGCCGCGGCGCCGAGAACCTACGCGGTGGCTGCAGCTCCCTGCAACCGTCCCTCTCCCGGCGACGAAGGGACCCAGGAGAAGGACACGGATGGCGCGAGACTGAGGAGGGCGGCTTCTCTCCGGACAGCCGGAGCCGCGTTGGCGTCCCCCAGGCGACCAGCGCTTCGGATGCGGGCGGAGCGCGGGGGGCCGCGGCGGCGGGAGCGCGAGGCGCGGGGCCCGCGGGGCCTCATGTGAGAGCCGCGGGAGCAGCCGCCCCCGGAGTCCGGGGTGGAGCGTGGGGGAAGCCGCCCGCGGCAGCAGGTAACGCGGAGGGCCGGGGCCGGAGCCTCGCGGCGGCGGCGGGAGCCGGGCAGGGTCGCGGAGGTGGGCGGGCCGGGGGCGGAGGGGGCCACGGGGACCCGAGAGTGCGCGGGCCGCCCCTCGAGAGTGCGGGGCGGGGCGGGGCGCTGGAGCCCGTTTGGGGGCGTTGCCCCGCGAACCTGCTTCTGAACATGTCAACAAGGCGTGGTGCGCGCGCGGCGCCCGGCGGCAGCCTCCGCGCGACGCCGCCGCCGCCGCGCCCCGGGCTCGCCGCGCCTGGCGCCCGGCTTTGTGACTCTCGGCGGGGCCTGGTGACCGACACCCTAGAGCTCGCGCTCGGCCTGGCTTTGAGAAATGAGAGACATCAAGATGTCCAAACAGACCGCCCGGGGTAGGGCGGGAGACAAGTCTGAGAAAGCCAATTCGAGGAGGTGGCGCGGGAGGAGGGCAAACCTCGGACGCGCGTAGCCAAGTGGAAAAGTTGGTCAACTTGGAATGAGCAGCTTTGCCCCTGCTTTGAGCGAGAGTAGCTCTTTTAGATGAAGTTGCAGACAGGGATCAGGAAAAACCCTATTAAGTGATTGGCCTGCATCACCGTGCTTAGAGATAAGCAGTTATTTTGTTGCTGAACATGTCCAGTATCTCTCAGATCTTTCAGAATCTTTTTTTTCTTCTGAAATCTTTATAAAAATGCCATCAACTCCTGTATCTACAAATGATCGGTGAACCAATTTTCACCACCCCACTCTCTAATACCATCTAGTTCTGAGAGTCAGACTATTTGCACCCATTTGGTCTTTGTATTCCAGCCGAAGAATGCATGTCAATTATTAGTCAAAAGCAGAGCATAAATGGAAAGGAAATGTGATGCCAAAACAGGCTTTTTAGAGCTAAATACAAATGAGCTTTTAAAATTACTATGATCGCAGTGTACTAAAAAAACAACGAAGGGCACATAGCCAAGTGTTCTCTTAGGCTCTTCATCTGATGAACAAAGTGACTACTCCTTTCAGAGCGTATGGAAATGTGAAGAGTTAATACCATAATTCTCTGTGCTGCTTGATCAGGAGGGAGTCTTTCGTCATTCGTTTGTTTTTTTGATGCTCCTTAGGGGTATCAGTCTCACCGAATGCTTTTAGTGGCCCAAGTGGAATCGATTTTTGGGAGCCTGGAAAAGTCGCATTTTGAAGTCAACTGCCAGAGTTATGAAGCGGCCTAGTTTGGGTGCTCTCCTAGATCTCAGAGAGGTTGATCATCCATCTTCTCTGCACCCAAGTTCTAGTGTGAGAGGGGTTTTCACTTTAACTAAAAGTAAGAAGTCGTCCATTGATGTAAATTCTTTGCAGACTGGTAGATCCTCTAAGTTGTTTAACTTTCTTTATATCAGAGCTTCATGTGTAAATAGATTTAATAAAATACTTCTGAAGGCAGTGCAAATTTTTGCATGAATTGTCTTGGAAAAGATTTGACATTAACAGTTTTTCCTTAGGTGCCCACTATGATCTGATGTTTTTACACATAAATGAGGGTAATACAGAGACATTTGTATTGGCATTTGGTTTTAATTTTGTTGTTGTTGCTTTATATACTGTAATTCTGACATACTACAGTAGTCAAATGTGACAGTTTAAAGACTTCAGTTCAGCTAGTTAGAGACTGTTGTTTAGTTGCTAAGTCATGTCCTGCTCTTGCGACCCAGTGAACTGCAGGCTCTGTCCATGGGATTTCCCAGGCGAGAATACTGGAGTGGGTTGCCATCTCCTCTGCCAGGGTATCTTCCTGACCAGGAATTGACCCCACATCTCCTGCAGTGGCAGGTGGATTTTTTTTTTTTTACCACTGAGCCACCAGGGAAGCCCTCTTTTTAATATGTCAGCTTTTTTTCTGTACTCCATTTGGAAAGATATTGAAATGTACTTTTATTTAAAACAAGGATGCAGTAGACAAAAGAAAGTATGTTGTTAGACTCAGCAATGTATTAGCAAAGATAATTGTGTGAAAAAGGTCGTCGTTTTGTTTATGTATCTGTATGAATCGTTCCATCTTTAAATTGAATAGTTCTGGTTTTAGACGACTTTTCTCCAGGAATAGAAGATCAACAGTTTAGTGAGCGGTATAAATTATAAAAATAACTTCATTCTTTTTTTAATCTCAGTATCTCAAAATGCTGAGTAGTTTTAGGTAGTCAGAAGAGAAATTATAAACCCTGGGTAGCAAACTCTTTGTTCTTTGACCCAAATTTTGTATGCTAAAATTAAAGTACGCCTTCAGGATAAGTTAAAGCAGAAAAATGGGTCATAATGACAGTGTTATCTCAGCCTTTAGTGAGACATTATTCCTAGGAGAGTATTTTTTGTTTTAATACTAAAGATGACATTACAGATTATACATCTTTTCTCTAAACATATTTGAAAAACGTATTCTTTGTTTCACATGTAAGTTTTAGTCTTCCATAAAACTAGCCTCTTGCTATCATCTCTCATTGTTTTCCCTTTCTCTCCCTCTGCACAGGAGAATATACATCATTTACTTCACTTAATGTATAGTTGGAAGTAGGAGTAAAGAGGAATAGGCAGTTTATTGCGCATGTCCTTAGACCTCCTGGACTGATCTTAATGACATGAGAGCCAGGGTCCTCTGCTCCCAGTCCTTCAGAGTTTTAGCTAGCTACTGGCAAGAAAGAGTCTGCACAGATGTATTTGGTTGAGATCCATGCATGCGTATGTTTGTCCCACACAGAAATCAGAATTCTGACGTGCTGATGTGCCAGGAGAAGGGAGTTGGAGCTACAAGCCATCCTGTGTGAAAAAGCTGTGACTCTAAATCCAAACTGTACCTGCCAGAAACTGCTCTCTAGAGACAAAAGAATCGCAGGCTCTAAACTAAATAGAGGTACCAGTGAGTGGACTGCAGTTGCCCTCATTTAGTTAGAGCCTTCAGTACTTAAATTTCCAGATAAAACAAGACCTTTTATCTGATTGCAGCGCAATTCATTGACATTAACAGGCATGTGTAAAGTTTAACAAAGCATATTGGCAAAAAAAATTCATTATGTAATCCCACCACAGTTATACCACAATTATGAATATAATATTATACAGTCCCACTCTTACAGTTACTATATTAATGTGGTAATCTATTTCTAGTGTGTTTTTCTCATACATGAGCTTGTATTCTCACACATTCTCATATATACTTCATGTTAAAATAAATTTAGGATCATTGTTTGCCTTCTGGCTGGAACCTCTGTTTCTACTTTAATGTTCTTAATACAAGACTACTTTCCTATACCTGAGTTCAGCAGCCATTGATGTCTCCTTTCAAAAGCCCTGCTGCTGCTGCTGCTGCTGCTGCTGCTGCTGCTGCGTCACTTCAGTCGTGTCCGACTCTGTGCGATCCCATAGATGGCAGCCCACCAGGCTCCCCTGTCCCTGGGATTCTCCAGGCAAGAACACTGGAGTGGGTTGCCATTTCCTTCAGTTCAGTTCAGTTGCTCAGTCGCGTCTGACTCTTTGCGACCCCATGAATTGCAGCACGCCAGGCCTCCCTGTCCATCACCAACTCCCGGAGTTCACTCAGACTCACGTCCATTCAGTCAGTGATGCCGTAATTCCTCACAAGATCCCAGTGTGTTTCTGTTTTCCCCATTTTACAAATTGAAGCCCAGGAAAGTCAAGTAATTTGTTAATAGCCACATAAGCAGTGAGAGGGAGAGCCAGGGAGCTCGATTCCAGAACCCAGTCTCCTTACTCACACTACTATTTTATGCCATTCCCTGGTGGCTCAGATGGTTAAGAGTCAGTCCACAATGCGGGAGACCCCGCTTCAATCCCTGGGTTGGGAAGATCCCCTGGAGAAGGAAATGGCAACCCACTCCAGTATTCTTGCCTGGAAATTTCATTCCTGTTTTACACCACCACCAGATCCAAATGGCAGTATGAAGGCAGTACCAATAACATAGAATAAACACTCACTTGTCATTCAGAAATACAACTTGGATAAAACATTGCAACAACTAGTGAAGTGTTGGAAGAAGCAGCCACATTCCAGAGCAAACTATGCACAGTAGAGATGAGGTTGCTCGTTTTAGGCAGAGATTGGGTCTGGTAGTAACACACATGGCAGGCTACTCACTGTGGAAGGATCTGTCAACGACTTCATTCAGATGCTGTCTGAACGTTCCTGTGGCTCTGTCTGCCGTGAATTCAGAAACTCAGATATAGTAGGTATCCTTTGATAACTTTCAAGAAATCTTGAGGAGATGTCCCTGTAGGTTCTCTTTTGTATTTCTTAATAGTTGACTGCCGGGGTCCAGCCCCGGTGGATCCAGGGAATTCGAAGGGTGGACGGCTTTGGCGAGGAAAGACTTATTTATTGATATAAGATTAGATTAAGAAACAGTAGTGTAGTAGGAAAATTAAGTGGAGAAAGAGGGCTGAATAACTTGGATTATGCGGAAGACCAATAAAATTCCAGACAAGGAATTTGCACCATCTACGTTGGGCCACTGGTGCTTGCTTGAATATCTAAGGGTGCCTCGCCTTAGGCTCCCTTTCACGCGGGTCTTAACAGCCAGGGCAAGTAAGTAGACTTGGCGAGCCTCTGCGCCCCAGATGGTAATTCAGCCTGAAATTAAAGTAAAGAGGAGAGGGAGGGAAAGGGAGAAAAGGAGAGAGAGAGACACACACACACAGGGGAAACCAGTCCAGCAACTGGCTCCGTCCTCTATTGTTCAGAAGGCCTTTTATACTTTTGACAAAACATGGAGATCAGTGGGTAACACAAACTTTGCAGCCTTAGCAGCCCAGACTCTTATCAAAACCAGGCTTTTCTCTCTGCATACCTAATTGTATACACAAGTCTTAGGTAATTTACATCATCTTCCAGCCAAAAGGGCCAATTAACATTTTACAGCCTTTTTTCTGATAAGGGTTTGTCAACCAGAAGACTTATTTTGTGTTGATCTTCCCAAAGTCTGGTGCCATTCTCAGAAAGCACTAAATAAAGTAACATTCTTACATAGCAAGGACACAAGAGGAGTGCAGTGATATATAACAAAGAGAAAAGTAACTCAAAAGTCTAGTGTTGCTAACATCAAAACTACTATATATCTTTTTCCATATCCCATTTACATTGATTAACATCCTCCCAGGTGCCTAAAAGATAAAGAATATGGAGGCCTGGCAGCAGTCATTGAGTCAGCAGTGAAAACCCTCTACCAATATGATTTTTAACTCTTTAGAAAAGGCTCTGTATCTTCAAGATGCTTTTAAGCTTTGTGCCTCTCGCAGTTGGGGGGCTGTAAGCAATTCACAAGCTGTAAGAGGTCCAGGGGAACCTGTTAGGCAAGCTAGAAAGTTATCAGAGGGGGTTTAACCGAAACATCCCTTTCAAATGCAGAAGACTAAAGCCCTGAATTGACTTTTTTACAGAGAATATCAGAAAAGTGGAAAAGCAGAGTACAAAAGCTGGCAGATATTTGGTTTTTTGTTGGGGTACATGTTCAGGAAATACCAGGGGGACCCCTGAAGTCTGATCACGACCTTGCGTATGTCAGCTTCCTTCCTCATGACCTTGTCACGGGCTGGATTCCTCACACTGGCTTCCGGCAGTTGACTGCAACTTTGGAAATATAAATGCATGGTTTGGTTTCAAAGCTATGATAAACTTCTTCCCCACATAGTACAGTGCAAATACACATGCTTAAAAGCACCTGCCAAAGGTGTAAGGTTGTGAAATAACAGTTGGTCTCTACTGGTGTTTTTTTTTTTATTTTGCTTTGACGTTCTTCTCCCTGAATGTCTGGTCCAGTTCTCCTGCACGTTTATGTTTGTATTTATAGGCACGTGTACAGAAATCTCAGTGATAGAAGAATGAATTTTGGATTTATGTCTGTTGAAAAGTACAAAAAAAGAATGATGAATTTTTTCTGAATAGGATGAAACGAGGAGGAGGAAGAGAGAGTGGCCATGATTCATCAGAAGAAGGTATTGCCGAGAAATCCAAGAGACTGCGGACTGCAAGTGAGCATTCTCAGACTTGTGATTGGGGTAATCTCCTTCAGGACATTGTTCTCCAAGTATTTAAGTATCTGCCTCTTCTTGACCGGGCTCATGCTTCACAAGTTTGCCGTAACTGGAACCAGGTATTTCACATGCCTGACTTGTGGAGATGTTTTGAATTTGAACTGAATCAGCCAGCTACATCTTATTTGAAAGCTACACATCCAGAGCTGATCAAACAGATTATTAAAAGACATTCAAATCATCTACAATACGTCAGCTTCAAGGTAATACTTTAAATCATTCTTTTTAAAAATAAAGTGTATTTAGTGGCTTTTGTGGGGCCTTCCCAGGTGGCGCGAGTGGTAAAGAACCCACCTGCCAATGCAGGAGACAGACGTAGGTTTGATCCCTGGGTTGGGAAGATACCCTGGAGGAGGGCATGGCAACACAGTCCAGTATTCTTGCCTGGAGAATCCCATGGACAGAGGAGCCTGGAGGGCTCTGGTCCATGGTTTATCAAAGAGTCGGACATGACTGAAGCAACTTAGTATATATGCATGCAGTGGCTTTTGTGTCCTAAACTGATACATTTTCCCTTGTTTTTAAACTATTGCCTTTCTAGGGAAGGTGCTTAAAGATTTAGAGTAACTGTGTACCTTAGAGGCTGTCACAAATAACCGTATTGAGCTAAATTATTCCATTTTATTGTAAATCTTAATAATTATTTTAATAACTTCTTGAAACTAGAAGCAGCCATTAAATAAAGATAAATCGTATACTGAAACTGTCACGTTGAATTATTATGAACAAATTTGAGCCCAAAGAAATATATATTAGATGTAGAGGTTTTTATTAAAGCTTCATTTTAATAAAATAAAGTCTGAGTTTTGTTTATTGATGGCTTTGTGATACGGAGTTCCTTAAAGAGAAAGGAGATTTAGAAACTATATATAAAAAGTTTAGATGAATATATTTTAGAGAGAAATGGAAAAAGGTACATGAAAGATGCCAAAGAAAACTATTTCTTTTCTTTGCTAGCAGGGACATACTGGAAGTTAGGCAGTAATGAGATAAATGAAGTGAGGTTGCTTTTTGAGAGGTTCAGAGTGGTATAAAGAATCACAGTGGTGTGCGTGAGCAGGCTTGTCATGTTTTGTTCTGGGGATGAATAATGAAGTGTGGATATGTTCACTAAGTCCTTAACACATCCTGTAATTACTGTTGAAGTAACACATGAATACCTGATTTGCCATATGCAGCTGATGTTAAACAGGTCAAGTTAAACCCAGATACTGCAGTGATTCTTAACCCAGAGATCCTTGCCAAAACTAAAGTCTCTCGCAAGACTGTCATTCTGTATCAGCTGGAGATTGTCTGTTTATTCTCTCATATGTGTCACAGGAGTAGGAGAGGCCTGATGTTGGGAATGGTTGGGTGTCTTAGGGCCGTCTTTCCAGAAAACTGCACAAAGACACTTAGGCCACCGAGTGAAGGATTGCTAGGTTTAGCAAGTCAAAATAAGGGATGCCTAGTGAATTTCAGATAATATGTGGCTAATGGTTGGTGTAAATATCCCTTGCATTATTTAAGTAAGTAAGTAAAGTCACTCAGTCAGGTCCAACTCGTTTTGACCCCACGGATGGTAGCCTACCAGGCTTCTCTATCCATGGGATTTTCCAGGCAAAGATACTGGAGTGGGTTGCCATTTCCTTCTTCTTGCATTATTTGGGATATCTAATGCTTAACTAGATGACTTAGATGTTATATCTCAACCCTAGCTGAGGGCAAGGCTAGGGGAATGGTGGGAGGATAGAACAAACGAAAATTCAGGAACTCCTCATGTGTTGTCCCTCTCTTGCCTGCCCATGAGGAAACCTGAAGAGCCTTCTCCTTGGTTTCAGTCATCTTTGAGTTGTCTAAAAGTGTTCTTATGGTAAATCCTATAACAAGTATAATACATTAATCTCCTAGGTTTAAAGACCAATTCCATCCAGTGGGTTGGCTGTTTCATTGTTAACCTGTGGCACAGCTCAGCTGTATCCAACTTGTATAACCATCATAAAATCATTTCTCCTATAAGTTTAAGCATTTTTTTTTTTTAGGGATCGTTTATTTTTCGGAGGAAATTTCTGATTTGCAAGAACACACCCCAAGATCCTTCTGAGCTCTCCTGATAATATTTGTGTTTAATTCATCACTGACTGTAGGCCAGAGAATCGTGTAGTCAGAGTTATTAATGTAAAATCGTGGTTCTTAAACTTTATGTGCATCAGAAATGCCTGGAGTACTTCTTAAGACAAGGATTGCTGGGTTCCTCCCCACCCTCACCCCCGTTTCTGATTCAGGTAGTCTGGATTGGGCGTGAGAGTGTGCGTTTCTAACAGGTTCCCTGATGATGATGTTGCTATTGGTTCAGGACCACAGCACTCCTCAAAAGAACCACTGATATAGAGAAGCTTAGCCAAAGAGTAAAAGTAGCTCTGAAACTGTAATGTAAATCGGTGCATCAGTTTTACAGCAGGATCTTCAGAATATTTTTGAGTTAAGGTAAGGTACATCGATCTAGAAATTACAGAAATGATGTTACTTTTAACTGCACTGTTTAAGATGCTTTATAGCCTGGGGGACAACTTCCTTTTTTGAAAGAAGAGCTTCTTATGTCCTCAAGGAGTATTTTGGTCATGTTTCCCTTCCCCCCAGGAAAGGTCTGTGCGGAAGAGTGTATGGCCGCAGTGTGTGGGCACTGCTCGTTTGGCTCAGGTTTTCATGTTTGACTAGTTGGAGACCCTCATTTTACTTCACATTCATGTTTCAGTTAATAACATTAATGATGAATCCCAGGTTGTGATTTACCTGAATCTCTTGAATAAATACACGTTCAGTTTGTTTTAAAGCATTTGTACCATTGGCATTGTATTTGCATGTATGATATGATCTACTACCAAATATATAATTATTTTTCAAAGATTATAAATTTATGTTTACACTAGGTTTTATAGTCCATTTGGAATAAATCAACTTAATAGCTAAGTCCTTTTAACATTAAGTAAGTATCTTATCATGGTCAAAGTTACGTCTTGACAGTTGCCCTTGTAATTTTTCAGGGGAATTCAGAAAAGGCTGACATTGTATGTGAGGGTAGATGATTGAAAGGATAAATATTAATTCTTTAAATTATAATGCAGTAAACTAATAACTGTATTTCTTGCTTTTGTGAAGTTAAATGTACACAGAGAAGTGTGACCATATTCATGTGTAAAGGATATTTCTTTTCCCAGGTGGACAGCAGCAAAGAATCAGCTGAAGCAGCTTGTGATATATTATCACAACTTGTGAACTGCTCTTTAAAAACACTTGGACTTATTTCAACTGCTCGGCCAAGCTTTATGGATTTACCAAAGGTATCTACTGTTTTGTTTTTTTTTTTTTTAATTAATTTTTACTGAGAAATCCAGGGAAACTCTACCCATTTCTTGCACTTACAGTGGGAACATAAAAAAAGTGGTGTGTATATATTGAAAAACCAGTTACTATTTAGAATGTTAAGTCTTAAATGATTTTTTTTTTCCTGTTTTTGAATCACTTTGTGCTTCTTTTTGGGTAATGTTAAAAAGTGAATGAATTTGCAGAGGATTCTATATGAAATACTGAAATAGACTAAGTAAAACTGAAATATAAGCATGTTAGAAGAAAAGAGATATATATCAATAGATGCTCTTTTTTGTACTTTCAGAGCAGATTGGTGAGATTATAATGAAAAGTAGTGCCAGTATTAAGAGCAGATAGAGCTCGCTTAGAAAATCTTTTGTTGATTGTGTAAAGATTGCTTCTTGAGCAGTTAATATTAGTCAGTTAGGATTAATACACAGATTTTATTTAAAATTTTTTTTGGTGAAATTTATATTCATAATTTTTATATTCACATATATGTTCTAACTTGCTCTTGCATGTAATTAGAAATAGTCTCTTTCTCTAATAATAGAAAATAGTCTCTTTCTCTTAAAATAGAAAAATAAGTGTGCATTTTCAGAAAGGCACCTAATGAAGTCCCTGTGTATGTTAGCTCATATTCTGTAGGTTAGTATCCAGCAATAAATCATAAGGCTTTATCAGAATACACCACAAGCTAAAATATAGACACCTCTTTAAACACCTAATTGTTGAATTTACTAGGATGATTCAGGAAGACATACACCTCCTTTCATTGCAGCACTACACAGATAATGAGTTTTTTACAAATTGAAGATTTGTGGCAACCCTGTGTCAAACAAGTCTATTGATGTCATTTTTCCAACAGCATTTTCTCACTTCATGTCTCTGTGTCACATTTGGGTAATTCTTGCAGTATTTCAGACTTTTTCATTATATTTGTTCTGGTAGTCTATGATCAGTGATCTTTGACATTACTGTTGCAAAAAGATTACAGCTTGCTGAAGACTTATGTGATAGCATATTGTAGCAATAAAGTATTTTTTAATTAAAGAATATACATTGTTTTTTAAATGCAATGCTATTAACACTTAATAGACTATAGCATAGTGTAAACATTACTTTTATATGAAGTGGGAAACCAAACTTGTGTGACTTGCTTTATTGTAATAGTCGCTTTGTTGTGGTGATCCAGAACCGATTCCTGCATTATCTGAGTTCTGTTTGTGTTACTACCTTGAGTGTATATTATAACCCAGGTTGTTCAGTAGACTGTCAGTAACAGATGTATCACAGGTTGATTTCAAAGTCTCAGTAAGGTACATTTGAGATAAATGATTTCCTCGCGTAAAATAAGGGAAATGGGCGAGAGTCTGCTTGTGTCAACATTTTCCGATTCTGAGGACATGAGTTCAGTCATGTGGTTCTCAAACTGGATATGCATAACAGTCATCTCTGAAACTTCTAAACTTTGGATGTTTCTAGTCCCAGATTTCTTTTTCTTAAGAGCAGTCCAGATGGTTCTGATTACCGTGATTCAAGGCCCTCACTCTTAGAGGCACGGAGTTCCATGGTATAGTAGTGCCTTGTTTAAGCTTCATATGGGAAATGAAATCATCTGAATTGGCTTTTCTATTACATACTGTAGTTAGAAAGCAAACATATGGTATATATAGGCTATACCATGCTATAAGGTATGTTGGATATAATTTCCTTTTTTTTTTTATTACTCAGGATGATCACTAGTACTAATCTTGTCCTTTGATGTCATTTTGCTTTGGGGAACCAGGGGTGCATCTGGGACTGCTTGCTTCCTTATTCAGTAAGCATAGGATGCTTATGCTCTTTTTCTTTCTTTTCCTGGTAATGGCTTTTGTAGAAGATTGAAATAGGCTGTTGATACATCTTGGAAATCCTGAGAGAACTGGAGAGATCATGAAAGAAGCGTATTTGACCAGAGCTAACTCTGAGGGAAGTGGGAAAAAGGAAGGCAGGAGATGGAGTCATGCATATACTAATGTAGTGCGATGGTAGAAGATACAGCTGAATTTGATATGGAAATCCAGTTAGGAGAAAGATGGTAGCATTTAAGTTGTTGAACAGTTACTTAACCAAAATTTAAATAGTTATTTAACCACAGTAGGAAAAAGTAATTGAGGAAATGTGGCTACTAGCCGGCCCTTATATCTTCCACTGGTGTAGTGAGTCCATTGGTCATGGCTTATTAGCTCTGATTCAGAGTCCCATGCTTTGTGCTTCAATTCTGGTTTCCCTACAGTGGTTCCTTTAGGTCAGATTCTGTGTCCAACAGGATATAATAATTATTATATAGAATATTATAAAGTATAGATTATTAATTGGTACATATGTGTTTAAAATACCTTATAATAGCTTTGACAGTAGTATAATTTAACATATTTAAAGGAGTTTTAAATTTGGAACTTTTACTTAGTTACAATTTTTATTATTTTAGAATCAAGTTGTATATGAGCTTCCATATTCTAAATAAGTCTTATATAGCTTCTAAATTCATTGACTTTAATTTTTGATGATTATGCTAATAGCTGTTACTATTTTAATGGTCATTACTGTCACCAAAAAAGAATGCAGTTCAGTGTTAAATACACTGGAGCAGGGTTTCCAGAGAAGGTGAGTGATGTGAAGTGTCTGAGAGGCGTTCTCATTCAGAGTTCCACAGTTCCTCTGTTTACTGACCAGTGACTGTTGTGATTCAGAGACACCTGTCCTGAGGCTTGAAATCTTTTTTTCCCCCAGATAAAAAGGCCCTTTACAAAGATGACAGGAGGTCACCTCTCTCTACTACATTCCTACCATATTCCCTCAACAGAGTGAGGGGCTGCTGCTACCCCAAAACAGTTATAAATGCATCATCAGGGTTCAGATGAACTATATATGTATTATATGAAGACCCTTCAATTCTGTTTGTAAAAACTGAAGCAGTGTTTTCACTGTGTTTATCTTTCAGTCTCACTTTATCTCTGCACTGACGGTTGTGTTTGTAAACTCCAAATCCTTGTCCTCGCTGAAGATAGACGACACGCCAGTAGATGATCCCTCGCTCAAAGTCCTAGTGGCCAACAACAGCGATACACTCAAGCTGCTGAAAATGAGCAGCTGCCCTCATGTCTCTCCAGCAGGTGCAGTGTTGTTTTGCCAGATATTTTAGTAAAATGTGTTGTGTTTATCGAATGAAGGTGAACTAATAATTATTAACCTTGAAGGTGGGTTCATAGGATTTATTTCCTATTGCATAATATTTTTAATGTAAACAGTAGGGTAAATTCTGTAGCATTCCTAACCTAGACATTTACTTTGAACTTTTCTAATCTTCTTGGCCGTTTGTGTCCAACCTGTGCCAGAAAATGTGTAAATTAAAAAAATAAAAGGAAGGGACGGTATGAGGTTGGTCTGAGATGGCCATTTTGGTGAAGTAGGCTTTCCTCAAATCATGGTTGAGCTAGTGATAGTTTTGAGTCAAAGCAATCTCACAACTGCTTTTTGTTTCATAACATAGAGAAGAGTTGTGGTGAAGTCATTACCTCACATTTTGTAAGATAACCTTTTCCAAAGTTGAGTTTTGGAGCTGAGAGCCCATCAAATGGAGGAGTAGCATTATTAAAGCTCTTTCGAGCTTTTCTTGCATAGACTTAAGCATTATTACATTATTCAGTTTGAGAGCATTTAAATTCCAAATGGTTTGTATTGCAAAATGATTATAAACCTACAGTTTGTGTTAGCCTTCACTCCTGACTTACCCTCCCACTGTTGACATCTCTCCTAAGCCTTCAGCTGTGTTATTGGGGAAGTCTGTTTTGCTCTCTTAACAGAATATTTCCCCTGCTTCTTGCTGTTACTGAAGCCTGGCCTTCCCCTAAGAAAATGATTCCTTGTCGGATGGACATTGCTTCCGGTCCTTCCTTGTCTCCCACATGGAGGGTCTGGTTGATGGGAATGGTGAGGTCTGTCTATTGCGGTGTTTCCCTAGCTTTTTTTTGCCACTTCTAGATTATCACTGATGGTGATAACTTAAGTATAATTAGAAGTTAAGAAGATTGGGCTTTGGCAGTTCCTTGTTACTGTGACCTTAGTCACATTTTACTGTCTACTGTATAGAGAGTATGGTCCATGCTCCATAGCTTCGCAGTGTACAGAGTTCTTTGTCTCCTGACCTTCACCGCTCTCTGCTTTTTACTCACATGCAGCTTTTATTTGAGTCCTAGATAATGACAGTTCTTTGTACATGTGTTTGGTCGGTATACTGTACCTTGAGGAGTACCTTTAACAAATTTCTTTTTTTCATTTCTTCATCTGGCCAACTCCAGTCCAGCCTTCAAAATTTAGTTCATGTGTCCCGCTCTTTTCCTTCTCTTGTCTGGTTTAGAACACCCACCTGCTGTTCCCAGAGCACCCTGAATGTAACTTGGAGTACTTACACACTGTATGAGAGCCTTTGGGTCTCTAGTTTCTCCGTGAAACTGAGTTCATTATTCTCTTTATCCTGGTACATCCCATGTTCGTTTATTTTTATTAAATATACATATCAATTCTCATAGTATAAGCTTGCTTGATCTTATCAAGCTTGAGTGGCATTTGGATTAGTTGTTTGGGAAAGAGAGAGCTTTCCTGTAATATTCTTTAAGAATATAAGCATAGAGGGTTTTAATTTTAAATTTAATACTTGTGTGTATTTTTTCTGTTCATATTTTGCATATTTAGATAGTTGCTTTCTCTAAGTTGAAATTAAAGAACTGTTTTCTATGCTTTCTTCATGGAACAGTTTTTCAGTTCAATTTTTATCAAACAATTGTTCCCATTTCATCCGGTCCTTAACAGTTGTCTGTTGCCGGACCTCTGAGTACCATTTGACACCAGTGACTGTTCTTTTTGTTTATTTAAAAATTTTTAATTGGAGGACTTATTTTAAACATGTTAGTTGGAGGATAATTGCTTTATAGGGCTGTGTTACTTTGTGCTGTGTAACAGCATGAATCAGCCGTAAGTATACATGTATCTACCCCCGTCTGAGCCTCCCCCAGCCCTTGCATCCCATCCGTTTGTATGACAGTTCGTGATTTTCCTCCTTCCTCTCTGATTGTTCCCACTGTTTCCTTTGCTGGTTTCTCTTTTCCTTCCTTACGTTTTGGTGTCTCCCTGTGTTTTGCACCGGGCCCTTTGTTATTTTACTCTGTAAACCCTGGGCTGTGTCATCTTCATCAGCGGCTTCAGTTGTGCTGTGTATGTGAACGCCTCCTGCTTTAGTGTTTCTGGAACTCCAAAGCTGTGTGTTGAACTGCCAGTGACCCAGTGCCTCTAGCCTGTCTCTGTGGCATGTCAGACTAATGATCGTCCTTTCCCCTTTCTGAAGTCTCTAACATCTCCCTTTTTACCATCTCAGTGAATGGCACCAGGGACCTAACAGACATCCTTGAATTCTTGTACCCTTACTTTTGACATCCCTGTAGTCACTGAGGTCTGGCGACTCCATCACTGATAATCGGCTTTAAATCTCTGTGCTGTGGACTGAATTTGTGGTGTTCTCCTCACCTCCTGCCCTAGTTCAGTGTGATGGTGTCTGAAAATGGGTTGGGAGTTATTTGGAGAAATCTCGTTGGGATTAGTGCTTTTCTAAGAAAGAAAAGGAAAGATATCTGGTCTCTCTGCCATGTGAAGACACAGCAAGAACATAGCCATCTATAAGCCAGAAAGAGTCCTGGCCCTCGCAGAACCCAGCCTTGCTGGCTCCTTGATCTTGGACTTCCAGCTTCCAGAAATGGGAGAAATAAATGTTTATTGTTAAGCCACTCAGTCTGTGGTATTCTGTTAAGCAGCTGAAATTAACACACTGCCTTCCTTCATCTCTAATCTAGCTCACTGAGTACTCTTGTGAGTACCCTCTTAACTGATTTCCTAACTTGCAGCCTTGCTCTTTTCTAATTTGATTTCCGTGGTAGTGCCAGAGTAATCTTTCTAAAATAGAAATTTGATTTTTTTTTTTAACCTCCAGTTTCCTTCAGAACTTCACTATGCTTTACGAAAGATCCAAACTCCTTACTGAGGCTGACAAGGTGTCCCATGTGCTCTGGTCCTTGTCTCTCTATCGGGTTTCGGTCTTTGACATACTCTCTTATTTACATATTACATGTTGTGTTCCCTTCATTTCTTAGAATGCTTGTGTTTTCGTCCATGTCTAAGTGTTTGCACAGGAAATAACCATTAATTTTCCTTGTCCACTTGCCTTTTGCCTTCGCTTGATTCTTCTAATTCTGTAGGTCTGTGATAGTTCTGGAAATTCTTCCCTAATTCCCTTGTTAACACTAGCAGAGTGTTCTTGTTTGATTATCTGCTGGCTTTCTGTTAGGATAAGGATGTTTTGTTCCTGTTGACTCTTCTACCATCCTAAAACCAGTTCTTAACATATAAGACACTCAGTAATTACCAGCTGAACTAATGAACATTTAGCTACTTAGTTTTCTTTCTTGTTGATAGGCCAACATTTGCCTCATAGTTCTTTTACTGTTGAATATTTAACTTGTTTCCACTATTTGCTTTGATTTAAAAAAAATGAACTATTTTACACATAGTTTTACTTCTGTTAATTCCTTCCTTTGGTCAAATTAAATAAAGAAGTGGAAGAGCTAGGTCAAAGAGTTTAGATTTTTTTTTTTTTAATGTTTCTTGCTGTGTTTTTTTCCAAAATGAGTTGGATGAATTTATACACCACCACCAATGTAATAGTTTTATTGAAATGTAATTCACATATGATACAGTTCACAGTGCGTTCATCATACAGTCAATTTTAGAACACTTTTACTACCCCCAAAATGTCCTATGTCCCGCTTATCTGTCTCCCTCCAAAACATTAGCCCAGCCAGTCCTAGGCAGTCCCTGCTCTACTTTCTGTCTCTGTACATGCGCCTCTTCTGGACATTTCATGTAAATGCAATCATATGTGGTCCTTTATGACTGGCTTTCTTTCACTTAGCCTTACGTTTTCAAGGTTCATCCATATTGTAGCATGTATAATATTTCATTTCTTTTTCTTGCCAAATGATATTTCACTATATGAATAATAACCATATTTTTCTATTGATCAGTTGATGGATATTTGGGTTGTTTACACCTTTTGATTATTACCAATAATGCTGCTATGCAGATTTATATACAGGTTTTTGTATAGGCATATCATTTAATTTCTCTTGGGTGTATAACAGCGATTGGAACTGCTGAATCATATCGTAACTCTGTGTAGCCATTTGAGAAACTGCTGGACTGTTTTCCAAAGCAGCTGTGTCCTTCTGCATTTGTACTAGCAGTGTTCGAGGGCTCCAAATTTTTGACCCCTTATCAACATGTATTATCTGTCTTTGATGATGGCTATCCTGGTGAATGTAAACTGGTATCTTGCTGTGGTTTGATATGTATTTTCTTGAATTCTCAGATGTCTTTTCCTGTGCTTATTGACTATTTGTACATCTTCCTCGGAGAGATGTCTACCTGGATTCTTTGCTTATGTTGTAATTAGGTTATTTGTATTATTGAATTGTAATAATGTACCAGTTTTATCTTTGTCACTGTTTTCTGTTAAATATTTAAACACTTGTAACTGTGTGTTAGTTTTCTGTTGCTGCATATTTAACAAATGCAAATTTAGCAGTTCTTCGTTAGCACCTCAGTTTAGGTGAGAGCTGGAGGCATGGCTTGAGTTTCTCTGTTCAGTCACAGAAGCTCTGAATCTGACTTCTGCAGCCATCTAGAGGAAACTGTTTATAGGGCTCGTGATTAGATTAGGATCGCCTGGCTAATCTTATTTTACAGCTAACTGTGCTATTTATAGCACTACACACTCATGGGAGTGCTCACCTTATCACATGAACAGTTTTCATAGGTTATAGCATGACATCTTGAGGACAACTTTTAGAATCGTGCCTGTCACAGCTGTTTTAGTAGTTATTAAGGGATTCCTCAAAGTTTCTTTCATTTGCATTTTGCTTACCATTACCCATGTGTTCATTTTCTTTTTAGATGAGGCTTTATGTGATTGCAAAGAAGAGAGATGTGTTCACGTTAACTTGGGTGATCAGGGTTTATTTCAGAGTATATATACACACCTTGTGGAGAATGGAAGCGTGGCAGCTGAATAGTGAAGCACAGATGGCTTTTACTCCCTCTGGTGACTGTCTTGTACTGGTGATTCACTTTATCACTACACTGATTCCACTGCCTACATTTTGCTCCCACTACTTTGTAAAAGCTTTGGCTTACTGGTGACCTCTTTCTTGTCACTTTCTAGGCAGTAGGTGAGCACATGCACTTAGGAGTCACCCAGTCTGTTTGAATTCCAGCTTTGCTATCTTTAGCTAGCTGTTCAGTTCAGTCGCTCAGTCGTGTCCTACTCTTTGCGACCCCATGAATCGCAGCACGCCAGGCCTCCCTGTCCATCACCAACTCCCAGAGTTCACGCAGACTCACGTCCATCAAGTCCGTGATGCCATCCAGCCATCTCATCCTCTGTCGTCCCCTTCTCCTCCTGCCCCCGATCCCTCCCAGCATCAGAGTCTTTCCCAATGAGTCAACTCTTTGCGTGAGGTGGCCAAAGTATTGGAGTTTCAGCTTTAGCATCATTCCTTCCAAAGAAATCCCAGGGCTGATCTCCTTCAGAATGGACTGGTTGGATCTCCTTGCAGTCCAAGGGACTCTCAAGAGTCTTCTCCAACACCACAGTTCAAAAACATCAATTCTTCGGCACTCAGCCTTCTTCACAGTCCAACTTTTACATCCATACATGACCATTGGAAAAACCATAGCCTTGACTAGACGGACCTTTGTTGGCAAAGTAATGTCTCTGCTTTTCAATATGCTGTCTAGGTTGGTCATAACTTTCTTTCCAAGGAGTGTCTTTTAATTTCATGGCTGCAGTCAACCATCAGCAGTGATTTTGGAGCCCCAAAAAATAAAGTCTGACACTGTTTCCACTGTTTCCCCACCTATTTCCCATGAAGTGATGGGACCAGATGCCATGATCTTTGTTTTCTGAATGTTGAGCTTTAAGCCAACATTCTCACTCTCCACTTTCACTTTCATCAAGAGGCTTTTTAATTCCTCTTTACTTTCTGCCATAAGGGTGGTGTCATCTGCATATCTGAGGTTTTTGATGTTTCTCCCGGCAATCTTGATTCCAGCTTGTGCTTCTTCCAGCCCAGCATTTCTCATGATGTACTCTGCATAGAAGTTAAATAAGCAGGGTGACAATATACAGCCTTGACGTTCTCCTTTTCCTATTTGGAACCAGTCTGTTCCATGTCCAGTTCTAACTGTTGCTTCCTGACCTGCATATAGGTTTCTCAAGAGACAGGTCAGATGGTCTGGTATTCCCATCTCTTTCAGAATTTTCCAGTTTATTGTGATCCACACAGTCAGTCTTTGGCATAGTCAGTAAAGCAGAAATAGATATTTTTCTGGAACTCTCTTGCTTTTTCGATGATCGCTGACTTGACCTTAAACTAGAACTTATTTTTCTAGATTTTTTTCGGGGGGTGGGTACTTGTAGGATAACCCATGTAGGACCTGACATGTCATACTTGTACAATAAACAGTAGCTCATACATTTTGTGTTTTGTTTCCTATCCTTGTTTCTAAACACTGGAAAGAAGTGGCTTGAGTTTGTCATTTATGAAGTAGTATCAGGGTGTCTCTTTGGGGCAGAGTTCTTACAATAGGCCACTTCAGAGATCAGAAACCAACCTTTGGTAAAACTTGCTCCTGTTTGGGGTTTTGGGTAGTTCTGAAGCATAGTGCCTGAAGTATAAGGAACCAGTTAAAGAATGGTTAAGAGCTGTCTGAGAATGTTAGAGCTTTAAAAATTATAATGTATATTTCCATTAATATTAACTGAGCAGTTTTCATTCATCTAGTGATATCTCAGTATTTTTTTTCTTAGAAATTTGACAAGCCTGTATTAGAGGTTAAATTGTTTGCTCATTTGATGGAAATCTTTTTTAAATTTTTTCTCAGATATTTCATATTAATATAATTCATTATATCTGATTTTATCTTATTTTTTCATTATTAGATTTTTGAATGTCAGAAAATGTCTTATAGCCTCTTTCCAGTGATCAAATAAATTTGTGTGTATGACTTTCTGCGGGTTCAATCGGTGCACCTAAACTTTTATAAGTGGTACAGCAAATGTGGTGAAATCTTACTGTGGGACATGTACTTAATTACATTTTTAAACAGATGATGAGCACAACTTTATAAATAATTGGGTCTTTTTTCTTCCAAGGTATCCTGTGTGTGGCTGATCAGTGTCATGGCTTACGTGAACTGGCCCTGAATTACCACTTGTTAAGTGATGAATTACTGCTTGCTTTATCTTCTGAAAAACATGTTCGATTAGAACATTTGCGCATTGATGTAGTCAGTGAGAATCCAGGACAGACTCACTTCCATACCATTCAGAAGAGCAGCTGGGATGCTTTCATCAGACATTCACCCAAAGTGAACTTAGTGATGTATTTTTTTTTATATGAAGAGGAATTTGATCCATTCTTTCGGTATGAAATACCTGCCACCCATCTTTACTTTGGGAGATCAGTAAGCAAAGATGTGCTTGGCCGTGTGGGAATGACATGCCCTAGACTAGTTGAACTAGTAGTGTGTGCTAATGGATTACGGCCACTTGATGAAGAGTTAATTCGCATTGCAGAACGTTGTAAAAATTTGTCAGCTATTGGACTAGGGGAATGTGAAGTCTCTTGCAGTGCCTTTGTTGAGTTTGTGAAGATGTGTGGGGGCCGCCTGTCACAATTATCCATTATGGAAGAAGTATTAATTCCTGACCAGAAGTATAGTTTGGAGCAGATTCACTGGGAAGTGTCTAAGCATCTTGGCAGAGTGTGGTTTCCAGACATGATGCCCACTTGGTAAAGGCCAGATGACCTAGGGCATGATGAACAGCACCTTAATTTTAACATACTGTATTATAATAAAAGTTTATTTCCTGTAGGTCTGATACAGTTCTTCTATTTTGTGGCACAGAAGTTTGATACCTTCGTTGAGTATATAAGGGTTGTATTTTGGAAGACCCATGGCCCAGTTTTGGTCAGAAAACTTAGTCTATTTCTCTAATATCAATCAGATCTCAGATAATTAAAAAGTGATTCAGACCTGAAAGTAATAACCAGTAATAAAGATTAAATATTTTATAGTCTGAAGGAAACAAATCCTATACATTGTAATATCTAATAAGTAAGTACTAATAAGTTTTCCAAAATGTTCTCTATGCATTTAAGTGTAAACTTGACATTTTAGGGTCTTCAGTTATACATACACCTGTTATAAGGTGTTTAATATAGCTCAGGAAAGTGAGCGTTTCGTGAGAAAAATGTAGGATATATTGAATCTCATGAAAAAGATTGGTTGAATGTTCTAAAATGTTGCAGAGCTATTTAAAGAGGTATATGTAGTTAATTGGAACACTTAAACTGATGTCACACACGGATTATTACAGAAAGATAATAAGTAGAGCCAAGATCAAATTAAAGGAAAATAGGTGGACTAGAAGGGAGGCAATGTTTAGCTTTGTGTAAACTTTTAGGATTGCTCTATAATCTGCTAAACTATTACCAGTTCTTTTCTGTGATACATTACCATGTATGTGGTACTTGGGGCATCATATGTTAAGTAAGGAATGCTTTACCGGTTCTTCTTGGGTTTATCTTTGTTTAAACTAGTTTTGCAGCATTATACAATAATTGAAATGAGAAGCTTATGTATTTCAAAAAACCAAATTGAAATAAAGGTAGAACTTAAAAATGTTTATAAATTGTTTCCATGAAAGAATATTAGTCTCCAGTGAATTTTAGTGATGGCTCATTTTTACATTTTCAAATTACAGTTACGTAAGTAGAATTTTCAAAAAATTACAAAAGGAGCACCAATGTACAGTTCAGCATAAACAGTAAATTTAAAAGAGCATATATTTAAGTTCATGATCACATTTTTGAGTAAATATTGCTCAGTAGACTGGAAAATTTTAATAGAAAAATGTCTGTTTTGTGATTGTTAATTTGGTTACACTGGTATTTTACATCATTTAAGTTAGGTAGCATTTTTACTACTTTCATATGAATAAGGTAATCCATACATTGTAGAAACTGTAAAAATACTAAGTTTGGGGCTATATTTAGTTTTTTAGGTATTACATAAACTTTGATTCTGAGCACTAGTGCCGGTAGACATTACCCTCCTAGGGGAAATTAGAGGTGATTTACCCCCAATGCAATATATTAGTGCTTGAAACTTAGAAAGCACCTTGGTAGATATGGAAGCCAACAGTCTTATGAATCTATTTTTCAAATAGATTACCTTAAGAATAAAAGTGATTTTCTATATAATTTGTGCTTTCAAAAGTGATGGTATTCTGACCACATATAAATGGAAGAAAAGAGGCTGATCTAGATATGGAAATTAAAAGCAATTATTATATATTCCTCCCTCTTAACTAAACAGTAAAAAAGCTTGGATTGTAAAAATACCTGTTAGTGGATAAGGCTTTTTTCTTTGAAAAACTTTGGAAAATGGATTTAACAGTATGTAATCAGTTCTACTAACCAAAGCTTTATTTGGAAATTTACTTTTTGTACAAATTATATAATGCTTGAAATACTTTTGTCACTTTATAAGCAAAATGCATAGCACTTAATTTGTTTATACTGTAAAGTATATGTTAAATGCTTTTATCAATTTGAGAATAAAGATAGTTACTAATGCTGTTGTATTAGTTTTTTAAAATTGATTTTAAAACAAGTCAGATTTATGGTTTTAGTTTCAAATCCATATTTGATGGATATAACGTTAAATATATATGATAGGATGGTTTTTTTTTTATTGAAGATACAAGATTAGGCATTTAGAATAAGCATTTATAAAACAGACTGTTCAGAAATGGAATCCTTAGGATCCTTGTAACCAGCTAGCATTTTTAGAAACGTCTTTACATAAATCTGTACAATCAGAATATTTCTAAACAATGTTATTTTCATCTCTTGTCTTAATGACATTCATAAAATAACTTCAGTTTACCCTGGTACTCTTAAATCTTGGCTACTAACAATATTATCAGGAAAAAACAGGCATGACTGAAGATTAAATCAATTTACTGCATTCAAAGAATTTTTTATATTTATGGAAAAGCTTAGGATAGAAGGGAAGGGTTGGTATGAAGAAGGCTCGGGCCTGAACTAGGTCCTTTAATAAGCTATAAATAAGCTCCAGGCTTCTGAGGTGGCTTAGACAGTAAAGGATCTGCCTGCAGTGCCAGAGACCCTGGTTTGATCTGTGGGTCAGAAAGATCCCCTGCAGAAGGAAATGGCTACCTGCTGCAGTATTCTTACTTGGAGAATTCCATGGACAGAGGAGCCTGATGGGTCCCAGTCCTTGGGGTCAGAGAGAATCAGACATGACTGCAACTAACACTTTTTTCACAAGCTCTACCCTATCTTTCTATAGATTCCAGCCCAGTTTATCTGTGAAGCCGGTTAAATGTTACCAAGCAGCCAGAAAAATTTTACCCACTTGCTGGTACCCAACTTTCCTTAAAGAATAAAAGGACAGATCATATGATACATGAAAAAAGAACACAAAACCTTTTACTCTAAAGTGGATTAAGAGCTTATCCTTAGAATCATCAGTCCAGTAAAAGAATGTATGACTAAGTGTCTTGTTTTAAATAGAAACTATAGAAGGTTCGAGGAGCTCGATGCTATTTGGACAATAAAGGGTAAATATGAGGAAGATGCTGGAAACAAACTTTGGCCAACTCATTTGCTGTGAACAGGGAAAAGTATGTGTGAGGTTTGAGAACATTACTCTAAGTCCCAAATATTTAAAAGTTTAAGAGCTGTTTTCACCTTCTGACTATTCTCCTGTAGCTATAAATGATGACACTTTGTGGGTATACTTACCTAATATGGAGCCAGAATGAATGAGTGAGGATATACTTATTCTAAAGCTGTAACATAAGTCAAACTGCAACCAAATGGTTTTTCATAGACAAAATTTTATACACTTACAACTTAACAGAAAAACAGAAATCGCGTGTAAGTTACATAGTAGTTCGGATGACAGCAAAATTTAATTGGGAATTGTTTTGGTTTCCCAATAATCATTTTAAAAGCTTGTTCCTGAATCATCTCTGCTTCAAAGCCTTCATCTTCTAAGCATAGTTGGCAGGTCTGATAAATTCTTCAGCAGTACTTAACATGAATGCCGTAGTCTGTTACAGTCACCTGAGTCTATATGTCACTTTCATAGAATTTCTCCAGTTAGTATTCTTAGAAAACCTGTGAATGCTTTTTGTGTGTGTCAGTTGCTCAGTTGTGTCTCACTCTTTGAGACCCTATGGACTGTAAGCAGCCTGCCAGGCTTCTCCATGGGATTCTCCAGGCAAGAATACTGGAGTGGGTTGCTATTTCCTTCTCCAGGGCATCTTCCCCAACCCAGGGATTGAACCTGGGTCTCCTGCATTGCTGGTAGATCCTTTACCATCTGAGCCACTAGGGAAGCAATGTAACTGTTAGAATCTTGCATTCAAGTCCCAGGTACGGTTGTGCTGATTTGTCTTTGCAGCGAAGTTCTCTGATTGACAGTTATCACAAACCTGGCACAGCAGTTTCTGCTTGTTACCCCAGTGCAGTTCTAGAAGTCCAAAACAGTTTCCCAGAGCCGTTTTCCTGAGAAGTCTGTAGAAGCTGACATTGCCTGCTTTTAGCCACTAGATGGTGATAATGCAGAATCCAAGTTTTCTTAGGACACATTCTGAAGACATCCAGCAGGTTAGAGGCAAAAGTAATGAGAAATGTTTTATGCTATTAACATGAGTCAGCTGGATGGAGGCAGTGAGAGCAAGTTCTGTGTGTCCACGTGGGTAAGACGCCCTCCCTGCAGCAGGCATCAGCATAATGGTGTGGTGCTTCTCGAGCTACTTGTGCTAAAGGGCTGGGTTTTTGTTTTCAGACTGTGTTTTAGTGCCTCTAGTTTTGAAGACGACTTATGAATTCCTAGGCAAGTGAAAGAAAAGCAAAGACAAAGTACAAGCTCCATTTTTTTTTAAAATTAGGATTCAACAGAAACAAAATTAGTCTAAGTTGCTTTCAGAGTACCTCCTCACAGACCAGTAACACATGGGGTTAGTCACATTTGGCCCAGGCCTTGGTCTGAGGACCACACTTTGAGGAGCGCTGAAAAACCCTGCTTGACTGCATCCCATTCAGTCAGCAGAACCTGGTTCAAAATAAGGCTCCATTACCACTAGTTGGGTAGCTGTGGAAAGGTCTGTTTCCTCATTTGAATCATGTAAACAGTACCTATGCTTAGGCTTTTTATGAAAACTCAGTGTGCTAACCTCTTAGGAAGCACTCAAATGTGGGCAGAAACGGAATAGGATTGGTATGTTTAAATATTAAATACAGACTGTTTCCTCTGATCTCTGCATCATTTTACTGACTAGTATTTTTTCCAATGGAGAGAAATAAGGTGTTCAGTTGATCATCAGCCACTTTAAGGACCTTGAAACCTTGTTTGACGGCCCTAAGAGAAGCAGAGCTACTTGGTGATCCCTGACAAAAACCTGCCCTCTCTCTGGGAAGTGTACCTCCATCTATTGCTGTATCTTTAGTGTGTGGCGGAAGGACTGTGAAGCAGTGAGGAGTTAAGAGCGTGCCTATTCACCCAGACATAACTTGCAGTCAGCTGCTCCCACGACCTGTATGTTTGAAGAACTGCAGGAGCACTAAGCTGCCAGTTCAATGGCTAAGTGGTTGTTACAAAGTCAGGAGAGGCTGGCATGTAAACATTAGATAAGATCAATGATGGCAGTTTCTTCTTTGATTAATCATTACAGTTAACCACTTACTGGGGCCTCACTAGACCAAACTATACATGGCTTCAATCTTTGTAACAGTCCTAACATCGCTTTAGAGATGAGGAAACTGACGTTAGGAAATGTTAAGTTGCTTAAGTCACAAATTGCTGGTTACTGGCTAGTTCTGAAACGTTAGGTGGAAACCTGTGCTGTTTACCACTGATTTTACCGCATCTGGACACACGACCGCTCCAGCTATGGTGTCCAAATTACGCTTTAAAGGTAAGTGAATACAACAAAATCAAACTGCAAGACCTGGCTCCTGAAGTTAAAAAGGCTATAAAGTCCGTTAAAACTACCAAAACGTACTTAAATGAGAAAATGCGTAACCATCATACCTTGAAAAAGTAGCTTCCACCATGAGAATGTCACCAAAGGTATTTTAATTTAAGCCTTGGCACACCATACCCACAATGTAACATCGAGTCCAAAGATCCTTTATATCTGACGTGATATAATTCTCATATGAACGAAGGCTTGGAGATTGAAATCCAGATCACCTCATGGGTTCACTTTGGCCAACACAGTAAGAGTTTACAGCTTTCCAAAAATTCTTGAGGTACCATTATGCAAGCAATGCTCCCCATAAGTATGTTAGCTTTCTGCCCCAAGGAAGAAAGGCCTAAGAAATCCCACACTTGTAAAACCACTCCCTGAAAAACTGATGTGCTGGTAGAAAGAAAAGCAGTAGAATTAAGGTTTTATAAACCAGAGAGTGTTCTGTTCTTTCTGTTAGGTAAAGGGATTTCTTCATATGTTATTTTAATAAAAGGGGATTTCATAGGTAAAAACCAATATTCAAAATTATAAAACAAATAGAACTCTCTGTGTATAACCACTGCATCAAAAATTTGCAAGAGACTCAACAGAAATTCTTTAGTTGACAAATGTGGTTTGAAAGGGTAATAAAATTTTTTTATAGCTAAAGCAAGAGTCTTGTTTCCTGTTGGCCCAAAAACAGATGTTTCATTTCCCAGATAAGTAGGTTCTCCACTGTAAAGAAATATCCTTGTATAGTTGGTTTCTATCTTCTTGAAGTCTGCTCCAAGTTCAGCCAATTTCTCATAGGTCCTTAACACAAATTTGGAGCAGTCGTAGGATTCAAACCATTTCTCTGCCTCCTTTTTCGGGCTGGCTTGGACAGTCCATGTCTCATAATAAATCCCTGTTTCATTGTCCTGTTTTACCCACTTTGCCATTTTGTTAAACATGCCTCCTAGTTAAAAACAAAACAAAAATTATGTGAACATAATTAAAGCTGATCATGTTAGTTTTAAGTAAAATGTTCTAACCAGATTTAGGCCATAAGTACCTGAATAAACAACAGTTTCTGAATTTCCCAAACCTACATCTTACAACAAGAATCCATGTTCAGCCAATTTTTTTGTTTCATTTTTCAAGGCACAAGATACCTCTGAACTATAAACATTAGACATAACAAAGTGTATAAAAAAATACAAATTCTATAACTGTTTAAGCTACAGTCAAAAGCTAAATTATATACATGCTGAAGCCCTCGTTTTCTGCTCAGCTCAACAAATCTTAGATTCAGAAGCAAAAGAGTAAAAGGAAGCAAGGGAAAAATTGTAGAAAAGGAATGAGTGAATGGGGCCAAGACCGTGTATGAAGAACCGAGGAGGGTGAAACATGAAGCTTTTTTATGCAAAACAAAGTATGCATAGGATATGAATTTGCTGTCCAAGGAATGGCTCCTTGAGAAGGAACCCCATACCCCATTTACCTTGAATATCTAGCATCTCCCCTTTCTCCCTTGTCTGCTTACAATCTTTCTACCCACCACACAGATTCTTCCAATGAATCAACTAAACTGGAAATAGTTTTGACCAAATTCATGGATTACATAGACTCCAGGATGGCTAACACTCTCTCCTACCACCTTTTATCAGACCAGAGGGATCTCTCCAAATGTTATCAAAATACTATACTCTGCATGGTTACAACCTCATCTGAGACTAAAACAGCATGATCCCAACATTTCACTTTGTCACTGTTTGTGACTTTCTTAGGTTACTCCAGCTTGAGTCCATAAAATCAATTCAAGCCCTATAGGATAGAGTGGCTGCTTTTATCAACTGTATGGAATTAAACTTGTAGAATAATATAAATTCTCTTTTCTTAGAACTGAGGATACTGTTCTTAGTGTTCTCCAACTCTGAAAAGCCACTGCTTGTGATGAAGAGATAAGAATGCTTCAAAACACTATTTGGTAACATGAGAACAGGTCAACGAACAGGATTAATCACAAGGCAGATGAATAACAAAAGATTTAAGTGCCAGCATATTACAGACTCTTCTACAGAGTAAACAATGAGCACTTGTCCATATCGTCATACTGTGATGTCAGAAGGAAGATTTTGCAGATAATGAGGTAGGTGGATACGGAGAAAGGAGAGATGTGAGCTGGCCTGGAATGAAAGAAGGGGAGTCATTTATCATACTGAACACTGTTAAAAGAGAAATGGACTTTTATATGATTGGGGTGGTTTGGGGCACATCAATTAGAAAATCGGAAAAAAAGAAAACAGCACGATACATAATTAAAAGAGTCCCAAATTACATTTAAAAGACACCAATTCTGCAAACCAGAACCACAATGAGATGTTACCTCTCACCTGTCAGAATCATCAAAAAAGCCATCAGACAACAAGTGTTGGTGAGGATGTGGAGAAAAGGAAAGCCTCATGTGCTGTAGATGGGAATGTAAATTGGTGCAGCTTCTATGCAAAACAGTCACTCCTGGGTACTTACCCAAACAAAGAGAAAACACTAACTTGCAAAGACACAAAGTACCCCTAAATTTATGGCAGCATTATTTACAATTGTCAAGATAAGGAAGTAATGCAAGTTTCCATCAAGGGATGAACGATTAAGGAAAATGTGGCTTATACATACAATAGAATATGATTCAGCCATAAAAAAGAATGAAATCTTGCCATTTGTGACAACATGGATGGACCTAGAGGATACTATGCTTATTGAGTAAGTCAGACAGAGGAGGGCAAATTACCATATGACTTCATATGGTATGTAGAATCAAAAAAAAAAAAACAGACCCATAGATTCAGAGAACAAACTAGCGGTCACCTCTAAGACAGAGATTTAAACTCTATTATTTTTTTTTTAGAAAGTCCAATTTAATTATACGAAGTTTCTTTGCATTTATTTTTATGATGACAATAGGGAAGATATCGTATCTGTAGATATGATAAGTTAAAGATTTGCAAGAATAATAGGGTCAAAGGTTAGTAGTTCAGGAAATGTATTTTATAAGTTGACCTCTAAAGAGCAGAACATTACTGAGAGGCCTCAATGAAAGTCATTTCTGTCACTCGGATACTGATTCAATCATCTAAGTCTGCCATATTTTTGAAACTTACCTGATATGGTTGCTACTAGAACTAACGTCCCATTTTCCTTCCAGTGATTATCATCAATCCCTTCAAAAAAGCAGGCAGCTCCTTGATTACACCAGAAAGGGGCATTCATTTCAGGTCGGAGATGGGGAAACGTGCAGTTTCCAAGTTGGAAGAGTTCATACCATTCCATCGTGTAGTTCTTCTCCGTTAAAGTACTCCTGAATCCAATGGCATCATGCATGATTTTCTGTGGAAAGGTCATATATGTATAAAAGCATTTGGGAAGTAAACACTGGTTCAGGAGCCAGACAGGAGAAAAAGCAATACCAGAAGTGCATACAGAGCAGCACAACTGTTTCCCTTCCCTATTGCTATTCTCACATCCACTTCATGGCTCCTCTAACTCCCTGCCCTCATCCACTCTGGTTTTGGCCACTGCGGCTCATCTCAGGAAGACTGCATGCTATGTGCAGATGTTCAGAATCTCCTTACGGCTTAGAATGAGTAAGAGAAGTCTCCACGCCACAGACTCTGGAACTCTGTGCAGCTCTCAGGTGATGAGAAGCTCAGATGGTGAGCTAACCTAGGAAACGTGTGCACAACAGGCCCTGGACATGAAGTGACTCCTACGTGCCCTGTCTCCTTCTGGGCTTCCTCCTTTCCCTCTTTCTAGGATCTGGCTACAGGAATTGGGTTTGGGTTCAGAATATCAAAAGGGATGAAAGCAACTGCATCGATTACTGTCAGCATCATAAAACCTGGTGTTTTCTGGACTGCTCATTTTAAATCTGTGAAGAGGAACTTAGGCCATAGACATGAAGAACTGACTCACTGGAAAAGACCCTGATGCTGGGAAAGACTGAAGGCAGGAGGAGAAGGGGACGACAGAGAATGAGATGGTTGGATGGCATCACTGAGTGGATGGACACGAGTTTCAGCAAGCTCCAGGAGTTGGTGATGGACAGGGAAGCCTAGTGTGCTGCAGTCCTTGGGGTCAAAAAGAGTTGGACATGACTGAGTGACTGAACTGAACTGAAGAGGAACACCAAAGAACATAATCTAAAACCAATCCTTTGAATAGTGATTATTCCCTCAAATCCACTTAATCAAATCACTTAAGTTATCAGATCAAGATGCAACCTTACCAAGTGTCCCAGGAGGTCTCCATATTTAAATTCCCACACTGGGGCTTGTAATCGAAAGACTTCAATGACATCGTCATCCTTCATCACCGGGATAGGGGAGCCAGTGGGACAGAAAGTATATTTAGCTTGACAATAAGGATCTGGTTCCGGACGGAAGGAGAAGCGTCTAATGAAGAAAAAAAAAAATCATCAACTTACACTCCAAGAGGAATTTGGTTCTCACAGATCTTAGAATCCAGATCTTAATTTCACTATAACATTTTTAGAAAAAATATCCAAAATTCTGCCCATAGTGTATAAACAGACATTTGTTATCCTTTGAACAAACTCCAATGAGTCTTTAATAGCAAATGATACATTAAAAGCACTGATAATTGCCTGCTTCCCAGTTCCCTGCTCCCACTGTGAGAATTCTGAAGACAAGGACCATATCTGAAGTGTTTATACCTCTACATCTTATTTAGTAGACATATTTCCTGAATAAAAGAGTAGTTTTCAATGATATTTAATTTCCCAAACATTCTATATGTTAACATTATTTAAAAACTATCATTATTAAATAGAATATATTTTCTATTACGAATCTGCCAGCATTTCCTTCAATATTTATTGAGTATCATACTAGGAATATATTATGGTAGGAAGGAGGGAAACAAATGCAAGAAATGCAGGTTCGATCCTTGGGTCAGGAAGACCCCCTGGAGGAGGAAATGGCAACCTGCTCTAACATTCTTGCTTGGGAAATCTCATGTACAGAGGAGCCTGGTGGGCTACAGTTCATCGGGTTGCAAAGAGTCAGACACGACTGAGCACAGTCTGTAGGGGGGAATTCCTTCAATATTTATTGAGGATCTACTATTATACTAGGAAAGAGGGAAACAAAACATAAAATGCTATTCCTACTGTGGAAAATTCTGAAAGAGATGGGAACATCAGACCACCTAACCTGCCTCTTGAGAAATCTGTATGCAGGTCAGGAAGCAACAGTTAGAACTGGACATGGAACAACAGACTGGTTCCAAATAGGAAAAGGAGTACGTCAAGGCTGTATATTGTCACCCTGCTTATTTAACTTCTATGCAGAGTACATCATGAGAAACGCTGGACTGGAAGAAACACAAGCTGGAATCAAGATTGCCGAGAGAAATCTCAATAACCTCAGATATGCAGATGACACCACCTTTATGGCAGAAAGTGAAGAGGAGCTAAAAAGCCTCTTGATGAAAGTGAAAGAGGAGAGTGAAAAAGTTGGCTTAAAGTTCAACATTCAGAAAACGAAGATCATGGCATCCGGTCCCATCACTTCATGGCAAATAGATGGGGAAAACAGTGGAAACAGTGCCAAACTTCAATTTTTTGGGCTCCAAAATCACTGCAGATGGTGACTGCAGCCATGAAATTAAAAGACACTTACTCCTTGCAAGGAAAGTTATGACCAACCTAGATAGTATATTCAAAAGCAGAGACAATACTTTGCCAACTAAGGTCCGTCTAGTCAAGGCTATGGTTTTTCCTGTGGTCATGTATGGATGTGAGAGTTGGACTGTGAAGAAGGCTGAGCGCCGAAGAATTGATGCTTTTGAACTGTGGTGTTGGAGAAGACTCTTGAGGGTCCCTTGGACTGCAAGGAGATCCAACCAGTCCATTCTGAAGGAGATCAGCCCTGGGATTTCTTTGGAAGGAATGATGCTAAAGCTGAAGCTCCAGTACTCTGGCCACCTTATGCGAAGAGTTGACTCATTGGAAAGGACTCTAATGCTGGGAGGGATTGGGGGCAGGAGGAGAAGGGGACAACTGAGGATGAGATGGCTGCATAGCATCACGGACTCGATGGACGTGAGTCTAAGTGAACTCCAGGAGATGGTGATGGACAGGGAGGCCTGGTGTGCTGCGATTCATGGGGTCACAAAGAGTCGGACACGACTGAGCAACTGAACTGAACTGAACTACTCAAGGGGAGTAACAGCTGGCAAGACATTAAACAAGTTATGAAGGGCAGCAGGGTCTGTGCATGCTCAGTTGCAGCCGACCCTGCAACGCCATGGACTGTAACCCACCAGGCTCCTTTGTCCATGGAATTCTCCAGGCAAGAATACTGGAGTGGGTTGCCATGCCCTTCCCTCCTCCAGAGGATCTTCCTGACCCAGGGATCAAACCCATGTCTCCTGTGGCTCCTGAGTGGCAGGCAGAGTCTTTACCACTGAGCTGCTGAGTAGTTTTAAGACTGGAATTCAAGATTCGAGGCAGGAGTGGTGAGAGCAAGTGGAGGCAGGGACGGTCTTTCTGAGCTAATTCAGGAACACCTCGGAGATGGTGTGGGTTCACTTCCAGACCACCACAGTACATTAAATAATGTTATAAGTGAGTCATTGGAATTTTTTAGTTTCCCAGCCCAGTGCATATAAAAATCATATTATACTGTGATACATATTACATAATATTACATATTATACTGTGATACATAATATATATATTATACTGTGGTCTGTTAAGCATGTAACAGTATTATGTCTACAAAAGACATACATACCTTAATTTAAAAATACTTTATTGCTAAAAAAAAAAATCTGACAACACAAGGTTGTCACAAATCTTCAGTTTGTAGAAAACACAGTATCTGAGAAGTGCAATACAACTAGGTTTGCCTGGACACTGTGAAGACTCCCCCTAGAGGCACACAACTGGGGAGGATTGAGCCCAGGAAGGAGCTTAAAGGATCTGAAGTAGCAGGTGTGATATAACTGAATTTGCTCCAAAATAAACCTCATTTTATGAGTTAGAAGAGGGTGGGGAGGGAAGCCAAGTTAAGGCTGAGGTCAGTGGAGGTCATGGCATGCATCAAGAAGGGCCCTGAGAGGGCCATGGCAGTAGCGGCCGGAGGGCTACAGTGAATCGAGATCAGCAGGAGCTCACTCCTTTCATACCTAGCACTGGGAAGAGAGAGGAAAGGGAGAAACAAGCTGCTATCTACCCTCTATGGGCTTCCCTGATAGCTCAGTTGGTAAAGAATCCGGCTGCAATGCAGGAGACCCTAGTTTAATTCCTTGTCGGGAAGATCTGGTGGAGAAGGGATAGGCTACCCACTTGAGTATTCTTGGGCTTCCACTGTGGCTCAGCTGGTAAATAATCCACTTGCAGTGTAGGAAACCTGGGTTTGATCCCTGGGTTGGGAAGATCCCCTGGAGAAGAGAAAGGCTACCCACTCCAGTATTCTTGCTTGGAGAATTCCATGGACTGTATAGTCCATGGGGTCACAAAGAGTAGGACACAACTGAGCTACTTTCACTTCACTTCATCTGTCCTCTAAGAATCCTAGATCTCTGGGGCCCTAGCCAGACCTACCGTTTTGTTTTTTTTTAATGTGGATCATTTATTTTTTTAAGTCTATTGAATTTGCTACAATATTGCTTCAGTTTTATGTTTTGTTTGTTGGCTGTGAGGCATGTGGGATCATAGATCCCTGACCAGGGATCGAACCAGCATCCCTGCCTTGGAAGGTGAAGTCTTAACCACTGGACTGCCAGAGAAGTTCCCAGATTTTTTGTGAAATCAATCCTAACACATCAACAAATGGCACCTCACTCCAGTACTTTTGCCTGGAGAGTCCCATGGATGGAGGAGCCTGGTGGGCTGCAGTCTGTGGGGTTGCTAGAGTCAGACACCACTGAGTGACTTCACTTTCACTTTTCAGTTTCATGCATTGGAGAAGGAAATGGCAACCCACTCTAGTGTTCTTGCCTGGAGAATCCCAGGGACGGGGAAGCCTGGTGGGCTGCTGTCTATGGGGTCGCACAGAGTCGGACACAACTGAAGCGACTTAGCAGCAGCAGCAGCAGCGACACATCAACAAAAATTTCTATAACTTAAAAAGTTTAAATCTTGATTTAGACAAAAATATTAAAAACTCACCTAAAATTTTACCTGTTTTACAGGTAAAATTACCTTACCTGATTTAAAAATGAATAGTTAACTATACATAAATTTCACCTGCTTACAGCAAAATCAAATTTAGGTCAATGGTAATTTCAAAAGTATAATTTAAGTGTGAACATAATAAAATTAAAATTTTATTATGGGGTAAATGAAGGCACGTGCTTAACATTTCAAACTTTTAAATGTAAATCAAGTAGTTTTGGATTTCACTCTCTTCTTTGTTTTACTGAATATTATATTTTTACTTTGGGGGGAACACTTTGTTGTTAATAACATTTTCAAGAAAACCAGCTTCAAACTTCTCTCTTCCTGTATATCAAGCAAAAGAAGAAGGCCCAGCAAGCCATTCAGTGGGCAGAATACACTAATACTGTATCAGGTCTGAAATGTTGGCTGGCCTTTACTAGATTTAACCACCACAATAAAACCTGAAGTAACTACTATTCCTACTTTCTGACTCAGGATATGTGGGCACAGAGATACTGAGCGACTTTCCCACGATCACACAGCTAGTGATAATGGGGCCTGACTCGATCTGCTGCGGTCAGAGCCTAGAACTCGCTCGCGACCAGGTTATCCTGCCTGCCAACTCGCTATTTTCATCCGAAAGGGGTGTGCATTTTCAAAAGCTGCTAGGTTTTCCCCTGCCTGATGTTGACACTTTATCTTCCTTTTCTCTGCTTAGCGACCTCTGATAATTAGGCTACGTAAATACTGTTCTAGTTCAAAGGCTCAAACACGCTTCCTACATCTCCGCATCCACAGCATAACACCAGCGACCTATGCCTCCTGGCTGAAGACTGTGGACAGTCTAGGCCACTCACCCAGGAGGTGGGGGGACAGGACGTGGCGAGGGGATTCCCTAGATACCCAACTTTGAGTGCCGAAAACGGGAAGTCCCAAGAGCTAGGTTAACTGGTAACTGGGCGTGCAAATGTTACGCACTCACGATAACTAATGACAGGACCTGACACGATAGAAAATACATTATTAAGTCTCCCCAAACTACTCAAATTGTCAGCGATTTGTACCGAAAATCACACAACGAAATTACATTAGTCCCTTTTCCCCCACGATTCAGGACAGTCACCTTGGAACTGGCTCAACGGCCCCGGGAGGAAGAAAGAGCCCAGGGCATCGTGCAACAAACAGCCGCGCCCCAGGAACTCTCCACTTCGCTCCTCGCCGCGCCTTCCCGGCACGATCACGCGACCTGGACGCAACTCCCCCCCGCCACCGCCCCCACGCACTTTGGACGGAAAACCTCGGCCGCGCGCGCGCGCCCGCCCCGTGCAGCCGCGCACTCACTTGTAGGGCACCGGCCACTGGCGCCGGGAGGGGTCGCCCGCCGCCGCCGCCGCCGTCGCCGCCGCCAGCCAGAGCAGCGCGGGGGCCCAGCGCCCAGGCGCGCGCTCCGGGCCCGCACCTGCGCCCGCGCCCCGCCGACCCCAGGCCCCCGCACCGGCACTCCCCGCCTGCGCCATGTGCCGGCTCCCGCTGCGGGCGGCGCCTCCCCCGCCCCGAGACCGCGGGGGGGGGGGGGGGGGGGGCCAGCGAGCCGAGCATGCGCAGAACTCGGGACCCGGGCGGCGGTCCGCCCGCGGCCCCGCCCCTGCCTGGCGCGCCCGGGCGGAGGGCTCGGTCCCCTCGGCTTCCGCCGCCTCCCCGAGCGCCGGGGCGCCAAGCGCAGGGTGTCGGAGCCGCCGAGGCTCTGCTCCTGCCTGGCGCCCTGCGCGGGGGCGGCTTCCGGACTTGGCCGACCCGGAAGGCGCTCCGGTCCAGCTCCGCTGAGCAGCCCGAACAGGAACCCTTTTTCTCTGACTGACTGTAATACCGAGTTCTCCTGGCCTCGCGGCTGCGCTCCTTTGGAGCGTCTGCTCCCAACAACCACCACGAAAAGCAAAAGCACAGAAAAGCCAGCTTTGGGCTCCTTTGGGTGTGTGTGTCTGTCTGTCTGTCTGTCTGACTGACTCTTTGTGATCCCGGGGACTGTAGTCCGCCAGGTTCATCTGTCCGTGGGATTCGGGCTCCTTTGGGGGTGTGTGTGTGTGTCTGTGTGTGTGTGTGTGAGAGAGAGAGAGACTGACTCTTCGTGACCTCATGGACTGTAGTCCACCAGGCTCCTCTGTCCATGGAACTCTCCAGGCAAGAATGCTGGAGTGGATTGCCATTCCATTCACCAGGGGATCTTCCCAACCCAGGCATCGAACTCTTGTCTCCTGCATTGGCAGGTGGATTCTTTGCCACCTGGGAGCGCCGCACTTTTCCTTCATCCCTTAGGGCCCAGACTAGGTGACAACAGACATCTGAGTGAAGGAGAGTATTTAGGGGAGGTGAGTGCAGTGAGGAAAACGGAGATGGCGCGGTGACTGGTTCTCACCCGACGGATCTGGTGATGCCAGTGGCCACACTGACGACACACAGCCGGGGCTATCGCCGCTAAGCACTGTGACACAGTCCAGCCCCACCCGCCTCCCAGGCGGGTTCCTCCTGGGTAGCTCTGCCACTTTGGTTGGGGACAGGAGTCCACATCACTCTGTCTTCCTTGACCCTTCAGCCGCCTCAGGAAAGCAATGAGATCAACTCCCATCTGGCGATCAACTGCCCTTCCTTTGCCCTCATACATGGCCGGCCCTATTCTCATACACAGAGGTTGGTTTATGTCTATTAATAGGACATTAAAGACATGGCACTTAGACTCACATTTTACAAGAGGGTGGCCTGCAGAACTTAGACCGGGCTTTCCAGCACCTTCCTTCCTCTACAACAGGATAGATCCATCATAGTGTTTGTAAGGTATGTGGGAACTGTAATGATCTGAGTGACCACCATGACTCATGGGGTGGCGAGTGGGGTCACTGGTTTCCCCATGCCTCCCAGGACTCGTGGGGGTTGATGAGAATTGTTGCCCTCCTCTCTCTCACGCACACACATATACACACAGCCTTCACCCAGTTGCTGCAGGAGGTTGGGGGCTCTGGGGAAGTTCAGGCAGGGCTTCATTTTAACACTTGCCTAAGCTTCCCTGGTGGCTCAGATAGTAAAGACCCTGATTGAATTCTTGGGTCAGGAGGATCCCCTAGAGAAGGGAATGGCTACCCACTCCTGTATTCTTGCCTGGAGAATTCCAGGGACAGAGAAGCCTGGCTGGCTAAGTCTACGGGGTTCCAAACAGTGGAACACAGCTGAGTGGCTAACACTTTCACAAGCATTTAGGTAGCCAAAGCTAACCTTCCTCCAAATACCGCCGTCCAGTTCAAAATCGTCAAGGCTAAGCTGGGTTCTCCAAAGTCCTGGCCAAGATGATAAGGTGCAGTCTCTTCATTCCAAGGTCAGGGAGCTTCTAGTGATGAGAAACCATTTCCTCCTATCAACCTTAACTCAGCCTCTTGGTAGCTCCCATCTGCTCTACTCTGGTTCTGCCTTCTGTTCTTTTTAGCGGTGACTCCAGTACTCTGGGATGCTTCCAGGATACTTCCAGATTGTTGTAGCCGCATCCCGCATCATACTGGTTACTTCTCTCTAGTTCGAGGTTTTTAAACTTTGAGAACCCAAAAGATAGACTGAATTTTAATTCAACTGGGTTGCCTTGGGGTTTCCCGTTAGCCTAAGATCAAAATAGTGAAACAGTACTGTAGTCTAGTAAAATCAGATTTATTAATCATTGCATTGTGGGAGATTGTACATAGAGGAACTTCATGGCATCTCCCCAAACAAAGGAAATACAGAGTTATAGGATTCTGAGGTAGTGTGGCCTTTAGGTGAATTCTAAGTGAGCAGCATTTTGGTAGGCTCAAAGCAAGGCTGTGTGTCAACACAGAATCAATGTGCAATCTAGACAACAAAGTGGACCCGAGGTTCTGTTTCTTTGGAAACTATGAAGTTAAAATAGGGGTGGAATTTTTGTATCTAGAAGCCCCTGATTGGGAGCTCTGCACCTGGGTTATAAAGGTTGTAAATAGAAGCTGCTTCTCTGTGTCAAGGGACTGAGAAACTTCAGACAAAGGTGGGATATTTCATTCTTACTGATATAATTTCAACAGGCAAAACTCTCTAAGTCTTTAATTTTAGAGAACAAATTTTCTCAGTGAGTCAGAAAGCAGGAGGTGGCGATGACACTTTACAGCTCTACTGTGTCTGAGGAGAAATTTTATATTATGTTCTGGGCTTCCCAAGTGGTGCAGTGGTAAAGAATCCACTTGCCAATGGAAGAGACACAAGAGTTTGATCCCTGAGTCGGGAAGATCCTCTGAAGGAGGAAATGGCAACCCACTCCAGTAGCCTTGCCTGGAAAATTCCACGGACAGAGGAGCCTGGCAGGCTACAGCCCATGGAGTCACAAAGAGCTGGACACCGCTGAGTATGTACACACATTGTTTAATGTTAGTTTTGCAGCTGGTTTTACCAGCCTTTTATTCCAGGCTACTGAATGGCAGAGCAAATTTTTACAGTCCAAGGTAATTTTCCTTTCTCACTTATGATGAAATAAAAATTCATAGTTTAAGGCAAGACAAGAATAACTTGTACATAAATTTTTTCTCTGCCCATTTAGGCCTCCTCCCTTCCTGACCAGTGTGTACTGTGCAACCACATTATGTGTTAATGAGACCTCCCCAGTGGCAGAAATCCCGGCTTAACCACAAAGATCAATTTTTCTTCTGGCATCAGGCATGTTGTAACTCCTCAGAGAGTGTCATTCCTTTCTCAGTCCTGTAAGGGGTCACAGGACCCACGACTGGCTTCGTACATGCAGGTATCTTTAGTGAATTTCATGTACAAGGCCACTGTCTTAAAGATAGGTATTAATGCAGAACAGACAGCTCAGAGGACCGGGGGAGGTTCTAAGTCATACCTATTGGAAGTTCTTAGCTTAAATACTTATGTAAGACTTCGTAATGTTACTAGCTGTGTTACTCTTCTACCACTTTTACAAGATTATTGTTTCTGGAATTACCAAAAGTGTGACTGAAGCTCAGATGAAATGAATGCATATGTGACTTGAAATGATTGACCACATATACAGTTCTATAAGATGAATGATTGTAATAGTGTAACTCTAGATATGGGAAGAAGCAGCAAGGGGGCACCATGTCCCCGACCAGGACACACTGATAAAACAGTCAGTCCAGAAGCTTTTGGCTAAGGTTGCGCTGTGCTGTGCTTAGTTGCTCAGTTGTGTCCGACTCTTGGCAACCCCATGGACTGTATGGAGCCCGCCAGGCTCCTCTGTACAAGAGGATTCTCCACGCAAGAATACTGGAGTAGGTAGCCTATCCCTTCTCCAGGCCAGCTTCCTGACCCAGGAATCAAATGGGGGACACCTGATTCTCTACCAGCTGAGCTACCCGGGAAGCCCCAAGGACCTAGTTCAGTAACAGCATACTGAGTTGGCTATTAGAGAAATCCTCTCCTGACCTGGGGATGAGCATTCCTAGCACCTTGGGACAAACTGGTCATGAAATGCCTCCCAACCTTGGTTGAAATGAAGACTGAAAGGGAAGGGACTGGAAAATAATGTTGCCCACCATCCAGTTCTACAAGAATCATTTTATTAGCCACTGCAGTTGCTGACCTATGATACACCCTAAAAGGAATTCAGGGTGAAGATCAGGACAAGGCACTTTGTGCTCTGGGAAAACTGATAGAACTGGCCCTCAGAGAGCTAGATGTTTCCACGAGAAAGATTTTTATGAACCTTGATTCTTACATCTTCCCATACTTAGAAATGCATAAAACCATTAACTAAGATATCTGTTCCTCATGACTAGCAGCAACCTTCTGCCAAGCTATGTGGTTGACTGCATGTACCCACTTTGTCAGAACCACATAGATACTGACTTCCCCCCTTCTTAGCTCTTTGAAACAGTTCTCAGAGCTCTCTGAGAGATTGTCTCCTGGGTGATAATCCTCAGTTTGGCTTGAATAAGATTCTCCGTTTCTCCCTTAGATAGATTGTTGATTAGTTTTCTCACTGACATTTATAATCCAGTGTGAATATTGTAAATCCAGTGTTACTATTATTTTAGATACTAAAACATATTCATCTGAAAAGGGGTTTAACCAGGCTACTAAAGAGGTCCATGGAACATAAAGGGTAAGATCCTTTGCCCTGGACACACTCATTTTCTGCACCAATTTTATTATGACGGTTTCATAATATCTTAATGCTAATCAAATCATTTACAGCCCCTCCTCAAAGCTTATGAAATGGGTATATGGTACATGTCTTCAGTTCAGTTCAGTCGCTCAGTCACGTCTGACTTTTTGTGACCCCATGGACTGCAGCACGTCAGGCTTTCCTGTCCATCACCAACTCCTGGAGTTTACTCAGACTCATGTCCATTGAGTTGGTGATGCCATCCAACCATCTCATCCTCTGTCGTTCCCTTCTCCTCCCGCCTTCAGTCTTTCCCAGCATCAGGATCTATTCAAATAAGTCAGCTTGTCACATCAGGTGGCCAAAGTATTGGAGTTTCAGCTTCAACATCCATCCTTCCAATGAATATTCAGGACTGATTTCCTTTAGGATTGACTGGTTGGATCTCCTTGCAGTCCAGGGGACTCTCAAGAGTCTTCTGCAACACCACAGTTCAAAAGCATCAATTCTTTGGTGCTCAGCTTTCTTTACAGTCCAAATCTCACATCCATACGTGACTACTGGAAAAGTCATAGCCTTGACTAGATGGACCTTTGTTGACAAAGTAACACCTCTGCTGTTTAATATGCCATCTAAGTTTGTCATAACTTTTCTTCCAAGGAGCAAGCGTCTTTTAATTTCATGGCTGCAGTCACCATCTGCAGTGATTTTGGAGCCCCCCAAAAATGCCTGCCACTGTTTCCACTGTTTCTCCATCTATTTGCCATGAAGGAATGAGACCAGATGCCATGATCTTCGTTTTCTGAATGTTAAGCCGACTTTTTCACTCTACTCTTTCACTTTCATCAAGAGGCTTTTTAGCTCCTCTTCCCTTTCTGCCATAAGGGTGGTGTCATCTGCATATCTGAGGTTATTGATATTTCTCCCGGCAATCTTGATTCCAGCTTGTGCTTCTTCCAGCCCAATGTTTTTCATGATGTACTCTGCATAGAAGTTAAATAAGCAGGGTGACAATATACAGCCTTGACATTCTCCTTTTCCTATTTGGAACCGGTCTGTTGTTCCATGTCCAGTCTGTTGCTTCCTGACCTGCATATAGGTTTCTCAAGAGGAAGGTCAGATGATCTGGTATTCCCATCTCTTTCAGAATTTTCCACAGTTTATTGTGATCCACACAGTCAAAGGCTTTGGGATAGTCAATAAAGCAGAAATAGATGTTTTTCTGGAACTCTCTTGCTTTTTCATGTTTTACAGGTGCTTAACTGGCTTAAGCAAATACAATCAACTTTATATATATATTATATAGATATCAACTAGATATAGATTGATAAGTCCTTTTTTCAGATTTTTATCAACAGTTTCACTTATAGTATAACTTATTTCAGTGAAAGATAATTTAACAGTATACTGTGAATTTAATAACATTACAAATTATATTCACTTGAAGAAGTTAGTGTCCTATACTTAACATGGAATACTTTAAAACAAATACCTATGGAGCTAGAATTAACGTTCTGAAAGTGAAAAAGTAAAAGTGTTAGTTGCTAAGTCATGCCCAACTTTTTGCAACCCCATGGACTATAGCCATCCAATTTCCTCTGTCTATGGAATTCTCCAGATAAGAATACTGGAGTGGTTTGCCATTTCCTTCTCCAGGGAATCTTTCCAACCCAGGGACTGAACCCAGGTCTCCTGTATTGCAGGAGGGTTCTTTACTGTCTGAGCCCTAAATTTTAATAATTTTGAATTTTCACTCTTGTTACATTAAATCTTTTAAACAATTCTTTATAATCTTATAGCTGTTCATTTTTTTGTTTGTTTACTTCTGTTGTGGAGAAAAACCAGCTTCAGAACAAAAACTTCTCTTTTCTTCCATGCATATCAAGCAAAAGGAAGCAGCGCCTACCACTCAGTGAGCTGAAACACATGATTATTAAGGTTTTGACACAGCTTGCATTTACTATATTTAATCCTTCCAACAGCTCTGTGAAAAAGGTGCTGCTTCCCTCTTTCATCTTTCAAACTGAGGAAATGCAGAGGCAGAGACTGTAGTAACCTTCCAAATATCACTCAGGGTAGATCCCTAGCAGGCAGACCTGAAACCTGCACCCACCACCAGGTTATCTTGCTTGTCAAGTTGACTTTTAACTCTCCTCCTCCTTCTCTTGTTCCCCCTTAACCTCAGTGATGTGGGCAGATGCATAGGTGTTTTCACAGGCAGCTGATCTTTCCCCTGCCTGATGTTGGTACCATGTATACTTCCTCTTTCTGAATTTAGGCATCAGTGATGCGCTATGAAAATGTCCTTCTGGGTCAAGAGTTAGAATCAGTCTCAAGGGTTTGCAGTCTTCCATCCATGACTTTACTTTGCCAACAAAGGTCCGTCTAGTCAAGGCTATGGTTTTTCCAGTGGTCATGTATGGATGTGAGAGTTGGACTGTGAAGAAAGCTGAGCACCGAAGAATTGATGCTTTTCAACTGTGGTGTTGGAGAAGACTCTTGAGAGTCCCTTGGACTGCAAGGAGATCCAACCAGTCCATTCTGAAGGAGATCAGCCCTGGGATTTCTTTGGAAGGAATGATGCTAAAGCTGAAGCTCCAGTACTTTGGCCACCTCATGCGAAGAGCTGACTCATTGGAAAAGACCCTGATGCTGGGAGGGATTGGGGGCAGGAGGAGAAGGGAACGACCGAGGATGAGATGGCTGGATGGCATCACTGACTCGATGGACGTGAGTCTGAGTGAACTCCGGGAGTTGGTGATGGACAGGGAGGCCTGGCGTGCTGCAATTCATGGGGTGGCAAAGAGTCAGACACGACTGAGCGACTGAACTGAACTGAACTGAACTGAACTGAACTGATGCATGACTTACGACCAGCATCTACCTCTAGACTAAGAAATGTAGGGGGTTTTTTTGAAATTAGATGCAATTCTCTATTTAGCACACGGCACAGAATGAGGGCTAAGTAAGTTTCTGTTGGAGGAAGACAGGGTTAATTAAAGATCTAATAGGGGAAGTGGAAGTGTAATTGATAGAGATTGTAGATTTCATCCTTTGATAATACGAGACTAAATTTCTTTCAAATTTCTGGTCAATGTATAAAGTCATATAAAAGAAAGTCAGGGAGCATGCTTTCTAAACAAGGCAAGCACATTCTTCACTATTTCTTTCCTAGGATCATAGAAGAAAACTAGGTTACATATGTGGAAATTGGATTTTCTAAAAACTTGCTACATTTGTGAAACACAAAATATCACTAGGAACAATGAATCCTAGCCAAGACTGCCTCCTTTCTCTGCTCTTGATTACCATGCTGTATCTGGTCATCAACCTTTCCATTTTAAGTGTCTTAAGAAATTATTTATTCTTCAGCTTTGATGCAGATGAAAGGGTGCAGTGGCACTTCTCATCCAGTTTTGTTTTGTTTTTTTTCTGTCAAAAATACCATTTTTACTTCCAGCCTTGGAGCCGAGTACTTTAAAAATCTATTGTATATGATTAAAAAATGTTTAATTGGAGTATACAGTTGATTTATAATACTGTGTTAGTTTCTTGTGTATAGCAAAGTGATTCAGTTACACATATATATAAATATTTTTCAGATTATTTTCCATTATAGTTTAGTACACGATGTTGAATATAGTTCCCTGTGTTATGAAATAAATCCTCATTGTTGGTCTGTTTTATATATAGTAGTTTGTGTCTTCGGAGAAGGCAATGGCACCCCGCTCCAGTACTCTTGCCTGAAAAATCCCAGGGACAGAGGAGCCTGGTGGGCTGCAGTCCATAGGGTCGCTAAGAGTCGGACACGACTGAGCGACTTCACTTTCACTTTTCACTTTCACACATTGGAGAAGGAAATGGCAACCCACTCCAGTGTTCTTGCCTGGAGAATCCCAGGGACGGGGGAGCCTGGTGGGCTGCTGTCTATGGGGTCGCACAGAGTCGGACACTACTGAAGGGACTTAGCAGCAGCAGCAGTTTGTGTCATATTAATCCTGTATTCCTAATTTATCCCTCTCCTCCCTTTCCACCTTTGGTAACCATAAGCTTGTTTTCTACGTCTGTGAGTGTGTTTCTGTTTGGATACAGGTTCATTTTTATTATTGAAATTTTAAATTAAAAATTATTGTATGTAAATATTGATGTTCTCTTTTGGAATAAGTTGCATGGAACTTACTTTAGTCCAGCTAAAGGTAGAATTCCATTTTTTTCCTCTTAAAGATAATTTTGAAATGAGCTTCTGATTAATAAAATCTGGGTTACACTCCCTCGCACACTTTTCTTTTTCCTAGCACAAAGCACAGAATAACTGCATCTACCCCGCCTCTGGATGCGCAGTTTCAGCGGGTGCACGGCGTCCCCCACCCGACCGTGTCCCTTGGCCACACTCCCTCCATCTGGTTGTTCAGTCCGATACGCCGCCAGGCGGCGCTTCAGTGCAGCCCGCTCCGGCCATCGAGCAGCAAGGCTCAGCTGCCAGCCCTCGTTCTAGCTGATGCGACGTTTCTATGGCAGCGAAGCGCATCAAACTTTGGCCGGCCAGTGCACCTGCGGCACCAGGGCAAGGTCAGGACTACCTGCGGATGGGGCGCGGGGCGGGGGAGGCGGGGAGGTGGTTGGGTGCGTATTTTCACTTTGCAGCCTGTGGAGCTGCGGGGCTAGACGCATCCGGAAACTTTTTCCTTTCCTGCGGTTTCAGTTCAGTTCAGTTCTGTCGCTCAGTCGTGTCCCACTCTTTGCGACCCCATGTATCGCGGCGCACCAGGCCTCCCTGTCCATCACCAACTCCCGGAGTTCACTCAGACTCACGTCCATCGAGTCCGTGATGCCATCCAGCCATCTCATCCTCGGTTGTCCCCTTCTCCTGCCCTCAATCCCTCCCAGCATCAGAGTCTTTTCCAATGAGTCAACTCTTCGCATGAGGTGGCCAAGGTACTGGAGTTTCAGCTTTAGCATCATTCCTTCCAAAGAAATCCCAGGGCTGATCTCCTTCAGAATGGACTGGTTGGATCTCCTTGCAGTCCAAGGGACTCTCAAGAGTCTTCAACACCACAGTTCAAAAGCATCAATTCTTCAGCGCTCAGCCTTCTTCACAGTCCAACTCTCACATCCATACATGACTACTGGAAAAACCATAGCCTTGACTAGACGGACCTTAGTCAGCAAAGTAATGTCTCTGCTTTTGAATATGCTATCTAGGTTGGTGATAACTTTTCTCCCAAGGAGAGTTCTTTACCGCTGGTCCAAATATACATAACAAATTTTATCATCTTGAGCATTTTTATGTGTGTAGTTTAGTGGCATTAAATAATCACAGTACTGTGCAACCATACCACTATTATTTCCAGAACCTTTTCACCACCCTCTAAACTGAAATTTTGTAGCAATTCGTGATACTGTGATTTATTATAAATGTATATATTTGGATGTACTCCAGTTTTTGGCTCAAAGCTCCTATAACCCAAGGAATTTCCTAAGTGAACCTTGAAGCTGTTCTTCTTTGTGTTAATAAGATAGCTTTTGATTTCACCTAAGTGGGAGGGGAGCTGGTTGCCTGGGGAACTGGTTGATTAGAGGATTGGCACTTTCAGTCTTCCCCTCCCCCACCATATTCAGGTTAGGGAAAAAGGGTTGGAAGTTGACTCAGTCACCAGTGGCCAATGATTTAACCCATCATGCCTCTAAATGACATCTCTCTAAATACTGGAAAGGACAGGGTTGGGAGAGCTTTTGGGTTGGTGAACATGTGGTGTTATGGGAAGACTAGATGGTTTAGAGAGGCCTTGGAAGCTCTCCACTCTTGCCCATGCCTTGCCCTGTGCATCTCTTCCATCTGGCTGTTTCTCAGTTATACCTTTGTATAATAAACTGGCCAACTAGTAAGTAGAATGTTTCTCTGAGTTCTGTGAGCTGCTCTAGGAAATTAATTGAACCCAAGGAAGGTGTGGGTCACTGGGATCTCTGGTCTATAACTGGTCAGTCAGAAGCACAGGTGACAACCTGGACTTGTGACTGGTGTCTGAAGCAGTGGCAGTCTTGAAGGATGGGGTCCTTACCTAACGGGATCTGACATTTCCCTGTGTTAACAGATGGTGTCAGAACTGAGTTGAATTGTAGGGCACCCAGCAGGTACTATGAGAATTGCTTGTTGGTTCAGTGGGGAAAGCCTGGACAGGTTGGAATTGGATGTAGAATCTTGCCATTGAACAGTAATTCTCTGTTCGCCCCCGCCCCCCAACTCACAGCCTCAGGTAACCTCTACTTTCTGCCTCCATGAATTTGACTATTCTAGGTACCTCATGTAAATGGAGTCATATAATATTTGCTCTTTTGTGATTGGCTTATTTCACTTAGCATAATGTTTTCAAAGAAAAGGAAATGGCAACCCACTCCAGTATTCTTGCCTGGAGAATTCCATAGACAGAGGAGCCTGGTGGGCTACAGTCCATGGGGTCAGACTCACAAAGAGTCTGAGTGGCTAATGCTAATGCTAATGCTAATGTTTTCAAGGCTCATCTAGGCTGTACTGTGTATCAGAATTTCATTCCTTTCTAATGTTGAATATATTCCATTGTGTGTAGATATCACATTAAAGGATCTGTTCATCCAAGGCATTTCGGTTGTTTTTTTCCTTTTGCTATAGGGAATAATGGGCTTCCCTGATAGCTCAGTTGGTAAAGAATCCGGCTATAATGCAGGAGACCCCAGTTTGATTCCTGGGTCAGGAAGATCCCCTGGAGAAGGGATAGGCTACCCACTCCTACATTCTTGGGCTTCCCTTGTGGCTCAGCTGGTAAAGAATCTGCCTTTGATGTGGGTAGACCTAGGTTCGATCCCTGGGTTGGGAAGATCCCCTGGAGGAAGGGAAAGGCTACCCACTCCAGTATTCTGGCCTGGAGAATTCCATGGCCTGTATAGTCCATGGGGTTGCAAAGAGTCGGACATGACTGAGCGACTTTCACTTATAGTGAATAATGCTGCTATGAACATTGGTGTACAAGTATCTGTTGAATCTCTGCCTTTAATTATTTTGAGTACATACCTAGAAGTGGAATTGTTGGATCATAGGGTAATCCCATGTTTAGCTTTTTGTGGAACTGCCATACTGATTTCCACAGTGATACTGTGGAAAATTCTGAAAGAGATGGGAATACCAGACCACTTGACCTGCCTCTTGAGAAATCTGTATGCAGGTCAGGAAGCAACAGTTAGAACTGGTCATAGAACAACAGACTGGTTCCAAATAGGAAAAGAAGTACGTCAAGGCTGTATATTGTCACCTTGCTTAGTTAACTTCTATGCAGAGTACATCATGAGAAACGCTGGGCTGGAAGAAGCACAAGCTGGAATCAAGATTGCCGGGAGAATCAATAACCTCAAATATGCAGATGACACCACCCTTATGGCTGAGAGTGAAGAAGAACTAAAGAGCCTGTTGATGAAAGTGAAGGAGGAGAGTGAAAAAGTTGGCTTAAAGCTCAACATTCAGAAAACGAAGATCATGGCATCTGGTCCCATCACTTCATGGGAAATAGATGGGGAAACAGTGGAAACAGTGTCAGACTTTATTTTGGGGGCTCCAAAATCACTGCAGATGGTGATGGCAGCCATGAAATTAAAAGACGCTTACTCCTTGGAAGGAAAGTTATTACCAACCTAGACAGCATATTAAAAAGCAGAGGTGTTACTCTGCCAACAAAGGTCCATCTAGTCAAGGCTATGTTTTTTCCAGTAGTCATGTATGGATGTGAGAGTTGGATTATAAAGAAAGGTGAACGCTGAAGAATTGATGCTTTTGAACTGTGGTGTTGGAGAAGACTCTTGAGAGTCCCTTGGACTGCAAGGAGATCAAACCAGTCCATCCTAAAGGAGATCAGTCCTGGGTGTTCATTGGAAGGAATGATGTTGAAGCTGAAACTCCAATACTTTGGCCACCTGATGTGACGAGCTGACTCATTGGAAGACCCTGATGCTGGGAAAGACTGAGGGCAGGAGGAGAAGGGGACGACAGAGGATGAAATGGTTGGACGGCATTGCTGACTCAATGGACATGGGTTTGGGTGAACTCCGGGAGTTGGTGATGGACAGGGAGGCCTGGCCTGCTGCAGTTCCCAAAGAGTTGGACACGACTGGGCTACTGAACTGAACTGAATGCCATTCTTTTAAATAATAGTTTAAGATATGCTACTCATTTATTTTTTGATGGTAGGACTTGAAGTTTAAGTCAGAAGACATGTCTATTCATGAGGAACTCACTGAGATGTTACAGAAAAGCCTGAATGAACTTTCTGGGCAGCCCAATAAAACTTAAGAAAATAAACCATGTAAATATAGCACCTGTTTACCTTGAAGGATATTCAAATTTATGTGGCTGTTATTCATTCATTTGCTCAACAGGGAGTTAGTTATTGACTTCCTGGAGGGTGGAGGGCAGTGTCTGACCTGCTCTGGGCTGTTGTTTTTAATGAACCCAGGTGTCTGTCCTTGAGGTGAAGTCCCTCAGAAGTAGAGGGATTCCTTACTCTTTTTTAATATTGAAGTATAGCTGATTTACAATGTTGTGTTAATTACTTTTGTACAGCAAAATGGTTTGGTGTATATATATACAGAAAGTGAGTCTCTTACACCTCCTGCATTGGCATGTGGGTTCTTTACCACTAATGCCTCCTGGGAAGCCCAGGCATACGTATTTTTTTAAAAAAATATTCCTTTTCCATTATGGTTTATCATAGGATATTGTACATAGTTCTTTGTGGTCTATAGTAGAACCTTATTGATTTTCAATTCTGTATATTATAACATATCTGCAAATGCCAACTTCCCACTCCATCCTTCCCCCAATCCCTTCCCCCTTGACAAGCACCAGTCTGTTCTCTATGTCTGTGATTCTGTTTCATAAATAGGCTCATTTATGTCATATTTTAGATCCCACATATATGTAATATAATATGGTATTTGTCTTTTTCTGACTTACTTCACTTAGTAGGATAATCTCTATAGTTACGCCCATGTTGCTGCAAATGGCATTTTTTCATTGTTTTTTATGGCTGAGTAGTATCTATTGTTGGAGAAGGCAATGGCAGCCCACTCCAATACCCTTGCCTGGAAAATCCCAGGGATGGGGGAGCCTGGTGGGCTGCTGTCTATGGGGTCTCACAGAATCAAACACGACTGAAGCGACTTGGCAGCAGCAGCAGCAGCAGCAGCAGCAGCGTATCCCATCTCCTTTATCCATCCACCTGTCGATGAACATTTAGGGTGTTTCCAGGTCTTGGCTGTTGTGAACAATGCTGCAGGTGTCTTTTTGAACTATACTTTTGTCCAGATATATACCCAGGAGTGGGATTGCTGCATCATAGGTAATTCTAGTTTTAGTTTTCTGAGAAACCTCCGTACTGTTTTCCGTAGTGGCTATACCAACTTACATCCCCAGTTACAGTGTAGGAGGGTTCCCTTTTCTCCACCTCCTCTCCAGCATTTATTATTCATAGACTTTTAAGTGATGGCCATTCTGACCAGCGTGAGGCGTTACGTCATTATCTTTTTGATTTGCATTTCTCTAATAATTAGTGACATTGAGCATTTTTTCATGTGCCTATTGGCCTTCTTATTTCTTCTTTGGAGAAATGTCTGTTTAGGTCTTCTGCTCATTTTTCCATTGCTCTGTTTGGTTTTAGGGACTCACTTGCTCTTGATTACAATATAGCACTTTGTTAAAGGGCCCAAGGGACATCCTAGTGTTGGAAGTATGTTTTTGACCTTCACCTCCACCTTAGGCAGGTGGATCCAATGAATTCCATGAAGCAGCTGAAGGCCAATCTGTTTCAAAAATTATTGGTTTAAAAATCAGTCCATGTTTGTTTGCATCTGTCTTTGCCTTCAGAATGTTCTATGTCTTCTCACAAACAATGGGATATACGTGTGCTTAGGATCTCTCTCACATATATCACAGATAGGAGATATTCCTCAATGTGTCAAAATCATGGGCCAGAGAGCATGTTTAGAATATTGGTATATATTTTAATTAAATACAGAGTTTAGTAAAAGGAGGCTGAGACTCTTGACCTTATCCTTTCTAGCCCTAATGGTGCCTCTCAGAGTCAGGGGACATTTGACTCAGGCCACCCCTGTCCATCTCCAGGGGAAGTGGACTTTGAGCTTAGGGGCTGAGGAGGAGGCACTGAAGAAGGTGTGGCTCAAAGGCTGCCGCCCAGGATACAGGAAGGTGTATGGATCCAATTGTGCTTAGTTTAGTTGTTTCCTATTGGTTCTACTACACGTAGCTTTCTTTTCTCTTACTAATTGCTTGGAAGTGGCGCAAGTGAGCGCTTCCAAATCTGCTCTGGGCTCTTGGTAATAAAAGCCCTGAGATTTTAACTCAGAGCCCTGAGGTTGTGAGTTTTATATCTCATTTGCTTTAGATCATCAATTGCCAACCTGACAAAGGTGGTGGGATCACCTGGGGGAGGTTTTAAGTCAGGCTAGTGCTTGACTCCCAAAGGTTTCCATGTAAACAATGTGTCTGGGCCTCAGACACCCCAGGAGATTCTAATATGCAGCCAGAGTTGAGAATCACTGCTTTGGAAAGATTTCAAGGGCTGATTTCATTAATTCTCCCATGTTTTGGAGCCCTATACAGTCCTATCTGTAAAACTGGATCCTTTCTTCCATCTCTTTAAAAAGCATATGTATATATGCATTCATGCTAAGTCACTTAGGTTGTGTCTGACTCTTTGTGACCCTATGGACCATAGCCTGCTAGGCTTCTCTGTCCATGGGATTCCTTAGGCGAGAATACTGGAGTGGGTTGCCATGTCCCCCCTGCAGGGGATCTTCCCGACCCAGGGATCAAACCCAGTTCTCTTATGTCTCCTGCATTAGCAAGCAGGTTCCTTACCATTAGTGCCACCTGGGAAGCCCTTAAATACATACATATATATATATATATACACACACACACACACATATATATGTATATACATACACACATGTATATATATATGTATGTATTTAACGGCTTCCCAGGTGGCACTGGTGGTAAATTTATATATATGGAGAAGGCAATGGCACCCCACTCCAGTACTCTTGCCTGGAAAATCCCATGCATGGAGGAGCCTGGTGGGCTGCAGTCCATGGGGGTTGCTAAGAGTCGGACAGGACTGAGCGACGTCACTTTCACTTTTCAGTTTCATGCATTGGAGAAGGAAACGGCAACCCACTCCAGTGTTCTTGCCTGGAGAATCCCAGGGACGGGGGAGCCTGGTGGGCTGCCGTCTATGGGGTCGCACAGAGTCGGACACGACTGAAGTGACTTAGCAGCAGCACATATATATATATATACATATATATATATACGCTTTAAATACACACACACTCACACATACAGTAATCAGCCTCTTTCAGTTTGCTTTCTTTATGAAAGCTAATTTATAGTTCTAGCCTTTTTCCCTCTAGGAGTCTGCTGAAATTTCTCCCTTGCAGTTGAGCTGTAATATTTTTTAGTTGGTGTTGGTCCTGAAGGCACATGGAATTACTTAGTGGTTTTCTGACTTTCCTTTCTGATTTAGGCTCTGAGATTGACTTGCTTCTCTTCATAGAGGCAACGACATCATTTGTTTTTATTTCTATTTTTGAAGGTGAAGATATTTGCTCCTAATGCTGAGCAGATGCACATCATTAATCACTTGAAACAGAGCCCAGCAGAAGAGAGGAGAAATGTGCTGGAGGAAAGTGCCAGGAGGGCCATGAGGATGCACTGGACTTGGCAGACCTGAGGTTCAGCGAGCTTGGTGCTGTCGGGGTGCCTGGTGAGTGAGCTGAAAGCTGTGAGGCCAACTGTTCATTTTAATTAATGTGCGCTGACTTCCAAACCCTCTTCCCAAAACAGCGGTGCAGACTCAGCTACCATTTTGAACCCCTGTTCTAGGCTCTGAGTCTGTGGCACATGAGAGACACTTAAAGAGTTTTTAAAACCTCCCAGTGCCAAAATCAGTGCAGATGGTGACTGCAGCCATTAAATTAAAAGACTTTACTCCTTGGGAGAAAAGTTATGAACAACCTAGACAGCATATTAAAAACCAGAGACGTTACTTTGCTAACAAAGGTCTGTCTAGGCAAGGCTATGGTTTTTCCAGTAATCACATATGGATGTGAGAGTTGGACCATAAAGAAGGCTGAGCAACGAAGAATTGATGCTTTTGAACTGTGGTCTTGGAGACAACTCTTGAGAGTTCCTTGGACTGCAAGGAGATCCAGCCAGTCCATCCTAAAGGAGATCAGTCCTGAATATTCATTGGAAGGACTGATGTTGAAGCTGAAACTCCAATACTTTGGCCACCCAATGCGAAGAGCTGACTCATTGGAAAAGACCCTGATCCTGGGAAAGACTGAAGGCAGGAGGAGGAGATGACAGAGAGTGAGATGGTTGGATGGCATCACCGACTTAATGGACATCAGTTTGAGTGAACTCATGTTGGGAGTTGGTGAAGGACAGGGAGGCCTGGCATGCTGTAGTCCATGGGGTCACAAAGAGTCGGACACGATTGAGCGACTGAATTGAACTGAATGCCCAGGTTGGGCTTCACTGGTGGCTCAGACGGTAAAGAAACTGCCTACAGTTCAAGAGACCTGGGTTCAATCCCTGGGCTGGGAAGATCCCCTGGAGAAGGGAATGGTTACCCATTCTAGTATTCTTGCCTGGAGAATTCCATGAACAGAGGAGCCTGGTGACCTTGGGGTCGCAAAGAGTCTGACACGACTGAGCAACTAACACACACACACACACATGCCTGGGTCATACCTGAGACCAGTTACATTGGACTCTGAGGGTAGAAACAGAATTTAGTGGGTTTTTTGGTGTTCCCGAAATGATTCTTCTGTGCAGCCAAGTTTGAGAACCAAGTGCTCTACTAGAATGACCAGTGGCTGCACCTGGAATTCCCTGGTGAGCTTCAAAACCATCAATGCCTGTGTCCTTATGGCCTGGATATTGGAATTAAGATTCCCAGATGATTTTCATATGCAGACAAGTTTGGGAACCCTCAACCTAGACCACTGTGTCTCTAACTTCAAAGAGTATATCAGTCACCCAAAGATGTTGCACTGAAGATTCTGATTTGGCTCCTAGGGGACAGGTGGAGTATGGAATACAGTCCCTATTCTGGTTTAGGAAATCACAGAAGAGGACTGTCTGTTTCTGGGCCTTTTCTGTGCAAGAATCACTTACACATAGGTGACTTCATCTTTTCAAAGACTGATTTACAAGTACAACTGTCTAAGATATTTTTGACTTCTTTTCATCTAGTTCCCTTCAGAAGGAGCTATATGTTATGTATTTCTTTTTCAAACCAAAATCAGTTTTAAGATTAAGTGTTCACAATATTCTGATATATTGAGAGGTAATTTGGAAATGTCCCACAGTGAGAAATGGGGTCCTTGTTTTATTAATAGATTAGGAGTGTGTTGCTCCTAGTCCTAATATGTGGATACTTATATTGGGTTGTCCAAAAAGCTCATTCGGGTTTTTCCATAAAATGTTACAGGGAAACACAAACTTTTCGGCCAACCCAATACATCTCTATCTAAATAAGTTGCTTAGTGCTCCTTTACATATACAGTATTCTGGATATCTATTGCTGTGTAACAAATACCACCAAACCTTAGTAGCTTAAGCAATAACCTATTAACGCTCCTATATCTGAAGGTTGACTAGGCTTAGCTGGATTTAAGATCGCTCACGCAGTTCAGTCAGAGTGGCTGGGGCTGCAAACCTCTGAAGGTTTCGCTGGGCTGGGAAACACCACAATGGTGTTGTCACTCCCAAGTCTGGTGCCTGAGCTGAGATTGGCTGGAACAGTTGAGGGCTGGCTATGCAGCGGTCTTGGGCTTCCTTAGAACCCATAGACCTCAGGTGCTCAAGTTGTTCATGTGCGAGCTAGTGTTGTTCAGAGAAAGGATTCCAAGAAAACCAGGCTTCCCTCTTATGATTTAGCCAAGAAGTTCCTCAGCATCGCTTCTGCTACGTTCAGTTCATTGACAGTGAGACCCGATTCAAGGCGAAGAATAAAAGGGCATGAGTACTGAGATGCATGGGTACTCGGACACCATCTTTGGAGACTTGCTATATATTATATATATACAAAGTTTATCATGTAAACAAATTGAAATGTCTACTTACAAAACCCCACGGAGACTGAGGGAAATTGATTATATTTGAGTTGCTGGTGTTTTGAGAATGTACTCTTTTCTTCCTTTACGAATAGGTTTGCCCTAAGACAACTTTAGAAAGATTATTGCCTGTCAGATGCTAAAATTAGAGTCTTCACATCTAACACAGTATTACGTTCAAAATCAATAAAAATCACTGCTATTAAAAACTTTTATTTAACACACAAAAAGAGATTTTTGTTTTTAAGAGAAATAAAATTATCTCAAAAACCATATACTTCTACTTTGTACCAAACTTGAAATATTTAGCAAAAACTAGTGTCCTCATAGGTATTCTAGCCTGTGACAGAATTTCATACTGTTGATGTAGAATATTTATCTTTATTATTATTAGCTTAATATAAACCCGTTATGTCTGTCTATAATGTTCACTCTCTCCAAGGGTTACACTGAAGCCATAATGATTAGGTCTGTGTTCTAGCATTTGGCACCAATTTTTACAAAAACATCTTTGAGTCACTTTGACAAATATAGATTGCTATCCTGACTTTAAAGAATTAAAGTCTTATCAATTCCACAAGAGTTTAAAGGAATGCTATTTTTCCATCTGATTCACATGTTATTGCTCTTACATGCCTTAATTCTTTGTTTAAGATTTAATTGTTCATAGGTTTGTTTTGTCAGCTGCCTCAAATAATCCCGGATCCCCTGTCTTTGCAGGCAGTTTTGGGGTGGCCCAGAACTGCGCTGTCAACAATTCTGTGAAGGACACTTCACGCCTTCCACTGTGCTAAGAAGCCCAGGCGCTGCATTGCCCTGTGCTGGCAGCTGAAACCGTCCTGCTTGTGAAGTCACAGTGGGTCAGGATAATATTGGGGATGGAGGGGAAGAAAAGGATGAAAAGCTTCCTGTTGGGTAAGCACTTTCCTATTTCCCTTCCTCCGGATGAATATAACTGTAGCTGCTTTTCTGATAGCTTAATGAATTATCTTTCGTTACTGGTCTGCGGTATTTGGTGATTGACATTAATGTGGGGGTGGACATGGCAAGGGACTGTAGTTTAAAGCGAAAAGACTAGGTGGTGTTGAATCACAGAGAAGATGTATTCTTACAAAATACTCTGGCTTAGTCTATAAGAAGAAAATTTCAATATAGCAGTTCTCTTATATGATATCATTCAGCTGCATGGCTTACTTGAATTGTTTCCTATTGGTCCTAGTACATAAAGCCTTCCTTTCTCTTACTAACTGGCTGGTTCATTGAAGCCTCACGTTGGGACAGATTCTTTATGTGCACAGTGCCTGTGAGCTTTTGTTCTGAATATTGCTGTGTTTGAGAGGCCAGTGCGAGCTATAATTTTAACTCTCTTCACAACCATGCTGTCAGGTGCCTAAGAAATATTTTCTCCCACTTGGTTAGATCTCCTCTTCTGATAGGTTTGCTGATGCAGACCCAGCAGAAGCCTGGATGCAAACACAGCTGCTGGGATGTGAGAGGATGCTTCAGGATACGGCCACCAAAATGGCTCATATGTGCGCCTAGATGGCGTGGCCTCTTGCATGAAAACTGTGATGGAATAGGACAAATGAGGGAGTGTTTTATCATGTTTGAACAGTGATACCTCTCTAGTATTTAGAAAAACTTGTTCAAGGAGAAATATTTTAGCTCCAAACAGTTGCCTCACACGCTTTACTAATTGATTATAGGCACTTCCAATGCGATCTTGACTCAAAAGATGAATAGCTGTCATTGAATTATCCAGCTATCCTTGGTTTTTTGACAAGCATGTGGTCATTTTTATTTTTCACTTGTTAAAGTCGGAAGCAGTGTTTTCATGCCATGTTTTATGAGGATGGGCTTCAGACTGGTCCAAAGGCTTTATTCTGAACTTCCAGGTTGGAGTCTGTGAACTTGGCACTTGACCCACTCCCTAGCTGATAAAGATGATTCACTTTGCCTAGACTGTGCAAACAACGTGATGATGCCGAACACCTGCTTTCCTTCTTGGAGTCTGGAACCACGGTTGTTATTGGGCAGAGGATAGGACTTCCCTGGTGGCTCAGATGGTAAAGCGTCTGTCTACAATGAGGGAGACCCAGGTCCGATCCCTGGGTCAGGAAGATCCTGGAGAAGGAAATGGCAATCCACTCCAGTACTATTGCCTGGAAAATCCCATTGACAGAGGAGCCAGGTAGGCTACAGTCCATGGGGTCGCAAAGAGTCAGACACGACTGAGCGACTTCACTTTCACTTGGGCAGCGGATACCTTCACGACCAGTTGCTTATCAGAACTTTGGGTGGTAAGTCCCTTCTCAGGGAAGACATGTGAAATACACTTTATTGCCCTCTTCTCTGCTGGAGAAAGAGGCACATTCACGCAGCTCCTCACTGGAGAGAATGAGCCTTGAAATCCTGTGGAGGGGGTTCTCCAGACTCTGCCTGTGTCTTTTTCTCTTGTTGATCTTATCATGCATCCTTTCACGATAGTAAACTTTAGCCATGAGCACAGCCTTCTGCAGAGCCCCAAGCAATCTTTTGGTACGCACTTGAATGTGAGCATGGTCTTCAAGTGAAAGTGTTAGTCACTCAGTCGTGTCTGACTCTTTGTGAACCTGTGGACTGTAGCCCGCCAGGCTCCTCTGTCCATGGAGTTCTCCAGGCAAGAATAGTGGAGTGAATTGCCAGTCCCTTCTCCAAGAGATCTTTCCTATTCAGGGATCAAACCCAGATCTCCCACATTCCAGGCAGATTCTTTACCATCTGAGTCACCTGGGAAACCTGTGTATGATCTTCAGGATGCCCTAATATATACCAGCCCTCAAGCTCCCCAGAGCTGGCAAAGCTGTGTCTGGTGACCGAGGTCCCTTGGCTCAAGATCATGGACCTGAGCTGAGGATGCAGACATACAGAGAAGGAGCTGGAATGTAAACCTCTCCTGTGACCTGGAGCCTTTGTCCCAGTCTCATGGTGGGTTTCCTGTCTGGCTGTCTGGCCTATCACATGAACAGTGGGCTAAAGGAGACAAGAGGGAGGAAACAGACGCTTGCCATGACGCTTAGACATCAGATCAGAGCTGCCCAAGCCCTGTCTTGGGCTTTCTCAAGATGGAAGAGCTCACAGGGCTGTCCCTACTCCCCAGCCTCATGGAAGGAAGAGACGTGGGTGCACCGTTAACTCTCTCAGTCCCTCCAAAGTCTCCACCAGCACCATGGCTCTAAAATGCCCTAGCTTTTTAAAAGGAAGCAGCTAGAAAATAATGTGGGGAGCCAGTCTCCTTCCTCCTCTCCCTCCTGTATTTTTTGGCATGTGGTAAGGTGAGGGTGGATGGTGTACGGGGCTGTCAGTGAAGAGGACCCTTAAGTTCTCCCTGTAGACCCATGTTCCCTGATATTTTCTCCTGCCTTCAGCTAGCTCAGTGGGTATAACAGCCAGTATCAAGGTCACCTTGAGTGCTGTCCCCCTCAGGGGAGATTGTCTTCAACCCCTGATATTGGTCTGAAGGAACCTTCAGGGGTGTTAAAAGATAGACTGAGTCATATTAAAAATTTTAAAAGGGTTTAGTGAAGTGAAAGTCACTCAGTCATGTCTGACTGTTTGTGATCCCATGGAATATACAGTCCATGGAATTCCCCAGGCTAGAATATTAGAGGGGGTAGCCTTTCCCTTCTCCAGGGGATCTTCCCAACCCAGGGATCGAATCCACGTCTCCTGCATTGCAGGTGGATTCTTTGCCAACTGAACCACAAGGGAAGCCCAAGAATACTGGAGTGAGTAGCCTATCTCTTCTCAGTGGATCTTCCTGACCCAGGAATCAAACTGGGGTCTCCTGCATTGCAGGTGTATTCTTTACCAACTGAGCTATCAGGGAAGCCTTTAATAGGGTTTAGTTAAGCAAAAATTGATTTGAATCATGTTGCTCCCAGTCTAATAGGTAGAAAGGGTTGTAAGGGGCTGTGCAAAATGAGACTTTTTCTAGACAGAAGGGAGTGGGAACAGGGAAGTTACACTGGGTGAAAAAAACCCCGAACTGGTTATTGCAAGGTTACTTTCCTTAGAGGAAGGCAGAGGTCTATCAGGCAGATTACCAAACTGATAATCTGATAAGACATTCCTGATTCACTGGTTCAAGATTCTATATCTGGAAGAACCAAAACTGTAATTTAATTAAGCCTCGATTTGGTGGATGTGGGCTTAGCATAAACAACTTCATTTGGGGTTCATTGTCTTGGTTTTTGTTTTTAATTGGAGGATAATTGCTTTACAACATTGCGCTGTTTTCTGACGTACAATAATGTGAATCCGCAATAGGTGTACATGTCTCCCTTGGGCTTCCCAGGTGGCTCAGTGGTAAAGAGTCTGCCTGCAATGTGGGAGACATGGGTTTGATCCCTGAGTCCAGAAGATCCCCTGGAAGAGGAAATGGCAACCCACTCCAATTCTTCCCTGGGAAATCCTATGGACAGAGGAGCCTGCCGGGTTACAGTCCGTGGGGTCTCAAACAGTCAGACACAATTGAGCACACATGCCTACACGTATCCACTCCCTCCTGAGCCTCCCTCCAACCCACCCAGCCCACCCCTCGAGGTTGTCGCAGAGCACCGGATTGAGCTCCTTGTGTTATACGGCAACTTCTCACTAGCTATCTGTTTTACATTTGGTAATGTCTATGTTTCAACGCTACGCTCGCAATTCGTCTCACCCTCTCCTTCCCTCACTGGGCCCACAAGTCTGTTCTCTATGTCTGCATCTCTATTCCTGCCCTGCAAATAGGTTGATCAGTACCATTACCCTAGAATCCATATATATGCATTAATATATGATATTTATTTTTCTCTTTCTGACTTTAACTCTATATAATAGGCTCTGGGTTCATCCACCTCATTAGAACTGAGTCAAATGTGTTCCCTTTCATGGGTGAATACTATTCCATTGTTCATATATACCACAACTTCTTATCCATTCATCTGTTGATGAATATATAGGTTATTTCTATGTCCTGAAAAGTGAAAGTGAAGTGAAAGTGAAGGTCACTCAGTCGTGTCCAACTCTTTGTGACCCCATGGACTATACAGTCCAGGGAATTCTACAGGGCAGAATACTGCAGTGGGTAGCCTTTCTCTTCTCCAGGGGATCTTCCCAACCCAGGGATCGGACCCAGGTCTCCGGCACTGCAGATGGATTCTTTACCAGCTGAGCCACAAGGGAAGTCTCCTAGCTATTGTAAATAGTGCTGCAATGAACATTGGAGTACATGTGTCTTTTTCAATTATTGTTTCCTCAGAGTGTATGCCCAGTAGTAGGATTGTTGGGTCATATGGTAGTTTTATTCCCAGTTTTTAAAGGAATTCCCATACTGTTCTCCATAGTGACTGTATCAGTTTGCATTTCCACCAACATCACAGTTCAAAAGCATCAATTCTTTGGCCCTCAGCTTTCTTTATGGTCCAACTCTCACATCCATACATGACTACTGGGAAAACCATAGCTTTGACTATGCAGACAGTTGCCGGTAATGTCTCTGCTTTTTAATATGCTGTCTAGGTTGGTGATAGCTTTTCTTCCAAGGAGTAAGCATCTTTTAATTTCATGGCTGCAGTCACCATCTGCAGTGATTTTGGAGCCCAAGAAAATAAAGTCTGTCACTGTTTCTATTGTTCCCCATCTATTTGCTGTGAAGTGATGGACCAAAGGGCATGATCTTAGTTTTTTGAATGCTGAATCCATGTAATACAGAGCCAGTGATAAGAAAATTCTACATTTATAAGTACTGTTTTTATTATATCCTATAAAATTTGATATGTGGCATTTTTATTATTGGTTAGTTCTAAATATTTTATAATTTTCTCTAAAACTTCTTTTGTGATTTATTTAGAGGAATTGTTTATTTCTAAATTTTCAGGCTTTTAAATTTTTAACAAATTTTTTTTGGAATGTAGTTGATTTACAATGTTATATTAGTTTTGGCAAAGTGAATCAGTTTTACATATACATATGTCCACCCTTTTTTGCTTCTTTTCCCATATAGGCCATTACAGAGTGTTGAGTGGAATTCCCTGGAGTGTATTAGTTATCTATTTTATATATGGGCTTTAAATATTTATATATATTTATATATGTATTAGTTATCTATTTTATATATGGGCTTCTCCCATGGCTCAGACAGTATAAGGATCTGCCTGCAACGTAGGAGACACTGGTTCCATCCCTGGGTCAGAAGGTTCCTTGGAGAAGGAAATGGCAGCCCACTCCAGTATTCTTACCTGGGAAATCCCACGGACATAGGGCCTGGTGGACTACAGTCCCCAGGGTCACAAAGAGTTAAATACGTAGTGTGTATGTGTCAAAACCAATCTCCTGATTTATTATATTGATTTTAACTTGATTGCATTGTGATTAGAGAAAATGACCTGGATGATCCAGTGCTTTCAAAAGTTGAGACTTGCTTTATACCCAAGTATGTGGTCCATTTTTATAAATGCTCTGCGAGGTTTTTATAAGATTGTGAACTCTCTAGTTGTTGAGTGCAGAACCCTGTATATGTCCATTAGATAAAATCTTTTATAGCCTGTTTATTTTTGGTTTCCTTCAAATATAAACTTCTATGGGAGAAATGTTAAAATTCTTTCAGTATAATATTGGATTTATCTATTTCTCTTTGCAGTTTAGTAGTATTTAGATGCATAAGTTTAAAATTATTTTAGTTCTCTAATGGCTTCAATTTATCATTATTTTTTCTAGTAAAGCTTTTTATGCTTGAATTCTTTAATATTAAAATTTTTTATTCTAGCTTTCTTTTGTTAATATTCTATCGACATTTCCCTCATCTTTTTTACTTTCAGCTTTTCTTTATCTTTATGTGTCTTGAATAAAGTACATAACTGAATTTTTAAAATACCTTCCAGTAATGCCAAAAGTAAGAACAAAAATTATTTTTTAAAATGGCAAAAAAATACTTGATCAAATGTGAAAGTTTTGCTGTTCAAAATACACCATTAAAAATACAGTAAGACAAGTCACAGATTGGTAGATAATATTTGTAAAACATGTATTTATTAAAGAATTATGGTCAGAATAGAAAATGAAGTCTTAAAACTCAATAAGAAGACAACCTAATTAAAATAATAGGCAAAAATGGACAAGAATTAGTCATCAGGAAAATGCAAATTAAAACCACAATGAGATACAATTATATACTCACTAGACTGGCTAAAATGAGAAAGACTGATAATTCCAAAGTTTGGTGAAAATAAGGAGAAACTGAAACCATCACACGTTGCTGGCGGAAATGTAATGTGATAAAGCTCTTTTGGAAAACAGTTTTTAATAAAAATAAATATGTACTTACCAAATGGTCCACCACTCCTGCTCCTAGGAATCCACCCAGAGTAATGGAAAGATATGTCCCCAGAAAGACATGTTTGTGAATGTTCATAGAAGCATTATCCACAACAGCCCCAAATGGAAACTCTACCTTCTCTTTAACCAGTGAATGGGTAAACAAATGTGGCAATGGCACCCCACTCCAGTACTCTTGCCTGGAAAATCCCATGGACGGATGAGCCTGGAAGGCTGCAGTCCATGGGATCGCTGAGGGTCGGACATGACTGAGCGACTTCAGTTTGACTTTTCACTTTCATGCATTGGAGAGGGAAATGGCAATCCACTCCAGTGTTCTTGCCTGGAGAATCCCAGGGACGGGGGAGCCTGGTGGGCTGCCGTCTATGGGGTCGCACAGAGTCGGGTACGACTGAAGTGACTTAGCAGCATATCCATACGGTGGCATGCTACTCAGCAATGAAAGGGAATAAAGTACTTTTACATATGTGGAAAAAATCTTTAAACTCTTATGCTAAGTGAAAGAGCCAGACACATAAGACTGCATATTGTATGGTTCCATTTATATGAAATGTTGGAAAAAGACAAAACTGTAGAGATAGAAAGCAAATCATTGGCTGCTGAGGACTGGAGATGGGAGTGAGAATTGATTCCAAGCAGGCCTAAGGGGTGTTTGGAAGTGGTAGTTTTCCAAAACTGAGTTGCAGAAATATTTTCATGACTCTATGCATTTACTAAAACTCATACAATGTAAAATGAATGAATTGTGACAAGTAAAGTAGTTGTTAATAAAACAAACATTTAAAAGAATATTTTCATGGTTGTTGCATTTTTTTAACTGGAGCATTTAGTCCATTTACTCTTTTTGTAATTATAGATATATTTGGATTTTTCCCTGTCATTTTATATTGTGCTTTCTGTTTGTTCTATCTTTTCTGTATTTCTTTTCCCCTTCCTTTCTTACTTTACTTTGGATTATTTTTAGCCAGTTCCTTATTTCTTCTTCTATTAACCTGGAAGTGATACATTCTACTGTTGTTTTTAATATAGTCACCCTAGAAATGTCAGCATACACACTTGCAAGTCAAAGTCTAGAGTTAATAGCTTGCCCTTTACTTGGACAATGCAAGGAATTTAGAATAAATGAACTTTAATAACTTCCTGCTTATGTATATATAATACTAATGTGGCAATTTTAACCCCAAAAGACATTTTAATTGTTTTACACAGTTTAATATTATTTGACCGTCCACATATATGCTATGTTTTGGTTGGCATACTTTATTACATCTCAGATTCTACATCCATGATATTAGTCTCAAATTTTTTTTATAATGAAAGGTGATAGATTGTATTAAGAATACTGCTTTTAGAGTCAAACTGCTTTATTTTTATACTTTTTAAAAAATAAAGCAAAACTAGAGGGATACCCCAAACCATGCCCAGTGTCACATCTAGTCAGTGGCAGAAGCAGGATTTGAAACAATGAAGCCCTTATTTTAAACCCAATAGCATCTCCTCCATTGTGAAGGGATTCTTATAACCCATAGTCTAAGAAGTCTGCTGGTGGCACAACAGACCAGAGCCATCTTCACTGTCAGCAAGCTTTATGTAGAAGTTCAAATCCCTCTCATGCCTTGAGGTTCATAAAGGTTCATAAATAACTCCTCTGAAAAGCTTAAGCTAAATACAGGTGACTTGAATTTCAGCCTTATGAATGCTTTTAAAATAAACCTCTCTGTGTTTCTTGCACATTTATTAGCTTGCCAAAATAGGTAACTGGAACTGTCTTGCAAAATTTACAGGCTAAGACTGCTTCCATATATATCCAGTTCTGTGTCTGGGCTCTGAAGCACTGAAGCCTGCTGCAGTTATTCCCAGGACAGACCCTTGTTCTTTAAAGCAGAGAATTGAATTTCCCCCGATACAAAGTCACTTGGATGTTGTCAAGCCATAGGAGAGATTGTATGATGGAACTGTTAAATGCTAGATAGATTTGGAAGCTATCTTTGGTGGAGAGGCTTCTCTCAGAAGTGTGGTTAGCACAGAGCAATCTTCCAGGTCTTCTAGGTTTTCTACTATCTCTATAAGCCTTTCTACAGTGTGGCAGGACAGCGTCCTGCAGGAATTGGCTCTGAACTTTTCCTGTAGGTCCTTTTGGCTCAGAGGCTTTCTCCAGTGACCATAGAAGGTATCCGAACGCTCTGTGAAGACGGCTCCATCCTTGAGGGCAACACTCATCTCACAGTACAGTGTGTTGAAGTTTGGTAGGTTGTCTCGAGGGTGCTCCAGCTCCACCTTACCAAGCAGCTCTCTCACCTGTGGCCTGTCGATCTGGCGTTTGTGGAAGGCTGGGACAGTGATGACACCGTCGAGCAGCATGGTACAGGCCACATACTGGAAGGAGTGGCGGGCTTCGTGCTCGGATTTGGGGAAGGGCCTGTTCACATACTGCACATCAGGAATTCGAAGCACAATTCTCTCAATGCGGTCAATGGGGAGCGGGGCTTTGTCTGTTACAAGGTGCCTTCTCACAGATGCAGCTGTGTCTGCCACCCAGTGGGTGGCCAAATGGGCAGGGAAACGCTTGAAGGCCACATCCTGCTTCTCCAGAAGCCAAGTGTGTGAATCTAGGTCTGGAAGGACTTTAGGAGAATAGTTGGCATAGAAGGCCCCAAACCCTGTCTCCAAATCCAAAATCCGTTTGTTTCCCTGGAGACCCAGCATTGCCAGGAAAGCAGCTTCCAGCCCATGCCTGGCAGCATTGCCCACGTGAAGTGGCTTGGTCTGAGTGGCAGCATTTGCCATGGGTGCCCCAGCGTGAGAAACAGCAATAGCCAGGGCCTCTTGGCACTCTGTTACGCTGAGCCCAAAAAACTTAGATGCGGCGGCAGCACTCCCCAGGGTTCCCACCACCGAGGGGGGATGGAATCTGAAAAGCAAAAGAACACAGAGGTGGAGACTTACAAACTTCAGCTGCCAGGGGGCGGTATAGTACAGTGGTCAGGAGCTGAGCTAATGGAGCCCTAAGGCCTACATTCAAATCTCAGCTCTTCTTCCTATTAGCTATGCGATCTTGGAAAAGTTATTCAACTTCTCTGTACCTGTTTTCTCTTACATAAAGTGATCATCATCATCATCATCATAGTAAAACTCCCTTGTGAGTTTTGAATAAACTCGTATAATTACAACAGGGCCTGACCTATAGTAAATTACTTACAAATGGTACTGTTATAGTTGGGCTTCCCTGGTGGCTCAGCTGGTAAAGAATCTGCCTGTAATGCAGGAGACCTGGGTTTGATCCCTGAGTTGGGAACATTCCCTGGAGAAGGGAAAGGCTACTCACTCCAGTATTCTGGCCTGGAGAAGTCCATGGACTGTATAGTCCGTGGGGTTGCAAACAGTCGGACACGACTGAGTGACTTTCACTTCACTTTCACTGTTACAGTTATTGCCCAGAAAGCAAAAGTTGTTGATTGCTGAAAGCCTCCGTAAGTAACTGTAAAAACTCAATAGACACTGTGAGCGCTCACTCAATATTCTTATTTACTCCTCCCCCAGAAGGCTGGAGCAAATGGCAAAATAAATATTAGATTGAACCATGTGATACAGTCAGCGTTGGACCATTTTTGATCTGTGGGTTGAGTAGTCAGGTTTAGGGTATTCTGTTCTCATTCGTCTAAAGGACCCTAGAAATACCAAAGTATATTTCTGCTTTGAGATGAGCTGAGGGCTGTCCGGAGTACCCGTGAAGGCCAGCACATCATAATCACCTTGGGGTGAGGGAATCCAGATCTGTTTATGGTCCTGGTTGCTCAATTGGCTCTCTAAACCCAGAGGAGACTTTTCACTAGCACTTCTGAGATCACACTTTTCTATATGGAATAAACGGTTTGATACCTGGTTGAGTGGACTTAACTGCCAGCACTAATGACAACAGCTTCCACCGAGCCAACCTCTATATCAGAAAGCTCCACAGAGAGAATGACTAACAGATGGAGGGAAGGTGGCTGCCTCAGGAGGGGGCACACTTTCTCCATACCTCTTTGGTATGTCACAGGCTTCTTTGGAGAAACACAGTAATCGGCCTTGCACTTCAATACCAACATTGAAAGCCAGCAGCAGGTCAAGGCCAGAATACTTTGGACTTGGTGGCAGGGCTTCTGATAGAGCCATGAGGACAGGAAGGACAGCTCCAGAAGGGTGGGTGGCAGGGTGCCATGTGTCATCAAAATCCATTGAGTGGATCTGTGTGAATAGACACACAAACAACAACCAGAACCTAAATGTGTCTCCCTTCATGTGATGGCTTTTGGACCAGCCAGGGTTTATTTCAGTAACAACCTTGTTTGATGTGACATTTTTAGATCTGATCCTCTGAACATTAAACCTATGAACTGGCTGTGATTCTTAATCACATGGTTGGGCACTAGATATGCTGTCCTCTGGCCAGATTAAGTGGGACCTTCCAGAGCAGCTAGTGAACTGCAAGGAGCTTGGGTCTTACTCAGGGGCCACCATCGGAAAGATCCATACCTATAAACAAAGCTGTAGAATTAGGTAGCTTCTCCTCCCTCCCTCTTTGACCTTTCAACGAGTCACATGAAGAGTTTAATGTCATTTATTCCATATCAGGCCATATTTCCAGAGCCCTTTTCATTATGAAATAATTTCAAATCTATAAAGAAGTTGCAAGAACTCTTGAACCCAGATGAACTATTAAGCTATATTTTTAGATCTTTATTTTCTGCTATAAGGTTTTATTCCTCCTCATCCCAGTCACTTGCTTTTTCCTTCCATGAAATGGTAATAACCAGAAGTTCAATTTAAAATAGGTTTTTGTCTCGTGGCTGGTGCCTTCCCCATGGCTTACTGGATGTTTACTTGTGGATGCACTATCAGATTTGACTTTGGATATTCTGAACTACTGTCCCCGTAAACCATGAAAATATCTCAGATATCCCAACAAGTTCACGTCCAAATTATATCTTATAGACTGCTCCTGACACACAGAAAAGGCACATAAATTGTCTCTCAGATGAGAAGTCCTGATTTTTGGTTCAGAAGAAAGAGACACCAGATGGTCATTGTTTCTATCTTGATAAATATCTGCTGATTGAATGAAAGGCTGGTTGCTAAATAGAAACTGATACTGGCCACAGCAGAAGGGATTAAGAAGGAATTGAGTCTGGATATTTAATTTAGAGTTGAGATAACTTAGGAGCATTTTTATCAAAATATTTCCATCTTATTTCCTCTCCTTCACAATTTCAAAAAACATCAACTCACTGTAAAAACATGAAATTTGAAATTACAACATAGGAGAGAGGGCAGGCCCCTCCACCTCTCTGAACTTCAGTGAACTCATCAGTAGAATATGAAAACTGGGAAATTTCTGAGATATCTTCTGGCTCTGAAATTATTCTGATTGTTGAACAGTAGAAAAAAAGGAAATCTCCTTACAGCCACACCGTTAACGAAAGCAGCATAGGTTGGTGGGAGCCTGAGTTCTGGCTGGCCCCAAACAGTGCTGGATACATTGGAACTATAGATCTGGAATGAAAGAATATCAATCAGTGATACAGGGTATGAATCCACATGCCAAGTCACCATTTCAACAGCTGTTCTTCATCTTTGGAGACACTACTTTATTACCCCTTATTGAGCCCCTTTTGCTAGATTGAAGCCCTAGTTATTGGATTTCTCTCTTCCTTGTAGAAGAAAAATACAACTTTCTCCATGGAAGGGAGAGGAGATGCTGTCACTTAATCCCAGATTGTGATCCCTAAGGGCACCAAAGAATGAAGTCTGAATTTACTCTTATTTACTCCTTGGAGATAAACACTACGAAAAGGTGGACTGGTCGTCTCTATCAAGAGTATTCTTTGGTGCGTGGGCGCACACCTCCAATGTAAACACCTGCAGGATGGTCCAGGCTTTTCTCCAGAAAATCTTCAAGTCTTTGCAAGAACAAATGGCTCAGGGCAGGTGCTATAGCTGCCAAGACTCTCAGGTAAAACTGTGCTTTCAGTTATAATAGTAATCAACTTGAGACATTGCTAGCCTTAAGATTAAGACTGGTATGAAGACAGTAACTTAGTAAAGGACGTGGATGTATATTAAGCCTCAGGTAATATAAAGCATAGATGTACATATGTGAGAGCTGAACCATAAAGAAGGCTGAACACCGAAGAATTGATGCCTTCAAATTCTCATGCTGGAATCCCTTGGACAGCAAGGAGATCAAACCAGTCAATGCTAAAGGAAATCAAGCCTGAATGTTCATTGGAAGCACTGATGCTGAAGCTGAAGCTCCAGTACTTTGGCCACCTGATGTGAAGAGCTGATTCATTGGTAAAGACCCATATGCTGGGAAAGATAGAGGGCAGGGGGAGAAGTGGGCAACAGAGGATGAGATGGCTGGATGGCCTCATTGACCCAATGGACTTGAGTTTGAACAAATTGGCAGTGAAACACAAGGAAGCCTGGCGTGCTGCAGTCCATGTGGTCGCAAAGAGTTGGGCACGACTGAGTGACTGAACAACAACAACAAATACAGCATCAGTTCAGTTCAGTCGCTCAGTCGTGTCCGACTCTCTGCGACCCCATGAATTGCAGCACACCAGGCCTCCCTGTTCATCACCATCTCCCGGAGTTCACTCAGACTCACGTCCATCGAGTCAGTGATGCCATCCAGCCATCTCATCCTCTGTCGTCCCCTTCTCCTCCTGCCCCCAGTCCCTCCCAGCATCAGAGTCTTTTCTAAGGAGTCAACTCTTCGCATGAGGTGGCCAAAGTACTGGAGTTTCAGCTTCAGCATCATTCCTTCCAAAGAAATCCCAGGGCTGATCTCCTTCGGAATGGACTGGTTGGATCTCCTTGCAGTCCAAGGGACCCTCAAGAGTCTTCTCTAACACCACAGTTCAGAAGCATCAATTCTTCAGTGCTCAGCTTTCTTCACAGTCCAACTCTCACATCCATACGTGACCACAGGAAAAACCATAGCCTTGACTAGACGGACCTTAGTTGGCAAAGTAATGTCTCTGCTTTTGAATATGCTATCTAGGTTGGTCATCACTTTTCTTCCAAGGATAGAGAAGCATAGAACTGGAAACCAGCATGCTATATTCAGCAGGCGCTCTCTCTAAAATGAAGAGTAGAGCAGTAGAACAGAAATGCGTATCCCTGGATACATCTCACAAACAGGTGTGTGTGTACACCTGGCTTCAGTTCTAAAGTAGACATGGAGCTCCTTACTTTACTGTATCCACTGGCTTTGTGAAACACTTCTGTGCTGGTTCCCAGGAGCCCCACTCCCAGAGCATCCAGAACCATCCTCTTGCTCCGCTGAATGACACGATCTGTCAGGTGGCCCACCTTCAAGCCGTGGATCACTTTGGCAAAGCTTTCTGTGACAGACTTTAAAGGCAGGAGTGTTAGAGGAGTGCTGCAATTGCTCTGTATTCACACACTTCCTTTCTACATGAGCACGCAAGGTACTTCTGCATAAAGAGTGTGCTGCACTACAGAAAACCCAGTTGGTCCAATTAAGTTCAGATCCTAAAAAGTGACGTGTAGTGAACACATGCACGAGGCAGAGGGGTGTGGAAATGGACGATGGCCAGTTTCTGTCCTCAGCTGAGTTGAGGACACAGAGTAGCAAGCAGATCGTGGCCACAGAGTGTGGTGGGCTTTGGTGGGCTCAGGAAGAGACTAAGAAGGGGAGGAGAGGAGGGATATCTGGCCCATCAAGTGAGCATGCCTGGCCGTGGAGGAAGTCCCGGGGACTTTCCTGATGGGCCAGTGGTTAAGACTTCACCTTCTAATATAGGGGGTGTGGGCTCGATCCTTGGTCAGGGGGCTAAGATCCCACATACCTTGGGGCCAGAAAGCCAAAACATGAAACAGAAGCAATATTGTAACAAATTCAAAAAAGACTTTAAAAATGGTCCACATAAAAAATAAAAAACTTAAGAAAGAAAGATAGTAGGGTACCCCAGCAGACCCCCTGACGAGTCCTGAGCACCACCCCATGTGCCAAAGAATAAACGATCTCTTTGCGGCCCCTGAGGAAGGGAACACCAGGAAAAAAATGTGCAGCTCCTCAGCCGTCTTTCACCTTGGGCCATCTATTTCTAAAATATCTTTTTGGCCTTGATTATTTTCCTGGCATTTACATCTGTTCTTAGTAAAGATGCTATGACTAATGCATAAATTATGGTACAATAAAGAACTCAGGTTCAATCCCTGGATGGGGAAGATCCCCTGGAGGAGGGCATGGCAACCCCACTCCAGTATTCTTGCCTGAAAAGTCCCATGGACAGAGGAGCCTGGTGGGCTACAGTCCATAGGGTTGCAAAGAGTCTGATATGACTGAAGTGACTTAGGACACACTCAAGCAGTTATTTAATAAATATTTCACGAGATCTTGCTATGTGTCTGCCCTGTGCTAAGCAGTCTAGAATACCAAACCAAGATATTATGGTTCCTACCACAATAATACTTATCTTCTCCAGGGGACTAAGGACGGTAGACAGATAATTAGAAAAGCAGTATGGCAACATCATAATGGATAATTGCTAAACTAGAAGGTTAAAATTCCATGAACTTAAACTGATTCATTTCTTCCTATTTTTTTTAAATCAGAGAATTACATCTATTCTTGGCAAAACATTGATGAGAAACAAAATGCATTTAATTAGACCATCCAGAGGCTATGTGAAATATTGAAATGACATTTTTAAGGTAGAAGCAGGTAACTCTTCAAAGGAGAGGAACTGAGAAAGCTGAGAAGAAAAGGAAAGCCAGAAAAACCAGTTTAAATAAGCCCCATAAAAGGAAGCAATACCTTGAGCATCATGTTGTTCTAAAGAGGAGGCTTGTCTCCGGAGTGAATTGGGGAGAAATTTGGGTGCCGGTGACTGTTTTTATATCTCTCCCTTCTCTCAAAACCATTCTCTTTCATTTTTTTTCTAACTTGAAAATTTCCACTATTTCAACACCTCCTAGCTAAAATCACTTCAACTTCCTCTGTAAAGAGTTGTTTAACTTGCCAGTAAACTAACTAAATAAACCTAGAAAGTACAGTAGCAATGATCAAATGAGTCCTCACAGATATCAGAAAAGTACATTGATGGCAAAACTAGGCATCTTGTGCCTAGATGCTATCCATCACAATCAGAAAAATAGTCACACTCTTTTATATAGGTGTTCTCAATTTTGTCCTGGGGAAGTAGACATGGATTTTTGGAAAAGATCAGCAAAAAAATAAAATAGAAGTCATAAACTAACTTACAATATTGTAATGAAAATTGAAAAAAATTAAATGTCCCCCAAATGTGACTTGATTTGAAGAGAAAAAGTTAAAATTTTACATAACCTCCTTCTCCTTCTGCCTCTGTAACTCAGCTTGCCCCTTGCAAAATCTAGATCGTGTAGGTCACATAGTCTCAGAAAGTGGGAACTCGCAATACTAGGAACTGGAGTTTATCTCACTCACTCTTGTCCTGCTCTTTGCAATCGCCCAGCCCCTGCAAACCTGCTTAATCACGCCTGTTTGTGTAAAGGTTAGGCATCCTCCTCCCCATCTTGACCACTGTTCCCATGCTCCTGAAACCCCGTAGTTTAAACCAGCCTATTAACAGCTAGAGTTGCCCACTACAGTCTGTTTATAAAAACTCTGTAAACCCTTTGTTCGGGGCTCAGAGCTTGGAGTGTTAACTCCCCTGGGCCCGCTGGTGTAATAAACCTGAGTTCTTCAACTCTCCGAGTGTGGTACTTGGTTTCTCGAGTACTAGTTTCTGCAACAGGTTAAGTGAAATATGGCATGCACAGTATTTAAGGAGTACTCTCATTTTCCCCTTTCATTTCACCTCTGCTAGTCACCATTGTCAGGGACAAATATGCCTTCCAGAAGTTTCTGGTTGTCTGAGATTAAGAACCTAGAAGGGCGTTGAGTGTTTATCACAGTTCTTCTCAGATGTTCCCTTGTTTGCTCCTGAACTGCGTTTTTCAGTACATGCAGATCACTGGCTCCTGGTCCTCTGCCTGGTTTCCGGGATCTATTGCCGGCCTCCCTGCTATGGCCCAAGTGGACCTGAACACAGCGTGTCTGGGCCTTTTTGTTTATAATCAGTCACTTCAGGTTAGCTAGTCTGAACCTAGCTCTGGTCCTCTAGGGAATTCTTATTACCCTCAGGCTGCCTAGTTCTGCGCCACTGGTTTGTACAGGGGGTACCAGAACTTAGGTTGAGCTTGTGGTTGCAGGTGAAGTGGCAGAATTCTTCTTTGAGGATGATTGCCTGTTAATTTCAGAGGAAATCTCCTAGAGCCTTGGGGTTCTACCTGGATCCTGTCACAGAAGAAAGAATTTGAGACAAAGAGAAACTAAATGGTTCTGCATAAAAATTCAAACGGCTGTCTTTCCTGCAGTCAGTGTCTCTCAGAGAAGAGGTTAAGTGCTTTGCTTCTCTTGGTTGGGGCTCTGAAGACACGGTCAAGGCACTAGGAACCTCTGTGGATGGCTGGGGGTGATACCTTGGTTTTAAGTCAGAACCACACACGGGTTGGGGGTGAGGCTGGAGCTGGGCAGGTAGTCAGCAGGGAACCCCATGTTGGAAGGGCCCAGGCAGACAAAAATTAACAGCAGTGGACCCAAATATCTAATTTGAAGTTTTTCTTTGCAATATAATTGTTGTTCATCATTCTCAGGAAAGTTTGCTACAGACTACAGCCTATGTCAGCCGTGCTTTGGGGAGTGAAGGCAGGGTGATCATTTATGTATAAAGAAGGCTGGGGGCTACCAGTCAGAGAGAGAAATGACCAGGAGCAACATGGAGGGGTTATCCCAAGTAGTTAAGGAAAATTCAAAGGAGGGGTATCCAATTGTACCTAGCTGAATGATGCAGGGAAGAGAGACCAGAAAGGATGACACTGGGGCATGTTTGGATTCTCTTAAGCCAACTGCTGACTAAAGTGGGCTTCCCAACCATGGTCCAGACTGGGGAAACCCAAAGCCAGGCTCCGCAGTGGCATGCACAGTGATTGTGAGCATCAGGGTACCATTTCAGACAATTTGTTTTGTATCACTGGACTCCAAAGCCAGGTTCCAGTGGACGGGTGAATTTCTGCATCTAGGAGTAAAGTGAATATTTGGGTAGGAAGGGCAAGATAGGTATCTGGGGCCATCAGGATAGACCCCAGCAAGTAAGGATAATCACATCATAAGATTTTGTGACGCATTGCTTGATAGTCTACATAAATTGGTGTTAAGAGTAATCTGATTGAGTTGAAAGAAACAGTTATCTAGTTTGAAAAACACTCAAAATAATCCTGAAGCATTATCTCAGTTTGAAATTCTGGAGTTTTCAGCTTACTGGTGAGTTCTGTTCACAGAGCTGAAAAATGGACTTCGCAAACTTGCAAACACTCAGGCAGGCAAAGTTTATTTTAGAGGACAGAGATACAAGGCTCTCAGCATTGACCCTGAGAACCCCCAAAGGTGGGAATGACGGTAGTTTTTATTTCTTTATTAGAATTGATCTGTTTGTTTTTGATTGGCTAAGGGCCAGATACATGTAATTTCTGACCAATCAGTTTAAATGTTGCTTTGTCCAGCTTGTCATTTTTATGGCTTTCTTGGATCTCCCAGTTTCTCAGTTTTTCAAGACACTGTGATGCCATCCCTTGACCCTTTCTGAAGATCTCAGAGCATTATTTAGGGGCTAGATGTGTGTTTAGGAGCTAGATGTGTGTTTAGGAGCTAATTGTCTACCTGGAGTTTTTCTCCTTGATAAACTGGAGAGCATTTTATGATTGTCTTGTCTTGGGTCTGAAAGGTTTATGACCCTCCAGACCAGGGAGGCATTCCTCTGAATGTCTATAATCTGAAGCAATAAATATATCTTTTAACGGAGCAAAATGCTTGTGTGAGAGAATTAAAATTGAAATTAGAAGACGAACTGAGGCTCTGACTTATATACTGACTGTGTAACAATTTCTACCTCAACTAGATATTTAGAGAAAACTCCTAAGACCACTTTTACATGAAAGGGAAGAATGGATTATAATGGCTTCAACCACCTCACCATGGAAGAACTTTACAAAGTGATGATAAGCTGTATAAAGTCTGATGAGCTTTGATGGAAGTGCTGTCATTTAACTTTTCTGGGCTCACTTTTTGTCACTTGTATTGAATTTGAAGGTATGTTAGTTCAAGTTATTTGCTTGCTTAATTACTCTGTGCTTTTATGGAATAGTGACCAACTTAAAGACTAAGGCCTTCTGTAATTAGAGTCACTTTCTAGTTATTTAGGGGCTTAGATGATAAATTGTAGATTGACTGACATCTCTCTAATCAAAAACAATTGATGGCTTCCAGTTGCCTCTTGCTCTTTGCTCCAAGTATTAATAGAAGCCAGATTATATTTAAAAGCAAATTTGATCTTCCATCACTGTCTGGAGGGGAAGCAGTGTAGAGAACATTCCCATGAAAGCTCACATGGGGAGGAGCTGAAGCCTCCTGTTAACAGTGGATTTGGCCATGCATCTCTCCATAGCAAGCCTGGTCTTCAGAGACCTGGCTGGCAGCTTATTGTTGTTTAGTTCCTAAGTCATGTCCAACTCTTTTGAGACCTTATGGACTGTAGCCCACCAGGCTCCTCTGTCCATAGGATTTTCCAGACAAGAATATTGGAATGGATTGGCATGTCTTACTCCAGGGGTTCTTCCTGACTCAGGGATTGGACCTGCCTCTCTGGCATTGGCAGGCAGATTCTTTTCCATTGAACCACCACTGCAACCTTCAGAGACCCTAAGCCACACCTCCCAGCTAATCTGCTCCAGGAATCCTGACCCTCAGAAGTTGTTAAGATGATGAAGGTTTGTTCTTTTAATTGGAAAAGTCTCCAGGGTAATTCATTACAATACAAGACAATACAAACTCCTATCAGTACAAACCTATCAGTAAGCTTTACACATGCTCTCAGGATCTGACCAGAGTTCTCTCTTCATTCTCACAGTGGGCTTAGCATCTCCTTTCTACCCAAAGAGCCGAGGTCTTCATGCCTTAGGACCTTAGTACCAGTGATTCCCTCTCACTTCTCATGTCTTGTTCCCACACCATATTCCTTTCATATCTAACTTGCCCCACAACTTTCTTTTCTTCATCTTCCCTCTAAGTCAGTGGTTCTTAGCCAGAGATGAGTTGTGCCCCCAAGGGACATTTGGCAATGTCTGGAGACAGTCACCAAGTTGTGGCATCTAGTGGGTAGGGTCCAGGGATGCTGTTAAACATCGTACAATGTACAGAGCAGCCCCTTACAATAAACTAGTTCAAAGTGTTAATGGTATTGAAATTAAGAAACTCTATCTAAATGTAGAATTACATCTAGAAGTCCTCCCAAACTCCCCAAGTTTAGGTCAACATGCCCATCTGCATGGGGCACAAAGTTTCCCTCTTTATATTCTTTAAGATAGGGAAGTTCCGTTTAGGAAGGGAACTGATCTACCCCCCGAATCACTACATCCAGAATATCATACATAGAAGGTGCTCAATAAATTTTTGTTGAATGAATTAATGCAAACCCAATGCTTTCAATAAGTCAGTCATACTAACACCTGGATGAAATTTAATCCCTCTTTATTCCCAGTGAAAATGTGCAAGGAAGGTTTTTTTTTTTTTTTTTAATGACTGTAGTTTTTATAGAAAGTAAAATACAGTGAACTGATCTTTGTCTTTCTCTTGACAACAGCAGGTCCAGCCATAAGGGATGGCTTGTGAATGTGAGCTCTGAGTAAATCAGGAATATTTGAAATAACAAAACAGAAATGTGAGAATGCAGACTATTTCTAAAAAGGGAGAACCATTGTAATACAGTCTTTGCCCAGAATAGCTGGTTTGTCATATTTGAATTTCAGTTTTCTTTTTTCTGCCTTGCCCTTCCTGTGCAATCTTATGAGTCAGTCTCTGGGTTGTAATTATTAAGTATCATTTTTGGGGAAAGCTTATGTTTTATCAGAGGGCAAGTGGTAGCAACCAGGGTTCCTTTCCCTGGTTAGTATTTTTGTTAATTTCTTTGCGATATTAAAACATACTTAGAATGTTTTGTAAAGGGGAAAACTTTGGAGTAAAGTGCACTTAATTTTCTTAAAACAACAGCAGCACCACAGTAATAACAGCCATCAAAATCTTCAAGGCTTACACCATTATCTGTCTGCCTTTGTTCTGGTTCCATGTTCCCCAGGCCCTAGACAGTAAGATAAAACCAGATTTTGACTTGAAAACGTCAGTAAGGCATCAAGAAAGAATGTCTCAAAGTAATATCAAGAGAATGCTTCACAGAGTCAATGGTTATTTTATGTATGTATGTTCACTATACGTTCTCTCTCTGTGTATGTGAACTATTCTTTACTGACTTATTAAATTTTGGATGGAATTTTCAAAGTGCTCATGAAGGAATTAGGTTCCTATGAAGCGAGGACTTTAAACTGTTGAAGGAATGTGTGGCTGTAAAATCAGTGATTCAATATAATTGACTCGACATACTTTATTGTGAAGACATCTTTCCATTTGTGGAGGCTCAGGGTGGCTATGTTTTATCTTCAAAAGCACCCTACCTCAAAGAAAAGTATTGTCTGTAGTTTTTCTTGTAAGCGCAAAATAGCCTGTCGGTGTTTCCAAGTTAACTAGTAAATACTGAGTGATTATCCATCTGTTGTATCATTGTGCTTACGATGTCGTCATAAAGAACTAAATGGATGGATGTCTTATTTAAAGAAGTCTGGTAGACATTTCAAAAATATTCCATGCAGAAATTGTGTATGCATATTTCGCAGGCAGAATGGATCCTAGGTACTTCCTCCTTTTTTGAAGCTATATTTATAGAATTGTTGTGGAGCTCAAAAGAAATGTGGGTAAACATTTCAACAGCAAAGGTCTAGTTACTAGTTACTTCCTTTCTTAAAAAAATAATTTTTTGTATTTATTTATTTAGTTCTGGTCGCGCTGGGTCTTTGTTGCTGCGCGGGCTACTCTAGTTGCGGGGTGCAGGCTTCTCACTGCGGTGGCTCTTCTCGCTGCAGAGCAGGGGCTCTGGGCGAGTGGACTTCAGTAGCTGTGGCACTCGGGCTCCAGGGCACAGGCTGAAAGGTCACTCGGGGCTTAGCTGCTCCTTGGCATGTGGGATCTTTCCAGATCAGGGATCGAACTCTTGTCTCCCGTATTGGAGGCAGATTCTTTACCTCTGAGCCGCCAGCAAAGCCCTCATCACTTCCTTTTGATGATATTCCTCTTTGACACCAGAGGCTCTTTTTCAGACGATGTAGTCTTTCTTCAGCTCAAGGAGAGTTTCTTCTATTGTTTTCTTGATTCAGTCCCCTGTCTATTCTCCTTCTGAATATCTCTTAGGTAGATATTGTTTCTCTTGCCTTTATCCTACAGGTCTCCACTTGATTCTTATAATTTGCATATTTTACATTCTTAATGCTGTGATAGGATTGCATGACTTGGTCTTCCAAGCATTAAATCAGTCTTCAGTTGGGCCCATTCTGCTTATTTTGGCAATAATTTTTGTTGTTGTTACTTGTTCTCTGGTTAACATTTTATAGGTATTTTCTTATTTCATGAATACTTGTAACTTAATCTCCTTGAAAAAATTACTTTAAAAAATTTGTTTTTTCTGTTTCTCCTGGAATCATTCACAATACTTCTTCATCTGGTACCTCTCTTTCAGGCTGTCAGTTTTCCTTCTGTTTATTCATAATGGGTCCCACATGGGTCGGACTGCCCACTGGGGTTGGGATCTGACTCTTGTCTCAGTATCACTCTGTCTGTGGCGGCTGCTCTTCCATCAGCTCAGTCCCTCGATCTAGAATGATGACTCCTAGGCTTGGAGACCATGGGGCCTCCCTGACCAGCCTTAAGGAAGCTCTCAAACTTGGCTAAGATGAGAGGTTCTGGTCAGGATACAAACTAGGAGGGCTAACATGGTCAGCCATGCTTGCGTATTACAATTATAACTGAAAAAAGAAATGTACAGGACACAGAACCCAAGGAGAGAACTTCAGGTTTACTCACTACCATCTCACTTTGGTAGAAATTTTGGATCAAGCCACCACCAGACTCCTGGGGGGTCTTTAGATCAGTGTCTCCTGCTGGGCCGATCAGTCACAGCAAGAATGCTAGCAGGGTCTTGTGGGACCTGCATGGTTCAGAGGCGGACCCACAGGTGTACCATATGTTATTTGGCTTGTGTTCTCAGGTGTGATGATCTTCTTCTAAGAGTTGTCATCATCTGCTTTTCATATTCTTATTTTTCATGTGGCTTTGACTGTCCCCATTCAGCTGACCATAGGTCATTAAGCAGGATATTTTGCTGATGTCTCAGTGATTTTATCCCCTTGTCCTCCATTTGGATATTTTCTTCATGGCTGATAAACTAGTGTTCTAAAACTTGCTTCATGAAATTAGGGTGGAGAGAGAGAGAGGGAGAACAGAGAGACACAAAGTGACAGCTGGGGCCGGGACCCATGGAGGCGTCAGCCATGGGCTCACTTTGGTACGTGAGCACACTCACAGGACTGATTATCAGGTTTGCAGATCTTTTTCTAATTAGCACGCATGATCGTCTTGAGTCCCAGGGGCTGACTTTCACTAACCCAAATTATTTGAGAACAGAGAGTCAGTCAGAAAGCCAGTTTGTTAATTTATATTGAGCAGAATTCCATAACGTCTTCTATTAAGCCCTTTTCTGTATCAAGGTCCCCAAGAAGTTAAGTTAGTGATGTTCACTTGATCAATAGCGAGGAGGGAGCACTGAGAACTGCCTTATCCAGACCGTGGAAGAGATGCTATCCTTGCTCCGTGAAATCTCCTACCTGTCTGGTGCCCAGGCACATGCATCCATTGGATTCTCTGCTAGATATGCTTGGCCAGAATTTATTTTGCTCTTCATAAATTACCATTATGTTGTTAGCCTTTTAGTTTTTGTTCTGTGAAAACATGATGCTAACTTACCGCAAATTGCAATCAGACATTCCTGGGTTTTACATTTTACACCCCAAACATGTCAGCTTTGTCTGTCGGCAGGCTAGGTGAGCTCTATACCCACTACATTTACTACACAATAAAACACAGTCTCTGGGTGGCAACAGCATGATAACTGACAGGAGAAACTCACTGTTGTTGTGTTTCAATAAGAGAAAAATTCCTGTCAGTTGAAATGTCTGTCATGATTTATTCAAAATAAACAAATTAGCCATTCATTTCAACATTTAAGTATTTCCTCAAAATGTTAGAGAAATAGTTGGAGTTAACGTGGCCTTTTCTGATTTTGCTGAGTTTTGGCATTTTCCATGTGACTACCTGGGTTCCACCCTCTGGAATACCTACTTAGCTCTGCTCTTTCCCTTCCTTCCTCTGTAATTCACAAAGAACATTCTCCTTTTTCTTCAGTTTAACAAACTTAACTAAATCTAGTTTGCAAAGATTTTCTAAACTGTCAGACTGCGGTTTCATTCTTTTGTTATTCTTTATTCTATCAACTAAAAAAAAAAATCTGTCTTGGTCTCAGAGGTGTGAAAAACGGGAAGAGGAATTGTCAAAATCCACAAAGAATTTTCCGTATGTTGGAAAACACTGTGCTGATGACTGTGGATGTGGGAATGAGGCAGGAAGGAAGTGGGTAGGACACAGTGAGTACCTTTGAGATACAACGAAAACTGGTCAGAACCAAATGGCTCAAGATGGAGGAAGATTTGACTTGCAGGAGACCTCATGACCCTAAGCCTCATTATAAGCTCATTGGAATATATTAGCATATGCTAGACAACATACCCACAGGTGCCATGGCAGTTCTGAGAATGGCTATAAAAAGCCAAAAAAGTGGGCAGTGGCCCCCTTCATGGGAATCACAACCCTTTCCCAAAATATTAATAGTTGCAGTAATCCTCCTACTTGTTAACCCATGAAATTACCCTGCCCATAAATGCTAACCACCCCATATTTTGTGACTGCCTCTCGCCTTCTGAGATAGCCCACAGTCCGTCTATAGAGTGTGTAAACTTGCTTTCACTTTGCTATGGCTCGCTCTTGAACCCTTCCCTGCAGAAAGCCAAGGACCCTCACTTGGTGGCCCCATCCCAGGGTGGTTGTTGTTGTTCAGTTGCTAAGTCATGTCCGACTGTGACCCCCATGAACTGCAGCACACCAGGACCTTCACCATTTCCCGGAGTCTGCTAAAACTCATTTCCATTGAGTCAGTGATACCATCCAACCATCTCATCCTCTGTCACCCCCTTCTCCTCCTGCCCTAAATCTTTCCTAGCATCAGGGTCTTTTCTGTAGAGTAGGCTTTTTGCATCAGGTGGCCAAACTATTGGAGCTTCAGCATCAGTCCTTCCAATGGACATTCAGGACTGATTTCCTTGAGCATTGACTGGTTGGATCTCCTTGCAGCCTAGGGGACTCTCAAGAGTCTTCTCCAACACCACAGTTCAAAAGCATCAATTCTTCAGCACTCAGCCTTCTTTATGGTCCAACTCTCACATCCATACATGACTACTGGAAAAAACATAGCCTTGACTAGACAGGACCTTTGTTGGCAAAGTGGTGCCCCTATTTTCCTGCAACAGAATAATAAGATGTTGGGAAAATGTAACTAAAATAAAAATCTTCTCTCAACCCAGAAATCCTCTCCGCAGAAGTAATAGAGTAAGAAAACACTTTATTAAATAAGCCTTAAACCAGAATGTGATGCCCGCCACAGGCAATCTCCAGAGAGACTGCAAGGACAGAAAAGAATCTCACCTCCTTGCATAGGCAAGCAGACACTATGCATTGCATACAGTGTTGAAATAAACAATAACTAGTCCTCAAGTCTGAGGACTTGACGGCACCTTTTGTCATAACATAGTTCATTCTAAATTTACTTGGTAATTGAGGTGACCGTTGTTTAATTCATTTTATCCAGAGGGAAAGCACACTTCTTATTTCTTCATGAAGAAGCAGCTTTGCAATTTGGAATAAGACACCCACCAAAGTTAGGCTGCAGGACCTATTAACAGTCTCTCCCACATTCTGTGTGAACGAATCCATACATGTGGGGCGTAGGTGAGTACAGTGGTCCCAAATCCCTACCTAGCTCTGGTTTCTGACCAGTGCTGAAATTGCATTTTAGTGCTGGGGGTGACATTCCACCTGTCTATCCCACAGTGCTCTCAGTGGGGGCTTTCCTGAGAGGCTCTGAAATTGCTTGGCATCCATGGACTTCTGGGATGTCAGGGGCTGTTTTCAGCTCAGAAACTCACCTGGGGGAGGGATGAAAGCTGACAGTGGGACAAGTTGCCATAAGAGAATAACAAGGCGGAGTTTAGAGAGGCCACCTGGCTGCTCTGGCAGATCCTTTCTAGGAAAATGCCTTCATGAGGTCACCTGGGTGAGCAGGCTGGATCCATCTCTGAGTGCTAAGCTCGGCTGGGGAGGGGCCTTGCCCCTCGTAGGAGGCTGAGGTGTGGACGAGAAGGCCAGGGTATCATTCACACTTTGGATGTTCCTTTATATCTCGAGGCTGGCTGTGTTCACTGTGTAGGGTCCTTCCCTATGGCAGTGTGGCTGGGACATCAGATGAGTAATGGGATGTTGCTTGTTGAGTGTGAAACTGAAATAAGTAGTGGAAGAAATTGGAGGGACTTTACCAAGACTTTCGGAAAGCTAGACTTCCCTGATCCACACGGTGGATACTTCTCGTTGATCTTCACCGAATGTAAGATCTTGCCTTTGTTTTTTTTCATTTTGTTCCTCTTTTAAAATTCCATATTTACCATCTTTCTGTTGTTGTAATACACAGACACATGACATCACATTCTTGTTTTGGTGTAACTCTAACAAGAAGTTAAAATCAAGTTCTTGTAACTGGGAAGATGGCACCTTACTTGTGGAATATCATGTCTCCTTGAAGTATCCTTGTGGTCCTGAGGTTCTGTCATAATTCTTAGAAATCTCTCCCTTCCTCTCTTGCTTAGCATGGGTCAGTCATTATATGTGGATTTTGCTACTGTAACTCTGAGTGGTAATCTGCAGAATCAATCCCCGTCTAAGGGGCACCTTTTGTTGCTCCAGTGTGCTAGTAATAAGGAGACTTGGGTTTGATCCCTGGGTCAGGAAGATCCCTGGAGAAGGGAATGGCAACCCACTCTAGTACTCTTGCCTGGAAAATTCAATGGACAGAGGAGCCTGGCAGGCTACAGTCCGGGGGGTCCCAAAGAGTTGGACAGGACTGAGTGACTTTCACCTCCATGAAGATTTCAGAAATCTGATGCCCAGACAGTGAAGCAGACTCTTGGGGTGACCCATGTATCAGTTGTTTTTAAAGGTTCCCATCCCTAAGTGATTCTGTTTGTAGCCAAGGGCTGAGCCAGTGATCCAGCCTAAAGTTCTGAGGTTTACTGAGGCTGCGTCTTCCTCATGGGTGGCCAGCACTTATAAGCATCCTGGCTTATACTCCAGGATTTCAGACTTGCTCCTGTTCCTGTTACACACTGACTTTGTGCAGAGCCCCATGGCTCTTCTGCTTCTATCCTGCTCTTGCTGGGTCTTTTCCAGGGACCCATGGATCCGTCCAAGATGCTGGCTGTCTTTGTCTCCTTGCATTTCTGACTTTTGTCTGATTTCTTACAAACTGCATCAGGCTCCATTAGGGAACAAATGATTTCTTTGAAGACCCCAAGCACTGAAAAAAAAGGGCCCTTCTGCTCTTTCCACCAACTTATAATAAAATTAAAATTAATTAATGCACTATTAACTATATCATGCACTATTACGCTTTACATATGCTCTATTAATGTAATGTTTAATTCCCACAAAACATCATCATTCCCATTTGATAGATAAGCCAACTGAGGCAGTGAGAGATGAGTAATTTGCCCAAGACAACACAGCTGTTACATGGTACAGCCAGGGCTTTGAGACAGATAGCCTGATTCCAAAGACCACAGTAAGCCACACCAAACAGTAAAATGAGTTTAAAGAAGGGGAATAATGTAGATTTTCCATCTACTTGGATGCTTTTTTTGGAAATTCTTTCAAAATTTTTTTCTCCTTCTTTTGGTGTTCCTGCTTAGCAGATGCCTTAAGCACACACCTATTTCAGCTGTTGGTGATCCATCACTGTTGGGTTAACCCATGTCAGACATCCTTGATGTTGAAAGCTTGCATCAATCCCCTCGTCCTGGGATATTTGTATATAGTAAACACACCCACTTGATGAAGCTTCAACCAGCTGCTGGCAAGGCCTGTCTCCCCGACGCCCTCTTGCCATTGTAGGCAGATCTGTTACAAACGCTTTTCCTACAGTTTACTAAGCGCTGGCTTATCTGTCTTGATTGTCTCAGCCCCTAGATAGTCCTGATTCCTCCCTTCCTTGTGGGAAACAAAACACCTGGTCCCTTTAGGTAAAGCAGAGTGCTGATTTAAAGCAGTGGTTCTCAGACTTGCTGTCTGTCGCCTGCAGGGCTCGCTCAAACCCAGATTACTTGTCAGAAATGCCTGTGCTGCTAGCCCCGTGACCACACTCTGAAAACCCCTGCCTTAGACCCCGTCTGCTGAAGTGTGGCCTGCAGGTTGGCATCACCTGGGAGCGTGCTAGAAACGCAAACTGGCAGGTCAGAGCTCACACTTCTAGAATGAGAACTTGTGTTTAACAAGTTTCTCAGTGTGATACGTATGCACATTACAGTTTGAGAGGCACTGGCTTCTATCACCTGTTTTGATTCCTTCTAGGACTTTTAATGTCAAGTATAAACCTTATTTGACAGAAATAGTCAAAATAGTTACCACATTAAACTATATTCTGGCCACAAAAAAGACCAAATAAGATGATATGGGTGGTCTGGGACAAATCTATGACAAGTCCCTCCAAGCACCTAACAGCTCAGCATCATGCCCTTCTAACAGAGGGAAGATGATGTGTTCACCGTGACGGCAGCTTAAAAGATGATTAATATGCGCATGCTCAGTGCAGCCTGATGCTGGCAGGCGGGACTGATGAGCTTTTAAACTCCTCTTCTATCAGCGGAACAGTGACATAAAATGTACACTCAATTTAAAGTTTATATGAAGTCTGAATACTTTGAAAATCAGTCAGTCAGAAATAAAAACTGCTAGTTCTGGGTCAGTGAGGGTAAGTAGTGGGGAAGAGGGAAAGCTATTTTCACTGTTACTTTTACGTTTTAGAAAAAAAAAAAATGATAGGTTGGCAAGATAAATATCGTTTGTTCTTTAAAAAGTGAGGAAAATAGTTACCAAGATTATCGTTATTTTCTCTAAGTCCCGATAAAGATTTTTGGATTTCGAAAGTCAAAGGATGAACAGATGAGTCTCCAGCACAGTAAGAGAGGATCATTTGCATCTGTCCATATATTCGGACATGCTGGGTGAGCATAATCAGGCAATAAATATCAGCAAAGCTGCCACTTCAAACAAACAAAAAAAAAGTGAAAAATGAAAGCATTTAATAAATGTTTCTGAAGTATAAAATCTAAGTGCTACAAAACCCTGAAACTTGATAATCAAAATAGCTGTCTTTCTTGGGTGCTTGGGCTTCCCTTGTGGCTCAGCTGGTAAAGAATCCACCTGCAGTGTGGGAGACCTGGGTTTGATCCCTGGGTTGGGAAGATCCCCTGGAGAAGGGAAAGGCTATCCACTCCAGTATTCTGGCCTGGAGAATTCCATGGACTGTATAGTCCATGGGGTCACAAAGAGTCAGACACAACTGAGTGACTTTCACTTGGGTGTTTACTATATGCCAGGAATTAAGCTAAGTGCTTTATCTATATGTTGTATGTGACCTCATTAATCCTTGCCAGAACCTTAGTGTTCTACAGTGATTTGTATTTTACAGATGAGGAAACTGAAGCTCAAGGATGCTTAGGGGTAGAGGTAAATGTTGTCTATGCACATTAATACATGTATTCTGCAGTTACACGCCACGTAATCTACCTCGTGAAGAAATACTTATAGCTTCTTTTCTTGAATGTTGCTGGTAGGAGGATAAAGAGAAAGATTTACTTAATTTGCCTATAATTAGGATGAAGAATGCTTTCTGTGCTCAGCTGTCTTGGTTTTTTTTTCCAATTCTGAAACCAGATGCGTGCGTGCTAAATTGCTTCAGTCGTGTCTGATTCTGTGCGACGCTATGGACTGTAGCCTCCCAGGCTCCTCTGTCATGAGATTTTCCAGGCAAGAATGCTGGAGTAGGTTGCCATGCCTCCATTCAGGGGAGCTTCCCAAACCAGGGATCGAACCCAAGTCTTGCGTCTCCTGCATTGGCAGTGGGTTCTTTACCACTAGCGCCACCTGGGAAGCCCACTGAAACCAGAGTCTTGGGCAGAATGGGACAGTTGATCAGCCTACTGGGATTCCAGGGGAATGAAGCATTGGAGCCAAGCCTTTAAAAGCAGATCACTTGACCTTTTTGCAAGTTTTAGTTAATAAGTGGCTCTTATGATAAAAGCACTTAAGTTCATGAAGGTCTGTTCTTGCTGGATTAAAGAACACTGAACCTGCCTACACTAGAGCTGGTTTGTTTTGGTTTTGCTTTGTTATTCTGAGTAGTGGTGATGGATAGTCAGATAAGAATCACAGCCTGAAGTCATGGATTCTGTGATTTGCCCCACCTTAGGAACACAAGCAAGAAATCAGCTTTGGAGGACCCTCACTCTGGACATGTTTCCAAGGTTTGTGCCCTTGGACTTTTTAGCTATCAAGTGAAAAAGCCTTCCTTGCTTACCGTACACAAGTAACCCCACTCCTACCTGTGTTTTGTAATTTTGGGTCGTGAGCTTATCTTTAGAGAGGCTTTTGGGCTCCAAAATCACTGCAGATGGTGACTGCAGCCATGAAATTAAAAGACGCTTACTCCTTGGAAGAAAAGTTATGACCAACCTAGATGGTATATTCAAAAGCAGAGACATTACTTTGCCGACTAAGGTCCGTCTAGTCAAGGCTATGGTTTTTCCTGTGGTCATGTATGGATGTGAGAGTTGGACTGCAAGGAAGGCTGAGCGCTGAAGAATTGATGCTTTTGAACTGTGGTGTTGGAGAAGACTCTTGGGAGTCCCTTGGACTGCAAGGAGATCCAACCAGTCCATTCTGAAGGAGATCAACCCTGGGATTTCTTTGGAAGGAATGATGCTAAAGCTGAAGCTCCAGTACTTTGGCCACCTCATGCAAAGAGTTGACTCCTTGGATAAGACTCTGATGCTGGGAGGGATTGGGGGCAGGAGGAGAAGGGGACGACCGAGGATGAGAGAGCTGGATGGCATCACGGACTTGACGGATGTGAGTTTGAGTGAACTCCGGGAGATGGTGATGGACAGGGAAGCCTGGCGTACTGCGATTCATGGGGTCGCAAAGAGTCGGACACGACTGAGCGACTGAACTGAACTGAACTGAACTGAGTCTGTAAACTTCCACAGTGACCTGAGTTGGGGTTTGTATTTGCTTATATAGGGAGTCCTGGGGTACATTTGGAGGGACATTTCTTATACTAATTTCTGGCTTGGTAGGTGAGGACCTTGCAGGTAGTTATTGAGTCCTGCCCCGAAGGCCACAGGTATGATCCCTGTGTACCGAGGCCACAGAAGTGGAGCCCAGAACTAAGATCATCTCTGAAGCTAATTGAGCTCCTTTGTAACTACTACCAGAAGCCCCCTGATCATCACTAACAAGCTTCTTAACTCCAAATTAAGCAAAGATGCCCACTCCAGTAAATATCCTATAAAGGCTGGCAATGCCAACCTTCCAGCAGGAATTTTCTTTATCTTGAGGCTATAAGAAGTGAATATTAACTCACGAAAAAGGTCGACTCTCCCTGATCTAGCAGGAGGTCGGCCTGCTGCATTTACAATGCCTTCATTTTCTCTGCTCTTTGTTCTTAATAAACTTACTCCCTTCTGAAATTCTCTGTGTCTGGAAATTCTTTTCCAACCCCCCACTTGGACTGCCTCAACAGTAGTTTAAAGTTGAAGTGTAAATCCATGTAAGGGCAGGCCTGTGACTTAATTCTGGGGAAGATACTCTCCCCACCATCCCTCATCTGAAAGCCCCTATAGAGATGGGCACATATTCTCTTTGACTTCCTATACTGCTGAATGATTTTTCTTATGTACATGGGGCTACCAAGTGAAACATAGAGCTGCCCAGTTAAATCTGAATTTCAGATAACAACAACAAATTTTCTAGTATAACTGTATTCTAAATACTGTGTTGGATATGATTGTATTAAACATTTAGCTGTTCTTCATTTGCAATACCAATTTAACTGGATGTCTTGTATTTTTATTTGCTAAATCTGGCAGCCTAGGTGATACACCCTATGTGTATCTTTTACTCAGGCTGAGGTCCTTTGGGAAGTCTAGCTTTATTTGGGGTCTTAGTGGTAACTCCCCAACATGAGGGGTTATCTCTTGCTTCCATGAAGTCTTGGAAACCTCAGCCCTGGGGTTGTAATGCTAGTGTTGAACACGGTGTCTCTTACCTACTTGACTGTTACACTCTTGGTTCTCTGGATTCTTGCTGCAGTTTTCAGTTTGTTTCATTTTTACCAAGCCAGAAATTAGTATAAGAAATGTCCCTCCAAATGTACCCCTCGAGTTATCTTATTTTCTCCCAAGCACGTGTATACCTTGAAGAGAGTGTTTGTTATGTTTTGTCCCAGATTTTGAGATGTTTTGAAGTAAAAGGGTTTCAGGTTATTTGGTCTACCCTATCACAGAAGATGTAAATTAGGACACAGATTCTGTAATAGTCAGCTAAGGTGTCTGATACATTGGTGTTGGGGGAAGTTAAAATGCTGTTAACATTTAAAAGTCTCCAGGACTTCTGAGCTCTTCATAGGAGGGTGATATTATGCATGATAAAGTATAACCAAGTCAGTAGTGAGATACTTTGAAATCAGGTTATTATAATACAATTTCAAAGGTACCAAGGGTTAGCAATTCACAGGAAGAAATAATTATAAGAGCATGTAACTAACTTAAGAATATGTGATCTGTAAGTCTGGGTGACTCAGTTCCTAGGGCAGTGTTATAGATGGTACTACAGATCACCAAGTATTCTGTTCCTCCTTGCAGGGCCCCTCCCTGAGAGGGTACACGTCCCCTTCCTGGCCACGTGACCGGGGTTTGGCTAGGGAAGCAGAAGTGAACACTGCCAGTAAGAGATCTGTGGTTTGTCTTTTCTCTGTGCCATGGGTATCTTCTAGCAGATATGAGATAGATGGAGCTACACACAGCCAACCCTCTGATGTATATCAAGTATAAGCAAGAAAAAACTCCTCATTCTTTTAAGCCAGTGGGGTTTCCAGACTGTTTGTTACTGCAGTACAACTTGACTTCTTCTGACCTATTTTGAATGACAGAGATATCATCGGCCCTCAGGCACGAAGCCAAGTGCCAAAGGTTGCAAACATGAGCAGGTTTGGTGTGGTCTTTCCCCGTATGAACTTTGGTTCTAAGAGGTGACAAAAATTAATCAAACAGAAAATGTGGAAGTAAAAGTTTTGAAGGAAACCAATTATTGGTAAAATTAAAGTGCATTTCTTCAAAATGATACCCCACCTATTTCCAGAAAAGCCCGAAGCTATTTATAGAATCAGACACAACATATAACTAAGATCAGAGACACATTAATACAGCAGAGGAATCAAAGTCACTGGGCTGTAAGAGAGAACGATTACTGCAGTAGGGCATGATCACCATTTCCACTTTCTGGAGCCAAGGCAAGAAGGGAGTTGAGTAATACAGGTCTTACTGTCTGACAGCAGGATGCAGGCTAGATCTTTGAGGAACTAAACTTCTTCTTGCTGTGAATAAAGAAATTTATTGAGTGGGTCTTCATATGAGAGACATTTTACAACTTGACAGGCAGTAACTCTAAATTTGACCTTGCAAAAGTCATGGAAACATTGTTGAAATGGATAATCTTGGTATAAACCATCTATAAAAGCTGTGTGTGTGTGTGTGTGCTCAGGAGTGTCCAACTCTGCGACCCCATTAGCTGTAGACCATCAGGCTCCTCTGTCCATGGAATTCTCCAGGCAAGAATACTGGAGTGGGTTGCCCTTTCCTACTCCAGGGGATCTTCCCCACCCAGGGACGGAATGCGAGTCTCTCGTGTCTCCTGCATTGGCAGGTGATACTTTACCACTGCACCTCCTGGGAAGCTGTTGGGGTCCTTTAATGTCCGGGACCTGGCGGTCCGGAGTCTACAATAGGAAAGTGAAAGAGAGAGCCGGAGGGAGGGAGGGAGGAAGGGAGACAGAGAGAGAGAAAGAAAGAAAGACAGACAGACAAACACGGGGATCCAAGCTCTGATGGAGCAAAGGTGCTTTAATGATCGTTCTGTGAGTATATATAGGCTATGTTACAAGAAATGTCTTTTGACGGTGATAAAGATCAGAAAACCAAATGTACAGCAACCGTTACCAAGGGAACAAAGGGATTAATAACAGTCACAAGGTCAGGAGACAATCCATATCTCAAGAAAGGATCAAGACTAAGCAGTTTTGTCGTAAGGAGAATGTTTACTGAAGGAGACTCAAGCCTGTCTTATCCTATGACTTCAGTCCTGAGAGCTGCGTGCAGCTCTACTCATTTCTGGCAGCAGAAACTAAGAAGGAACAGAGGGTTTATGAGAAACAGCATGTAGGAATCCTGTTAAACATTCCCTGACAAGAAGCCTCTATAGAAGTGGAAGAGAACAAAAATCTTAATTAAGGGAAGCCATTCCTGTAGGGAGCTTAGGTACTGTAAGCTAGACTGGTTGCTTTCTGCTGTCTTACCCATGGCAGGGTGGAGGACGCACTGCTAGGGAGGGTCCAGGAAGCGTACATTGTCAGATGACCCTTAAGGTAAGTTGTGTCTGACTCTTTGCGACTCCACCACAGACTCTACAGTGCTTGGAATTCTCCAGGCCAGAATACTGAAGTGGGTAGCCTTTCCCTTCTCCAGGGGATCTTCCCAACCCAGGGATCAAACCCAGGTCTCCCGCATCGCTGGCAAATTCTTTACCAGCTGAGCTACAAGGGAAGCCCGAGAATACTGGAGTGGGTAGCCTATTCCTTCTCCAGGGGATCTTCCTGATCCAGGAATCAAACCGGGGTCTCCTGCATTGCAGGTGGATTCTTTACCAGCTGAGCTATCAGGGAAGCCCCTGTTATCAGAGGCCTCAGGAGCCTACAGAAGATGCTGCTTTTGAAGTGGTCTGTATTAGAGTTTCTTCAGTCCAGACCTTAAAATTATGTTCTGTGTGGTTGGCAGAAGAATCCATCCCTCCATTTGCTTTAGAGGCCAGGAGGGGGCAGGGCTGCCACGTGCTGTATCATAGACATTCAAGAGCCTGAATTCTGTCTTTTGTCGTGTGTCACACAGGGACCAGTGGGAGGGATCGGCATTTTCTTCAAAAAGGAACATTAAAAACGTCTCAAATACTTCAACAGTTATTTATGAGACAAGCGTTTGGCACCATAAAACAGATAGAACATGATTTGTTTCTGAACATTTTAAGGGCTTTTAATGATGGGCTGCTTCAGCCAAATAAGAGTCTGACAGGCCATTCCTGGCTCATTAAATGGAGGGATGGTGGGCCCTTGGCCTAGATGAGCACTGAATCTGGGAAAAGGCCAGTCACATAGCCCTATTACGTCCTCCTTGGAAAGCTGATGAGGCTGTATGGGCCAGGGTGATGCCGTAGACACGAGCACAGTACAGTGTGATCTTAGCAGATGACCTCTGTAGCAAGCATGCAACTTCACCCATAAACACAGGTGTGTAAGAAGTGTATCTCTGTAAAATGTCTCTAACCAAATCTGTTTCCTCATGGAATCTTTATTCTGCTGAAGGACAGAAGTTCAGTCTCCACTGGTGTCAGGATCTCCCCCTTTCTCATCTTCCAGGACCGTGTGGGGAGGTGGGGGGCACTTATGCTGTCTCAAGGGGTTGGGTAGGGCCATCTGGTATCAGGCGTCAGGGTTGGACTGTCATCATCTGTTTACACTGGGTTTGGTGGAGACACCCCTGCTTCTTCTGGCCTCTGGTCTCTGGCCCACTGAGCCTAGTGATGTGCTTGTGGTTAACAAAACTGGTTGAGTGTAAATCTCACACCAAGTGTCCTTACACACACTCACACACACACATAGAAGGGTACAAGGAGACTTTGGAGGTGCTGAATATTTCTCTTACCTTGATTGCAGTGATCGTGTTTCACATGTGTATGCATACGTCCAAACTCATCAAATTAGACACATAAGGTATGTACAGGTGTATCAAACTGTGCCTCGGTAGGGGCTTCCCTGGTGACTCAGTGGTAAAGAATCCACCTGCAATGCAGAAGCTGCAGGCACTGGTTCGATCCCAGTGTCAGGAAAATCCCCTGGAGGAGGGCATGGCAATCCACTCCAGGATTCTTGCCTGCAGAATCCCATGGACAAAGGAGCCTTGTGGGTCCATGGGGTTGCAAAGAGTTGGTCATGACTGAAGCAACTCAGCACACAAACACACACCTCAGTAAGTGTTTTTAAAATGCTGTTTGAAAAAAGAACATAATATGTGGCAGGTAGTGGGCTAAATGCTTTTTATGTTAACTTATTACACTATCACAATAGAACACATGAGGTAGGTACCCATCGCTGTGTCCATTTTACAACTCAGGCAACGAGAGCATAAAAGAAGTTACTCTATTTCAGCCAGTTAGTAAATGCTGGAGCTGGCATGGACATGGAGGCAGACTAAAGTCAGACCTATGGTCTTTTTTTTTTTTTTAAACGTTTCTGCCTTGCCATGCAGTGTGCAGGGCCTTAGTTTCCCCACCAGTGCATGCCCTGCAGTGGAAGTGTAGAGTCTTAACTGCTGGCCTAACCAGGGAAGCCCCAGAACCTACGCTCTTAGTCCCAGCACTGTGCTCCCTCCTGAAACACCTTCCTCTGGACCCCGTCACACCAGGCTGTCCTGGTTCTTCTCCAGCCTCTCTAACCACGTTTCTGTGTGCCCCTGTGGCTTCTCTTCCTTACCAGCCCACTTCACTGGGTGCCACCTGAGCTCTGCCTTGGCTTTCTTCTTCTCATGGTGAACCCGCTCACCAGGGGTTCTTTGCTGGGCTCGTGGGCCCTGACTTCAGTCAAGGGCAGATGACTCCTTGCTCTGTCTCCGTGGCTTGTTCCGCTAGCCCAAGCTTCAGGCTCAGCTGTTTCGCTGTCTCCTTGCTGTCTCCATCTGGATGTCCTTGGGCACCTACCGCATCATCTCTTCCCCTCTCCTATGTTCTCTGGATCTCGTGGGGGCCCATCCATGCTGGAAAACTGAGTCATCTTGGCCTTCTTCCTCATCCTCCAGTGTATTTAATCATGAAGTTTGGGGAATTTCATTTTTCCCCTGATGGTTGCTCTGGTTGGAGCCCTTATGGTTTCTTTGATGCTGAAAAGGCTTCCTAAGTGGTCACTCAGCTTCCACTCTCATCTGCTTCTGTATATCCTCCTATAAACTGAGAGAGCTTTTCTTGCGAAACACAGCTCTTGGTTATTTGTGTGAACCCCTCATTTACAGAAGTGTTTCCCATCACTTACAGGCTTCCCATCATTTACAGAAGTGTTTCTTAAAACTGTGGTTCTTTGACAAGATGGATCAGAGCCACATGAGAGTTGGTTAAAGCAGAAGATTTCTGGCCCCAGCCCAGATCTACTATATCAGCACCTCTGGCTACAGTGTAGGGATGTGGACCTCCTTGATGCTAGCAGGCTGATTCCTAACCTGCTGCCTGGATAAAATCTAAGCATCCTAAAAGGACATGAATGTTCTGATCTCTATTCCTCTCTCTTCCTGATGTCTATCTCTTATCTCTTACCAGTCTCTCTGAGTTCCCCCAAACACTCAGCAGCTTGTCTGTTCTCCCCATATCCACGCAGACACAAAAACCCACTTACCGGGCTGTCCACTGGCCCCTCTGCCCAGAGTGCCTTTGCCTTCCTTCAGGTTGTCTATCTCTCTTTCCAATACCTGTCTCAGCCATCCATTCCTCTCCTTAGGTCTCTTGGCTCCGCAACCATGCCCCCATGGGCTCAAGAAGTTGCCCGCTCTGTGTTTCCCTGGGCTTCCCTGGTGGCTCAAGTGGTAAAGAAGCCGCCTGCAATGCAGGAGACGCAGAGTCAGGAAGATCCCCTGGAGAAGGAAATGGCAACCCACTCCAGTAGACTTAGCTGGGAAACCCCATGGTCCTTGGGGTCACAAGAGTAAGACACAACTCAGCAACTAAACACATACCTCTGTGTTCCCCTAATGCCACACCCCCTTGCACATCCTTGTCCACCCTCAGTGTACCCTCCTGTAAGTACGTGCCTGTCGTCTGTCTAGTTTACCAGCTTCTTGACAAGGGACCTTTCATCTTTCTGTTTCCAGGGCTCGATACAGTGGCCGATCCATGCCAGATGCCCAAATAAGTCTTTGTCGAAGAAATAAATGAATGAGTATAGAGTGTCAGTGCAGCAAAACGGAGGCTCTGAGGAACCACTAAAGCCAGGGTTACAGATTCGGCTAGAAGAGCCTGGTAGCCGTCATGAAGGAGGTGATGTTTCAGAAAGACCTTAAGGGAAAGGGATGGGGAGAATTTTGCTAGTAGAGCAAAGGGGACAAGGAAATTTCTGGCAGTGAGGCCTTTCAGGGCGAGGTGGGCATTCTGGCACACCTGGGCCCCGGGTGACTTGAGGGCAGTAGCAGTGGGTGAGCTGGGAGTCAAGACCGGCATCCCAGGCTTTCCTGAGGCCAAAAAAAAAAAAAAAAAAAAAAAAAATCCTGTGGCGGCCACGTGACCCGGACCGAGAGACCCACGGCCGGCAGCGCCACCTACTGTGCCAAACTGGTTTTCCAGCCCCTTAAGTGGGAAGATGGCAGCAAGTGACTCATTATCTTGTCGACTGTGGAAGTTTTAAGTTAAAACCTCTCACAGAATGAGAAAACCCATCGGTGTGACACACGAAACACGTTCACCAAATGATAATAAGCATTCTTCTAACTTGTGACATTTTCTTGCATTCAGCATTTTAAAAAAGGGCCTGTCTTTATTATTTCATGGACCGTATCTCACTGGCTTGCAGGATTGTCCCTTTACCTCTCTTGATGTTTTCATTCTAAAGTTATGTCAGCATGGGAGGCTTAATCGCTGCTGCTGCTTTTAGTAACTTTCGTTCACCGTTGAGATTTCTATTTTCATAAAGTAGTGACACACCAAGAATGATACCACAATTATTGGTAAAGTTAATCGGAATCCAGCTCTTTGAATATATCTCGTTTTAACAGTAATGCCCAAAGTTAAAGCGGTTGTAATCTGCATTGTATCTGACACAGTTCTGAGCACTATGTGGGGGCCTTGATAAACTGCAATGAGTAGAAAAGCGTTGCTTTCAGTCAATTTGATCTTGCGATCTACCAGAGTTTGCACAGTGCTATTTCTGTTTAAGGCTACTTTTTCTTCCAAAATTTCAGGAATATGTCCCTAAGGCTATTCTGGAGGGAAAAACAGGCAACTGTGAAGCCTAATTCACTGGGTCTTTCCTTAGAATCAGAAATTTCTGAAGGCATCTCTTCTTTTCTACTTTCATTCATTTCTTACAATGAGTTGGTTCTTGAGTTAGACTTCTTTAGATCCTCCATGTAAGTGATGGTCAACACCGAAATCATATTGATTATATTCTTTGTAGCCAATGATGGAGAAGCTCTATACAGTCAGCAAAAACAAGACTGGGAGCTGACTGTGGCTCAGATCATGAACTCCTTATTGCCAAATTCAGACTCAAATTGAAGAAAGTAGGAAAAACCACTCGACCATTCAGGTATGGCCTAAATCAAATCCCTTACGATTATACAGTGGAAATGACAAATAGATTCAAGGGATTAGATCTGATGGACAGAGTGCCTGAAGAACTACGGACAGAAGTTCGTGACATTGTACAGGAGGCAGTGATCAAGACCATTTCCAAGAAAAAGAAATGCAAAAAAGCAAAATGGCTGTCTGAGGAGGCCTTACAAATAGCTGAGAAAAGAAGAGAAGTGAAGGGCAAAGGAGAAAAGGAAAGATATACACATTTGAATCCAGAGTTCCAAAGAATAGCAAGGAGAGATAAGAAAGGCTTCCTCAGTGATCAATGCAAAGAAATAGAGGAAAACAATAGATTGGGAAAGACTAGCATTCCCTACAAGAAAATTAGAGATACCAAGGGAATATTTCATACAAAGATGGGCACAATAAAGGACAGAAATGGTATAGATCTAACAGAAACAGAAGATATTAAGAAGAGATGGCAAGAATACACAGAAGAATTATACAAAACAGATCTTCATGACTCAGATAACCATGATGGTGTGATCACCCACCTAGAGCCAGACATCCTGGGATGCAAAGTCAAGTAGGCCTTAGGAAGCATCACTATGAACAAAGCTAGTGGAGGTGATGGAATTCTAGATTATCTATTTCCAATCCTAAAAGATGATGCTGTGAAAGTGCTGCACTCAATATGCCAGCCAGTTTGGAAAACTCAGCAGTGGCCACAGGACTGGAAAAGGTCAGTTTTCATTCCAATCCCAAAGAAAGGCAATGCCAAAGAATGTTCAAACTACTGCACAATTGCACTCATCTCACACACTAGGAAAGTAATGCTCAAAATTCCCCAAGCCAGGCTTCAACAGTATGTGAACCACGAACTTCCAGATGTTCAAGCTGGATTTAGAAAAGGCAGTGGAACCAGAGATCTAATTGCCAACATCCACTGGATCATTGAAAAAGCAAGAGATTTCCAGAAAAACATCTACTTTGATTTTATTGACTATGCCAAAGCCTTTCATTGTATGGATCACAACAAACTGGAAAATTTTTCAAGAGATGGGAATACCAGACCACCTTACCTGCCTCCTAAGAAATCTGTATGCAGGTCAAGAAGCAAGAGTTAGAACTGGACATGGAACAAAAGACTGGTTCCAAATTGGGAGTACATCAAGGCTATATATTGTCACCTTGCTTATTTAACTTACATGCAGAGTACATCATGTGAAATGCCAGGCTGGATGAAGTATAAGCTGGAATCAAGATTGCCAGGGAAAAAGCAATAACCTCAGATACCCAGATGACACCACCCTTATGGCAGAAAGTGAAGAAGAACTAAAGAGCCTCTTGATGAAAGTGGAAGAGAAGGGTGAAAAAGTTGGCTTAAAACTCAACATTCAGAAAACTAAGATCATGACATCTGGTCCCACCATTTCATGGCAAATTGATGGGGAAACAATAGAAACTGTGAGAGACTTTATTTTTGGGGATTCCAAAATTGCTGTATATAGTGACTGCAGCTGTTAAATTAAAAGACGCTTGCTACTTGGAAGAAAAGCTATGACCAACCTAGTCAGCATATTAAAAAGCAGAGACATTACTTTGCCAACAAAGGTCCAGCTAGTCAAAACTATGGTTTTTCCAGTAGTCGTGTTTGGATGTGAGTTGGACCATAGAGAAAGCTGAGTGCCAAAGAATTGATGCTTTTGAACTGTGGTGTTGGAGAAGACTCTTGAGAGTCCCTTGGACTGCAAGGAGACCCAACCAGTTAATCCTAAAGGAAATCAGTCCTGAATATTCATTGGAAGGACTGATGCTGAAGCTGAGGCTCCAATACTTTGGCCACCTGATGTGAAGAACTGACTCATTGGAAAAGACACTGACACTGGGAAAGATTGAAGGCAGAGAAGGGGACAACAGAGGATGAGATGGTTGGATGGCAATACAGACTTGATGGACATGAGTTTGAGCATGCTCCCAGAGTTGGTGAGGGACAGGAAAGCCTGGCGTGCTGCAGCCCATGGGGTCACAAAGTGTTGGACAGGACTGAGTGACTGAACTGAATTGAACTGAATTGAAGTGAGATCATATGGTATTTCTCTGTATGGTTTATTCACTTAGCACAATGTCCTCTAAATTCATCCATTTGTTACAAATAGCAGGACTTTCATTTGTTTATATGACCGCGTCGTTTGTGTGTGTGTGTGTGTGTGTGTGTACATACCCCTACCAGTTACAGAACCAGAGAGTAAAGTGGTGGTTGCTGGGGGTTGGGGGCCTTCAGGAAGGTGGGGAGATGCTGGTCAGATGGTACAAATGTTCAGTTGAAAGATGAATAATCTCTGGGGCTCTCATGTATGTCATGGTGGCTCAAGTTAAGAATACCATATTATATGCTTGAAATGTGCTAAGAGAATAGATTTCGTGTTCTTAACACACACACATAAATGGTAATTATGTGAAGTGATGGATATGTTGATCATGGTAATCATTTCACAATGTATACTACCACATACAGGGTACTTAAACGAGTCCCTTACGGGTCAACTGGGTCCTGTCAGTGATTTACTGTATAAACTGCTTTGATCAGCTCAAGCTCCCGAGAGCTGCAGTTTGGTGGGAGAGGGACCTTGGCTGTGGCTGTCTTACTGACAAGAGCAGAGTGCAGGCTCGTCTGGTCTTGGGAATTGCCTCCCTTCAGACTGCAGCTATTCAGCTGTCTAGTCCACCTGCCTCTTTGGCATGACCCACACTGCCATCTGGGGCTAAATCCCCTTGTCATGCCTGTGGGACCCTCTGGAGCTCACCGGCTCTCCAAGTCCCATCTCCCTCCCTTCTTTTCTGGGCTCACGAGGACCGTGATGCTGGCCAAGCCCAGCTTCTCTTGTCCCCACACTTCCATTTCTCCTCTACCTCACTGTGGTGGCTTAAAGGAAACACACACAGATCCCAGGACGGTGGCCGCTCTACTCTCAGATCCTCAGCCTCACGTGGAACCCTCCATCATCTTCCCTTAGAGAGACTGAGGAGGTGCGAGTGGGTGCAGGAAACCTGCTTCCAGTGACTATGTATTTTTCTCATTCCTCAGTGCAGGCATTAGCAGAAAAACAGATGCTCCCTTATTGTGTCTGCCTCTCTCACACCTATACAGGTCAAAATTACTCTTAAGTCAAGCATGAGATAAGTTTATTCCTGCGTTCCTCCTGGTTCTCCATACAGGGGTGGCGCATGCGTGCTCAGTTGCTCAGTCACGTCTCACTTGCGACCCCAAGGACCACAGTCCGCCAGGCTCCTCCATCCATGGGATTCTCCAGGCAAGAATACTGGAGTGGGTTGCCTGGCCCTCCTTCAGGGGATCTTCCCGACCCAGGGATTGAACCCGCCTCTCCTGCACTGGCTGGTGGATTCTTTTACCACTGAGTCACCTGAGAAGCCCCATATAGGGGTGGGTCACAGGGTTACATCAAATTCAGGAGAACCCACAATAGCTAGTAATATGAGAGCATCCCACACTTTTGATAAGTGCTGTCATGGGAGCAGATGAGGTTCCTTCAGGGTGTGTTGTACAGCAGGGTTCCTCAAACTTTAGAGAGCATCAGGACCACCTGGAGGGCTTGTTCAAACACAGATTGTTGGTCTCATCTCCAAAATTTCAGGAGCACTGCAAAAGGGACCAGTATTTTGCATTTAGGATGGCAGACTCAGCAACTAAAAATACAAGACCCCAGTTCAATTGAACTTCAGATAAACGACAAATTTTAAAAGGATAAGCATCTCCCGAATACTGCATGGGACATAAAAAGTGAAGTTGCTCAGTCATGTCTGACTCTATGCGATCCCATGGACTGTAGCTTGCGACTCCTCTAATCCATGGAATTTTCCAGGCAGGAATACTGGAGTGGGTTGGCATTTCCTTCTCTAGGGGATCTTCCCAACCCAGGGATCGAACCTGGGTATCCCACATTGCAGGCAGATTCCTTACCATCTGAGCCACCAGGGAAGTCCTGAGAAGCATGGAACATACTTACAGAAGCATGGGACACACTTATCTTGAATTTTTTTTATCATAAAATTTAGGCATTACTTATCTGAAATCCCACTTTTACTGGGTGTCCTGTATTCTATCTAGCAACCTAATTTGCCTTTCCAGCAAGGGCCCTGGTGATGGGGATGTTGCTGGTCTGGAGACCACAGTTTGGACCACGTGTGCAGACTAGCATGAGTGCAGAGGCCTGGGTAATACCAACATGTAACCAGCGAAAGAATCCGAACAGCATTGTAAGGGAGGCAACAGAATTATAATGAGTGTTTTCAGAACCCAAAGGAAGAAAAAGTTTCAAAGACACAGAGTGATCAACCGAGTCACACATTACAGAGTTTGGGGGAAGGTGAGGATTGAAAAGAAGTTAGAGTTGGTGACGGAGGCCTCTGGGGATCTTTGTCACGTTCAGCGCACAAATAGGGGCAGAAGCAGTGGGCAGTGATGACGAGGGTGGCAGTGGCGGAGTGATGTCAGCTTGCATATGGTTGGTGGGGGACTACTTTGCGGAGGGATAAAGAAAGACAGGGATACAGGGGCACTCGAGGGTATTTTTTATGAAAGGAGACGGGGAGTATATTTACAGCCAGAGAAGAAGTCAGTAGAGCAGGAATGCCTGTTACAGAAGACAGAGAATAGCAGATGGGGTACAAGGCTGAGGGAGCCCCAGCTGGGGAGGCAGGAGAAAGATGGAACGAGGGAGAAAAGTTGGGAGAGTGCAGACTTAGCCTCCCAGCCCAGGGCAAAGTGTTGGATGTAAATTTTATAATTTGGCTCATAAAGGAAAAAGAACATCTGCTTAGAAAAAAATCTCTGCTGACATTGAATGTTACTATTGCAAAGTAAAAAAACATATGTGTGTGTGAGTAAGGGTGCTGAACGATATATTAAAAAATTCTGTGTGCTTTGAAAGCTTTTTTTTTTTTTTTTGCTGTAATTTATTCTTTGAGTCTCTCTTGCATTTGGTTTTATAAGGCTATATTCACAATTTTCCAAAATTGTTTTTTCCTCCTTGGGGCTTTCTTTTTCTCGTGGAGTAAACCTTTTTAATCTTCAGTTACAGGCTGCACGTTTTCATTGGTTTGTACCTTACGTATTTCCTTCCATGCCTGCACTTTGTTGGCTGTGCCTTATCCACAGACATCCCCACCCAACCTCACCGGTTTGTCTCTGATGATTTTCATTCTTGCCTTTCCCACTAATTTCTATGTTAAATTAAAAAGCATTGGTCTTCTATATTCAATAACCTAAGACATACCATGTAAGCATTGTTTTACTCTATAGTATTAAAATGATCTCAAGATCAAGTTGTTGAAAAGATCAGAGTTTCTCAAATTGTAATTTGGGAGCATCTGTCCCAGAATCTTACTGACTTAGGCTTTATGTGGTGTCCTGAAGGTGAATTTTAAGAGCCACAGAAATCCTGGAATGAACAGGGTCTTCGCAGCAGAGCCACCAGGCTTCTCCTCTTCTACTTCTGCCTGACTGCTCTGTTCTCTGCTGGGGCCAAGCAGGAAGAAACTCCCCTTTTTGCTCTATTTCTTTCCTCCTCTCTAAAGTGGGTGAGGTGGCTGAGGTGGTTAGAACTCTAGCAGCCTTTTTGGACCATGAGGGAAATTTGAGGATGGAAACTAGTAATAGGTTAGAACAGAAAAAATAGAGGGCCTGGGTCCTTGATTGTATGGACACATGGTACACCAACAATAAGTCACACCCTTGTATAATATTCTCTCATTAAATTGGGAAGAAATCCAGCACTTGATTCTTCTAATCGACAGAATTTGGCAAGGTAGATGGGATGTTGCTCCCATGTTTATAATACATTGAATGGCAAAGTGAAGGGGAAAGTGTTAGTCACTCAGTCATGTCTGACTCTATAACCCCATGAACTATAGCCTGCCAGGCTCTTTTGTCCGTGGGATTTTCCGGGCAAGAATACTTGAATGGGTTGCCATTTCCTTCTCCAGGGGATCTTCCCAACACAGGGATCAAACCCTGGTCTCCTGCATTGCAGGCAGATTGTTTACTGCCTGAGCCACCAGTGAAGGAATTTTGCAGATGTAATTAAGGTCCCTCCAGTTCAGTTCAGTCACTCAGTCGTGTCTGACTCTTTGTGACTCCATGGACTGCAGCATGCCAGGCCTCCCTATTCATCACCAACTCCTGGAGTTACTCAAACTCATGTCCATCACGTCGGTGATGCCATCCAACCATCTCATCCTCTGTCATCCCCTTCTCCTGCCTTCAATATTTCTAAGCATCAGGGTATTTTCCAGTGAGTCAGATCTTTGCATCAGGTGGCCAAAGTATTGCAGTTTCAGCTTCAGCATCAGTCCTTCCAATGAATATTCAGGACTGATTTCCTTTAGGATTTACTGGTTTGATCTTACAGCCCAAGGGACTCTCAAGAGTCTTGTCCAACACCACAGTTCAAAAGCATCAATTCTTTGGTGCTCAGCTTTCTTTATAGTCCAACTCTCACATACATATATGACTACTGGATAAAGTATGATTCTAAATGCAAAAAGTTCTAAAGTTTGATTCTAAATGTGATTTTGCCCCTTATCAGTTGACTTTTAGTTTATCAAAGGGAGACTGTTCCGAGTAGGCCTGACCTAATCAGGTGAGCCCTTTAAAAGAAGGGCTAAGCCTTCCCAGAATTCAGAGACTACAACCAGCAGAGAGTCTTTGCCTTTGTTGCCAGCCTGGAAGAAATAACACTCCAGGAATTTTACAGCCACAAGTCCATAAATTCTGCTAATAACCTAAGGGAATTCTTCCTTTGTTTTCAGAAGGGAATGTAGCCAAGCCAACACCCTGATTTCAGTCTTGTGAGACCACCCAGCTAAGCCATAATCAGACTCCTGACCCGTGGAAATTTTGAGATAATCAATGTGTGTGTTTTAAAGCTTTTAAGTTTGAGCTGATTTGTTAGGCAGCATAGAATGCTATACATTGATGTCCACATTGTTACTATAACAGCCCAGGAATGCCTACCTCCAGGCTTCTTTTACATGAGGAAGAATTTAACTTATGAAATTAAAGAATCTCTTACTTCTTTAAGCTGTTGTGATTTTAGATTTTCATTTATAGGTATCTTAACCTAAAGTTAACTGATTCATTGAGTGATGAGGAAGGACTTATGGAATATCAATCATTTGTGCTTGACCTTGAAAAATGTATAGTTTCATAAGGTGGAAACTGGGTGACTGCAGGCAGAAAATAATTTTCCTGGGGCAGAATGCATGAAGTGGAGTAATACGTATTTTGAAAAAACGAATAATAATTGAATTTCACTAGACTGAGTGAGATGAGGATGAAAAGGTGGATTAGAGTCAAATCACAAATCTCAATGGTCTTGGGGATTATTTTTTAAGCAATGGAGAACATGGAGATTTTCTGACCAAAGTAGTAGCATGATCAGAGCTATGACTTATTTGTATTTAGTTGCTTATGATTTGTTTACTTACGTGTCTTTAATTGGAGGATAATTGCTTTACAATGTTGTGATGGTTTCTGCTGTATTATTATCTTTTAAATTGAAGATTCTCCTGGAGGAGGGAATGGCTGCCCACTCCAGTATTCTGGCCTGGAGAATTCCATGGACAGTGTAGTCCATGGGGTTGCAAAGAGTCAGACACGACTGAGCGACTTTCATTTTTGCTTTTCAAATAGAAGTATATTGCTTTACAGCACTGTGCCAGTTTCAGTGGTACAGCGGATTGATTGAGCTATACAAATATATATATGTACATTCTTTTCCAGTTTCTTTTCCATTATGGATTATTACATGATGGTGAATATAGTTCCCCGTGTATACAGTAAATCCTTTTTATATATAGTAGTGTGTATCTGTTAAGCCCACACTCCAAAGTTTTCCATCCCCCTACCCTTTCCCTTTTGGTAATCATAAATTTATTTTCTATGTCTGTGAGTCTATTTCTATTTTGTAAATAAGTTAATTTGTATCAGTTTTTTTTTTTAGATTCTACATATAAGTGAATCATAGGATATTTATCATTCTCTTCTGACTTACTTCACTTAGTATGGTAATCTCTAGACATATCCATGTTGCTGCAAATGGTAATATTTCATTCTTTTTTGTGGCTAACAGTCCACTGTGTGTGTGTATGTATGTATATGTGTATGTGTGTATACGCATCACATCTTCTTTATCCATTCAGCTGTTTTTAGTTAATTAATTTAAAAATTTCATTGGAATATAGTTGATTTACAATGTTATTTTCAGACATACAACAAAGTGATTCAGTTATAAGTGTACATATATTTATTTCTTCAGAGTTTTTACCCAGATAGGATATTATAGAATATTGAGTAGAATTCCTCATGCTATGCAGTTGGTTCTTGTTGGTTATCTATTTTATATATAGTAGTGTATGAATGTTAATCCCAAGCTCTTAATTTATCCCTCCTACCCATATTTCCCCTTTGGTAACCATAAGTTTGTTTTCAAAATCTGTGAGTCTGTTTCTATTTTGTAAATAAGATCATTTGTGTCATTTTAAAAAAGTTAGATTTCACAAGAAGTGATATCATATGATATTTGTCTTTCTTTGTCTGACTTACCTCACTTAGTATGATAATCTCCATCCATGTTGCTGCAAATGGGTTTAGTTCTTTTTCATGACCGAGCAATATTCCATTGTATATGTGTACCACATCTTCTTTATCCATTCCTCTGTTGGTGGATATTTAGGTTGCTTCCATGTCCTGTCTATTGTAAATAGTGCTGCAGTGAACACTGGGGCTCATGTATCTTTTTGAATTAGAGTTTGCCTCTTTTCTGGATATATGCCCAGGAGTGAGATTGCTGGATCATATGGTGGCTCTGTTTTTAGTTTTGAAAGGAACCTCCCTACTGTTTTCCACAGTTATGCTTTTTAAAAAAATGCAGTATGAGTCAATTCCTCTTAGGTTGCAGAAACATATCTCAAAGTAGATTTTGTCTCAAAGAGATTTATGGGAAGAGAAACTGAGAAAGCGAAACAGGAACAGGAAACAGGAGCCAAGGACATCAGCAGCCAGAACAAGAGACTCATGTCCTAAAGGCTCTTTCTCCTCTCCTGTCTCCTATTTCATTTCATTCTCTGTTGTGCTAAGTTTCTTATGGCTGGAGCATCACCCCTTACAGCTGCCCATTAAAGGAGAAAGAACGGACACCTCCACCAGTTCTGGCTCAGGAGTTCACTTCTGGAAGCTGCATTTGATTGGACAGTCCTGGAATAATCCCAAAGGCCACGGGGTGGAATATGATGACTGGCCTGGCTGGTGTGTGTGTGTGTGCACATGTGTGTGATGTCTACTTTGAGAAAAAGGAGCTTGGTGAATAAAAACAAACTAGGTTAATTTGAATTTAACAGTTCTTTCTTTTTTACGTCAGGGTCTCAAGGACAGATGACAAAATTCATATGATTATGCTCCCACCAAGGGGATAAAATTTTAGTAATTGAAATATGCACAAATGCTTATTTATAGTATTTCCAATTATTTCTCCTTGCCACTATCATCATCAACTAAACTATAAGCTATATAATTAAAACTAGTTTCCATGATATATATTTTTAAATGCTCAGTTATTAATTTATTGTGTGTCCAAAGTGTGTGGAATACTGTATTATGTTTATGACATCTATTGCTTGAAGAAAAGAGAATTTCAGAGTAGCTATTTACAGGTACCTCCAAGTTCTTGAAATAATCTCAGTGAAATACAACTTCTTGCTTAAGAAAGCAGCACTCTTTTGCTCAAATGTGTTAGTAGACTGAGATAAGTAATACTTAAATAAACTCTCAGTTCAGTTCAGTTCATTTCAGTTGCTCAGTCATGTCCGACTCTTTATGACCCCATGGACTGCAGCACGCCAGGCCTCCCTGTCCATCACCAACTCCCGGGGCTTACTCAAACTCATGTTCATTGAGTCAGTGATGCCATCCAACCATCTCATCCTCTGTCGTCCCTTCTCCTCCTGCCTTAAATAAATTCTTAGATCAGCTAAAAAATATGCTATTTTAACCTGCATATTTTACCATACATGCTTTGGGTATCTGTGAAAAATTTAGATAGTACTGGATCTTTTTCTAAATTTTTGCATATGTTGATCATCTATGCCTTTTTGGGAAAATATTCAAATAGATTAAGTTGACTCAAATCTGTAACTGACATACACGACAAACACCATCACGGGAATTAAAGATGCTATCATTTAAGATGCCTGAAATGTGTTTTAAAAAAATCTGGCTGAAATATTTGACTACTTCCTGGAAGACTTCCCACCAGCTCCCTGGTGGGTGCAGCTGACACGTTTTACCACTAGGTGTTGCTCTTCCTCCATCACACATGAATCTAGAGTTTCAAAAGCAATGTGCATGCAACACCAACAGGCTTCTCTATCTCCTGTCTACTGTTTAAACACAAGATGCAACTTTACCCCCACTATTTACCCATCACTGTAACCATATAAGCACTCAGCACAGTAGAAAGTGAAGTTTATTTCTGCTTTCTATAGTATCATCCCACACCAGGTGTCCAAAAACTAAAGACTGTCGATACCTCCGTGCTGTGTGCTTTGCTTAGTCGCTCAGTCCGACTCTTTGCGACCCCATGGACTGTAGCCCGCCAGGCTCCTCTGTCCTTGGGATTCTCCAGGCAAGAATACTGGAGTGGGTTGCCATGCCCTCCCCCAGGGGATCTTCCTGACCCAGGGATCGAACCCAAGTCTCCTGCATTGCAGGAAGATTTTTTACGTCTGATCCTTCAGGAAGCCCCATCAATACCTCTAGTTGTTGTTAATTCTTCTTAATGGAAGAAAGTGACCGGATTATAATCTCATTACAAAGACAGTTGACCTGCCCATGATTTCTCCCTTTAACGGTGATATATTGTATCTAAACATTTTTACATGTAAGACGATAAAAGTATAAAATTCTCAGTTATTAGTTATGTATTATTAATTAACCAAAGGTATTGATATATAGTACATATCAAAGAAAGAGGGAAATGTATAGAATCTGTTTATAGTGTCCTGCTACATGTTTTGAGATAGAAGATAACTTTTTGTTTAACTTTCTTGGAAGCATTTCTCCCACCTTCTGCCTGTGAATGCATAGTAAATATTTTTAAAGATGAGGAAGATATAAACTACCCTCATATTTATGTCCACTGAGCCCTTTTAAGAAAAGAATCACATTTTACTAAGGCATCTGATTTTAAATTCATCTATTCTAAATATTTCTATAAAGAAAGCTGAGCACCAAAGAATTGATGCTTTTGAACTGTGGTGTTGGAGAAGACTCTTGAGAGTCCCTTGGACTGCAAGGAGATCCAACCAGTCCATTCTAAAGGAGATCAGTAATGAGTGTTCATTGGAAGGACTGATACTGAAGCTGAAATTCCAATATTTGGCCACCTGATGCGAAGAGCTGACTCATTTGAAAAGACCCTGATGCTGGGAAAGATTGAGGGCAGGAGGAGAAGGGGTCGATAGAGGATGAGATGGTTGGATGGCATTACCAACTCAATGGACATGAGTTTGGGTAAACTCTGGGCGTTGGTGATGGACAGGGAGGCCTGGCGTGCTGCGGTTCATGGAGTCATAAAGAGTTGGAGATGACTGAGCAACTGAACTGATTCTAAATATTGAAATTTTAAAATTTTCTCTCCCCAATGGATTAAAAATTGAGGCAGGACATAATTAGAAGCTAAATACATTCACTGTGATCTAAAAATTAAGCCAAATTAGATACTTGGAACGTATATCATCACTTCTTCCCTCAGATTCACCTACCAGTTTAGTAGTCCATTCACTGTCTCATTCGTTCACTTACTCATTGAATAAACTTTTAGCTGGGTGAGCTCATATATTTCAGATTCAAAAATGAAATGAAATGACCTTTATTTTGTGGAAGCTTGAGGTTTAAGGTGAAGTAGAGTCTGGTGGCTCAGATGGTGAAGAATCCGCCTGCAATGTGGGAGACCTGGGTTTGATCCCTGGGTTGGGAAGATCTCCTGGAAGAGGGCATGGCAACCCACTCCAGTATTCTTGACTGGAGAATCCTATGGACAGAGGAGGCTGGCAGGCTATGGTCCACGGGGTTGCAAAGAGTCAGACATGACTGAATGACTAAGCACAGGGCTGGTAAGGACAAGGAGAGTCAGATTTGTAAACGTAAAACTGGCACTGTGTGACAGCTCGCAGGATCATCTTTTATTTGGGCATAACAACAAGATATGAATATATGGATCTTTTAGTGACTCAACACAGCTTGGGACTAAGTGGATGAAAATGTTCCACTGACTGGATAGTTGTGTTGCTGACCCTGGTGCTTGCCTACAACCACTGGGTGTGGCCACAGGACTAAGTTTTGGCCAAAGAGACTGATGCAAAACATTGGATGGCACCTTTGGGACAGCTGAACTGCCATTGTTGCCTGCCTTCCTCTTGGTCACCAGCATGTGTCAAGGTCAGGAGTGGTGAGATCTGCCCCTACTCACAATAATGGGGTCAAGGGTAAGCTGGGAATAAAACCAGCACTGGTCTATATTTTTTAATAAAATATTAATTGATATTTAATTGATTAATTAGTTTACTCATTTGTCTGTGTTGGGTCTTTCATTGCAGTACTTGGGCCTCTCAAGCTGCAGTGAGCGGGCCTCTCTTGTTGTGATATGGTGTGTGGGCCCAGCTGCCCTGAGGCATGCGGGATCCTAGTTCCTTGACCAGGGGTTGAACCCATGGCCCCCACATTGGAAGGCAGATTCTCAACCCCTGGATCCCCCAGGGAAGTCCCTGTATTTTGGTGTACTCAAATCTATTGCAGTGAGATTCCCTGTGAAGAACCTATTTTGATCATAGAAATAAGCATCTACTTTTCCTTCTAACTTTGGAAATAGGACATTAGTTTTCAGCCAGACAGAAATGAAACAACATAACGATCGAACCTGGCAATCCAACCTCTTTCACACAAGCAAGAGTGCCAGTCACCAACAAAGGTTATTAATACTTTTGAAGGTCAAAAGAAAACTTCAGTGGAAGGAATATTGGTTAATGGAGGAGAAGCTGGAAAGGCTCTGCTCTCATGGTGGACTCGGAGCTGTGGGCTTCAGACACGTGATGTCTGAAAAGGAGGCTAAAGAGATGCTGAGAGACTGTAAAGGCACAAGGTGGGAAACGATCTTCCCTTTATTCCCTCTTGGTTGGAAACCCCATTATATACTCTGTTGGCTCCCTGAACTCCTCCTTTGAGGAGAAAAGAATATTGAAGAGTAATCCCATGTCTGTTAAGTGCTATTTTCAGCAGGCCCTACTCGTGGCCTCATTTCCCTCCTCGAACAGGTTGGATTTATTTCATCATTTTAATCCCTCCCTTGGCTATACCTTCAACTTCCTCCCTGGGTAAATCCAACTCTTAGCTTCACCCGAGTAGCTGGAAATAGCTGGGGGAACAAAACATATGCCTTTTGATGTTGCTGTACAGGATGCATTGTTATTGCCTTATCCTGCTGACAGGACAGAAAAAAAAGAGTGGCTCACTAGTTCTCTGGATTGAATATCTGAAGGTTTGATCAGAATATTTAAATACCTAACACATGTTAGTATATATTTAGCTTTCCTAAAGTGCTCTGACAAAGCATTCAGGGATAATTGTTTTTGGTAGGTTGAAGTTGTGTATAACTCAGGAATAATACTGAATAAAAAATACAGCTTATTTGAAGCTTATCAAATACGTGGCTTTTCCAATATTTTTAAAAGATGTTCAGTTTTAAGGACATTGAATATGCTTACATTATTCTATAATATTCTTATTGTTTAATAAACTCTTTCTAGGTGGTATAAAGGAAATTTTTAACTAAGTCCAGGTTATTCAGCCCTGGGATTTCTTTGGAAGGAATGATGCTAAAGCTGAAACTCCAGTACTTTGGCCACCTCATGTGAAGAGTTGACTCATTGGAAAAGACTCAGATGCTGGGAGGGATTGGGGGCAGGAGGAGAAGGGGACGACACAGGATGAGATGGCTGGATGGCATCACTGACTCGATGGACGTGAGTCTGAGTGAACTCCGAGAGTTGGTGATGGACAGGGAGGCCTGGTGTGCTGCGATTCATGGGGTCACAAAGAGTCGGACACGACTGAGCGACTGAACTGAACTGAACTGAGGTTATTTTTTTAATTGGTCAAGTTCGTTCGTTCATTTGACCAGTATTTGTTGAGCACACGTTATGAATGTGATAAACATGGAGTTCTTTACTGTAAAATTAGCTTCTGTTCTGTCTACATTCCTTGCTGGGGACAGGAATCCTGCCTGCCTTAGACAGAGCTGTCGACCTGGAACTCAGCACACAGTGCCTGATGTGGGATAGGCACTCACGCCTGATGATGAAGGGTGATGAAGACTCTTTCAGCAAAAGGGACCAGATAATCCAAATACGTGTAAAATTCCTGACCTTGGAAGAACTATCCACTGTCCTTGGGGTATACTGACACCTGGTTTTATATTAAATAGGGTAGGATTAAGTTAAAATTCCAGTTGTGATAATGTTACTCATTGGGACTGTTCCTGAGATAAATGAAAGCTATTTCTTTCTATCTGTAGTATCCCTATGGATGAGAAATTTGTAAGCAATTATGAAGCCCAGGGAAGCCTGGCATGCTACAGTCCGTGGGGCCACAAAGAGTTGGACATGACTTAGCGACTGAACAGCAGCAAATGGATGAGATATTTGTAAATGATTATGAATGCAGGGTCGTAGACCATTTTGGGGGCACAGACCAAGGGTAAATAATCAGAAGGTGATGAAATTTTGACTGTTTCGTTCGAAAAAATATTAATTATATATTTTATTTCTTTTTTCTCTTGTTTCATAATTTAGCTATTCTCTACTTGATATATATGTATGAATTCCTCAATCCTTATGGTTTTGCTATTACAAACAGTTATCATTATATGTATATCTTTTGCACATGGGCCAATATTTCTTCATGTTGGGTTTCTAGAAGTGAAATTGCTGGGGTAAGGGAATATATTTAATTGTTCAGTTCAGTTCGGTTCAGTCGCTCAGTCGTGTCCGACTCTCTGTGATCCCATGAATCACAGCACACCAGGCCTCCCTGTCCATCACCAACTCCCGGAGTTTACTCAAACTCATGTCCATTGAGTCGGTAATGCCATCCAGCCATCTCATCCTCTGTCGTCCCCTTCTCCTCCTGACTCAATCCCTCCCAAGCATCAGGGTCTTTTCCAGTGAGTCAGCTCTTCACATGAGGTGGTCAAAGTATTGGAGTTTCAGCTTCAATATCAGTCCTTCCAATAAACACTCAGGACTGATCTCCTTTAGGATGGATTGGTTGGATCTCTTTGCAGTCCAAGGACTCTCAAGAGTCTTCTCCAACACCACAGTTCAAAAGCATCAATTCTTCAGCACTCAGCTTTCTTCACAGTCCAACTCTCACATCCACGCATGACCACTGGAAAAACCATAGCCTTGACTAGACGGACCTTTGTTGGCAAAGTAATGTCTCTGCTTTTCAATATGCTATCTAGGTTGATCATAACTTTCCTCCCAAGGAGTAAACGTCTTTTAATTCATGGCTGCAATCACCATCTGCAGTGATTTTGGAGCCCAAAAAAATAAAGTCTGACACTGTTTCCACTGTTTCCCCATCTATCTGCCAGGAAGTGATGGGACCGGATGCCATCTTAGTTTTCTGAATGTTGAGCTTTAAGCCAACTTTTTCACTATCCTCTTTCACTTTCATCAAGAGGCTTTTTAGTTCCTCTTCACTTTCTGCCATAAGGGTGGTGTCATCTGCATATCTGAGGTTATTGATATTTCTCCCAGCAATCTTGATTTCAGCTTGTGCTTCTTCCAGCCCAGCATTTCTCATGATGTACTCTGCATAGAAGTTAAACAAGCAGGGTGACCGTATACAGCTGTGACATACTCCTTTTTCTATTTGGAACCAGTCTGTTGATCCATGTCCAGTTCTAACTGTTGCTTCCTGACCTGCATACAGATTTCTCAAGAGGCAGGTCAGGTGGTCTGGTATTCCCATCTCTTTCAGAATTTTCCACAGTTTATTGTGATCCACACAGTCAAAGGCTTTGGCATAGTCAATAAAGCAGAAATAGATGTTTTTCTGGAACTCTCTTGCTTTTTTGATGAGCCAGCGGATGTTGGCAATTTGGTCTCTGGTTCCTCTGCCTTTTCTAAAACCAGCTTGAACATCAGGAAGTTCACAGTTCACGTATTGATGAAGCCTGGCTTGGAGAATTTTGAGCATTACTTTACTAGCGTGTGAGATGAGTTGCAATGTGTGGTAGTTTGAGCATTCTTTGGCATTGCCTTTCTGTGGGATTGGAATGAAAACTGACCTTTTCCAGTCCTGTGGCCACTGCTGAGTTTTCCAAATTTTCTGGCATATTGAGTGCAGTACTTTCACAACATCATCTTTCAGGATTTGAAATAGCTCACTGGAATTCCATCACCTCCACTAGCTTTGTTCGTAGTGATGCTTTCTAAGGCCCGCTTTTCACATTCCAGGATGTCTGGCTCTAGGTGAGTGATCACACCATCGTGATTATCTGGGTCATGAAGCTCTTTTTTATACAGTTCTTCTGTGTATTCTTGCCACCTCTTCTTAATCTCTTCTGCTTCTGTTAGGTCCCTACCATTTCTGTCCTTTATCGAGCCCATCTTTGCATGAAATGTTCCCTTGGTATCTCTAATTTTCTTGAAGAGATCTCTAGTCTTTCCCATTCTGTTCTTTTCCTCTATTTCTTTGTATTGATCACCGAGGAAGGCTTTCTTATCTCTCCTTTCTATTCTTTGGAACTCTGCATTCAAATGTGTATATCTTTCCTTTTCTCCTTTGCCCTTCACTTCTCTTCTTTTCTCAGCTATTTGTAAGGCCTCCCCAGACAGTCATTTTTCTTTTTGGCATTTCTTTTTCTTGGGGATGGTCTTGATTCCTGTCTCCTGTACAATGTCATGAACCTCCATCCATAGTTCATCGGGCACTCTATCTATCAGATCTAGTCCCTTAAATCTACTTCTCACTTCCACTGTATACTCATAAGGGATTTGATATAAGTGTAGTTGATTTATAATTTTATGCTAGTTTTTGGTGTACAGCAAGGTGATTCAGATATATATAATATAATATATACATACACATAATCTTCTTCATGTTCTCTTCTATTATGGTTTATTACAAGATATTGAATATAGTTCCCTGTGTTATACAGTGGGACCTTGTTGTTTATCTATTTGATGTATAGTAATTTGTATCTGCTAATCTCCCCAAAACACGGGATACCTCATAAATTTGCCTGTCATGTTTGCGAAGGAGCTATGCTAGTCTTCGCCTGTTGTTCCAGTGTTTAGCAGATGTGCTTCTGAAGTGAGCACTAGAAATGTTTTAGGAGTAAAGAAAAATTGAATAGAAAGGGTAGATCCTGAAAATGGGAGGCAAGGTTGGAAAGAAACACCACCTGTTGTGCTCTGAAATTGTAGAATCTTAGAAAGAAAGAAGAGATCACTTAGTATAGCTTCTTGCATCACGCATCCCATCTCTGTTCCCCATCTTTATTGGTCTATAGCTTAGATCTACAGTAGGAATGGGAACCCAGCTTTTGTTGAAGTGGCCTTTCTGATCAGTGGGTGGCAGTAGTTCAAAGGTTTTTCTTAAGCTTAACTTGAACTTTTCCTTTTAATAACATATATCTGTAGCTTCCAGTTTTGCCCTATAGTTTTGGAAAGAATACAGCTTCCATGCTGCCTCTAATAATACTTCCTGCTATGCTGTTCTACTGTTTCTAGGCTAATATAATAATAATAAAAAAAACTCTTGTCATTTTATATCTGCTCTATTGTTTTTAGATTTCTCACAACCTTGTTTATACTCTGTGAAAATATACTCTTGCCTATTAAAATAATACTTTTTCTTTACGTATTGCTAGTCTCATTTGTGATAAGAACCCTTAACATAAGACTTACCCTCTTAGCAAAATTTTAAGTACACAATACAGCGTCGTGAACTATAGGTACGATGTTGTGCTGTAGATCTTCAGGACATCATCTCATCACTTAACAACCAAAATATTGTGCCATTTGATGAATACCTCCCTGCTCCTCTCTCCACCCAGCCCCTGGGAAATACATTCTGCTCTCTGCTTCTATGGGTTTGACTATTTTAGATTCCTTATACAGGTAATATTATGTAGTATTTGTCCTTCTGTGTCTGGCTTATTTTACTTAGTCTAGTGTCCTCCAGGCTCATCCATGTTTTCCCCCAAATGGCATGATTTCCCTTTTTTAAACCTGAATAATATTCCATTGTGTATGTATATACACACCATCTTTTCTTAATCTATCTGTTGATGAACATTTAGGCAATAAAAGCAAAAACAGACAAACGGGAATACATCAAAATAAAAACTTCTGCACAGCAAAGGAAAAAGTCATCAAAATTAAAAGGCAACCAACACAAAGGAAGGAAATATTGGTAAATCATATATCTGATAAGAGGTTAATCTCCAACCTATATGAGAAACTTATTTACTTCAAGAGCAAAAAATAAAAAACAAATAACCCACCTAAAAAGTGTGCAGAGGAATTGAATAGATTTTTCTCCAGAGAAGACATGCAGATGGCCAAGAAGTATATGAAAAGATACTCAGAATCATTAATCATCAGAGACACGCAAACCAAAACCACGGTGAAGTAACTCTGAGGAAAAAGATGTCTATAATAAAGCCTACGGAAATACCAGATGTAGTTTTACTGTCAGTTATTGTGTTTTTATTATTGCATGCTCAGCTTTTCTCTGCAACATGAGAGGTCTGACTTGAGGCCTTTTTCTACCTTTCTAAGGCCCTTTCCAACCTTTAAAAGCTATTGTATTTGAGTGTGTGTGCATGTGTGTGTTACAGGCATACCATCTTACTGGCTCTTGAACTTGCAGTTGATGCCGAGACCCAGATAATTTTTCACATGAACTTCTGCTAAGCTGCATTTTAATCAGCTCTGTGACTTTACCTTTATCCTTATTATATCCTCTCGTTTGTTTCTTTTTGTTACTGAAGCCCATGTAGATGATTTTGAACGTCCGTTCCCTATCTGTTGCATTGGTTAGCCCACTAAGATCTGTGTCATCTATAAATTTTGCTAGCATGATTCTACATATGCATTTAATTTTTATTTTGGTTTCTTTAATTTTGATTAATTTAATTGCTGATAAAATAAAAATGCAGTAGTTAAGAGCTAAAACAGAATCTTATTTCTAGCTTTTTTCTTCAGTTTGACATGGTTCCATTCATCAACAATCTTTAAATAGACCTGTCTTATCAACAATGTGTCCATCTAATTGGGACTATTATCCACCTTACACTTCTCTAAATTGTCCAAAAAGATATCATGAATGAACTGTGAAATCCTTGCAAAAATATAATATACTGTGTCTACAGTATCACCACACTTCATGAGATTAACAATGCCATCCAAGAAGGGGAAATGTTTTGTTTGACCTGACTTACTCAGGGTGTGCTCATACTGTCTCCAGAAGGCAGTTCCTCTCTCTCTCAAAAGCTCAAAACCAGTTTAAATCATCCACTCTGGAGTTGTTAACGGGAGGAATGTTAAGTTTTCTAGTGTCTATATTCTGGGAACCATCTTTTCTCTCTCCTTGGAAAGCAGAACATTTGATTGTCTCCTTTATGACTAGAAAAGATCAGTCCTTTGACATGCTGTTCATATAGAGCCTAGAGACGGAAGACATAGAAAGATCATGGGTGCTATGCCATGTAAGTGCTCAGGCGTGTCCGACTCTTTTGTGATCCCATTGGCTGTAGCCTGTCAGGCTCATTTGTTCATGGGATTTTTCAAGCAAGAGTGCTGGAGTGGGTTGCCATTTCCTCCTCCAGGGGATCTTCTTGATCCAGGGATCGAACCTAAGTCTTCTGTATCTCCTGCATTGCAGGCAGATTCTTTACCTGCTGTGCCATCGGGGAAGATAGCTGTAGGGGAGGGAAAGGTGAGTTTTGGAGAGAATGCAGGCATTGTCAGTTTAGTTACAAAATGCTTTCTTCTATGATTGTTTCATGTCTTTTTAACAGAATCATTCATAAATAATACATAGTCAGTTCAGTTCAGTTCAGTTGCTCAGTCGTGTCCAACTCTTTGCAACCCCATGAATCGTAGCACACCAGGCCTCCCTGTCCATCACCAACTCCCAGAGTTCACCCAAACTCATGTCGGTGATGCCATCCAGCCATCTCATCCTCTGTCATCCCCTTCTCCTCCTGCCCCAAATCCCTCCCAGCATCAGAGTCTTTTCCAGTGAGTCAACTCTTCGCATGAGGTGGTCAAAGTGTTGGAGTTTCAGCTTCAACATCAGTCCTTCCAATGAACACCCAGGGCTGATCTCCTTCAGAATGGACTGGTTGGATCTCTTTGCAGTCCAAGGGACTCTCTAGAGTCTTCTCCAACACCACAGTTCAAAAGCATCAATTCTTCAGTGCTCAGCTTTCTTCACAGTCCAACTCTCACATCCATACATAACCACTGGAAAAACCATAGCCTTGACTAGACGGACCTTTGTTGGCAAAGTAATGACTCTGCTTTTGAATATGCTATCTAGGTTGGTCATAACTTTCCTTCCAAGGAGTAAATGTCTTTTAATTTCATGGCTGCAATCACCATCTGCAGTGATTTTGGAGCCCCCCAAAATAAAGTCTGACACTGTTTCCACTGTTTCCCCATCTATTTGCCATGAAGTGATGGGACCAGATGCCGTGCTCTTCGTTTTCTGAATGTTGAGCTTTAAGTCAGCTTTTTCACTCTCCTTTTTCACTTTCATCAAGAGGCTCTTTAGTTTCTCTTCACTTTCTGCCATAAGGGTGGTGTCATCTGCATGTCTGAGGTTATTGAGATTTCTCCCGGCAATCTTGATTCCAGCTTGTGCTTCTTCCAGCCCAGCGTTTCTCTGCATAGAAGTTCAATAAGCAGGGTGACAATATACAGCCTTGACGTACTCCTTTTTCTATTTGGAACCAGTCTGTTGTTCCATGTCCAGTTCTAACTGTTGCTTCCTGACCTGCATATAGGTTTCTCAAGAGGCAGGTCAGGTGGTCTGGTATTCCCATCTCTTTCAGAATTTTCTGCAGTTTATTGTGATACATAGTAGATTCATAAATAAAGAATATCTTCATTAATGAGTGAAGATATTTTCTATTTATGTCTTCTTTTATGTCTCTGATGCCAATGTATCCTAAACAGCTAGTTTATCTCTGCTCATGGTATGACAAATACAGCAGAGGATCTCTTCCACCTGCTGGAGTGGAAGCTGAGAGCACAACTACTATAGCTCCTCTGTTAAAAATATCATGGACTCCACAAGGCTGTCTAAAACTTGATCATAAGTTCAGGGAGACTAAGAAGACTAAACTTGTAACCACACAAGCTCTTACACTAAACATGTGTAGTATCAGTTCTTTATAGCTTATGAAACTCTGGCTTCTTGCTGATGAACAGGCATCTTTCCTCAGAAGAAGTTAAGTTTCACTTCCAATAAAACACTGTTTGGAAATTATGATGGTTAATTTTATGTGTCAACTTAGCTAGACTATGGTGCCCAGCTGTTTGGTCAAAGACTAGTCTAGATGTTGCAAAGATATGCTTGGAGACATGATTAATATCAATACTTACAATTAGTCAGCTTTAAGTAGATTATCCTTGATGATGCAGATGGGCCTCATGCAGTCAGCTAAAGCCCATAAGAACCAAAACTGAGATATCCCAGAGAAGAAGGAATTCCATGTCAAAAACTGAGATATCCCAGAGAAGAAGGAATTCCAAGTCAACGTAGCATAGAAATCCCGCCTGCCAGCCTCCCTTCCTGCCCTACAGATTTTACTTAAGACTGCAACTTCAACTCTTGTCTGAATTTGCAGCCAGCTGGTTTGTCCTACAGACATCAGACTTACCAACCCCCATAATTATGCAAGCCAATTCTTTAAAATTAATCAACCTCTCTCTTTTATAACTATCATTTAATAGATATAGCTATAACATACAACTATCTCTATGCTATTGGTTCTGTTTCTTCAGAGAAAACTGACCGATAAGGAAGTTAACATCCCTCCCTATGATGTGACATTGACATATGGAACTCCTGACGGCTCCGGCCATTACTGGCCACTTGCTTTGATATTTCATACTTCCTTACAGATTATGGGTCATCCATGACTTTCAGGAAGCTTAGGCACATGGCAGTTACTTCATAGAGTTCCCAAGTGGCGTTAGTGGTAAAGAATCCACTTGCCAGTGGAGGAGATGGAAGAGATGTGGGTTCAATCCCTATGTTAGGAAGATCCTCTGGAGGAGGAAATGGCTCCCACTCCAGTATTCTTGCCTGGGGGGTCCCATGGACAAGAAGCGTGGGTTGCAAAGAGTCGGATAGGACTGAGTAACTGAACACATACTATTAATTCATAAACACTTGAAAGAAGGTTGAATACAACGTAAGGAGGAGCTAAACATCCCCTGCACTGTTGATATTTCTTCTGGTAATATCTGCTACAGTGATGCAGTCTGCAGGTGTGTCTTTCTCTTGCCTCATCCCAACCTGGAAACCATGGGGAAACACCACGGTTGCCCTCTGAGATGGCATTCTTACTGCTCTACCCTCTTTAGTCTTGGATCTTCCTCAATTCCTGGAGGAAATTACTTTCATAGAATTCTAATGACGTGTGAAATTTTTTTTAAGGCCCCTACTTATATCGCTTCTGCCTAATTCTACCTAGACTTTATCTCCTAGGTGTTGTTAATGGCTGGAGTAGTTAGAGATAAAATTAAACTGGGCTTCCTTGGTAGCTCAGCAGTAAAGAATCCACTTGCAATGAAGGAGACACTGGTTGAATTCCTGGGTCCGGAAGATCCCCTGGAGAAGGAAATGGCTACCCACTCCAGTATACTTTCCTGGGAAATCCCACAGACAGAGGAGCCTGGTGGGCTACAGTCCATGGGGTCACAAAAGAGTTGGACATGACTTAGAAACTAAACAACAACAGCAAAAATAAGCTGTGTTGATAAGTGTCACTTGAGATGCAAATACTGGGATGAGAAATAAGCTCTGAAACGGAGAGTTCCAAGCTGTCTAGATTTTTACTACATCTTCCAACCAAATATCAAATTTTGGGAGAAATGACTGACTACTGGGAAGAATGGGGCACTGCAGATGAAATGTCATTGACCCTAGTCCATTATAGATAGTACCCAAGAGATGTCATTCAAGAAAAAGAGAAAAGAAACTAGGAAGAGAGCAAAGAAAGCACACTCAACAAGAAACTGGGTTATAGAAGTCAGTGGAAACAGGGGGTTGGGAAGCTGCAGGCAGAAAAAAAAACTTATGTTTATGATGTGTCCATTGTGTGCTGGAGAGCATGCGGTGAAATGCTTTCCATCATCTCATTTAATTTCACAAGAGTCTGATGAAGTAAGGTGTTTTTGCTTCATTGTAAGATAAAGATCTAAAGTTCAGAATATTTAAATAACTTCACTCCATATCTTGGATTTTAAGTAACAAGGCCAGAAGAAGAATACAAGTTCATCCAACTCCAAAGTGTGTAATTTTCTCATCTATACTTTGCTGTAGGAAAAGAGACCTATGTTCTAAATACAAATCATGTTAAGTAATATACATTTAAAGTTTAGCATAAGGCCTTTTACCTCGTTGCAGCCGAGAAAGCAACATGGGTCACCAGCAGCTCTACTGGAGCCACCCGAGAAAATTCGGCCAGGGTTCTCGCTCTTGCCGAGTCTGCTCAAACCGGCACGGTCTGATCCGGAAATACGGCCTCAATATGTGCCGCCAGTGTTTCCGCCAGTATGCGAAGGACATCGGCTTCATTAAGTTGGACTAACTGAACTTCCTCAGATGGCTCATCCAGCACATCAACCTTAGGCGGAAATACTAGCTCTTTGTATATAAAATAAAAGTTTTCGAAACTTCAAAAAAAATAAAAAAATAAAAAAAAAGTTTAGCATAAGGACTTCCCTGGTGCAGTAGATAAGAGTCCGCCTGCTAGTTCAGGGGCACGGGTGTGATCCCTGGTCCAGGAAGATTCCACATACCGTGAAGCAACTGAGCTCATGCATCAGAAGTACTGAGCCCATGCTCTGCAGCCTGCGAGCCAGAACTAGCAAGCCATGTGCTGCAGCTACTGAAGCCTGCGTGTCTAGAGCCTGTGCTCTGCAACGACAGAAGCCACCACTGCTGAGGTTGTGATGCTAGCACTGGGGAATGTGCCTGCCACTGTCTTTCTGATAAGAAGCCCGAGGACCACAAGGAAGAGTAGCCCCCGCTCTCTGCAACTAGAGAAAGCCCGTGTGCAGCAACGAAGACCCAGCACAGCCAATGCATAAATAAATGAATTAAACAAAGCTTAGCATAGTTTGAGGCCATCTCCCTACTGTGAAATATTACACATATTTCTGGGAAGCAAACTGGAGAAAGGTGTTTTTTCCCCTTAGTTATATCAAACAAATGATCTTACAATTACACAAGTAGCTGCCCATTATGGTCTCGCTTGTCTTCTTGTCCAAGCCTCACAGTGAAACATGCAGACTTTCTGGAACCACATGTTAAAGTCTTGGAAGTTGAGTCAGCCTTTCTTCTTTCTGAGTAACCTAAACTCAGTGCTATTCAGCAGACAAGTGAATTGCAGGGATAAGATCTTTAAAACCCAATGTCAAAAGGTGAATACCTGATACTCATTGCCTCAGTTTCACACTCATGAAAACTGGCTTTGTCTTAATTATTCTCAGGCATGTAGGTGTGTCCTGCAGTGTTGTGCCCTGTATTACAGCCTTTTAAGAAGTAATCAACCCCCAAATTTGGCATCAGTGTAAATTAATGAAATAAGGTTTTTGGGTAAACTAGTCCTGAAGAAAATTCCTAAACAGATATGCTAAAAATGGTGGGAGATTCAGACATCTCTCAAAGAAGCCTAGAGTCCTCAAGATGATTATTTTGAATGCCAGCCTTCACTGGGGGTATTACATGGAGTAGATTTGATAAGGCTGCTAAGGGGTTTGAAGAGCACTGCATATGGAGTCAGGAAGCATCCATTTGCATCCCAGCACTGCATCCCAGCTTCCTGAAAGGCACCATGTGCATACCTGAGAGCAATGTCAGTCACCTAACCTTTCCGAGCTTCTGTCTTCATGTGTGACGCTGTTGAATAATACCTCCTGAAACTGTGATTATCATGACAATATGAAAGCCCTCAAGACAGTGAAGCAGTAGAACAGAATGTGACAACTCACGTATAATTAACCTCTAAGTTTCAGGTCACAATTTGAAACCAAAGCCGTCAGATTCATATGGAACATCAGTGATGGTAATTCCCGCCTCACCCATGTGTGTGAGGTACAGTTATTTTTGTGCTGAGTTTGACATCTAACACCACCCAAGTAGAGTACATTTGTTCAATTTTACAAGCCCCAGAAGAGCAGTGGATACTACTTGCTTTTCAGTCCTGGAACCTAGATCTCAACAGTTTCCAAGGACTCACTTTATCCTTGTCCAGAGTAAATGAGATCAGAGTAAGACTGAATAAACATACTATAAATCTGGTTCTTTGTAAACCACAATGATATTTCATATAGCCAGAAATAAAATCATACTTATCATGTGTAGGACTCAGCTGGGTGACGAGTAGGACAAGAGTGTGTCCATTCCATCTGTGGGCTCAGTGTGTCCCTGCAGATTCCTACTTGAGTCAGGATTTGGCCATTGATAGAAGGAGAAACGAGAGCCAGAGATTGAACTCCTTCCCAATTCCTAGGTCTTTCTCAGCAGCTACTTTGAGTTTCTGGTTACCGATCCTGTAAATCAGTGGTTCCCAACTTTTTTGGCACCAGGGGCCAGTTTTGTGGAAGATAATGTTTCCATGGACTGGGGAGGGGGATGGTTTCAGGATGATTCAAGCCCATTACACTTATTGTGCACTTCGTTTCTATTAGTATTACATTGTGATATATAAGGAAACAATTATACAACTCATCACAGTGCAGAATCAGCGGGAGCCCGGATGTTTTCCTGTAACTGAACGGTTGACTCCAGGGGTGATGGGACTCCGTGGCAGCTGTTCCCCAGTGCTAGCATCACCACCTCAGTTCCACCTCAGATCCTCAGGCATTAGATTCTCATAAGGAGTGAGCAAACTAGATCCCTCTCATGCACAGTTCACAGGAGGGCTTGCACCCCTACAGAAATCTAATGCCACCACTGATCTGTCAGGAGGTGAAGCTCAGGTGGGTAATACAAGTGATGGGGAGAGCTGTAAATGCAGATGAAGCTTTGCCTGTTTGCCAGCCACTCACCTCCTGCTGTGTGATCTGGTTCCTAACAGACCACAGACCTGTACTTGTCCACAACTCCAGGGCTGGGGACCTCTGCTGTAGATCAGAAGCCCATGGACATTAGAATACCATTCCTGGGCTTCCACGGTGGCTTAGTGGTAAGGATTCTGCCCGCTAATGTAGGCGTGATCCCTGGCCCCAGAAGATCTGCCATGCTGCAAAGCAATGAAGTGGGTGCAGCTTAACGACTGAACCTACCTCCTAGAGCCCGGAAGCTGCAACTACTGAAGCCCGCGCACCCGAGAGCTCGTGCTCTGAAGCCACCGCAAAGAGAAGCCTGTGCACCGAAACTAGAGAGGAGCCCCCCGCTTGCCACAACTAGAGAAAACCTACGAATAGCAACGAAGACCCAGCATAGCCACAAATAAATAAATAAAATCATTAAAAAAAAAGAACACCATTCTTGCTCTGCTGCTGCTGCTAAGTCACTTCAGTCGTGTCCGACTCTGTGTGACCCCATAGACGGCGGCCCACCAGGCTCCGAGCAGGGCTAAATGGCTGCATTATCTTGCTCACATTGCCTAACCTCTCTTTGCCTTGGGTTCATCATCTGTAAAGTGGGAGAATCATAGAACCTATTTCTTTCCTACATATAAAGCATTCATAGATGTGTTTATATATATACAGTTATATACACATGCATTGTTTAAAAGCATATTTTCTAAAGTTAGATTGTCTGGGTTCAAATCCCAGCTCCACCACTTATTTGCACTCATGATCTTTTAAAAATCAGGCAGTAATAGTATCAACTCCATAGAGTTATAGTGAGGATTAAATGTACTAATACACATACAGTTCTATCAACATGGCTGGCACATAGTAAGTACTATATAAATGCTATTATATTATTACTTATTTCCTAGAAAAGCTTCAAAACTGTCTATAAAGATACAAAAGTGAAAATTAAAAAATTTCCAAATTGTTTTTTGTTTCTCTGGTTCTCAGGTATAAAACATATAATCATGATGTTGTGATTTTCTCTACTGTCTCAACCTAATATTTCAGCAGTGTTCCTCACAGAACATTTTCACTCTCATTTTTAAAATTAGTTATTGGCATATCTTTTACCAGTTATTTATTGAGATCATTTTATCCCCTGGTTCACTTAAGCTTAATGATATTTAATCTCTCTGAATCTCATTCTTTTCTCTCCCCGTATACAAAAAAATCAATGATTTTTAAAACCTGTGCACAGATAAGATTCACGTATACTGGGAAGATGATGAACGAGCTAAACATTTGTTTGGGACAATTTCTGATTCTGTCTCTTCCCCTCTTTCCTCACAGCATTCATTTTCATGTTTCTGCCATTCATTTATTCATTCAGTATTTATTGAGTAGACTTCTCAATCTTGAGAGGGAGTAAAAAATCCTGATTCTGACACTTGAATGGTGCTTTACAGCTTACAGATCGTTTTCACATATATTGCATTTATTCAGTCCTCAGAAGCACTCACTTCATTTCACCCCAGTTCTTCCTCCCGTTTAAACTTTACATTTCTCTTAATCTTCTTCATTCTTTTCTCAACTCTTTGGTGTGCAGAATATTTACTGTGTGCACTGGGGGTGGGAAGCTGGTTGGAAGAAAAGGCAATAGGTGGGGAAGAGATACAAATCAGATGAGAAAGTAGGTACAAGGATGTAGCCAGGACCCTACATTTCAGGATGAAAGGACAGAGCTCTGTCTCTTATATAGAAAAGTACACAGTCACTTGAAAAGAAACAATCACCATCAATGCATCCATCACTAGAAACTGGACTGAGACAAGATGCAGAGCTAGTGGCTTCCCAAATCTACCCTTGAAAAGTGAAAGCGTTAGTCGATCAGTCATGTCCGATTCTTTGCAACCCCATGGACTGTAGCCCATCAGGCTCCTCTGTCCATGGAATTCTCCAGGCAAGAATACTGAAATGGGTAGCCATTCCCTTCTCCAGGGGATCTTCCCAATCCGGGGATCGAACCCAGGTCTCCTGCATTGCAGGCAGATTCTCTACCGTCTGAACTTCCTTCAGTTCAGTTCAGTTCAGTTCAGTCGCTCAGTCGTGTCCAACTCTTTGTGACCCCATGAATCGCAGCACGCCAGGCCTCCCTGTCCATCACCAACTCCTGGAGTTCACTCAAACTCACATCCATCGAGTCCGTGATGCCATCTAGCCATCTCATCCTCGGTCGTCCCCTTCTCTTCCTGCCCCCAATCCCTCCCAGTATCAGAGTCTTTTCCAATGAGTCAACTCTTCGCATGAGGTGGCCAAAGTACTGGAGTTTCAGCCTTAGCATCATTCCTTCCAAAGAACACCCAGGGCTGATCTCCTTCAGAATGGACTGGTTGGATCTCCTTGCCTTACCCTCTGACAATTAAGCATATTTAATCTACTGAAGAGCCTAAAGAGTTACGGCCCTCCCCTCCTCTGTAAACACCCAGCCCATTAAGTCCCAGCATTAAAGTTCCCTATTTTATTTCCTCTTGAATTTCACGACATCAACCAGTAGGCAGGAAACAGAACATTACAAAATTAACCAGAAAATTATTCCATCAGTCTGGTATCACCGGTTTCACTCATTACTATTCCTCTCATGCACAACCGAGATTTCTGTAAGGAAATCCCAATGATTTTGTGCAGTGGGCCAGCTTCTGACAGATAAATGTGTGAAGTGATGGAGAACAAAGATGCCTGGGCATATACACGTGAGCTTGTCCTGTCTCTTCAAGAGTACTCTGGCGATCACAGGATACATGAAGCTGATACAGCAGAAAAGCTCCCACTGTGAGACATACCAAGCTCATTCCTAACCCAGACTCCTTTCTCTTGCTCTGCCCTCTGCCTGAAATGTCCTTCCTTCAGAACTTCCCATGGCCGTCTCTCTTATTATTCAGCTCAAATGCCACTCTCCTGGAGAGGCTCCCAGCCAGTCTGTATACAGTGGTGTTGTTCAGTCGCTCAGTCATGTCCCACTCTTTGCGACCACATGGACTGCAGCATACCAGTCTTCCCTGTCCTTCACTATCTCCAGAGTTTGCTCAAACTCATGTCCATGGAGTCGGTCATGTCATCCAACCATCTCATCCTTTGTTGCCCCCTTCTCCTCCTTCCCTCAATCTTTCCCAGCATCAGGATCTTTTCCAATGAGTTGGCTCTTCACAGATACATATGTATATTCTCATATACTGTAGTATTCCAGAACTTATTTCACCAACCAGTCCCTCTATCTCATTTCACATTTCTATTTTCTTCATGGCATTTATTGCTACCTGAAGTAGATATACTCATCTATTTACTTATTATCTGTCTCCCTCACAGGTCTGTAAGCCCCCACAGAGCAGAGATTATTTTTTTAAACATGTTGTCTGGAACATAGTAGTAGACCTTTAATAAACATTGGTGGAATAAACAAGTGAGAAACAGTTATCCAATGTCTATTATATGCCAGTTCTGTTCCAGGCACTCTTCCAGCACTGTGGTGCTGAATCAAGCAAATCCCAATTTTTAATCTCTTGGACTTTATATTCTAATGTAGGGAAACAAACAGCAAACAAATAAAGCAGGGTACATGATTCTGTCTGGGTGGGGTTGTGCCGCCTAAGTGGGGTGATCAAAGGAAGGGCTTGCTGCAGAGACCTGGAGAAGATGAGAAGGGAGACACCTGAACAAGATGAGGAAGATAAAAAGGGAAAAAGAGCAGGAAGTGCAAAGGCCCTGAGCCAACAGTAGGGGGAGTAGAGGGTAACCTGATTAAAGCAAGCAAGAAGTGTAGCCCCTCCTGTGTGCTAAGTTGCTTCAGCGGTATCCAACTCTTGGTGACCCCATGGACTGCAGCCCACCAGACTCCTCAGTCCATGGAATTTTCCAGGCAAGAATTCTGGAATGGGTTACCATTTCCTATTTCAACCTGGGTCTCCTGCGTTGCAGGCAGATTCTTTACCATCTGAGCCACCAGGTTAAAGCAACAGTTCATGGGAAAATGGCAAGGGCTCTGAGAGGGTTGCCCAGGTGGCACTAGAGGTAAAGAACCCAACTGCCAAAGCAGGAGACTTAAGAGACTCGTGTTGTATCCCTGGGTCTAAAGATTCCTGGAGGAGGGCATGGCAACCCACTCCAGTGTTCTTGCCTGGAGAATCCCATGGACAGAGGAGCCTGGCGGGCTACAGTCCATGGGGTCACAAAGAGTTGGACATTACTGAAGCTTAGGACGCATGCTGGTCTGAGAGGTCCTAGTGGGGCAGCTTCAATCTACTAGAGTATTGTAAGCAATGAAAGGACTTTAGTTCTTACTCTTTAGTGAGATGAGAAGCCAGTGAGAGGCTCTGGACAGTGAACATGATCTGACTTAGTTAAAATAGGATCCCTCTTTTGGTTCTGGTGATAAAGGACTGTAGGAGGCCAAGGTGGAAGCAGTTAGGAGTCCAGTGGGTGGCTTGGTCCCAGGTGGTGGCTGGGAAATGGTGAAACATTAACAGCCTGGAAGAATTCTGAGCACAGAACTGACAGGATTTGCTGCTAAGATGATGAACAAAGAAATGATACAAAAATATGTACAGAATTGATACAAAGAAGGCTTTTCTTGGATTTACAAAAAAGAGACTGGTTTCTTTAGGGCTTTGACACTGATTTAACAAAGAGCACAGCCCTAGAAAATCAGCATTGGAACTTGGAACTTCTGTGTCAGCTATTATTTATACCCAAGAACAAACAAAAAGAGAGTGGTCAAATATATTCAGTATCAGACTCTGTCCTTGCAATTAAGTGAGCTGATTTGGGGCTTGATCTTATTTCAGCACACTGACATGAATGAGATAATTGTTCAGCAGACATAAACATTTCAAAGTAAAAATGACACTTATCCGTGAGGAGACTGTAAAGCTCATTGGGTAGTTACACAAAAGGGGAAACATTATGATCAAGAACAAAGATCTTGACTGATTTATACTGATTGACAGTCTGTGCTTCACACAGATCTGATAAACTGCTCAGACTTCTAACTCTAGCCTACCCAGGTACACTGAAAGCTCTTTGGAGCGTATTCAACCTTGCATTCTTCTACCGGGTGCAGCCAAACAGCTGGCGCACAACAAATATCCACTGACTTCACGATTTGCCAACAAAGGTCTATATAGTCAAAGCTATGTTTTTTCCAGTAGTCATGTATGAATGTGGCAGCTGGACCATAAAGAAGGCTGAGCACTGAAGAACTGATGCTTTCAAACTGTGGTGTTGGAGAAGACTCTTGAGAGTCCCTTGGACTGCAAGGAGATCAAACCAATCAATCCTAAAAGAAATCAACCCCGAATATTCATGGGAAGGACATGCTGAAGTTGAAGCTCTCATACTTTGGCCATCTGATGCAGAGCCAGCTCATTGGAAAACATCCTGATGCTGGGAAAGATTGAAGGCAGCATGAGATGGTTAGATAGCATTACAACACAATGGACATAAGTTTGAGCGAACTCTGGGAGATAGTGAAGGACAGAGGAGCCTGGCAGTGCTACAGTCCATGACGTCACCAAGAACCTGACATCACCTGGCCACTGAACAACAAAAAGCACACCTCCTGCACTAGCCTCTCTTCTGTCCTCTTTCTGTAGTGCTCAGGAGCACTTCATCTGTTAAAGTCAGAAATCTGATAATCACTCAGAAATGTGAAATTTCATATTGTGTTGGGCCTTAGGGTACATGGAAGAAGCCACCCGAGGCCCACTCGCCTGAGAAGTCAGGGAAGGCTTCCCGGAGGAGACTTGTGTGCTGCATTGTAAAGGGGGTAGGAAGTTACAAGGCCAAATGAGGTCTAGAGAAGGCCTTCAAAAGCACAAGGACCTTGACTAGAGGGAGGGCTGAAGGGAATGACCCAGGCCTGCGGGGAGCAGGGGCGCAAGAACCTCTGCGAGAATAAAGACGCAGGGTTCGAAAGGTAGGTTTTCTAAATTCAGTTAGATCTTCAAACTCTCCGAGTGCACAGAGCCATTCACCCGGTGCTGAGAGGGCCCCGGAGACGGGGCTTTCCCTTAGGCCTCACCTTGTACGCCTCTTCAACCTGGCCTCGAAGGGGAGGGTAAGCGGGGAGGACACCGCGACGGCCACTCAGAAGGGAGCTTGCCCCGAGGTCCCCCTCTTTGCCATTTCAGCCCGTTTCCTCCAGGTCTGAGGTCTCCTAACTAATGAGTTTGCCTTTTGGCCCAGAAAACAAATTACGGGAGAGCAGGATACCGAGGTTAGCTTTTTGTTTGCAGGATTTTTTTTCGAGGCTACTCGTACACGCGAACAAAATCTAGCTGCCTCCGGGCTGGGGGCGGCCCTACCACCTCTCCAGATTGTTTGGTTTCTCTCTAGAACTTTCAGCGAAGCGACGACCGGTGTGTTTACGGCGCCACAGTTCCAGTGTTTCAAGCGGCTAGTTTCCGGGGGAAAGGGGTGGCCAAGGCACTCCCACTCCCCGGGTTGGGGGAACTGGAAAGTTTACATGCTTCTTCCACAGTCCCCGGGTGCAGTTAGGAGAGGAGCAGGCACACCGGACTGCCCCTCCAAAGAAAGCTCCTCTTCCCCAGGGGCCGGGCCCAGGACCTTCCACTTTGGAGGAGAAATAAAAGTTGGGCGGGAGCGGGAAGGCGTTAGAGTGCGGGGCGACGGGGCGGTAGGGAAGTCGGGGCCCCCAGGCTGCGCGCGAGCCGGGGTGGAGCCAGCCGCCGGCCGCGGCGTCAGCGTTTAAGATGCAAATCGATTCCCCGCTCCACCACCCCCTCCCGCCCGGGGAGCGAGGCTCCGCCGCTCCGCAGCCGCCCCCGCCTCCTGCGCGCCGCGGCGCCCGGGCGGGCTGCTCTACTTAAGCGGCGCGCCGGCTTCCACCCGGCACTCCCCTGGAGCGCGCGGGCGAGGCGGGCGGAGCGCAGCGGGGCTCGCGGGGGCGCACAGCTGCGCGCTCGCATCGTGCGCTCGGCTCCGCGCGGCTCTCGGCGGCGGCCGGGGCGCAGGGCTGAGTGAGCGTCCGAGAGAGGCGGCGGCGGCGGCCCCGGCCACCTCTTGGCCATGGCTCTGGCCGACAGCACTCGTGGATTACCCAACGGGGGCGGCGGCGGCGGCGGCGGCAGCGGCTCCTCGTCGTCCTCGGCGGAGCCGCCACTCTTCCCCGACATCGTGGAGCTGAATGTGGGGGGCCAGGTGTATGTGACCCGGCGCTGCACGGTCGTGTCGGTGCCCGACTCGCTGCTCTGGCGCATGTTCACGCAGCAGCAGCCGCAAGAGCTAGCCCGGGACAGCAAAGGCCGCTTCTTTCTGGACCGAGACGGCTTCCTCTTCCGCTACATCTTGGATTACCTGCGGGACTTGCAGCTCGTGCTGCCCGACTACTTCCCCGAGCGCAGCCGGCTGCAGCGCGAGGCCGAGTACTTCGAACTGCCCGAGCTCGTGCGCCGCCTCGGGGCGCCCCAGCAGCCCGGCCCCGGGCCGCCGCCGCCGCACTCCCGGCGCGGGGTGCAGAAGGAGGGCTCGCTGGGCGACGATCTGCTGCCGCTCGGCTCCGCAGAGCCGGAGCAGCAGGAGGGCGCCTCGGCTGGGGCGCCCTCGCCCACGCTGGAGCTTGCTAGCCGCAGCCCGTCCGGGGGCGCGGCGGGCCCGCTGCTTACGCCGTCGCAGTCGTTGGACGGCAGCCGGCGCTCGGGCTACATCACCATCGGCTACCGCGGCTCCTACACGATCGGGCGGGACGCGCAGGCAGACGCCAAGTTCCGGCGAGTGGCGCGCATCACCGTGTGTGGCAAGACGTCGCTGGCCAAGGAGGTGTTCGGGGACACCCTGAACGAGAGCCGGGACCCCGACCGGCCCCCGGAGCGCTACACCTCGCGCTATTACCTCAAATTCAACTTCCTGGAGCAGGCCTTCGACAAGCTGTCCGAGTCGGGCTTCCACATGGTGGCGTGCAGTTCCACGGGCACCTGCGCCTTCGCCGGTAGCACCGACCAGAGCGAGGACAAGATCTGGACTAGCTACACCGAGTACGTCTTCTGCAGGGAGTGAGCTCCCCGCTCCCCCTGGCGACTCCAGCGCGCCCTTCCGTCCTTTCCTTTTTGCCCCGGAGGGGACTCTAGATTTCCCCTCCGACCCACCGCGTTCTCGCGTTTCCCCGTTCCCCACCTCCCGTAGACCCACTGCCCCCTCACTTTACAGGCTGCAGCTTCAGGTCCTCTCGGCTTCTTCGTCTTCTCCGGACCCCACTGAAACAGAGAGCCCAGACGTACCCCTCCACCCCATGTTTCCTCTGCCCCCGGCCCCAAACCGACCCTCCCCCCGAATTGTCCTGCAGTCTGGGTCTAGTCGGGGGGTGGGGCAGTGTGGCTACAAAGCCACCGAGTAGTCGGGAATTGTTCCGACCCTGATTGGACCTTGGCCGCTTGTATAGAAGATTCCTTGAAATCTTCTCAAAGCCCTGATGACTCACTCGCGGTCTAAGAGACTTGGTAGCACTCTGGGAATAGCTTAGTTTCGAAAGGTCATTCGTTACGCAGTCTTTTGACCTTCTTTAAAGGTAGAGTTTCAGAAGGCTAAACGGAGGACTCCGGGGCCGAGCCGGAATGAGTTCAGTGCGGAGGCAGTTCAGTGACTACACGTGAAGAAAGTTCTGAACGGTTACAGGTAGGAGAAGAATCTCGTGCTGGCTCTACGGAGGAGCCTCTGCTTTCCGTGCCGAGTTAAAGATCTTCGCCTGTGGCTTAAACTTGCAGGACGTTCCCCTCCTGCCTGAGGAGGCACCCTTTCAACTGGGCTCAGCGCCCGAAGCCTTTGGTGTTCGACGGCTTGACATGGCAGCCTTTATTGGCAAGAAGGGGAAAGACAGCATGACAGCCCAGGTCACCAAGTACTGCTGTGACTGTGAACGGAGCTGGGTGGTAACGCACGTCGTGGGTGTTAGGAAAGCCCGTTTTCTTGCAGTGAATGGCAGTAGTACCTTAGCTCTTAAGACTTAGGGGGTAGGGTGGGGAGGGAGGAAGGAGAAGGGTAAGAGGGGTGGGAAAGGGGGGGAGCAGATACACTCATTTATTGTTGACAGTTGGAAGTTTGTACCATCCGTCTGAGTATATGCGCATTAACAAAATAGCAGGCAAGAAACAAGCTGAGCGTTTTGTAAAGATCAATCACAGATCTCCTCTTACCTGGCAGTTGATTGAACTAACTGTTTTGAGTCCTAAACTTAGAAGTTGCTGATACTTTTGTAACCTAACCAAAGAGTTACCCAGTAGGATTTTAGTTTTTGAACTTTTATTTTCTTGTTGATTAAAATCTATTACCTTGAGCAAAATATGTTTGAGTTACTTAGATTTAGTTTTCTTATTAAAAAATCCTTATTTTCTCCAAGCCCAGCCAATGTTGACTTCTGGGCAAACCTGAAAATGCCCTTTTGATGCAGGTGGTTTGAAGTGAAGGTGAGTCTTTCCAAATGACAGAGCTGCAGAGAAGCAGAAATGCTGAGGGCTGCCATCTGTAGATAACTGGAAAGTGGGAACATTTTTAAATGAAGGCAAATAAGTACTTCAGAGTGAGCTGAGCAATAAAATGGTGTCCCAGGTAAATGCAGCTGAAGCAGAAGGAGACCTGGTTGCCTTATACCTTTACTTTACCATGGAATAAATCCCCACTGTATATCCTATCTACACTGTAAGTGAAGGGAAATGAATCCTTATCTTTCATGCTGTGAGGCTCCTTTGGATATTCTGTGATTAAGGAGAAGCCTTTCCTTTTTCATTTGTTTCAGCATCATTCTCTGAAGTAAGTTTTTAAAAGATTTTGTAAGAGTCTTTTCAGTGTTGAAATTAGCGCTATTTTTTTCTTCTTTTTAAAAATGAATCTTGTACTGTATCTTCCTATATGTCCATAACAGATGTTAAGAATTGAAATAGTTTTATTCTTAGCCTCATGTGATCCAATCTGTATATACCATACATAAACATTTTACATGAATCATTTAGTTTTTTAATTCATTTACTAAATGCTATAAACTTTCCTGTATTTACCCTAGTAACTTGCATCAGATGGTGTATATACTAAAGCAACATGCTTTGATGAGTTTCTTATATCCTTGTCTATGGGGAAATTGGGTTAGAAAAAAATGCATAATTATGAAGCTGAATTTGCTCCATTCGCTTGGCTATTAGTTGTATTCTAATATGTTGATTAACTATCTTTGTAAACCAAGGTACCTGCATTTTTAATCCACTAATTCTTTTCTTTTTTTATTGAGGGAAAGGACTTGAGGTCTTTCACTGGAGGTTCAGTTTTAGAAAAGTAAAGTTAGCTTTATATACAAAGACTGTAATTTTAAAGGAAGCAGAAAAATTCAGGAAGTCATATTTGCTGGTGCTGAGCATGTTCTCAGACTAGGTAACGCATTAGAACATACCCCTGTTTCAAACCTGAAATGATTTAGGGATGTCACCCGCTGGCCAAAAGTGAGTATCACAGAGATTTCTGTACCCCATGTAGTCTTCGGTATTGTGCAACACAAAGCACATAATTGAGAACATCTTGGGGACAGATCAAAGCCACTGACATATGGCAAGACTCCGAGCTTCTCATTTTCCTTGTTAAATCTGCTCAACTCCAGGAGTCATGGGAAACTGCTCGAGTTTTGTCTCTGCCACTCAAGTCTAAAAAGTTTTATCTTGTAAAACTTTGAGTTGACTGTTCCTCTGCTTGGCAAAATTTTACTCCTTCCAGACATCCCTGGTGGCCTGCAGGTCTCCCCTCCTTCTTTCATTAGCTGAAAAACTGGGAATTGAACCGTTAGAGACAGTAAACTGACCTCTTTTCGTGTGATGACTGTCCTCTCTAAAGCTGAAAGTTGATACGTGAAAAATTCCGTCTTCAACCTAAAGTAAAGGCTGGTTAGGAAACTCATGTTTCCCTTGGGTGGACCCTGTAACTGAGGTAAGATGACTTGGCCTCTGCCCTCTTGGGTCCCTTATTCACCATGTGCTTCATGGAAGGAACCTTAGTGGCCTACATCACAGGCTGGAGTATTGATTGTCATCTGTAGGTTGGATGAGATTCTGAGGGTACATGTGAGTAAGCCCTCCAAAGACATTCAGGAACTTGGAAGAGTGTCATGGATTTATTCAGAAATTATGACTGCATTCATCTGACTCAGTGCAGTGTGTATTTACATATGTAATGGCTCAACTACCATTTTGTCCATAAATACTACTGAGATTTTAATAACAAATTTAACTTTTTGAAAAAGAATAGTTGACATTGGTGGTTAGAAAAACAGGTACCATGTCCAATGCTTTTGCACCAAGAGTTTGACAAATTGTCTGTTTTTTAATACATGTAGAATTATGATCCATGCTCATTTTAATGTTTCAGATTATGTGTTTTGGAAAATACTCCTTGAATGTGTGAAACTTAAATTTTTTTTCCATTTCAAGACAATTTTTATTCATGTGTTTTATTTGGGTTTGGTGTTGATAGCAAAGTAATTTGTATTAATACTAGCCCCAATTGTCTTCTCTTTCAAACCAGATCCATATAAATATATATATAGCCTGTTGCTTCTCTGGGGAAATGCATAATCTGAATTCTCAGTCAAAATGGGCAACTGGCAGTGCTCATGACACATTTCCATTTTTATTAGATTTTTCCTTGTAATGTTATTACATTAAAGCCATGTAAGTTGAAGCTTTGATAATTTTTTACTTTTCAAATTATGGTAAATTCTAATCTAATACTCAAAAACAAACAAACAAACCAGTTTTGTACTCCACATGAAAAATGCTAAATGATAGTGCAGGTATTTAGAAAAGTATTGACTGGGGTTGAATTCCCTAAGAATTTCTTTTATAGTCTAAATCATAAGTACTTTACTCAGTTAACTTAAAATTTTTATTGTAAACTGAATGTTTTTATTCTAAACCTACCAGAGTAAATTCTTTGGATTTTTTTTTCTGTTTTTCCTTATTATAACTCATTTAAAAACTGAATTAGTTTTCTTAGATGACCTAAATCTCTCTCTTGAGAAATAAAATATTGTTGTTTCCAGTGGCTATCGTACCTAAAATAAGACTTCCTAAAGCCAGAAACATGCTATGTTGAAGTTAACTTTATTGTCACAATTTTGGACAATAAACATCTAAAAGGATTAATGTTTGAAGATTAATATTCTCTACTGGGACCCTTGAAACTTCGATGGAAGAAATTCAACCAGAATATTTATATTACAGTATAATCTTGTGTGGTAGGAAGCTGAACTAGTTGATCAAGAATTCTTGTCACCTTAGACATTTTGTGATTTTTTTCCCCCAAGTTTTTAAAAAAAAACTTAAATGTGTTTTGAGGTATGTGGACATAATTGTAATGTAAACTATTATACAACTGTCTTTGTGACTTCATAGGCAGGTGAATTTTGCTATTACTATTGAATACAAATGACAATTCATTTATGATCACTCAAACAGCATTTGTGATGTTTAATGACAAAAATATCCATTATGGATGTTAATTTTGAAGTTATAAATTATGTGCTATTTAAGTTTTTCTGGGCATCTGAAAAACTCTTATCTGGGAGACGATGTAAGATTCCCACAGAGTTACCTGGGATTATGAAATTGTTGAACATGTTATATGCTCAGTGATATGGATCACTGAGCCATTTCCTCAGTGATTGAAGGAGAAAGGGGGAAAAAAATCATCATACAATTAACAGACTTTATAACAAAACAGAAAACCAAGGAAAAAAACAATCCTTCTATATTTTAAAAACTGACGAAGTTCTTCTCAGACATGCCCAAACTTAGAGTGAGGATTTCTTCAACCATCTAAATGCTCTAGAAATTTTGGTTCTCTCTGTCCACAACCAGTTGTATAACAGAAATCCTCGATACTGTTTTCCTCCCTGTGTGTGAAGTAATGAATCATTGATTATGTGACTTGTTATGTATTCTATTAAACACTAAAAAATAAAACATCCACTCCTTTGATTATTCCTCTTGGCTCCAAGATATGGACTGGCTCCAGTACACTGGTCTAATTTCATTTAAGGGGCACTCTGAATCACTTCAGTCATGTCTGACTCTTTGCAACCCTATGGACTGCAGCCTGCCAAGCTCCTCTGTCCATGCGATTCTTCAGGCAAGAATACTGGTTAGTTCCTGGTAGTGGTTCAGTCGTGGCCTACTCTGTGACCCCATGAACTGTAGCCAGGCTGTTGTGTCCATGAAATTCTCCAGGCAAGAATATTGGAGTGGGTTGCGATTTCCTGCTCCAGGGAATCTTCCCGACCCTGGGATCAAACCTCCGTCTCTCACACTGCAAGCAGATGCTTTACCATCTGAGCCATCAGGGAAGCCCCAGAAATACTGGAGTTGGTTGCTATCCCCTCCTCCAGGGGATCTTTCCGACCCAGGGATCGAACCTGAGTCCCTTGCGTCTCCTATATTGCAAGAGGATTCTCTACCTCCGAGTCACCAGGGAAGCCCCTTAAATACTGGTAATGCTTCCTAAATTATTGTGAGGTTAATACCATTAGAAGGGCTCCTCCTCGGAAATTAGCCAGCTGGGCCAGGAGAGAATGGGCCTTTACCCCAGAGTTTTTTGTCAAGAACCCCTGTTGTCGAGGTGGTTTGGTCCTCAGTGTGGAGGTAAAGCCCTTCACAAACATTTTCTTTGACCACAGTCTCGGCAACACATGTGAATTATTTTGAACAGAGGATGGGGTTGTAGATAGAGATGATCTCTTAAAGTTTACTAGGAAAGGAAATAGATGCTGTGAGATAGGCCTTAATTAAAAGTATAATGCATGAAGATAAAATCTAAAAAATGTGGGAAGAGGCTGTGCATTTAAAAAAAAATATTATTTGCTGTTCTTAGTCGATCAGTTGTGTCTGACTCTATATGACCCCCATGGACTGTAGCCTGCCAGACTTCTCTGTCCATGGGGATTCTCCAGGCAAGAACACTGGAGTGGGTTGCTATGCCCTCGCTCTAGGGGATCTTCCCAACCCAGGGATTGAACCCAGGTCTTCCTCATTGCAGGTGGATTCTTTACCATCTGAGCCACCCGGGAAGCCCATTTATTTTATTATCTTAGTATAATTGCTTTATAATGTTGTATGAGTTTCTATTGTACAGCAGAGTGAATCATCTGTATGTATAGATATATCTGCATTTTGGATATAGGGGCTCTTTCTTGAATCATCCATGGTCATTGATGTCCCACTCTTCTTGATTGAAAACACAGTGCCTCCCGGGTTGAGAAACCAGAGACATTGGAGCTGGCCACACCAGCCCTGGGTTGCTGGGCTGTGACACAGGAAGCTGTGCGTTGGGTGGGGTAGCAAGGCCGGCTTTGGCCTTCCTCTTTGCTTTAGCCTGTACTTCCTCTAGATAGCATTTGTTTTAGTTTCTAAAAAATGTAGGGTGAAAAATTTAAGCAGTATAAGAGTGTGTATCATAGAAAGTAGATGTCTACCCTTCAGTAACCCCTAGTTTTTTCCAGGGGTGAAAGTGAAAGTGAAATCGTTCAGTCGTGTCTGACTCTTTGTGACCCCATGGGCTGTAGCCTACCACGCTCCTCCATCCAAGGGATTTTCCAGGCAAGAGTACTGGAGTGGTTTGCCATTTCCTTCCCAGGGGTAATCATTGGTAAATCTTTATAGAAATATTCCATAAATTGAATGAATGAATTAATATAGGAATGAATGAATACATAAATAATTCCTCTCTCTTTTTTTTGTGTTTAGTAGGGTTTATATCCATTCCTTGCCTTGCTTTCTTCTTTTAACCACTGACCCTGGAGCTCTTGCAATGCATGCTTGTACATGGAGCAGTGATTTACCTCATCTTATTTGATGGCTTCATAATATTCTGAGTGATATGCCATTGTTGAGATGTGCTGTCATTTATTTTACCAGTCTTTTTTTGATGGGCATTTAAGTTTTTTTTTTTCTGCTTCAAAAAGTGCTCTGTTGAATATCTTTTTACATATATGCAAATATATCTGAGTCTTTTTTGTATGAAGTGATGCCAAGAGAGAAAGTACCTGGAGATGCTTTTTTCTTCTTTAAGTGCTGTGGAAATAATAGGATTCATTGGAAACTCTAAAGGGAATGAGGATGGTGGTAGGGTGAAATAACTATAGAGTCATTAGATAGATAAGAGTGTGAAGTTTTATGTACCTTTCACACTGAGGACAAGCCCCCCTTGCAAGAAAAAAAAAAAGAAACCCAAAACCCAAACCCCACACACACACCTTTTTTTTTTTTCAATTTATGAAAGTCCTCCTCCCCCCTCAGTTTTTATTCTAGTTTTTTTTTTTCATTAATTATGGCTGATGCTTGTTTTTAAGAATATAGTACGTTAGAGGAACTATAATGTTTCCCATACTTCTTAATGAGGCACCTCTTGGGGGAGTTGGAAAAGGATGGGAAACTATAAAATAAATATGGGGCACCTTCCTGGACTATTAGTTGGACTAATTGAGGTCTGGATATATGAATTAGGGAATTAAGTAATTTACCTGGTAACTGATTTACAAATACTGATTCCATTTTATGGAAAGAATGGTAAATTTACGTGAATTTATTTATTTATTTATTTTAATTTTAATTTTTACTTTATTTTACTTTACAATACTGTATTGGTTTTGCCATACATTGACATGAATCCACCACGGGTGTACATGAGTTCCCAAACATGAACCCCCTTCCCACCTACTTACGTGAATTTAAAAGACAAATTCCTAAACTTTGAAGATACCCTGAAGTTGTAGAATTCCAGGGAGGAGTTCACCTTCTTTTGTCGCTGAGAACTTGGTGATGGTGGTGGTGGTGATGGGGTTGAGAACTGTTGGTATCTGCTGGGCTAGTGTTTTGATGGCTAGGTTAGGGAAGATGTTAGTCTCTCAAGCTCTTTGCTCTGCTCACAAAGTAAGTTTCAAGGCCAGTGCTGTTCTGAGGCCAAAAAGCACCTCCCCTCCCACTTACAGGTAGAGTGCTCTCTGCTGCTGCTGCTGCTAAGTCACTTCAGTCGTGTCCGACTCTGTGCGACCCCATAAACGGCAGCCCACCAGGCTCCACCACCCCTGCTATTCTCCAGGCAAGAACACTGGAGCGGGTTGCCATTTCCTTCTCCAATGCATGAATGTGAAAAGTGAAAGTGAAGTTGCTCAGTCTGGGGCTAAGTAAAAAAGAGGCAGAGAGGGTTACTTTTGGTTATTAACTCTAAACTTGGCTTCTGCAAGATTTCTCTATGGGGAGTCATTCACTAGTCATTCATTCATTCATGCAAAATCTCTTGAGTACCTATTGTATGCTCGGTTGTGCCTGTCTCAAGAGACATACGAGTAAGTGCTGAGCATTAGTAAGGGAGCTGGTGAATAATGACAACATAACTTGGAAGTGCAGTGCTGGGATAGCCTGAGTAATTATGGGAGTGAGAAAGGGGGATATCTAACTCTGTAGGCTTGCTAGAGGAGGAGATGCCAGAACTGAGGTTTCAAGGTAAGAAGGAATGGAGGTGCCTTCTAAGCACAGGCCGACTTAATGAGGAAAGACCCAGGGATAGTAAGAATCATAAACTCATGGGAAAAAGCCAACCCCCTCCAATCGCACAACCCAAAACACCAAACCAAACCAAAACAAAAAAGTCAACCAATCAACCAAACGAAAAAACAGTTGGAGGGGCAATGTTTGTGTTCTTGTTTAGTCACTAAGTCGTGTCCAACTCTTTTGTGACCCCGTGGACTGTAGCTGGCCAGTCCATGGGATTTTCCAGGCAAGAATACAGAAGTGGATTGCCATTTCCTTCTCCAGGGGGTCTTCCTGACCCAGGGATCGATCCCATGTCTCCTGCATCAGCAAGTAGATTCTTTACCACTGAACCACCTGGGAAGCCCATGAGAGCCTCATATATGATATTGAAAGATTTGAACATTATAGTTCTTAGGGATGAAGAATTTTAAGTAAAATGTGAAATAATCAAAGGGTTGCATTGGAGAAGGGAAAGGCTACCTACTCCAATATTCTGGCCTGGAGAATTCCAGGAGAGTCACAGGCAGAGCACATGAGTCTGCCTGTGGGGTAAGGTTTTGTTCACCTTTCTTCTCCCTTCAAATGTTTCAGGTCATGCAACTTAAAAAAATTTTTATTTTTAGTTGGAGGATAACTGCTTTACAGTATTGTGTTGGCTTCTGCCATACAATGTGAATCAGCTATAAGTATACATATATCCCTTCCCTCTTGAACTTCCTCTCCACCCCTACGCCTTCCTACCCCTCAAGCTTGTCACAGAATGCTATGTTGAGCTCCCATTATCTATTATTTTACATATGGTAATGTATATATTTCAGTGCTACTGTCTCAATTCCTCCCACCATCTCCTGCCCCCTGCTATGTCCATAAGTCTGTTCTCTATGTCTGAGTCTTTGTTCCTGCCCTGCAGATAGGTTCATCAGTACCATTTTTCTAAATTCCATCAGTTCAGTTCAGTTCAGTCGCTCAGTCATGTGCGACTCTTTGTGACCCCATGAACTGCAGTATGCCAGGCCTCCCTGTCCATTACCAACTCCCAGAGTTTACCCAAACTTATATCCATTGAGTCAGTGATGCCATTCAACCATCTCATCCTCTGTTGTCCCCTTCTCCTCCCGCCTTCAATCTTTCCCAGCATCAGGGGCTTTTCAAAAGTGTCAGCACTTCTCATCAGGTGGCCAGAGTGGGTTAATATATGATACTTGTTTTTCTCTTTCTGGCTTACTTCACTCTGTGTAACAGGCTCTACATCTACCCCAGTTCAACTGACTCAAATGTGCTTCTTTTTATGGCTGAGTAATATTCCATTATATATACGTACCACAGCTTCTTTATCTAGGTCATGCAATTTTACCTGAGATTTGTTTGCAATAATAATGGGAACAGTGTGGTTTTTCTTTTGAATTTATTTTTAATTGGAGTATAATTTCTTTATAATATTGTGCTTGTTTTTGTCATGCAACAACACAAATCAGCCCTAAGTATACACATGTCCCCCCCCTTTTGAAGCTTCTTCCCACCCTGCAACCCCATCCCACCCCTCTAGGTTGTCACAGGTTGAGCTCCCCATGCTATGTGGCAACTTCCCATTGGCTATCTGGTTTACCTATGGTAATGTATACATTTCAGTGTTACTCTCTGAATTTGTCTATCCTCTCCTTTCCCTGCTGTGGGAACACTGTGTTTGAATGAGGAACTCTTCTGTTAATCCCTAGATCTCATCCTCAAGAGATGTAGTAGAAGTCTTGAGAGAAACCTAATGAATTATTTATTTAGTAGGTAGTTTATCAATCACCTACCTGCATTAATGCCTCAAGAACCCTGAAATAGCAGTTCATCCTTTCAGCTTTCAACAATCATCCACTGAGCCCCTCAAATATCTGAGAAACAGGCATGTCCCTTCAGGTTTGCTTTCTTTATCTTCCACAACAGTGAGCAAAACAGTGAACTGGCCAGTTAAAGAAACTTTACCTCTGGAACAACCAAAAATCACAGAGATCTTAGCCATGTTGGGCATTATACACTTGGCATTTTTGGGCTTTTATGAATAGTATCTCCTCTTGCAATTAAAAAAGTACACTGAATAGCTTCTAAGAATGATACCCTGTTATGTGCTGCCCTTCCAGAGTTTTTCAGAGTGGAAAAGATGAAGCCAGCAATGGCATTTTTTCAAAATTTGGGGCTTCTCCTTTGTTATAGTAACTGGAAAAGATTTCCCAAGTTATTTACAAATTATTCCTCATTAATTCATTATCTTTCTCCATTACTTTCTGGGTGGGTGATAAAGAATCCAAGGTGAGATGAAGCCCTCATTTCTGTATGTTGATGGAAAGGGCAGTACAAATATCTTCTTGTTCAGCCTTTATCTTTCTTCTTTGGAAAACATTGAATGAAAGCCACTGGTTAGGGTGAGAGGAATGTGAAGGAAATGAAACTAGGAGTTTAGATTTCCTGGCGACTTGGGTTGTTTGCTTTTCTTTATGGTGTAGTCTTAATATTCACTCACCTTTGACATCTATTTGCCCATTTGTAGGAGGAGAAAAAGCATTTATGTCTTTAGTTTTGTTTCAGGGCTCCCTACTGCTTAGCACATAATAGATCATCAGTAGAACTGTGTTGAATAAATGAATGAGTGCTTATGTTAATTCATTCTTTTATGTATTAGGGAAAAAATAAACTAACTTAAAATTAGCTTTTACCTTTTTGGTAACACTACCAAGAATCACTTTTCCCTCTGTATACCTATGTATATATTTTTTGAGAAATTTGTAATTGTAGTTTTCACAAATAAATACATAAAAATGACTATCCTCTTTGACTTGAAAGTCGCAGGAATTATGATGAGACCTAAACTGATTTGGTTATTTTTTTCTGAATAGTTGTTAGGTGGCAGCTGTTCCAAGGCCCCAAATACTTGACAATATTTCCATTTTATGATGGAAGTTAAGTTCACTGACAGCTATATTATAGGCTTTCCTCTGGGGCTGTTATTTGTTACAGAGTTTTGAAAATCTTAACTGGAAAGTTTCAAGAGGTGCCTCTTAAGAGTTGTAGGAAAGAAATTTGACTTCCCTGACATGCTAGAGTGTACTGTTTCAAATATTCAGCTGGTGAGAGTTGTGAGTTTTTAAAATGACAGCTTTAAGGACTTTAAAAAAATGAATGACCTGTACAATGATGTGCTGACCTTACAATAGCAGATATGTTTTTTTTTTCTCCTTCAGCTCAGAACCACGTGTATTCAAATGTATAAATTCTCCCCCTCAGTTTATGTTAGAAAAACAGCTGTAAGGTCTATGTTTTATCCAGGGATCTGGGAGGCTTTCTTTTAAAATGTGAGCAAGAAATAGCAACAGTGCTATGGGCTGAATGTTTATGACCTCCCAAAATTCATATGCTGGAATCCTAATTCCCACTGTGATGGAGTTTGAGGGTGGGGACTTTGGGAGGTGATTAGGTCATGAGGGTGGAACCCCGATGCATAGAGTTAGTGTCCTTATAGGAAAGACCCCAGAGAGACCCCTCATTTCTCCCACCATGTAAAGTCAATGAGAAGAGGTGTGTCTATGAACCAGAAAGCAGTCCTTCATCAGACACCAAATCTGCCAGTTCCTCCATCTTGGACGTCCCAGCCTCCAAAACTGTGAGAAGGAAATGTTTGCTGCTTCAGCTAGGGGTCTATGGTATTTTTGTTATAGCAGGCCAAACCAAAACTTCATTATATTGTTGTTATATTTCTCCCCTATAATGTACAATCTTCTCCCAGTGTCTTAAGAGAATTCTCAAAAAAGCTTCATGCTATTATCATCATTTAATTTAATTCTAGTGCAATTTGAGGATAAGTGAGGAAAATCACTGCTTTTACCTTAATTTCTGGATCTAACAGGAGAAAAGAGCCTTTGGAGCTTGTACATGGTAAGCTCCCCTAGGCTGTTGACAGGGAGATGCAAGAAGGTCAGGATGATTCAGGCATTGAGTAGTGGGAATGTATGAAGCACGATTAGGAAAAGGCAAGAATTCTCCTTTTGTATAAGAAAGTTGAATTAATAAACCTATATAAATGCTGTCCTTGAAAACAATTATTTTGGTAGACTTTACATTAATTTCAGTAAGAACTATAGGAAATTAATTTAAAATGACGTTTAGCAGATTATTAGTAGGCAGAGGAGAGGCAGTATCTAGTAAAAGCTGTTGCTATTGGAGAAGGCTGTAAGGTGAGTGTGGAGAAAAAGAAAGCCAGCCAGCAGTCAGGCAAAGAAAAGGAAATTTATCAGAGGGAAATGAGATGATGACTGGCCCTTAAGGAGAACCAGTGTCCTCCTTTTTTGATGGGGTCTTTCTTATACCCTTGGCAATGAAAAATTCTCTGAAGGGATGGTTAATTTTTAGCCTGTAGCTGAGTCCTGTGGTCACGTAGCCAAAAGTCTTAAATCAGGTGTCCTTGTAGCCTTGAGAAGGCAGGGGCCAGTGGGAAAACAGAATGTTATTTGGCAATTTGGTCAGTCTCAAGGGTCACTGTGATTTTATTCTTTGTTTGCAAAGTCAACATAATGAGCCATTTTAACAATGAGCCCCCATGTAGGCCCTATGTAGATGAAATAGTTTTGGAATTGAATGGTGGTTATGGCTGCAACAACAATGTGAACGCACGTAATGCCACAGAATTGTCCACTTAAAAATGGTTCAGTTCAGTCAGTTCAGTTCAGTCGCTCGTGTCCGACTCTTTGCAACCCCATGAATCGCAGCATGCCAGGCCTCCCTATTAAAATGGTAAATTTTACATTATGTATAGTTTACCATAGTAAAATAATATGGGCTTAATAAAGGTAACAAAATATAGACAATTATAAAGCAAGCAAAAGTTGTTCTTTAGCTTGACCAAAAACTTAACACTAAAATTATCTCCAATTATGATGAAGAACTATGGAAAGTCATTTCTTTGGTTGTGTTTTGCCAATAATGTTATTCTCACAATTCTTCACTTGGATGAGTTATGAGTCACACAATAAAATCAGTCTAATAACTTTTAGTAACCTTTTAATTTCTGAAAATTTGAGAATACGTGTTTGTGTCAGTATGTGCTTAAATTTGTATTATGTGGATTTTTAATTTTTTGTGCTTTACCCCTTTGCATTAGCTCAGATAATTAAGAATTGTTACTCAGAATGAATTGAAATTCCACTTGATTTGAAATTTCAAAGGGGTTTGCAAGAACATATGATTCCTATTTAAAGGGAGAAATGAATAATTGTTCAGGAAGGTACGTGAGTTTAGAGTCAGGAACCAGCTTAGCATCTGTAATTTTAAGAGAGGGTCTGATCTATGTTCTGTCTATTAATACTCCCACTGTTATATAAATTAATTTGGTGTTCACAGGGCTTATAGCATAAGGCCAGTCTTTGTGGAACAAAGGTATGTAATGGAGAAATTATTGTTGCTCCTCTGCAACGGGAGGGTTAAGGATGACTAACAGATGTGAGGATCTGTCTTAGCTGCTTTGGAGTTGGCATCATTTGCGAAGTTGAATCAAAGCTGAAGGCTGCCAACTCAGGAGGAAGTAGATGCTTCAGAGTAATGGATTGTAAACTTGGGTGAAATTGAAACTGGGAAGGAAATATACACCAGATGGCAGAGGAACGAACTGAACTGAAGTAGTTTTAGACATACAGAGCAGTGGTTTTCAATGGGGTGTCAGGATGGAGGGGCAGTTCTTCCCTCTCCCCAGGGATCATTTGGTAATGTCTGGAGACATTTTTGTTTTACAAGTTGGAGGAAGACTGTTCCTGACATCTACTAAGCAGGGACCAGAGATGCTGCTAAACATTCTATTAATATACAGGACAGCCTCCCACAACAAAGAATGATCTAACCTTACATGTGATAGTTTTGAAGTTGAGAAGTCCTGTGATGGAAAAGAGAATGAATAGACGGACAAAGAAATGGCTAGGGTAAGGTGTTTGGTCCAAATGTAGAGCAAGAGCAAGGCATTGAATATTGCTGAATTCCAAGAGCAAAAGATTATGTGGATTGTCAGATTTGAGAAGGGCTTAAATGAAGGAGGAAAATGGTGTGTGGGTAGTTAGTCTCTTGCCAAGGTACTTTTGTAACCTTGGTGGATGTTCTATTGGGAATAGCCAGGAGAAGACAGGACATGAAAAAAAATTGATCAGAAGGTCTTGCCAGGTTTGTATCAAGCCTGGAGAAGAGCAAGAGAGTACCATAGCAAGAGGCAGCAAAATGAAGGTCAAGAGGTCCTAGAATGATGAAAAGAAGTGGGTAAATATGGTGGTCTAGGTAGCTAAGTGTGGAAGAAAGTCTGGGAAGAAGTGAAAGGTAAAAAGGAGCAGAAGCTAGCAAGGTAGAACAATGGTTCTCAAACCTGTGTACATTAGAATCACTTATGGAATTAAGAAAAATACTGGTCCCTGGGCCCGACCTCAAACTGTTACTCCAAGTTCAGTCATGCCAATAAATCAGAGATGAAGTATTGAGGCAAAGAATACAATTTTATTCGGAAAGCTGGCAGACCAAGAAGATGGCAGATTAATGTCTCAAAATAACCATCTTGTGGGGTCTGAACGCCAGGTTCTTTTATAAAACAGAGAGGTGGTGAGGTGAGGAAGTAAAGTAAAAAGGCCATTTATCTTGCAAATATCTTCTGGAATGGCCAGCCTTGGGGATCAGTTCAGTTTAGTTGCTCAGTCGTGTCCGACTCTTTGTGACCCGATGGACTGCAGCACGCCAGGCCTCCCTGTCCATCACCAACTCCCGGAGCTTACTCAAACTCATGTCCATGGCATCAGTGATGCCATCCAACCATCTCATCCTCTGTCCTCCCCTTCTCCTCCCACCCTCAATCTTTCCCAGCATCAGGGTCTTTTCAAATGAGTCAATTCTTCATATCAGGTGGCCAAAGTATTGGATCCAGCTTCAACATCAGTCCTGATGAACACCCAGGACTGATCTCCTTTAGGATGGACTGGTTGGATCTCCTTGCAGTCCAAGGGACTCTCAAGAGTCTTCTCCAACACCACAGTTCAAAGCATCTATTCTTCAGCGCTCAACCTTCTTTATGGTCCAGCTCTCACATCCATGCATGACTACTGGAAAAACCATAGCTTTGGCTAGATGGACCTTTGTTGACAAAGTAATGTCTCTTCTTTTTAATATGCTGTCTAGGTTGGTCATAGCTTTTCTTCCAAGGAGCAAGTGTCTTTTAATTTCATGGCTATAGTCACCATCTGCAGTGATTTTGGAGCCCCCCAAAATAAAGTCTCTCACTCGGAGATGGGATAAGTTAATTTCTTTGTTGTAGCTATTCACAGTTGGACAGGGTCAGGATGTCTTCCTGAATAAAGGCATTTTGGTTTAACATTCAGTCAGGGGGTAGGGTTCCCTGAGGAAGTCCATTATGAATGGGCAGTATTCTATTAGTGAACAAAAACAATGGGAAACAAAGGTTAAAGTAAAACAAACAGATTCCACATGGGGTCAGATTTTGTTTTTCCCTATAACAAGAATGGGTTCTGGACTTCAGGTCTGGTTATCGACATCTCCTAGGTACTTCTTATGAGCAACTAGTACTGAGAACTGCTGTCCTAACAGGTCAGTAAAGTCAAGGATGAACAAATACGTCAACTAGAACAATACTCTGAAATAAGCTGCCATCCAAGATTAGAGGCTGCTTGCCCTGTGTTGCAGTGTTTTGCTACCTGTCCTTTGCAGAGAGGTGTGTAGGCTGCGTCTGAGATGACAGGAGCTTCAGGCTGGGTTTTGCTTGCAATTTGATGATAAGGAGTGAGCAGGCAGCAGGCGCTCACTTCTTCCTGGTGACCAATGACACAGCTTTGGGTTTAAACTGGTAGAGAGTAGCCAAATTACCCTGTGATGAAGAAATACCACTTAGAGTAAAAATAATAATAATGTAAGTTACATGGACAATTAAAAATTACTTCATATTCTACATATAAGATGGCATTACAAGAGACAAAATGAAAAGCCATCAAACTGTGGCTATCTTGGCAAAAATGCATCATTTTCTCTACCAGTAAAGGTGGTAAAGGTAGCCTGTTTTCTTACCTTGTTGCCCAAGGAAGGCTAATGAACTGGTCAGAGGGTACCTCTAAGAGCTTCCTTTTCAGAAGGTCATCCTTCATCTGTCTTTTCCAGGTCAGAGAAGACGTTCCTTTCTAGTAGAAAGGGAATATGAGTGAACGTGTTCTCTGTCTGCAGATTCCAGAGATGTTTTCAAAGGGGTTGAATAAGTGACTGGTGGTAAGAAATCTGTTCTGTTTTCATTTGTCTCTAGCGGGGGCTTGGTGGCAATTTAATATTCTTTATTATTATTTTACATGTAACTTCCTTCCTAGCTTATGATTCCTGTCAGGACTGAGTGTTATTACCCATTAGTCATTTTTCTTGGGTTGGCCTATGATGCTGCAAAGGAGGGCTGGTGTATTTCAGTCATTTTGCTTACAATTTGATTTGTGTTCTCTAGAATCCCAATTTAGTTTCATCAGCACATTTCAACATACAACAGCTGGGTCCCTGGATGAAGTTATTTACATACATTAGCAGCTGAAAGCTAAGCACCATGACCCAGAAGCTGGCCTGATATTTTCCCAGAGCCTCACCTGACATTTTTTAAAGTAAACTCTGCCTTCTTATTTGTAACTGTTGGTGTCAGTGACAATATCCTGTGAACGTTAAAAAACAAAACAAAACAAAAAACTGTTGGCCTCTAGATAATTTTTAAACTAAAATACTTTGATCAAAACCTCAAATCCTTATTAGAGAACAAGTTTGGTCCTAGTTTAGTATCGGGTAAGAATATTGCCTGCCTCCATTACAATTATGTTTTATTATTAGCCTAAAGGCAGAGAATCTGCTGATCCACAAACATCATTATGACTAAGACCCTGAACATGACTCCAAACACCTGACATCATATAGTCATGACATGAGAAGGACATGGATGGTGTGAGGCTTAGGGATAAGGCAGGTTGCCCACCTCCAACCATTTTCTTTTTCTATGTTTAAATTCTTGAGCTATGGTCCTGAGCAGTGTGATCAGTATGATAGGCTGAAAATACCACCACCATCTGCACTCCCCCCCAAAAGATCTCCTTCCTAATTATTGGAACCTGTAATTGTGAAAACAGTGTCTTTACAGATTTTGATAGAGTTAAGGATTTTGAGATCAGGATATTTGATTATATGTTGCATGTGTTAAGTCGCTTCAGTAGTGTCTGACTCTTTTCAACTCCAAGCCCGCCAGGCTTCTCTGTCCATGGGATTCTCCAGGCACGAATCCTAGAGTGGGTTGCATACCCTCCTCCAAGGCATCTTCCTGATGCAGGGATCGAACCCATGTCTCTTACATCTCCTGCACTGGCAGATGGGTTCTTTACCACTAGTGATATGGTGGTTCTTAAATGCCAACACAAGTGTTCTTATTAGAGAGGCAGAGAGAGATTGGAACACAGAGAGAAGAGGATGAGCTCGTGAGACCATGGAGGCAGAAGCTGGAGTGATGGGACCACAAACCAAGGAATACACTAAGTCCCCTACATAGGAACACGTTCCGTCTGGGAATGTAAGTCCAACGAAATTAGCCCAGGTATGCAGCTAACATAATCAGCTATATAGTACTATACTGTAATAGGTTTATCTACTTTTCACACAAATAATACATAAAAAACAAGCCCCCCAAATAGGGAAAACATTTTTAATCTTACTGTAAAGTACCTTGGAAAGTAGAGTAGTACAGTCCGACAGCTGGCATACGGATGCTGGCATTGAGTGGACAGGCTAGAAGAGTTACTGACTGGAGGAGGGAGAGGAGGTGGGGCATGGTAGAGCTGAAGGGTCATCAGCAATAGGAGACGGAGGGCAAGCTGCAATTTCACTCATGCCTCATGCTGATGGCACAGGTTCTGGTTCCCTGCTGGATTCAATTCTATCTACCTTCTTGAGAAAAATGATCCAGTGATGTCTGGGCAGTAGCTCTTTTTTTCCTCATCACAGATGACACAGTAGCACTGGATTGCATTCTGAATGGCTGCTGCAACCTTCGTGTGCCATTCTATGTTTGGGTCCTGTGCCCAAAACCCAACAGTGCCTCCTCAAATAAAGAAAATCCCTTTGCCATTTCCTGAGTCGTGAATCTCTTTGTTTCTTCGGTAATGTCTTCTTCCTTTTGTTTCTCTTGGTCCTTGCTCTGGGCCTCCAATTCCGTCTTTGCCTCACTGTTTCAATTATTTTCACCTTTGTTTCCATTGTTATCATTTGGCACTTCTTAGCAGTACCAGTGACGTCACTGTTCCTTTTATGCTTGCTTCCAGACATCCTGGACTTGAAATAAAGATAGTGTACTACTGTACTCTGTACCGTTCTGCACAGTAAAAGCCAACCACTGGTAGAGAATGCATATATGTGACAAGGTACGCCAGACACATGAACCCATGTGACTGAATATGTGAATGCACTAAGCATCTTTGAAAATTTTCAACTTGAAGGGTGCACTAGATTTTGGACACCTAGCCTCTGGACCATGAAGGAAAAAATTTCTGTTGTTTTAAACGATCAAATTTGTGGTACTTTGTTGCACAGGAACTTAATACAGTCAATAGGCGTCTATCCTATGGTTCTTGGACAGGTAGTTTATTTATTCTGATGTGTCAGTGTTTTTTTCTGGAAATGTTGATTTTCTTGATATTTTTCCATTTGGTATCTTATTTAGGATCCTTTCATTCTATTCAGTCCTTTCTGTTTGAGTGAATAGAGACCAGTATGGTAGATGACTAGCAGGATTGGTTGATTTGCTGAAGAAATCCCCAGACATGGGGCAAAACAATTGTGAACAAGTAACCCAGAAGCCTCATTATTTCAGGAAGGAGAGAGAATATTCTCTGCTATATATTGAATGTTCATCAGTTCAATTCAGTTCAGTTGATCAGTCATGTCTGACTCTTTGTGACCCCATGGCCTGCAGCACGCCAGGCTTCCCTGTCCATCATCACCTCCTGGAGTTTACTCAGACTCATGTCCATTGAGCCAGTGATACCATCCAACCATCTTATCTCTGTCCTCCCCTTCTCCTTCCGCCCTCAATCTTTCGCAGCAGGGTCTTTTCAAATGAGTCAGTTTTTCACATCAGGTGGCCAAAGTATTGGAGTTTCAGCTTCAGCATCAGTCCTTCCAATGCATATTCAGGACTGATTTCCTTTACGACTATTTTGATCTCCTTGCAGTCCAAGGAACTCTTAAGAGTCTTCTCCAGCACCACAGTTCAAAAGCATCAATTCTTTGGTGCTCAGCTTTCTTTACAGTCCAACTCTCACATCCATACATGACCCCTGGAAAAACCACAGCCTTGACTAGATGGACCTTTGTTGGCAAAGTAATGGCTCTGCTTTTCAATATGCTGCATCACTTCAGTGTTTTATTTTCCTTTCCAGTTTCTATGATAGACCCACTGTATTTTATCAGTATAAAAATAATGTTCTATCTTAGAACTGGAATTATACTCTATGGATAAGATTGTTAAGATTCTGGACTGAAATGGGGAGAACAGAACCAGGATGTTCTTGTCCCGTTTAGTCAATAGCAGAATGCCATCAGACTTTGCTCCTCTGCAGTGATCTGACCATGATGCACTGGGCCTGCTCACGAATTATGGGAAGCTATAATACAGGTGTCACTGAGGATAATGTGGGCCCTTAGGGGGGCTTATTTATACCTAAGTTGTGATGCCCAGTGAAATGTTTCAGAAAAACTAATGGATTTTTGGTTTTAGCCAAAGGTCCTGGAAATATGGATGAAACAAACTGCTGAATGTTTTAAAAATGTTCTTCATTAAAGCACTTTATGAATTCTTTTCTTAAAAAACCAGAGAAATATAATTCTTTTTATAATTATCTATCCCCTAGTGCAACAACTGCTTAAAGGGAACAGTCAAATCTTTATAATCGAGTTAGAAAAACTGAAATGGCCTTCTTTTGCAAAGAATTCTATCATTCTATATGTGCCTTTATCTTTGCCAAAAGATATCAATAAGCAAGCATTTTTGGAAGACATAATTTTATGACAAAATTGTTAAGTAAATTTTCTGTTAAATGTAAATGGTTTATTTTCCCGAATACCTTCCTCTTGGAAATGGGTGAACTCTTCAAAGATAGATTTGAGTCAATGGTAGGGGAAATCTATACTTAAAGATTAATTTTTTTTGCAGGCAAATACCTAGGAGGTTATCATTTTCACATCCTCTCCTTTCCTTCCATAATTCCTTACAGGGCACCTTAGTAGAAACTGATTGAAGTAAATAAGACATTGTCTTTGCTATTAAATATTTCATCAAAGCCCTCGTGAATTTTCAGATCCAAAGCAGCTGTGAGCAAGGTGGGCCTGAGATCAGATTGGGAGGGGAGAAGCTGTTCACTTCAGAATGAATCTCCAAAAGAACAAAAATAAGTTAAATTTCACTCAGTTGGGAGGTGGGTTATGCATGTGTAATTTTTATTTGCAAAATAAACCTTTGATAAGGAAAATGCTGAAGAATAATGACAGGCTTTGCTCTGAAGGGTCAATCTGAGAATTGACCAGAGAGACGGCAAATGAATTATGAATTTTCTTTTCCAGTGAAATCTCTTTTATCACAATTCTCAAAGAAATTGTCGTTATGCATATTGAAGAGAATGAGAATTAATTTAATTATCTACTTTCTCTTGCTCATTATTTATTTTTTATCTGAAAGACAACACTGAGTTTTTTGTTTTTTTTTTCACAGCTAACACTTTTGTTAAGTGAAACTATGATGAAAGCAAATAGAATGTTTTTGTTGTTAAAAATGTTCTAATCTATAATAAGTGTGTTTTCTTTATCTGAGACAATACAAACTGACTTACCTATCTTAATATACTAAAAATATAAGAAGGTGGATAGTGAAAGTATCATGTAAAGTTGAAATTTGCTAAGGGATTAGGTGATTGAGTTGTGTAAGAAGATAAAAACAAATAGAAAAGTTTTTTTTTTTTTAATTTGGAGTAAAGTTTGTCTTTTATGTTTGTAGACATTTATGTGGAGGGAAGGGAAGAGGAATTCAATTGTGGCAAAAGTGAGAAAGCAAAGGATTTTAAAACTCAGGCCTAACTAAGTATTTTCTTGCAACTGTCCAGTGGTCCTGCTTTCACTACACGCTGAGTTCCTACTGCTCAAGTCTGAGCGAGCTCCGGGAGTTGGTGATGGACAGGAAAGCCTGGCGTGCTGCTGCCCATGGGGTTGCAAGGAGTCAGATATGACTGAGCGACTGAACTGAACTGAACTGAACTAACATTGTATGTTAGTTGCTCAGTTGTGTCCAACTCTGCGACCCCATGTACTGTAGCTCTCCAGGCTCCTCTATCCATGGAATTCTCCAGGCAAGAATCCTGGAGTGGGCTGCCATTCCCTTTTCCAGGGTTATTGTCCCAATCCAGGGATCGAACCTGGGTCTTCAGCATTGCAGACAGATTCTCTACTGTCTGAGCCACCAAGGAAGCCTGAAGTAACATTAAGACTTATTAAATTATCTCCTTTGTGCTTCAGTTTTCTCAGTATAAAATGGAAGTACTGTGCAGTTTTGTTTCAAGTAATTCTTAAAATTATATATATATATATATATATATACACACACATATATATATATATATATATATATATGCATCTAGAAGTGATTTGTAAGTAGTGGGGACTCAGTCTTTTTTCTTTCTTTTATTTTTATCATTATTATTTTTTGTAAAGAGCACCTTTTTCAGCCAGTCATTGAAGCACCTCCTTTAGGTGGTGGTGTAGATTCTAAAGGTTCCCTGCAGATATTTCACAAATATTTTATTATTTTGAAATAACAAATGAGCAGACGAATTAAGGACTTCACACGTGCATATGCCTATCTATCTATCTATCTATCTATCTACCTATCTATCTATCTATCTATATCTGTATCTGTATAGCTTTTGTTTTTGAGGGGACATCTTACCTTTTCTTCCCTTCTTTTGTGTGTATATAAGAAGAAGGGGACGACCGAGGATGAGATGGCTGGATGGCATCACTGACTCGATGGACGTGAGTCTGAGTGAACTCCGGGAGTTGGTGATGGACAGGGAGGCCTGGCGTGCTGCGATTCATGGGGTCGCAAAGAGTCGGACACGACTGAGCGACTGAACTGAACTGAACTGATATATATTTATATCTGTAGGTTTTTTATTTTTGAGGGGACAACTTACTTTTTCTTCACTTCTTTTTTCCACATCTTTTTCTCAGACTGGACATACAGCTGCCATCAGGGGCCCTGGGCAAAATTTTGAATTTTGTTTTGGTAGCAACTTTTTGGAATCCCTTCATGTGTGAGCCTTACTTTGGCTTCCTACCATTTTCCAATTCTGTCTTTAGGGATAACCAGCATATAATGCTGCTTGTGGCAGTCAACCAGACCAAGGATCTTGAAAACCCATTTCTGAAGAGCTAGAACATGAATTAGGTTTGCATTTCCTAGGAGGGATTTCTCTGTGTAAAGAGGAATGAATTAGTCCACTTGAGAGGATGACCAGGGCTGGGAAAGGTCTTCTCCACTTGTTCCCTTCTTTTAGGTTTTATAAGGATTTGCAGATGTAGATAACAGACATGACTTATTTAACTTGCATAAATTAAAATAATGGATTGGCTGCAAATTTTCAAACTCAGTAGATTTTGCACTCAAATTTAGATTTAGGTTTCCCCTAAAAAAAGCCTGGCACTATCCAAACTGGCTAAGGATTGATGGAGGATAAATAGCTGCCTTAGGAAGGACGAGTGATCCCTAGTTCAGATAGTTTTCTTCTGCCCTGTGCAATTAGCTAAAATAGCTGTTTGACCCTTGTTTGCATTTGGATTTGTGACACCCACTCCACGCTTAGCACAGCTTACTCACCTCTACCTGTCTTGACCACATCTTCCCTCTTCCTGCCCCAGCATCCACCCACACATGTATGTTTTTCCAACAGAGCCCCTGAGCTCAGCTAAAAACAAGAACTGGTTGTCAGAGAAAGAACAGTGCTTACCATGGCAAACCAATGATACTCAAAGCCACAAAGCATAATTCCAGAAATGCCAGTTCTGTTTCTTCTTTCTTTTGAGAAGTAAATAATCCATTTTGGAAGTTAAAATTGTAATTAGAATGTTACAGTGGTAGTAGTCTTATGGAATCATTTGAAAAACAGTAGAGATGATAAAGAAAGACTGGAATTAAAAGGATGTAAAAGATAAATTGGATGAGTTCTCACCAAAGAACAGCTATATTAATTTATTTAAAAAATAGACTTTTAAGGCAAAAAGCATTACTAGAGATAAAGATAACATATTCAGTTTCTTTGAATGATGCAGCAATATTAAGTTGGGTGCTCCACATAATATAGTTTCAAATGGATAAAGCAAAATCAACAGAACTGTGAGTAAAAATAACTTTACAATCATAGTGGGAGATGTAACATCTCTGTCTCAATAAGTAACAGAACTAGTTAACAACAAAATTAACAAGGAAGGAAAGAGAAAGTTTTGCACAACACATTAACAAATTTGATCTAATGGTCACATACAGACAGGAAAAAGTGAAGAATACATTTCTTTTTAGTAACAGATGGGTTATTTATAAAAGTTGGTATATCCTGTGCCTTGAGGGAAGTTTAAACAATTTAAAAATGATAAAATCATACACAATATATTTTCTGACCATAAATGCGATTATGTTAAAAGTCACTAAAAATAGATAAATAAAAATAAATCAATATATGTTAAAATTAAGAAAGAAGTTTCTAAATAACCCATGGGTCAAAGAAGAGTTCATAATAGAAATTAGAAAATATTTAGAATCACACCTAAGTATACTCTGTATAAAAACTGATGGGATGCAACCAAAGATGTACACAGAGAAGTTTTAGCCATAAATTTGTACTTCAGCTTATGCATTCGTAAATATAGATGAATTTCTAGAAAAACATAATCTCCAAATGCTGACTCAAGAAGAAATAAAAGACCGTTCTACAAAGAACATTTTAGGGTCAGGTAACTTTGTCAGAAGTTTTACAAAATCTCTAAGAAACAACAGGCTATACAATACACACAAACTTAGAGGATAGAAAAAGAGGAGTAATGTTTAGAATAAAGAACTCCTGTGAATGAGAAGTCACTCCTGTAAGGACAGATCGAATGTGACTACTGGATTTGACAACAAAGAGAATGTTGGTGGTGATGGTGAGAGCAATCCCTGTAGAGTTGTAGGGGGATTAGGGCAAGAAACCTGGTTATGGTGAATTAAAGAGTAAATGGGGGATGAGAGAGTGGAGGTAGGGAGAGACGGTCCAAGGGTCTTGGTTATGCAGGATATGAGAGACACTGGAGCTGGCCTGGGTCCTGTCCTATTTCTGGCTGGGAATCCTATTCACTATGCTCCCCAGCCAGGACTGTGTTCGCTGTGCATGCCCTGCCTGTGTATTTCAGAAATTGTTGAGTAATTCCCAGGCCTGGTAATGTTAACCTGTCATCCATTTCTCTGACCATTCTAGTTACTTTTCTTCGACCTTTGTTAGTGCCAACATTTCCTTCGTCAGATGTGGCAAGAACTACATGTATGCTCTTGTTGAATTTAAACGCGACTTTTTTCTCATTGTAAAAATGATATGTGTTTCATCATAAAAATGAAAAATAAGAAGATGCAGAAGGAAATGTAAGAAATATATATAACCCTAAACCACGGAGATCATCAAAGATAAAATATCGCTGTGTTTTTCTTTTAGCTCTCCCCATCTACATTTGTATTTACTTTGTATAGTGGAATTTTTGCTGGTGTTTAGTCCATAAGTCGTGTCTGACTCTTTGTGACCCCATGGACTATAGTCTGCCAGGCTCCTCGGTCCATGAGATTTCCCAAACAAGAATACTGGGGTGGGTTGCCATTTCCTTCTCCAGGGGATCTTTCTGACCCAGGGATCAAACCTGTGCCTCCTGCTTGGCAGACAGAATCTTTACCACTGAGCCACCTGGGAAGTCGTATAGTGAAATACTATTTTGCTTTATAACCTGGGTATTTTCTTCATGTTACATGATGAATTTCTCATCTTATGAAATGTCCCTGATGAATACAATTCTCTGAAAAGTATTCTGTTGTATGGATAGGTTATTTAACATTCATCAGTTAATGAACATTTGTATTGTTTCCAATTTTCCTTTGCTACATTGTGCCTGCCTATGATATGTTATCTTGGGATAGGTTTGTAGCAGTGGGGTGATTGGTTCAAAAAGTATCAGTTCAGTTTAGTCGTTCAGTGATGTCCGATTCTTTGTGACTCCATGGACTGCAGCATGTCAGGCCTCCCTGTCCATCATCAACTCCCAGAGCTTACTCAAACTCATGTCCATCGAGCCAGTGATGCCATCCAACCAACTTATCCTCTGTCCTCCCCTTCTCCTCCCACCCTCAATCTTTCCCAGCATCAGGTCTTTTCAAATGAGTTGGTTCTTCGAATCAGGTGGCCAAAGTATTGGATTATCAGCTTCAGCATCAGTCCTTCCAATGAATATTCAGGACTGATTTCCTTTATGATTGACTGGTTGGTTCTCCTTGCAGGTTGAGGGACTTTCAAGAGTCTTCTCCGACACCACGATTCAAAAGCATCGATTCTTTGATGGTCAGCTTTCTTGATAGTCCAACTCTCACATCCACACATGACTACTGGAAAAACCATAGCTTTGACTAGATGGACCTTTGTTGGTAAAGTAATGTCTCTGCTTTTTAATATGCTGTCTAGGTTGATTAGAGCTTTCCTTCCAAAAAGCAAGTGTTTTTTAATTTCATGGCTGCAGTCACCATCTGTGGTGATTTTGAAGCTCCCCAAAATAAAATCTCTCACTGTTTCCATTTTTTCCCCATCTATTTGCCATGAAGTGATGGGACTGGATGCCATGATCTTAGTTTTCTGAATGTTGAGTTTTAACCCAGCTTTTTCACTCTCCTCTTTCACTTTCATCAAGAGGCTCTTTAGTATAAGATACTTCTAAGGTTTTTGGCAGGGTAGCAATTTGGTTAAATGGAGGCACTCTTGATCACACTTGAGTTATAACACAGATTCTGCCATTTTCTAGGTGTATGATATTGGGTAAGTAACTGACCCAAGTTTTGGTTTCCTAATCTGTAGAATGTGAATCATAGCATCTACTTCTGGAGGTTCATAATAGATTAAATAAAATATTTTGTGGAGAGATTTTAGCACAGTATCTAACTTGGTGGTGGTTTAGTCGCTAAGTAGTGTCTGACTCTTGTGACACCATGGACTGCAGCCCACCAGGCTCTGCTGTCCCTGGGCTTCTCCAGGCAAGAATACTGGAGTGGGTTGCCATTTCCTTTTCCAGGGGATCTTCCCAATCCAGGAATCGAACCCAGGTCTCTTGTATTACAGGCAGATTCTTTACCAACTGAGCTATGAGAGAAGCCCAATCTAGCTTAATAAATAGGAACTGTTTCTAGAAATGATACGTCAATTTACAAGTCTGAAACAAAGTCTATTTTATTTTGGGGCTTTCCAGGTGGCTCAGTGGTAAAGAATCTGCCTGCAATGAAGGAGACGCAGGAGGTGGGGGTTCAGTCTCTGGGTCAGTATGATCTTCTGGAGGAGGAAATGGAGTATTTTATTTTTAATCTGCTACCTGTAAAGTTTAGCGTGTATGTGCATGCTAAGTTGCTTCAGTTATGTCTGAATCTTTGCAGCCCTATGGAGTGTAACCCACCAGACTCCTCTGTCCATGGGATTCTCCAGGCAAGAATACTGGAGTGGGTGGCCATGCCCTTCTCCAGGGGATCTTCCCCACATCTCTTATTTCTCCTGCACTGGCAGGCTGTTTCTTTACCACTAGCACCACCTGAGAAGCCCTAAAGTTTAGTGTATGAGTTTTTTTCTTTTTAATCTACAATGATAGATGGCTAATGTGTCCAAAGATATTTATCTTAATAAATTTGGGTTCAGTAAGTCTTTAGCCCTAAGATTTTTCCCTCAGGCCAAATATTTCAAGTTCAGAGGTAACATTGTGTTGGCTACAGAATGTTCTCTAGATAACTTTCATTTTGCCCTTCACTGGGTGTCTCTTGCTAGTACATTCTGTGTAGATTCTCTTACTTTTGATGAAAGCATTTGAATTAATGCAAGTGGTGCTTATACTACTTCCTCCTCAAAGGACTTCCCCCATCTCTAACCTTTAGTTTCTGTAATGTATTAATCCGTCAGGACTAAACAAAGCTATAAATTGGCTTTGAATAAAAATAATGCTTAGATCTGTTAAAAAGCACTGATACCAAATGTAACCTTTAGGCCCTTCTGGAATCTCTCAGAACAGAGAAAAGGCAGTCTTATAACCTTGCTAAAATGCCAAAGGATTTTCAATAGCTAGTCAAGTGATCTATAGCTCTGATAGCATCTGACTTTTCCACTCTCTGCCCCGAGGCTCAGTTCCAGCTCGTGGAGGTTTTCTGGCCCATGGATTTGCTTTAGTGTGGCAGTCATGGAGCCTAGAGTTCTCACTGCATAATAATGTCCTCGAGATTTGAGAATAATCTTTGGGAGGATAGAATCAAGGTAGTTCACCTGACACTTTTGTGTATCAGAAATAGCCCCTACTGGATTTTTAATTACCAAGTGGAAACTTACATGTTATTTTTTTTATATAAGCTTATTTTCAATCTATTTTTTTATTTTTAAAAAGTTTTTATTGGTGTATAGTTGCTTTATAATGTGTTGTTTTTGGCTGTACAGCAAAGTGAATCAGCTATATGTAGACATATAGCTGTCCAATCCCCTGGAGAAGTGCAAGGTGATCCACTCCAGTATTCTTGCCTGGAGAATTCCATGGACAGTGGAGCCTGGTGGGCGGCAGTCCATGGGGTCACAGAGCTGGACATGACTGAACGACTAACACACACACACACACACACACATAGCTGTATATATAAATATCCCCTCTTTTTTGGATTTCCTTCCCATAATAGGTCACCACATAGCACCGAGTAGAGTTCCTTGTGCTATAGAGTAGGTTCTCATTAGTTATCTATTTTATACATTATAGCAATAGTCTATATATATTA